>NC_090925.1:803711846-804981846 GCF_040938575.1 Ambystoma mexicanum | reverse complement strand
TGGGGTTTTAACGGACCTCCCCACCATCGTGGGAGATGCTGTGCAGGGGATAGGCCTTGAGAGGAGTTTGGAGGTAAATCATCCCTACCCTCCAGAAATCATGATATTTTCTAATATTGAAAGCTGCTCCAAATCGGCCGATTAAAAACCCATTTTTGAGTAGGACCTTCAATATTTGGAAATTTCACAAAGAACCTTCTCAGCAAGCTGTGTGCTTCTCTTACTCGGCCGTAATTGTTGGCCACCTGGTGTTACAAAGCTTACTGGTTCTTACAAAAAGGTACCAAGCAAGAAGCTTTGTTCACTAACATGTATTTCTGGAAATTACAGATCTGGGCCAAGATGAAAACAAAAAAAAAAGTAAAAAGAACTTAAATGAAAATTTCCCTCTGTTCTCCCACCTTTGGAATTTCTCAGGGCCTCAATTCATCACTCACAGTTTTTGATTGTTGAGGTCTTCCTGCTTTCTTGGCTATCCCAGTAGATGGGCTAAGTACAGTGGGGACCTCTGCTCCCCGTCCCTTTGGTCCAGAATGATGCTTCTTCTCTGGATCCATGCCAAAAGGTTAGGTTGAAACAGGATTCTTACTAAGGCCCATGCAGAATGGGCCAGTCCTTTGCCTGAGGATGAGAGGCACTTCTGTTTGCGTTTATATTGTGGTGCTAATGAACATTTGGTGATAGTGTCTTCTATGTCATGTGAACCCGATGGGAACCAACAATAGCTGCCTCTTATGAAAGGAGATGATGTATTTCTCAAATGTCGAATCAGACTATACATTGCAGGTCAGCTAGAAATTGTTTCTTGTTGTGACAATTGTCATGCATACATGTTTATTTTTTGTGTGAAGATGTATGAAATTTTGGCCTTGTCAAATTCTGATGCCTCAGGCTATGCTTGGACCAAGCCGGGGTCCAAGTTGTTTTCTGTCTATTGTGAATGTGGGTCATGCTGTCAGTAGAACTAGTCTGCCATCTGGTGCTCTTAATTCCCAGACTGGTTTGGTTGTTTCCTATATGAGCAATCCTTTTTCCTTGCATTTTATTCTAATAATACCTCACAATTTTCCCTTGATTTTTGGCATTGCATTGTTGGTGGGACCTGGTCTGTAAGAAAGGGCTCTTCTTTTTGTGAGTACAATTTCTGGTGACACAGGACTCCTGAGGTTGAAGAGCTTAAGGGCAAGAGCACAGACCCAGCATGTGTTTCATGCTTTTTTATTGCCAATGTGACTGTCGTTCATCCTCTGTATCATGGCTATGTGGATGTGTTAAATTAGCCTCTATTAATTAACATGCGCCTTCTTCCTCAGGAGATTAAGGGTTTCATTGTGTGCATCATTTAGACATAATCTGGGTCTATGGTTCCTGTTGGGCGAATGCATTGTCATAAGGTTTTTGGCCTCTTTGATCTAATTTGTATTTTGGGGGGCGGGGGGGTTTATGTAGCGCAAACCTGGCTAGGAAGCCAAGATCTAAACCTTTATTTGAAAGTAAATTTCACCATTTCATCCCAATTACCCTGTATAAGAAGATTGAGAATGGCTACAAGGTGACACATGTCCCAAGTAAAGTGGATTTTATTTGATACTGGTAGTTAAAAGGCCAGTCTCTGTCAATCTGGGTACTCGCTAGTTTACAAAAGCAAAGTTCCAAGAAGTGGTGACCAATATAATAAAAGTTAAGATATATTCTTAAAGAGCCTTTACATTTCTAGCTAACCTTCTACCTCTCAGCAGAAAGGTTCGAAATGGTGGTCAACAGAAAGCTCTCTCTCTCTCTCTCTCTCTCTCTCTCTCTCTCTCTCTCTCTCTCTCTCTCTCTCTCTCTCTCTCTCTCTCTCTCTCTCTCTCTCTCTCTCTCTCTCTCTCTCTCTCTCTCTCTCTCTATATATATATATATATATATATATATATATATATATATATATATATATATATATATATATATATATAGAGAGAGAGAGAGCCCCTTTTTTGTCAGAGTACTTATCGGACGGCCAATATTCTTGCAAGAAACCCTATATCCAAAATATAACTGTTCAACACCCACGGGAGGTGCCGGCTTGTTTCGTCCTTGCATAAAGGGGGAAACCTAATCAAAGATAGTGATAGCACTCTTCCTACATTTACACCGGCATGCTAGTCTGGCGATGATAGCAAACATTACTAAAGCTCGAATTTAAGGCTTGCAGGTAGCTATTTGCAAGTTGAAGATCTTATTTTGCCAATTTCATAGATATATGATATGATATTTTATTTCTATCGTGCTCGTACACAAGTGATTCAGAGCACGACAAGGCAAGGGAGGGGAACAGGGGAGAAGAAAACGGCGATCTTACTAGGCCCAGTGACATTGAGAATGCGCAAGTGCATGGGAGAGGGGGAGCGGAAAAGTGCATGGAAGGGGGAGAAGTGGAATGTGCAAAGCAGAGGAGAAACATATAAATAACAATAAATAAATAATAAAGGCAACAAGCAGTTTTAGTGCAGCCAGCAATTTGCAAGTGCTAGGTTTAAGGCAGCAGACAGGGTAGGTCTGATAAGTGCAGGAAGAAAAAAGGGGGTGCTGTATGGGTATAGATACAGACCCCAGTGCAAGGGGTGGCCCGAAGGCAGTGCGTGAGGGTGGCAGGGTGAGCAGGTACCTGGGCCAGGAGGACAGAGGGTGGCCAGGTGCACAGTGCCAAGAGAGAACAGATCAGCAGGGGAGAAGGGGAGCGAAGGCAGAAGAAAAGAGGAAGGTCTTGAGGTGCTTCCGGAACCGGAGATGGTTCTCCTCAAGTTTTAGAGTGGCAGGGAGGCTGTTCCAGAGGGAGGCCCCAGCCGAAGACAGAGAACTACCCCCATCTTGTTTCTTTGAAAAACGACTGACCCTGAGGCAGTTGGAGGTAGAGAAGCGAAGAGCTCGAGAGGGGAGTATTTGCAGAGGGGTAGCTGAAGGTATTTTGGGTTGCATGTACTTTCTAGTTAAATGTCTGGCCTCCTTAAGCCACCTTGGCTGCATAAGTATGTGCAGTGCTCTTTTTCATGTCACTTCCGTTGCTTCTGAGATCTGCAGACATCTCAGAGTTTGGTTTTGGGAGGTCCTTTCCCCTCAGTGTCTTCCCAACCACCTGAAACTGCCACTGCTTGGCTTCATTCATTGATTCCTCTTTCACACTGGCTGAAAGTTCATATGTCAAATGTTTATTAGTTGCTAATTCTGCCAATAACATTGGTATTTGACCATTCTGTAATGATCTTGGGCAACTCCTTCATTCTCTTTCCATTAAACATCACCCCCATTCTCTTAGGTGACTTTAAACTTCCCTCTCCAACCACTTCTCAGAAATCTGAACTTCAGTCTTTTCTTAGTGACCACATTCTCCACTCTATCCATAACCTACCTACCCATGCAGGGGGTAACTCTTTGCATCTCATATTTATCTCCACCTCTCTATCAGCCACTAGAACCACTGTCACACCATCCATATCTGATCACTCAATTGTTTCAACCACAATCTCCTTTCCACCCTCTGACCTTTCCTTACCGCTTGCATCACCTATTACTATAAGGAAATTAAAACCTTCTGCCATCCCCCTTTCTCTCTGACCTACAGTTCTCACTATCCTCCTTCACAACCGATGCTTCTTCCACCAACACTGCCTTCTCCAGCTTTCACTCCCTACTATATGACTCATTCTCTTCTCACTTATCACTGCTTACTTTCACCCCTAAGTCTCAGCATCCTCAACCATGGTTCACCCCATTCATATGCACTCTCTGCACAGACACATGAGGACCTGCAACTCTACCTCTTTGCCCTGAACTCTCTCAAGTCCACTCTTGATAGAGAGAAAAGGGAATTCTAACTAACCCTCATTGACTCTCACTCCAGCCATCCTCGCTGGCTACAGGCACCCTAAACTCTGTGGCTGTCAACTCCACACTCACAGCTAATGGCCTGGTTAATACTTGGTTGCAATAATTTCCAAAATTAGAGACTCTCCTGACCTTCTTCATACTCCCTCCTCCTACATTTTACACTCGGTCTACTCTACCATCATCCTCTGCCTCTCTCCCAATTTAGTCACACTAATACTGACAATGTCCTATCTCTACTAATGAAGGCTAACCCCTCTTTTTCCCCATCAGACTCTCTTGCTCAGCTAGTCAAGCCTTTAGTGGCCTCTCACCTCACTGAACTTTTCAACCTATCCGTTGACTCTGCTTGATTTCCCTCTCTTTTCAAAACAACCACAGTCATCCCTCTCCTAAAAATGCTAGGGGCCGACCCAAACCTACCGGATAACTTTCACCTTGTGTCTCTCCTTACGCACTACTCTAAAGTGCTCGGAAAGTGTTATGTTTCACTCTCTTACCAATTTCTTAGACATCCACAACCTTCAAAACCCCCTACAAGCAGTTCTACGCTCCTGTCACTCCACGGAAACTGCTCTCATTAATGTATCCAACTTCATTGCCTCAGCTATGCACTGCAACCTATCTTTGTATCCTAATTCTCCTTGACCTGTCTGCTGCCTTTGACACTGTCGATCACTATGATCTCCTTAATACTCCTTCTTCTTGGGATTCATGATCGAGCCCTTGCCTGGATTGAATCCTTGCACCTCACCAGTTCTGTCTCCTCGAACAACACCTCCTCTTAACTAACTCCTCTAGCTGTTTGTGTTCCACAATGGTTCTGTCTCTGGTCCACTCCTCTTTACACTCTACGCCTCTGCTCTTGGTGCACTAATCGCCTCCTTTGGGTTCTCATATAAACTCTTCCCAGATGACACCCAACTATTCTCTTTTCCTGAACTCTCCTCTGATCGCTCTATACAAATTTCGAATGGTCTCTCTTCCAATAAATATTGGATGGCTTTGCACTCTCTGATGTTAAACTCTACCAAAATATAGGTGCTCTTCCCTGCCAAAGGCTATTTCTCTCATCTCTTCCTCTGCCTATCCAGTTCCCACCTGACACTCTCCCCTACTCTTCTTCAGCTAGAAACCTCTGTGTCCTCTATGGACCTTCTCACACCTTCTCCACTTTCATCTCCAGAAATGGAACAGCAGCTCGCACCAACCTACTAAATATTAGGAAATTAGGCACCTCCTTCCTTTCAACACTGCCAAGCATCTCATAACCACTCTTGTCTTCTCTGAACTGGACTACTGTGCCAGCATCCTCGTTGGTCTCCTCGGCTATGCTTTCTGTCCTCTCGACAAGATCATTAACTTCACTACCAGGGCTTTCTTTTGGAACTCCCTCACTTCACACCTACCTCCTCGTACCGTCACCAGGCTGAATGGCTGATGATGCAAAACAGGGCCAGATTTAAATTTCTTCTAGTTCACAAATCTATTCGCGGTAAGGCACCACTGTATCTATCCAACTCTACAGGCATTCTCGTAATCTCTGCTCTACCTCCTCAACTACCTTTGCATCTCCACAGCCTCCCTGTGTTCCTCTGGCTTCCGCTCTTTCTCTCTTCTTGCTCCACTTGCATGGAATTCCCTTCACCAGACATCGAGAAACAGTCCACATGTATTTGTTCAAAACCAAACTTAAAGCCTACCTCCTTACCGCTGTGTTCTCTTAGCCTAGCTCTCATCTGCCTGCTAGCTAACATTTCCCCCTCACCTTTAACCTGCCTCTGTCCCTCACTTCCTCTGCCTCCACTCTAGTACTTCACCCATAATGGTCACATGCCGGGCACAGCTGGCTGTACTGCCTACCTGCACTTAAAAATGTCAATGTTGGTTGTCCTTAATCTATGTATGTCCGCTTATGTATTGTCCATGGTGACTGTTCCATTTGCTCTTCTCCACAGCCTGGTCACAGTGTCCCTCAACCTCGCCCCATTCTAAGAAGCTCACTGCTTCCTGTCAAATCTGATTTCTTATCCATTGTACCTTTTTTGTGATAAAACGAGCATTTTTCCTCCGGTCTAAAATAAATAAAAATGTAATAATAGTATTACTGCACATTGTAAGCATATCCTTGAGAGATGTGGCTAAAATAACATGAAAACCCCCTAGCCGAATCAAATCATGTGGAAAATGAAGCTGCAAGAATCCTGGAGGCAGTTATGTGCCATGCCAAAAACCCTTTTCCTTACAGGAATATTCAAGAAGATAAATGTGCTTATTTTGCCACAGCATCCTGTTCCAGTTCAGGTTATGATTTCTGCTAAGCATTTCCGGGAGTCTTAAAAGCAGACTTTTATATCTGGTTCTAGATAGTTTGCTCTCTTGCAGGCCTATCACAAGCACATGTACTGTGGATATTGGGGTACACCAAAGGCATCAGCAGGACATTGGTTACTTATTTCTACTTCTTTCAGGTTTGGGGCAGGGATGGGGTGGATAATGAAGTTGCTACGACGCAAGCAAGCAGAACGGATAACTGGGTGCAGGGTGCGAAATTGAGGGGAGCTATTTAACTTCCGCTTGTAGTCTAGAAGAGCCTTGTTAGCTTGACAGCAACAGCTACCCGGACCTACTTTTGGCTCACCAGCCCAAAGGATACCGAACAAACACCCATGTGAATTTAACTGTGCTCATCTGGGACAATCTAAAAATAAATATTTCGACACATCTATATACCATTTAAAGCTTCATAAATAATGGACAAAAAGATATGTTTGTATCTTATATGGAAGTTACATTTGCAGGAACACTGTGGCTCTGATTCACAGAACGTTTTCCAATGGGGTTTTGCCATTATAAAACACTTCTGTGAATTAGGCCTTGTGTACTAGCTCCATGTTCTACAATGGTAGCTCCTGGTTACTGGTTAATGTTTGATACTGAGGTGCTGCTTTTAGCTCCTGCTTATCCAACATCAATTTCCATCCCTGCAGTGCCCAGAGAGGCAGCAGGGGCTGAGCCTCAAGCAGAGGCAGAGGGACAGGTGCCACCACAATTCCCTCAGAGCTTAATCCTGCATTAACCTGTATACTCTGCCAAGTTTCGGAAATAGCCATATTGCTCTTTGCATGGTAGCACAAGTAACTACATGCATGTTTTTGTCTTGTTTGGCTGCACCAACTAGTTGCTGCTCGCTTCCCTAAGCATGGCAAGCAAGGGATACACCCGCTGAAATATGTCCGGGGCTGCTTGTGCAGGACCAGACCCACGGTTGCTTGTCCCCTTCTATGCACTTTGAGCTGGACTGGTTATTAAGGGGTAAGGACAGGACAGCTTTGCTTATGTCTGGCCCTCTACCCTCTACTTGGTGGGCAGTAGAATACGTCATTTCTTTATCACAAATTATATATTTACCTTCAAGGGTTCAGTTGTAATGTATATCGCAGCAGAACGTGTCCGCTGAGCACTAATAGTATCTACACAGAATCTAGTCTGTCAATGCTGTCAGGTTAATAAGGAACTGGAAGACATAATTAGATATATAAAACAATATTTGGTGTTAATTTCGGGCCTAATCCAATTTCCTAGATCTCAACATTTCTTAACAATGACAGATTAGCCATGGGCTTACCTCCCGGCAGACAACGAGTTGTTCGACTGGTATTGCAAGCTGCTTCACTTTTATAATATTGCCGTCGTTACTGTTCTAGTGCCCGTGTGCTTAGTCTGAAAAAAACACGGTCTCCATTACCCCGAATGATCTCACACTGTCCACGAAGGCTATAGGAATACAGTTTAAGAATCACAGATGTAAGCCTCCGCATAGAGAATCGACTTACCTTGCTTTGCTCGACAACCAAGGCTTTCAATGCTATATTCTTTGTTGTGAGGAACTGCTAGGCATTGCTAAGCAACCCCACCCACTTTATATAAAACGCTGTTTATGCACGTAAAACGTCTTGTGGAGGAATTATTGTGGAGTTGACCAGACACAGACACTATTCCTAACTCATTCATAATGTGATGTGCAGAGATGGCTCTGACTAACAATTATTTTTAATTTATGGGAATTAACTATGAACAAATAGAGGGTACAGCGTTGGGAGCTACACTGGCCCCCAGCCTGGCCAATCTATATGTGGAAAGTTTTGAGAAATCAAAAACGTACCCCGAGACTACTGCATTTAAAGGATAGTTCTGGGACTTTTTTTTTTATTGTCCCTACGGTTCGGCCATGTGTTTTTAAGCATAAATCGGTAGATCGTAGAAAACTTTCCTATGGACCTTACCCGACTTTTCGTCCATTAACGCACTCGAAATCAGCCGCCATTTTCTGATAATCCTATCATTTCCCCCCATCGAACTGGCTCACCTGCTTTTGCGGCACTAAATCAAATCCCCCGCCCCTGAGCCTGACATCAGCAGACGCGTACCGCCCATTTCCCAACGCCAAAGCACGTTTCGTGTCAACAATCGCTGCGCCTCAGCTAATGAAGTGTCGCCATGGAAATGGCAGGACGCCTCTTTCCTCAATAAGTATAAACACACTGTTTCACAACACACAGCAGCAGATTTTCGATTCCATTACTCTCTCTGTGTTACTTTGAGTATTCTGTGACTCGTTTCTGTGCTCTGGTCAGCTACCTTCGCCGCTTCTAGGCCTTGTGAACACCTGTACCATCTCTGTAAATTATTTTACTTTCTTTACCACACAATGGCTACAATAATGCCGTATATGTACGAGCCCGAGTACACCGAGCAAGAACTACTGGAAAGGCAAGCACGCGAAAACGATGGGGATTCGGACGGCAGTTGGGAGGACCAGTCAACGGATGAAGAGCCTGGACCATGTCGCATGGACGGCGTCTCCACCTGGTGCACGTGCAATCGGTGCGAGCTAATGCCAACTGAGGAGGAGAACTGCTGCTGCCGTGAAAATTCCGGGTGCTTGGCCTACATTTCGGAAGGCGAGCCAAGTCCGCAATGCATCACCGAGCTGCCAGAGTTCAGGGAAGCCTGCCTCTCACGGACCGTGTTGAGGATGATGATGGTGCTTATGCACGAACTTCGCAGCACTGTTCGTCCGCGTAATCCGAGTAACGAGTAAGTATACTCTGGTTGTGATGTCAGTGATGCCACTACTATGTCATGGTCGTCTCCCACATATAAAATTACATCTACATATCATTCGAATGCATGTAAATTGGTTCCATATTGTGCATTTTCTAGATAGAATTTTTTTCAAAGCAGAATGACATTTTTTACCTGAATCGACAGTGATAAGAAAGTTTTGTCATTTTAATACAGTTTGCATCTTTCATTTTCACAGGTGGTACAGGCTGGTGGCCTATCGTTGCTTCAGGGGAGGCTCGGACACCGCGTTTGGAGAGTAATACCTGCCTGTGCGGTACTTGCCATTAGACAACATTTCCCCAGCGACAGTGGACAATACCGCGGATTTTCCCTGGATGTGCTGCAACCGGAACTTTACAATGTGTAATGTTTATTATTTATGTTCAATTGAAATTAAGATCTAAAATAAAACCCAACATATATTTTAACAATGGTTGTTTTGATTTTTTAAATGAATCTAGTGTGTCTCCATTGAATAGTCTTCCTGTGCCTTGTCTTGTCACACCACATGTCTCCGGCCAGCATCCTCCCTCACGCTGGCCGCCCACCTTCAATCCACATAACCGTTGAACCCATATGCAGCAGACATACATATGTTATTTTGCGGGTTGGCATCAAGCCTCCCGGCCTTGCCTCCTCCCCCAAAAATACTTACCACACCACTTTGTTCAAGCGTTGGCAATAAAAGGAAGGCCGTTGGATTTTATTGATACAAAACTTGGTTATAGGTAAATAATCCATATGGTTGATCATAATAAATCATCCTTTTGGGCACCGGGTACAGAGATGACCCCCTCTGGCCCGTGCCGCCTTGCCACCACAGGCCAGCCTGCTGCTGACTAACTGCCTAGGCATCCAGGGTCTCCAGGGTGAACTGCACCCATATATTCTCCTGGGAGGGTGAGGTTTTTATAAACTCACCCCCCTGCCTTCCATGTACTAGATCCTGCAGCCTGCCTCTTACATGCAGTTAGATGGCCTCTCCTTGGTGAGGCCCTGCGGCAAACGAGTCTTGTTTGCACGACCACCGCCCCAATCCACCCCCCCCCCCGCCCTATCAAAGGCAGTTCGCACCGGGGTACTTGTGCTGGCAAGTGGAGCTGTCAGGGAGCGATAAAGGCCAAGAGGTGCCAAAGACCATGTACACTGGTCTATAGAGCATGGGTTGTTGTTCCCATGTCTACCTCCAGACCCCGTGTCTCCTGCCAAGCATCCCCCCTCACGCTGGACGGCCCCCTGCAAACCGCATAATGCCACGACATATACACACCATCAGATCTTTATTAAAATTATTCATTTTATATATTAGGTCGGGAAATTATTTCATAGCTAGGACAGTGCAACTGGGTATTATACGTCAAGGGGGGGCTGTAGGATACTGAGACAGTCCCCCAGTGCATGGGTTGACAGGGAGGCAGTGCAGGTGGAGAGTGGAAGGGCCCAGGACCGAGGTCGCAGACAGTGGACCAGTTGTAGCAGGGGAGAGGGAGAGGGAGAGAGAAAGCAGAAGCAAAGAGGAAGGTTTTGAGGTGCTTCCGTAAAAGGAGATGGTTCTCCTCAAGATAGTGCACGGTACAAAACAATATGCCACATAGAACGAACAAGTACAACTTAACCCGTCTTTAAAGCTACTGTATAGTAATTAAATTGCGGTATAAACTCATCTAAAGAGTTACTTACATTATATTTGCATTTTCCATTGTGTCTGTGCGTAGGGCAGCCCCGAAATACCACTCCTTCTATGCCGACGTTATTTCTTCTAATGAACGAACATTAAATGGCTTTCGTTTCTGAAATTATATTCATTATCGTTTCTTACGTTATTGCCCCACACCCCCAAAAAGAAGTCTTTCGGGATGGTCCCGGCCTGTCAAGGTCAAATAACAATAGAACCTTATACTGAGTCGTGGGCCATTCCGGCACCCGAGAAAAAATCAAAGCAGCTGACCTTCACTTTGAACGAGCACACATTCCTAGTTAGCTACATTCAGTGTAAGGCCATCTCACAGGACTCACAGAGCAATCACTTTTACTTACACAATACATAGCTACACATATTCAATGGGCCTGCGACATGAGGAGACTCGAGAGAACAGACAATCAAATTGCAATCATTTAAACCGTGATGTGTATTTCTCAATGAGCTCTTCTTTAGGTGGACATGGAACAGAGGCAATGTTGGGTGGCAATGCAGTTGTCCCCTGCACAGGTTCGTTCACAACTCCATGTATGTGCCTATCTAGGACATCAACAATAAGTCTCTCAATAAAGTCATATTGCATATCCTCAAACACTGGTTTGATAATCCATTGTTTACTTCTTTTAGTGAAGGCCTTATTGTAGCGAAGCGTCCCTAAAGTTCCGGTCGTCCTACTTTGTTGACGGCCAACATTATGGTTATGTGCCAAGACCGCTAGAAGAGTCCGATTTATCATGCCCTCCATGCCAAAATGCAATCGTTTTGGCCTGTACTTTAGGCATATATTGTGGAAAACCTCCAAATCTCCTGTGTGGCAGAATTCCGTGAGTCCCCTCAAATCTCTTGTTATAGTTTTATCAAATAAAATCTTTTCAATGGCTTTGTGAGTGGGTGATGAAGGAATCAACCACTTCTTCTTCCGTGCCTCCTCTGTGGACAAATGGCCATGTTCACAATTGTGGAAATGTTGGTTTGTGGTCCAGCGGTGAACGTTGCTACAGTGTAGCATTACTGACCGCCATTTTTCCAGTAGAATTTCCAAGACCCTCCACATGTTTTTGAGCTCCACCAAAGATGGTTGCTGATTGACTTGGACCACTGTGAAATACCTTGCATATCTTTTTTTTTACCTGCAGCCGACATTTTTTTATTGATTGTTTTTGCAAGATGCCAAACGTCAAATTGGTGATTTATATTTTTGTACTCTTCTCTCATTGTCTTGGCAATTGAAACGTGTCTGTCCGTGGCTATCAGGTCGATCACCATTCCCTGCGATTGTAGTTCTTGCAATGATGCTACAAAGCCAACTTTCTCCATGGCCACTGAGGATGTACTTTGTGACACCTGCACGACCACCGAACTCACAATTTTCTTACTTTCCATGTCCTGAAAGTGGTAGGTGCAGTACTTGGCTGAAAATCCTGGGCTGTCGCACTGTCCATCACCGGCTAGCCTGAACCGTTTGCCCGCGAATGTACTATCAATAGACATTTTTTCCATTCTCCAAGCTTCGCTAATGGCTGGAAATAGATAATCGGTTTGGTATTTGTAGAACTGAGTTTTCGCAATGAAATGGATTCCCACAAACTGAAAGAAAGACTCTAACTTTTTAAAACTTGAACCACTAAAAAGTGCAGCCGCTGCACAAAGTAGATTGCCTGCTGGCAGTTGCCCCAGCATGGGTTGTGCAGACCATGAGAAAGGATGATATTTTGTACAGGTGGCATGTATTTTAAGGTTAGTGCCTCGAATTGCACGAGTCACATTAATCAATGGCTCCCCACATACTTCCCCACCAACCGAATGCCCACATTTCATCCGAATAATAATATCAATCAAACAACTATCGAATACAATGAATTTGGCCTCTTTCCTTATACTGTCACTCTGCATCCCAGCTGGTTCGGCCTGTAACGTTGAGGACATGTCACTCACATGAAAGGTAGAATCTCTGATATCGTCTTCCGCTATGTTCAGTGATATTGATGGTGTTTCATTGTCGTCCACTTCATTCTCTTCCATTGCAACATCTGTTCCTTCTCCGGCGATGGGTGAATAAAACAATTTCTTCAACTTTCTCGCGGTCTTAGTTTTTGCGGGTGTGGATTCTGTAAATTGATCTCCGACTGCATCCGAACTACCAGGAGGACATTCACTATCAATGGCTGGTGGTGGTATAGCTCCGTTGTCAATCACTTCATATTCTTCCCATTGGCACGATGCATCTCCAGTCTCAAGTCCCTGCCAAAAGGTTTGACAAGCAACATCTCTCGTTCGCTTCACTGTCTGTGTAGATCTAGTTCGTACACCCACTCGCAACTAGAGGACAGATTGGAAAAGGGATGTTCAGTTTAAACACAACTTACAGTATTGAACTATTAACAGTGAAAAACAACATAATATAGTGACCAGGACACTAACCTTCTTTTGCTTTCTTTTCTTTGAAACTTTCTTGCCTCGAACTTCAACATCAGGACGCTGTTGCTCCGACTCGTGTGTGCATGTCTCCACTTCCTCTTGCGCTGCAACGACTATATTTTCATGATAAGCACATCCATCACGCACTGACGCTCCATCGACTCCCTGAAACATAGAACTTTCATTAGTATGTATAATAATATTGAAAACACAAAACGTACTTGGGGACCAATACCCACGTACATCTCAATAGCAAAACACGAATGAACGCTTTGTGTAGAACATTCAAACGACAATTATTCACGCATTGTTGATCTAGTTAGATGGAACTGTCAAGATCCATACCTCGGGCTCCTCATAGACTTCCATTGATGATATTATTGAAGATGATGCTTCAGTAACTCCCTGAAACACAGTAATTGCATTAGTATGGTTTTCTATTTTGTTAAAAGTACATAAACTTTGTGCAGGCGTCACCGGCTCATCTAAATAGACCTGCACAAATGATCAGTTGTCTAAAATAAATAATGGATATGTAAATATGATTCGATTTGCTCGATCGTTGGAAGTGTCACCACCCAGAGATCTGCATCAACTACTAGGGGTGATGTTCTTGTAGAAGAAGCTCCGTCATCTCCCTGAAACATAGTACTTGCGTTAATAAAGAAGGAAGTATAGCGGATGTAATCACGTCATATGATTTCGCTTGATCGAACTGTGAGTATCCATACCTCGAAATGCATAAGAACATCAAGGGACGATGTAACTGCGGTGCACACTTCTGCAAGCTGTTGCGCCGACCCGTAACTGCATGCTCCCCCTTCTTCTTGGACTAATGCTCCATCGATTCCCTGAAACATAGGACTTTCATTAGTAATGAACACAATATTGAAAAAACAAGACACATAGGAGGGCGACGACAGAAGGACATATCAATGGCTAAAAACGAAAGAAACATTGTGTGTAACAATCACGCTACAAGAATGCAAGATCTGATGATCTCCATCGATGGAACTGTCCGGAAACGTACCTCGAGCATCTGAGTGACATCAACGGTTGTCGTCAATACGTTGGACTCCTCAGCATCTCCCTGAAAGACAGTACTTGCATTATTTTGGATAACAATAATTATAACTGAAAACAAAGACTAGAGGACGAGTACAAGGGTGTACCATTAGGTAAAATAATCACACGATAAATTAAAACTATTGATTTACATGCCCAAAACAAGTCAGTGGCAGAATAGCTAAGTAAGATTACCCGATAGGCGCTTGAAGTGGCTGATGACTGCAATAACGACACGGATGGAGAATCTTCCGCCTTCATATTGAGTGGATACATAAATGGGGAAATTATTGTTAGCTAATGCTACACACTACCGCAAGGCCGAGAGATAAATACGTAAACTTGACTCACCAGTGGAGGGATGTGGACGAATAGAGTGGGAATAGCGGTTGAGAGCAATTTTCGCCTCGCTCGCGGTGTGTTCTTCTTTATTAGCAATGATGTGGAGTACATGTCTGAGCTAAAGTGCCTGCTGCAGATGCGGTATCGATCACCCCTCTTGTCCGCAAAGACTTCTAGGACTCTACTTTCAAGCTCAGACGGTGGATATCCGCAATATCGGACCTATTCTCTTATCTGATCTATTGTCTTAGGGAAAACATGCATTATAGTACCTTCAGATTTATTATGGGTCTTCGAAGGGCAACCGCCAATGGAACAGGCAGGCATTGTGGAAAGTTCTGAAAAGTAAAGATCAACAATTCTCTATGAATACCAATGTGTTAAAAAATTAAATGACACATAAAAGGTTCAATGCAAGGTTCGTTTTGGTTCTTGGAACTATACACGTTATTCACATGCGGATAAGTATTTGAATAACTTTAAAAAAATAGAAAGATAATTTGACTAAACTCAGAACATGTGACTAGTTCCTTGCATGTACTGTCTTGAACGAAAAGAAATTGGACGCAAAATGATTATGGTACATGGCCTTACCTTGACGAACAAACAGTTAGATGCAGGGATCAGAGTAGTTTCTTGTCGTAGAACAGGGAGCAGTTCACAGGTTGCAAACTGACGAGTTTCCTCGAAGTGGTCACGGAAGTTCACAGAGACGAAGAGCAGATAACCAGCACCTTCACGGGTTGACTAGCAAAGCGCAAAGAAGTTCTCATTAGAAATATGAAGTGGGTTATAAAGGATTCGAAACAGGGGTGTGTTTGTGAATGAATGACGTGTATATGTCGTGGCATTATGCGGTTTGCAGGGGGCCGTTCAGCGTGAGGGGGGATGCTTGGCAGGAGACACGGGGTCTGGAGGTAGACATGGGAACAACAACCCATGCTCTATAGACCACTTTGAAGTGTACATGGTCTTTGGCACCTCTTGGCCTTTATCGCTCCCTGACAGCTCCACTTGCCAGCACAAGTACCCCGGTGCGAACTGCCTTTGATAGGGTGGGGGGGGTGGATTGGGGCGGTGGTCGTGCAGACAAGACACAGGAAGACTCGTGAATGGAGACACACTTATGTGGATTGCAGGGGGCCGTCCAGCGTGAGGGGGGATGCTTGGCAGGAGACACGGGGTCTGGAGGTAGACATGGGAACAACAACCCATGCTCTATAGACCACTTTGAAGTGTACATGGTCTTTGGCACCTCTTGGCCTTTATCGCTCCCTGACAGCTCCACTTGCCAGCACAAGTACCCCGGTGCGAACTGCCTTTGATAGGGCGGGGGGGGGTGTGGATTGGGGCGGTGGTCGTGCAAACAAGACTCGTTTGCCGCAGGGCCTCACCAAGGAGAGGCCATCTAACTGCATGTAAGAGGCAGGCTGCAGGATCTAGTACATGGAAGGCAGGGGGGTGAGTTTATAAATACCTCACCCTCCCAGGAGAATATATGGGTGTAGTTCACCCTGGAGACCCTGGATGCCTAGGCAGTTAGTCAGCAGCAGGCTGGCCTGTGGTGGCAAGGCGGCACGGGCCAGAGGGGGTCATCTCTGTACCCGGTGCCCAAAAGGATGATTTATTATGATCAACCATATGGATTATTTACCTATAACCAAGTTTTGTATCAATAAAATCCAACGGCCTTCCTTTTATTGCCAACGCTTGAACAAAGTGGTGTGGTAAGTATTTTTGGGGGAGGAGGCAAGGCCGGGAGGCTTGATGCCAACCCGCAAAATAACATATGTATGTCTGCTGCATATGGGTTCAACGGTTATGTGGATTGAAGGTGGCCGGCCAGCGTGAGGGAGGATGCTGGCCGGAGACATGTGGTGTGACAAGACAAGGCACAGGAAGACTATTCAATGGAGACACACTAGATTCATTTAAAAAATCAAAACAACCATTGTTAAAATATATGTTGGGTTTTATTTTAGATCTTAATTTCAATTGAACATAAATAATAAACATTACACATTGTAAAGTTCCGGTTGCAGCACATCCAGGGAAAATCCGCGGTATTGTCCACTGTCGCTGGGGAAATGTTGTCTAATGGCAAGTACCGCACTGGCAGGTATTACTCTCCGAACGCGGTGTCCGAGCCTCCCATGAAGCCACCAAGTGAAGCAACGATAGGCCACCAGCCTGTACCACCTGTGAAAATGAAAGATGCAAACTGTATTAAAATGACAAAACTTTCTTATCACTGTCGATTCAGGTAAAAAATGTCATTCTGCTTTGAAAAAAATTCTATCTAGAAAATGCACAATATGGAACCAATTTACATGCATTCGAATGATATGTAGATGTAATTTTATATGTGGGAGACGACCATGACATAGTAGTGGCATCACTGACATCACAACCAGAGTATACTTACTCGTTACTCGGATTACGCGGACAAACAGTGCCGCGAAGTTCGTGCATAAGCACCATCATCATCCTCAACACGGTCCATGAGAGGCAGGGTTCCCTGAACACTGGCAGCTCGGTGATGCATTGCGGACTTGGCTCGCCTTCCGAAATGTAGGCCAAGCACCCGGAATTTTCACGGCAGCAGCAGTTCTCCTCCTCAGTTGGCATTAGCTCGCACCGATTGCACGTGCACCAGGTGGAGACGCCGTCCATGCGACATGGTCCAGGCTCTTCATCCGTTGACTGGTCCTCCCAACTGCCGTCCGAATCCCCATCGTTTTCGCGTGCTTGCCTTTCCAGTAGTTCTTGCTCGGTGTACTCGGGCTCGTACATATACGGCATTATTGTAGCCATTGTGTGGTAAAGAAAGTAAAATAATTTACAGAGATGGTACAGGTGTTCACAAGGCCTAGAAGCGGCGAAGGTAGCTGACCAGAGCACAGAAACGAGTCACAGAATACTCAAAGTAACACAGAGAGAGTAATGGAATCGAAAATCTGCTGCTGTGTGTTGTGAAACGGTGTGTTTATACTTATTGAGGAAAGAGGCGTCCTGCCATTTCCATGGCGACACTTCATTAGCTGAGGCGCAGCGATTGTTGACACGAAACGTGCTTTGGCGTTGGGAAATGGGCGGTACGCGTCTGCTGATGTCAGGCTCAGGGGCGGGGGATTTGATTTAGTGCCGCAAAAGCAGGTGAGCCAGGTCGATGGGGGGAAATGATAGGATTATCAGAAAATGGCGGCTGATTTCGAGTGCGTTAATGGACGAAAAGTCGGGTAAGGTCCATAGGAAAGTTTTCTACGATCTACCGATTTATGCTTAAAAACACATGGCCGAACCGTAGGGACAATAAAAAAAAAAAAAGTCCCGGAACTATCCTTTAAGGCTCAACTTAAACGATGGACGCGCTACATAGTTGACATCTCAGTAGTGTCGGAAGGTTCATGGGATTCTGCCAACTCCTTTTTTTGTGTGCATGGCTTAATAAGCAAAATCCTCATTTGAAGGTATCAATTTTCAAACTTTCTGGACATCACAGTCTACCATAATGATGGACGGTTGCTAGTCAAACAGTTCCACAAACCTATGGAGAGAAACAAGCTACTTGATAACAGTCATATTAAACACCTGAGAGACAACCTACCGTATGGCCAATTTTTGTGACTCAAGCAGAACAGTAGTGAAGAGGATGCTTTTGAAATAGAAGCCGGAGCTCTATCTCCGAAACTGCGTGACTGTAGGTATCTGGAAAAGCTGGTGAAAAAGTCAGCCAAAAGGGCGTTTTAACAACACCACAGATTTCCTGTTAGAAAAAAGACCTAAAACACCAGAGACAACCGCCTGGTGTGTATCTTCCTTCACTAATCAAAGTCTAAAGATCTGTAACATAATGAGGAAACACTGGAAAGTGTTTAAAAACAGCAAAACCCTATCCGAAAACCCCACTTTTTGCTTATAAAAAAGCACATTGAGAGGCAACTGTGTCAGCCAAAGTAAACTGAGAGCTGAAAAGCCAAAAATAACTACTATTGTTTCTTCTTGGAGACCTAACCCGATAGTGGGACATCACCCCTGTGGTCACTGTGAGGCATGCAAACTAACTATGAAATCATAGTTATTAGATGTTGTATTGACTAGGCAGTGGAAACAGAAGACCTTGGGCCTCATTAAGAGGTTGGAGGCAGCCATGGAGCTATTAGCTCCATGGCTGCCCCCAAAACCCTACCGACTCCGCCCTGGTGAATGGAGCAATTACCGGTCCATTCCAAGGTTGGCGGGACCGGTAATTCCCCATTCACCAGGGCCCTTCCCCATTCTCATTTGAGCCCCCTTAGGGCTCAATGGGAATGGGGAAGGCGCTAATAACGGTACCGCAAATTGCGGTACCGTTATTAGCTCCAGAGTCCCTTTGCGGGTCCCGTCCTTAACGCCTGGAAAAACCAGGCGTTCAGGGAGGACCCGCAAAGGGAACTCATAGTAGGGCGGTAAGGGATTACCGGCACCGGTGCCCTTACCGGTGCCAGTAATCCCTTACCGCCCACCTCGTAATGAGGCCCCCTAACACGGATCATGTTATCTATTTAATCACCTGCCCATGTGGACTGCAATACATAGACAAGACTAATCGTAAAATAAAAACTAGAATTTTTGAGCAAAGGAGTTGTTCGAAGAACAAAATAGAAAAAGCACCCATGGTCAAACACTTTGAAGCCAGGAACCATGGCTTTGAAGATTTCAAGTGGCCAGTGCTACACACTATTAAAGGTCCTACCCTTAAAATCAAAGAAGAGAAACGTTTGTACCGAGAAACAAGAACTAATATTTCTGACCAAAAGTGACAGCAGAGGTCTTAATGAGGCCATAAAATGGCACACAATTAAGTGGTGGTGGCCAATAACAGTAGCTGCAACCTTCCACGTTATTAGTGTTTCCCAGTTCCAAACTCTGACCTATGACAGGTGGGCTCAAAATATATGGCTTTGAAAAGAGGTTTTCTATCCTATTTAAAACCTACAGTAATAGGCTACTATAGGAGCCCATATGGATGAATAAACTTGAGGCCATGTTGTACTTAGATTTTTAATAAAGCCATGATAACTTAACATCCTCAGTAACTGCAGGACTGGGCGGTGGTATGACCTACAGAGGGATGTCTCAGGAATTAGATTTGCTTCTACAGGAGCCTACTGTTTAAGATTGCACTGCACAGGAACGTCCCACACCTCAGACTGGATATGTTTTTTAAGATAATAGAAGTTACGTATCCGCCTACTGCGCCTCACGCACCAGGAAAAGACCCTGTGCTGAGGTTAGAGGTGGGGATGCGTGAGCACAAGGTATTGAGCTGGGCAATTGTTGGGGGGGGGGGGGTGGGAGAGTTGGGGTAGTTAGTCAGGAGTTAGCCTATAGGTCCACACAGAATATGATTAACTTGTACACTAGTCTGCTTGTGCGTGTTAGAATTTTTAAGTGTGATGGGGGAACTTAGAATAGCATTCTGGAATGTCAGGGCCTTAACAGTTATATTAAACGTAACAGAATTATGACTTAAGGCGTCAGAAAATTGACATTGCTTTCCTGCAAGAAACGCATCTAACTACAGAGAAACATGTCGCCCTACCTAAAAAATGGAGAGGCACAACGCTAGGCCTGGCATACTCTGCATATGCTAGGGGAGTATTACTATGGGTGGCACCGTCGGTACCTCTGAGGGTGCTTGAGACTTTCCAGGATAAAGAAGGCAGTATGTTTGTAATGTCGGGTCGGCTGGAACACAGAGAAGTTTGTATCATTACCACATATGCACCTAACCAGAAGACTGCATCCTACTTTCGCACCCCTGTAACCATAGAAGATTTGGAACGCACTATAAGAGGGTTGCTGATGGGTAAGGCTCCTGGTGCGGACAGACTACCCAGTGAGTTCTATAAAGAATTCATAACCAAGGTCACACCCTCGTTACTGGCAATGCTGAATCAATCGCTAGATAAAGGCATTTTGCCGATGTCATTAAGGGAGTCAATTATTGTTCCATTATTGAAGCCTACCAAACCGGAAACCGAATGCGGTTCTTACAGACCCCTCTCGCTGCTCAACCAAGATAGCAAGATACTAACCGCTCTGATGGCTGAAAGGCTGAAGCCAGTAATTCACAAATTCATACACCCGGATCAGTCAGGTTATGTCCCAAATATAAATATCACATGTAACTTAAGACGATTGCACCATGTCATTGATCATACACAGGAAAGCACCCGGCTCATGGCAGTAACCTCGCTAGATGCCGTCAAGGCATTTGACTCGGTCTGATGGCTATGGTTACTGGCGGTGTTGAGAAGTTTTGGTATCGGTCCTACATATAGTATTTTGGTGAAGCTACTATACAGCAACCCATTGGCAAGAGTCAAGACAGGCACCACTATATATCGGAACAATGGGGGTTAAGCAAAGGCACTAGACAGGGCTGTCCATGGTCCCCTATGCTATTTATATTGGCCTTACAGCTGCTAGCGGTACATTTGTGGAAAGAATATCATGAGGCAGGCATCAGCATACAGGGCAACACGCACTTGATCTCCCTATATGCGGATGATATGCTTCTTTACCTACAACACCCAGAGACCAACTTACAATACATACTGGATGTGTTTGAGCGCTATGCGGACCTTTCTGGTATTACAATAAATGTGCAGAAGTCATGTTTATTCCCCCTTGCAGGGTACAAAGGAAGACCCTGAAGCGCTTTGCTGGAGTTACTGATTAAATGGGAAATTGAGACATTTAGATACCTGTGAGTAGACATTTTCCATGACCAAAAGCAGAACACATACAAAACACATTACTGGCGGCAAATAAAATAGAGAAGTCCATGAAAATTCTGGGCCAAGCTGCCACTTTCATTAATGGGAAGGGCCGTGTTTTTGAAGATGGTGGTGCTTCCAAGGCTGCTCCATTATTTTACAAATGTTCCATATAACATACCTAAATGCCTTCTTTGGGACACTGAACAATACCTGCCAGAGATTCCTATGGTACAACTCGAGATGTAGATTGTCGTTGGAGAAATTGCAGAGACCATACGAAGAGGGAGGGTATTTTGTTCCATGCTAGCTCCAATTTGTCACGTATTGGTAGTCAGTTGAACAGACTCAAGCTACCGAGTTACTACAACCGGCATGCACCTCATTCTTTTTGAAAGAAATGGTGTGGACCACAGCATCCCAAACTCCCAGTCCCCCACTGTTGCTGAGGTTAGGCAAGACGATGTGGCAAAGAGCCTACCGCTTTCAGGGCAAAGAATCACCTTACTCACCCCAGATCCCACTGGTGACACTTAAGTGTGAGGATGCAAGACTTAGGTTGAATGTCAGGAAATATTGGGAACCCAGAGGGATGGTGACGTTAGACGATATACCAAGAGAGGGGTGACGGGTGACTTTTTGTGCAGTCGCTTCAGAATTAGGAATACAGGAAGGGCAACACATAATATACGCCTCACTCCTCCATAGTATGCAGTTAAAATGGCGGGATTGGATAGAGTACTGCTAGAAGATAAAACGATAAAAACAATCTATGACGTCTCCGAAGAAGGACAAACATAATCCAGACTATATGAGTTACTAACAAGGCCAGATGACAACCTAATACACATTAGGCATAGTTGGGAAGCAGACTTTCAAGAGCAGCTGCCGGACGCAGCTTGGGGCAGGGCTATGGGGTATCACAAGAAAGTGTCCAGAAATGTGAAACTACAGCTGATTCAATTATACGTCACTCACAGAGCATATTTAACTCCGAAGAAAATTGCTGAATTCAGCAAAGCAACAGAACAATCTTGTCCGAAATGTGGCTTGATCGATGCAGACCTGGTGCATATGTCCTGGCCCTGCACAATGATACGTCAGTATTTGGAGGAAGTGGCCCAGACCCTGACTAAGGTTGGCTTGACAACTGATTCAGTTTCCCACACAGCGTTCTTGCTTGGAATCTTCCCTAGACCAAAACATGCAAGACAGGTTAGCAAATTGAAAGACCTAGCGTATATTTTAGGGACGGGTAGGATAGCAATGGGACGGAAAGCACGCTATAGTCTAGCGATAAGCGTGTGGTTGTGGGACATCCAGAAGTGGTCACTGGCAGAGACTGCTGTGTGGCAGGAAGCATCCTGTCAGGCTCAAGAGGAACAAAATATAGACTTAGTGGCCTGGAAACATATGATACAAGAACTAATAGCCCCTGCACAGGAGGACACCCAGACTCGGGCACACGCACCAACATAATCTGCAAGGTAGAGATATGAGAATTAGTTCAATGCAGTCTGATGCACAGTATAGGTAAACATTGCAAGTGGAATAGGCTGGGGGGGGGTTGGTCGGGAGGTTTGAACGGACATAAAGAAAAGGATGTATAACTTGACGTTATTTACAAAGTCTGTAAGTTATTTTGTTGAAAATTCATTAAAACCGTAAAAAAAAATGAAGCTGCCTTCCGGCGATTACAGATGCACACCTTCCCACCTCCAGTTTGTACACTGTTTATGGTTACCTTTTCATTCCTGATCTAATTTTTGTCTTTTGATCTATATATATTGTCTCCGGGGAGAGGTCAGGCCTGCACGTATATTCAGATACAGGTGCGACACGGTAGTCCCGTTTTACGTAAAGTGTGCCTTTGTTCATCTAATCACAATTAAGCATTGAAGTTTTCTTGTCGGCCTTCCTGTTGGCTTGGGTAGTATTTGCCGCCTAAAGCCCTCCAAATGTCGAGGACAGCTTTGTTCATCGTAGCATATCTTCACCCGACTCTTGGAACCTGTTTCAGCCATTCAGAATTCTTCCCCTTACTTTTTCCTGCTTCCTAAAAAGAACTTTGGCATTTTATGCACGGCCAAGCACTTTACACGTGTATTGACCATTTTCACAAGGCTCAATTCATCTTAGGGCTGGACTTATAAAGTTAGGGCCGCCACCTCAAAGACTGTCGGTGCTACAAACGTTATTCACCCTTTTCTTTTGCCACTTATTGGTGGAGTAATTAACTTTCTTACACTGACTCCAGTGAGTTTATTTATATATATATATTACCTACTGTGTTGCTTATGTGGTATTTTTCTAGTGCCTTTGATTATTGATTGTGTTGTTGGGTCTATAATAAATAGTATATTTTTGTATACTACTGTCTAATTGTAGTTCTTGGTGTTTCACTGATCCCCCTCAATCTGCTGAGCTTTAGCCTTGACTGCTCTCCAAGCTACCGTGAATTGGCTATCTTCCAGGAGTGTGCCCTGTTCATCTAACAAGGGTGGCCTCCTAAACATCTGTCCACCAGGCCAGAGTTTAGAAATCCATTCTAACACTTTCCCTTTCGGTGCTCACATTAAGAATCTGCATGCCTTCAAGTCTAATGCAGTCCCCATCCTTGGGAACTACCACCACCGGCAAGACCCGGGGTGCGGGGCCAGCCACTTTTAGATGTTTTCTTGAAGGAGATGGTAAATTTCCACAGATACCTTATATAGCAAATTAAATTCCAATCTCCTCGGTTGTTGTGGGACATGTTGAATATTTTCATTGATGTGGAACTGTATAGATGTTAATTCAAAATTAATGTAGTTATATTATGGCAAGGCACCAGAAAGACAGTTTTTCAATTTTTAATGATGGCTCCCATTGTTTCAGACAGATAGTTTTCAAAAGGAAAATATTTTTATTTTTAAATCTTATTATTCAAATAAGATATTTTTTGCCCACGGGTCATGCATTTCAAAAATAAACATGAAAGTCTTGTAATATTGGACTCTTCCAAATTTCTTTAAAGCAACTTAACAATGCCAAAATCTTCAATTCATGTCTTCATAGTATCAGACAATTCTTCATTCAATCATTAAAGTCTCTGCGATATTATTATCCTCTCCCAAATAATTTTGGTGTTTAACCTCTACACATGTTTCCCCACCTTCTGGTGGATCATCAGGAGGAATTATCTTCTTGCTTACACCTATTAACATAAATAGTTTTTAAAAAAATATGCATTATACATGTGAAGGATAATTGGGTCATTTGATATTAACATTTGAGTTTCCTCTTATAATTTGTAAAATCCAACTGGTATCTGAATTAATTTGACTTACACAGCCTAATCCTTTTAGTTAACTTGCTTTATATTTTGGCTGGTAAATATGATCAGGTTTCTAGGGGCAGATAGAAGAAATATACAGAAAGCTATGGATGTGGCCTGATATTATTGTTGATCTGTAAAACACATTCTTGTGGCAATAAATATATCTGAAATAAAAAAGTAAAAAATATATGATGAACTCAATTGTCTTCCTTTTCAATCTGATGGCGAGTAATCTCAGTGAGGCTCAGCTTTCCCTCTCGCTGAATGCTTGGTAGGCAGCAGCCTGCAGCAGAGTACTTCAGTACGGGGGTGACTAATGGCACTTTTGCATTGTGATATCATGCTATGTAGGTAAATGTGTCAAGGCACGTTAACGGGCTTGAGGCATCCCATTGGAAAATGGGGGAAGTAGAGGGGTTGTAGTCTCGGTGCATCGTGTAAATTGCAGAATTGTGGTTCACTCTTAATGTTAATGTTAACTATCGCCTCTGAATTGATTTTGAAAGGTGTTTCCCTGTCACAAATGTAAAAATTCAGTTTAGGAGAGGACTCCATATCAACAGTGTCAATCATGAGGAAGACATACTCATCCTTCCTGCTGTGGTGTGAAAGATCCTGATAACAGCCATTCAAAACGGAAAGAATATGGTATAAAGTGCTATAGAAATCATCAAATAAACGTTATCATTTGTAAGGAATCTGAGGGCGTCCTCACTTCTTCCCCCAAAATATCCCCCCCCACTCCCTGGTGACAAGGTAAAGGCCGTCGCTTTCGGATCCTGACCCTGGGGTCGATATGCGAGGGAGGATCACCTGGGAGGAAGAGACTTGCAGAGTGGGGATGAGGCAACCTTGTGTGGGGACACTGTATCCCCGATTTTCCTTTCATCAAGAATCAATTGTCCCCCAGGCTTTTATGGGATATTTCCAATCCCTTCCCTATTGTGTTAGAAAACAATCTCCCAATGTATACCACTATGGCACTGAGTCGAGGAAGAGACCACATAGGAACTCACATTGATCCTTTATTAACTCAGACATGATATGATAGGTTATTTATAAGGCGGGTAATACCCAGAGGTTTCTAAGCGCGGGCCTGGGGATCGAACCTGTGTTGCTCTGTGTCATTCTGTTTCCAAGGCAAGCATGGTGTCCCTAAGCTGTCCTCCCGAGACATACACAAACAACACCCTGGTACTGGACGAGGAAGAGGGATGCCAAGTACCAAGACTGTTGTGAAATCAATGTAAATGGACTGCTCTATCCTCATTCTTCTTGACCTCTCCTCTGCCTTCAACGCCGTTAACCACAACATCCTGATCGCACGTCTCTGTGACACTGTGGGAATCACTGGTCAGGCTCTGGCGTGGTTAACCTCCTTCCTCTCCGACCACCCATGCCAGGTGGAACTCGGAACCTTTCACTCGACTTATCACTCTCTCAACCTGTGACGTTCACCATGGATCTAACCTTTCCCCATGGTTCTTCAACGTCTATATGGCTGCCCTGGCACATGTGATGGTCACTTTCACCTCTAACTTCCAGTGCTACGCGGATGACACAGAACTATCTTCCAGGCTACCTTAAGCCGCCTCCTCGCTCATATCTGTCTGTCTGTCTGCTATTCAGTAATGGTGTGCTGCAAACAACCTCTGTCTCAATGCCAGTAAGACTGAGATCGTTCGCATTGGGACCCCTGCTCCCGCTTTCCCATTTTCACTCTGGCTGGCCTCCCTTGGCCCTGCGCCCGCACCCACCTGCAAGGCAAGAAACCTTGGGGTCATCTTTGACTCCACTCACTCCTTCTCCTCTCACATTTCTGACATATCGAAAAAGTCTAATAAACTACACCTCCTCTGAGGTGCCCTATCTTTTCTCACTTTACCCCAACGGCTCACTGTCTCCAGAGCCCTGGTTCTCTCTAGGCTTGACTATTGCAACAGCCTCTTCCTCAACCTCCCTTCTTCTGCCCTGCGCCCTATACAACTCATCCAGAACAGAAGTGCAAGACTTATCCTTGGCCTCAAGCCCAGGGACTGCATCTCTCCGGTGCTGAAATCCCTTCACTGGCTCCCTGTGGCTGCAAGGATCAAATTCAAGACCCTCTGCATTGATCACAAGGCTTACTGGGGCCTGGGACCTACCTTCCTGCAACGCTGCATACCTAAATACTGTCCCTCACGATCCCTCCGCTCATCTACCTCGAACCTTTTGCGAGTGAGCCGGTTCTCCAAGCAGAGATTTGGAGGGAGATCCTTATCCTCACTAGGTATCTCCCTCTGGAAAAGCCTCCCTGCTGCCCTCCGTCTTGAGCCAGATCACCTTAAATTCCAGAAAGCTTCTCAAGACCTTCCTCTTCTCCTCTTCCTTCTCTCTCCTTCTACGATGCTAACTTAGTTCTCTGTTCTTCCCTGCTCTCCCTCCTACTCCTTACAGCTTGCTGACTGGCCGCTTGCTGACTGGCCGTCTGCTATACCTCAGAGTCTCACAGGTCCTGGTACCCCCGCCAGTCCTCTTTCGCACTTGCCTCAAGGCCCTACACCCCACCCACACTGCACTTGAGAAATTACAATGAGAGTGGCTCTCTTTGCACTTACCCCAGTCTCAACCAACCTGGTGCACTCATCTCCTCCTCCCTGTGACCTTCTGTGCACTTGCACGATCTGCACGCACCGCGCCTGAATATCGTCTGTCTGTTCTCCCTTGTCTCAGCCCCCTTAATTGCACTAGTAAAACCGCAGAATCGCTATTAGGCATGTTTGCTGTATCCAAACTGTTAAATGTATTTTTACGCACGTACTCTGCCTGTGCAGACTATTATCGTCTCAGAAATTCAAGGGCTCTGAGCGACTGTTGTTTTTTTCCCCTTGTTCCCACCCTCCTTGAGCATTTTGATTGCCTGTCTATAGGCGCTATATAAATAAACAATACAATACCACCTAAAGTAATAATGAGTGAATGCTACATGAGTGGAAAGCAGAGAAAAGTGTTCCCTGATACAAAGGAACTGTGAGTCATGGAAACGAAAGAAAGCAAGAATTGTTGATGAATATAAAGAACTGTGAATAGCACACGCTGAGAAAAAAGCAAGCATTGGCGAGAGCCATAGGGAAAAGACGAACTGTATAAGTTGAAAGTTGAACTGTTTGATAAAACCAGCAAGTGAATGGTGGCAAAACAAGTGTTGAAAAGGACTGAAAGAATATAAATCCAAAACCACTGTTGAGCTGAAGCAGTGGTGGTGTAACTGTGGAAAGGAAGCCAATTAGGTGTGTCGGTTGCGTGACCTGTAATGGATGGACCGTGTGGTCTGACAACTGCACCTAGACCGACTACATTCCACTAAAGAGAAGCCACTTGACTCATCTATACATTTATGGTTGAATATCCAGAGAAGCTTGTACATTTGCCCTTAAAGAGTTGAACTGATGAAAGAGCTTGAAAGCTGGCAAGAATCCCGAGGAATTGTGTTGTTGTGACAAAAGTGAGAGACTTGAAAGCTTGGGGAAGGGAACCCCTTGTGAGTAAAAGTGAGCTATTTGGAATCCTGGGGAAGGGAGAATCCCTTTCCGACTGTTGTGTCTTGACTGTCGTGTAGCCGAAGAGTCCTCTGCCCTCAAGTGCCGCACAGAGAGAATCAAAGTCACTCTCTGTTCCGCCTTTGAGGCCACAGGTGGGAGATGTTCTTTCCGGAACTGCGGTACTTGTGGAACCCCGAACCACTGTAAAGGAAACACTGGTTAAGTGTCAAGCCAAAACGGAATCAACAACCAATCAACAAGTAAGTGGAACGATCTTACCAAAAGGTGTCTGTGGAGTGGTGGTTGTACCTATGGGGAAGGTTCCGAGACCCAGCAAGGCAGTTCTTTCAGTATGTAAGTATCCCAGCAAGGTTGCAAGTGCCAGGCCCACCTGATGCCAGCATCCACACAAGAAGGGCGGAACGTAGTAGGAGTCCGTGAAGCAGTCCGTGGTCGTAACAATGATCCAAAAGCAAGTACCAAAGGGGTTATCCGTTGCCAGTCCGTGAAACAAATCCGAGGTCAAGATCCAAAAAGGGGTGAAACAAAAGGTGTGTAGCGCCGTACAGGAATCCGAAGAAACAGCTGTGAAGCACCGAAGCACCGCAACAGAGCTGTTTAAATACTGGCGCTACTATTTCCTCCCGGTCACATGACCCGCGAGCGCATCACGTGAGTGTAGTCCAGAAACATGTGAGCAAAAGGCGGCGTTCATGTGACGCGGAAGAAGTCGGTCTAGCAGCCGCCACGGAAGACGCCAAGGGGGCAGACGTCTCCGCGGGCAAAGAGCATGCCCACCCAAGCTTTGTGGCAGTCGGCGCCGTGGCAACTGGGGCGAAGAGAGAACCTGTGAGTCCCGAACCGGGCAAGAGGGCGAGGGGTGTTCGGGGCACGGGGATGAGGAATGGGATCCCCAGAGGGAGTGGAATGCGTGACACCGACCAAGAGCTGGAAGAAGCTCTGAACTTTTGTTTGAACGCTTTTTCATTTGATGCTGACACCCTAGACAGTTTGTACAAATAGATGTGAGGGCAAGTATAGGTTTTGGACACAGAAAGGACATTTACTTTGGACTTCCTGACACAGTTTTAGTTAGGTAGTGTAAGGAAGGCATGGTATCAAAGTAAGACCGACACAAGTGACCACAGTTCAAGGGTGTTTATTGAACATTATCAAGGGTGTGATAAACACCTATCTAAACCTAAATCTAAGAGGCGAGCAAGCTATGACCATCAAATAATAATAAGGCTGTCCTAGTGGAGTATGGTCAAAATGAAAAGGGCCTATAATAAAAAAAAAACGATTGCCAATCCTTACTGCAAAGTTACTAATAGTGTTGGGTAATGTTCATGAAAAAGAAAGAAGTGTTCACAAAATGATAAGTCAGGATGTTCCGGCCGTTGGCCTCCCTTCCACACATTTTTAGCGTGGGACAAAGTGGTTCACTCGAGCATAGCACTCTCTTGGGCTTCTTCGGCACAAGGACACAGTTCCCTCTACCAACATCAGGGCCTTCTGTGCCCAAGTCTCTTATGTTCAAAATCTCCTGATTCAGAGGGCCTGATCTACCAAAAACAACAAACAAGTTCCTTTCCAAATATTCAAGTCAGGCGATTCACTCTTAACCCTGGATTCCCCTCAGCCAGGCTCAGATCTCCTTTCTTACCCCAATCTTTCGTTTGGATCCCCCTCTTCTGGGCTCAGATCCTTTTATACAATTCGTCTCCCTCAGCCAATTTATATTTGTAGGCATCCCTCAGTCGGGTTCACATTTGCCACAGAAATATCTTCTCAGGTGACTCACGGTTCACCTCAGATCCCCCTCTTCTAGGCTCAGATCCCCTTTTATACAATTAGTCTCCCTCAGCCGGTCTCAGGCCAGTTTCCCTTCATATTAGCTATCAAAGACTTTCGAATGTGCACAGGATTTAGCTTGACCCATTTCAGGACCACTACGATTTCACCATTCAATAATTCTCACACGCTCAGTTGGCTTCCAAACGGAGACTTTTGAATGAGCACCCACGTTGCGCCGAACACTTTGTATACCGTACCTATTTTGGTTTCATAAAGTTCAATCACATACGTGTCATCTTTCTTCATACAATGTTGCTGCTTGCAACTTTGATCGTAACCCAGTCCGGTCTGCTATCAGTCTCTCCGACTCACTGGCTGTGCTGACTTCACTGGTGCTGCTTTGTTGTTGGAGCCAAGGACAGTACCACAGCAGTAATCACTTCTCCCCGCCTAGGCTAACAATGCGGGAGGGCCCTGTGTACCTTCGACACACACTGCACCATGGTTCAGCTATAATTTCTGGTTTTATGTTTCTTTTCCTCAAGGCCTCTTGAAAGTCATGGTTCTTCTCCGAAAAAAAGGGTAGTTCCCTCTTTGTAACCCTCTCTGGTCTTGCCACCTTTCTCCTCTGTTTGAACTGCCATCTCGAAATTGCTGCTTCCTCGTGCGTTTTGCTTTGCTCAGAGTGTGCTTTCGTTCTCCGCCTTTTATCCATGTGGGGAAGTGTAATGGAAGTCAGGTGTGTGTAATTATCAGTAATTGCCTGACTCTCCCTGACCCTTGTGTTGGGACATGTCAGGTGTACGGCTCTGGTGTTAGTCTGTTGTCGCTCACAGTGAACTGTCCACGAGAAAGTGTTTGTCGGATGTCCGCGATAAAAGTGTTCATGTCGGAAAAGGAGGGTTGAGTTCCTAGGTATCCTACCTGTTAGTATGGGGAAAAGGTATTATTGGAAAGGGGATACCGCGTCTCACCCTCCGGTGTCCCACTTCTACTCCGCGGGGACCCCTCATCCAGGTGATCCTCCCGCACTGGTCCATCCCAGGAACTGGTTCCAATAGCGATGGCCGTGTCCTGGCCACATGGATGACAGATCCCCGATGACTAGCGGGTGAGACACCTTCAGGTTTCTTACAGTAGGGAAATCTCACCTTAGCATAGGGCAAGAAAGGTCTTATATCAACCTATTTGTGACTTTAAATAAATGTAGCCCAAACATTCCTCAGTTGTCTGTCCTCTTCCTGATGCCTTCACACATATTCTCATTAGTATTCAGTTATGCATACTTTAGGTAGCTACCACATGGTGGCAGGGAAAAATAATTTAATGCAGTGTCCTGAATCTATCAAATAATGAACTAGATTCCCCATGGAATGGAATGTGTTATATATATCATTCATATCAAATCACCTTGTCTCACTGCTTATTCTCATATTTGGCATATACTTATCTTGTTTACATTTCATACATTGTGACAAATTACTGTTGTGCCATTGTCCACTGAGCAAAACCAGCTCAGTTATTGTTCAAGACTGAAAGGTATTAATCAAACATTAACGGAGCATGTTGTTCTGCGGCCCCCCACAAATAATTACTCTGGAGGCTTCTGGACATTTCAAGGGTGTTTATTTCTCCAATACAGACACAAGAGGCTGTGGGCTCTTATGTGAGGTCTTTAGGCTCTCCTGAGGCTTTAGGGTAAGTTTGGTGCTAGGGCCGTCCCTCTCTCCCTTGCTTTGCTGGCCTTTCCCTCCTCCCTAGCCCAAGCGTCTGTAATAAGTGTTAGTAATGCCACCAGGTGACCTGTCTGTTACTTTTGCTAGGACTAATGGTGTTCTCTCTGAGACAATGGCTGCCTAACTCCATAGGAGCCTTTTGACTGTCCCTCGCCTACCCCCATTTCGTTTTCTGGGGAAGTTAGGGATGGCGCATCTCTCCACTGACTCGTCATTCTTGCATGATCTCACTTCACCCTCTACTACATTGGGTGCCTAGATATTATCCTCCCCACCACTCTTAGATCCCCCTCACTCTTACACTCTGCCTTACTAAATCCACCCTTATATGTTAAGTGAGTCTATTTGCCTTCACTTTTCTCCCTTCACAGTCCCTTGTTGGTTTGACTCCAACCTCACCAAAAGACACCATCTTGTCCAGATGTGAAATCAGATCCTCAGAATTCCAATGCAGAGTCCAACAAGACTCCATCCTCTCCCCTGTTATCTTCCACTTATTCATGGAGCCACTGGCCAAATTCAACATCAAGATTCACCAGTATGTTGATTATACACAGTTATACCTGAGCGTCAACTCCCTTCATTAAATTCACCAATTGAAACACTGCCTCTTCACCATTCAAGCCTGGATGTCACTCGCAAGTTCAAAACTGTCTGAAGCTGAGAGACTTTGCACTAGGGGCGAGATGGGCGAGATGGGAGAAGAAGCCCTCGAGATGCACCTGTGGTTCTGTCATGATGCCCGCTCCCGGGGAGCCGGTTCAAGCCCTGCGTCCCCGAAAGCGGACATCCAGTCCCCAAGGAAGGACCCAGCAACCCCATATAGGGGCCCTTTGGACAGTGTCCTGGCGCCTATGGCCCCAGGCTCATAAAAGGCATCAGTCCTGGCGCCATAGGCGCCAGGCTCATTATGGGAGTGCTTGGGTGCACTTACCTGATGCAGACCATGCTGCAGGATCCCGGCCTCCTTGAGGCCTGAAAGGAACTACTTTACTTGTGGGACTAATTTACCATCCGGGCGTGGTCGGGAAAGGATACATACCTGATTGGAGGAAGGATACATACCTGGAACTTCTTCCAAGGCTATTTAAACCCCACCCGAACAGCCACACGTGCTTCGCGTTGTTCTGCATCTAGCAGCTGGACGCTCACCGTGTCTGCTCCTGCATCCTGACTTCTGCCACGCCTGCCAGCATCCTGGATCACCTGCAAAGGAAGAGAAGAAGAGAACAGAAGAAGGAAAAGTCCTTACCTGCTAAATCCGCATCCCGGAGACATCTCGCCGACAATCCTGAAAAGGAAGACTTTAATTTAAAAGCTCATCGCGTCGATCGCTGCAGCGTCGCATTCCACTCACCTTTACAGGGTGCCTCCATGTTCAGCAGCGATCATCCGGATTCGCAGTCACGCCCCAGCGCCTAGGGAGAAAAAGACCAGAACAAAAGGTGAGAGAGAGAAGGGAATAAGGAAAGCTAAATCTCCATGTTAAGACTTACCTGTTGATTCATTCCCTCTTCATTTCGGGTCCGCGCCGCATCCTGGCATTTCCGGACCCCGGCCCCTAAGGGGAAAAAAAGACATCAGCGTTAATGAGCGAATGAAAAGACATTACCAAAAAACGCTCATTAAAGACTTACCTGATTTCTACAAGGATTTCACCTCTCATCTCAGGTCGGTGCCTGTTCCCCGGCATTCCGTACCCCGGCACCTATGGGGAAAAAGACACTAGCATTAGTACATTAATGCATGGACACAAGGGGAACCTCTTATCAAAAAACTTACCTGGAAGCCAAGCAAGTTTGGTTCTCACCAATCCAAAAATCCAGTGAAGTAACTGGATACCAACGCGCCCCTGCATCAGAAGCAGGATGGAGAGCTCGTCCTTCCAGACCCTAAGGTGAGACGCTACGAGAAATCACAGAAGGGTTTCAAGGAGGGTGAGAGGGGAAAGTGGGAGGCCGATTGCATTACCCCGCAGACAGTTAATCCCCTATTTTCGTCCTTCCTGGTGATTTTAACATCCCTGGGTCACAGGCTGACAACCACACTCGAAGCACCCTTGTCACACTGACTGCTTCCATGGACCTTAAGCAAATTGTGTTCTCCTCCATGCACAACAAAGGCAACACCCTAGACTTAGCCTTCACATCTGTGCAGACCCTATCCCACTTGACTGGTCTGACCATGCTGCCATCCCACTATCAGTCACCCACTCGACTACGGCTCACAGAGGTCAGGCTAAACGCCACCTCACTAAACGCCGCTCATTTAAAACCTTCACGCTCAATGAGCTGGAAGTATGCTTTACAGACTTCCCCACCACAGGGAATGCCTCTGGCCTCCTGGAAAACCATCCCTAGATCCAGACGACCTAGCCAACTACCGGCCCATTACGAACCTCCCGTTTATTGGCAAAATCTTGAAAAAAGTAGTTGCTACACAACAACTCACCAGAATTGAACAACTCCACCTCCTAAATGACTATCAGTCAGGATTCTGCCCCAAGTGTAACATCGAGACAGCCACCATCCAGGTGGTGGATGATGCCCTCCAAATCCTAGATAAGGGCGACTCATGCCTCCTCGTTCTCCTTGACCTCTCAGCTGCATTCGACACCATCAACCCCCACATCATTCTCTCCCTCCTTGCTGACAGGATGGGATTTTCTGCCACTGTCCTGAATTGGTTTACCTCCTACCTCTGAGGTATATACCAGGCTGTTCAAATGAACTTGTTGCATTCTAACCAACTCCAGTCTCTTGCAGAGTGCCCCAAGGCTCTATCCACTCACCAATCCCTTTTAACCTTTACATGGAGCCTTTGGGCACTCCCTGCAAAGATCCCTATATAGCCATCCACAAATACAGGGACGATGCTCAGTTGTACATGATAGTAAATAGCGTGCAGGACATCATTCGTTGCTGCGATTACCCAGCCATCATCCAGTCCTGGATGTTGACGACCTACCTCAAATTGAACCCATCAAAGACTGAATTCTTCCTCATCGGTCTGCCTGCTAAAAAACAACTTGTTCAACAATGGCTCAATGATATGTGCCTAGATCTGCCCATATGAAGGGCAAAGGTCAAGAAACGTTAGACACACCAACTTTGATAATTTCAGTTTTTTCTCCAACAAGGACCAGTTTACTTTGGTCACTTTCAAGGCATCTCCAAGGCAGTCACAAGTCAGCTAACTTCTCCACTTAACTCGCCATTTTTCAGGACAAAACAACCAGTAGAAGCAGTGTTGGATAAAGACTGATCTGTTCTTCATCAAACGCAGCAGCATGTGCCATGGAGAGCGATTGGTCAGACATTTCTAGCCGAAGTGCCGTAATGGGACAAATGACGTATAACAGAGGTCAGAATAGTTACATATAAATTTGGTTTCTCATCCTGGTAGGTCAGACAGGGCCGTTAGAAGGGTATCAAGGCTTTACGGGTGCCCCTTCCCTAGCGAGCAGATGGAGTGTGAGCTGGGTCTAAAAAAGATCCCTTGATTAAATTGCTTTGGGGAAAAGTATTCCAGTGATGGGGTGAAATAGAGGGAAGAAGTAGAAGGTAGCCCAGGTTGGGCAGGGGACAGATAAATTGTGTAAAGCTGTAGAGCATATTGAGGCTTATCAGCATGTTGCGCGGTACAAACATTTAATAATAATAATAATAATAATAATAATAGCGGAGAGAGTCTGAAAGGGAGAGTAGAAATAGATGCAGTCTTCACGTTACTTGAGGCTTCTGTTTTAGAGTAGTTAGTATCAGCAGCACAGAGCCATCCAATGACTGGTGGCGTAGTGGCAGCTGGTGATGCTCTCCAAGATTTTAAGGGATCAGGAGGAGTAGCAGAACAAGATCTGGATACATCAATCAAAGAGGTGGCAATGGAAGCCAAAAGGTTAATGGAGTTTACTCTGCAAGGAGGTGTAGAGCGTGAAGAGGAGTAGGCTCAGGGCTGGTCCTTGAGGAATGCCCACTGGAAGGTTGGAGGGAGGTTGTAGAGTTCCAGGAGACGGAGAAGGAGCGGTCAGTCTGGTGCATTGTTCTTGACTAGAGAGGAATGATTTTGAAGGAGGGGTGATCCACGGTATCAAAGAAGTCTACAGGGTTAATTGAGCAGAATAAGGGTATGTGGAGAGGTGAGAGTAATGAGCATTGGTAAGAAAGTTGGAGACATGGGTCGGAGTAGTTTGTGTGTTCACTGTGAAATCTAGATTGGAGGGGCTCCCAAATGTGCACGTTCTTCATGGTAGTTAATGCAGTTGAAGACAACCCTCTCAAGGCATGAGAAATGGGAAGAAGGAGGGATTTGAAATAGAGATTTCAGAGTGATGATGGGAAGGGTGAACAAGGGTTCCCATATTTTGGTGATTTCAGAGGAGAAGTAGAAGGCAAAGTCTTAAGCAGAGGAGGATATGGAGCACAGTTTGGGGGCAAGCATGGCTTGGAGTCTCAATAGTTTACAAGGGTGCAAGCAAAGAGAGAATTGTACATCTATGTAATAGGAGTATGAGTCCAGAGCAGTGGTATGGGTAAGGTGAAAGTTCTTGTAACCTGTGCAGAGAGTGGGGGAGCGAAACGTGCACTGGTGGTGTAAGTAGAGTCGCATAGTTGTTTCAGCTGTTCAGTGGTTGTGGATATCAGTGGTGGAGTAGAGGGTGGATGGGTGTTAACGAGTGGGATGGATAGTGATAGTCAAAGGGGGTAGCCAGTGCAGTATTGAACGGCATAAATGTTCATTTAATAGAGTGGACAAGCAGTACATGAAAGCTTGGAGTGAGGTAATGACTTGGTCATGATAAGGGATCAGGATTCAGTTTTCCTTTGGCGATGAGGGAGGTAGAGGCAGCAGGATTTGAGGGTGAACTGTGATGGTGAAGTGGATGAGTGAGTGTTCAGAAGGTGATATATTCTCACAGAGAGCAGAGGTTTCGGGAGAAGATGCAAGAAATATGATGCCAAGTGGGTGCCTTGAGAGCAGGTGAGTAATGTGTGTACTGTGACAAGGCAGTTGTCGGAGAGAGTGGAGTCCACTTGTACTTGTTGGCCCTTAGTCAAGCTAGTCAGGTTTAGGTTGCACATCACAATTGCAGGGACATCAGCTGGGAATGTTCTGAGTAGTAGGTGAAAGTCAGAGAAGAAAAGGTTGACTAAGCGCTGTCAAGTACAACTGGACTTCACTCTCTCCGACAACTCCCTGGCCACAGTGTGTGGTACATGAATAGGAGAACAAGATTGATTGCAGCAAATAGTAAGAAAGAGAAGTATACCAGGGAGTATCGAGGGAAGTTGGAGAAGAGGATTTGATAGTTTGTCCTTGCTGCTGTACAGACCAACACCACCAACATTTTTGTAAGATGGGGTGTGTGTGAAGGGAGAGAAATCAGAGTTGCTGTAGCAAGAGAGGTTATCCACATTCAGTGAGAGACATCATTGAGAATTTGGAGTGATGGTAGTCAAAGTGGTCAATTAGGCTGGAGACTTTGTTACAGGGAGACGGGACATTGCAGATGTCCAGATTGAGGCTGAGTAGTTGAGTAGGGAAGTGCAGGAAGGAGATTGAAGAGGGAAACGGGGTGGCTTAAAAAGGTTTGAATGGGTAGGGTGTAGATGTGAGAAGAGGGGCCTAGGAGAGAGGAAACAAAAGGAGGGCCAAAAGGAGGATTAGGACAGGCGGGGCATGGTAATTAGATAAGTGTGTAGACCTTCTGGAGTTGAGGGATTAAGCCTGCTGGGGGTCAAGATAGGAGAGAGCACAAGAGGGATGTTGCTTACTGTGTCATCTGGGACAGTAGTGCAGCGGCAGCAGTGGTTGGGGCCAAGGCCCTACAGGCCCCAACAGGAGTCTCTGTTAGCTTAGATGACCTTTGTTGTGGATGCTAAGACAGACTAAGGTTGCAACTCACGTGGTAGGGCTAGCCAGTGAGTCAGGGGCAGACCTGGGTTGGAAATGGCTGCTGGCTCCTGTGGCAAGGCTAGTAGTCTGGCCTTTTCAGGAAGGGGAAAGGTAAAACCAGCCCATAAACCCAGGAAGCGGTGGCAGTTGAGGAAGATCCCATTCGTGCCCCTTCACCTTGTGCTAGAATGATGAGCTGTAATGTACCCATCTCCTATACCTAACCTTTGATGGCAAGTTCTCCCAGTCTTTCCTAGAACCTACTCTGAGGAAGTGCAAGATTCTCCCATATAGCGATGGGAGGCCAACCAGCAGCAAATTATATGGCTGACCATCCTGAGGAACCAAAGGAATCTGTGTGTGATTTCCCCAAGCCCAACCGTCACAGTCCGAAGATTTGGCCAACATAAAACATGTCACGCTGCACCAAAAACAAGAGCAATGCAGATGAGCGAAAGGAATTCAGTCATGGAGCCACAGCAAGATGCCAGCAACCTTAGGAAGGGGTTTTTGGGTCCAGGGAATTTGGACTTACTTTAGGGGAACACAACCTGGGTTTCCCAATCACAGTCTTAGACCCAATGGCACCCCAGTCGCCATTGTGGATCAGCTGAGATCCTGTGCAGAGAAAGGGGGTGAGGCTTAGCCCCCTTTTAACACCTCTCTTCCTCTACTCAGTTACCACCCATAGATGCACACTAACTCTACTGTACCTTTCCTCAAAATACCAGCACCTCACATTCTCCAAAATCTGCTTCCAATCTCTTCTATTTCCTCCTTCTGTTTTTTTGGTCTGTCTACTTTTTTTTTTTTTTTTTGTTTTTTGTTTTAAATTTTTTTTTAATATTTATATTGCGCCGGTAGCTCGCGAGCCTCGGGGCGCAGAAACAAGGACACGAGAACGGACGGAACAGATAGTGATTAGACAGAGCAGACGGGACAGTCGCATAGAATTAAGCTAACTGAGGTATATGCCGTGATGGCCGTTTATTTGAAGATATGGGTTTTTACCTGTTTGCGAAAACGTGAGTAGTTGGTTTCCAGTCTAAGGTGGTCTGGTAGGTTGTTCCAAAGGTTGACTGCAAGGGTTGGAAAGGCTCTACCTAAGCCACTTTTGAGTTTGTGAGGTGATGTAGCAATTTTAACAAGTTGGGATGATCTCAGTGTTCTATTAGGAACGTATGGTTTGATCCTAGTTTTTAAGTAGGTTGGTGCCTTTCCGTAGATGCATCTGTGAACGATGGTTAAGGTTTTGAAATGCACCCTATCTTCGATTTTCAGCCAATGAAGCTCCCTTCTGGAGTTGCTGATATGTTCTGTTTTAGTTTTGAGCTTGACAATTCTTACCGCGTTGTTCTGTACAATTTGGTAGCTTTGTAGGCATTGCTTGGAGGCACCCAGGACTAGAGCGTTGCTATAGCCAAGGCGCGATAAGATGGTGGCTCTTGCTATGGTCACACAATTTTCCTCGGATATGAAAGGTCTGATGGCTTTTATTAGACGGAGGTGGTAGGCACAGTTTTTTTTGATGAACTGTACTTGGGCGTCCGCACCCAACTATGCTTCTATTAGCATACCTAGGGTTTTAACCTTGCTTAGGACCGGAATGGGGGTATCTTTAATGTGGAAGGATGTGTAGGATGAGGGTAGCTTAGCACGAGCAGAGGATGAGCCGAAAATCATGAGTTCCGTTTTTTTTCCGTTTAGGCACATCCAATTGGAGTCCATCCATTGCTCCACGTGGTTGTATATCGTGGTAAATTGCTCGCTATCTTTCTGATAATTGCCACTTAGTTCGAATACAAGCTGCGTGTCGTCATCATAGTTAGTGAAATAGGTGTTTATGTGGTCTAGAACAAGGCATAGGTACTTTAAGTAAAGATTGAACAGTAGGGGTGACATACTGGCCCCTTGTGGAACTCCACAGAGGATTTCTTTTTCGAGGGAGAACTTGTCCCCCCAGTGCACTCTGGATATTCTGTTTTTTAGAAAGGACATTATCCATCTGATGGCTTCATCAGAGCAGTTGGTGGTCTTTTTTAGCGCATTCTGGCGTAGGTTATGGTCGAGGAGATCAAATGCGGCGCTGAGGTCGAGTAGAACGAGGAGGCCTGTCTTACCCTTGTCAATAATACCAAGCATTTTGGTCTGCAGATCTAACATGGCCGTCTCGGTACTGTGTGCGGGGCGAAAACCAGACTGCTGTGGGTGGAGGGAATTAGATTCCTCTATGTGTGCCTGGAGCTGCATGGTGGCGATCTTATCCATAATTTTAAGGATGAAGTTGCAGTTTGTTATGGGTCTGAGATTATTCGGATCGCGTTGGTCGAGATTGGGTTTTTTTACCAGAGGGGTTACTGTGACTTTTTTGATGGCATTAGGGACTTCCTGGTCTCTAAAAGAGGCATTAATGATCTTTGTCAGGATGGGGGCGAAAATGTCTATGTTGTATACTTCTCCTCCTCTGACCTCAACTGGGTAACCCACCCTTCCTGTTTCCTATTGCTTTCCTTTATCTTCCTCTCCCTTGTTGGACTGGGCCTCTGTCCCTGGCCAATCCCCTTGTTCTTCCTGACCACTGGATCTGCGTATGTTTAAGGAGTGAATGTGAAGCGATTGCTTTAGTGTGGAAGAAGGTTGTTTGAGTAGTTTGGATGGAGGAGGAGAGTATTGGTGGGAGGAGGAAAGTAGTAGTGGTTGGAGGAGAGTATTAGTGAGAGGTGAGGAGTGTTAGTGAGGAGAGCACTAGTGGATTGGTGAAGATAGTAGCGAAGAAGGGGAGTAGTGAAGTGGAGTGGGAGGGGAAATAACATCAAAGGGTGGAAGCGAGAGGAGTGTGGTGGGAGGAGTAATGTGGAATGTGAGACAGTAAGTATAGAAAAGAGAAGGTGCGCATGGACGTGTGTAAACAATCCTGAATCCAATGCAGTACCTGGCACTTCACAATTCCCTTAGAACACCAACAACTGGATAGAGTAGGGACTGGTAGGAAGTCCCTGAAAGAGTTTAAAGCACCATTGTCTTATTGAGTCATCCTTAGCTTAAAACAGAAAATAGGCAGTAGGGGGTTACTGGTTGGTAGCACTAACCTAGGAATACAGACTCCTGGTTTAGAAGGAGATACCATCGAAGACGACAAATAGAGTGACAGCCTCAGAGCCCCCAAAAATCTCAATAAAGACCTTTGAACTTCTTTGAGACTCGGAGAGGTTTGTGTGCCATCCGTGACACTCCCCTCTATCTTCTTGAGCTGTGCACTGTCTTCCTGGGGCAGACAGAGCTAAAGGGGTGGTACTAGGATGGGCTGTGTGTCTGCTCACTGCTTCAGCCCTTGCCAGATGCAGGTGAGAAGTCTGATGGGGCAAACGAGGGACTTCTAAGATTATGTGACTGGGTTATGGGTAATTTGACAGTGCTGGCCAATAAAGGAGCTACAAGACTGAGTTGCAAACAGGGGTGTTGCTAGGTCTGGAAAAGATCCAGGGCTACACTGTCAGGATTGTCGGTAATCAGGGCTGGCTAGCCTTTTGGTTGTAGACCCTGAGATTCTATCCAGGGCTACAACCAAAAGACCCGGGGCTATAGCCCCCTAAACCACCCCGTAGCAACGCCTCTGGTTGCAAATGCCTTCCAGCTCACCTCCATTATCTTGGGCTCTGCACACTTCCAGGGGCAGACGCAGCTTCTGTGGTTTGTGGGCAGTGCATGGTTGGAACGAGTGCTTGCCTTCTTTTGCTGTGTCAATTCTATTGGTGAGGGATTCTTGCACTGCTTCAGTCTATGCTGGGCCTGCACATTCTGTCACCACGGAAAGCTTTCTCTGCTCCTTCCTGTTCTGGCGGTAAAGGTAAATTATCTGCTCATTTGGATTATTTCTGAAATAGGACTCTTGCAAAAAGAAGCAGGAAAACCAGTTAATTCTGTAATTTGGGATAAACAACAACATATCCACCTCTCCACCCACCCTAGCCTTCCCCACACAACCTCCAACACTGCGTCTGCCATCTCTGTCCTCCCCCTTTCCGGCTTGAGCCAACCCCTTCCCTCCACGGACATCCCTCGTCCACACTAAGCTCCCACCCAGCACCTAAACCCCCTAGCCCCAAACAAACTACTGAAAATCTGCCTTAAATGCACTCTCATCAATGTTAGATCTGTCTAAAAATATTGTCATAATATATATGATCGAATCCTAACAGAAAGCCCTGACATCCTTTTTATCACTGAAACCTGGTTCTCCCACAATTTCCTACTGATTGCACATGAAGCCTCCCCCTGGGCTATAAACTAATTGTCCAAAACCGAGCCCATCCTCCACAAAGTTTCCCTCTCGCACATTGACAACCCTCACCCAAACTGCGAATCCCTCTTGGTCAAATTCCTGCTTTCTTCTCATCTACACAATTTCTTGCTTATATACTGACCCCAGCGATACAATAGAAGCTTTGTGGAATCCCTCATCTATCATGGTCTTCCACCCCACCTGACTATATTAGAGAACTTAAATATTGGGTTTTATATGCCCCTTAACCCAATGACCCAATCACTACTGGACAACCTGGAAACTTTGCCGCTTGCACAGCTAATGTCAGCCCCAACTCCACTCTGCTGGTCACCCCCTAGATGCAATCTTCGGATCCGCGACCATCTCACCACATTACCACCATGCCTGCTCGTATGGTCAGACTATTCCACCATATTTTCCGTCCTATCCTCGGGGGACTTCCCGTTATCCCTTTCGCAGCCCGTGGATAAGCAACCTAATCCCACCCCTGAAAAGAAATTAAAGTCACTTCTGCCCTGGCAGAGATCCTACTTAGCTCACAGACCACCCTTTCTCTTTCCCTGGCTCAGGTCACCATCTCCAACTTTGATTTCTGGCTATCTGAAGCGCTTAACTCCCTCTCGCGTATCAGATCCTTCTCAAACAGAAAATTCCATTCACCCAGATGGTTCACTCCCATTCACATAAATGCTTCACTCCAGTCCTCAGAAAACCGAAATCCTTGAACCGTATCCTAGAGCCTAGATGGTGTCCCGACCCATCTTCACCCAATAGACTTGCCTATGCCCCCCAGCTCAAACTCTATTGTGCAGAATTCTGCAAAGCCAAAAAATCCTATTACAGGAACAGAATCTCCAAAGCCCCACACCCAACCAGTGAACTCTTTAAGCTTGTTGCTGAATTCAACTCCCCTGCATGCTCCACCATGCACCAGCAACTCACCCCGCCACTCTCAATCCTCTTGTGACTCTCTCAGACCACTTCCACAACAAAACCATGGAGAGACACACCTCTATCCTCTCTAAAATCCTGACCCTCCCCCCTTAACCCACCCATGTCATCTCATCCCTGGTAGCAGAGCCGCCCTCTAGCCTTCCACTTTTCTCCTCCCTCTCACCACCATAAACTTTGTGACCCACGGACAAATAATGTCCTGACATTTTACGATAACCTGAGTGTCATCTGCATAGTTTGCGACCTGGACACCGAGGCTAACCAGAAGTTGCAAAAACTGGATCATGTAGATGTTGAACAGTGTAGGAGAAATACATGACCCCTGTGGGACACCACAAGTGACGGGAGTAGGTTCAGAGGAAGCTTCGGCCACGTACTCCCTTGAGTTCCTGGGGCCCGGAAAGGAGGAGATCCAACTAGCAGCTTTAGGGGAGCATTCCGCCACTAACTGGAGTCTATCCTCTAATAAAGAATGGTCGACGAGGTTGAATGCCGAGGATAGATCTAACAGCATCAGGACCGAGAGTTGCCCTGATCAATATTCTATAACAAGTTTGTCTTAAGGTCGAGGTATGTTTCCGTACCGAAGCCCTTCCTAAATCCAGACTGGTGGGGCAGCAAGATGATATTACCCTCTAGAAAGTTCTGAAATTCGGATGCGCAACCTTGTCCGGAATTTTTAGCAAAAATGACACGTTAGTAATAGGACGGTAATTGTCCGGCACAAATGGGTCCAAGGACTCCTTTTTTAAGAGGGGAGTGACCCAGGACTCCTTGAATAAGAGTGGAACACTACCCTCTGCAAATGAACAGTTAATAAACTTTGTGACCCACGGACAATTAATGTCCTGACATTTTATGAAAAGACTGGATGGACAGGCATAACCCTGACTCAAGGTCGGTTTCATACCCAAAATAGTCTGTGCAATAAATAATTCAGAGCACGAGGGAAAAGTCAAAGACGGGAACCACGGGTAGGGCAGGGGCAGCTACGTTATCGTCTGCTCCCATCAACACATGTCCCTTATCCGTTGAATGTTGCTCTGGTGTAATCTGACCTTGTTGGAGAAGACATTGTGAATTGACTGACACCATTTCTTATCTTTCACTGGACTGGACCCAATGAGGACGGTGGTTTGCTCTTAAACTCACGCAAGATGGAAAACACTTCTTTAGAACTCGACTTTGCATTCTGGATCCTGTTTTTAAATATATCAGACTTTGCCTTAATAATGGCCTCCTTGTATTGTTTTACCATGCTTTTATAGTTGGCAAGAGTTGTGGCAGACAGATCTTTCCGCCAGCAGCGTTCGCCTGTGCATTTCTTCTGCCTAATGACAATGATGTCCTCATCAAACCAAGATTTCTGTATGGCTTCTGTTTTTATATGTCGGGTCTTAAGGGGCGCCAACTGGTTGGTGACATCAGTGAAGGTCTTTTTAATATGTAAAGCCAGATCATCCGTGCTCTGAAGAGCCCAACTTCTCCAACAATAGAGGAGCAAGGTTTTCAGGCGTTAGGGATTTCGAATTCTGCATGCAAATTTGCTGACCTCTCGGTAGCATTCAATACCAAATAGCACTCCATCCTTGTCGTGAAAGTACACACTCTAGGCATCCGGATATAGCTCTGAAATGGATATCCTCCTTCCTCTCTAACAGATCACAAATCGTACATTTGCTTCCGTTCTCCTCAGCACGCCTCCCAGTCCTCCATGGGGTGCCACAAGGTGCCTCCCTGCTTCTCTTTAACCTCTACCTGAGCCCCCTGCCCACTCTCATTCAAGCTCACAGTGTATCCTGCTACAACTACACCGACGACACATAACATATCTTCAAAATCTCAAATATTCCTTCCTCTATCTCTCCCAATCTCACTACCTGCCTCTGAGATCGAAGGCTGGATTACGGCCAATCACTTTCTACTCAACCTAGGCGAAACCAAGTTCATGCTATGTGGGATAGCTGTCCTCTTCCCTCAACACGCTACTCTGACCCTTCTCTCTAAGTCCACCACCCGCCTCCTCGACCACAGTAAATAAATCTGTGGCACATTATGGGCTCAGACCTGACTCTGTCACATCACATCGACTCAGTGGTAAAAAGCTGTTTCCTCCTCATAAGCATCCTTTGCTGCATTTTATTTTTTTTTAATAATATTTTTATTTAATTTCAGCTGAAGAATACAAAATTAACAGGAGCATAAACAGTAGAACTTTCTAAAATACAAATCCCCCCACATTTCCCACAACAATTCATTAATAATGTCGACTCATTGGTTTACAATGATAGCAACTAACCTTTGCTGCATTTTTCCTTTCCTGAACATTTTGGGACGGGAGGATAACTCAGGGGCAACACGTTTGTCTTGGAAGCAAGGCAATGCATAGCAACATCGGTTTGAATCCTGGTCTTGCGCTTAGAAAATGGTCTCCGGTATTTAGCGTCTTATAAAAGAATAATTATAATTCAACACACAGTCACCGCTATTTTTCAGTAATCCTTTCATGCCTACACTATGCCAACGCTCTAAGCTTAGCAGCCCCCGCATCTCAGCTAAGAAAACTCTTAAGTGCAAAATACTGCCACAAGACTCCTCGTAGCTTTAGGTCCCAGAGAGCACATCTCTCCCGCCTTCCGAGCTCTCCACTAGCTTCTGTCAGTCGGCGAGCATCATTCAATGCAATATGTATCAGTCATCGACCATTCTACAACAAAGAACTTGAATACCTGCAGCAAAAATGTACTTGCTACAGACCGAACAGAATCCTCATATCTGGCTCAGCACTTCTATATTAACTTACAGCATTATTACCCATACACGGTTCCATGTCATTTTATCGCTGCATGTTTTCTTGTGGTTTTTTTACCGCAATTTTTTGTACAGAAAAACCCATAGAATTTATTTACAATTATTTTTGGGGGGGTTCTCCTCCAACCCCCGCCTTTTCTTTAATTTGTATTTATTCCCAAACACCTACACCCTATATATATAATTTACTAACCCCCCCCCCTAAAAAATTATACGGTTTTTTTAAAAAAAGATTCATGGTAAAAAACCCCACAAAAAAACATCCTACGATGAAAGGACGACGTAACCCCATATACGTGCTCTTAGTTATAGATTGGACACGAGAACATAAGGTATATAACTTAATGGAAATGGTTGGTTTGATGTGACACATTACATGGCATATAATTATGTACATTTTACTAACTAAAGAAATATATTGTTTCTCTTTTGTCTTTTTCTCTCTTTTCTCTCCTTTCTGGTTTTCTTATTGTGATTTTTGTTTTATACACACCCACATGGGACTTTTTGTTTGCTTTGATGTAACTGAAATGGATTATTACAAATGTATCCCTTTGCTTATGTGAACTATTTGTGGGACAAAATACTTCAATATGTTAACTTATTGGCATGTCACCTGATGCTAACCTGGTATGTTGTCCTGGTTGTTTGCTTGGATATTTTTCATGATGTATAATGTTATTCATTACCACAGCCCTAGAAAAAGAGCGTAGCTCGAAACACGTATTGGCTGTTTCAAATTGAATCTACTTTTTGCGAAAAGCATTAAATAGGATTTTTGACATATGTGCAGTGTGATTCTATCATTGTGTATACAAGTTCAAAAGTACAACCATCATCAGGAGAAGGGAGTCATTCCTCTGGCCTTAGTTGATTAAACTAGTGGTAGGGTCAGTTAGGATTAATTTTGGACAGCTGACGTATTGCTTTTGGACATTCACCGACAACTGTCGAGCAGCTTAGTTAGTACGTAGGGAACATCCCATAGCGATAAGGAAAGATAGGCCTAGTACTTATTCTTTAATAAAACCTGGTGAAAATGTCCTCAGAGTGTCAGTGCCCTTCCTCTGACCCGCCACACAGTGAACACACTCTTACTTGACTAATGGTTTGAATTGAATTATTTCATCACGATGTAGGAGTTGTATACTCAAATACATCAAATTTGGATGTTACAGTTAGCACTGGACATACATTGAAGACTATGTCATACTATTGATTTTGAAATACGTGCTGCTATGGACTTACACATTCCTTAATCCTATGTATGGGTTTAAATTGCTGTATATGTCAAAGAAATGTCACTGTGCTCTTCTTTAATTCTTTGAGTAAATCGCCCATCAAAGAATGTGAACCTCTGTGATTTGTTTAGACGAATCCAGACTACTTTGTGACTGGAATCTGGAGCACCATCTAAAACAAGGGTGAAAGGCAATGTCTGGCCAGCAGATCAGACGCATGGTTGAATTGGGCGCCAGGTGCACAGCTGGTTTTGATGGGAAGTGGAATGTTGCATGTAGGACTTCAATGATGGCCATTGTCATTAAAGAAGCAAATAAGGGTGGTAACTTAGTCAATCACATCCGCTCACACTATATTATATTGGTCATTGAGCACCTCAACATGCCAGGTTGTTACTATAAACTACCAAACAACCCTCCATTGGTCATCGTGCAGAAAACAGAATCTATGATCACATAATGGACTGCGGCAGGTCTGATTATGAAAAAGATGAAAAACGCCATCTACTAAAAAAAATGTATATATTGTTTTTTCCTAAAATACATGCACATTTTCAATAATGACCAACAATATGTCTTATTGTTAGTGGCATAGGTTGGATTACAGAATCCATTTCCAAATACATAAATGCACATAATACACATCTGAACCCTAAGGTACAACAATCATAAACTTGTGATTCCATGCACATTTCTAACAAGCTTACAATGTAAAATTGCAAGAGCATTGCATCTTAGTTACTGACAATGTGACAGCTCTTTACGCTGCAATTGGACATAAATTAGTGATTCAAGCTCTTGACTATTTTTGCAAAAAGAAATCCAGTGCATACTTGACACATGTTTCAATGAGGACTGAACTACTTAAATTGTCCACCTTACCAACAACATAGCGACCCTATATTGTGAACTATACCAACAAACTAAGGGAATTGTGATGAGGGTACCCTATGCTCCATCACTGGCAAACCAGTGGGATTATTCATGCCTCGTCACAGAGGACAGATTAGAGGAACATCTATTCCTACAGTCCTCATGCATTCTGGTGATTTGGAGGGTCTCCCGTGAGGGAAAGGACAGACAAGTGGGCAGATCTAATCAGAAGAGCTTTAACATTCAACTAACATGTACTGCAAAACATGTATAAACCTAAATAGTATATGCATTGTGAATAAGCGTAAACTCACTGAAGTGAGCTTTAAACTACATGCCTAGCAACATTGCACAAGCACACTACACAACATTGTAGTTGGTGAGTTTATACGAGTGAAAAGAAATTGCAGTACAGAGCTTAACAACTTAATGTGGTTTCTTGAAAGAGGTCATAGCTCGTAAAATATTCAGGAAGCGAACAAGAAAGCAACAGCGTTCATTCTTTTAAGTACAATCATTAATAAAGAAAATGTTTTCTTTAAATGTGACAAGTTCTCTCACTTTTCAAACCATCTCTCTTCAAACACTCCTCAACCTTACATCATATTCCTAAGTGTTAGTGCAGACATTTGATTTCCCTTAACAAGCTCTCAACCATTGTATCTTCCATAACTTCTGCTGTTACTTCAAGTCCCACTACAAAGCAAAGTCAAAACCAGGACCCTGTCATTCCCATCAGTGGCAGTTAAAGGAGGAAACACCTTTCTGAAAAGATTGGAACACACAGCGCCAGATTCTGAAAAATATTTTTGGCACAAATGATGAGATGTGCTATTTTTTTTGTTGCTTCTGTGTGTTTCTTTAAAATGGTTTTCATATTGAGATTCTCTGAGAAATTATTTTAGATTGAACATAAAATCTTCCTGCTTCTTTTTTTTCTCCAGTTGTGGTCCATGTGAATGTCGAAACGTAACTGCACAGGTCTTGTACCAAAATGGGAAACACCAACAAGAAAGAGTAAGTTTCATGTGAATGCTTCAGCATCTCATTACCCAATACCAGACTGAACTATGTGCACGAATGGGTCTTTGGGATTGTATTGTGTGTCTCAGTGTGATGGGTGAATATATTATGTGTGGTTGGGTGCTCGGCAAAGGTTGTGTGAGGAAGGAATCCTGTATAGGAATGTTTGGTGTCTGTGTCCAAATGAGAGTGGTTTGGACCTCTGTGCTGTGTGTATATGTCCATGTAAGGTCTGTTGTTGGGTGATTGGCCAATGTTGCCCGTTTGTGTTGGCATTTATTTATTTCAAAGTTTTGGAACTCGCACACCTGTCAAAATTGTGGCTACCAGTCTTTTCTGATGAGTACATTACAAATGGGCTACAGATTGTTTTACTGTTAACGTCTTAGTTGCAGGCCAGTGGGGCTATAGAAGATCACCCAATTCTGGTTTACTAAGGGAAAGTGGGTCTTTGCGGTGGGGCACAACTAGTCTACTGAGATGGGGTGGTCTGAGGGGTTCAGAAAAAGTTGTGTAGAAGGCTTGTCAGATAAGTCTCTGGCTTCTCTTGTAGGTCTGTCCTCTGGCCTTGTCCCTTGGGAGATGGTACACAAAATTTCCTGCAATCGTAGTTGGGATCCTTCCAGTGTGCTGATGCGGCAGATGCCCTCCTCCTTGGGGATGTAGGCAGGCCACCTTAAAAGGAGCTAGGTAAAGTTCTGATTGAAAGAGCAAAGGCTCGGTCAGGGAGGCTTTCAGAATTGGATCGATGCATTCTAGAAGCGGGGGCGCAGAACCATAAGGATTTCCAATGGTACTGAGTCTGTGTGAATTAGGCTTGATACACGGTCCTGGTAGACCAGGATCTTAGGTGCCAAGCCCGCCCTGGAGGAACCGCGAAGAAGAAAGGGAGCCAAACAAGGAGGAGGTTGCTGTCGCGCTTAGAAGTCCTCATGTTTTCCATTTGCATTTTCACATGCAGGCAAAATGGCTGTGGCCGCTGAGCATCTATCTCCACCACACTCATTCGTCTCAGCACATGCAAAAGTTAGAAATTCAAGATAGCGGTGTGCCAACTTAATGTTTCGGTCCGAGAGGCCACGCAACGAGAAAGGCGTAGAAATGAGGCTGGAAGGACATGGTTCAGTGAAATGCACTTAGTTACATTTCTAAATACAAAAGTCTACATTTAGGTAAAGGAGGTCTCTGGAGATTGGTTAGGCATTGACATATGGTCCATAGATTGGTAGAAATGTGTTGGTGTTCGCATAGACTGGAGGTGTTGTGCAGGAGGCTGGAGGAAGGAGGTTAATTAGGGTCAATTGAAGGGGTGGGATAGACACTGTAAAAAGGCATCAGAGAAGAGAAGGTGAAGGTGGGATAGAGAGAAGAAGGTTGGAGAGAGGAGGACAGAAAGGAGGAGGTGGTGGGGAAGGAATTATAAAATCATCCATGAGAAGCATAGTACAGAGGAGGTGGCCAACAAGATGGTGAAGTAGATGCAATGGAATGGAATGAAATAAAGACAAGAAAGAATGGAGGACGTTGCAATGATCCCACTGGAAAAGAGAAGGGGAAAGCCCAAGAAAGACTAGAGCATACAGAGAGGAACTGTAGGCATGACCTAAGCCTGAGAGAAGGGAAGTGTGGGGATTAACAAGCATGTGGTACAGTGTTTTTGAGGTGGCAGGGGACATAAGCGAGGGAACAGAAAAAAGCAGAGCCGAGGCAGGGAACTAGTGACCAAATTAAGAACAAAATAGTTCCGACTCGTTTAGGAGGTAGACGAAGGCTGGGTGTATGGGAAGAGGGATAGGTTTCCCAGTAGGGAGATGACAGAGTCAAGATGTTCTAACTCGTAGGTATCAGACTTGATGGTCGTGCAGTTATGAAAAGCCTCCGTCCCCAAGTACCGCTCGAGCAGGAATCAATACACTGCCCTAGCAATCCTTGAGGCCACAGGTGTGGAATGTCGTCGTCAGCCTGGTACCGGGAACGCCGGAAGGACCCCGGAGTGCTGTAAGGCAAAGGGTTAGAATCATAGGAATACCCAAAACAACAACTGGCAGGGAGAACAAGCAAGGTGCAGTGACAACAGCTTACCTAATGGGTTGTAGAATGGGTAGGAAACCTACACACACAGCAAGGGAACCAACAGCAGGCTTGGATGATTCGGTTGACACTCCGGCAACACCTGAGTGCAGAAAGAACGTGATCCGTGGCAATCCTTAATACAGTCCGTGGTTCATGAACAGGAGGGATAGAGGAAACAGAAGGGAAATCCAAAGCCAAGTCCAAGGTCCAAACAGAGGTCAAGAAGATCCGGGGTATCAGAGAGCGCGCCAAAATCCAACAATGTAATCCAAATGCAAATCCAAGAAACGTTCCATGGTCAAGGCAAAGAGTAAGTAACAAGGTGCAGAGAGTAACGCCTGGCAGTCCTCAATGGAGAAGCTGTGAAGCGACGCGCCTTGTTTGCCGGCTTCTTTTGAGGCTGCGAGCGGAATAACGTGACGCATCACGTGACCGATCGCGTGCGTCGCGTGGAGCGCAACGCGCCCGGCGATTGGTGCGCCCGGCGTTTCCTGGTGTTCCGGTACTGTCGGGCGTGGAGGAGACGCCATGGTAACCGCCACCGCGGAAAGGGGCGAAAAGAGGCGGGTCCGCCCACCGTGGTATCCCGCCTGCCGTGCCTCCCCTGCTGATGTGAGTGGTGAACATGAGAGCGGGAAGCGCCAGGTAAATGAGATGAGTGAGGGGAGTGAGGGGGTGAGCGTGGGGGCGTGACAGAGCCCCCCCAAAGGTCCACGACCTCGTGGGCTGGTAGGATGGTCACAGTGAAATCAGGCCAACAAGCGAGGAGCATGAACATTCCGGGAAGAGACCCAAGAGCGGTCCTCAGGACCGTAACCCAGCCAGTCCACCAGATACTGTAAACCACACCTACACACACGGGAACCCAGGATGGCCCGGACCTCAAACACATCAGGAGACGAGACAGAAATCGGGGCAGGAGGGGCAACCAACCGGGCAGGGGCAAGGCAGGGCTTAAGCAGGGAGACGTGGAACACCGGGTGGATCCGCCAGGACGAGGGCACCGCCAGGTGTAATGCAACCGGGTTCAGGATTTTGACAACCTTGTATGGACCCACAAAACGGGGAAGCAGTTTGTGACAGCCAGGGATATGCAAATGACGGGAAGAAAGCCAAACCCGATTCCCCCACCCCGTAAACGGGAGCATCTACCCTCTTTCTATCAGCTGCAGCCTTCATGGAAGCCTGTGCTTCGCGCAGGTGGATCAGCGTTTGGGCATGGACTGAAACCAGATCCCGCACACAGGCTGAGGCTGCAGGGGTGTCAGAAGTGGAGAAATCAGGAATGTGGAGAGTACGGGGATGTTGGCCATAGAGGGCGAAGAAAGGCGAGAACCCAGTAGCAGAGTGTAGTGTGTTATTATAAGCAAATTCAGCGAGATGCAACAGATTGAGCCATGTGTCCTGGTACTGCAGCGTCAGACAGCGTAGATACTGCTCTAACGTTTGGTTGACCCTTTCGGTCTGCCCATCACTCTCCGGATGGTAAGCAGAGGAGAAATGTGTGTCGATACCCAGCAGAGAGGTGAGGGCCTGCCAAAAACGAGAGGTGAACTGCGTGCCACGATCGGAAATCAAGACATGGGGCAAACCAAAAACACAGAACACAGACCTAAAAAAATGCCTGGCCAACACCGGAGCTGAAGGCACCCCTTTGCATGGTATGAAACGTGCCAGTTTGGTGTAGGAGTCAACGACAACCCAAATGGTATCAAAACCCTGTGTACGTGGTAGATCGGTGATTAGGTCCATCGAAACCGTATGCCAAGGCCTCGGTGGAACGGGGAGAGGGAGAAGAAGACCCAAAGGTCGGCCCCTTCGTGACTTGCCCTGGGCACACACCGAACAGGTATCGACATAGTTCTGCACATCGCGTTTCATAGTTGGCCACCAACACCAGGGTTTGAGTAGGTCTAGAGTGCGATGCTGCCCGGGGTGACCATTAGTGGCAGCATCATGAGACCAGTTTAATGCCTGATTTCTGGTTTCACTCGTGGGAAGGTAGAGTTTCCCATGTATGAAAGGTAGCCCGTCTTGCATAACAGGGTCCCATTCTGATATTGACTGTGGATCCTGGGAGACCCATTGCCGTATGGTGGATAACAAGGAAGGCGATGGTGTACAGACACATACTACATGGTTCTTACCCAATACCGTGTCAGGGAATGATGGAAGTGTCTCCCCCCCCCCCCGGGAGAACGAGACAGGGCATCTGCTTTACCGTGCCCCACACCGGGTCGGTGCTTGACCACAAAATCGAATGCGGGAAAGAAGAGGTGCCAGCGCACTTGCCGGCTGTTTGTACATTTCAGGGAGGCAAGGTCCTGGAGATTTTTATGGTCGGAGAACACCACCGTCTGTTGTTTTGCACCCAAGAGATGCTGCCTCCAGACTTGCAGTGCGTCTTTAATGGCCAGTAGCTCTTTTTCCGTAACCGTATAGTGCAATTCGGTTCCCGTGAATTTATGTGAATGAAATGCCACTGGATGCAGATGGCCAGTGGTAGGACAGGGTTGGGATAACACAGCACCCAATGCATAGGAAGAGGCATCTGACTCGAGAATGAATGGGAGCTCGGGGTCGGGGTGTTGCAACACCGGGGAAGAGGTGAACATTGTTTTCAGGGGGTCAAAAGCGGCTTGCTGTGGCGTGGACCAGACATAAGGGACGAGAGGACTAGTGAAAGCAGTGAGAGGGGCCACTATAGAACAGAACCCAGCAATGAACCGACGATAAAAGTTAGGGAATCCCAAAAATGATTGTAACTTCTTGAGATTGGCTGGAATCGGCCATTCGTTGATCGCCCGGACCTTGGACTGATTCATAGATAGACCCCCGGGAGAGATATGAAACCCCAAGAACTCGACCTGATTGGTATGAAACAGGCATTTTTCGGGTTTAGCAAAAAGTGCGTTGGCTTGGAGTCGTACCAGCACTTCCCTGACATGCGTGACGTGTTCTTCAAGAGAGGAGGAATAAATCAGGATATCATCTAAGTATACTACCACGTAGGTGTTCAATACGTCACTGAATATGTCATCCATGAAGCGTTGGAAAGTAGCCGGAGCATTGCAGTGGCCAAACGGCATGACTGTATACTCGAATAGACCTTGGCGTGAGCAGAAGGCCGTTTTCCACTCGTCCCCGTCACGCATGTGTATCAGATTGTACGCCCCTCGGAGGTCCAATTTTGTGTAGATTGTGGCATGAGTGAGCCTGTCTAACAACGGGGTGATGAGAGGGATGGGATACCGGTTTTTTACCGTGATGGCATTCAAGCACCTGTAATCAATGCAGGGACGGAGATCCCCCTCATTCTTCGGAACGAAGAAAATTGGGCTTGCAGCTGGGGATGTTGACGGACGAATGTGACCCAAAAGTAAAGCCTGTTGTATGTATTCTTGCAGGGCATGTTCTTCCGCCTGGATCAAGGAGTAAATCCGGCCCTTTGGGATTGGCGATTCAGGGACCAAATCGATGGGACAATCGTAGGGCCGATGTGGAGGTAGACCATCTGCAGACCCTTTGTCGAATACAGCTTGGAAATCGTTGAGGTATCCTGCCCGTGACTGTCCCTACCATGTGCGTGTCCTGGGAATCGGGACTGTCCTCTATGGCCAAGGAGGCAACTACTCCAAGGATGTCTGCAGGGCTGGAAACCCGAGATGTTTCAAGTAGACAGAAGTATTGGCACATCTCTGATTCGAAGGAGACCTGACCTGTCCCCCAGTTGATCAGAGGATTTGCTTTTTTAGCAAAGGAATGCCCAGTATAACCCCAACTGAGGTGTGGCTATGAGATCAAAGGATATTGTCTCCTTATGGACTTCCTGTATGACCAATTCCAACAGGGCCGTCTGTTGCATGATCGGTCCAGAAGCAAGAGACGTCCCGTCCACCGCATGGACTGGTTCGGGATGCCTTTTTTCGAAACCAATGGGAGATTCAACGAGTTGGCTAGGACTATGTCAATGAAGCAACCCGTAGCTCCGGAATCAATCACGATTCGTACTGCATGGGAGGTGCCAGTAGTAAGGTTCAAAGATGCATGAACCACCACAGGCCGAACGAGGCCAAAAGCAGGATCAGAGGGATTTCGTATAGGACTCGCCCCCACCCCTGGTCTCAAGGGCGAGTCTTCGGAAAACCCGGGTTCTTATTCTTTGGGCGGCAGGAACACTCCTTTACAAAATGACCGTTGAGACCGCAGTAGAAGCAGGCATTGTCTGTTCTTCTGCGTTCCCGTTCGGTATGAGTGATAGGGCTGCGTATCCCGCCGATCTGCATGGGTTCGGGTGAAGCGTTGGATGTGCTTGATGTTGGGGAATAAGATAACTCTGCTTCTACCCTACGTTCCGCTCGTCTAGCGTCCACTTGCAATGTCAGGTCAACTAAGTCAGCATAGACTGCGGGAAGAGAGGGCACTACAGACAATGCATCCTTCATGGAACCACACAAGCCCCGATAGTATATCACAGCCTTTTTGTTTTCTGGCCAGGAGGTCTCTGCAAAAAGCTGGTTGAATTTAGTGATATACTCAATGAGAGTTGACCGGCCCTGAGCGAGATCAAGGAGTTCCATTTCCCTGGATTGCGCTTTGTATCTGGTATCGAACACTTTGGCCATTTCTTTGGTTAACAGCTCAAAATCGTACAGGGCAGGATGATCTCCCTCTAACAACGGATTGCCCCAAGTGGCTGCCACACCTGATAGGTGTGAGAGAAGAAAGGCCGCTTTTGATACTGAATCAGGGAAAGCCTGGGGTCGACACAGAAAATGCAATTTACATTGATTTATGAAGGTACGGTATTTCTTTGGGTCACCCTGGTATCTTTCGGGGGCTGCCAGTGGAAAAGGGGTCTGGACCACCACAGGCGTGGTTGGCAAGGTGGGTGATATGACAGGAGTCAGGTTTTGGGGAGGAGCAGCATCGCCGAATTCGGCATCGACAGGCAAAGGTGGCGAGAACTTAGTAGGGTATCAAGGCGGTGGTGCAACGCAGTAGTGGAGGTAGCCATGGCAGTGCGAAGGGCAGTAGTAGCAGCTGCCATGTCAGCCCTGAGTGATGTAACTGCCTGCATTAGAACAGTCACACGATCCCCGGCTGAGGTATCCATAACTGGGCGACCACAAGGCTTCACAGTCTGTTCTAACTCGTAGGTATCAGACTTCATGGTCGTGCAGTTATGAAAAGCCTCCGTCCCCAAGTACTGCTCGAGCAGGAATCAATACACTGCCCTAGCAATCCTTGAGGCCACAGGTGTGGAATGTCGTCGTCAGCCTGGTACCGGGAACGCCGGAAGGACCCCGGAGTGCTGTAAGGCAAAGGGTTAGAATCATAGGAATACCCAAAACAACAACTGGCAGGGAGAACAAGCAAGGTGCAGTGACAACAGCTTACCTAATGGGTTGTAGAATGGGTAGGAAACCTACACACACAGCAAGGGAACCAACAGCAGGCTGGGATGATTCGGTTGACACTCCGGCAACACCTGAGTGCAGAAAGAACGTGATCCGTGGCAATCCTTAATACAGTCCGTGGTTCATGAACAGGAGGGATAGAGGTAACAGAAGGGAAATCCAAAGCCAAGTCCAAGGTCCAAACAGAGGTCAAGAAAATCCGGGGTATCAGAGAGCGCACCAAAATCCAATAAGGTAATCCAAATGCAAATCCAAGAAACGTTCCGTGGTCAAGGCAAAGAGTAAGTAACAAGGTGCAGAGAGTAACGCCTGGCAGTCCTCAATGGAGAAGCTGTGAAGTGACGCGCCTTGTTTGCCGGCTTCTTTTGAGGCTGCGAGTGGAATCACGTGACGCATCACGTGACCGCTCGCGTGCGTTGCGTGGAGCGCAACGCGGCCGGCGATTGGTGCTGCTGGCGTTTCCTGGTGTTCCGGTACTGTCAGGCGTGGAGGAGACGCCATGGTAGCCGCCACTGCGGAAAGGGGCGAAAAGAGGTGGGTCCGCCCACCGTGGTATCCCGCCTCCCGTGCCTCCCCTGCTGATGTGAGTGGTGAACATGAGAGCGGGAAGCGCCAGGTAAGTGAGATGAGTAAGGGGAGTGAGGGGGTGAGCGTGGGGGCGTGACACAAGAGGACTGACTCGCTGGTGGAGACTTTGTGGCTTGGCCAAGCGTAACTTCATCCTCTGGCTTTCTGCTACACAGGCCTGACGTGCAAGCATGCTCAAGACCAGAGACACAAGTGCAACTGTTTTCTGAGAACCAGGTTCAAAAAAATCGGACTGCTACTAAGAAATGCAAGAAAGAAGTGTGGGGTAGCTTTAACCCCCACACTATGAGTAACTGTGATACACCAAGACCGGATTCGGGACTGTGAGAATTTACATTACAACACTTTTCATTTGTACCCAGAGACTTTGCCTAAGTTGAAGCCATGGAGAAGCCATTCTGCATTGTTTTGCCTTTTCCACCGCTACCACATACCATGTATGGCGCGGACATAGACCTTGTGGTGGAAGGATTTGGTGTCAATGTGCGTGCAATAAAGGTTATTGCCTGACTTGGAAGAGGGGTTGGTTTGATGCATCGTAGGGGAGCCTCTTATTGAGAGGGTTTCAAGGTTCCCGTGGGGGCCAGAGAGATTGTCAGTATGCTCAGTGTCTCAAAGACTCTTAGCTGGCCCTCTTTTAGGAGTAGTTGTTCCTCAGCCATCCTAGCGCACAGTTAGAATAGTGCCTCTACCCTAGCTTAGTGGATTCTGCAACCTAAAACTTGAGGAAGGGGAAACCCAAAGATTGATTGTGAACTATATTGCCTTGAACTGGAGAACCTTTGAGACTTTTCTTTCATGGAACTTTCTTATGCTTGGGAAGTGGAGCTGAAAGAAAGCTGTGAGGTGGAAGAAGCGCAGAACTTTGAGTTGAACATGGTTTCTTTTGAGTTTGACATCCCTACACATTGTTTTTTTATGGTTGTGCAGGCAAGGATAGGTTTTGGACATGGACAGACTTTGAACTCTTTGACACAGAGTTTCCTAGTTTCGTTCAGGTATGGAAAACCCACCTTAGCATAGGGGAAATTAGTCCTTTAACCATCCTGACATTTCTGTTAAATAAATACCTTTTGTGTAAATTTGAAGTCTGTTGTCTGTGTCGTACTTCATGATGCCTTCACAGAGTACAAAGATGTACTTATTCCCCATCCTAGAGGGTTACAGGGGCTCCACAAAATATATTTCCCTTCTGGTACCTCCACTTACAGATCGTTCTTGACTAGTGCCTTTCGAGGGATAGAACAGGGGTAGAACCATCACCTCCCTTTCACACAGGCCACATCCAAAGGTCCTCAAGGTTACTCAAGTCTGGATGGAACCAGTTTTAGTGAGTCATACTATCTGTAATATCTCTTTCGGCTGTGAGTGAACGCTATTTTGCATCTGAACAAATCACGCAATGACACCACGTGTCATAGATGGGCTCAAGAACACACCAACTCTCAAAGATGGTTTACGTGTTCTTATTATGCATTTAAACAAGGCCCAGTGAAGGGTCATTCCTTTCTCTCTTGCCATCCCTGTGTCTCCCTCCACCCTAGCACAGACTTCTCTAAACTCCCAGGTGATCACTAAGATAAGTAAGCCTTACTAACTAGAATCTGTCTGGCTAGTGGCGAGGGTCTAATCCACCTTATCTTACATCTGGGTTGTCTAGGTGCCTCCTAAACTGGGGTCGCATAAGAAGAATGATTACAGGAATAGGTGCCTTCAAACTTCCCAGGTCTTGCTTGAAATTTCTTTACACCTTCGTACTCCTCATTGTGATGTTCTTTCCTTTCTTTCCTGTCCCTTCTCCTCACCTCCCTTCTCTTCCACTCTCTCTCTCTCTCTCTCTCTATCTCTCGAATGTTATTTCACTTCATGTGTACTCCTACTCTCCCTCTCCTCCACTCTACCACTCTCCCCTCTCCCCTAGCCCCCACTACCCTCTTTGCTGCTCTATGCTTTCATCTTTGCTACTTTCCACCCCACTATTCTCACTACTCTCCACTACATCCACTCCTTGTCTAACAGTCGCCCCCCCTTTCAGTCTCTCAATTACTTTTCCCACGTACCCTTACTTACTCCCCTGTATTCCCACTTAGTCTTACCCTTCTTACTTGCCCTACATACACAAATACCACTTTCTCTCACCAACCAATACATCACCTTGCAAACAATCTCTTTAAGTCTATTCCATCCTCCGCTTCACCATCCTTGCTCCACCTGTTCTCTCAGTCTACCTTCTTCTCATTTGACCTCACCCAAAACAACCCACACTCAGTGAGTGTCTCCACCACCCCATTTTTATAGTACTTCCTTTCCTGCTGTAGCCGTTTCCAGCTGTCTCTGTGAGCCAACCACTGACTGCCTTTTTCCCGATGGCTCCGGGTTGTGCTATAGAAATTGCATAAAATGCATGTCTAGCCGCACCCCTTTTCCAGCAGGGAGTCTTACGGATTGCAGTTCTTGGCATCTCTTCCAGGCCACTGATGTCCAGTAAGTGGGACATTTAATTTTCTTTTCGTGTTTCTCCCTTTGCGTAGGTTGGAGCATCTTTGGTTCACCGTTGGAATTCCTGGTAGCTGGAGTTCTGATATCTGTCAGGAATCGTATCTTTTAGGCTTTTTGTAGAGGGATCTGAAATTGAGCACAGAGAACACTTGCCAGCATGTTGTATGGCAGACATGGTGTGATGAATGGTGGTACTTTCTTCTTATAAACCAGCACATGTGGGGGGAACAGAGACAGGGGGCCTCCCAACTCCCCCGACCTGCCACTGGGGCAGACGGGCTCCGGCAAACACCCTCGTAGGCTTCCTGCCCCAGGTCGAGGAGAGTCTCTACCCCTTCCCCCTCTTAACAGGGTCAGACCCCTGACCCTCACACATCTGCCAGTACTACTGACCTGAAAATATCAGTGGAGTTGTGTGGGTGGAAGCAGGGAGGCAATCTCCTTCAAGTAATTTGATTTCCATTTTTTTTTTTTTACAGTATTTTTACTCCCAATTCTTTTGTTGGGAGTGAAATGCCTGTTTTAGGTTGTAAAGGTTGTCGGTACAGCACTCATCCGTAGGGCTGCGTGGGGTAGCACAGTTTCCATCATGTATAATTAGTTGATGCTTACAGGTTATGATTGCTCTCATATATTCAGTTTGTTGGGTGTATGGTGTGATCAGCTGGTGTTCATGCCTGAGGAGAGGAGGCAGGTTTAGGTTGCTTTGAGCTTAGGCTGAGCCTTCCCCAATATTCTTGGCGGTGATGTCCACTAGTTGCGGTTGTCATTAATTAAAACTGTTTTTTATTAATTTTCAACAAAATAACATAGACTTTGTACATAACCTCCAATAATACATCACATTGTTCATCTGTCCAAACCTCCCCTCCCTCCCCCCCAGCCTATTCCACTTGCTATGTCTACCTATGGTATGTATTAAACTGCTTTGAACTTTCCACCATATCTCTGTTCCGCGGATTGTGAGTCTGGGTGTCACTGTGTGCAGGGGGTGTCAGTTCCTGTATCACATGCCTCCAGGCCACTAAATCCATGTTCTGCTCCTCTTGGCCTCGATGGGATGCTTCTTGCCACATAGCAGTTTCTGCCAGTGACCATTCCATTTCTGGAGGTCCCTCAACCACACGCTTATCACTGGGCCATTACGTGCTTTCCACCCCATTGATATCCTATGCTTCGCCAAGGTGTATGCTTGGTCTCTCAATTTACTCGCGTGTCTCGCATGCTTTGGTTTCTGAAGAATTCCTAGCAAGCACTCCTTGGGGGAGATTCAGTCTGGCAACAGTCTGGCAACAACCCAATCTTAGTTAGGGTACGTGCCACTTCCTCCCAATATCGGCGTATGTCTGTGCAGGCCCAGAACATAAGTATCAGGTCTGCGTTGATCAGGCCACATACCCGGCCTCTTGCTTAATCTAATGTAAGAGATCTTGCATTTGCTAATACATATTATCAATGTAGCATCTGCCTGGATTTTAAAAAGATAATAAAATAGTTAAATAAAATGCATCAAAAAAGTGATCATGCTGTCCTTTAAAACAAGTCCTAACATGGAGGTAGTTCTTGCTCACATGTGTTAAACTCCAGCAGTGCACGAATTTAAAATTCTGTCATAACCAGTTGCTTGTCAATTAGTGGCTTTAAAGTGTCACAGAAAACTATTTTACAAGCAGGGAGTTTGAAAAGCTTCTTGTTGCTTTAATGAAGTGCTCCAGTGACATATTGATGTGTGCTCTGTGCTGGCCCCACCATCAGACATTGTGAAGCATACTAAAAGATTATGTAGCAGTGGTGATACTGTGTTCCTAATACAGGTCAGTTGTGATGTCACAACTAGTCTGTATGATTTCTCAGCATTTATTTTTTATATTTCATGCTTCCATGCATTACAGTGTGGAAAGGTGCAGTAATGGGGCCGCAGAGTGTTGCACCGATGTGGGCTGGGTGGAACTGCACGTCAAATATTAATCGATGTAGTGATGTAGCTGCAAGCCAAGAGGGTGTTGTGCCAGCGTGGGCTTCATTTGTGACCTGCAGCTCAGACCTCTCCAGGGCAGTAACTTTCCGCCCAAAGAACATACACAGCCAGGCCAAATACTGAACTAATGAACATAGACCCATACACCTCAGCCAAAGGTTTCAACTTCTTTAAACCGACTTGCTATTTTGGGTCAAGAATGAAGAACGCTGGACTGGCTGAACACGTGCAAAACAAAAGAGGTGATGGCTGGAAGGTTTAGAATGAATCTTAACCTCTGGCATCACTCGGGGCAACCCTCCAGATCATCATTCTTCGCCTGCCAAGCCATTACAAAAGGGGAAAGACCATATGCAAATCAGGCTTGGTCCCACCCCAAAAGGGGTAGTCCAGCCCAAACTGCTAGGTCACATCCCTTCTGCACGAGACCACAAGCATCCCCAGACATGTTTCAGCCTTGTTGGGCATCATCAGTGAGGAGTAGCTTGGGTCTCTAGGCCCAGCAGGCACGGGACCCACGTCTAGGCATACCCGTCCCACTCGGGTTGACAATAGCAAAACAAAAGAGGTGATGGCTGGAAGGTTTAGAATGAATCTTAACCTCTGGCATCGCTCTGGGCAACCCTCCAGACCATCTTTCTTCACCTGCCAAGCCATTACAAAATGGAAAAGGCCATATGCAAATCAGGCTTGGTCCCACCCCAAAAGGGGTAGTCCAGCCCGAACTGCTAGGTCACATCCCTTCTGCACGAGACCACAAGAATCCCCAGACATGTTTCAGCCTTGTTGGGCATCCTCAGTGAGGAGTAGCTTGGGTCTCTAGTGCCTTTTTGTTCCAAATGCGAGAGGTGGGGGGAGGCGAGGGTTAATGTGGGAGTGGCGGACTTTAATGAAAATAGCTAAACGGACATGTGTTGTAAGCGAGTCATTGGTTCTGTGGGTAATAACTTGTCGGCCAGTTCATGTAAGGGGCTGGAAAATAGTCTGCTGAAAACAAGGAAGAGGCGGTCAGGTGGATGTCTGAGTGGGCCGAGTTATGTTTCCAAATGACTCTAGGCCATTAGGGGCACCCAAGCCCAGTCATGGGATTTGCTTTTACTTTAATTTTACTTCAGTCAATTTTATGGATGTGTGTCTAATGCGCGAAAATTAAGGAAAAATGAAATTCCAGGAACTTGAACCTTGGTATCGCGGATAACATCGAGCCCCCCCCCCCCCCTCTGGTAACCTTGGATAACATTCATTGGTCGATTGTGACCATGGCATGAATCTAAATAATACTGACTGCCCACAAGGGGTTTGTGGAACGTAAAGCTTAGTCCATCTACTGAAAGACTGTGCTTGCAGCGTTCAGGGCAAGATTGAGTGTGCTGTGCCTGCCATCTCCGGTCCTGCGGCAGGAAGAGAGAGAGGGATGCCTCTGGGCTTGGTTAGACTGAGCACTACCCACACATTTGCTTCCTGTTTGGCCCTACAACTCTGCTCTGCAATCACAGGCGCACCCTGGCTCTTTCTCCCACAAAAAACAAAGGTGATTCAGTTGTCTTGTTTTTGATTGGGGTTTCTCCCCATGTGTGAGGAGCTGTCCTTGATTGTGATAGTGAGGCCAATCACACCCTAGTTCCTTGAAATGTTGCCTTTGTGTAATGCAGGCCAACGTCATGCACTTTTTACAACGAAGCATCTACTAGCCCTGCTGAAAGGACTTGCCTCTCCTGCATCGCGTTCTGTCTCAATGCCGCTGCTGTGTGACTACTGACTGAGGCACCATGCATGCAAGTGCTGGGGGGCGACCTTCTAAATCGGTCCACTCTGTGTTGCTCTAATCTGCCTGACCTCTGGGGTCAGTTTCTGAGAAAATTGAGTTACCTCGGCAAAATCTCACCCATCTCTTGTATGCATGGTTTTCAAGAATCCCCCCAAACCCCCCCTTCCACAAATTGCGCCATGCTCCACCCATCACAGGAGCAGTACAGTGGGGATTGAACATGTCTGAAGGAAAAGGGGTGCCCTACATGGTCTGCTCTCGGAGTGTAAATGCACACAGCTCAAGCTAGTTTGCTGCTTCCCAGTGAGCTCTGTTGGAGGGGAGTCACCCAGACGTGCAGTGCTGAGGGGTAGAATGTTGCTGCCAATCTCATAGACATCCATTTCAGCCATGCCTCCTGCCTGCTACTGTTACTCTAGAACAGGGGGCTACACCACAACAACCTTCTGCCCAAGGCGATTGAAATTGTGTAGCGGTCGAACAAATCTGGAGCGCTACGGGTTGCAGACCGCTGCACTAGAACATACAGAGTATGCAGAGATGGTGCATGAGAGCATTTTAGACATGCTGTCAAGTAGAGGTTGTTGCGTTTACATGATCAATATGTGTCCCACCAATTGTTTTCGCAGAGGGGCTTGAGAAGTGAACGGCGCACAATCATTATGCAAAGTAGTCCCACCCCAATGTTTTCTGATTGTGAGAGGATAGCATCCTGCTAACCTTAGTAAACATTTTAACACAATGGGCCTCATTACGAGGTGGGCGCAAAGGGATACCGGGCACCGTTAAGGACATTGGTGGTAATCCCTTTGCGCCCTATTCCGAGGTCCCTTAGCGGGTCCCTTCCTTAATGCCTGGTTTTACCAGGCGTTATGGACGGGGCCCGTTAAGGGACTTCAGAGCTAATAACGGTACCGCAAATTGCGGTACCGTTATTAGCGCCTTCCCATTGAGCCCTATGGGGGCTGAAATGGGAATGGGGAATGGCTTTTTCAATGGGGACTTACCGGTACCGCAAAGGTCTGAATAGACCGGTAAGTCCCCATTGAACCAGGGCGGACCCGGTACCGGTATTAGAGTCCATCCTAGTAATGAGGCCCAATGTGTGTACAGTGAGAGAGGGGCAACTAAGAACCTCCCCCATTACAAGAATTAACATTGAAACAACCGATTGGGAATGAACAGATCCCTGCACTGCTTACCTGGCACCAAATCTAAGAGTGTGCTCTTTTCAGACTTTCTGAGGTAGCACAACCTGCATATATTAATGATTGCAGTATGGCAATTCCCCTTTCTAAGCTCAAGACGTTTTTCTTAGGAACTTAGGAAAGTAACACTTAAAGAATTCTCCCCGTGCAGATTTCTTTTCTTGCTATTTCTAACTACCTACAAAGTATATATTCCTTCCGCAGTCCTGTGTAGCATGTTGGAAGTGTAAAATAGATTGCACATTGGGTGCTGTTGAGGTGCTGAAGTCAAAGTGAGGCAATTGTTACACCGACTAGATCTCAGTATCATGTATTTAACATGTACATCGTGCCAGAGATGACAGGAGGCGCATCTGGTGACATTGTGACGTAATTGTTTTATTTACCACTAGGTCACATCACCCATTCCATATCTCATTGACCCACCTCATGGTCTCAAAATTATTCACCTTTCTTACCAGCTACATGTTAGTTTCGGAAAACCATCTAGGAAGCGGGTTAGTCTCACATCTTGACACCGTCACATTGGGAGGTCGCGAAAAAAGGATTGTATTTTTACAGTGTGTCTTCGCAAAGGGTGGAATCTGAATAGCAAGTTATCAGAGTTCCAAGGAAAATGCAACCATCTAACATTTCCTCCCACTACTCGCACATCAAACACCCGTCTTAACATCTTTTCGACCGCACACCCCATTCCACCATGTCTCTAAACCAACATTTGCCAATTTCTCTCCCATCATTTATCTCCTTTCCACATTTTTTGTTTACTTATTACTAAACCACTGTCTCAACATCATATCTTACCAAACGCATTTATTATCCACCGTATCTCAACATCTTATCTTACCAAACCTATGTATTATCTACCTTTCCTTTTACCTTTTACCACAACAGTTTCACAATCTTTTTCTCTACCCCATTCACTCTTGGCTTACAGTCCTATTATCGTTATCTGTCTATTTCTACTGCTTGCCCTATCTCACCATCTGTAAGACCCCCCCCGCCCCCACGGTCCTAGCAAATTGACAGGTGTTCACTTCCTAAGCATAGGGAAACAGGGTGTCTCTTCGCTTCCTTGGCTTACCTAGTGGTAGTGCTGGTCAAGCGATCAAGGCTCGGCAGGAGGAGAGCACTGTAGGCAAGGGTAAACAGTAAAGGAGTGTTGTCCATAAAGATGTATGGATCAATTATACTTTATATCTTCTAAAAATGTAGTTGTAAATGTGTGTTGATGTAGTTATAGCTAAGTGATTTGCGTTTAGAAAAGCTCAAGTTTTTGTGGCTAACATTTAATAGTCTTTAACTTGTCTGGTAGGGTAAACCCCAAGTCTCAAGTTTAACCAGGCTTTCCGGGATGGTTGGGTGTTATACGTGTGTGCCTCAGGGGGACTCTGGGACCTTTATTCACTCATCCACAGATTTGTTTCCTAGAAGATATAATGGCTTATATGAGATGGGCTGTTTCTTATTGGCTGTGTATGATGCTGATCCTGTGTGATATTCAATATTAAGTATAGACCCAATGTTGGACAAAGAAGGAGTACTGTGGCACCTTCCGAGAGGTGAGAACTTGTGGTCTGGTAGCTTAGACACTATTTGACTCGACAACAGCCATGCAATGCCCTGTTCCAGATGAGCTGACAGGAAAATGGCAGGGGTTGCTAGTGCTCCGCTTCTCCTGAGTCAGTGAGAGAATAGCTGTTGGGTGATCTTCAGTCAAGTAGTACAGCTGTGGAGCTGCTGGAGCTGAAGAGTTGCCATAGAAGGAGATCAACTGCTGCAGCTGTATTAGCAGATGTTCTCGACAGAATCCAGTGGTGGCATTTGTGGTAGGAGATGCACTCTTTGGCATGTCTATGAGTAGGGTTGTAATGGTAATTCAGCTTGTAAGCAACTGCTGGTCTCGTACACTGCCAGCTAGCTCGGTGTTCAGGGTTTTGCATCCTCAAGTTGGGTCCATGCAAGGGCAAACAGCAAAGCTTTCGTGAGGGTAGGGATTGTTTTGAGGGCTTGCAACTTGACTTGACCAAAGACAGGGTAGAAGAGGACTGTGCTTGATCTCTCTCTGGAAACTGCAGGTCTAATAAGTCCGTATTGGGACAGAACTTCACTGTCAGGAAGGGTCTGTGCAGTTTTCAGGCTTGGGCAGGGAATCGCTGCCTGTCTTACTCCTCAATAGTTGTTACGAAGTAAGGGAGCGGATATTCATTTTTATATGGAATCGGGGCTATTGAGGGGACCCAGGCACCAGTCACAGGATTGTATCCATTCAAACATTGTGCCACCACCCTATCAGTACAGGTTTTCCAGGCTACTTTCAGCTTTCTCTCAGTTGTGTATTCAGGACTGTGTGCAGACACCATTCACAAGTAAGTGTTGGCAGCTATAGCCCTCACTCCTAGGCTGACAGTAGCCACAACCATGCATGGCCACACTCTTATCCCATTCATGCTGGCATATGGACAGTGTCTAGCCATTAGACGGTATTCCAGATTTTACATGGAGCTTCTTGTAACGACACCCCTGCACTCCAATAGGATTATATAAATCCTGCCACAAACCAGTGGAGAAATCACACAGCCAGACATGTGAGAAGAACAGGGCATGCTCAGGCCCTGAGGGGCTTAGGATTCCTGAGTGAGCACATACATTATTCATGTCACCGATGAGCTCTCAGGTATGCTCCCATCAGAAAAAAGGTTGATAAACTAATGTAGTAAACTGCAAAAACCACAGGGGCCTCATACCAGAGTCGCAGTATGGTGCTTCCGGGTCTCACACAATCTTCCTTTACAACACCTCCTATCTCAAATCTCGTTACCACGCTACACGTCCTGTTCCACCATCTCATTTAATCTCCTGCTTCACCATCTTTCCCTTTACCAGATCTGCTCTTACCATCACTTAGTACCACCATTTTCTCTCACAGTTTCTTACCATACCACTCCACCTGCCTTACATGTCGCTTATTGTCACATAGCATCCCTTCTTGCTTCTTATGCTCTGTGCTTTGAATTGCTCTGCCAGGTAAACTCTGTTTCTTGTTTTCAGATCCAACCCGGTGCAGATACAGAACCTAAATGCAGGACTGGAGGTTTTGGCAGAGGATGTCAGGTGCTCCATTTGCTTAGAGGTCTTTGAAGATCCCATTTCAATTGATTGTGGCCACAACTTCTGCAGAGGCTGCATTGCTGCCCATTGGAGTGGTATCTCATTCATGGGCTACCAGTGCCCAGAGTGCCGACATCTATGCCACAAAGACAGGATGATCCCTGACTTCCGGATGAAGAACATTGTGGACAAGATAGGTCCAGCTCTACAAGGAGCTTCAGCAGTGCCTTTGGTGGTGAGTGTCAATAATTATTGGTTGGTATTCAAACTCCAGTTACATAGAACGTATTCATATGAGCAGCCACCGTATTTAGGGTGCCATACTGTACATGCAGAACTTGTAGTAATTAACTTTTTTAAAGCAAACCCCCAGTGCTTTATGTGACAAATCTCTGGATGTCATCACTTCTCCCCTAGGAGGAGCCCCTTCCCATGAGGTCAAGGAGGTGCAGCTGCTACCCGATAGTCCCCCTAGGGGTGGTACTCAGCAGGTGAATCTCATGGGGAGGGAAGCCCCCTATGGGATTAGTAACTTCCTGGAGAGAGCACGGTATTCTCATAGCCCACCTATCACTGACACATCTTTCTATTCTCTTCCCACCAGTACCTTCCCTAGTGTACCCATGTACCTTTGACATACCAGCCACATAGAAAGTACTAAATTGAGGAAGAATGTGGACTCTGCAATGGACTTATATGCCTTATCTACTGAGACGAGGAAGAGACTGACTCACTGGGAGTCCTCAACATCAGTACTGGGACGAGGAAGAGGGGCAGAAGCATAAAGAACTCCTCGATTCCTATTGGCCAAGCTACCATTGAAACAGAAGAGGGAATTCCAAATCAGAAAGGCCATCATCGGAGGAACCTGGGAGATTTAAACCCTGTTCGAAGGAAGGAATGGAAGAGGACAAGAAAGAGATACCCGCCTGCAGTTAAGTTGCCAGAAGGTTCGTAGTGGAAAGGCTGGAGCGGGAGACAGGAGGCGAAGCATCAAGCCGAGCGAGAACGCTTGAATGAAGTAACTGTCACAAGTCTCTCCCCTTCTCACCTGTCTTTCCTTGCTTGCAACCTTCTTTGAAGATTTCTTTCGCACAGTCTGGGATTTGTAGAGACTCGTGTGCTGGTCGTCTGGTTCCAGCGTGGGATAGCGGTCCTACTCCAGGAGGCGGTCGGATGTCCAGTACCAGGAACCAGGAAGGAGATTAAGTCCGAGCTCGGAGGCACGGAACGCCGTGACTCGAGCGCAGGCGAGGATCCCGGAACAATAGTAAGGTAAGTTCGAGGAAAGGAAAAGGAGGAAGTAGATTCAAGGAATCGGGGAAACAGAACTAGGATGGAAGTTCCGAGCGAACTTCGGCAACACACATCGGATTGCTCCAAGTGGTAGCGTTGAGACGCGCAGAGCCGCGGGGTGTGTCTGCTTTGTAGAATGTCGAACGTAGCGCGTAAAGACTGGCAAGCTGCGTTCCGCACCAAACGGCCATGTTGGAAGGATCACGGCATTCAGTCCTCTATGGGTCAGGGACCACGAAGTCCAGAATGGGCGCAGGCAGTGGTTCATGACAGTAACCGCCTGGGGCGCTGAGCCTAGCAGCAAGGAGCTGCTGCAGGGATGCCGTTTTCTCTGAAATGATCGGAGAAGGCCCGGAGGCCACTGGGAGCCACTGCAGAGCCACTGCAGTCCTTACAAATGGTGGTCAGTCAAAATCTCGAAAAAATAATCTCGAATAACAATAAGGTCGGAAAAAAAGACCGGAAAAAAAAAAGTCAATTTTTTTTTTATTATATATTTATTTTGGGGTCCGGGATTAAAAAATAAATGGTAAAAAAAGGGGGGGGGGTGGGGTAAAACACGTCACTAAAAAATTTGACTTTTTCTTTTTCGGCCTTTTTTTTCGAGATTTATTTTTTCGAGATTTATTTATTCGAGATTTTGACCATAATCCCTTACAAATATCCGGAGACGCCAGAGAGGGGAATTGAAGCCTGTATGCAACCACGAGAGACCGGTAAGCACCCAGAAAAGGATGGGCAGACCAAGACGGTTGTGGGGGCCCCCAAAACTGTTGCCAAAAGGGTCTGGGACCAAAAGGGGCAAATACAAAAAGGGTCTGGGATCCAAGAGAAAGAAGTCTTAGTTACTTACCTGTAAATGTATTTCTCCAGCATTGGTATCTTTCATACATTCACATGCTTGAATGTTCCCCGTTGTCACACTCGGAATCCTCTGTAATTTGAAAATAAATATATGTATATATATTTCTGTTGCTTGTGTAATCTGCTTAGATCACATGCTATGCATAGGCCGACATCTAGTGGAAGCTGCAGAGTATTACAGTTGTTTTTCGAAACTCAAAAATGGGCGTCGAAATAGGGCATGCCAGTAATACTATTCTTATTGTGACGTCCCCTGTACCCATGATCCCTCACGCATGTAGGTCCCTCAGATTGTTTTTTTCCGCCATCGTGAGCGGTCACAAAAATATAAGCAGAGTCCTTTTTCGGCGTACACCGTTGAACTATCATAATTAAGTAAGTGTTTCTTCCTGTCCTTTGCTGATGCCGTGACTCGACGCAGTGAAGACTGAAGAAGACTTTGAAGCTGACCGTTGGATGACTTTGACGGCGCCACCCGGCCTTGGAAGGCCCTTTCGGCCTCGGCCTTACAGTAGGGAGAGTGGGGAGCGGTCATAAACATGTATATTCCCACCCTTCACCATAGTCGCCCAGCTGCCTACCAATATTATGCAGCATGTTCCCTTTAAGTTCTGCCCCTCCTGCAAAAGGAAATTCACGTGGGTCGACAAGCATGGGGTCTGTAACCTCTGCTTGAATAGAGACCATGAAGAGGTGCATTGTCTGGCTTGTAAGCTACTCTGACCTAAAACCCTCAAAGACAGGCAAACAAAACGTTGGGCCTATCACGCCATGCAGGCCGAGACCTCCATGGACGTCGAAGAGGCATCCAGCAACGACAGCGATCCCGTCCCTTCGTATAAGAAGAGATCTCTTCCCCCAGTAGAATTGGCTGTTGAACCACCACACAAAACTCCTCGCCTCTCCTACGACCTTTATGACCAGGATGTAGGGGAGGATGAATACTTAGACAAGGGTGAATCCTATTATGGTGACATCGAGAGTTACGATGCCGGGGAGGAAGACGATCAAGACCAAGATGACACTGAGTTTGTGGTTTTTGCGATGGACTCTCCAGTCCCGCAAGACCCTTCTTTAAAAGACTCCCCGGTGGAAAACCAGCCACTATTCAACGATATACTCATAAGGGCTGCTGAGCATTTCGGCATCGAAACACAAGAGGCCCAACAGGACAAGGATTTTGCAAAGAATATGCTGGGCGCTAAAAAACCAGCAACCCAATTTATCCCCCTGCTAAAATCAGTCCAAAAAAGGATTCAACCCTTCCTAGAACTACCTGTCATGCCTGCGCCATGGGCGCACACATTGGCAACCATCATGGACTAATTGTAATTCATTTATCTTCAGAATACTCTTGGAACAACCCCTATTCACACTTTGGTACTTAATTCCCATTTGCGTGACTTTGGTGCCTTCTTATATAACTCAACTAACTACATGTACCACAATGCACCCTGCTACAGCTATCAATTCCTGGCCATTCCCATTCGTCAGCATTGGAACCACAATCCCCAGAAGCCCTAGGGATCAGTGCTGCTTCCACCATCTCAGGACCAGAGAGGGAGGAGGCAGATTGTTTTCAGGTGTGCTGCTCCAGGTGCTGCCAATTAGCCTGCCTCAGTACAGGGCAGGGCGGTATTTAAGCAGCTGCCTGCAGGAGCTCAGTCTCTTACATCAAGAGTCCTCCCAGCCCCTTTTTGCCTTTTGTCTCAAATTTGTATGCTGTTCCTGCTGCTGCATTTTCCTGCTTTTGTTCCAGTGTTCTTTCTGGGCTTCCTGCCTTGCAGCCTGCTACACCCTGCTGCCTACAGCCCTAGCCATTTGGGCTCCCTGCCTCACAGCCCTGCTCCGCTGGGCTTCCTGCCTTGCAGCCTGCTATACCCTGCTGCCTACAGCCCTAGCCTTTTGGGCTCCCTGCCTCACAGCCCTGCTCCTCTGGGCTTCCTGCCTTGCAGCCTGCTACACCCTGCTGCCTACAGCCCTAGCCTTTTGGGCTCCCTGCCTCACAGCCTTGCTCCTCTGTGCTTCCTGCCGTGCAGCCCGTTACACTCCGCTGCCTACAGCCATAGCCTTCCGGGCTCCCTGCCTCGCTGCTCTGCTCCTCTGAGCTCGCTCCTTGCTGCTCTGCTCCGCTGGGCTCCCTGCCTTGAAGCCTGCTACTCTCTTCTGCTTTCAGCACTGACCCCCGGGTCTCTCTGCCTCTACGGCCTGTTCCTTTGGGTTCACTCCTTGCTGCCCTACTCCTCTGGGCTCTCTGTCTGCCGCCTACTCCAGCTCTCAGTCCTGCTCCTCTGGACTCTCTGCCTAGCAGCCTACTACAGTCCTCTGCAATCCACTACAGTTTTTCTGTACCTTGTACCATTTGGTACTGCAGCCCTGCTTCCTTGTTTGCAGCCCCCCTTTCCTGTCTGCTGCTCCCTTGCTCTCTTCCTTGTTGCAACTCCTTGTTCTTGATCCCTGTCCTTCTCTTCCTTGACTCCTCTGTCCTCCCCTTTAGTTTACCCATTTCTATTGTACTGTTTCTTCCTTCATTCCCTTCTGCTAGATTTCTCTTAGACGTCCTTGTCCCTGGTTACTTCTGTTCTTGTCCCTCGTGTCTTATGTTGATCCTTTGCACAGAGCTTGACTGTTGGTTTCCGGCAGGCAACCTCTGCCCCTTCCCTTGTCGCGTTTTATGTTTAACAGACACCCACAGCTGTTGTTCCCAGCCCCGAGCAGACAGAGTGGGCCTCTGTAATAGTAATCCGTGCAGAAGGCTGGAGTTTCCAAAGGTCCGTGGAACACTCTTTTTTCCATATCTGCATACACCCCAAGAGGGAATCCGGTTTGTTTGTATCTTTGTATTTCCTGCCCCTTTCTGTTCACAACTACAGTTGCCTACTTTTCTTTCTTGATGAGTTTCCTGCTGTGTGTGTGCTTATCTGTCACCTTACATCAACACAGCCACCCAAACCCTACCTGGGGGCCCTGTGCCACTCTTGACAGAGTGCCATCCTTGACACTACCAAACGCTAACAGGGCAGTGAACCCTAGGATCAAGAAACTTTTCAAACCAGCAGCTTCCGACTCCTTATATATAAGGGACCAGCTTCGACCTGACTCTCTGGTTGTTAGTTGTTGAGAGCTGGTACCCCCTTGGCCTCCTCGGAAGCCCCTCCGGACAAGGAGAGCAAGAAATGATATGCCATGGGTAGAAAGATAGTGTCCACTGAAGTATACCAGGCGGGTATAGCAAACAATTCCACCTTGCTATCCAGCTATGACTGTCACAATCACACTTAGCAAGGGAAGAGAGTTTGACACTCCCTCCCGAACCACAGAAGCCGAAGGAATCGACCCCTCCCACCGTGGTTGGCACAGGTGCCTGATTAGAGTTATACAGGACATCACGTGGCAGCCAATGGGCGGAAGAGGTTGTGGATGGGGTGGGGGAGTAGGAACACCAGAAAGAGGGTAAGGAAAGTACCTAAGTTGGATGGGACTGGGGAAGCACAGGGTAAAACCTACTACCTGCACCTATCATGTATACCCCAAAACTCTAGGCCTATGGAACTCAACACCTAGCATACACATGCCTGATAAGAACAGAACCCTACATGTACATAACTCCTGCCCTTTCGTAGTTAGAACCACTTGATACTGGTCACCCCTTGACAAGGACACGTGAATCACATATTAGCCTAATCAGCATGAAACAAACTAAATGGGATGCTACCAACATGAATAAACGCACACATGGCCTGTGAGGCAAGCATAAGCAAGACATAACAAAACACAAAAATATGTGCTGTGGTGAAATCTAGTTAACTGCACTAGATTAGGCTCTTCCTAACACAGGGCTTCCAGACAAGAATTCCAGTCATCCTTGTGCAAAATGCCCCCTTAAACCTTGTAAATAGCCTTCTTAGTTCATAGAGCTTTGCCAAAAATACAGCAACCTGTATGCAAAAGAAATCACATAGACTTTTCCCCTTGCAACGGCACACAAAGCGGCTTGGCGTAAGAATTCAAACAGGAGCACATGAGACCTTATCTCCAGCCTTTCCCATACTTATCTTTAGTCCGGGAGCCCCACGGGACTACCCGGACGAGGAATGTGCTGCCAAATGGAGGATGCGGTAGAGTTTCATGCCTTCTGCTCGTAAATCCGCTTAATCCTCAGCTTGTCAGCGTTCCCGTGCATGAGACAAACCAGACGCTGCTTCTCCCACCGACTGTAGCACGCTGCATCTCACAAAATAAGCCGCACCTGCGTGAAACCGTTGCCGGCTAATAAGCTGTCTCTGATTGCAGGCAGCTGTCAACGCGCGCGTAGTAGGACTACAGATTCGCGCTCAGGCTGCTGGGAAGTGTAGCCTTACCTCCCGCAGCTCACCAATAACATGTTTATCGTGCAAAGTGCAAAACCCCACGTCAGCCCCAACCTCCATTCCTGACAGTACCTCCTCTCCCAGGCCTCTTCCCAGGCCCAGGTTTCTCCGGATGTCGCAAATGGAACTGTTTTATCAACCTAGGGGCATGCACTGCTCCTGCCGGTTCCCATGAAGAATCCTCAGGACCATAACCTTTCCACTGAATCAAATACCATAATTGTTGATATCTGCGTCTGGCGTCCATAATCCGTCTTACATCATATTCTTCCTGCTCTTCTTTTACTTTAGCCGGAGGTCATTCGTAGTCATCCCTGGATCTGCGGGTTTAAGTAAAGATATATGGAACACCGGATGTATAGGCAAAGTTTTTGGCAAAGCCAATTTCATGGCTGTGGGCGACACACATTTTAGTATCTCATAAGGCCCAATAAATCTAGGCATAAATTTACGAGACCCCACCAATGATAAATTCCTTGTTGACAACCAAACTTTATCACCCACTTTTATACTTGGGGCCCTCCTGCCTTTGTTTATCTGCTTGTTTCTTATAGGCTATTTTAGCCTGTTCCAGATTTGCATGTGCTTTCTGTCAGATCTTAAGAAGCAACTGTTTACGCTCTTGTAAAACCGGGATTTGTTCCATCTCTGGTAAATGTTCTGGTATCATGTTCTGCTCATGACCATATAAACATTCATTAGGGGCCATTTCTAAATATGCATGTTGGGTATTGTTATATGTAAATTCTGCCAAACATAATGCTTGCACCCACGATTCCAGACCATCTCCCAGATAACATCTCAAATATTGCTCAAGGGTCTGATTAACCCGTTCTGTCTGTCCATTTGTCTGTGGGTGATAACTTGTGGATAGAGCACACTCAATTCCCAACATCTTACAGAAAGCATGGCAAAATCTTGAAGTAAACTGAGGTCCCCTGTCTGGCACAATACTTTTCGGCAGACCATGCAATCTCACCACATGTTGGAGAGATAACTCCGCTAATTTGCCTGCCCCAGGAATCCCTATACAGGGAATAAAATGGGCTTGTTTAGACAAATAGTCCACTACCACCCAAATGGTGTCAAACTGATTATCAGGGGGAAGATCCGTAATAAAGTCCAGAGTGGAGATGTGAGTCCATGAATTCCTTGGAGTAGGTAATGGTTGTAACAAACGCCTTTTCTTTACATGATCCGCTTTATTGCGCACACAAGTTTCACATTTTATCACATACTCACCCACCTCCTTCCTTAGTTCAGGCCACCAAAAATATTTCTCCAACATAATTTTTTCTTTTGCCAGAATGTCCTGCCAAAGGAGAGTTATGACACCAGTACAACGCCTTACGTTGTAATTCCTTAGTAGGTAGATACAATTGTCCATTATGATAAGGCAACCCCTCCCGCACTGTTCTAGTCGGATGACTATGCTGCCATTTCTGGAGTTGTGGAGGCGGAAGACCTTTTTTCACTTGATCCACCAACTTGTTGGTAATAGCTCCAATCATTTTGTCCAGGGAAAGAATTGCTTTTACTTCCCCTACCACATTCTCTGAATTCTGCTGCCTAGATAATGCCTCCGCCTTCCCATTCTTACTTCCTGGCCTGAAAGTTACAACAAAATCAAATTCATTGAAATACTGGGACCACCGGAGTTGTCTAGGACTGAGAGTTTGAGCAGTTTTAAAATATTGCAGATTTTTGTGATCAGTGACTACTACCACCTGATGTCGGGCCACCAGCAGATAATGCCTCGACTCTAGAAAAGCAGCCGAATAGCTAACAACTCTTTGTCAGTGATTGAATAATTTTGCTCGCAACCAGATAACTTCCTCGAGTAAAACGCCACTGGATGCAAAATTCCTTCCTCGTCTCTTTGTGATAATATGGCTCCTATTGCTACATTGCTCGCATCAGTTTCCACCTGAAAAGCCCTCTCAGTATCAGGATGTATTAACACCGGTGCAGTAGTAAATGCCACTTTTAATTCTTGAAAGGCACTCTCCGCCTCTTGATCCCAATTGAAGCGTACTGCCTTTCTTAGTAACCGTGTAATTGGGGCTACTACCTTTGAGAAGTTGCTAATAAAACGTCGGTAGAAATTTACAAATCCTAAAAAGGATTGAATGTCTTTTATGCAATGGGGGGGAAGGCCACTTTGTCACTGCATTCACCTTTTTTGAGTCCATGACAATACCTCTGGGAGTAAGTATAAAACCCAAGAACTCCACCTGCGTTGTGTGAAAATCGCATTTCTCCAGTTTCACACACAATTGGTAATCCTGCAATCTTAGTAGCACCGCTCTCACATCTTTTACATGTTGCTCCTGAGATGATGAATAAATCAGAATGTCGTCTATATAGACAATGACAAAAATAGCAAGGAATTCTCTTAATACTTCCTGCATGAAAAACTGAAATGCTGCTGGAGCATTACACAAACCGAAAGGCATGACAAGGTACTCAAACAGACCAAACTTAGTCCTGAATGCAGTCTTCCACTCATCCCCTTCTTTCACCCTGATCAGGTGATAAGCTCCTCTGAAATCCAACTTTGTGTAGATCGTAGCTGATCTTACTTGATCTAACAACACTGAAATTAACGGTAAAGGAAATCTATTCTTCACCGTGACCTTATTTAATGCCCTATAATCAATGCATGTTTGCAATGTCCCTTCTTTTTTAGGAACAAGAAATAAGGGCGATGCAACAGGGGAGGTGGAATGTCTGATAAACCCTTTCTCCAGCATTTCATCCAAGTACTCTCTCAGATATTGGTTTTCTCTTTCAGTTAGACTGTAAATCCGACTGCACGGCAACTTAGCCCCAGCCTTCAATTCAATTACACAATCATATGGGCGGTGTGGGGGTAACGTCTCTGCCCCTTTCTTATCAAAAACTGTACTAAATTCCCTGTAGTGGGGGGGGAATTCTGGGACCTACTGCTCCCACCACCTGATCCCCCTGCCCTTTGTCGGCTAGCAAGGCCGCAGGACCCATCTCTGGTATCATATGTAACTGACACTTCGAATCCTCAAATTGTACTGTCTGCCTTTCCCAATCAATCCTTGGATTATGTTTCACCAACCAAGGCATTCCCAAAATCAATCCAAACTGAGGTGCTGCTATTAAATCAAAAGTAATCTCTTCTCGATGGCCTGACTCATAGACCATATCCAAAATTTCAGTTTGTTTCCGAATGAGCCCTGACACTAATAGAGACCCATCTACGGACTGCACCCCTTCCACCCGTTGTTTATCCTGTAAAGGCAATCTCACCTGTTCTGCCAATTTAATATCCACAAAATTTCCAGTGGCCCCTTAGTCCACCATTGCCCACACCATTTGTTTAGTCATTGCAAAAAAGAGAGTCACCAGAATGTATAAATGGGAAGTCTTACCCCCTATTGTATTTGCCACCCATCTTGGGAACCTTGATTCTTTCGGGTCTGCCACCCTCCGTTCCCCCTAAGGCCGACCCAGGTCTTTTACTGCTTCCTTTCTTCCCCGTTCTCCTCCTGCAGACCTCTGCGGAGTATTGTGGCATGTACGAATAAAATGACCTGCCTGCCCACAATATAGACACAAGTTATTAGCTTTCCATAGCTCTTTCTCTGCCGCAGACAATGGCCCTCTGACACTTCCAATCTGCATGGGTTCGACTTCAATGACCCTTCCATCCCGACTCTGATCTAGCCTCACAATAGGTACTGGATCTGGTCTCTTCTTGTCTTTTCCTCTCACCTATTCGATGATCTAATCGCAAGGCAAGATCTATCATGGCACTAGTCTATTGAACTGTGTCACATAGGTTACTAGATCTCTTGAACCCTGTCGTAATCCTAGTAACTCTTTATCTTGTGCCAGTGATACTTCCCGCCGATCAAACAGTCAACCAAATTCAGTCAGAAAGACATCCCAATTATATTACAATGGATCATCTTTCTGAACTAAGGGCATCGCCCAAGCTGCCGCATCTCCAGTCAAATAAGAGATCACAAATGCTGTTCTTGCCTGAATAGTTTCAAACGCTGTTGGTTTACATAGAAAATGGAGCCTACATTGTGTGATAAACATCATTTATTTTCGAGGAGCAGCCAAGGGAACACTACTGGGAGGTTGGACAATGACTGTGGAACTTCTGCTAGTAGAAGCACCCATACTATTATTTGCACTATTCCCTTCCATTGGGGTACCTTGGGCAACTAGACTCTGCACTTGTGCCTTCAACGTAAAAGATTCTTGCCTGGCCTGAGATAATTCCCCCTGAATCTCTTGAAGCGCCTTCAGCACATAGGCTAAAGGTGGAGAAGTCGTTTCCATTTGGCTTGGGTGGTTGTGAATATCCCAATCTGGGGGCGGCTTATTATGTCACAATCACACTTAGCAAGGGAAGAGAGTTCGACACTCCCTCCCGAACCATAGAAGCCAAATGAATCGACCCCTCCCACCTTGGTTGGCACAGGTACCTGATTAGAGTTATACAGGACACCACGTGGCAGCCAATTGGGGGAAGAGGGATTAGGTAGAGGTTGTGGATGGGGTGGGGGAGTAGGAAGACCGGAAAGAGGGTAAGTAAAGTACCTAAGTTGGATGGGACCGGGAAGCACAGGGTAAAACCTACACTACCTGCACCTATCGTGTATACCCAAAAACTCCAGGCCTATGGAACTCGACACCTAGCATACACATGCCTGTTAAGAACAGAACCCTACATGCACCTAACTCCTGCCCTTTCGTAGTTAGAACCACTTGATACTGGTCACCCTTTGACATGGACACATGAATCACATATTAGCATAAGCAGCATGAAACAAACAAAATGGGATGTTTCCCAACATGAATAAACGTACACATGGCCTGTGAGGCAAGCATAAGCAAGACATAACAAAACACAAAAACATGTACTGTGGTGAAATCTAGTTAACTGCACTAGATTAGGCTCTTCCTAACACAGGGCTTCCTGATATGAGAATTCCAGTCATCCTCGTGCAAAATGCCCCCTTAAACCTTGTAAATAGCCTTCTTAGTTCATAGAGCTTTGCCAAAAGTCCCCAACAGCAACCTGTATGCAAAATAAATCACATAGACTTTTCCCCTAGCAACTCCACACAAAGCGGTTTGGTGTAAGAATTCAAACAGGAGCACATGAGACCTTATCTCCAGCCCTTCCCGTACGTATCTTTAGTCCGGGAGCCCCACGGGACTACCCGGACGAAGAATGTGCTGCCAAATGGAGGATGCGGTTGAGTTTCGTGCCTTCTGCTCGTAAATCCGCTTAATCCTCAGCTTGTCAGCGTCCCCGTGCATGAGACAAACCAGACGATGCTTCTCCCACCGACCGTAGCACGCAGCATCTCACAAAATAAGCCACACCTGCGTGAAACCGTTGCCGGCTAATAAGCTGTCTCTGATTGCAGGCAGCTGTCAACGCCCGTGTAGTAGAACTACAGATTTGCGCTCAGGTTGCTGGGAAGTGTAGTCTTACCTCCCGCAGCTCACCATAACATGTTTATCGTGCAAAGCGCAACACCCCACGTCTGCCCCAACCTCCATTCCTGACAATGACTGCACAAAGTGGGATGAAGTAAAGGCCCTGGCAAAGTCAGCGCCAGAGCCACTAAAAGCCAAACTCTCCCTTCTGGCTGCCGAAGGCAGAGCTACAGCAGGCATCCTCCTAAAAAATAACTTTGACGCAGCTGACAACACTGGACGCGTTATTGCAGAAGCCACCATTTTAAAACGCCATGCCTGGCTTTATGCAGTCAGGTTTCAAACTTGAGACTCAAGCTACCCTACTAAATATGCCAGTTGACCAGAATGTACTATTTGGAAAGGTAGTTGAAGACGCTCTCAAGTCCGCCAAGGATGAGTATGAGACCCTTAAATCCCTTGGCCAACTGACTAATAACAATCAGGCCAAAGAGGTGGTAGTAATTTTCGTTGTTTTTGGGGGCAAAATGTGCAGAGAGGAACCGGATACAACCAAAACCAAGGTTCCTCTTGGAATACCAATCAACAAGCGACCCAGGGTTACCCCAGGGGTCAGCGCAGGGCCCGCGGAAGAGGGAGAGGCTCCCCCATCAGAGGTGGAGGGACACCCTCTAAGCAATGACACCCTGCTACAGGTCCCCTCCCCAGTTTCCCCAGTCAGGGAAGCTCCCCATGCTTCCCCAGTCGGGGGACAAATATCTTTTTTCACCTACGTATGTGAGGATATAATATTGGACAAATGGGTGTTGTCAATGGTGACAGGGGGGTTATTGTATAGAGCTTCAAGGAAGACCGTCAAACCTCCCCCTGCGCCAAAAGAAACCATTGCAGGAGGAACAACTCATCCTGCTAGAAGAGGTGAAAGCTCTACTCAAAGTCGCCATCAAGGTTGTGCCACACAGAGAGGGAAACAAGGGTATTTATTCAACGTACTTCCTTGTTCCAAAAAAAGATCTAATCATGCGGCCGGTACTAGACAAATATGTAAAGCCACAAACATTTTGCATGCCAACGCTACAAGAAGTAATCCCTCTGTTTAAAAAGGGGGGATTACATGGCAACATTCGACATGAAAGGTGCCTATTTTCATATCTCAATGTTCCCAGCGCACAGAAGATTCTTGCGATTCAAAGTAGCAAACCAACACTATCAGTTCAAGGTGCTGCCCTTCGAAATAACCTCGGCTCCAAGGGTGTTCACCAAGGTACTGGTGGTGGCAGCGCACCTACGCAGGGAGTCTATCCCAGTGTGCCCTTACCTGGACGACTGGCTGATCACGGGAGATAACTACCATCTTTGCAAAGTAAACACGCAAAGGACAATAGACCTTCTCTTCCAATTGGGCTCCTCAATAAACAAGAAAAAGTCTAGTCTGATACCAAACACATCAAAACCGTTCCTGGGAACTGTATTAGATACAAAAAACAGGCTTGGCCTAACCATCCTTGGAAAGAGTGTAAAATATGCTTTGGCAAATACCCCAGTATCAAGCCTGTCTCCGGATAAGCGTACGAAAAGCAATGAGCCTGCTAGGTAAGATGGCTTCATGCATTTACCTAGTCCCCCACGCGCGCCTGCGCATGTGACCAATGAAGGAATGGTTGGCGAAACAATGGTCTCAGGCAAGTGGTCAGTGGGACAATCTATTGGTTGTTTCGCCAACACTGGTTCAGAACTTACGTTGGTGGTCAAGGGAAAATCTACTCGAGGGGAAACCCTTCCACGAACCAGAAGCACAAGCGGTCGTCACAACAGACGCGTCCCTTTCCGGGTGGGGGGCCCACTACCTTCAGCACACGGCCTGTGGTCACAAGTGACTGCACAGAAACACATTCATGTTCTGGAGTTATTGGCAGTCCTCAAGGCCCTACAAACCTTCGAAGAACACCTGACAAACCTGTCGGTACAAGTCCTAACAGACAGCACCACCGCAATGTTCTATGTCAACAAGCAGGCAGGTACACGCTCTCCAAATCTGTCCATGCTGGCACAGAAAATATGGAAGTGGGCACTCAGATGAGGGATGTCCCTGTCCTCCCAACATGTTCCAGGGATACTGAACACACTAGTGGACTCTCTCAGCAGAGACCCTCTACCAGAAGAGCACAAGTGGAAACTACACACAGACGTTGTAGACCACATCTTCTCTCTTTGGGGATACCCCTCTCTAGACTTGTTTGGTACAGGAGAAAACAAGCAATGCCCAGTCTTCGGGTCCAGGTTCCCCCAGCCACACTCCAAGGGGATAAACCTATGGATGAACTGGTCAGGGATATTTGTTTACGCTTTTCCCCCGACTCCGTTAATCAGCAGTATAGTGAACAAAATACACAGGGAACAGATGACACTCATCCTAGTTGCTCTTATGTGGGCGAGACAACCGTGGTATCCACATCTGCGCAAGATGGCGATGTGCGATCCTATCAAGCTCCCGTACCATGTCAACCTGTTGACTCAACACAGAGGATCAACGTTACACCCACAACTTCACTCTTTGAACTTGGCAGCATGGCTCCTGAAGTCATAGAGTTCGGACACCTTAATCTTCCACACCGGTGTATGGACATCCTAAAGGAAGCATGGAAACCAAACACCAGACACTGCTATTTCCACAAGTGGAAGAGATTTATCATTTGGAGGCAATCTAAATAGATCAACCCCATACAGTGTATGCCATCACACATTCTTACATGCTCCTCCTGTTGGATTCAGGGTTGGTCTTTAATTCTCTTAAAGTCCACCTAGCAGCTTTATCAGCGTACACCACCTCTCAAAGTAAGATCTCATGGTGGAAAGTGCCAGTCATCAAAGCTTTCATGGAGGGAGTGAAAAGAATACATCCTCCAGTCTCTAACCCCCCGCCTGGTTCGGATCTAAACGTAGTACTAGCAAATCTCATGGAACCCCCCTTCGAGCCTTTGCAACAGGCTATCCTTAGAGACATTACCTATAAAACTGCCTTCTTAGTGGCTATCACTTCCATAAGAAGACTCAGCGAGATCCAAGCCTTGTCAGTGCAGGACCCTTTCTTTGTCATCCATTAAGACAAATTGGTTTTACAAACTCACTCTAGGTTTTCACCTAAATTTATTTCCAAGTTTCACATAAACCAGTCTATTGAGCTCCCTGCCTTCTATCAAAAGCCAACTAGCTCAGCTGAGGTCAAACTCCACACACTAGATGTGAGGAGAGCGTTTTTCTGCTACGTAGATAAGATCAAACCGCTTAGGAAAACTGATCATCTGTTCGTCTCCATGGCTACAGGCAGACAAGGAGAGTACGTTTCAAAGAGAGCAATCTCCAAATGGATAGTCAAATGTATACAGTTATGCTATTCATTGTCAAACAAGACACTGCCTTCTACACCTAGAGCCCACTCCACAAGGGGCACTGGGGCTACGTTAGCCTTTCTTGCAAACGTACCATTAGACAACATTTGCAGAGCAGCTACATGGAGCTCGGTTCACACCTTCACTCAGCACTACCTCATTGACACACATTCCAAAACAGATACACAGGTGGGAGAAGCGGTTCTAAAACATCTATTTGCCACTACTCCTTCTCAAAACCCTCCACCTTCTCATAACACTGCTGATCTATGCATAGCATGTGATCTAAGCAGATTACACAAGTAACAGAAGGAATACATTACTCACCGTAATTGTATTTCTGGTGCTTGTATCTGCTTAGATTCACATGCGCCCACCCTTCCTCCCCTGAGAGAAGGTGCATAGATGTTCACTTGAGCTTTCCATATATGTATGTATCTGTTTGGGAACTCTGTACTCACACTACTCCTTATGCTACCTCATGTCAGAAAAAATATAATCTTAGGGACCTACACGCGTGAAGGATCATGGGTACAGGGGACGTCACAATAGGGATAGTATTACTGGCATGCCCTATTTACATGGCCATTTTTGAGTTTCGAAAAACAACTGTAATACTCTGCAGCTTCCACTAGATGTCGGCCTATGCATAGCATGTGAATCTAAGCAGATACAAGCACCAGAAATACGATTATGGTGAGTAATGTATTCCATTTACATTTTCTCCCATAGGAAAAGGCAATAAGGAATGCCCTCCATTATGTCTAATAAGACATTCACTTGTGTAGTCCCTGCACCTCAATTTGGTTGACGCACACACTCACTTCACCACACTGCAACAGCAAACAAACAACACATAAACTGCACCAACAGCACACAAGGTCTCGCATCGGTCCGATATTCACACCAAAGCTCGGGGCACAGTGAAAACCGAACAGAAGCTGCCAACAGCACACCACTTCTCTCACTTTCCTACTCCCTCTTCACCCGACTAACCCACCCCGCCTTCTTGTTTGCAGATCCACCTGAGCACCTGGGGACCAACTCCGTTGATGACGGTGCACAGTATAAATACCTTTAACATTAACATGACCCCAACCAAGGAGGTGGTAGGGCTTGAGCTCCACCCCAGGCAGCCATCTTCAGATTTTGAGCCGTATTGTGACTGCATAAATGATGACTGCTGTGCCTTGGAGCAGTCTCTCAGGGGAGGCGGGTGGGCGCATGTGAATCTATGAAAGATACCAATGCTGGAGAAATACAGTTACAAGTAAGTAACTAAGACTTCTCCAGCATTGGATCTTTCATAGATTCACATGCTTGAATAGAATACCAAGCAGTGAAGCATGCCATAAATGGCTGCACGTTGAAGGTTAAACTTCAGTATCCATAGAGTATAGCAACTTAATTTAAGCTACATATACATAGAGAAGGCGGGAGAAATAGGCTGCTGCTACTTTAAACAAACAGGTGGCAGAGGACCGCCTGTCTGACCTCTGGTTCCCTTTTGGTGTCTTCTGTTAAGCAGTAATGCTTGGCGAATGTGTATAGCATTCTCCAGGTAGCCGCTCTACATATGTCTTTTATCGGCACTCCTGCGTGGAAAGCGGCAGACGCTGCTCTACCTATGCTGGAGTGGGCTGTCGGAGGTCCAGGGAGCAGGTCACCCATGGACTGATGGCAGTGGCTGAGGCAATTGGTCACCCAACGCGAGAGACCTTCTTTGGAATGCACTGTCCTTTTAGTGCGACCTGTGAATGCCACGAACAGTCTTAGAGAGGTACGGAACTCTTTGGTTCTTTGTATGTAGAACTTCAGAACTCGCGCGATATCTAATGAGTGAAGAACGCATTCTGCCGTTGAAGTGTGTTTACTGAAGAATGTAGGAAGTACAATACGCCCCGAGAGTGTCATTTCAGAGACTACCTTGGGTAAGAAAAGGGGATGTGTTCTGAGAATGATGCAGTCCTTCTGGAATATGATGAAAGGAGGAACAGGCTGGAGTTCGCAGATTCTTCAAGCTGACATGATGGCTACTAAAAAACCTTCCAGGATAGGAACCTTAATTCACATCTATGGCTGGGTTCATAGGGTGCCTCCATGAGAGCAGACAAAACTGTGTTTAAGCTCCAAGCAGGTACTGGTTCCGACATTGGCAGGAACATACGTAGTAACCCCTTGAGGAAGACTTTGACTGCTGGATCAGTGACTAACAAAGCTTGACTAGGGTTTTTGTATATTCTGGTATGGCCGACAGGTGTACTTTAATGGAGGACAAGGAGAGACCAGTTTTTGCCAGATGCAACAAATATGGTAACACTTGCTCCGCAGATGTTGTAAGCAGATCTATGTGTGAAGCGGTTCCAGTTTTTGAAGTATGTGGTCTGGGTGGATTGTGCCCTAGACGCTCTAATAATGTCCCAACATTCTGAAGGTAATGTAAGGTTTGCTAACTTTCGCTGTTCAGGAACTATGCTTTGAATGACAGGCTCGCTGGATCGTGGTGGAGAATCTTGTAGTTCTGCTGTGTCAACAATCGTTGATGTGTTCTGATGCGAAAGGGTGTCTCTTGGGAGAGGAGCAGGAGGGTCGGGACCTGAACTTGGCAAGCCCACTCTCGAGCAATGAGGATCATCTGACAAGGTTGCTGTTTCATCCTGCGCAGCACTTGTGCTATCAACAGGGTTGATGGGAATGCGTACAGGAACCATCCCATCCAAGTTATTGAATATGCGTCCCCTAGTGATTGGGGCTCCGAGTATCTTGAGGCGAAGAGGGAGCATTTTGTGTTGCAGCTGGTGACAGAGATCGATCTCTGGGTGTCCCCAACTGCAGAGGAACCCTTTGTGTTTTTTCTTTGTCTAATTCCCACTCATGGGATGCCGAATAATCCCTGCTTAATTTGTGCGCTAGGACATTGTCTATTCTTGGCAGGTGTTCTGCTTTCAACTGGCCCATGTATTGCAATGCCCATGGCCAAAGTTACTGTGCTTCTCTGGATAGGATCTCTGATCTTGTACCTCCCTGTTTGTTGGTGTAGTGCATGAAGGTTGTATTGTCTGTCTGTATAGTGACTACCTGTCCCGCTAGTAAGGGTTGGAAGGCTTTTAGTGCCCAGCGGATTACTCTGAGCTCCAGGATGTTGATGTGGAGTCGAGACTCTTGGGTTGACCATGTGCCCTTTGTTTGGAGTTCTGCTAGGTGCGCTCCCCAGCCAGATAGGGATGCGTCTGTCCTGAGGAGAAGTGTCGACATAGGTGCCTGAAATGGCATCCCTTGTGTTAGATTTTGTAGTGTTTCCTACCAGTGAAGTGCTTTGTGAAACGCTTGTGGAAGTTGAACGACATCTTCCCACGACCCGTAGGCTTGAGGCCATTGGTGGTCCAGGGTCTCCTGTATTGGTCTCATAGTTAGTCTGCAGTTGGGTATGAGTTATTGGTCTCATAGTTAGTCTGCAGTTGGGTATGAGGTATATAAATGAGAACATCATGTCCAGGAGCGACTTCAAGCGACGTACTGTTGCTGTGGCATTGTGGAGAACCCACAAGATTAGTTTGAGCATTGTGGATATGCTGTCTGCAGAAGGTCGCACTCTGGGGATACAGGTTTAGTTTAGTTTACTTTACTTTAGTTTAGTTTAGTTTCTTTATTTATACAGTGCACCAAACCCTAAGGTAACTGGGCGCCGGAGACTTAGAGGCGGTTACAGCAGAGTAAATACATACAGGCAGAAAATAGACATACAAGATAATGACAATAAGTGCAGATGACTGGGTTACATGGTGGTCGATAGACACAGGATAAGTACATTAGTTGGTGAGTCAGACCGAGGTGGAGATCTTGTTGGAGAGCCAGGCCTTCGCTTTTGCTCTGAAGGTCCAGAAAGAGGGTTCTGCTCTAAGGTTCAGTGGTATGGCATTCCATTGTTTGGCGGCTAGGACCAGGAAGCTGGATCCGTCTGCTTTTATTAGTGAGAGTTTGGGGATGGAAAGACAGTGCGAGTACAGCGATCTGGTTGGTCTGGTTGAGGTGTGTTTGTTGAACTTGTCTGACAAGTATTTGGGGGCTTCGTTAGATAGGCATTTGTGAACAATGACAAGGGATCTGAGGGTGATTCTGTCTCGTACCGGGAGCCAATGGGCATCTTGTCTGAAGCTGGAGATGTGTGAGTGCAGTGGGATGCTCAGAGCTTCTCTGAGGGCATTATACTGCAGGACCTGCAGTTTGTTCAAGTTACGTTCTGATGTGCCAAGAAAGAGGGTATTACAGTAGTCAATTTCTGAGAGCATTAGTGCTCTGGCTAGTGTAATGCAGCTGGAAGGCGAAAGGAAGGGTTTGCTGGCATTAATGAGCTTATTTGTATAAGCTTTGGAGGAGGTATTTAGTTCTGCTCCTAAGAATAGTGCTATTTGGGCCGGTACTGGGCACAACTTGGTTTCGTTGATGGAAAACCTAACGTTTTGAGTAAATTCGTTGTCTTTGCGACTGCTATTTTTGCGAGGGTGTGCAAGCGTGCTTTTATTAGTTAGTCGTCTAGATATGGAAAAACCTCTGTTCCTGTGCGTCTGAGGTTCGCTGCCACTGGTGCTAGGCATTTGGTGAAGACCCTTGCGGCTGACTTTAGGTCTAAAGGGCGGACCCAGAATTGAAAATGCGCATTTCCCACTGCGAACCTTAGGTATCTCTTGTGTGCTGGGTGGATGGGGATATGGCAGTACGCGTCTACCAAATCCAGGGTTGCTAGAAATTCATTCTTGTTTAGCCATGGTAGCACATTTTGAAGGGACGTCATTTGATGCGCTTGACAAACTTGCTTAGCGCCCTTAAGTCTAATATTGGTCGCCACTGACCGTTCTTTTTCTTAATTAGGAAAAAACGAGAGTAGAAACCTCTTCCTCTTTGGTTTACTGGTACTGGTTCTATGGCTGCTTTTTGCCACAGCTTGCATATTTCAGTTTAAGATGTTTCAGCAAATGGATTTTGCATGGTAGCGGTGGAAGAGAGGGAGGTCGTTCTAAGAATTCGACCGTGTGTCCCTCGCGTTTGACTTGCAGCACCCACTTTTCGGATATAATGTCTTGCCAACGGTGGAAGTGTTGGCTCATTTGTCCTCCCACTGGGGTGAAGCGTGCAGGGGGTGGGGTGCACATGGATTTGGATTGTCAGTTTTGTTTGGACTGGGTTTTCGAGTGGCACGAACAACGTCTGCCTCTTTGAGAGTTGTATCTGGCGGTGGATTGTTGATATTTATTGCCTTTATATGCACTGTTTTGTGTTCTTTGGTTGTACGATGAAATGTTGTATCCCCTATATCTCGAGGATGAGCCACGAAAAGACCAAAAGATACAGCAATCTTTATCCTTGTCCTTTAGCGAGCTAATAGCTTTGCCTGTGTCAGTGTCTGATTTAATACCCTTTAAATGGTTGTCAATTGTTTTGCCAAATAGATCTTGTCCATCAAAGGGCATATCCAAGATTTGCACCTGTACTTCTGGTCTAAAATTGTTCGCCTTCATCGAGTCCTGCCTTCTAAGGACTGTTCCATGTGCCATTTGTCGAAAACCTGATTCCGCGAAAACGGCAGCAGCGACGATCATGTAACCAGAAGTGGCCTCCTCATCAGCTGTTATTGATTTTGCCTCCTCCTGGAATTCTTCCGGCAGATGTTTGGCTAATTTTGACATACGCAGGTAGCCAGAGCTCCCTGTCATGTGGAGCTGTGATATCTAAGGCATTAGCTGCCCTCCTAGTAAGAGTTGCCGATGACGAGACCTTTCTGCCCATGGCCTCCAGTTTGCAGCCTTCCTTGTCTGGTGGCGCGGTTAGTGGTGACGAGGGGTTTGTCAACTTTTTGCACCACGACAATAATGACTGGGTTGGGTTTGGTGTGTCCTCTTAGGCATAGGGGAGCCGAATCCGGAGCCTTATATTTATTGTCTGGGAGCGATACCAAGGTGGGCGTCAATAGAGGGGTAGAGAGAATCCTTACCCCTGCATCCCAAATCGTGTCCAACAGTGGGATAGTTGTGACAGTCCTCCTTCGTTTATCTTTGTGCTCCTGGAGCACTGATCTCTTTTCCTCTGAAGTCACTTGTAGCTGGAAAAGATCTGCTGCCTTGGCAATTATGATGTTGAAGGATACTAAGTCATCAGGAGGCGATATTTACCCTGCAGAATTTCACTTTTATGTTTTTTTTCTATCACATAGTCATCCCATTCGCTATGCTGCTCTGGGTCCTGTGTGATCTCTCCTTCGTCCGATTCTTCTGTGTCTGTGAATTCCCTGAATGGGTCATCCTGCCCATCCGAAACTGACACAGTGGAGGGTACCGTTGTGATTGGATCCCTTGATGGTGAAGTTCTCCTTGGTGGAGGTGAGAACCCTGTAGGTGAGATTTTTGTCGGTGAAGCACAGCGTGACAGTGAACTGGGCCTGTCTAGCGGCTTGGGGGATAGTGTACATTTACGGGGTCTACTGTTAGTGGGAGAGCCCCTTGGCGTAATGTGTTGAGGTGACTTGTTTCTTTGTGGGGACCTTGTGCCCATTGAACATGTGGATGCATCCCTATGCCTGGAAGCGGAGGGCCCCAAGAGTTGAACTCTTTGGCATCTGTTGAACTCCTCTATGCTTCGCTAAATTGACTGCATCCGTGTAGGATCAGAGGGGTCAGTGACGTCCTCAGTGGTAGCATGCCATGGTGGACTATTCTCTTTCGGAGTATGAGTGAGTTCTTCACCCATATCTTCAATGTCAGAGTATTCCTCTTGGAGAATAATATCTGGTAATTCCACCATCTCCTTAATTGGTGATAGTTGGATTGTTACAGGCTCTTTCTGTCCTCCTGTAGTGGAGGGGATTGTGTCAGACCGGTCCTTAGTCTTATTTGGGCTTTCCTCCGTGGATGGTGGGTTTACCGTCAACGGGACGCTCGTGGATGGCTTTTCTGGCCTAATCTTTTCCGCAGATGCTGGTGTTGGTGGCTTCATCGATGAGATTTTGTGGAAGAGTGATGTGTTGTTGGCTTCGTAGATGAGAGTTTCGTGGACGAGTGATATTTTTGTTTTGCCGTCTTGATGGTTCCTTTGTTGTCGACGACGATGTGGATGAGGAGGATTTGCTCGTCGACGAGGCCATTTTTTTATGTGGTCGTGGACAGGTTTTCTTTCGTGGACGGTTTGGACGTCGACGAACTATTGTCATTGTTGTTAGCATTGCCGCTCGTCGACGATGGCCCCAGTCGGCCGTTCCCCAAATAAAGGTTTAGATGCTGTCTCCTTACCTTTTGGATATTGTTTTTCCTTCATGATGATGGCTTTTTTCATCCACAGAACTTCAGGAAGGTGTAAGGGAGCTTTTCTCGACCTTTTCCTTGCTCTTGTGAGGTGGGAAGATTCCCCTTTCCACTGAAGAGGCCCTTCTCTTGGAAGTTTGGCTTTCAGTTCCCTTGTGAGATGTTACAGGGGCCGTTTTAGCAGATTCTTTATCAGAAGGTTGGCACTTGGTCTCTAGATGTAACAGCAGCCTTCTGTGTCTGTCCTGCAGTGTCTTGTTGGTGAAGGTTTTGCAGATCTCACATTGGTGAATATCATGAGGATACAAACAGTAAATGCACTGTTCACGGGGAATCCCTCATGTACACCAACTTCTTTCTTCACCTGCTGCAATCCTTAGACAAGGAGGGCCTTTTGGCAGGTCCTGTCTCCTTAGCCATGGTAACAAGGTGATCTTTACTCAACGAGAAAAGGTGGAAAAATTGTTCTTTCTGAGTCCAGAAAGTCACAGATGGTCTATTCCTTGACTAGATGAATTTGAAAAAGTGAAATAAAAAGTTGTAGCTTGTAAAGCTAAATAGAAAAAACTGATGAAAGCTCGGAGAGCTGAGAGGATTACCCCTGTCTGGTAGACTGCAGTGAAAAATCTGAAGATGGCTGCCTGGGGTGGAGCTTAAACCCTGCCATCTCATTGGTCGGGGTTATAAAGGACCAAAGTGAGGTGGTGAGAGTACACAAGTGAATGTCTTATTAGACATAATGGGCAATCCTTATTGCCTTTTCCTATGGGGGAAAAAAATGTATGTGTATGTATAAATATATGTGTATGTAATATATATATTTCTGATGTTTGTTAATCTGCTTAGAATCACATGCTGTGCATAGGTCCGACATCCAGTGGTCACTGCGGAGTATTGCATTTTGTTTTTTGTAGTCGAAAAGGGGACGTCGACAAGGCGTGTCTGTAACACTATCCCTATAGTGACGTGCGTTGTACCCACAATCCCTCATGCGTCGAGGTCCCTCAGATTGGTTTTTTCCGCCCAGCTACTGGTCGCCTTTATGTGGAGCTCCTCGAGAGACATTGCCAAATAGTTTCTGCGACCTTTGGTCGTTTGTTATTAATACCAATAACGATAGATCCCTCCCTCGACGCAGAGCCGTTTCTCCGCCGAGCAAGATCTTCGACGGAAGGACGAGCGGAGGAGATCCTTCGGCGCTGCCGAACACGTGGCCTGGCCTCGCCGGCCTTACACAGTAGGGAGAGTGGGGTTTTGTGGTCTTTCTTTCTTTCTTTCTTTCTTTAAGAATGCCTTTCTTTTTCCCCTCCCTCTCTTTCGAGGTCGTAGTCACACCTATTACCCTCAGCTATGGAGAGGACGCCATTTAGGTTTTGCCCGCTTTGCAAGGGTAAATATACCTGGAAAGATAAGCATAAACGGTGCAACCGTTGCTTACCCCTCGATCACCAGGAGGACGGCTGTGCGGCCTGTAAATTACTAAAGCCCAAAACTCTAAAGGACCGCAGGGTCAAAAGGTGGGCGGCCTACGCCATGTCTAGGCCTGACTCCTGGCCCGCTGCCGCCGAGTGTGACGAGGACAGTGACTACACGGCCCCCGTAACGGAGGCTGTAGACCTCTCAAAGGAGCGCTCTCGCTCCTCGTAGTCCGTCCCTGGCCCCGACAAGCCCGGCTCTCGCCCAGCTTATGGGGATGAACACCCCGGCGACAAGGACGCACACAGGAAAACAACAAAGCACATACCCCCAGGCACACATTCGTCGAAGACGAAGAAAGCCTTAGCGCCAACGGGGACGCCGGGCCCACCGACGTCTTCCACCGACCGCAAGGGTCGGCAGCCCTCCCCGCCACCGCTTCTGCGACAGGCGACTGGGCACTCTAAAAATAAGGGCGCTAACACCAAAATTTCTGGCGACACACATCGCAAGAGCGCTCACGCTGCCAACAAGGACTCGACGACCAATGACTCGACGACCAAGGACTCGACGAGCAAAGGCTCGACGCTCCCTAGCGCGACGGCAAACAATCCCTCGGAAGAGAGAATGATAGCCGAAAGCCTCGCGCGTATAGCATCGAAGGACGGCCAAAGACGTACGGCGAGTGAAACGCCGAAAACCACGCACAAGGCTAAAGATACGCCGAAGGCGCCGGAAAACAGATCAGGTCAGTTCCCGACGCCGTCGGAAGGCCCTAGCCAGCAAGAAGGCTATTCAGAAGGCGAAGGGCCTCTTTCTTCGACGTTATGGGACAGAACCAGACAATTACAGGAGGAAGAAACCCCCTTTTCTTTCCCAGACCGTCCTGGCCGACCTCAGTGGACCTTTGAAAGGTTCCAGGCCTGTATGGACAAACTAGATAGGTTCATGTCCATCCCAGAAGACAGGGCACCCAAGAGACCAAGTGAGGCACCCCTTGAGAGTCCAAGGGCTAAATACCAGAAGTTTTATAGCCCCTTACAGGAGGACATAAACTCTTACAATCCCACTGAGGAAGACACCTTCTTCCAAGAGGAAGATGAGTTCACCTATGTTGAGGACCAACAAGAAGAGAAAGCTTTTCACGAGGAAACCAACCTATGTGAGGAAGGATTCCAGGAAGACACAGGTGAGGGCGACCAAAATCCCTGGCAGTCACCGGCTAGGTCGACTGACACAGGCAGTGGCAGTATAGTCATCAGGTCTACTGAAACTACACCAGTCAGGAACCCTTCGCCTGTCGATGATCAACCCACCTTCAATGCACTGCTGAAGAAGGCAGCAGCACATTTTGAAATCGAAACTGGAGACGTCACCCCAGACACCGATTTTGTGGAGAGGATTATCAAAGAAAAACCCCCCACTAGCCAGGTTATACCTATCCTCGCCTCAGTTAAGAGACGCATTACACCTTCTCTTTCCACTCCTGCATTGGTGAGAGGGGTCAATCCAAGAATTGAGAAACTGTTCTCTCCCTCTCAATCAGACCCATTATACATTAAGGGTCACTCAATCCCGGACTCCCTGGTCGTGACCAACACCAGAAAAAGGGCAGGAGTCCCACTATCTACTAGCGAGGAGCCCCCAGATAAAGAGGGGAAGAAGCTGTATGCCCTAGCCAAGAGAATCACCACCTCTGCAGCATTCTCTACCAGAATTGCCAACAATAATACCCTATTGGCAAGCTATCCCGATGCTCAATGGGCTAAGCTCAGACAGGACATCGAAGAAGTCCCCGAACCCCTAAGGACTCGTTTACTGGCTACAGTTAATGAGGGCTCTCTGGTCAATCAAAGCATCGTCAAGAATACCCTTGATGCAGCAGAGACGGCTGGCCGCACTTTGGTACAAGGAATTTTACTGAAGCGTCACTTCTGGCTTCGCAATTCCAGATTTAAGGCGGAAACACAAGCATCCCTTATTAATAAACCCATAGAGGAATCCAACCTCTTTGGGAGAGCAGTGGATGACGCGCTGGAGAACGCGAAGAAAGAATTTGATACTATAAAGACCTTAGACCAAATTTCTAAGCCCCCTAATAGGCGGGGATTTGGTAATAAGCGCTTTTTTCGTGGACAACGCCAGCAACAAAACCAACAACAACAGTACTCTGCCAGCAACTACCAGAGTAATAGCGGCCAGTACAATCAGAGGGGTCAACGTCGTGGCAAGGGAAGAGGCCGGGGTTCCACCCCCAGAGGCTCCCAAGCCAACAACACCTCCAAGTGACGCGAAGATTCGCGTCCCCTCCCATGCAACGCCGGTCGGGGGCCGGTTAACATCCTTTCTTCCAGCATGGGAGGGAATAACATCAGACCGCTGGGTACTTTCCACCGTAGCCCGCGGCTACTGTATAGAGTTCAACAGTTCCCCAACATACAGACCCCCGAGGGGACGCCGCATGACACCAGAACACCTCGCCATCCTTCTCCAAGAAGTGGATCAACTGCTGGAAAAAGGAGCCATAGAGGTCGTGCCTCTATCTCAGGTAATGGAAGGTATTTATTCAGTGTACTTCCTTGTACCCAAAAAGGATCTAACCATGCGCCCTGTATTAGATCTGCGCCCAGCGAACAAGTTTGTCAAACCCCAGAAGTTTCGTATGGTGACCTTACAGGAAGTAATCCCACTGCTATCACAGGGAGATTACATGACAACACTAGACATGAAAGATGCATACTTTCATATTTTAATGTTGCCAGCGCACAGAAAATACCTCAGGTTCATGATAGAGGACAAACACTACCAGTTCAGAGTGCTACCCTTCGGCATAGCATCTGCACCAAGGGTATTCACAAAAGTATTGGCAGTGGCAGCGGCCCACCTGCGCAGGTTATCCATCCCAGTATACCCTTACCTCGACGACTAGCTCATAACAGGGGATTCTTACGAGACATGCTTCTCAAACACCCAAAAGACTGTAGACCTTTTGTTCTAACTGGGCTTCTCCATCAACGAGAAGAAGTCCAGCTTAGACCCCAGCCAAGTCAAACAATTCCTAGGGGCTCTAATTCGAACAAAGGACGGCCTCGTCTTCCCCTCCAACGAGAGGGTCCAAAACATGCTGTTTCAAATCCCCCAATATGTGGCAGGTCGAGAAGTGACGGTGCGCAAAGCGATGCGTTTGCTAAGTATGATGGCGTTGTGTATTTATTTGGTACCTCACGCGCGCCTGCGCATGCGCCCAATGCAAGAGTGGCTCAACAGCCAGTGGTGTCAGGCCAGCGGACAATGGGACGATCTAGTGGTGGTCTCGCAGGCCTTGGTTCTCTCGCTACGGTGGTGGAGAAAGGAAAACCTGATAATAGGGGAAACCCTTTGCCACACCCGCGGTGGAGGCCACTCTAACCACGGACGCATCCCTCACAGGATGGGGGGCTCACCTATCCCATCAGACTACTCACGGAGTGTGGACTCCGAACGTAGCATCCAAGCATATAAACCTTCTGGAGCTACTAGCGTTGTTCAAAGCACTAAAAGCCTTCCAGGAACACCTTCAAGGGAAGACAGTGATGGTCCTTACAGACAGCACCACAGCCATGTACTACATCAACAAGCAGGGGGGAGCCCACTCTCCAGGACTGTCCAAGCTGTCCCAGAATATATGGAAGTGGGCTCTCAGACACAACATGTTCCTACTGTCACAACACGTACCAGGGGAACTCAATCTGCTAGCAGACGAACTCAGCAGAGATTTCCCCCCTGCCCGAAGAGTACGAATGGCAATTGCGCGAAGACATCGTCTTAGACGTCTTCACGCAATGGGGATTCCGGGAAATAGACCTGTTCGCAACACTGGAGAACTCACAATGCCAAAGTTACGCCTCCAGGTACCCCCAAAACCAGTCCAAGGGGAACGATCTGTCGATTCAATGGTCAGGGAAATTTGTTTACGCCTTTCCCCCCGACTCCCCTCCTCAACAAGGTGGTGCACAAGATGCACCAGGAACAGGTTACCATGATACTAGTGGTCCCAATGTGGGCCCGGCAGCCATGGTTCGCTCACTTGATGGAGATGTCCCTATCTCCCCCAGTGAGACTTCCCTGCCCGTACAACATGCTGTCACAGGACAAGGGCAGGACACGGCATCCATGCCCTCAGACCATGAACTTAGCAGCCTGGCTCCTGAGATCATAGAGTTTGGACATCTACAACTCCCGCAGAGATGTATGGACATCCTCAGGGAAGTCAGAAAACCTAATACTCGCCACTGCTATTCTAGCAAGTAGAAAAGATTTGTCATCTGGTGTAGAGGTAAGAGCATCAACCCGGTTGACTGCTCTCCCAAGAACATTGTTCTGTACCTGACCCATTTACTGGATTCAGGTCTAGTGTTCAATTCCATTAAAGTCCACCTAGCGGCACTTTCTGCATACACCACTTCCCAACTTAAAGTGTCATGGTGGAAGATACCAGTTATCAAAGCCTTCATGGAGGGGGTTAAGAGAATACACCCTCCGATAGCTAACCCAGCTCCCGGATGGGACTTGAATGTGGTACTGTCTAGACTCATGGGCCCTCCCTTTGAACCCATGCACAAAGCAACTCTTAAGGACCTCACTCTTAAGACTGCTTTCCTAATAGCTATCACCTCCATTAGGAGAGTAAGTGAACTACAGGCTCTTTCTGTTCTATAGCCCTTCGTAACAGTTCACAAAGATAAGGTGGTTCTACGCACACACCCAAGGTTTGCACCAAAATTCAACTTGAAGTTTCATGTAAACCAGTCAATAGAACTACCAATGTTCTTTCAAAACCCTTCCAGCTTGGGAGAAAAAAGTCTGCATACACTAGATGTACGCAGAGCTGTCATGTTCTACATGGAAAGAACTAGACCACTGAGAAAGACTAATCAGTTCTTTGTCTCTGTGGCAGCAGGAAGAGAAGGAGATGCAATCTCAAAGTCCACTATATCTAGATGGATTGTTCAATGCATCACTCTCTGTTACACACTTGCTAAGAGAGAACTACCCTTCAAGCCAAGAGCACATTCCACTCGAGGCACTGGGGCTTCCATATCGTTCATTGCAAATGTTCCCCTTGAGTCCATCTGCAAAGCGGCTACCTGGAGTTCTGTGCACACCTTTACAAAACACTACTGTCTAGATGCACACTCTAGATCTGACTCCCAGGTGGGACAGGCAGTATTAAGACATCTTTTCTCTACTGTTCCTTCTCATAACCCACCGCCAACTCCGGGTACTGCTCGCTAGTCTATGCACAGCATGTGATTCTAAGCAGATTAACAAACATCAGAAGACAATGCATTACTTACCGTAAAAGCATTTCTGATGGTTGTATCTGCTTAGATTCACATGCGCCCATCCTTCCTCCCCGCTCGGATGGAAGGAACATAGACATCTTCTACATCTCGCTCTCTCTTTTCTGTACTCACTCACGTATAGAAGGCTCCCTCAGGGCAGAAAAATTACAAACAGAGGGACCCCGACGCGTGAGGGATTGTGGGTACAACGCACGTCACTATAGGGATAGTGTTACAGACACGCCTTGTCGACGTCCCCTTTTCGACTACGAAAAACAAAATGCAATACTCCGCAGTGACCACTGGATGTCGGACCTATGCACAGCATGTGAATCTAAGCAGATACAACCATCAGAAATGCTTTTACGGTAAGTAATGCATTGTCATATATATATATATAGAGAGAGATATATATACATATATATTTATATATTTTTAAATTACTGATGATTCACAGTCTGATGACAGGGAATATTCAAGCATGTGAATCTATGAACGATCCAATGCTGGAGAAAAGCCTATGCCAAAGGGGTCTAGAAGCCGAAGCAGAGAAGGGTACCAATCCAAAAAGGGTCTGGGACCCAAGACCCCAAGACGAAGAAAGAAACTAATCAGGAGGGTCTGGCACCCGACAAGGGGAATGTCTGGCAGGATAGTGAACCGGGTGTCATTCCTGAGGAACTGGGAACCACACCCAATAACAAATTGCCCCTGGGATCATCATTATAGTCACAGTACCAGGCAGGGTAGTAGGTATACTGTGAACACAGTGAACACTGGAGATCCTAAATAGCTTGAGAAAGGGATGGGGAAGGGAGATACGCCCCTTGGTCTTAAGAACATTGTTGAACCAGCCAAGAGAAGGGAGTCATTCTCTTGGCATCCTAAGGAGCTTTGAGGAAGACCAGGGGAAGGGAGACATACCCTTTGGTCTTGATGAACATTGTGGAAAGAACTAAGAGGGGAAAGTGTCCTCTTGGCTTTGTGAACATCTGTTAAAGGAGAAGAAAGACACTTGACCATTGAGAAACTAAAGAAGTGTCAGGGGGAGGGAGTCATCCATGCAACGCTGTGAAGATACAATACCTTTGTTTTGTGTGTGTTTTGCTGGAATACACACAAATAAAAAAATTGAGTCTTTTGATTTACATTCCTGGAGAAGAACAATTTTGTTTTCTTCACCCAGAACTGAACTTTGGATTGTTGTCCAGAAGAAGGGAGCCAGTCTTCTGGACCAAGAAGACCACCTCTCTTTCTTAGTTGAGTTTATAGTGTAAGTGATGGAATTACGCTTTTGATACAGGACAGTAGACTCTTTGCTTCAGACTGACACCCTGACAATTTCCTTAGTATTAGTTGAAGCAAGGAACACCCCCCTTAGAACTAGGGTCAGGTAAGGTTTTCTCTTGTATTTGTTCACTAATAAGTCTATATCAAAAAGCATGCCATCTGTGTGCCTGTCCCCTACTTCTAGAGCCTTACACTAAGTTCTTTAGTGGCTTTATCCATACTAGGCATGGCTGTCCACCTGCAGGCCCATCCCAATAACGCCTAACCTCCTTTCATAAGAAAATTGTAAATCATAGTGCCCAACTCATCACAATTTGAGTTTTACAGCCTATAGAGAAATTACAAGTCAAGCTTCCAAATGCACTGTGCAACTAAAAACCGCGTTTTCAAATATTGGAGAAGAGATTTTTGCCTCTCTTCCTCCCACAGAGATGGTGCCCATGTGTTTGTGCTCATACTAGTGGGCGGAACTGCTGCCTTGGAAATGATCGACCATTGCTTGCTACTTGGCTTTCTAGCAACGGCCCGAATCATAAGAACGGGCCTTACTTGGTTCACATCTTTCCTGAAAAATGTCATCCACCAAGTCCGACTACACTTACTTTTATCCAACTGTCATCGATGCCGTAGGTGGTTACTTCCCCATTAACCTGCAGCAGCAATCGCGCTACTGAAGCCAAGTGGTGGTCTTCCTGAAATATGCCCACATTAATGTTCCAGATCAGCCTCTGCTTCAGTGGATTGAAAACAGAGACACTGCTCTTTGACTCAGTAGAGCCATCACTTCTCCATTCCCATTGGTTAGACACACTACACCCTACCCTCCCCCCACCCTTGCGTCAACAGAAACTATGTCACATGGAAGTACAAAGTAAATGTCAATCACCAAAATTGTGTTTCACCATCTGTCTGTCTGCTAAGTAGGCTTGTCCACTTACTGCAGCTACCCAAAGTACCCATCCTACCTCTCACTGTCACATCATCTGGCGTAGACTGATGTAATGTGTTATAACACACTGATTACAACAAAAACACTTAGAGCACCAGTGTTTCCCGAAACACACAACTCAGCTAATCTACCATATCATTTGTGCACTGAGGGTACTTTACTGACTTTGAACAAGGTGAAATAGCAGTGTAAAAAATCTGTAGTACCATGTAAGCCAATGCAAAGCCTGAAGATGGCTTCCATGAGCGGTGTTGGTGATAGGAAAGATTTCTCTTTTGTCAATTTTCCCTCATAGTTCTCTAGACCCCCAAACATTTTGCTTTTGTTTTTGAACTTGTCAAGACTTTTTACAGGGAAATGAAGCCTTCAGCTTCACTCCCCTGGCCGTTTGCTCATTTTGTTATTGGGGAAACTATCTGTCCTTCCGACTATAAGTACTGGGAAACTATGTTTTTCACTTTTGTAAATTTTAAACATTGCGCACAGCATCTTACCATGAAGTGCAATAGGGATACTTTTGTATAACCTTAGTCCTTTCCACTTTGGACTGTTTACTTTTATATGTGCCTGAAGACAAGCTGGTGCCAGCAATGATATTTTTACAATGTTTGTTATTTATAGTGTGCACATTCGCATTTGCTGCATATAGCTACTAAACGTGGCTAGTGCCCTAAAATGGCCGGGCAACAAGATGTTTGCTTGTTCTTTGGCCATATTGTTGTTTGGCCGCCTTCTTGCCTTGCTGGGTCAGGAAATCCCATATAAGGTCAAGCACTTGCCTGGGAAAGCTGCTGCTTTCGCAGGCTTGTGATAACTTTGTGTGTGCATGGCTCAGGAAGTGGGAGGGACTGTCTGGTCCCATTCCACATTCCTGAAGTCAGAGAGTATAGGTGTGGAGCATGAGTGAAACTAATAGTTGTCGCTGATTGGACAACGACTGGCTGTTTGAATAGTGCATATCCTTACCATTGGTGGGTTTGGAACTTGCTTCCAAGCTGGATTTTGGATAAGAGGAGGAAACCTGCAGCCATCTCTTCAGATCAGCATTGGAGTCAAGAATCCCTCATAGAAGAACACAGCTGACTGAAGATCCGAAGAAGACTAATGAAGAGGCCCAGCATCCCATCCTGCATCTGGTCTAGTGAAGCCCTGACGGACTACCTGATATGTGAAGGCCCTGTGTGGTACTTCAACCCCTGGATTGGTGGGACCAACCAGTCTTGATGTGTTCTTGATGATCCAGCTGTCCTGAGCTTTTGGAAATGTCCTTTGACCACATGTTGGACTGACCAGCTCTCCAGTGGGCTACATCGCAAGAACTGTTGTGCGTTTGCAGCTGGAACTTGGCTTGTGGTGTAACTCGCCTTCCTGCCGATTTTCAACCTCGCAGCGTCAAGCGATGCTGCTCTGGAAGGTATTCTTCAACCACAATTGGAAGGACACCTGCCGTGATTTGTGTGCAGTGGCTGTCGCTGGAGCTCGCCTTCCCCCATCCTGTGAAGTGCCCTGAAGATGTCTACGTTGGATCAATCTGCATTTCTTCATCACCAAAGGATGCACTCTGCTCCCGGGCCCAACCAGAAGAATCCTTGCACCGGCAGCTCTTGTTCACCTCGGAACCAACGGTGAGTAATCAACCTCCAGTGACCCATCACCCACTGCCCCACCCCAGTCGACCCATCCAGTCACCTGGGAAAATCGGAGTTGGGGGGGGGGGTGTTAAGTAAATGTAAAGCATTTGTCTCCCCCTGTCCTCCGTAGGATAACATTCGAACAAGTCTCTTTGTACCTTCCATTCCTCTGCTTTTTGGTTGTTGCACCTGAGCAGTGAAATCTGAATGATAACACGTTTTACTTACCAGTAACTTTGGTACATCTCTTCTTTTCAACAATCACAACACAAGTACTTTACTTGCATCAGATACATTATGGGGAGAAGCATTGTGACTTTTGGCAAGGCCCCACTGTTCATAGGGATTGGAATTTGGACACTAGGGCATATTTCTTGTGAGTTGATTCCATCTTACTAAATCACTTACCTTCTTTTATTGATATAAGTCTTTTAATGCATTTTAAGAACCTGTGGTACCTGTCTATATGTGTGTCACGCTCACCTGGTCTCCACGGGGGCGTGCTCGTGTGCGAAGGAAGATGTCTGCACTGGTGTTGTTCTGCTTAATGAGGGCCTGCTTGCGTCTTCCCTTCTGTCTTGCCTCAGGAGATGTTCGTCTTGTCTATTATATGGGTGAGCTCTCTGTCCTGCACACTCTCTGGCAGGGGCGCGGTTACTTTGTAGTTCCTGGATTGAGTTACTTCACTGACCCGATGGAGGTTGCTGAAGTGGATGGGCCGGAGTAAGCAGGTAAGTCTCTATTCCAATAACTCCTTGAAATAGCTGCCTTAAGTCCTTGCATGCAAGATATCTAATGTTCGTTTTCTTGTCTTTCAGGTGCGGCACAAAAGCGGTTTTCGGATGATGGATGACTCTCCTGACAATGATGTGCAGGATTCTTGCCGGTAAGTAGAGCGCTGTGCGAGATGCGCTAATAGTTCGCTTTATTTTAGCCTTCTTGTTGTCTGCGACTAACCTGCTTTGTCTTTTCTGTTTGGCAGGTGCGGCGCTTTTCCAGGAAAAAGATGGAAGGTCCGACTGACGGTGTCGAGATGCAGCGCGATGCAGAATGATGGAGAACTGCTCGCTGGAGTTCCTGGAGGAGGCCGAGTCAGGTGCGTCGCTACCCGAGAGCGTACCTTCTGTTCTGATCTTCCACAGATTCGGCGGCCCTTGGATAAGCGTAAAGGCGAGGCCCGGATGTTCTGCAGGTAAGGCCTTCAATGCGTGAACAACTCTTGTTCTTCTATTTTCACAGGTGCCGATGGATAGAAGACTCTGGACGGGCGTGGCAGAAAGGAAGCAAGAACTGACACAGTGAGCGTTACGCTGCAGGAGTGCAGATTAACGCGAAGCGTGTTCAGTTTGCAAGGTGCAGTTTAAATAGCCTTGCAAATAGTTCCGGGAAAATAGTCCCCTTCATCATATCCTGTCTCTCTGGTAAAGTAGTCCCAAGCAGCACTCTGTACTGAATGGGCTCAGCATCTCAGAGCCAAATAAATGGACCATGTATTTAACACTTACCATGAGCCTGGCGCCCATGTGAGCCTAGCTGGGGCCTGGGAAGTCCCAAAGGAAGCCAGGGCTCGCGGGTTTCAGGGTTCTGGGGGCATGCACCATGACAGTGTTGTGCGATATTATCACCTGCTTGTTTCATTTTTTAGTGTGCGTTTGAAGCCTAGAATAAATATAGTATTTGTTTACATTTCTGTCTAAATCTAATTATTGTGTGCTTCAATGTGTATGCTCATTGTGGACCCCTGAACCTCCTCACACTCTCCTGAGAATAGCCTTGAATGCTCTCCATTGCTACCTTGATTGGGTTTCAGCTAACCCCTCAGAGTTCTCCTAAAATCTGTCTACCAAGACAGATTCTAGAAATCCATCTTAACAGTTGGTATCTGCCCAACAAGATATTCATGATTTGGAGGCAGATGCAGTGCATCCAAAGCTAAATCCTCTGAGCCTTACATACACAACCCCTTACATTAGTGGAACTTCATTGAATTAATTGGTATTGAAATTAGGACATATTATAGGACGGCGATCGCGATACTATAGTTAAATTGAGTATCAGGTTCCATAGGAAACCTGGAAATTGAATTGCTAACAACTTTTGATTTGCATGACGGATTTGGCTGATATTTTGCAAAAGAAAGTTTGTCACAACAACCTCACCCATCACCCACCGCTGTCCCCAGACTGGAAAATGTGTGGAAAGGTAGGTTAAAAAATGAAAAAGTGATTCAGAAAGAAAAATAATGCATTTTTCGGCCTATTCCCTTTCATTTGCCCATAAAGGAAAATCTGAAATTTCTGCACAGCACACAGCAAAAACAACTGAATGGAATTGGACCAAGTACGAACCAACATGGGCACGAAACATTGACTCACTTTCCGGGAGGGGTCTGGGGTTATTCCGTCCAGTAGTTGTTAAACTATTTGACAGAGAACGTGTGCCCCTTTCTCCCAAATTTATAGCTATATCTCCAATGGTGCTTTGCAGCAGGGAGGTTTTTCAGAAATAAAAAAGCTGTTATCTTTTTTTGTGTTCGATTTGAGAGATAACCACAGTTATAACTGGTATCACCGAGATTAGCCAAAAAAACAAAAGTAACAAAAAATGTCATTTGGAGGATGTAAAAGGATGAAATGGCATCAGGCTAGAGGTGGGGAGGGAGAAAGAGTACACCATGAGAAATTGGGGTGTTGGGGTGGGGGCTGCGGACAAAGTTCAGGGCTCAAACATTTTCATATAACCAGAGTTATACTGGGGGATAACCGCAGTTATAGTAGAGAATGGGATTGAGAACAAAAGTGCATCACATGAAACACTGAGTGTTGGGAGGAATGTGAGAGGGCCAGTGAGGGGGAAAGGACTTGAACGGAGTGAGGGTAGCATAGCATGAAGAGGGGGAACTTGGTGAGTGACTGAGGGGGGGTGGGAGGGACAGGGAAGGGTTATGGATTTTGCACGTTTTTTATGGATAACCACAGTTATTTGTGGGTGTTTACTGATAAAGTGTTATTTGTAGTACATTTCTAATATAATTGTGCTTATGGGAAACACTTTTCTTTTTAAAAAGAGAGTTAAAAAATGAATAATACAAAAAAGTTGAATTTTACAGCTACCTTGAGGTGGGGTAATGGGTGTGGCCGAAGGATATGGCTACTGGGTTACTTTAAGGAACCAAATGGTGCAATATGGAAAGCGGTCACAGTTGATGGCCATGGCTGGTGGGCTCCTACAAAACCTATTGGGGCAACATGTCAAGGGGTGCAATATGAAAAGTGGACATAGACCTCGGCCGTGGCCACTGGCCATGGCTAGTGTCCCCAAAAGAAACCTAGTGGTGTGACCAGGGTCTTCAAGCATGGCTAGTTGGCCCGTTTACGAAACCTATTCGAGCAATATGGAGAGTGGCCACGGCTGAAGGCCGGGGCCAATGGTCATGGGCGAAAGCCATAGCTAGTGGTCCTATTTAGGAAACCTATTGGAGCAATATGTAGAGTGGCCATGGCTGAAGGCTTTGGGTACTGGCCATGGTCGAAGGTCATGGCTAGAGGGACTAGAAGAAACCTTTTGGGGCAACATGTAAATGGGCCACAGCCTAAGTCCGGGGCCAATGGTCATTATCGAAGGAAATGGCTAGTGAGTAAGAAAGAAACGTAGTGAGATTTTAAATATACAGTGGGCACGGCTAAAGTCTGTGCTCAGTTTCCAGGACTGAAGCCAATCTTTTCTATTTCCTTGGCTACTTACCGGCATCTAGGAGTTATGGTGTACCCATATCCCATGTTCATTCCAAAATTTGTATCCACCCTTTCTGATTGCAGAGTTTGATGTGGGATTTCATATTAATGCAGATGATGCCAAGGTTTTTGTCCCTATTGCATATTCGAATTTGTCTACCCCTCCCTCATTTAATGCCATATATAAAAGAGTCAGGAACCCCGAACAGTGAGGCGCCGAGAGTATCTGAGATAAACCTAAAGAGAGAGTGAGATTTCCTGCCTCTTAGTTGTCATTCTGTATAGCTTGCTCACAGTCGCACACTCTCATAAACTCCCTTTGCCCATACTTAGAATACAAACGCACAAGGGCCCCTTAAGATACAGCAGGGGGGTTTCCTGCAGTGGAGGATGGGAAACATAGCTTGAATCTACAGAGGGAGAAACCAGGAAGAGATAAGTAAGACACTCAAACCCCAAAGATTGTGAGTGACTGAGACTATATACAGAGAAGGGATTCTTAAATTGAGGATTATGAACCCCAGAAATGTTTTTAAACCTCACAGACTTTTTGTTAAACCCAGATACTTAATTGTGCACAGAGACGTGACTAGAATTTGAAAGAGATGATATCCCTTTAATGAGTAGTGTTTTTATTTGTTTTCTCTTTGCGTCAACATCATATCGATTTATGTATAGAAATTATGTATTGCGTGTTGCAATATTTGTCTACCTTGTCATGCCAATAAATTACCTTGTATTGTGTTTATTATTATTTTGTAAACCACTACCCCCGTTCCCCAACTAACTGACTCCCGTCCCATTCTACTAGCACGGTTACCGTACACACATCATCCCCACACCTGGCAGCTTTATCTTTTAGCACCATCCGCACCACTTTAACAATGGCAGATCTGCAAAGATCTCATTGCACGTTCTGTTACATCTTTAGTTTTATCACAAAATCCCTCCACGTTACCGGGTCTCCCTTTGCCTCAGTAGTATCATCTAATAGTTCTTGGCTTTACCCTTTTGGATAAACATATACCCAAGTGTCACTGCCACAAACCACATAAAATTATAATTAAATTAAATTGTACCGACACTTAGGACTTGGTAATTCTGGGCTGCAGTTAATTCCACAGTCTTCCCAACTGCCTTCCTCCTGCCACACTAACCTAGAATCACCCTGCTTTTCTTGCAGAGCCGTTTTGAATGCATCTACCAAAATGTCCAGGAAGTGCTATGCAAGACCACTTTAGCTTGCATTACACTGCAACTCTGAAAATGCTTCGCATATGTGGACAGTGTAGTTCTTCATTCCCATTTGCTGTTGTCTGAGGAATATTATTTTACAAGCTGCTTGGGTGAAATAGTCGATTAGTGGAAGCTGCTGAGGAGGGCAGAACACTTCACATACTGGTGCACCAGCCACCACTACATGTTGGTGCTTCAGAACAAAGACTCTAAGCAGGGCTAGCAAAATCTACTAGCCCACTAGCATTGGCGAGTAGTTTTTATGCAGAGCAAGTACCATTTTCATGATACGCGACCTTGCTGGGTAGTATGGGGATGTTAAACACTTATTTTTTATTAACTGAAAACACACGTTTCACTGTGCCTGCTTGACAACATTGCACCAAATATGAAGTGTGCTTATGGCGACATGCACCATTTTACGAAAAGCACTGGTAAATATTTTGTCACCAGTCACATTGGGGCAAGTGTATTTGTCTTAGGTCGAGTATGTAAACTAAGGAACTCCCCCTGCTGGTCTAGTCTGGAATTTGCAAGGCCTGCCAATGTTTTCCCAGCAAGAGGTGAAAACTTTTTTTTTTTATTTCATTGAGTTTTTACAAACTTTTTGAAAACTTTAACTTATTAAAGTACAACTAGACGACAAACTTTCTCTTAGCTTAGCGCAAGTGGACCTTGGCATATCTCCATTAGGGAAATTCATCTAATTCCCGTTTATTTCTGCATTCTTTGAACCTTCCATCATCAGATCTATGTATATATAATAAGTGGCCTTCTTGTTAAATGACTTCACTATTCGCCAAGTCAATCGTTTGCGGTTATCTTATCCTCACAATATGGAGATGTCGCCTCCAACCGAATTTGCATTTGATCAAGGAATCTCATCATTGCAATCAGCAGGGATTTACTTTCGCCAATGTGAAGCTGTATCCACCATTCTTCTGGACTATACGACAGGACTTGAATCCTCTCCTTCCTTAAGCAGTTTTCTCGTTGAACTTTAAGTTTGGAGCAGCGCAGGACCAGATGTTTTAAATTTTCGTCTTCCTCTGTACAGAACCTACATTTAGAGTTTTCAGCCGAAATCTTCCTTCGATGGATTAAGATCTCTTTGGTTTCATAGATGTTTAGGCGAAATTTTAGGTACAGTCTTCGTAATCGTTTACACGGTGATAGCGTTAGATATTTCGCGAGTGTGTTGCATCTTTTGGCTTCAGGTGGAGTGTTTAGCATACATTTTTGAGAAGATCTTTTTTCATTGATTTCGATCCAGTCCCAGTCTAGTAGTTTTCGTTTTACTAGATCTGGATTCTGCCATAAAGTATCTTCGTCTGAACCCAATTGTGCTAGAATCTCTTTGCACTGACGCTTCCACTCACACAATGCTGATTTTCCTTGTACTTTGTCTTCTATCAAGAATTTAACAGAGGGTAAATTTGCCTCTTCGTGTGTCTTCCTGAACAGAGCCAGTTTGTTCCAGGTGATTCTCGTGTTAAAACTTTTGGGAAACAATTATTTTTTAATTACTTTCATTTGAATTACTCTGTTTGGGCATTTGAGTTATTTATATTTTCAGAGGCTTGTGGATCTGCTTAGATCACATGCTATGCATAGGCCGACATCTAGTTGTAGCATTAGAGCATTACCTTTTTTGTTTTTCGAAACTAGCAAAAGAGAAGTCGACAGGGTGTGCCAGTAATACTATCCCTAGTGTGATGTCCCCTGTACCCATGGTTCTTCACACGTCGAGGTCCTTCATATTGTTTTTTTCTGCCATCATAGTCCGACCTAAATTGCGAAGTTCCTTCTTCTGGCTAACGCCATTACTTATACAAAGTTTAAGATTTAGACTTTCTTTCTGTCCTTTTGACGACCGTACACAGCAAGATCTCTGGCGACGGCTTTCGAGGACAAGACCATTCGTCGACGACAACGACTCCTGTCTCGACAAACTTTGTCTGCCGCCTACCTAGGCTTCAACGGGCCTCAGCCCTGCACATTAGGGAGAGTGGGGGGAGATAATTCATCTCATTTAGAGAATGCCTGTTGCCCTATACGTCCCTTTTCCCCGCCTGTTTGCCATCTTTCCACACTATGGAAAACACTTGATTTAAATTCTGTTCTTTCTGTAACAGGAAGTTTCCCTGGATTTATTCACACAGGGTGTGTAACCTCTGCCTTCCTAGGGATCGTCCCGAAAAACAGTGCAAGTCCTGCAGACTGTTTCGGCCAAAAACTTTAAACGACCGGAAAACTAAACGCTGGGCCCACATGCCATGCTGGCCGAGGGCACCGTGGATGCTGAGGGAGCCTCCAGTGATGCAGCATCAGCGTCCCAAGTAACACTGAGGGCGATCGGGACCCGATGGATTCCCGTGTGTGAGCCCCCGACTCCAAAAGGCAGGCCGGCGGTTCTGCTACAGAGACAACACACAGCGGCTCAGGCCCTCTCACTGCACGCCACACTAAATACACCCCCCCCCATGGTCGAACATGCGTCGAAAGAGACGCCAACGTCCCCTGCTAAAAATTCAAAAATGAGGGAACTCATTAAAAAACACATCTGACACTCTCCTCAAAGGAAAGATGTCGAAAAAATCCAAATCTTCGAAGCCCCTATCCTCAAAATCAAAGGTTTCAAAAGATAAGGAACACTCTGTCCCTAGGTAGACCCTCTCAGAGGTCATGCACCACAAACAGTCCCCTGCTACAGAGCCTTTGCCTGTACCTGCTCCCACAGTGTTTCCAAGCTCCTCCCAATGGACCGTGGAAAGGTTTTATACGGTTATGAGGAGAATGTCTAGTTTTGTTGATTTTTTTTTTTTGATCAACACCCAGATCAACTTACAATCTCCAGGGGTCCGCTCAAGGTGAAGCAGCTAACGAGCAGCCCAACGCCAAAAGAGCCTGTCTGGATGTAACACAACCTAGTACCTTTACCTACCAAGATGTGTCAGATGACCTATACTATTATGACACTACACGTTTGTAAAACCCTGGCTCATTAGCAGACCAAGGGGACATGGAGGAAATGGAGACCAATACTATGACGATGATGACAATGTGATGACAGTGATGTATACATCATTCAATCTTCAGACCATATCGGCCAACCAGTGGCCGATTTCCCTGTGGATAACCAGCTGAAATATAATCTTATTTTAAAAGCTGCAGAACACTATAAAATCGTTGCCCAGGAAGCACAAGTCGATAAAGACTTTGTAGAGGACATCCACGGGGATAAGAGATCTGTAGCACAGTTCATTCCACTTATCCAATCCGTCCATATTCCCATTCCACCTTTTCTACTTACCCCCAATCTGACAAGGGCAGTCAACCCTCACATTGAGAAAATGTTTAGACCAGCCCCATCACACCCATTGTCCATTAGGGGGCAGCTAAATCCTGACTTCTAGTGACCACCACAAGGAAGAGAGCGGGCACACCTTTAGCCTCTGCTGAAGCCGCTCATGGCAAGGAGAGCTAAACGATTTACACCCTAGGCAGGAAAATAGCTTCCTCCGCTGCTTACCGAGGATGGGCAACAACAGTACGCTACTGTTGAGTTATAATTGCCACAAGTGGGACGAGATCTCGCAACAGATAGATTTGGCCCCAGAACCCCTAAAGACACATCTCTTACAAACAGTAGCTGAAGGTAGATAGGTGGCGAGCTGCATCCTGAAGAATAATCTAGACGCAGCCGGCAATGCAGGGTGGCTTGTTGCCGAGGGTACCCTCATCAAACGCCATGCATGGCTACATCAATCAGGTTTCAAGCTAGAGACCCAAGCCAGCCTTTTGAATATGCCTATCGAGCCTAACGCCTTATTTGGTAAAGCGACCGAGGACACACTGAAACGTGCTAAAGAGGAATATGACACCCGTAAAATCACTGGGACAATTCACAAACCCTTTGTGCAGAGAGGCAGTTTTAATGCATGCCGTTGTAGAGGACAAAACCACCAGTGGTCCTCCAACTACAACCAAGGTGGGCAGAATTCATCCTGGGGTTCCTCGCAGGGCCAGTCCTCCCAACAACATTTTCAGCAGGGCCATAGAAGGTCCAGAAGTAGAGGCAGGTACTCCTCCTCCAGAGGAGGCTACACCCCACCAAAGCAATGACCACCCACTACAGGTCCCCTCCCAAGCCTCTCCAGTAGGCCGTATTTCTCATTTTACCCAGGCATGGGAGGGGATCACATCAGACAAGTGGGTACTTTCCACCGTGGCGGGAGGCTATTGCATAGAACTCATACAAACACCACTCGCCAAGACAAAGACAAATGACGCAGGAGGAACAGCGCATCCAGCTCGAAGAGGTGAAAGCACTGCTGCTAAAAGATGCCATAGAAATCGTCCCGGCAAACCAGGTAAACGAGGGTATCTATTCAATGTACTTCCTTGTGTCAAAGAAAGACCTGACAATGCGCCCTGTCCTAGACCTGCGCCCTGCAAACATTTATGTCAAGACTCAGACATTCTGCATGCCACCGCTACAAGAAGTAATCCGACTGCTGAAACAGGGGATTACATGGCAACCTTGGACATGAAAGATGCATACTTTCAAATTTCAATGTTCCCAGCGCACAGAAAATACCTGCGCTTCAAAATAACAAATCAACACTACCAATTCAAGGTGCTACCCTTCGGCATAGCCTCCACTCCAAGGGTATTCACCAAGGTATTAGCAGTAGTGGTCCTACGCAGAGAATCAATCCCAGTGTACCCTTATCTGGAAGACTGGCTAATAACAGGGGAATACCCTTGAATTTGCAAGCAAAATACCCAAAGGACAATCAATATTCTGTTCCAATTGGGATTCTCAATCAACGAAAAAAGTAAAGTCTTGTTCGAAGCAAAACCAAACTGTTCTTAGCAGCTATCATAAAGACAGAAGAGGGGCTAGTTGTCCTCTCAAACGAAAGAGTACAAAACATACTGCTGCAAATACCTCAGTATCTAGCCGGCCGCCAAATAACGGTACGCGAAGCATTGCGCTTGCTTGGGATGATGGCTTCATGCATTTGCCTGGTTCCACAGGCACGGTTGGACATGCGCCCAATACAAGAGTGGTTAGTAAAACAGTGGTCTCAGGGAAGCGGTTAGTGGGACGATCTAGTGGTTGCTTCGCTAACCCTAGTTCAAGCGCTAAGCTGGTGGACAAAGAAAAATCTGCTAAAGGGAAAACACTTTCACAATCCTACAGTACACGCAATTGTTTCAGAGCCCATTACCTCCACCACACAGCGCTAGGGGTGTCACGGTATTAGTTTTATGACGGTACAATAACCTTCTTGCCAAATGACGGTATATCATGGTTATCGCGGTATAGCAGGTGGAGTTAACTAATCTTAAAAAATATTTTCTAAAAGGTCATACATTGTCAGATTTATCATCACAAACAAAACCAGGCACCCAGGACCAGAATTGGGCTTTTCAACATACTTTCCACTGAAATGCCACCCCTTGCTTCCACCAAACACAAACACACGTGTGGAGAGGAGAGGCAGAGGGGAGCCCTGCTGCGACTGGCAAAGGAAACTGAATAGCTTTTCTTAAGTGGTCATTTTGGCTTTTAGCCCCCCCACTGGCTACTGGTGAAGATGGACATGTTGCTATCTTGATAACCTGCATGCCAAAGATCAATGGAATCTGATGGTAGTATACGCTTGTGCGCATACACACACACACGCACACACGCACTCTCTCTTTACATTACAGCCTTCAGTTTACTTGTGGGCCAAAAGGTGTTCAGTAATCACGGACATGTTACACTTTGGCAAGGCAGCAGAGAATACCCACAGAGATGAGTACATTTTGCACTGTGACTTATTATATGTAAATTCAATGATGGAACCAGGGAAATCCCCCATTGTCATATGTTGAGAAAACATTATCCATTATAAACATATAAACCCCAAACCGCCAACCCAATGTAAACACTTTTCCTTCTTGGCACTGTATTTATTCTTCCTATTGCTAACATATTGATTTTGTGTCAGGCACGTGTGGTTTATCGAATGGCATTTAAAACTGCTCCAATTGAAACAACTTGGCAGACGGCACATCCAACAGTGCAAGACCAAGACTGCGCAGCACTTGCTTACTGCAGCCTTTCCAAATCAGATTGAAAAGCACACTTAACGGTATGAACGGTATACCGGTATAAACAATGTGACAGTTATTATTGTTCAATTAAGTGGTTCACGGTATCTTTAACGGTATACCGTAATACCGTTACATCCCTACACAGCGCATGGCCTGTGGACACAGATCACAGCCCAGAATCACATACGTCTTTTGGAGCTGCTAGCAGTGCTCAAAGCCCTACAGGCCTTTCAAGTGCATCTAACAGGTCAAACAGTACAAGTCCTCACAGACTGCACCACTGCCATGTTTACATAAACATGCAGCAAGGCACACACTCTCCAAGTCTATCCAGGCTAGCCCAAAGAATTTGGAAGTGGGCACTCCAGCGGAACATGTTCCTAGTATCTCAACACTTTCCAGGGGAACTCAATTCTCTAGCAGACTCGTGAAGCAGAGATCCCCTACCCGAAGAACACGAGTGGCAACTCAACAGAGACATTTTAAACCATATCTTTTCCCTCTGGGGCTATCCGACTTTAGACTTGTTCGCCACAAGCCTAAATGCACAATACCCAGACTTCGCATTCAGGTTTCCCCAACACAGATCCACGGGGAACGCCCTGTGGATAAGCTGGTCAGGTAAATTTGCTTAAGCTTTTCCCCCACACGCGCTCCTGAGCAGAATAGTACCCAAGATGCACCAGGAACAAGTAACTCATCCTGGTGGCTCCAATGTGGGCAAGACAACCTTGATTGCTACATCTGCGCAAATGGGCGATGTGAGCACCAATCAACCACCCGTGCCCCTTGAACATGCTCACACAACATGGGGAACAACGTTACACCCACATCCTCAGTCTATGAAGTTAGCAGCTTGGCTCCTGAAGTCATAGTTTGGTCATGTAAAACTACCCCAAAGGTGTATGGAAATCCTCAAGGAGGCACATAAACCAAACACCAGACACTGTTTCGTAATATGGTGCCAGTCAAAAAATGTAATCCCTATTGAACGTACCCCATCACACATTCTTCATTGCATGCTCCACTTACTAGACTCCGGCCTAGTATTCAAGTCAATCAAGGTTCACCTAACGGCTCTATTTGCATACTCCACTTCTCAGAACAAGGTGTCCTGGTGGCAAGTCCCTGTTGTTAAGGCTTTCAACGGAAGGAGTAAAGAGACTTGCCTCCCACCCCCCATTTAAAACCCGCCATCAGGGTGGGATCTCAATGTGGTACTTGCAAAGCTCATAGGTCCTCCCTTTGAGCCTATGCACAAATCCGGGCTTAAACACCTTACATGCAAAACAGATTCTTTGGTGGCCATCACCTCCATATGAAGAGTCAGTGATCTACAATCTTTGTCAGTGCAGGATCCTTTCTTTGTTATCCTCAAAGACAAGTTAGTACTAAGAACACATCCTAGGTTTTCACCTAAATTCATATCCAAGTCCCATGTTAACCAATCCATTGAACTACCCGCTTTCTTTCTAAAGCCTTCAAACTCAGCTGAGAAAAACCTCCATACACTGGACGTAAGGAGGGTTGTTCTTTACTATGTAAACAAGACAAAACCGCTAAGAAAAACACATCAACTCTTTGTCTCTATTGCATCTGGCAGGAAAGGTGAAAGTAAAAAAAACGCCATCTCCAAATGGTTAGTGAAATGCATACAGCTCTGCTATTCCCTATCAAGCAAAACTCTGTCTTTCACACCAAGAGCTCACACTACCAGAGATACAGGAGCTACTTTGGCTTTCATTGCAAATGTCCCTCTAGATGCCATTTACAAAGCAGCTACATGGAGTTCCATACATACCTTTTACTCAGCATTACTGCATCGACACACATTCTAAAGCAGATTCACAGGTGGGGCAAGCAGTGCTAAAACATCTATTTACCGCTGTACCTTCTCACAACCCACCTCCTTCTCCAGATACTGCTCGCTAGTCTATGCATAGCATGTGATCTAAGCAGATCCACATGCCTCAGAAGGGATACATTACTCACCGTAATCGTATTTCTGATGCTTGCATGTGCATATATTCACTAGCGCCCACCCTCCCTTCTCCGTGGGAGTAGATGGTGCATAGATGTTTTCAGGCTTTACCTACTCTATCTGCTTTATTACATCTGTACTCAGGCTACATTTCATGCTACCTCATGTCAGAAACAAATCAATCTGAGGGACCTCGACGTCGGAAGGACCGTGGGTACAGGGGACGTCACACTAGGGATAGTATTACTGGCACGCCCTGTCGATGGCCCTTTTTTGAGTTTTGAAAACAAAACATGTAATCCTATGCGGCTACCACTACCTGTCGGCCTATGCATAGCATGTAAATCTAAGCAAATACAAGCATCAGAAATACGATTACGGTGAGTAAAGTATCCCATATATACATATAGTTCAGTTTGTTTGTACCGTGTTAGCCAAGGGTTGACTAGAATATTGAGCTAGAAGAAAACGAGTCGGTACCTTAATTAGGCTAACAAAGTCATTTATTTTGCATATTTGTGAGCTTTTGTGGAATGTCTGCACTTCCTCAGGCAGAGATTAAATGAAGCATTTGAAAAACAAAACAGCGTTACAGATTTCATAGCCCCTCCTGCAGATACCCCAGTATCTGTGCCTGTCTGTACCTGATTTGTAGTTTTGCTCAGAAAGGCATGTGGATGTTCAACTACCCCACATATTGCAATCTTCAAGGCCTAAATGGTACACTGTGTTAAATAGGACAAAGTGGAGAGCAGGGAAAAGAAATGAAAAAACAGCCCACCCTGTTAGTGTGCTCTCAGGGAGGCAGGAGGGTTTGGTTAGGTGCCAGTCATTGAATGTGCAGTCCAGTTCAAGCCTGGTATATCAGGCCAGTCCCTTTAGAAGATCAGTGGTAGCACAATCAACATCATATCAGGCTTGTGCCTCTAGAGGTCTGAAAGAGGGGATATGCAGCCAGTTTATGTGTTAGGCCTGTGACCAAGGAGCCCATTGTGGTAACTTTGTGTTAAGTACTGTATCGTGATTGTGTTACATCCCAACCAACAATGTATTGCCTTATAGAGGCTGGTGAAGTGCTTGTTGAATATCTGTGAATGGCTTTGGAATAAATTATGGAAAGTGTTAGGTCTGGGTTTTGTGATCCCTGTATCTCTATCAGTGAAAAAGGTGAACATCTTTTAGTTGGAATAGTGACTCATGTTCAAGCCCCCTGTCAGTGTATTGAAAATGTGCATGCATTTGAATTCATAGGTCTTTCTGGCTTTGTCAGTCCTGAAATTACTATTGTGCTGACTTTTTGTTCTGATCCACTACTCTCCCCAGTGAAGCCTAAATGCACAGCCCTACGGTACCACTGAAAACTATTTTGGGTAACTTAAGACATTATCTGAAAACTCGGTCTGGCACAGTCTTACCTTGTTTCTGGAAATGCGGCTGATATTGAATAGGATTTGAACATTTTAGACAATATGTTAGCCTATACAATCTTGGCTGTCATGCCAGTTATAAAATGTTTAGTGAATTATTTGTACTAGGGGATGAATCTGGCCCTTGTCTCCCAAGCCCATTTTAATTCCAGTTTCAGAAAGCATTATGTTTTTAAAGGCAACAATGGAGTATTTGCCTGAAAGCCTTCATGTGGTCTTTCTGTCATTTCCAGGAAATGGAGGATCCTTCAGACCCAGGCACAGCTGTGCAGCTGGTGGGGCTGAACGAAGAAGGGATGCTCGTGGTCCACGAGGAAGTATTGAAGACGTGTTTGCAGGCAGAGGAGGTGAAGAACCGCCCTGTTTGTATGATCGCCATCATTGGCGAGCAGCGGAAGGGGAAGTCCTTCCTGCTGAACTACCTCTTGAGGAAACTGAGGAGTCTGGTGAGAAATGAGTGGGTACAAGAAAAATGGGGTAGGGGATCAGTGGTCCTCAAAGAGTAACTACATTGTGAGGAAACTATACGAATACAGACTGCGTGTTGGGTGTAGGGATATCCTTCCTTAAGCATCTTTTATCTGATAGGAATTGAGAGAGGGTGAATGAGAGAAGCTGTATTAGGGAATGCTGGGGTGGCGCTTGCCTGCTGCACTGTGTAATAAAGAGACTGGTGAGAATCAAAGGGGGGAAAAGGCAGAGATAAAGAGGGAAACGTTAAGAGTCTGTGCATGCCAGTGACTTGTGCCCCATGAAAGCCTGTGAGATCCCTCATCGAAGCCAATGCTAGAGGGAAGGTGGAGTTGACTATGAACATCACCAAAGTCAACGAACACCAGCCTCCACTGGAGATAAAACATGAGATAAGGCCAAGACACCTATGGGGAAAACTGTGTGCTCCATCATGGGAACTGTGAGCTTTAGGATAAGAGACAAGTATCAATGAGTGACTGCTTCCTGCTAACGAAACAATGGCCTGTCTACACTCGGCCGTAGGCAACTAATAAGACTGTTCACTCTGTCCTAGGGGACCAATGCCAAGAGAAGACTATAAGCTTCATCTGAGAGCAGCAACTCCAAGCCAAGACTATGAGCTTAGTCATAGAGAACCATGGACATGAGCATATATTATGTGCCCGCGAACCTTCAGAGTGTGTTACGTATATAGAAATAGAGGGTTCTAGTGCTGCCTTGCCTATCTACACTCATTCATTTGGTAGTTGCACTTGGAAATCTTGACTGACGATTAATCTGCTCATAAAGCAGTAGATCTAGCGGATGCAATAGGCAAAGGGGATTTAAATATATTTGGTTGCTGCCATCTAAAATCCAGCGGCTACTTAACAGCTTATTTTAGTGAATGTTTTATTTTAATCTCACTATCACAGGAAATAGACTCTTATATTGCTGCTGGTAAGGTCTGTTACCTGAAAAGGGATTTTAATAATCTAGAGCTTTGTGTCACTCTGATCCAATGACTCTTCTTCCAGTCTGTACTCTGGCAAAAATCAATGGTAAATCATAGCAGTCACGTTTTAATTTAAAGATGGTGCTGTTACAGTTTATCTGTTTGTTGTGCTCAGCCTCTTTCTTGATGTCGGAGAGGTAAGTGACTGCCTCCTGAGACTGACTATGGTGTCACTCACCTATCTTTTGCTTAGGGAAACCAGAGAGTATCTCCTGAGCTCTGGTGTCAATGTCCACCACCCCTGAAACATACATAGATGAGATCACCTCTGGTCTCACTGTCCACACTACTGGGTTGCCTGTAAACTGCTTTACTCTTATTATTACCGTCATTCACTTCCTTTGTCCTCTAAAGTCGAGCTTCTGCCCTGCTCCCCCCTCACCCCCCATTGAAACTGCTCTTCTCACTGTCACTAATATCTTGGCCTCTGAACCCTACTCTAAACAATCTTCTCTTATTGTACACAAGCTGCCAGAAGCGTTTCACAGGAATGTCTATTTTCTATGCCTTCCTCTCCGCTCTGACTCTTCCCTCACTTGTCTTTTCTTTTATCTATCTTGTTGATCTTATTCTGTCTCCTTAGCAGCCATGCCTTCTTCTCCTCTTCTCCTTTGTTTCATTGTTCACCAGGGTTCTGTCCTAGGACCTTTGCATTCCCTCCTTTGCCCCATCTAAGCTCCTCTTTCGACCTGCCTTGTTTCTTCCATTCAGATGATTATCAAACCTTTGTGTTTATATCCTCTTTTTCTTGGACTCTTCATTTTGCCATCTCTAACTGTCCCTCAACCCTCAATCTATGGATAACTTCTCACTATCTTCACCTTTATGCTGCTCTATTTTTTGTTGATGCTCTTTCCCCTCTGCAGCTCAACCTCAAGGCCTTTTCATGCTTCTGTCCACTGCACATGACTCCCTTTTCCTACTCTTCTTCAGTCTTGTTTTCTTTACATTGTGTTCTGATATAGTCTTACACACCATATCTTTCCTTTCTCATGGACATACAACCTGTCATTAATCGCTACTAACTGTTCAATCTTTGTGCAGCAGTTTGGCATAAACACTAGATAAATAAAATAATAATACTTATTTATTTATTTACTATACATTCAGCCGAAAGGCTTTGTATATACAACAAATACATTTACACAAAATACACAAGCTAAATTACAAATGCATGTACATTTAAAGCTCAGTAAGCATACTAAAAACACCAGATTAAAACATTCTTCATATTTAACACATAACATCTGAACCTTTCAGTTTACGAATATTACATGCAGGATTACATAAAACATTACTAAAACCATGTAAAAAGCCATCGAATCAAGGTAGGATTGGACATTACATAAAATCGTTAAAATTTTGTCTATTTTCACTTCACACAACCCAACAAATATTTAGCGATTAGGAGGCTAACACGCTACTAAATTCATTATTTCCACACATTTCCAATAGAATTTCACTAGATAGAAGATCAAATTGTGGTCACATCCGTTTAAAAACAAGGACCACACAAAGGTGAGATCATCAACATCTGCACCATTTGTCATACGCAAACTCTCACAAAATATAAGCAGATGTTCAAGTGTTAAAGTGGCCTCCGTGCCACATAGCCTACAGAGTCGGGAGTTCCTCGGAATTCCTAATCGGCACCTTGTGTCATGAGTGCAACACTGATGTTGATTTTAAGTCTTGTGTATTGTCTAGCAGTAGAGGCATTAGGGTAGGCATTTAAGTGGGTTTGGCTACACGGGTGATAATATACTCACAGAAAGAGGTAGTGTTGCGCCCGGTAAACAGATTCACTAGATATGGTTCTTTGCTGTGCTGCAGCAGTTTAGATTTTAGGCGAGCCTTGATCACATACATTGCCCCAGTCACTGTGAGGCCACAACATCCCTCTTGCCATTTAGTGTGAAGAATAATAATACTGCACGGTGATCATTTCCTGGAGTCTCCTTTGGTGTCCCTCTCTTATCCTATGTGGTAAGCAAGTGAGTATCTCCTGAGGTTGCCTCTTTTCTCACTCCACACTCTCCCATGTTAATAAAGTCAGGTGAGAATGCTCCAGATGTCAACCTCTTCTCACCAACAATAAGCATTTTATTATCTCTTGCGCTGTCTGCTCCACTAGGTGACCACTCTCCCTTTAGCTCTTGTGTTAATCTGTTAATCATTTCCTGCAGGAGACGGGTGACATATCCTGGATGGGCGAAGATGACCAAGTCCTCGACGGCTTTGAATGGAGAGCAGGCATCCAACGCACCACCAAAGGAGTGTGGATCTGGAAGAAGCCCTTTTTCATCAACAGCAACAGCGAAGAGGTACAATGAGGAACTACCTCTCGGATAGCTGTTAAATATTCTCCTGGTGTGGACTATCCACAGCATTAATATACAGAGTCTGTGAAGTGCATAGTAGCCTTTTACCTTGCATTTGGCCACATTGGTCAGTTTGAGGATGGAGGGACATCCCCCTGCTTATGCCATCTCATACTCTAGCTACTCTCTTTTTGCACTTGACCAACAGCCGTGCATCTTTGTTACGCCTTGGTGCGGATAGCTTGTACAATATTCTATGACAAGAGTCTGGCTGGACATCCATGCATTGATACAATAACGTAGTTACAGTCACTGGTTATTGCCAGTGATAGTAATGATAAATCTAATGGTTGGTTAAAATACTACTACCTGTAGCATGGGACGGGGAGCGGGGCAGGGAGGGGGGGGGGCAGGGTGGGGGGGGTGGTGTGTGTGTGTGCGTGTGTGTGTGTGTGTGGTTGGGTGGGTGAAATGGTTCCTGGGGCATTAACAAAGGGGCATGGGTTTACTTAAGCCACACGTCAGTAAGGTGAGAGGTGAAAGAACCAGAGCATGCCATGTTAGCGCGAGAATAGCAAAAGCGAAAAACACAGATGGAGGGGAACAGAGATGCATGGCGGTTGGAACAACCAGGAGGAGTACAAGAGTTTTGAGACCATAGACAGGTATCTACAGAGGGGTTCCTGGGGATTTCCTGTCATACCATCCCTTCTTAACATGCAGAAGTACCCACAATACCCATTGATGCATAAGTCCTGCGATGAATCCAATGAAGTCATCACGGAATCCCCGGCGGGAACCTCCACCCAAGTGGCAACCAATACATGGCACTTCTTGCCCACCACATTGCCCCAACGTTCAGTGCTATGCGGACGACACTTAGCTCATTTTGTTCAGGCCCCCTTCTGCCATCTCTTCTCCTTCTCTTATCTCTGACTGTTTGCCTGCTATCCAGGAGTGGTGTGCTGCCAACGATCAATGCCTTAATGTCAGTAAAACTGAGATTCTCCTAATCGGCACACCTGCTCCCTCCTTTCCTGTCGCTCTCTGGCCGGCCTCTCTTGGCCCTCTTCCTTCTCCCACCTGTGAGGCTAGAAAACCTCAGGGTCATCTTCAACTCCACTCTAACCTTCCCTCCTCACATCTCTGACATCTCTAAGAAGTCACACTACCAGCTGCACCTCGTCAGAGGTATTCTCCCTTTCCTCTTCTTCTCCCAGAATCTCACTGTCTCCAGAGCTCTGGTTCTCTCTAGGCTGGACTACTGTAAAGGCCTCCTTTTAAATCTGCCTGCTTCTACTCTCCGCCCTCTGCAACTCATCCAGAACAGGACTCTGAGACTTGTCCTTGGCCTCAAGCCCAGGTATTGTATCACTCCAGTACTGAAATCTCTGCTCTGGCTCCCAGTGGCTGCAAGGATTAAGTTCAAAATGCTCTGCATTGTCCACAAGGCCTTCTCAATACCGCCAACTCAGTCTTCCTAAATGTCTTCCTTTTCTTCGCTCATCTGCCTCCAACTCCTCAGGGTTAGTCGCTTCTCCAAGCAATGGGTTGGTGGTAGATCTTTCTTTGGCTGGCGCCTCCCTCTGGAACAGCCTTGTTGCCTTCCTGAAACTTGAGGAGAACCATCTCCGGTTCCGGAAGCACTTCAAGACCTTCCTCTTTGCTTTCTCTCCCCCTCTCCCCTGCTGAACTCCTGACTGAAACTGCACTGGTCACCTGGCTACCCTGTGATCTCTGGCCCAGGTCCCCTCCCCCACCAGCTGCACTCCTACACTGCCTCCCGGGCAACCCCTGCACTTGGGAGCTGTTTCCGTATCCCTGCAGTCCCCAACAGCCCTTGACACTTGCCACAAGCTGGCCACACCTTTACCTACTATTTTAATTTATTTTATTTATTTTTACTGTTGATCCTATATGTTACACTGACCCCTCCCTCTAAACACCCCCCGCACTTTCCCCCATCCCCTGCACTTGCGCATTCTCGATGTCACCTGGCCTAGTAAGATCGTTGTCTCTATCTTCCCTGTTGCCCCTCCCTTGCCTCGTCATGCTTTGAAACACTTGTGTGTAGGCACGTTATAAATGCCATATCATATCATATCATCATATCATGTGGCCAGGGCAAGGGAGCTGCTACCTGATCCTGTGGACGGTTTTATGAGGGAGGATCACATCTGAGCAGACAACTACCGGGGAAATGTCCTGACTTTATTGAATGAGACACAGTAGTTCCCCTTTTCCCTTGAGGAAGAACCTCTGTGACCTAGAACTTAATGGCCTATTGTCAGCTAATGGTTCCCCCCTGTAGAGGAAGTCGAGAAACCTTTTCTCTACACTACTCTGGTCAGGCCCCCACCTTTGACCCAAACACCCACAACTCACACATAACACCTTTTGTTTCTAATGGGTCTTTATGTGAAATCTCTGAGACAAACCATCTAAGAGGTTAAAGTCCAATGACATCCATTGATTCCGACTCCCATAACCACCGAGGTACTGCGACGAGGAGGAGGATGAGGGAGTTTGTGCAAAGTGACAACAGCTCGAAGTACAACACGCAGGGTTGTCGTTTTCCCAAGTATTCACTGCGCGGGACATTTAAAGATGGCAACCGCACTATGGAATTGAGCAATTCAGGAGGAAGCGTGGAAATCCAGGCTGAGGCTCACGAACGTGAGCTCACCGACACCGCTGGTTGAATGGACAAGGCCGCTGTGACAAGTGGAGAAACGTTGCGTGCGAGCAAGAAGGGTCCTGTAGATGCTGGGAGCCGCACAGGAGCTCTTGGAGACTCGGTCGCTCGCAGAGACGGCGTTCTCCACTCTGGGCTGAGAGGGAAAGCTGGCTGAGGATCCACACAGGGTGCTGGAAGAGCGTCCACACACTCCAAAGTGGAAAGCCGGTGAAGAGATCACACCACAGAAGCAGGAGCAAGATCAAAGACGCTGGAAGGAACTGGTGAGTCTGCCCAAAGCAGCTGGGGACCCTCAGGCATTCTGACAAGCGCACCACTAAATGTTTGAATGCTACGAAGTTGCTAATGCAGGAACTAACTGAAGTATGTTTGTATGCAGTCAAGACAAAGTACAAAATCAACACCCAATAATAAGAATGTTGCAATGCAGACAAGCCAAGGTACAAAGGCAAACCCCAATCAAGTACAGATGCCATCAGTGTGGGGGAAATGTTTGAGCAATTGTTACCATAGACTGATATTCCAATCACTTCACTGTATATGCTATTGTGATATAGCCAAAGAACTGTGAAACACATTTTATTTAATTTATTTAATAGTTTTTTTTTTTTTACACACATATTACCCGAGTTTGGTTTCTAAGCGCGGATCCGGGATTCAAACCTCCGTTGCTCTACATGGTCTTGCTTCCAAGACCAGAACGTTGCCCCTGTACTATCCTACTACTATCATAAAAAGTCCTGGCAGGCGGGTACTCGAGGCAGCTGAAATTGTACAAAGATTCCTGGCAGTGGAGTATAGTAGGCGATCTGAACAATCATAAGAAAATTCCTGGTAGGAGAATATACCAGGCAGTTCAAATTATATAAAGATTCCTGGCACGGGAGTATAGCAGGCGATCTGCAAAGTTACAAGGAGTACTACAGAAAGACTGTTACATAACTTATTGCTTAAACAAGAACTGAGTGTGTCCGGTGAAGACACAAAGGGACTGTTGGCTAAAGAGACATTTTTGCCATCCACTTTAAGAATCCCGGGGAAGGGGACCACCCTCTGGATCCAAGGTGTTTACCTTGGAGAACATTTTTTGTTGGAGTAATTCTTATAATTTTGGTTTTGAACACTTTTGCCAACATCAAGTGACATTTCCTTTCATTCTTTGTTTCTGTTTGTAGTGTGAGGGTCAGGATAGAACGTTTTGGACACAAGGATGGGTTTTCAGTTACTGACATCCTGACACAGACAAATCCTTAGTTTGTAGTTTCTAGACAGGGAAGTTCCTATTTAGAATAGGGCTAGAGAGGCATTTTTCCAGCCCCATTTTTGTTTAATAAATGTAATTTTACAGAAACTATGACAACTTTGTGTCCGCCTTTCATTTCTGACCCCTCACAGTCCTTAAATTGTTTTCCCCCACAATTGGTATGGTTACAGGAGTGAGAGCTGAAAAGGGACGGCAAAATCAATACTGCCACGTAAAACATCTGAACGATACTGAAAGGCAACACGAGACTGCGTCAAGCAGCAATGCCAAGATCCAAAAACGGTGTACAACACCATCAGTCATAACACTGAATAGCCATCGAAAGATAGCATTATACTGTCTCCGACACCAAAGACGTAATAGCGATAGGAGGCGTAAAGATAGGCCATGTAACAAGAGGGGAAATCTTTAATTTATTTGTGTGATTTACCGCTCCTACATCTAACCGTAACTATGTTTCTGAGGCTTGTGGAATCTGCTTAGATCACATGCTGTGCATAGGCCGACATCTAGTGGAAGCTGCGGAGTATTACAGTTTGTTTTTCGAAAGTCGAAAATGGGCGTCGACACAGGCGTGCCAGTAATACTATCCCTAGTGTGACGTCCACTGTACCCAAGATCCCTCACGCGTGTAGGATCCTCAGATTGTTTTTTTCCGCCATACTGGTCGGAAGCATCTTGCGGAGTTCCCTGGCCTTAGCCATACTTTGCTGTTATTATAATTATAATTCTTATTCATTCCCTTCCCCACCCCAACGTCGACCCTCAACCTCGACGACGGCTGGAGAAGTCATCGACCGTCGACTGCTGCACGACGGATCTGGGCCTCGGAAGGCCGCTGGCCTCGGCCCGGGCCTAGTAGGCCGCTGGCCTCGGCCCTTACAAGTAGGGAGAGTGGGGGGTGGTACATACTCTTCACTCTTGATATATAGTTACATTTATATATTCCTACACTTAGCAGCCCGCTGCCTTAAGGTGCGTATGGAGGGTACCCCTTTTCAATTCTGCCCCAAGTGCAATCGCAAATACCCTTGGGTCGACAGGCACGCCACGTGCAATCTCTGCTTGCCGAGGGATCACCCCGAAGCGAACTGCAGAGCGTGTAGTAGGTTTAAACCTAAGACACTTAAGGACCGTTCGACAAAGCGTTGGGCCCACCACGCCAGGCAGGAGGCCATGGCAGCGGAGGGCGCCTTCAGCGATGGCAGCGACGCCGTACTTTCGGACGGCGAGGGCATTATGGCGTCGAAAGACAGCCGGCGAGCGCAGGTCCCCGACCTCGGAAGGTCGTCCGGCAGGGCGGCTATGGGGAAGACCCCCGGCGACGCAAGCGCTACACACCTAACACACACTAAACACACTAAGACCAACCGGACCTCGACGACGTCGACTTCCCGGAAAGAGGCACAAAAAGAACGGTCCGACTCGGTGTCCTCTGGGCGCTCTCGATCGAGATCACCTCACGACGCAAGGCAATCATCCACTCTTGCCAAGAGTGCCTCGCTACACACATTAACGGAAGTTCGATCGTCGGGAGACGAAGACGACTTCCACCCCCAGGCCGCGCTCCAAGATACCGAGACCGCGGTTAACACCAGTGAGGCCCCACGCCCGAAGCACACAGATACCTCTCCAGACCCTCGGCGCCAGGCGTCGAAAATCTCTGGGGCCTCCAAGGGACAGGGAAAACATTTTTCCACGCACGGGGAGGGGGGGAAACAGCGGAAAGCACAGCCTTCCACCCCTGTAAAGCCATCCTCTCACCCTAGGCAGACAAGTAAACACAAGTCTACCCTTGCAAAGTCCCATAAATCATCTCCTGCTAAAGTAATACCCTGTTCCAGGGAATGGTCCAGTGAAGACATAGACAGGGTTATGTCTAGGATGTCTTCCTTGGCTGATTTTTATGATAAAAACCCAGAACACTTTCTTTCATATAACCCTCAAGGGGCCACACCCTCAGGCTCCTCCGATCCTATCCCGCTAAGTAAAAAGCCCCGGGTCGAAAGACCTGAACCCTTCGAGGTTCAGCCTTACTCCACTCCATATTCTACTCCACTCCCCAGTTACCAGGGACAAGTTTTCCCTGAAGAGGACCAGGAGTTTGAAATTATGGAAGAACAAACCGGGACAGATTACTATGCAGAGGATGAGGACCTGGAGGAGGGAGAAGATGAGCAGGAAATTTACAGAGTAGATTCCCCAGTACAAAGCGAAGCCCCAGTTACTGACTCTCCAGTTGATAACCAGCCCCTCCTCAACGAGGTTCTCGCTCGAGCAGCGGAACACTTCCACATCGACACCCACGGTGTACAGGAGGAAAGGGACTTCGCGGAGGAGTTTGTAGGAGAGAGAAGACCGGTCGCTCAGACCATCCCTATCCTCAAATCCATCCAACGAAGAATAGATCCTTCCCTGGTGAATCCTAACCTCACCAGAGCTGTCAACCCCAGAATTGAAAAGATTTTCCGGGCAGCCCAGTCTGACCCTCTGTATATAAGGGGACATCTTAAACCAGATTCCCTAGTGGTGACCAACACTAGAAAAAGGGCTGGCACGCCCTTATCTTCATCAGAAGCTCCTCCCGATAAGGAGAGCAAAAAACTTTACGGGTTTGGCAGAAAGGTAGCCTCAACGTCCGCCTACCAAGCAAGGATTGCGAATTCCACCACCCTGTTGGCTAGTTTCAATTGCCATCAATGGGAAGAAGTCGCGGCGCTCATTGCCTCTGCTCCAGAACCGTTAAAGGGCCAGCTGGCTCGGATCTCAGCAGAGGGGAGAGCCGTGTCTGGTTGCATTTTAAAAGCAACTTTCGACGCCGCTGACAACGCAGGGAGATTGATAGCAGAAGGTACTGTTATCAAGAGACATGCGTGGTTACGGCAGTCGGGATTCAAGACAGAAACCCAGGCTTCTTTAATAGACAAGCCAGTGGAACCCGACCTATTGTTTGGGAAAGCGGTCGAAGACGCACTTAAAAATGCCAAAGATGAATATGAGACTCTCAAATCCCTTGGCCAGCTTACCAACAAACCCCCTAACCAGAGGGGGAACAATAATTTTCGTCGCCCACGCGGCCAAAATTCACAAAGAGGCAACTATGCCCAGGGACAAGGTACACAATGGAATAACAACCAACAGTCTACCCAGAGTTACGGCAGGGGTAACAAGAGAGGTCGTGGAAGAGGCAGAGGCAGCCCCAACAAGGGAGGTGGCACGCCTCCACCAAAACAGTGACGCTCAGTTCAGGGTCCCTTGCCACGCAACCCCAGTAGGGGGACGCATTTCCACCTTCACCCAGGCTTGGGAAGGGATCACCTCAGACAGATGGGTGCTGTCAACAGTATCCGCAGGATATTGTATAGAACTACTGCAGCGTCCCCGGAATCATCCTCCACGACAAAGAGTGCACTCCCTAGAGCATCAAAAGATCCTTCTCGAGGAGATCGCCATTCTGCTAGAAAAGGACGCGATAGAACTCGTCCCAGGACACCAGGTAAACAAGGGTATCTATTCAACTTACTTCCTTGTGCCAAAGAAAGATTTGACAATGCGCCCAGTATTGGACTTACGGCCTGCCAACAAGTATGTCAAGCCCCAAAAATTCCGTATGACCACGCTACAAGAGGTAATCCCCCTCCTAAAAAAGGGGGATTACATGGCAACCTTGGATATGAAAGATGCTTATTTTCATATTTCCATGCTCCCAGCGCACAGAAAGTACTTGCGCTTCAAGGTGGACAGTCGCCACTACCAATTCAAGGTACTGCCCTTCGGGATAGCCTCTGCACCAAGGGTATTCACCAAGGTACTGGCGGTGGCGGCTGCACACCTACGCAGGGAAGCAATCCCGGTGTACCCTTATCTGGACGACTGGCTCATAACGGGGGAAACCCCAGGAATTTGCAGGTCAAACATTCAAAGGACTATCGACCTCCTCCACGAATTAGGCTTCTCCATCAACGAGAAAAAGTCAAGTCTGGTGCCAAGCACCTCAAAACAGTTTCTAGGAGCTATCCTAGATACTCAGAAAGAATTGACCTTCCCTTCGGAAGAGAGAATTCGGAATATACTTCTGCAAATTCCGCATTATCAGTCAGGTCAACAGATAACAGTACGCAAAGCTATGCGGTTACTGGGCATGATGGCGTCATGCATTTACCTGGTCCCCCACGCGCGTCTGCGCATGCGTCCCATGCAGGAATGGTTGGCGAAACAGTGGTCTCAGGCAAGTGGTCATTGGGACGATCTAGTGGTCGTTTCGCCAACACTCGTACAGAGCCTACACTGGTGGACAAGAGAGAATCTCGCAAGGGGGAAACCCTTTTACGATCCCGAAGTACAAGCCGTGGTGACTACAGATGCATGCCTGACTGGGTGGGGAGCTCACCATCTCCACCACACAGCTCAGGGTCTCTGGTCTCACTCAGTAGCCAAAAACCACATCAATATGCTAGAGCTTCTGGCAGTATTCCAAGCGCTAAGGGCGTTCGAGCCCCATCTACTGAACTTGTCGGTGCAGATCAGGACGGACAGCACGACAGCCATGTTCTATCTGAAGAAGCAAGGGGGGACTCGTTCGCCAAATCTGTCCAAGCTTGCCCAGAAAATATGGATATGGGCACTCAGATGGAACATCTTCCTGTCATCGCAACATGTTCCAGGGGAGCTCAATTCCCTAGCGGATGCTCTAAGCAGAGACTCCCTCCCAGAAGAACACAAATGGGTCCTTCACAGAGACGTAGTAGAAGATCTCTTCTCTCAGTGGGGTTTCCCCACTATAGACCTATTCGCCACAAGCGAAAACAAACAATGCCCAGGATTTGCATCCAGGTTCCCCCAGCCGGACTCCCAAGGGAATGCCCTGTGGATGAACTGGTCAGGGATGTTTGCGTACGCTTTTCCACCAACTCCTCTCATCAGGAAGGTGGTGTACAAGATGAACAAAGAATCGATGACGCTCATCCTAGTTGCTCCCATGTGGGCGAGACAACCATGGTTTCCACACCTACGCAGGATGGCAGTGTGCGAACCCATCAGACTCCCAGCCTGGTACAACCTACTGTCCCAGCAACAGGGTCAAACAGTGCATCAGGAACCCAACTCTATGAACCTAGCAGCATGGCTCCTGAAGTCATAGAGTTTGGACATCTCAAATTACCACAGAGGTGTATGGACATTCTAAAGGAGTCCAGGAAACCAAATACAAGGCACTGTTACTTTGATAAGTGGAAAAGATTCGTTATCTGGTGCCAGAATAAACAAATCAACCCGGTTGATTGCACTCCTTCCAACGTTGTGACATACATGCTCCACCTGCTGGATGCAGGGTTGGTTTTTAACTCGCTGAAAGTACACCTGGCAGCCCTCTCGGCTTACACCACATCCCATAACAAGGTCTCGTGGTGGAAAGTACCAGTGGTTAAAGCCTTCATGGAAGGAGTAAAGAGACTTCACCCTCCTATTTCGAACCCACCGCCAGGATGGGACCTCAACGTGGTGCTAGCTAAGCTCATGGGACCCCCATTCGAACCCATGCATAAAAGTAGTCTCAAACACCTGACTTATAAAACGGCCTTCTTAGTAGCCATTACCTCCATAAGAAGGGTCAGTGAAATTCAGGCTCTGTCAGTGCAGGATCCTTTCTTTACTATCCACAAGGACAAACTGGTTTTACGCACACACCCTAGGTTCTCACCTAAATTCATATCCAAGTTCCATGTAAACCAGTCCATCGAGCTTCCGACTTTCTTCCAGAACCCGCAAAGCTCGGCTGAGGTGAAACTACACACCCTAGATGTGCGTAGGGCGGTCCTATACTATGTAAATAAAACCAGACCGCTAAGGAAAACAGATCAACTGTTTGTCTCCGTAGCTACAGGCAGAGAGGGGGATCGCGTCTCTAAGGGCGCTATCTCGAAGTGGATTATCAACTGTATACAGCTGTGTTACTCTCTTTCTGAAAAGACTCTGCCTTTTACGCCAAGGGCCCACTCTACTAGAGGCATTGGTGCCACTCTGGCTTTCATTGCAAATGTTCCCCTCGACACCATTTGCAAAGCGGCTACTTGGAGCTCTGTTCACACTTTTACTCAGCATTACTGCATTGACACTCATTCCAAGACAGATACACAAGTGGGACAAGCGGTTCTAAGACACCTGTTTGCTCATGACCCTTCTCACATCCCACCTCCTTCTTCTGGTACTGCTCGCTAATCTATGCACAGCATGTGATCTAAGCAGATTCCACAAGCCTCAGAAGGGATACATTACTCCCCGTAATCGTATTTCTGATGCTTGTATCTGCTTAGATTCACATGCGACCCACCCTTCCTCCCCTCCGAGAGAAGGCGCATGATTGCTTGTAGTCTTACCTTTCTGTCTATCTGCTTAGATTATCTGTACTCACGCTACTCCTCATGCTTCCTCATGTCAGAAAAAATACAATCTGAGGATCCTACACGCGTGAGGGATCTTGGGTACAGTGGACGTCACACTAGGGATAGTATTACTGGCACGCCTGTGTCGACGCCCATTTTCGACTTTCGAAAAACAAACTGTAATACTCCGCAGCTTCCACTAGATGTCGGCCTATGCACAGCATGTGAATCTAAGCAGATACAAGCATCAGAAATACGATTACGGTGAGTAATGTATCCCATATAGAAGAGACACCATCTAGTGTGCAATCAACATCTACCAGGAGGCCATTCAGAGAACGCATGCAGCACATGCAAAAATTCAAACCGAAAATGCTTCGGTTTTCGAAGGACACAGTGCTAGTCCACGTATGCCATGTAGACCGAAACATCAGCACACTCCGGAAAATGCATAGACACTGAAGTAAGATGAGGTGTACTTTTATGGACCCCGAGGAGCGTGAGTCTTCTGTATACCACACATAGAGGGAATCTTGACAACCGACCTCCATGTCCAACAAACTTGCTGGAAGGCTCATTCAGGAGCCACACTATGACGCACAGAATGATGCAGGGGATAAAAGGCCAAATCAGTACCCAAGACACTAGACAAGGCACCACATCTAAGACAAGAATTAAAAAAGGCCCCATATACCAAAGACAACAAACATGGCTTTGGCACACATTGTGCAGCAACAGGTGGCCCACAGAAACATGCCACTGACAAACATGGTGCCAAAAAACATGCCAACGATAATGATGGCGCATAGAAACAGAATGCCGCCAGTGCAAAAGGCGTCGAAAAAAAAAAAAAAACACAAATCCCAAAAACAAGGCACTCATAAACAAGGCCAAAATAATGCAAGGAAACAGTCTTCAACCCCTAGCGTCAGGTTCAAAGCTAAACAGAATACCTTTTCGGAAGATTTTTCCACCCCTAGCGTCGGGTCACAAGCTAAATGGACAACCTTTTCAGAAGTTTTGTCCAGTTCTAGCGTCAGGTCACAATATACATTGAAAACCTTTTTGGATGTTTTTAAGACCACCCTCTGCTACCTCCAAGGGTCCAAAGGACTTTGGCTTGTCTGAAGAGGATCAAGAAGGGGCAGGTAGTAAAGAAGAATACTATGCAGGCCACAATTCTATCTATGATGGTACAGAAGAAGAGATTCTCTCCTGGAAGCAACACATTTTTTCACGAGCATTCATTAATGTCAGCCTGCTGATGCAAGAGAGAGAAGAGTGAGAAATGGGACAAATAGAACAACCCCATACAGGAAAGGATAGACCACCTGCCACATCCCCAGGAATGGAGGTGCAGGGTCATGCTCAATTTACCTCTACCTTTAGGGACTCGCTCATCACCATCATGGAGGATGACGAGGAGCTAGATGATCCACAGGACTATAATATTGAGTGTAGCCACCTACATCTGAATCCCCCACAGAGAATCAATTCACATATAGGGCATTGTTAAAAAGGGCAGCTGCAAAGTTCAACATTACATTTAACCAAGAGGAGGAACCGAGGGACTTTATAAAAGACATTTTGGAAGAGTCCAAACCAATAGCCCAATATATTGCACTGACAGAATTATTGAAGCGCCAACTAAAAGACTCCATGGCAGCTATTTTTAAGCCAATGAGTAAATGATAGAGAAAAACTATAGACCTTCCCCATCAGATCTATTCACACTTGCTAGGCAAGTCAGGAAAGAGTCTCTGGCTGTGATAACTGCCAGAAGCAGAAGTGCTGCACAATCCTCCACCACTGAGTGCCCCACTGAATTTTAAAGCGAAAGGTTATACACAATGGGGAAAAGTATGGCAAAGACTGCAGCATACAAGATCATAATAGCTAATGCTGCCACACTATGAAGCATTAAGCATGTAAAACAGGGCACAATGGGACGCAATGACAGAACTCATCAAGGTGCCTGCGAACATAAGAGGTAAAGTGCAATTAATGTTAAGAGGGCCAAACAGCCACAAATGTGGTCATGATGAGTAGTTTGGATTTGGCTAAAATGGCAGCGCATCAAGTGACTCTTGCATCGGTGAACAAAAGGTATTCCTGGCTAGCTAAGTATGAATAAGGTTTAAACCTGAAACATAAGCCTCATTCATGAATAAACCCCTGGACGTCGAGCATCCTTTTGGGAAGTAGGTATAGGAAGCTCTTGAAACAGCACAGCAAGAACAGAACAAGATGGGTTTCTGTGGCAATGCTGTCCAGCCCCTATTTCTTCGCCTCAACATTGCGAGGATGTTGATTCTTCCCAGACCATGTGGCCCATGAGCCAACAAAGATATCAACAAGTCCACCAGCCTCAGTACTGACAACACTGCAGTGTAAGATGCAGGGGATGAAGCACTTCCACAAAGCATGGAGTGTAGCTCCTGCACTGACTGCCCATGAGCAATGCCTTATCATGTAACCCCAGAAGATGGGCGGGGTGGTGAAAGATTTTACTCATGGAAGGCAATAACATCTAACAAGCGGGTTCTATTCACTGTAAGAAATGAAATCTGTATAGAGTTACATTCCTGCCTCTGCACCATTCTACCAAGGAATACATTCAGAACACTGGTGAGGGTCAGGAGAGGACGTAGCCACCTTACTGAAAAAGGGGGGGTCATATAGGTGCTAGCTCGACATAAACTCAACACAGGCATCTACCCAACAGATATCTTTGTGCACAAGAATGACCTCCCAATGCATTCTGTACTCGATCTTTGCCAGCAAACAAGATCGTCGAGGTGCAAAGATTCTGGATGACTGTGTTACGAGAGGTCATGCTGCTACTCCAAAGGCGAATCTATGTAGAAAAATTAGGCATGAAAGGTGCACATTTGTGTTTCAGAGTGGGCAGCAACCACTACCTGTCCAAGGTACTGCCTTTCGGCATAACATCTATACCATGTGTATCCACCAAGATTTTGGCAGTGGTAGCTACCCACCTACACAAGTAGGTGATGCATGTGTTCCCATAGGATTGGCTCATAATAGGGAACATCAGCAAACAGTGCATCAAGCACACAAAGGCCACCATGACACTGTTGCATCAGGTAGGGATCTCAATAAATGAGACCAATTCCAGCCCAATCCCTGCTCAGGCAAAGACATTTCTTGGGGCAGAAATAAACAGCACAAAGGCTATGTCGGACCATCAAAGGAAATAATACAAGCTTTTTCTTCTGGTGACATGTGGCCTTTATCAGCCACAGATAAAGAGTTGCAATGAAGAAGGTTATTAAGATGTTTGGCATGATGACATGCTGCATCTATATTAAAAAACATCCTAGACTCTACATGAGACCCATAAAAGTGTGTGTGATTTGAGCACGCAATGGTCACAGGCTGACGGGGACTGGGAGAATCTAGTGGTGATATCCAAGGTCAGCAAGGCACTAAATTGGTGAACCATGGACATTTTTTGCAAGGACATCCTTTTTCAAGTCCACCAGTACAGGTAACCATTACCACAGACACACCCATGCAAGGATGGAGGCATATCTCCATACATATGACACATGAGGACAATGGACAGCCTCAGAGGCATAAATGCACATCAGTGTCCTCAAGCTCACAGCAGTTCAAATTCAAATAGCAAAAAAGAGCATTTTGCTCAGAACAGACCATACCACTGTGATGTTGTACATAAAACAGCCAGGCTGAACGCACTATGTAACACTCTGCTGACTAGTGGAGCAAAGATGTCACTGGTACATTCTAAGAGGGATACATATCTAGAGCCACTGTGTGCCAGGAACATACGACTGCCTAGTGGACATTTCCACAGGTAGGGACTGACAACTACAGATCTATTTGCCACAAATGCACATGAAAAATGCCACATCTCTGTCTCCAGGTACCCAGAATCTCTGCACTGTGGATGACGTGGGCAGGGAGGTTTGTATACACCTTTACCCTCCAACGCAACTGCTGCACAGGGAGTTCAAAAACTACAACAAGAAAGCATGATGCTAGTATTAACAGCACCAACTTGGGCCAGACAGGTGGGGTACCCATACCTGCTACAAATGGTGGTGCAACCTCCAATGAAGCTCACACCAACACATGTGCTGCTAACACAGCAATCCCGCCGGATAACACATCCACAGCTGAAAACTATGAACTTGGAAGCTTATCTCCTGAAGTCATGGAGCTTGGCCATTTCACCTATGGGAAGGCATGTAAACCAAACAAACAAACTATCTATTTTAACAAATGGAAACATTGTGTACCTTGTCTTAACAAACATACCACCAATCCCAGTGACTGAAGACCTAGTAATATGGTGACTTGCATGTTCAGGACTGTTTTTAGCTCATTAAACCTCCAGGTAGGTACTATGGTATCTTACAGCACATCACAAAAGAAAATGTTATGGTGGAGCGTTCGTGTGGTAAAAACGACAAAAAATTGTCTAAAGAAGATACATACACTTGGCGATACCCCCAACTCTTATGTGGGATTTCAATGTGGCACTGCACAGATTAAGGCTTCCACCATTTGAACCACTACAAAAAACTCCCCTTAAACATCTCACGTACAAGTAGATGTACCATTTGTTGAAATTGTCATGGATGACAATGCAATCACTCAAAGAAACAGAAATTGTTCAAGGGTTTTTATTGATTTTTTTTACCTCCTCCCTAACACAGGAATCCCTGGTCCCAGATTAGTAGACAGTGAATGTTAACCCCTATGATCTAATCAATACCTTATGCTGGAAAGTAGGACCTAACGGCAAGATGCCTTTTCTAACAAGACTTCCTTAGTGACTTCGTAAGATTGTACCTACTCTATCCAGTGATGAGTGTTCTATGATGAGTGTTCTACAAGCATAGGGAATGTGCCTTACATTCTATCCCACTCTCCTCTGCTTTTCTCCTCTCTATACCTTTTACTACTCTACTCATCTAACTCTCCTCACCTTACTTCTCTCTACCCTCTACTCTGTTGTCCTGATTTTGCTCACTGCTTCGATGCCTCGCTGCCACCCTTTGATGTTACTCTTCCCTCCCCCATGCTCCCACTCCCTTCTCCCCAATACTACTCCCTCTTCTCAAGAATCTAGGTTGTAGTGTAGATAAAGAAACACATCCATCCCCAAGTACTAGCCAGAGAAAGTAAAGGACCACTCACTAGCTTGTCATTGAGGCCACAGGTTACCGGAACTGCAGCGCGGGACTTCCGGATGGCTCAAAAAGGAAAGCAGAACAGGTGAGGCACAGTTCAGAAGGAGTACAACAAACAAAGGCTATCAATCGGCTAACCTACCTAAAGGAGGACTGTGGTATGTGTGGAAGTGGGGAAGGATGTCTATCTCCCAGAGGAAAGGAGATGCTTCCCCACCAGGGCTGCATGCTGTAACAGGGTTCCAGGCACCTGCGGGGCTCAGGCAGAGTGAAGCGCAAGGCAATCACAATTCGCTATGTGTCTTGAGTCCCAAACAGAGAGTTCTTCCTATGGTGCAGAGCAGGTTCAAGATACACAAATTCAGGAAGTGTGACACAAGAGGGGGCAATCCGGTAGCAGTCCATACATGATCCGAAATCAAGTACCAATGGAGCTCCAAAGCTAGATAAACCAAGCGTAATCCAACAAACAGTCCAGGAAGACAACTGGCCTCATTACGGGTCGGGCGGTCCGGAAATAACAGTGGCGGTAAACCCGCCGCCTCTGTTATTTCCGGACCGCCCGATCTCGAGTCCTGCAGGCGGACGCGGAAACACCAGCACCATCCGGGAATCACGGAGGCGGAATGGTAAGACGAGTCCGGCGGTAACTGAGCCGGAAAAAACGGCAGGTTACCGCCAGACTCGTAATGAGGCCCAACGCCAAAAAATAAACCAGGATATCCAAACGTAGGTGAAAAGGGGCAGGTCAGAATGCCACAACAAATAGTCCACGAACACAGCTGAGAAGCGGCGTACGGTGTGCCCCGTTTGCCTTTATGCGGGTTGCCGCGGTAACGGATCACGTGATACAACACGCTGCCATGAGTCACGTGATATCTCACGAAGACCGCGCACAGCTGCAGGCGCTCTCCGCACATCCTGCAGTCTCCAGGGCAACCGCCATTGGGACCATGGCCGGTGCCACAAGGGTCCGGTTCTGTGTGGCCGAGGACCATGCCCCTGAGCACGTATGGCTGGGTAGGAGACTGCGGGGGCGTGTCCATTGGCGTGGTGGCCGCAAGTAGACTGTCGAGGGATGAGAGCATCCTGCATTCTCGAGCGGGAAGGCGTGACAGATTCCCCCCTCAATGGGACACGTCCCCGTGGGTGCAAAGGATGTGAATGATGAAAACGAGCAACAAGAGCGAGGGCAGGGAAGTTGCTGGCAAGTTCCCATGATCTGTCCTCTGGGCCATACCCCTTCCAATCGACAAGGTACTGGAGTTGTCCGCTGCAAACACAGGAGTCCAGGATGGCGTGGGCCTCATATTCGTCACCAAAACCCTGCAGCAATGGGGCAGGGGGAAGCACCAACCGGCTGGAGGGAGGACAGGGCTTCAGGAGGGAAGTGTAAAAGACCAGGTGTATATGCCAAGAGATGGGGAGGGCCAGGCGGTAAGAAATAGCATTGACTACCCTGATGATCTTGTAGGGCCCTAAAGATCCACCAGGGGGCACACAAGCATCGGATGCCTGATCCGGCGTCTCCCTATCATCAAGCTGAATCTCCCCTGCTGAGGGCTGTTTAATCTTCAGTTTTCTTTTTGTGAACCTGCCTATCTTATTCCTTTACGCCTTGTGCTTTTCTGGGCTTCCCTGGTTCCTGCTAATTCAGCCCCTTTGCCGCGGATCGCCTCTTCTACACCTTTCCCGCCTGCCGGCGGCAACATGGCATCCTTGTCCAGTCTCTCATTGCTGCGGCACTTGCCCCTCATCCTTGCCTGAGTGGACCGGTCCGCCACACTCGGTCGGTGCTCTGAGCAGCTCCTGTAGCCTGTCCGCAAAACGGTGGGGTAGGCGACTTGGCTGATGAGTGCAGATACTGCAGTGCCTCCAACGTAAGCGTATCAGTGTCGTTCTGCCTGACACAGAGCCTTCTGGAACGGGGCTTTGGGGCTAGTGTTCTCCCGCAATCTGCATGTACTTGAACACTTCTGGCAGTGGTGTAGAGGTCCATCTGTACTCCGGGACACCTGGAACCTAGTGAGGCGCTGTGAGGAAACACTTCGGGCGGTGACATCTGCCTGCACACAGAGCTTGGTGGGAGTGACCCATCCCGTGAAGAGTCACTTAAGGGGGTGACAGCTGCCCGCACACAGCAGAGCCTGGTGAGAGGGGCCCGTCCCGGAACTTGAGTCATCGGCAGAGTGTCTCCGGTCGTGCGGTTTGTCCTACTGCACTCTGCCAGTGTGCTGGACTGCTCCCTCCGCGATTGTTCTCTTCTGCGGAAGATCCAACTTGGTAAATAGAGGCACCCTGGACGGCCTCTAAAATGTCAGGGATGAGTGGCATGGGATATCCATCCTTCTCTGTAACCTTTTTCAGTCCTCGGTAGTCAATACAAGGCCTAAGGTCTCTGGAGTCTCGTTTCGGTATGAAAAACAATGGTGCACCAGCAGGGGATTTGGAGGGTCTAATGAGACCGTTGTAGAGGTTATCATCAAGATACTTCCGAAGCACTTCCTTTTCCATTTTCGAGAGCACAAACATCCTCCCAAAAGGCACCAGAGCTTTAGGCACCAGGTCTATAGCACAGTCCTCCGGTCTGTGGGGAGGTAAATCTGATGGAGTGCTGTCGGCAAAGACCGGATCATACTCTTCTAACACCTGGGCGAGAGAATGTATGCTGACAGTAGTGAGGAGCGGACTGGGAATGGTCTTTACTGGCTGATACTGTGTCTTGTGAAAGCATTCGGTATGACAATGGATTGAATCGAATTTCAAACAGTTAGTCTTCCAATTTATGCTCGGGTTGTGTTGACGTAGCCATGTAATCCATAAAATTAGAGGGAAGTGTGCTGCTCTGATTATGTCAAAGATAATGACCTCAGAATGCTTGTGAATGATGAGAGGTAAGGGCTCTGTGGTCTGGAGAATAGGCCCCAAGCTCAAAGGCCTGCCATCTACCCCTTCGACATTTTGCCCGTGACTGCGATCGATGCGTTTAGCTCTGACCTTGTCCACCCATAAGGTGTCAGCAAAGTTCCCTGCGGCCCCACAATCCAATAATGCTAATGTCTCTACTTGAGAACCATTAATCGTAATCTTCACGGTTAGCACCATTAGACGGGAGTCTTCGGGTTCGTTGGATGAGTCAATTGCCATGGACACATAGGGACTACAAGATGGCCCTTGATTGCCCGTCCTTTCTAGGGTCGAGGGTTTTCGTTTCCCGCAGGTCTGGTGGGTAATTCGGTGTAATTCCGTACTGTGTGTTTGTCGGAACCACAATAGGCGCATAACCCTTGTTCCCTCCTTCTCTTTCTTTCTTCAGGAGTGAGAGATCTCCGGGTGGAACCTTTCTGCATGGGTTCATCTGTGCGTTTGGTGGCAGGTGGGAGAGGAGAGGGAGGTCCGGTGAATGAAGGTCGTAGCTTCCGTCTTTCGTTACGCCCCTCTTGCATTCTGGCTTCCATTTGGAGAGCAGCAGTCATCAGTTCAGGTAGCGTGGCAGGACGTGGAAAGTGTGCCAGTTTGTCTTTCAGTTCTTCCTTAAGACCACAGCGGAAGAGAATGTACTGAGATTGATCAGACCAGCCGGTCTCTATAGCCAGTCTTTTAAACAAAGAAATGTAAGACCATACATCAGCCTGACCTTGGCGTACGTCTAACATTTCTTCCCCGGCCGCAAATGAGAGTTCTGGACTCTCAAAAGGGCGCTTCAATAGTTCCACAAACGCCCTGAAATCCTGTAGGACTGGATCATTACCAGTAACTAGCGGAGTGGCCCAGGCTAGGGCATTGCCTGTCATGTTGGATATCAGAAATCCTGTCTTGGCATGATCTGAAGCATAAGTGCGGGTTCTAAAAGCAAAATAGACTCTGCATGCATCAGGAAATTCTTTTAGAATCTTAGGGGAACTGTCATACTTGCCCAAGGATAGGGCCATCGGTGGCAGTCAGTGGACTGGGGCTCTCGTGCCGCTACCATTTGCTTCAGTAAATTATTCTCCGCCTTCATGTTTTGCATCTCTAATGAGAGGCTTTGTACTGCGGCTACCAACTCTTGTACTTGCTCCCGGATAGCCATAATAGGTAGGTGGTGTTGAAAACTGTCAACTTCCTTTTCTTGTTGGGGTTGAGTGTCCCAGTTCCCCATCTCCACCTCCTCACCTGAGTAATCCATTTCCTCTTCCACTGGGCTCAAGGATCGGTGCGATCTGTAGTCCTTTTCTTTTTTGTTTTGTAGTTTGGGTCTTGCACGAGAGGAAGCCACAGTGAAGGCTACTAGGGAGCACTTCCCTGGGGACCCCCTTCCCGGGAGGGACAAAATAGGGGGAAAAAGCCAAACGTGGCAAAAAAAACCCTCTGAATTTGTGGGCAGCAGGAATCCTTGAAGGTACAGGACACAAGTGGCAGAAATGTAACCGCCCAGCAATGGAATCCAACAGGTCAGATCCCAAATGGTATCATCAAAAACTATGGAATAGAGTGCAGATGGAACATCCAAAGAAAAGCCCAAAGCGTTGGGCTGCAGTAAAGAGGAAGAGAGAAAACTAACTGTAGGAAAAGGAGGAGGCGGAGAGACCACTTAGAAAAAGGACCCGTACGCGAGCTTCGCACGGGACAGCAGCACAAACTGAGGAGGGAGAGCAGGGAGGCGGACCAGAGTGAAAAGTAAACAAGAAAAAGAGACCGGAAGAGTCCGGCACAACACTGCGTGGCGCAACAATGGCAGCGAAAGAAAACACAGCTGACCGAAAGGTTGCAACGCGCAGATGTCAGAAAGAGGCGTGCCTAAATAGGTCTCTGTGCATGCGATGAAAAAGAACTAGACCGCTGCATACACGTAGTTTATTGCGTGATGGAAATCGGGAAGTACGGTAGTGAATCCAACGGGGCCATAGACGCCAGTATCCGAGGCCAGTATCCGAGGCGTCGCATGACACCCTCTGGAACATCAGGTCGATTTGTAACAAAACCACAGCTGTCCTCGGCCTCTTCTTACGCCTCAACCTCCAATTTCTCTGTATTACAGAAACCTGGATCCCGACCCACAACACATCTGTTCCTGCTTCCCTCACCTCTTCCTCTTCTTCTTCTTCTTCTTCAATCCTCTGGCCGCAGAGGTGGTCTAGGCCTTCTCTTTCGGCCACACTTCACCTCCTCTCCCTCTCCTACTTCTCTACCTACCCTCCCTTCCTTCAAATTCATGTACAAAATCTTTAATTCTCCTCATGCTGTATCATTCCTAATCATCTACCGCCCCCCTGGCCCTGTCGGCTCCTTCTATGAGGGCATTGACCATCTCCTTAGCCTCATTTCCCCCACTCCCACTCCACTACTTGTACTTGGCGACTTTAATCTCCATCTCTCCTCTAACCCTCCCTCCTCTCCTCTCTTATCCATCCTTGACTCCTACCTACTCTCTCCCCTACCATCCCCTCCTACCCATCAGTCTGTCTCAACTATTGATCTCATCTTTACCTCCTCTTTCACCGCCTCTCCTATTTCCTCCTTACCCAACTACCTATCTGATCACTCCTTATTTACTCTTTCTTCCTCACCCCCCCCTTCCCTTATCCCCTCCCAATCATCCACCCGCTTCATCCCGGCATTTCCTACGCAGCTTTAACCCTTCTCTATTCCTTGCATCCTGCTCCCCCCCCCCACTTCTCCTCTCTCTCTGCCTCTGATGCCTCCTCCATCTTAACTTCCTCTCTCTCCTCCACTCTCAATCTTCTTTACCCCCTCTCCTCATTTCACCCTTCCTGCCGACCTACTCAACCTTGGCTTTCATCTCATCTCTCCTCCATGCGCCTCGTCCTTAGGCGCCTTGAATGTCTCTGGCTCAAACACCCCACCTCCACTAACCAATCTGCATACTTCTCCTATCATACCCTCTACGATTCCTGCCTCAACTCTGCCAAACGCACCTACTTCTCTGACCTCCTCCAGTCTCAGTCCTCCCACCCTCGCTGCATCTTTCAAACTTTATCCTGACTTCTCTCTCCAGCTACCCCTGACCCTTCCATCGCCTCTCCTCTCTCTGCCACTGATTGTCATGACCACTGTGAGGGGACACAAGTTGTGCCACAAGCAGGCTCCCACCAGGACCCTGAGGGCCTTAAAACCACTGCAAAAGGGCTCCTGGAGCCAGTACTGGCGACTTTGGCACCATGCTCATTTGAAGGAAGGAAGGGCTGTTCAAACTAGGTCCCATTTATGTACATGGGCCTTTAAGTCCAACATGGAAGCACCCACACAGTCTAATTTTAAGAACCAAGCCATGCGGTCTAGTGTTTTGGGTGGGCCATATAAACCACACCCTGACTGCAGAACACGCATTGAGTTATTCTACAACCGGCAGTGTGGCGCTCACCGTGTCCAGCTCCTGGTCTTCAGCATCTTCCTGTAATCCTGCAAGAACTAGAACAAGATTATTCTGCCTTACCTGAGGAAACACCATCCAGCACTCAGCATCTCAACTGGGCTGCAATCTGTGGAAACCGAGAGAAGAAGAAACATCACTCACCTGTGAGTACTAGTTTAAGGACTTCCGTGAACCGCTACCACAGCTCTGTTCGAACATTGCGACCTGCAATAACGAGAAAGGGAAAAACAATATTAGAAGACGTGCTTCGAAAACATCGAATACCATCAGTCTTACCTGAATTCCATCATGCTACGCCACACTTCCATACGGAGCACCACAGCAACATCTGCAAAGGAAAAGAGACATATTCACGTTTGCTTTCAAAATTAAACAACCGCACAGCGCTGTACTTACCTTAACGGATTCCGGGGGCCTGTTTTTCATCGCGCTCTCATCCACTCGCAGCACCACAGCGGCCTGTGAGGAGAAGAAGAAGAAAACACAGGTTGGCTTTAAAAGACAATAAAGGCGCTGCGCTTCGCTCTTTCTCTTACCTAGAAAACGTGCCTCTCCATCCGGCACGCCAGCATAAAGACCTTCGCACCTGAAAAGAAGGAGATAAAGACATTAATGAATTCCCACAATAAACAGAACAAAGACTTACAATTAACAAACCTACCTGCCTACCAGCAGATTTAGGGTCACACTAGGCCTGGGCCCAAGGAAGGTGTACTGTACCAGTGAAGCAACTCGGGCAGCTCGTGAACAAACGACAAGCGCCCCTGCACAAGAAACGCAGGACAGATAGCTCACCAAACAAATAACTAAGATTCATTATTCAGCACTGGGCAACTACGCATCCAGGGTTCCAGATCTCAGAGCCTTCCAGGCGCCCCCGGGGATATCAGGTGAGCGGAACACTGATCTTTCCTCCTTTTTTTCCGAATAAAGTCCTCAATCTCCGTCAAACTATCCTTTACTCCTCCTCTTACTCTACCCCTCCTCCTACTCCTCCCCCCATCCTCTTCCATGTCCTCTTTCACTCCTGTCACTCATTCGGAAGTTTCCCTCCTTCTAGCCAAAGCTCATCCTACAGCTTCTCCCGCGGACCCCATTCCTACCCCCCTCATCCCTAAAATCTATCCTCTCCTTATACCATATCTCACCTCCTTTTTTAACATCTGCCTCTCGACTTCCTCTTTTCCTACACCTTTTAAACATGCGACTATTATCCCTATTCTCAAAAAACCTTCTGCTAATCCCCATCTTGCATCCAACTATCGCCCCATCTCTCTCCTTCCCTTCCTCTCCAAACTTCTCAAATGCATTGTCTATTCTCAACTCTCTTCCTTTATCTCTAACCACTCCCTCCTTCCCTCTACCCAATCTGGCTTCTGCCCTCTACACTCCACTGAAAGGGCCCTCATCACTGTTCTTAACTCTCTCCTTTCTGCACGCTACTCTAAGCACTCCTCCATTCTTATTCTCCTTGATCTCTCCGCTGCTTTTGATACTGTCGACCATCCTCTTCTCCTCAACTCCCTCTCTTCATTTGGCCTAAAAGACTGTCCTCAACTGGCTCTCCTCTTATCTTTCTAACCGCACCTTTTCTGTCTCCTGGGTGGCTCTACCTCTCCCACATATCCTCTCAACCATGGAGTCCCCCAAGGTTCTGTCCTTGGCACCTTTCTTTTCTCACTCTACACTTCTTTCTTAGCTCCCATCATCCCCTCATTTGGTATCTCGCACCATTTCTATGCTGATGATACCCAGCTTTTCCTCTCCTTCTCACCTGACATTTACAATAAGCTAACTTCTTGCCTTTCTGCTATTAAATCCTGGATGTCCTCTCACTTCCTTACTCTTAACGCTGAAAAAACGGAACTCCCTTTCTTCCCAGCCAACACTCTTCCTCCTCCCTCCCCTCCCCCTTTCATTTTCTTTCCCCCTCCCAACTCTCCTTCTCTCCCCATGCCCGTAACCTTGGTATTCATATCGACCCTCACCTCTCCCTATCCCACCACATTTCTATCACTGCCAAGTCTTGTTGCTTTCACCTTTACAACATTCTTAAAATTCGACCCCTCCTAACCTTTCATGCTACTAAACCCTTAATTACCTCCCTCATCTTCTCCAGACTTTAGGAATCTACTGTACCTCCCTTTTCTTCAGACTCCCCTCCTTTCACCATTCCCCACTAAAATCTGTCTACCACTCCGCCATCCGATCCCTCTTCCTTCGCTCACCTTTTGACTCCATCTCCTCTTCTCTCACCTACCTAGCCTGGCTTTGTTTTTACTCCCAGCTTAAATTCAAGTTCCTCTGTCTTGTCTTAAAATCCCTCCATGGTCTTGCCCCCCCCTATCTTTCCTCCTTTCTTACTCTCTACCCCCTTCTCGTTCTCTTCACTCTGCTGATCTTTTCTTACTCTCTCCTCCTCCGCCTCCCTGCGCCCCCTCCCGCTTCTGCTTTTTCCAACTCCTTGCTCCGTTCCACTGGAACCACCTCCCCCTACCCATCCGCTCTTCTCCCTCCTACCCTTCCTTTCGCTCTTCTCTAAAATCTTATCTTTTCCATCCCCCAACACCTCTCCCTTCCTCTCCTACTTCACCCGCCGCCCATGCCTCAACTCTTACTCCCTTACCTCTATACCCTCTCCTTCCTCTCTACTCCCTTTTATCCTACCTGCTGCTCTTATCAAGTCTTCTTCTTCCCTCGCTTCTTCCTCACACCCTCTCGCCTCCCCTCTTACTTCTGCTAACACCTCTGCTCATCCCTCCCATTCCCTCTCACTCCTCTGTCCCTCTCCACTCTCTCCTTACCTCAGCAATAATGTAAATTGTTCCTTATGCTGTTTTCAAGTTGTGATTCAATTACCATTTTATGCTTGTTGTATTTCTTCTTGTTCTCATGTAAAGCACTTTGGATTAAAGTGCTATATAAATTCAATAAAATACAAAAATACAAATATCTGGGTAACAGCTTCCTACAGCCGGGAATATTGAGGTGCTTTGTGGACAACCATACCATGGCTCCTAGCACAGAAGAGGGAGACGGACTGCATTTCCTGTATGCCGAACGGCACATAATCTTTGGAGCCTTTTGCAGGTCTGGTCGTGAACGATGGAGAGATCCCTAAGACAGGCATCCGCAGCAGGAGTGGGAGATAGGGGCAGATCGGATAAAGGCAGGACACAGGGATGTTGACCAGACAGAGAATAGAACAGGGCGGTACCTGTGGATGGGTGTGGTGCATTGTTGTAGGCAAACTCGGCTAGACGGAGGACATGAAACCATGTCCTTTAATACTCCAAGCAAAGGCAGCATGAGTACTGTTCCAGGGTTTGATTCACACGTTCCGTCTGTCCGTTTGTTTCAGGATGGTATGAGGACAAAAAGCGTGAATCAATTCACAGGAGGGTCATGAGTGACCTCCAGAACCGGCATGTGAATTGCGAACCCCTGTCGGATGTGAGGACAGATGGGAGACCAAAAAGACAAAACACGTAGGTAAAGAATAGCTTGGCCATTGCAGGGACAGAGGGAATACCTGGGCACGGAACAAAGCGGGCTTACTTGGTGAAACTGTCGCCCACAACCCATATGGTGTCAAACCCCTGGACTTTTGGCAGATCGGTAATAAAATCCATTGACACTGTGTGCCATGGTTTCTGTGGCAGTGGCATAGGCTGCAGGAGACCCAGTGGTCTACCCTTCAGGTTCTTAGCATTGTTGGCCACCAACACCAACGCTGTAGGAGGGTGAGTGTTCGCTTCTGTCCCCGATGGCCGTTGATCGCAGCGTCATGCGACCACTCCAAGGCCTGTAGCCGCATAATAGGTGTGGTCAAGAATAACCGATCCTGGACAAAAGGAAGTCCCACCAGTAACACATCTTTCCAGTCTAGTACGAGATCGGGGTGTTCGGAGACGCAATGCCGCATGTCAGTTAGCTAAGATGAAGGGGGTGTACATAAACAAACAAAGTGCACTTTTTCTAACAGTGAGTCAGTAAATACAGGCAGGGCATCCCCACCGGTCATACGTGACAGGGCGTCTGCCTTACCATGGGTCGATCAAGGCCGATGGCGGATGACAAAGTCAAAGTCCGAAAAGAAGAAATGCCAACGGATCTGTCAGCTGTTGACACACTTAAGGGCGGCCAAGTCCTGGAGGTTCCGGTGATCAGTGAAAACTGTAATTGGCCACTTGGCTCCAAGTAAATGGTGCCTCCAAACCTGAAAAGCATCCTTAATAGCTAATAATTATTTCTCGGTAACGGTGTAGTGGGATTCGATGGTGGTGAATTTCCGTGAGTTGAATGCAACGGGATGTAACAGTCCCATGGTGGGACAAGTCTGTGAAAGGACTGCCCCTAAGGCACAGGAGGAGGCGTCAGCTTCTACTATGAATGGCAAATCAGTTTTAGGATGCTGGAGGAGTGGGGCGGCGGTGAAGGTTGTTTCAGGGTATCAAATGCCTCCAGGTGTACGGAGGTCCACACAAAAGGGTGTTTGTGGCTGGTGCGTTCTGTTAAAGGGGCAGTGGGGGCAGAAAACCCAGAGATAAAGCACCTATAAAAATTGGCGAAGCCCAAGGAGGACTGCCGAGCCTTAACAGTGCAGGGAACCGGCCAATCAAGAACTGCTTGGATCTTGGCAGTGTTCATGGAGAGACCAAGCGGTGATATATGGAAGCTCAGGAATTCTACTTTGGTTACATGGAATGACCATTTTTCAGGTTTCGCGTACAGGGCGATGGCCCTGAGGCAAGACAGGACTTCCGTGACGTGTTGTACGTGGGTTTGGTATGTGGGAGAAAAGATCAGAATGTCATCGAGGTAGACTATGACGTTGGTGTCTATGATTTCGTGGAAAATGCTGTTCATGAATCGTTGGAAAGTAGCGGGAGCATTACATAGGCCGAACGGCATTACCGTATACTCGTAAAGGCCATATCGTGTGCAAAAGGCCATTTTCCACTCATCCCCTTTTCTGATCCTAACGAGATTGTAGGCCCCCCTAAGGTCTAACTGTCACGAGCCTCGCCCAAAATCCCCTCTGGCAAACCCATTGGCCAGGTGGAGTCAGGATTCGGGCCTCTAGAGCCTGGCATCCTCTTCAAAAGCCCTCATGGGGCGGTTTATACAGCATGAATGACAATGTGCTTGGGAACTATTTTATTGTATTGTCAGCCAACATGGAGGCATCCACATAGCTTGGTTCCTAAGAACCAAGCTATGCGGTCTAGTGTTTTGGGTGTGGTAGCCTAGGGACTACTTTACCTGGACTATTTTGTTGGGGCTATTTAAACCACACCCGAGCAAGACAACACGCTTTGCGTTACTTTGCAGCTTGCAACGTGACGCTCACTGTGTCCTGCTATTCCCTCGACCCTCGGAGAAGCAGAGGAACATCATTAGCAGCAGCATCTTACCTGCAGTCTTCATCTTTAAACACTTGCAGCTACTGAGAACAGCTTGCTCGAATCTGCACGCCTCCCGGACAGAACTACCTGAAAGAGGAAGCTAGAGGCAACATTAAAGAAAGCAGTAAAGACATTTACAAATTACGAACTGCTCAAAAGGCTTACCTGGCTGGTCGCCTCTCGGCTGGCACCACTCCGGACATTCCACTCGTGCTGAAGAACACCGTGACCTACAAGGAAGGAAAACGCAGGTTAGCAAAGGCAAGACTTCGCAGCGCTGCGCATAGCGCTTACTTACTGCATCATAGCGCTCTTAATGCGCCATCATTTACCAGCGGGGCTCAACCAAGCCAGTTCGCCGTGCTGAAGCTCTGCATACCTAAGGGAGAAAAAAGAGCCATTTTTAAACAAAGAAAGGCATTCAGGATAGCAACAAAACTAAAGAACAGCAATAAGACCTACCTGAACAATATCAAACGGGCCGGTGTCAGTGAAGTAACTGGGCCGCACTCGCCCAAGAAAGTCAACGCGCCCCTGCAAAGAAGGCAGGACGGAGAGCACGCCTAATTCTACCACAAGGCAGAACCTTCCCCAGCAGACCACATCAGGGCAAAGTTGAGAACCATACCAGCGAGTAACCCGGCTGGGTAGCGTCCCTGTGGATACCAGGTGAGCGTAACACTAACTTGGTAAAGATAGTGACCAGGCCTACCTGTTCCAACAGTGGTGTTTTCAGCGGAATCTGGTACCTGTCCTTCACTGTGATCTGGTTTAAGCGCCTGTAATCCACACATGGACGGAGATCCCCCCTCCCGCTTAGGGACAAAGAATATAGACAAAAATTAGAAAACACATTCTCTAATGGGTACTCCCGTCCCCTGCACACCTTTCAATACTGAGGAGACACCCTCAGTCAGGGATTATTAAGACTGAATTCCAAGACAGTCTCTTCGGGTTTTACTAGAGCTTTGACACAAGTATTGTTGTCCACTTTTTATGATGTTGCTTAATTTAAGCAATATTTATTCATTCAATGTTTAGAAAAACAAAATTTAGGAAAACAAAGTGTTAATCTTTACACCATTATATAAATTGAGGTTAAATCATAATACATGTATCTGGTTAAGTATCACCAGATCATATCACCATATTCACATTTATAATTTGTTCAAAAAGCACATTTGTACATTTGGAAATGTCCTCGATATTAGTAACTCTACGCGTTTCGAGAGGTAACTCTCTTCATCAGGAGTGGAAATTAGTGGAAAAGTAATCAACGTTTAACATCTTCAAATATTATTTACAACTTTGAATATTAGTTCCAAACAGCCTCATTTTCAGAAGGAAATTCATGCAGACGAAAACAGTCCTTGTATTCACTATGGCGGGTTTAAACACCAATCTGAAGTAGTGCTAACTTTATCCTCCATGTCAATGGAGATTGGGGTGTTAGCCTATGAAGTAAGCCCAAAAAGAAAGGTTTAGACTATGAAATTGATCAAAAAATTAATAGTCGTAGCATTAGTACAAAAAGTTGTGGTAAGGATGGTTACCTGATGTAGCGATTCATTACTGTTCAACTTACCCATAGTAGTAGGCAGGAATAGTGGTCCATGTTATCTATATAAATTATATATTTGCCATTAGAATGCTGTGTTCTAAGGTTACAGCTTAGATACAGGTATCTAAGTATAAGTGTATTTACCTGCAAAACTGCTTAAAACCACCGGCGGAGGGATATGTCGTTCCGATCTATGTGCTCTTTAATTCGTGCTTGGTCATCAAAAGCTACAAATAAGAAGTTACGTGTAAGCTAATATGTTCCTTCTGTTCATACTATGAGATAAAACTCTATATAAACTTTATGATGGCTTACCCACGCTGAGCGGTAATCCTTGCTTTTTATCCCGATCTCTCCTGCTGCACAGAACGCGCGCCTGTTACCAAGCAACATATTCAAAGCGCATGTCTAATAACATGCTACGTGATCAGCCCGGGCGCTCATGGGAAATGGAGTTTTATCCCGTCCTCTAGTGGGAGGCTGTGTTCTAAATTAGAATCTATGTCGTTCCAGTGGTTATCTGTTCCAATGTGTTATTCTGTTAACATGCAAACTGATGATGCTGTCATTGGGCCACAGGAAATACCTGCAAGGCTGTTGCTAAAATAACATATTCAGCACGCGTGTCTAATCACATACCTCGTGATAAGCCTGGGCGCTCATTTGAAATGGAGTCTTACACCGTTCTCTAGTGGGCGGCTGTGTTCTAAATTGAAATCTATGTGGTTCCGATAATTGTCTGTTCCAATGAGTTATTCTGTTCACATGCAAATGAATGATGCTGTCATTGGGCCACAGGAATTGCTGCGAGCCTGTGCTAAAACAATGTATTAAGAAGGAGTTTCGGATAGTGTGCTACGTGATGGGTGCAAGCGCTCATGGGAATTGAAGTCTATGCTGTTCAAATAGTTGTGTGTGCAAATAATTACACCATGCTGTTACTAAATCACAGGGGCACATTTGCCCAATATGTTGATGGATGTATCTTATGAAGTGATTCAGGACCTTAAAGGTCTCGGCATTAATGGATTTGTTTACACTATTTCACAATGGGTTGGATCTTGATATTAATTGAAATTAGCATGCCTTTTTCATAGTTGTACAAATGTTCTTATTAATAGCCGACTTCAGACGGTACAATGGTATGAAGTGTTTGTGTTTCCACCTAGGTATGCTAGTTGCCTAACATCCGGCTGTCTGTGTATACCCCTTCTTCATCTGGTATTGGTCTTCAATTCTTGCTGAATCTGGCCGTGTCTTGCCCACGTGAGGCTGTTAGAAAACAGAAAAAGTCATAAGTAGCGGACTAAGCCCCGCCCACCTTTTTTACACAAGTCGCCGAAGAACATCAGTACATCGAGGAAGAACTCTTTTTGTTCCTGGTGCTCCAGGTTTTTTCCGAGTCTCAGTGCATGCTCGTAGAAGCACAGCATGCTCCTTCTTCTGGTCGTGTCTAAATGCAGCTTCTCTCTGTCTCCCTCTCTCTCTCTCTTTCTCTCTCTCTCTCTCTTTCTCTCTCTCTCTCTCTCTCTCTCTCTCTCTCTCTCTCCTGGGGCTCGCCTTTGGCTTAGGTCCACATAGGTGTCGCAACTTTTTCTCTTTGTGGGGATCTGTGCAGCGGATTACTGCTGCGCCTGGGTGATGATCATATTTCTGTCTTTTCTTCATGGATGTAGGGCGTTGGATCAGGATTCAGACTTGGATGCTTCTTCTTGATTTCAGGCTGGAATAATGTGTCCCTACAAAAAACAGAACGAAACACTGGCAAACGTCTTGTATTGGAGGCATGACCTGAAGCGTGGGTGTCCTGCTAAGAAACATACTCGCACATGGGGGAATTAGGGCCCTCTAAAGTGCTGCCTTCCAATGCAGGTGTAGGACTGGCTCTGGATGTCTCCCTGCTAGGCCTCCCAGCCCCGGCTAAGAGGGGTTCCCACACCACCCCACCTCCTGTGACAAGGCCAGGCTTGTGGCCTTGTTTACACAATCCACAAGAATAGAGTGATTTTTAGAACACAGCCTAGAGTCTCAACAAAATCTATTTCTAAATTCCATGTCACTCAGTGGATTGAACTGCCAAATTTTCTCCAAAGGCCACAGGCGCGGTCAGAAAACCCTACACAGCCTGGATGTTAGAAGGGCTTTAGTGTGCCATTTAGACAGATCAAACAAACTTGCAAGACAAGCCAATTTTTCACTTCCTTTGCCCCCGGCCAAGAAGGCAATCCTGTCTCAAAAGTAAGTATTGCTTGATGAACTGTGCAATGTGCTAGGCAAGATTTAGGGTGCACTACAATGACCTCCTGGTAATAGGAACCCAACCTTTGGTATACGTCTGTACTACACAGGTTGGTAGTGTGGTTGAGCAGCCAGGCTTATCTCAAGAGGGGTCAGTGTGAGCAGTAGTGGAGTGACACAGAGATACACAGTGACAAGTATCCAAATAAACACTTATACTCAAAGTTTCTTGATTAAACAATTATTAATTTAACAGTCAGTTTGAATAAGCCGTCCTCAGAAGGGGCAATATAACAGCAACACACAAATACACTCCAAAATACACAATGTTAGTTTCTCTAATTCAGCAAATACCCATTGGGGATGGCACACAGACACTTCCTACACCCTCAGGTGACTTAAATAGCTAGGACACTCTGGACATTAATATATCACTGGTACATTTAGAGCATTACTTAGATGTGTGTCAAGGAAAAGAGTTATTAGAATAAGAGATCACACAACTATTCTTAAGCAGGTAAGTACTTTTGAACCCCCCCAATGCAGAGTAAGTTAACCCTTTCCTGGAAGGATAGGTGCAACACAATGTCAGAAGGAGAGAAGAGTCATTCAGGGAGCCAGGCTAGGCCAATGTCAATTGGGCAAAAGTCTAGTGAGCTGAAGCACTTCTTGCAGGTAAGTTAATGTCTTGCACAATGTTTTAGAAGTCTTTGTAGAAAAGAAGAATCAATGTAGGGCCACAGGCTGTTAGGCTTGTGAGTAGTAGAAGATGCAAGCAACTCTACAGAGCAGCAAAAACAAGCCTCAACTGAGAACAAGCAAGGCCACACGACAAGAGGTAGGTTCTCTTAGACTGTACAGAATCTTTGGTTAGACGAAAAAGGTGGTAGATGACTTCTGTTTCTGTGCAGCTCTGCAGATCCTGTTGTTCCTGGGCCTCAGTTGTGGGGACAAGAGGGAGGACTTCTGGGGACTCCTGCACTGCAATGGGACGGTCAGTGTCAGCAACCGGCAATCCTCAAATCAGTGGCACTTCATGGTTTCAGCTCCTCATGTCTATAGCAAATAGCACCACTGTGGTTTCTGGCTGTCGAGATGGTCTATCCTTGCATCTGTGGTCCAGCACTCTGTTGAGGTGGCTCAGTCCTGCTTCCTGGGAGTCCAGAGGATCTTCCTGGAGCTCTGGGCCAACTTAAAAGTGATGCCCTCCGAATCTGGTGTTCCTCTCCCTGGCACTTCGGCTCCTGCAGCAGCAAGGAAGTACAGCCAGCTTCGAGAGGATGTCCAGACGAGTTCACTTTGGAGTTGATTGGTCCCACCAACTCAAGGGGAGAAGTCCTCCTTGCAGGGCTTCTCTAGTCGAGGCGAATTTGGAGCTTCAGGACAGCAGCAGGGCTTCACCGGGCAAAACAACAGTCCAGGAGTTGCAGCAGGCTTCTCTTCCAAGTTCTTCTTTGGATTCCTTCGTCCAGCGGTCGACTCTGCCCTCCAAGCCAAAAAGCCTCACCTTGTATGCAGGTTTCTCCCATTCATTCCAGCCTAGCTGCCAGTCAAACAGCAGGATGGCTGTCCTTGCCAGAAAGCCACCCGGCCAATCACCTTTGGGTGCATTCCAGTAACCAAATTTAAGCACAGGGAGTTTCGGGCACCTCCCTCACTTCCTACCCCTGCCAGACACTCTGGAGCCAGAGGAAGAGTTCACTCATGAATCCCGCCAAAGACAAAACGAACAAAGGGACCAAACCTAGTTTGGCACGCAGAGTAAATCTCAAGAAGGACCTTTCCACAAAGAAATGGCGAAAAAAGAAGACTGGGCTGTTTTGGCAAAATTAGCACCCAAGGGTGCTTTACTGCAGCTGCAAACGTAGCCTGCGGTAAAAACACACAATTGTAGTAAAAAGTAAACCACTGCCACCAGCCATTAATCGTAGAAAGGGTAACATAAACATTTTACATGAGAAACTAGACAAAGGGGATACTAAGTAACCCCTCTATCAGTGTGTGCTGGGTCTAGAAAATTACAAATGTAAGTAAAGTCACTTTCACTTTACTGCTCTTGGAAACAGTAGTTTCACCAAGAGAAGGTATGTAAACCTTTGGGAAATCTGAAAGAATTCCCTGTACTACTGCACTGAAGGTGCTGTGTGTCACAATGTAAAAAGATGCCCATGGAGGTTGTCAGACTCCAAAAACCAAAAGAGAAACAGAGTTCAAATTTCAGAAAAATACATGAGAGAGTGGGAAAAGGGTCTAACTCTTTCCAGGTTAAAAATTAAAAGTCCTAGAGTCCAGCAAAAGTGCTGGTGGTCTCTAAGTTAGAGAGGAATTAGCACATTTCTGAGAATTCTCTTTAACACAATGTATATAGGAGCGTTACACACTAGCACAACATTTCTTCCCAACAGTTCCAAATGCATACACACACGTGGAAAGGGAGCCAGTCTGGCATTCCCAGCCACTGATCTACTGGATTCCATTTGTAAAGCAGCCATAAGAAGCTGTGTGTACACATACATTTACACAACATTACTGTATTGATACTCGAATAAGAGCAGGCTCTTGGGTGGGTCAGGCAGATGTACGCTATCTGTTTTCTACCTTACCTACAACATACTTACCCCCAAAAGTAACACTGCTCGCTAATCATTTCATAACATGCAAATCTAAATACATTCACAAGCCCCAGAAGAAACGTGTTACTTAATGAGTAATAGTATTTCTGGTTCTTGTATCTGTTTAGAATCAAATGCACCCATGCAGACTCTCCTGAGTTGGGTACCCAAATGTTCAGCATAGGACACCCTACATCAGTTACCTCAATGTTTGCCTCACATCTCTAAGAACATGGAAGGCAAATAATGTAATATCTAGGCATCGAAGGGCTTTCTGGGTACCTACTCATGCAGAGAAGGGAAATAATAACATCAACACCCTTGTTGATGCATATTTTGACTTTGGAAAATACAACTAGTAATACTCTGTGCCTAACAATAGATGGCAGAATATAGAGGGGAAATAACATTTATCATCTAGAGTCTGTTTTTATTGTTTAGAGTAGTATGTGCACTTTACTTATGTCTATAAAAGGAATAATAAAATGAATAGATACTAAAAATGATAAAATCAGTTGTGGACAAAAAGAACAAATGATGATATATTTGTATATCATTTATAATGTTGATAAACTCTTATTTATGATAAATCTTGTATAGAAAATGATGGTTTGCATGAAGAGTGTTCTTTCCCTCCAAATAATTCGGAACATTAGTCAGTAAATCATAAGTAAAATATGTTTAATTTAGTTAGACCTGTGGAGTGTTTCGGATAAAATGGCACTTATTATAGAAGCTCGCCTCGCTAACTTTTTTTGACTTAGTTGAGAACATAAGTTTTTTTGGATGAACTGGAAGTGCTTCTAGGTCTCATCCATTAGGCAGTAGTCTACTTGTTATGTGACCAAGACAGGGTTTAGGACCTCATTACAAGTTTCTGAGTAATTCTGTTGGTATGATGTCAAACTCGTTTACTGTTTTCATTACTCGGTCCCGCGGATTCATGGTGGGATTACAAGGGAGGAAATGGTGCTGTTAATACAAATGTTTTGGAGTCCATGGGACTCCACAGGGATTTCATTAGGTTTACCATGACAGTTAATTCCGCTGTGGTAATTCCAAAAAATGTTGCAGCTAGAGAATTCACCTCTAGCTTTTTGCTCCTCCACTTGACCTCCAAATTCTGTATTCAGTGGTGCAGGAAACTAATAGGAAAGTAGTAGCAATTCCTTTACTGTCCTTTTACCACCATGTTTCCCATATATCTGAACTTCTAATGAGGCCCTTGGTCTTTCAGGTTAGGTTTGTGTTCTGAGAAAAGATCAAGTCTGCACTGTATGTCTAGTTTTGTGAATGGTGATGGTCACATATTGGTCCACTTGTTGCTGCGCACTGTTTCAAAAGATGAATTTGCATACAGGGTCAGTCTCTGTTTGAACTCTTATGAAAACGACATTTTGAGATATTGTTTGTCTAGTTAGGTTCACCAAGTCTTTAAGGACATTGATATCCTAGCCAATACTTTGGAATGCGACTCCCGGAAGAAATAAATGAGTGACTCCATTTATCACACAGATAAGAAGGCAAAGTTGACACTGTTTGTGCCGCTGATGTCTGTGGGAGATGCTGAACCAGGAAACCAATGAGATTGTCAGCGAAACACATTTTGTTAAGTCCAAGAACGTGGAGTTTGAGTCAAACAAGTGAGCTTGTGGCTAAATTATTTTTATCAGGTTGGATTTCATTTACATTAGGGAGTTTGTCGTTGGGTCTGGTGGGTCTGGATTTAGGTAGTAGGAGGCGGCAATGAACCTGTGTCAAATTTGAATGTATTTTTATTTTGGATATGCATAATGAATTTGTGCCCTGTGGGTTGGTCCCAGAAGCCACAACCTAAACTAATTGATCCACTGATTATTCTTTTGGTATAATACATTGGAACAGTGATCCCATTTTTTTTTAAGGTAACAGATGAAACTGCAGGCTTTTTTGTATTTCATTAAAAAATGCAAGAAGCATGTGTGAAATGTTATTTCTAGAGGTGGAGGAGACGGAGAATTCCTAAGTATGGTCGAGCCAGAGCATCTGGCTTGGCCATAAGAGCCAAACAGGAGCCGACCATCAAATGACCCATGGCGCATGGCATCCTTGCTCAACTCCCCCACAGCCCAAAATCTAGATTAAAAACTGGAGAAAGAATGTTGTTTGTGGATGAAAGCAAATAAATATGATTTCTTTTTTATGTTTGCAAAATCAAAAAATATGTCTGCTGCTGTTAATGTGTATTGTGCTTGGCGTGGTATGACGACAATAATCACATCTACATCATTTTACCTCCCATGCTGACCTAAATCTTCAAAAGAAGGCCATGGTTTTTAAGTGTGGTTTGATGCAAGTAAGCCAAGAGAAGAATATGTTTGTGGCATGAAGTTTATGAATGTTTATTGTTATGATCATATATGAAGCAACACTATATTCTATTAAACCAAGAGTTTAATTATTTATTTTTTGAATAGCATGCATTCTGCGAACTGAATCACTTCTAGTTATTTAATATTTGCAAATAAAGCACAGTACGATTAAATTATTTGCCTAGGATCACACATATTGGTTAAGCATTTTAGGCACTTTATAACATTTCTACCAAGCTCTAGTTGGTACAAATATAGGTTTTTTGGCTTCCAAGAACTACAATAACTCTATCTTATAGAGATTACTAGAAAAGTACGCAAAGCACATAGTCTAGCAACTTGACAACATGTACATCCTTGTAGAACATGTTAAGCAAAAAGAGAAAGATTGTAACTTTATTTTGTACATCCTAAATGGAACACTATAATTACCAGAATATAAAGTTATCGGGGACTAAAGGATTCTCCTTTATTTTACACCCCCCTACGTACTGGACTTAAAGGCACACAGTAAAACAAATTGCCAAAATCTCCTGCCTTGAGTCATTGTTTGTTGCCAAGTTCCAACTTGCTGTTTTTCATAATGTTAGGTAAATTCCCATTTCCTCAAAAAAAGGAAACCTTTTTTGTGTACCGATTAGCAGATATCGCGTCTATAAACTAAGCTTTAAAAAAGGGGTTTTATTTTGGGAATTAATTTGTGTTGGAAGTATCCACATATTTAGTTGCTAATTGGAGCTGTGTATGGCTTTTCAGGTTAAAATGTACCTATCACAGCTCCAATTGCATACAAATTCACACATAAGGTGCTTCTGAGAACAAAAGATGGTGTTAATAAAGAGTAATTGCCAGGCCTTCTTAAAGTATCAGCTTAGGAGCACTATCCCTGACACTGTTAATCACTGGCATCCTGACCCTCTCATGACATCTCTAAAAGCCTTTGAATGCTGGCCAAACATTTACAGCATTAGCTGAGACAGCTTCTTTTTTATTAACATTGACCACTTCCCTCTCCCCACCCTCAATATGTGTAATCGTTTTACAATCCTGAGTGAGCAAACATAATTTTAGAATTATAAAATTTGCGGACGCATGGGTACAAAGAAGTGGTGGAAGCTCCATACAAAGTCACAAACCAGGCAAGGGGAAGGGAATACAGTGTCATAAAGGGCAGCCACAGGCAGCATACTAGAAACTCATTTGATTCTGCTGGGCACCCTGCTAAGTCAAGTAAGTTCAGAGTACCATCATAGGCTAGAGGGGCATTGTGTCCAAACGTGGGGGTCTGGTGCCCTATTCACTTTCAGGTAGTCCAGTAAAATATGTGAATGGCAGTTCAGAGGGGCACCATTCAGAATGACAGTCATAGGGCATGATTTAAATGCATAGAAGTCAGGGCAACCATACAAAGTCATGCATGTCAGGAGCATTTATTTAAACTCGGAAAGATCAAAGAATGCAATAGAAACAAATGCAGGAGGCTGACTCCCTTCACAAACCTGTCCCTAGCCTAACAACAAACCACTGCAGTGCAGATTATCGGCTATGCTTTTGTGAGGTAATTCTCCGACTTGGTTTCGAGTACGGTTAATCTCTCGTCCATTGCCCTCCCCACCACCTTAGGATTCTGGTCATCTTTGGCCCTCACTTTGAATGTGAAGACCTCCATGCTAGATGCAGACAGTGATTAGATGTTGTCGAGTGGCACTATATCCCCAGATGGTTATAGATAGTATTTATAGGTCAAAAATGTCCTGAACAGTATTCAGTGCTTTTAATCCAAAAAAGATTTGAAACAGCCGACACGTGTTTCGACCTATGCGGTCATTCTCAAGGCGAATTCTTCAGAATGTCTCGATACGCTTGTCTTGGTAGTCTTGATGTGATGTATAATCCTTACTTGTCTTGTTACTGAGTCACATGCTTGCTAGTATTGCTGGCTCCTATTGTATTATTTACGGAATTGGTGTAGCTGTAGATCAGCAAATAGTTTAAATTCCATACGTAATGTCCCAAAGCCAGAAGTTCTGGCTGCTGATTCGTATATCTCGTTCTCGTATGTATTAGGCAGATTAACAGGTCATATCAGTAGTGTTCCGAAGCTCACAGGCATTTACAGGGTTTTCTGATACCCTAATGGCTAAAGTCCTCGGGATCGGTCCTGCGTGGTCTCTGACGTTTTCGCCATGCCAGATCATTTCAGGTGAGTTGGTGTAGGGGCAAGCACAAATAACCCAATATTGTTGTCACGTACCTGGGTAGATAGGTACACAAAATGTGAGCAAAGGCAGAGCAGCACAATAGCTCAGTGAGTTGAAAGCTTACTTGGTATACCTGCATCTATGCATTTGAATCCCAGGTGGGAGCCAAGACGAAATCAGTGCCAGATTAAACCCTGTGGAGGCCTCTAGGCAGTCACAATATCAGGCCCCCGCCTCGCAAATTATTTCCTAACATGTTTTTAATTTTCTGCACAACTTTATTTTGATCCGTTGTCACGGGGCCCCTAAAAGGAGTGGGGCCCATAGGCCAGTGTCTACTTGCCCTAATGGATAATCCGGCACTGGATGAAATGTTTCCTTTTTCCTCAACTTTCTTTTTGTGCAGGCGCAGGGCATAGGCCGTGTTTTAAAAAAAAACCTTTCTTTATTGTATTTTCCAAAATGCACATACTAATAACCGACAAACAAAATACTCCTCTACCTCACCCTAACCCAAAAACATACCCATGGCAGCATGGTACATGTAGATACAACAGAAAAGACATTTCAAAGCTTAAACTGCCTCTCCCAAAAATCTTATCGCTCGTTTGCCTCCCCTACAGCACGACCGGCCCTACATATCACCACATCCTCCCAATATAATACAACTGACCCGGCACAACAAGACCCCGTCCCCATGACCTTCCTCCCACCCGTGATCAATCTTCGTTAACTCTGTCCCTATTCTGAGTTTTGTTTCGACAGCCATATGTGTTCTGAGTGGTCCCCAATAATTCAATGGTCTGCTTCGGCTCGGTAAAGATGCTGCATATTAGGTCTCTCTTTTCGTGCACATATTCATATAATTCAACCACTCCTGGAAGCCTGGTGCCCTGTGCTTCCCCCAGGATCTTACAATCACAGATCTAGCCACTACCGATGCCATTCCCACCAGCCTCCGTTCTGCCTGCAACCCTCCCTTAATCGGTGCTAATAACCACAGTCTTGGGGAGTATTGCCTTTGAGTGCAGAGGATTTGCGTCACAGCCTACTCAATTTTGATAAAAAAAGGACAAATTTGTGGGCAACCCCATGATACGTGGAGAAAGTCAGACGCATTGTATGCACACCTGGTGCACTGGGAGGGTTTGTCTGGGTAATACTTATTTAAGCGTGCAGAGGAGTAATATGCCTGGTGCAATAATTTAAAGTGGGTCACCCGGAAGCGAGTATTCAGGGACAGGTTGCGTGTTTGCATAAAGATCCATTTCCACTGCCCCTCAGAAAACACCCTAGCCAGAGCAGTATCCCATCTAATGATATGTTTATCCAGCTGATGTGTTTTCTGTGACCTAATAGTGCTGTAGATGGAAGATTCCAATTTCCTGGTGTTCGATGGAGCGATAACGTATTAGAGTACTGGGGAGGTGGTGGCTGCTTGCGGATAGTCTGGCCACCTATCTTGAAATAATACGGTTTTTAATTGGAAACATTAAAAAACGTATTATTTCAAGATTTGAGAAGGAGAACTAATTTGAAGATTATAAGGTGTGATGATAACACCATGTTGGATATAACTTGTTTCGCTTTAACATAACCACAAAATTAAAGAATTTTTGAAAACCTCATCAACGTTGTATCAAACAAATTCTTTTAATTTATTAAGAAATTCACATGAACAAACTCTGTTTATTGGATGTTCCTTTGACTCACCAATGAAGATATTTATAATTAATTTGGCGCATTAGAGTAACGTATTCCCAAAAAAAATCTCTCACTGTTGATTAATGACAATGGTCTATATAGGAAGAGCACTTTAGGGGATCTTTGGTTGCCTTCAGAAACACTATTACCAGGGTGTTTCTAGTGGATTTGGGTAGGACACCCAAGGCACAAGCTGATTCATACATGTTACATGTTACCGAGTGCTGTATTAGGAGATCAACATATTCTTTATATAGCTCAGCCATGATGCTGTCCAAGGCAGGGGCTTTACCATTGGGGCGGGAGAGAATCGCCCTACGTTCATTTAGGCCATCCCCTTGAGCCGGGTCTAACCAGCCCAAAGCCACTCTACCTAGGTATTGTAAAATGGAATTGCGTCGAGCAGTCTTTTGGAAGGCATACAACCGCTCATAAAAGTTGCAAAATATATAATTGATCTTTGCAACATCACTGGTAGGGTTCGCCTCCTGGTCTTCAACTCCTACGATAGCGTCTAGATGGTGCTCATGCTTTATGGCCTAGGCCAGTGTCTTACTGGGGCGATTTCCCTCACCATATGCTGCTGCTGCAATCGGGTCCCCTAGAAATCGCTCTTCTCTGTCTATTAAGAGGGCCATATCCTACCTTTTCCTTCTGAGTCGAGCACGTATAGCAGGGGAATCATGATCCCCTTGTCATAACTCCAAGCTCTTGATTTCTTCTTCAAGTGTAGCTATTGATCTGCGCAACGATTTCAGGACTCCCCCTTCCCTGGATATGCAACATCCTCTAAGGTATACCTTAAAGGCTTCCCACACCACCTTGAGGTCCGGTGTTGAGCCTGCGTTAGCCTGGAAAAAGATCTGTATGTCTTGTGTGAAATATTTACGAGTGTTAGGGAGAATTCTCAGAAATGTGCTAATTCCTATCTACCCTAGAGACCCCCAGCACTTTTTCCGGACTCGAGGGCTTTTTAATTTTTAACCTAGAGAGAATGAGACTTTTTTCCCACTCTCTCATTTATTTGTTCTGTGACTTGAACTCTGTGTTTCTTTTGGTTTTTGGAGTCTGACAAACTCCATTGGCATCTTTTTACATTGTGGCCCACAGCACCTTCAGTGCAGTGGCACAGGGAAGTCTTTCAGATTTTCCATAGGTTTAAATACCTTTTTCTTGGATAACTACTGTTTCCAAGAGCAGTAAAGTGAAATTGACTTTACTTACATTTGCAACTTCCTAGACCCCGCACACACTATCTTACAATACGGTGCTGGAAGGGTTACTTAGTATCCCCTTTATCTAATTTTTCATGTAACAATTTTATGTACCCTTTCCACAATTAATGGCTGGTGGCAGTGGTTTACTTTTAACTACCGCTGTGCGTTTTTACCGTGGGCGCATTTGCAGCTGCAGTACAGCACCCAGGGGTCCCATTTTTGTCAAAATGGCTCCGGTCTTCTTTTTTCGTCATTTCTTGCTGGAACAGTCCTTCTTGAGATTTAGTCTGCGTGCCGAACTAGGTTTGGTCCCTTTGTTCGTTTTGTCTTTGGCGGGATTCACTGGTGAAGCCCGCCTCTGGCTCCAGCGTGTCTGGCGGGGGGCAGGAAGTGAAGGAGGTGCCTGAAACTCCCTGTGCTTAATTCCCTTGGTTACAGGAATGCACCCAAAGGTGATTGGCCGGCTGGCTGTCCTTGAAGGACAGCCACCCTGCTCTCAGAGTGACAGCTAGGCTGCAAATATATGAGAGAAAACTGCATAAAAGGTGAGGCTTTTTGCTTGGAAGGGAGAATCGACCACTGGAGGAAGGAATCCGAAGAAGAACTTGGAAGAGACACTTGCTGCCACTCCTGGACCGTTGGTTTGCCCAGTGAAGCCCTGCTCCATTGCTGAAGCTCTGAATTTGCCTCGACTAGAGAAGCCCTGCAACGGATGACTTCTCTCCTTGGGTTGGTGAGACCAATCAACCCCAAAGTGAACTCGTGTGGACATCCTCTCGGACCTGGCTGTACTTCCATTGCTGCTGCAGGAACCGAAGTGCCAGGGAGAGGAACACCACATCGAGTGCATCGCTTTTAAGTCGGACCCGAGCTCCAGGCAGATCCTCTGGACTCTCATGAAGCAGGACTGATGAAGCCTGAGCCGCCTCAACAGAGTGCTGGCCCCAGGTGCGAGGAAAGTCCATTAAGGTATCCAAGAACCGCAGTGGTGCTTTTTGCGAGAGACGCGAGGAGCTGAAACCGCAAAGTGCCACTGATCTGAAGTTTGTTCATTTCTGCTGTCAACCTTCCATTCGTAGTGCAGGAGTCCCCAGACGTCCTCCCTCTTGTGCCCACGACTGAAGCCCAAGAACACAGGATCTGCAGAGCTACACAGGAACAGGAGCCAGCTGGAAGCAGTTTTTCTTCTAACCGAAGGTATCGTAAAACTAAGAGGACTTACCCCTTGTTGTGTAGCCTTGCTAGCTCTCAGTTGAGACTTGTCTTGGTTGCCCTTGAAGAGTTGCTTGCTGCTTTGTCCCTCACAAGCCTCCCCGCTTGTGGCCCTACAGTGATTTCATTTTCTACAAACATTTCTTAAACCTTGTGCAAGACTTTTTACCTACCTGCAAGAAGTCCTTCAGCTCACCTAGACTTTTGCTCAACTAACATTGGCTGTCCTGGTCCCCTGAAAGACTATTCTTACCTCTGTCTTTGTTCTTCGCCTTTCCCCAAGGAAAGGGTTAATTTACTTATCATTGGAGGGGTTTAAAAGTACTTACTTGCTTAAGAATATTTGTTAACCATTGTTTTCTCCCTCTAAAACTTTTCATTTGCTCTCCTACTCAGTATTGCTCTAAATGTGCCAGTGATAAATCAATGTCCACAGTGTCCTAGTTATTTAAGTCACCTGAGGGTGAAGGAAGTGTCTGTGCGCCATCCCCAATGGGTATCAACTGATTTAGTGAAACTGAGAGTGCGTATTTATTGAAGTATATATTGTGTTATATGATTGCTCCCTTCTAAAGAAGGCTTATTTAAATTAATTAATTATTGTTTAATCAAGAAACCTTGTGTGTAAGTGTTTATTTGAATAACTGTCATTGTGAAAATCTGTGTAACAACCTTACAGCTCACATTGACCCCTCTTGAGGTAAGCCTGGCTGCTCAGTCACTCTACCAACTTGTGTAGTACATGCTTATACCAAGGGTTGGGTTAACTATTGCCAGGAGGACAAGGCTGGTGGAGTCTCAGACATGGTTCTGCATACAATCTTGCCAAACAGAGACCCGGGAGGGGAGTACTCCACCCTGATAGGGAGCCTCAACTTCTAGGGCGCCAACCCTCTAAACACAGTATAATCAGAATGGATCAACCGGTAGCCAACGTGGCGAGCGGCGAGGAGAATCATGAGGATCAGGCAGTTCCAATGCAAATCATTTGGCAGCCTCAGGGCATGTGAAAAATACAGTGTTGTCCTTGTGTACCACGTGTATTTTAGCCGGGTACAACATTGCATATCTGATGGACTTCCTCTTTGAGATATTCTTGACAGTCTGAAACGGTTTTCTTTGTTCTTGAACCTGCGGGCTGAAGTCCGGAAATGGATCGTCGCTGAGCCCCATCGTAACTCCCCTTTTTCTATGGCAGCTCCAAGTAGCACATCCCTGTCCGGGTAGTTAAAAATCTGTGCAATGATGGCTCACTCAGGGGCTCTCGAGGGGGGAGCCTGGCGGCCAGGGAGCGGTGTACCCGTTCCACCAGGAACATGTTTGAAATCGGGGGCCCTCCAGAACCTCCAGGAGCAACTTCTCAACAAACTTTTACATGTTGTCGTTAGAGGTAGATTCAGGCACCCCCAGGATACGCAGGTTATTCCTCCTCGATCTACCCTCTAAGTCATTGTTCTTAGCTACAACCTCTTGACTGTTTGTTGAAGAAGTGCAACTTCACGGTCCAGGACAGCCACCTTATCTTCTCCATCACTAATCCGCTGCTCAGCCTCAGTCATGTGAGCAAACAGTTTGTCAATTTGTATAGTGGAGACATTGACCTTGCATTTAAGGGCGTCAATTTTCACTCCAAGGTCCTCCAAATCAGGGCCGCCCCACACACTCCGACCAATGTGGCTCTTCCTGCGTGGCACCCAGTCAGTCCGGACCGAGCACTGGTGATCCCCATGCCCAATCCAGGGAGCTGTTGGCACTCTACGAGGTTTGGAGGGCCAACAGCAAAAGGGGGATCAAATGCAGCTCAGGAGAGAACCGGCACTTTCAATCCGACCTCCACCGCATGATTCTTAGTGGGGCTGCTTGTTGCAGGGGACCCCCCACCCCGGCACCAGATCCGGTCCGTCATGGAAAGATTGACTTTCTACGTGCCTAAGTTGCAGGGCTACAGCCGGAGATTGCTGCATGTGCACCCATCACCTTCGTGGGGGACACAGTGTCTCCGGTCTGGCCCTTTGGCTCTCTTCCCGGTCCCTCACTCAATTCAGGACCTGGGGCCGCTGGGCTGTCTGCCCCACCCCGTCACGTCAGGATAGCACCGCACACAAGTCGTGCCCCATGAGTTTGTTATGCTGCTCTGATTCCACCTCTGAGGCCGTGCAGCCCCTATCCAGAATCCTCTGTGGTCGCTGCAGTGTCATTGGGTGGCCCGCCACCACACCGTGCAGGCCGGAACTCCATGTCAGCACGGGTGCACCTGTTCGTATGTGCACACAAGGGGAAGTATCGCAATCTCTTACGGCAGCATCATTAGCAAATGCTGGTTTGTGATAGAGGACGGTGGCACCAGGAAAGCAGGATAATTGAAAGGATATAAGAGCATGCGTCGGAGTTCTCTCGGGGAGTGGATGTTTTGTAGCTGCGCAACAGCGCCCCCTCTTATAGGCCATGTTTTGATGAGGCACTAGCTGGAGCCAGTTGTTTTGGCTCAGCCTCGCCTGCCTCTTCCAGCTGTAGTTCTTTCACAAAGCACATAAATTTAAATGTGCAAGGTTTCAATTAGAGTTAGGCAAGACCTCTTTTAGGCGCTATAATGGACTGGGGGGAGGAGGGGCACTGGGAAGGCTCTCTCATGCAGATATAATCACATACACAGACATGGGTAGGCACTGAAGAAGGACATGGGTAGGCACTGAAGAAGGCAGTTATTGTTTAAATATAAAGCACAATTAACTATTAGCTGGATAGATTTGTAACGTCAGATCCTATGCATTGTAAAATCTTAGTGCAGTATGAGTCAAAAACTCCTCCCTCCTTCCCAGAAAGAATGTGGCTTGTGCTAAAAATTGACCTCAGGCGAATCCACAGTGTCCGCCACTAAGGCTAGCCCTGGCAGAACACACGCAAAGACTCACCAGCTGTCTACGGTCCGTCAGGGGTCCATGAATGCTAAAAATGGGATTTACATGCTCTGTACGGAAAAAATGCAGCAATGGGACATATTATAAGTATTAAGTGTGGAGGGAACCTTCAGGGCCCAGATAACATGAGTAGACTTAGTGCAATATGGAGAAAATGATTGGAAAATGTTTATATACCATAAAATGTGTAGCAACATCAAGGAAAGCATGAGCTACAGTGTATTCTTGCATAAGCTAGCAAAATATAGAACAGCATGCTCTGAAAAAACTGCTGACAAAGAAGAAAATAAGGTTTTGGAGCATCCCTATTATGGAAGGAGGACGGATTGGGATGAAGCCATGGCCCATAACCAGTGACGCGACTACAGCAAGACAGGCTTACATAAATGCCTGCCAGGCACCAATTTGCCAGGAAGGAACGGAAGAGGGACAGGAGATGACCATTCAGGCAGCAGAGTCCTTTGCAACCATCCTCATCTTCTTAAGATTAAACTTGTTATCCTTACAAGATAGACTCTTGGCCTTATTTCCCTAGACAGTTGTACTTATTCTGGTGTGAGCGTAATTAGGGACACCCTTACAAGTGGTGACGTTCCCAACGTGATCTCAGTTTTCCCCCGTACTTTGCGAAGACCCAAGCCTAGTAACCAGGAAGGAGTCATGCCCATCTACAGCGACCGGGCCCTCAAATAAAAAAACATGTGTTTCCTGAGCTGTTTCAGTAGGAGCCATTTTAAAAGGAATCGTCTCTGCTCACTGAAGCGGGGCGTGGCTCCAGAGAGAAAGACAGGCCAGTATTGGGACCTTGTAACAGAGGAAACTCGAGTGAACACGCACAGGTGAGTAAATTCTTGTAAGAGATAGAAGGAGACATGTATGTATGCCAGTATGTTGGTATGAATAGATGAAGTATGAGGTCAATAGATTGAATAGGACTTTGGTGACGTGTTAAGGTATAGATTGGAAATGACCTTTGTTGATGTGTTATGGTATAGATTGGATAGGATTTCAGGTTATGTGTTAAGGTATAGATTGGATAGGAGGTGGGTTATGTATTGAAATTGTCGCGTATTTCTGTTTGTCTACTTTTTATAATGGAAAAAGGGAGCCTCAGTGTATAAAGACTGAGCAGTAAGGGATCCTCAGCCATAATAGGTTGAGAAGGTAGTGCCACACTGTATTCTTTTACGACGATAAAAGCAATGGGATCGTCAGCATTTACAAAAACTGGGAAGGTGGTACTACAAGGATATAAGGCAAAACAAGTAGTGGCTCGGTACAAGGAATGGCCTGGATTTTAGTAAATTATTTTTGTATATTTTCTCTTGCTGTATTTTGTGGTAAAAGGAAGGTAGATGAGTCGTGGTGTGTCTGTGTGTGTGTGTGAAAACAAAGTGGAAAAGAATAAAGTGGGGTGGTGGAAAAAGTGGGTGATGTGGATTTTTGTGTAACAAGCAGCAGCATGACCAGTCCGGTAACACTCCGGAATTAATTGACCAAGAAGTAGTTGATAATACAGCAACCTCAAGAAGTAAACCTGCTGAAATTATCTTAATACCAGAGTCTGAAGAGACAGAGCCCTCCTGTTCTACAGCGATCTATGCAATATTTGCAGGAAAATCCCAAGGATCGGTCAGTAAATCTAAGAAAGCTGTAATATCAGAGCTAACAAAGAAAACAAAGAAAATGCTGATGCCACGTAATGCTAATAAAACACATATCAATAACATTTACCATCAGATAGAGCTTTGGATGTCTGCCAATTGGCTCTGTTTGAATGGTAACAAACAGAGATCCTCATCTTTGGCTGAAGACAAGCATCATCTCGGTCCAAACTAAGGTGAAAACACTGGGCGTCCAGTTGGAGGCCACCCTGAACTCTGAGGCACATGTCAACCAGCTGAGTCAAAATTGTAATTACTATCTTGATCTCCGAGCTACGATCATCTCAAGGCTAGACTATTGTAACTCCCTACTGATTGGAGCTTCAAGCTCTAACCTAAAAAAATTGCAAGTATTACAAAATGATGCAGTATGCATCGTCAAATGTGTCCCAAGACGTGAAAATATCTCAAAGCACAGACAACACCTTCATTGGCTCCCCATTAAGGAAAAATTCCATTTTAAAGTGGGAACCATGGTCCATTAATGTATTTTTGGACAAGCCCCTGCCTATTTAAAAACATCAGTTCCACAATTTCATCCACCTAGAATTCTTTGTTCCACTAATAAAAGGCAGATCACTTGCCCAGACCACAAACGCACAAAGGGACTGGGAAGATCCTTTCTGCACCTCACTTCCCATTATGCTGAGAATGGAACCCGTTCTGGGAACTTTCAGAAAGTCCCTAAAACCCCTCTTCTTTGAGTAATGTACTCTCCTTTACTTCCGCTCCTGTTCCTCTGTCTTGTCACTTGATGGTTGTCTTTTTTGTGTAAATGTGTTGGTGCCCTGATGCCTGCTGGTTTAGGTGCCCTACAAATAAATAAATTGGGGGTTGTGCCCTGCTTGGCTGCTTTCACTCCTTGGGTTGTTGGATTTCCAATTTTGCAGCTAAATGGAGTGAAACAGCTCTGTTACTTAAACAATTAAAGAACGGTCTGATTGCCAGTTAAATTCTGAAATATAATGATCCTTTATTGATTGCTTTTGATCTACCCAGAACTCAGGAGGTCACATCACGCACTTTGCAGACATTATTTAACATGTTCAACGACAAATCTTTGGATTCCATTGATAACACTGCGGGCACTTTAGGCTCCTTGATACAGGGCGTTCTTGGGAAAGCATTATTCCCACTGCTGATTTCTGTTATTCTAAGCTGACTATAGTAAGCGGAAGGGTGACTTTGACCATTTGTTCGTCCATAATTTGAGTAAGCCCCGATGAAGACCTGCGGTTACAAGTCGAAACACGTGTTGGCTTTTCAGGCCACCCATTAAAAGAACTATTTGAAGAAGTTTTTCAATTATGATTGTTGATGAGAGAATCCACACACTACCTATAGTATTTTTGTTCAAACTCTGACTTAATAGGGGACTAGCGCTCTGTCGCACACTCTTGCGGGTTTAGTTTTTTAGGTGACTTGGGGCTACTGTCACTTGGTAGGACCACTGCAGACTCAACACCCGTGCTGCAGTTTGATTAAGTACTACTGTAATAGGACAACAAACGGCTTATCCTTAGCTCGATCAGGTAGAAGCCCATACACTTCTGTATTTCGAACCTGGCTCTGGATCTTGAGGATCTTCTCTGGTGTCCCTGGTTTGTTTGCTGTCATCTGTGCACCTTTGTGGAGGAAGTGGGACTTATCCAGCTTTATCCTCACGACGACAGGTACGCTTACTGACTTGGTTTCAGAAGTTTCTATGGAGCACTTTATACAACACTAAAACTACTACAACTGATACTGTGGAGTACAACTGTGACATTTTTCTAGGGTCTGCATGGGGGTCCCTTAAGTTTTCCACCAAGCTATACATTTTTGTGACTTCTCTGATTTATTCTTTTTTTTAATTTTTTTTTTACATCTGTACGTTAAACTCCTGCCTCAGGATATACACTGCCACTATGTGCTACTTTTGTTTCACTCCTTGGAATGTAATATGTGCCACTGGGCCTAGGTAGTGGTAGTGTAAACATAAATATACCCTGGGCTTTGGTAGCCCTCGTGGCTTTGTTGGACATTGGGTACCCCTTTTTACTACCTCTGTTTTAATGCATGCTGTGTGCATATGTATTATGTTTAATACTTACGTAAAGTGTAAACCATGACTGAATTCAGTGCAGCTTCTTTGATCCTAATTATGATTGTAATTACTCTGTGCTTCCCCTGGAAGTCTATATGTATTGTGTCAAGAACCAGGTATGGAACTTTCCTTTTAGGGTAAAGAGTGTGTTAGGCCTTATCTTGCCTTTTGCTTTTGTTATGCCTACATTATACTTATTTTTCATAACATAGATATATGTGTGACCTTGAAATAAAAGTGTATATTTGTCAGTAAACCAGTGTGGTGTATTCTTTTGTGGTGACTAGCATCTCCCTGCTAGCCGTCCTCCCTCCTGAAGTTAAGCCCGACTGTTCCGATACGATTAGCATTAGAGAGTTCGGACTTTCTTTTGGGTGACAGCCTGTTCTACCATTTGGTTAAATGGTTCCACACCCTTCAACCTCAAGAGTGTTGTGCAAAAATCTCTTGAACAGCTATTCCATGGGAACAAATGACACAAAACGTCTCAACATCGACTGGACACGTTGTGAAGTGCATATGAGCCTGGCTGGGCATGCCGAGCATCAAGAACAAGTCTGAGAAATATTTGAAGTGGATCTTTCCCTCTGGCCAGCCTTAAAGGGCGCTATTTATGATTAAGAATCCACTCTCGACCTTTTCAAAAACGTTACTGTCTTAAATATTGCCTGTGCGACTCGGTCTTCAGACTCAGCGGGCCCGCTCACAAAGTCTGCATATTTTGTGCTAGTACACATCCCTCCAGAAGATTAGCCTGTCCTCAGCTGACAATGTTAGGAAATCATTTATTTTTGCTGATTTCCGCACTTAGACTTCTTCCCTTGGCTTTGTTTTGACTCCTGTCCTCTTTTTGGAGATACAGAAAGCCGTATGCTTTACTTCTTTGGCCCTTTTGCTCATTCTTATGGGGAAACTGACAAGTCCATTAGACTATCAGTACTGAGAAACTGTCTCTCTTTAAGAATTTCTTGTATTGTGACAGTTGCACACATCACACTAAATTGAAGTGCGGTTAGGATACTTTGTATCCTTATATCTTTTTCTGTAATGGGTTTTTGGTTACTTTGACAATGCGCCTAAGATGAGCTGGTAGCAGCCGATATTTTTCTACCATGTTTTATTAATTTTACCTGTGCACCTTTGCGTTTACCACAAATGGTTACTAAGGATGGCTAGCACCCTATGTTGACCGTGCCATGAGATTTTCGCTTGCCCTTTGGCCATCTTGTTCTTTGGCCTTCTTCCTGCCTTCTCAGATCAGAAATGCTATATATGGAATGCCCTTTGCTGGGGGAAGGCTGCTGCTTTTTCAGGCAAAGAAGCAGCTTGTCTGTGAGCCCTGATGTTGGGGCTCAGGCTGCCTGGTCCCAGTACGCACCTAGGTGCCTAAATGTCTGATGGTGCCTTACCATTGGTGGGCTTGGGTGAGCGTCCAGCCCAAACCATAGATAAAAGGAGGGCTCCTGCAGTGATTTGACAGATCATTGATGGAGCCTAGATCCGTACAAAGAAGAGCATCCCACTGACGACCCAAGGACAACTCTTGCAGCTGACTAGCATCGACTCCAGTGCTGTCCTGGTAAAGCCCCTGCTCTTCTGCCTGACTTATTATTATTATTATTATTATTAATTATTAAGAAGACCCTTGTCAGTGCTTCGACCACTTGGCCAGTGCAAACAGCCAGTTTTGATCCCTGCTCCTAGAACCATGCCTTCTGAGCTTTCGCAGGTTACCCTGGACCAACCAGTGGACTGCCCAGATCTCTCCCAGGCCTACCTCACTGCTGCCATCACCATTCTGAGTGCATCCATGAACTTGGGGGATCTTCAGCTGTGTAACAAGATGCCTTTTCCCGCATTTTCAGCCTTCTTGCATAAACTGAAGCTGTGCCGGTCCTGCTTCTTTGTTTGTCCATTGAAGATCACCTGTCCGTGCCTGATCATGGTGACCTCCATTGCAACTCATCTTCATCACACCCTGAAGGTGTCCTAGGGGGTCTGCTGTGCAGAGGTCTTCATATTTTCTTCGGAGTCAGGGAATACGTCACCATACCAGTTTGTGTCCCCCGCTGTGCTCCATATGGTTACATGGGCATAAAGTCCTGTCCCAATCTCACTCTTTCCTAAATTTCCTCAGTGGAGGCCTGGTCAATGATCTTCCTTAGCCTATCCTTGTGACAGGAATTGAGTGAGTTTACGTACCTGCACTTTGCCTAACTTTTTTACTCTTTTTAATCATAACCACTGGCATTGTCAATCTCTTAATAAACCTACTTATTAAGTACATCTTTGGAACTCGTAATTTGTGGTTGCAAGGTCCCAAATCATCTTAGGTTGGACTTTATAAGAGCTAGGGAAGCTGTTCTATGGTTATTCTAAAGTGTCTTTTCGACTTCACTGCATACCTGTGTTACACTGCTTATTGAATCAAATGTTTTCCTATATCGCCTGAGGGTTATTGTATACATCTGTGTATAGTGTTGGTATGACAATATTTAACTAGACATTTTTACTTGCTTAGTGTGTAGTTTGAAGGCCTAATAAATCATTATAAATGTTTGTCCTTAGTGGACTAACTGGAATTATTGGTGTTGTTCTGTGTGGACTCATTGTAGCCCTCGACCACTCTCACAGCTCTCCCAAGACAAAGCCTTGCCACTCTGCTACCTTACCTTGATTGGGTTGGGCTAAAGTGTCAGTGTATCGCTGTTCACCATCATAGTGTGGCCTCCCAAAATCCAATTGCAGGGTTGATTTTGGAAGTCCATCGTAGCAGTTACCTCAACGGGGAAAGAGGTTTCTGATGCTTGTTAATCTGCTTAGAATCACATGCTGTGCATATGGTCCGACATCTAGTGGTAACCGCAGAGTATTGCATCTTGTCTTTCGGGGACCGAAAGGGGACGTCGGCATAGGCGTGTCTGTAACACTATCCCTATTGTGACATGTAGTGTATCCAAAACCCTCACGTGCCGAGGTCCCTTAGATTGTTTTTTTGCGCCCAGATAACTGGTCGCCCTATAGCGGAGCTCTTACATAAGAAACATTGGGCCTCATTACGAGTCAGGCGGAATGGGTTAACGGGGTCCGCTAATGGATGCGGACCCGTTATTCCCATTCCGCCTGATTACGAGGTCTCCTCGCGGGACCCGGTAAGGACGCCTGGTAGGTAAAACCAGGCATCCTTACTGCGTCCCGTGAGGGGACCAGGGAGCTAACAACGTGCCGGTCGTAATCGGCCCGTTGTTAGCTCCCTGCACCCATTCCCATTGAGCCCTATGGGGGCTCGAATGGGAATGGGGAAGGTCCGGGCCGGGTTCCCTGAGGGAGGAATTACCGGGCCCTCCTAACTCGGAATGGCCTAGTAATTCCCCATTCAGGGAACCCGGACCCGGTTTTGGAGGCAGCCATGTCGCCAATAGCGGCATGGCTACCGCCAAAGCCGTAATGAGGCCCATTGTTTATCTTTATACGGACTTTGTCGGTTATTCCCTTATAAGTCACTTCGACAGCGATTAAGAACTTAGACGAAGACTGCGGGAAGTTTCTACAGCGGTGGATTTCGGCATCCACATGGCCGGGCCCTCTGGCCAGCCTACACAGTAGGGAGAGTGGGGTCGGGGTGGCCATATCTTTAGTTATGTCTTTCCTCTTTCTCCCTCTTTGCCCTCTGTCTGGTCATCTTTGTTTATACCTTTTGCTATGGAAAGGACTCCATTTAGGTTCTGCCCTAAGTGTAGATCACGACGAGAAGCGGTGTGCGGCTTGTAAGCTCCTTCGGCCTAAGACCCTTAAAGGGATGGTCTAGTAAACATTTTTATTTAAAAAATAGATGGCAACATAAAACATAAAAAAAAATACTAGCATTCTCCGTTTTAAAACTTCCTATGTAAAATTTAATTTTGAGCTATTCAAGCTCAAAATTCGCAAAAGCAAGCACATGGGCACATCCATTTTGTGAAATGGAGGCCCTCCTGTGCTGGCTTTTGCTTTTGCGGCACTAATGAAGGAAAAGCCAGCAGCTGTAGCAAACAAAGGCTACCGCTGGGTGGCTTTCCCTTCATTAGTGCTGTAGGCGGAGGACGGGGACCGGAGACCAGAGCAGGAAAGCTGCAGCTGAATCTCGGTAAGTGCTATTTATTTTTTTTTTTAAAATAAGCACTAGCTGCGGTTTTTTTTCTAAGTTTTCCGGGCTGGAGGAGCCCGGAAAACTTTGAAATAAAACCGCAGCTTTAAAAACGTATTTATGTTTGCGGTCGCTTTTGAAGTGACCGCAAACATAAATACAATGTTATTGTGTTGGAAAACGATGCGGTTTTTCTTTCCAAGTTTCTCAGGCTCCTCTGGCTTGGAAAGAAAAACCGCAGCGTTTTCCAACACAACCGCGTGTGTTTCTGCCTGCTGTGGCTATCACTTTGGTGAAAGCCACAGCAGGCAGAAACACACGCGGTTATGTTTACATGCCGCGTAGTGTTTCTACCTGCAGCTGATTTCCCATTTGGGGCTCGCGGGCTCCCCGTGGGGAGCCCGAGAGCCCCAAATGGGAAAGCAGATTCAGGTAGAAACAACGCGGTTGTTTTCCGCAATGCCGCGTTGTTTCTGCCTGAATCTGCTTTACCATTTGGGGCTCTCGGGCTCCCCACTGGGAGCCCGAGAGCCCCAAATGGGAAAGCAGATTCTGGTAGAAACAACGCAGTTGTTTTCCGCAATACCGCGTTGTTTCTGCCTGAATCTGCTTTACCATTTGGGGCTCTCCCGAGAGCCCCAAATGGTAAAGCAGATTCAGGCAGAAACAACGCGGTTGTGTTGGAAAACGCTGCGGTTTTTCTTTCCGAGTTTCTCAGGCTGCTCCGAGCCGGAGGAGCCTGAGAAACTTGGAAAGAAAAACCGCAGCGTTTTCCAACACAATAACGTTGTATTAATGTTTGCGGTCGCTTCAAAAGCGACCGCAAACATAAATACAATGTTTTTAAAGTTGCGGTTTTATTTCTAAGTTTTCCGGGCTCCTCCAGCCCGGAAAACTTAGAAAAAAAACTGCAGCTAGTGCTTATTTTTTTAAAAAAAATAAATAGCACTTACTGAGATTCAGCTGCAGCTTTCCTGCTCTGGTCTCCGGTCCCCGTCCTCCACCTACAGCACTAATGAAGGGAAAGCCACCCAGCGGTAGCCTTTGTTTACTACAGCTGGCTGGCTTTTCCTTCATTAGTGCCGCAAAAGCAAAAGCCAGCACAGGAGGGCCTCCATTTCACAAAATGGATGCGCCCATGTGCTTTCTTTTGCGAATTTTGAGCTTGAATAGCTCAAAATGTTACATAGGAAGTTTTAAAACGGAGAATGCTAGTATTGTTTTTTTTATGTTGCCTATCTATTTTTTAAATACATTTTTTTACTAGACCATCCCTTTAAGGAGCGCCGTGTAAAGCGGTGGGCCACATACTGTATGTCGCGGATGGAACCCTCTTCCCCCACTGCCACACCTGCCGAAAGTGACGGGGGCACGTCCGATGACCAAACATCTGTATCGGATATTATAGACCTTGAGGCGGACACTTCTAGGTCTGCCACGCCCGCCCCCTACCCTTCAAGGCCTGACGCAAGTCTCGCTTCAGGAACAACACCCGGCGAAGGGGGGGTACAAAAGCCTCAACACACTAAGCACACAACCCCTCCACCAATTTCGACGGTTCCGTGAAAGGTGAAAGCGCTAACAGGGCCGTCGACAATTTTGGCTGATTCCTCTGATCGGGTAGATCAGCAGCCCTTCCCTGCATCTCAGCCCTCAGGTCCTGTCCACCATGAAGATGTGGTCCAGATGGACACTTACCAGGTCATCTACAGTGAAGAAGAAGACCCTTCCTTCCTGCAGGACTACACTGAGGACCAGGCGGATGCCATGGACAACTGGGAGGAAACTCAGCAAGTGGAAATAGAGCCATGGACGCTCCCCACGTAAGATCAGGATTCTGATGTTCTATGCCTGGATTCTCCTCCATCCACCCCGGCTCGCCAAGCCTCGCCTGTAGATGACCAAATGGCCAAATGGCCTTCAATACCATCTTAAGGAAGGCAGCAGATCACTTTCAGATCCCTACACAGGAGGCGGTACCCGAACAAGACTTTGTGGAGGACATTCTCAAGGAGAAACCCCCCTCAAGCCAAGCCATTCCCCTCCTAAATTCCGTTAAAAGGAGATCGGCCCCCTCCCTGTGTCGTAAATCTCCCCCGTCTCACCTGGGATCGCTTCTTGCTCTGTTCCGCGGGAGGATTCCTCTTGTGGACGGATCGGGTCTTGTATATGCTCGCTCGACTGCAGAGCGCGTTCAGAGTTCTGGGAAGGTCGCAGTTCCAGGATGTCCAGGAAAAAGGTAGCGGTCGCTAGGGATGAGGATTCCGGGAGCAGAATTAGAGGGAAGGGGAGAAAGGAAGGAAGAAGCAACCAGGAAACTAGGAATAGTGGATTCGCCGAACAGCACACACACGTCAAGTCACTACCTAATGATAGCGTTGAGAAGCGCGGGGCCGCAGGGGCATGGCCAATTTATAGAACGTGCCGTGTGCGACGTGAAGGCTGGTGCGAGGCAAGTCACTTGGCACGGCCATGTTGGGAGTAACAAGGAATACAACCCCCGTCGCGATAAGGACCAGGAAGTCCAGAAGGGGCAAGTTCTATGGGTCATGACACCCTGGTCACACCAGCTCAGGCGCAGGCAGTAAATTATTTCGACCAGCTCCTTTGGACCCTCAATATATTAAAGGCCACGCCACTCCCAACTCCTTGGTAGTCACTACAACCCGGAAACGGGCAGGAGTACCCCTTGCTGTGGGGGAGGCACCTCCAGATAAGGAATCCTAGAGGTTGTACACCCAAGGTAAGCGTGTTACCTCAGCAGCTGCATACACCACACGCTTAGTGAATAACACCACGCTGCTGGCCAGTTATGCAGACGCACAATGGAACCTTGTACAAGAAGGTCTCCAGGAGGTTCCTGAACCCATTGGGTCCAGGCTTCTCACCATTGTGGCCCAGGGCAGGTAGGTAAATCAGAATATAATCAAGAACACTCCGGACACTGCTGAGACAGCAGGCAGGTCTCAGGCCCAGGGCACTCTACTCTAGCGGCAAGCTTGGCTTCGCACCTAAGGATTCAAGCCTGAAACACAGGCCGCTCTTATCAACAAACCCATAGAAGAGAACAATATCTTGGGGAAATCAGTCAACAATGCCCTGGAGACGGCCAAGAAAGAGCATGAGACTCTTAAATCCTTGCAACAAATAACTCAGAAACCTTCCCCCCACAGGAGAGGTGGTTCTCATCGGTCCTTTCGAGGGCAGCCCCGTGCCAGTCAGAACAACTACAGCACGGGAAACTACAACTTTGGACAAACATCAGGAAGCCCCGCCTACTACCCACGTAGGGGTCAGTGACACGGCAAAGGCAGAGGCCCCAACCCCAGAGGAGCCACAGCCTCTGGTCAGAAATGACCAGCAGATCCAGGTCCCCTGCCATGTCACCCCTGTCAGGGGCGTTCAACATCTTTCCTCACGGCATGGGAGGGGATAACTTCAGGCCAGTGGGTTATAAAGACGGTCGCCCACAGGTACTGCGTGGAATTCACCCGACCACCACAGTTTAGACCACCACGCTCACGGCACCTCTCAACGGACCATCTGCAGATCTTGGATCAAGAGTTGGAAGCAATGCTGGGAAAGGACGCCATAGAAGCCTTCCCTATTCTTCAGGTAAACGAGGGTATTTATTCAGTGTACTTCCTTGTACCCAAAAAGGACCTCACCATGTGCCCTGTTATAGACCTGCGCCCAGCGAACAAATTTATAAAACCTCAAATGTTTCGTATGTTAACTCTACAGGAGGTGATCCCACTGTTGAAACAGGGGGATCACATGGCAACATTGGACATGAAAGATGCATACTTTCATATTTCAATGTTGCCAGTGCACAGGAAATATCTAAGGTTCATGATGGATGACAGGCATTATCAATTCATGGTGCTCCCCTTCGGCATCACCTCAGTGGCAAGGGTGTTTACAAAGGTCCTGGCAGTAGCGGCAGCACACCTGCGCAGACTGTCCGTCCCGGTTTACCCTTACCTCGACGACTGGCTCATAAGAAGGGACTCTTACGACACATGCTTTTTGAACAACCAGAAGACCATAGACCTTCTATTCAGTCTGGGATTCTCCATCAACAAGTAAAAATCCAGTCTAGTCCCCAGTAAAGTAAAATAATTTTGAGGCTCTAATCTGGACGAAGGACGGCCTCGTTTTCCCCTCCAACGAGAGGGTTCAGAACATGCTTTTTCAGATCCCTCAATATGCAGCCAGTCGAGAGGTGACGGTATGCAAAGCCATGCGCTTGCTAGGTATGATGGCGTCATGCATTTACTTGGTTCCCCACGCGCAGCTGCGCATGCGTCCCATGCAAGAGTGGCTTGACAGCCAGTGGTGTCAGGCCAGCGGACAATGGGAAGATCTGATATTTGTCTCGCCAGCCCTTGTTCTCTCTCTGCAGTGGTGGTCGAGGGAAAACCTCTTGAAGGGGAAAACCTTCACCACCCCTGCAGTGGAAGCCACTCTCACGGCAGACACATCTCTCATGGGGTGGAGGGCTCACCTGCTTCAGCAGACAGCGCACAGAGTGTGGTCCCCTCAAGTAGCGTCCAACCATATAAACTTAGTGGAGCTTTTAGCGGTGTTCAAAGCATTGAAAGCCTTTCAGATACAACTGCAAGGGAAGACGGTGCTGATCCTAACGGACAGCACTACAGCAATGTATTACCTGAACAAGCAGGGGGGTACTCGCTCTCCAGGGCTATCCAAGCTGTCCCAAAACATTTGGATATGGGCTCTCAAACACAAGATGTTTCTTTTTTTATTTTTTTTTTTTTTATTATTTATTTGTTTATGGCTTTCCGAAGAGAACCTTTACAAAGTCGAATACAAAGGAGGAAAAGGGTCGTTAAAAGCTTAAAAACTTGGTTTTGCAGGTCGGTCAAGAAAAGCTCACCCCTTGTTCGGCATTTTGACTATACTTTGTGAGTATCAAACAGTTTTCTAAAACCTTTACAATTGCCGTGGTGAGCATAACTTCCTGACCGGAGATCAATCTATCCCAGAAGGAATCTTGTGAGAGGGTCTCTTCTCTGGCGACGAATCTTCCCAGCAGCTGCCGTCTTGCGGACCAAGTCCCCTCGCACTCTAACAGCAGATGTCTCAATGATTGTTGGTTCGGTGGGTCACAGAACCTACAGAGCTTTAAGGTTTTTTCGCCCTGCTGTCTTTTGGCCAAAATTTCTCCGGTGTGAGCCAGATTTAGTCTCAGTCTTAGAAAGTTGTTTCGAATACTCTTGTCGGGAAATTTTTGGAGATAGCGTGGTAGAGTACCCACTTTTCTCTCTGCTGTTAGGAAGAGGTTCGGTGGGTTTAACAGCCTAACTCCTTCAATCGTGCAGATCCAATCATGAATTTCGAGTTGTTTTTTTATTTTCACAGGATTAGCAATCAGTAGTTCTAGTGTTGAGTTCAGCCTGAGTAGGATGTCCCCCGCTTTTCTTTCGAGGGTGAGGAGATGTTTCGATTTTTCCTTTTTATGGTGTCCCATTACGTCGAAGAGTAGAGTGGAGGGTCCAGCGGTGATAATGTTCCGATATAGTGACAGAAGCTTCCAGTCCGCTCGACAGCCTAAGGAGATAAGACCCAGTTCATATCGCAGACTACTGAGAGGTGTGCATATCGGCAGATTTAATGCTGCTTTCCATAGCCTACCCTCTATTTTGCTCCAATTGTAGTTCCAGAGCATAGGTTTTACTTCCAGGCCGTACAAGAGGATTGGCACAGCTTTACCAATGTAAAATTTTAGAAGCGGCAATATCGAAAATTTGCAGAACTTCCCCATCAGGTTCTTCATCTGGGCCGTGATTTTTACAGTTTTACCAAGGATAATTGGTAGCATCTTACTCATGGATGGAGATGCGAAAACTTCATAGCCCAGGTAAGTAAGTTCTTCAACTCTGGGAATTTCCGTTTCTTCGAGGATCCATTTCCTGGATGGTAGGTTTTTTCTCGGATGTTTGAATACCAGGATTCTAGATTTCGAGGGATTGATTATTAGACCGTTGATCTTGACATAGTCACTTAGTTTGAGAAGGAGCTGCTGCAATCCTCGGGCCGAGCCGTCCAGGAGGACAATATCATCTGCATAGGCCAGCCAATGTATCCTTCTCCCATTTATCCTAGGTGCTATCATGGAGGCCGATTCAAGGTAATTCCCCAGGTCTGCTAGAAAAAGGTTGAAAAATAACGGAGCGCCTAGACAGCCCTGCCGGACTCCCCTGAAAACCTCTATGGCTTCTGATAAATTTCCGGTTTCGTCCAGTCTTACCCTGATGGTGGTGTTTCTGTGTAACTCTATGAGCATAGCCAAAAGAGGTGCTGGAATCCCCCAGTTTTGAAGATGTTTCTTTTGTCCCAACATGTTCCAGGGGAACACAATCTTCTGGCAGACATACTCAGCAGAGATTTTCCTCTGCCAGAAGAATAAGAATGGCGACTGCACGAAGACATTGGGCCTCATTACGACCCTGGCGGTCCGGAAATAACGGTGGCGGTAAACCCGCCGCCACCGTTGTTTCCGGACCGCCTGATCCCGACCCCTGCAGGCGGGAGGTGATGTTCCCGCCAGGTCTGACCTGGCGGGTTTAACACCTCCCTCATGCAGGCGGACGAGGAAATTACAAGATGCATTACAAGATGCTGCCGGTGTTTCCATGATCCCGATAGGACTCAATGGGAATGGGGATTTACACCATTCCGCCTCCGTGATTCACGGAAAACCGGGGTTGTAATGTCCCGGTAATTCCGGGAATCACGGTTACCGCCGGACTCGTAATGAGGCCCATTGTGTCCAACGTCTTCGCAGAATGGGGTTTCCCAAAGATCGAGCTTTTCGCTACTCAGGAGAACGCCCAATGCCAAGACTACGCCTCCAGGTACCCCCAGAACCATTCCAAGGGGAACTGTCTTTGGATAACTTGCTTGGGGAAATTTGTCTACACTTTTCCCTCGACTCCCCTTCTCAACAAGATAGTGCACAAGATGCACCAGGAACCAGTTACCATGATACTGGTGGCCCCCATGTGGGCCCGCCAACCCTGGTTCGCTCACCTGATGGAAATGTCCCTCTCCCCACCAGTCAAGCTACCCTGCCCGTACAACATGTTGTCTCAGGACAGGGGGGAGACCCTACACCCATTCCCACAAACTCTGAATTTAGCAGCCTGGCTCCTGAGATCATAGAGTTTGGACACCTGCAACTCCCTCAGAGGTGCATGGACATAGTCAGGGAAGCGAGAAAACCTAATACACATTATTGCTATGCCAACAAATGGAAACGTTTTGTCATCTGGTGCAATTCCAAGGGCGTCAACCCCATCGATTGCTCACCCTCACACATTGTGCTGTATCTAACCCACCTGTTGGACACTGGGTTAGTCTTCAATTCCCTAAAGGTTCATCTGGCTGCTCTGTCAGCCTACAGCACATCACAACAGAAGGTATCGTGGTGGAAAATACTGGTGATTAAAGCCTTTATGGAAGGGGTTAAGAGGATTTATCCTCCCATCTCTCACCCAGCCCCTGGATGGGATCTGAATGTGGTTTTGACCAGGCTAATGGGAGCTCCCTTTGAGCCTATGCATAAAGCAAGTCTGAAGGACCTGACTTATAAGACAGCCTTCCTAGTGGCTATCACTTCTATCAGAAGGGTTAGCAAACTACAGGCTCTTTCTGTTCTATACCCTTTTGTTACAGTCCACAAGGATAAGGTAGTTCTGCGCACACATCCCAGGTTTGCGCCTAAATTCATCTCGAAGTTCCATGTGAACCAATCAATAAAACTACCCACTTTCTTCCAGAACCCTACTAACATGGCCGAAAGAAGCCTTCATACACTAGACGTGCTCAGGGCAGTCATGTTTTACCTGGAAAGAACTAAACCACTAAGGAAGACTAAACAATTCTTCGTTTCAGTGGCAGCTGGTAGAGAAGGGTATGCTGTCCCTAAATCAGCTATCTAAAGATGGATTGTCAAATGCATCACACTATGTTACACTCTTGCTAAGAGAGAACTGCCTTTCAAGCCTATGGCACACTCTACTCGGGACACTGGGGCTACCATAGCATTCATTGCAAATGTTCCCCTAGAGTCCATTTGCAAAGCGGCAACCTGAAGTTCTGTACACACCTTTACAAAACACTATTGCCTAGGCACTCATTCTAGGTCTGATTCTCAGGTGGGACAAGCAGTACTAAGACATCTTTTCTCTACTGTTCCTTCTCACACCCCACCTCCAACTCCGGGTACTGCTCGCTAGGCTATGCACAGCATATGATTCTAAGCAGATTAACAAGCATCAGAAGAAATGCATTACTCACCGTAATAGCATTTCTGATGATTGTATCTGCTTAGATTTACATGCGCCCTCCCTAGATCCCTGCACGGGCTAGAAGGAACTACTTTCTCTCTTCATGTACTCACTCACAATAGCCGTGGGCTCCCTCATGGCAGAAAAAATACAATCGCAGGGACTAAGGCGCGTGAGGGATTTTGGCTGCACTACACGTCACGATAGGGATACTGTTACAGACACGCCTATGCCGACGTCCCCTTTCGATCCCCGAAAGACCAGATGCAATACTCTGCGGTTACCACTAGATGTCGGACCATATGCACAGCATGTGAATCTAAGCAGATACAATCATCAGAAATGCTTTTACGGTAATTAATGCAATGGATGCAATTCAAGATTTGCAGTGTACTCTGGGAAATGTTAAGAGCAATTTGTTGAGGTTTGATTAGTGTATTCTGACTAATTATTTCCACGGTCAGAAGAGCATGAAGGACCTTCTCCACGAGCATAAGTCTCTTAGTACGTTGGCCGCTCATTGGAGTTTATTTCCCTGCCCAAAAGTCAGAAAAGACTGTGTCAGATTTAGGTGCAACATTCATAGGAAACAAAAAATTCAGAAGTGTTTCAATCTTGATGACGTCAACTATACGTTCTGTCGTTTCTGCAGCGATGCAAATTCGATTGATTCATTGGAACATTTAATCGTTTATTTTGGTAATTTGGGTAGGGATCGTCAAATTATCTTTTCGAAAAACATTTATATAAAATGAAATCTCTGAATTCTGAACATATTTGGCAGCTTTGCTTGAGTGGTGCGAATGGGTCATTGTGTAATGCGATTGTTTTTTAAATGCACTGGAACTGAATATTATTACAAAATGAAATGATTATTGTTTTGCAGAAATGCAGTTCTAGAAGTATATGTTTACATTTATTTCTTTTATTTGCTTCTTTTAATAACTAGGTTGTAAAACTGATGTATTATTTAGTTTTATTTATTGTGATGTTAAGTGTATTTTTTTTTTTTTTTATCTTCTATTGTTACGGTTGAAAAGTATTTTTTTAGCCATTAAACAAATAAGAAAATAAAAAAAAATACTTGATACATCGGGATACTGTCAGCAAATGTTTTCAAGGCATTTTATGTGCCCTTCTCTTGTTTGCCAGATTGCAGTTTTCCTGGTTGATACCGAAGGCTCTCTGGACATTGCTGGAAACAAAGAGCTCACAGTAAAGCTGTCTGCACTGAGCATGCTGCTCAGCTCCCACCTGGTGAGTAGAGAACTTTCTGAGAGGGAAATCGTTTGAGGTTACCCTGTACTCTGATGATTATGCATAGGAAGTGCTGTGCTGCCTACTATCTTACAGTAGTTTGCTATACAGTTAAAATGACCATCTGTCCTCTGGCCTGCAATCCATCAGGGACAACTCAGGCTTCCTAACATCGTTTTGCTGGCTTGGGCGATAGCAATGAAGATTTGACCTTAACTTTGCCATGAAGGGGTATCTCTGCGTTCTTGTTTGAGCATCTTGCTACTCGGTGCCTCAATCTTTTTAATACCCTTCCACCCATGGAGGGGCTGCCCAATGTGTGAACATGTCACATTTCTGCCAAATTCCCGTAAACTGCTGCAACAACTGTCCAGCTTCCTGCCACCAGCTTGCTCAGCACCTATCTGTGCAGTCTAGTCTCAAATTCACTTATCACTTCCCCCTCCAAATATTCAACGAGGTGTCCATGCACTTTTGCTAACTGTAGACCTAGACGTTGTGCGTGCAAAGTAATCACGTTAGATCTGTACCAGACTTAAAAACTTCAGAAACGTCTGCATTAAATAAAAATGCCATGATCAATTAACCAGGACAAATTTACTTTAGTCAAACCTGTGATGAAGTGCCCCGCCTTGCTCTAGAGATTGGTGATAGGGTGACCAAGTGGACTGGCTGCTGCCATATGCTATGTGATGCAGGCGACAGGAGTTGAGGGGAGAGGGGAAGTTGTGTGGACTGGTGGTGGTATCCTGCTTGTCTGCTGGTATGCAGAGGGATGCACTTAAGATCTTTCACTTTCTTCCTTTCTTCCTGTGTCTGCGCATGGTGATACAGCAAATGAGATGTAGTACCCAGGTTGGCCCTTGGCCTCCCGCGGCACACCATTTTCCAGGAGTGTGCAACTGGCCAGATTCGGTTCCTCTTTAGTCTGAATGATTTCTGCCACCATTTCTAATTTCGTTTTGGGTTAACACTCAGATTGAGTTCTTTGGGTGCAATGTTGCTTGCAGTCGTGGTGTTCTAGATGCCACACAATGATGTGAAGTTCTTTTAATTCTGACAAGAAGTATCAGTGGTGTCGTTATCATCCCAAGTATCACTGCTTTTCAGCAGCAGCTGCCTGGACTCTGATGGATCCTAATCTTCGTCTTGACCATCATCAAGGTTGTCATCATTTTTGTCAGAATTCTTAGTGTATTGGGCGGCGGAGATTGATACCTGGAATTTGTATTCTCCTCCTGCTGCTGAATGACACTGTGTGTTGTTTTTCTCTGATGTTCACTAGAGATGATCTGCACCCCTCCCCTTCTGGCATTGAGATAAGAGAAGTAAAGGTTCATCCTACTCTGTCCGTCCCGGTGGATGATATTCATGAGCTGGATGATAACTTCAATTGACCTCATACAATTCTGCCATCCCCACTCCACACAAGTGTGTGATTCCCTGCGTGGGCATAAAAAGAGAACGAAAGAGAAAAAAAAAAGGATCTCCCTGCACATGAAGCCACACGGGGGACCCTTCAAAGAAAGAAAACAAAACGTTGAGTGTCTCTGCAAAAGTGAAAAGATAACAAGCAGCATATCTTCCCCTGCCACTAACTTCTTTAGGTGCTGGCATGTTCCCCAATATGATGTTCAGTCACTGACTGTTGTATCACCCACTTCCCTGAACTTTTGCTACTTTCTCCCAAATTACTCATATGCAGTGTGTCTTGCACATTCTTCCTTTGCGTATTCCCGGCTCCTCCTTCCAGGTGTCATAGGATGGCACATGTTTCTTTCACTCAATTCAAGAGACAGACAATGACTTGTGTATTATCCACTTCTATGAATCTCTGCTACTCCCTTCCACAAAACTAGAGGCCAAGTTGAAACTCTAGGCTAGAGCAGGAGGCGTGTTGAAGACCTGGGTCTAGAACTGACAGGGGCCAGACAGAGAGTGTTAGAAAGGAGGCTGAAGTGAGTCAGAGGCATTATATTCCCTACAGTTTACTGAAGCACGACAGGGGCACAATAACCCCTCAAGGTGGGGGGGAGGAATTAAGTTGTATATCTCCAAAACCACAAAGAGGAAGACCAGAGAGATGGGGGCTGTGAGACTCAGACCAACATAGCAGTGAGCAAGCCACCAGCAGGAGCCTAAGACCCTTCAAGTAATGCTCAGGTGTGGGAGTGGGAGGAAATCCTATCTGGGTGCATTCACGAGAAAACCTACAGATGTTGTCCCAGGCAGGGTGGTCCAGGAGTCCCCTGGGTCAGCAAGGGGAAAATTCACCTGCCCAGACCTCTGAGGACTTGTAGGGTCCATAACAGGTAGGAGGCCACCGCGGGAGGTGATCCAACCAAGGCACACATATCGAGCAAAGACCACAGCCTCGGCGAACCAGACCCACCAAGACTAAGGAAATGCTCTAGGATACTATAACTCCTTCAAACTGTGAGTGACTTTGTTCGGCACAGCCCTGTGTGTGATCACTCGGGAACTTTGATTTCTAGAATAATGCCTTAACCGTTGGACTCCCTTCCTAGAACAGGGCATATACTTTACTGTTTGACTCATCCTGACACTTATTTTGATTCTAGAAACACCCTTCTTCTGTTGTGTTCAGAAAACCCTATTTCCCACAGGATTTCTCTTAACCAGCCCCTGAGATTGGAAAGGGGAGAGAGATCATGAGGCTAATAATTAGCCAGACCCCAGGCCGTGGAGACAGTGACAATCAAAACAGGGAGATGAGCCTCATAAAATCCAGAGGGTCTCTTAATATCTGGTGTGATGAAGCCCCCTGCCTGGTTCTGAAGGCAAGACCTTAGAGGCTATTAACCTCATTCCCCTATGCCGATTGGGCCCAGTCTTGGTAAATCAACCCTACTCAACCTGCTTGGGAGAACCTGCAATGCACCCATCCCCAACTGGGGGAGCCCAAAGCACTCCCTGAAAAGACCTGCATTCATAACATTAGCACACAAGGAGGTTTTCCTTATACTCACCTGTAGTAATAGGTGTTAGGATACAATTTCCACCTCCCTGTGCACATTAGAGGACTCTTTGCACAGGACTCTGGGTGCACTCGGCAGAACTGCCAATAGAATACAGTGAGTTCTCAACTTCCTGAATGCTGAGAATTCAGAGTGGGAAGTAAAGTTTCAGCAACCTTGTTTCCTGGCAAGGGATTATCCCACTGAGGGCAACAGTATTACCAATTCCCTAAATGATTAGTGACACAAACTGTTCCCCAAGCTTATTGTGGAAGCAAATAAGAGTTCAGTACAGGACTGGCGAGGGCCAGGTAAGAAAGAATAAAATCACAAATTATGGATAGGCCAAAAATAGACTTGCCCCAGCCCCTTGGATCAAAAGCATTCACGAGTGCCCAAGGGAGGACAGCCCTTACCTAATTGCCAGCCACAGTTTTAGACCCTCACTGGGATACCCACAAGGGGTACTAGGGAGCACACTATACCAATACTCTGGAGGTTTTAGGAGCTCCATTGCATGAGGAGATGGTGGCAACAAAATTAAAGATGATATGTAGGACACTGGGGGAATAAGATCAGGAGGGGAAAAGACAGCTGGGACATGAACATCAGATGGCAAGGAAAGGAATCAGGAGGAGAGCGAGAGCCCAACACCTCGCTAGTAAAAGCAGGGATGTTCTGGTGAGCCCGGTTGGCCCTCGGCAGGACTAAATAGACAGTAGAAGTAGTGTCAGGGAGTTTACTGTGGATTTAGCGAGGGATGTAAAGAGAATTCAGAAGGAAGTTGGTCCAGACTGTCTGAATCCTTTTCTAGCTATTCCTGATGTCCATCTCCCTAACCTGTCTGCTCACAGATAATGCAATAGAGTGAGTTGTGCAGTATGGGACCCCAGAAAGTCTGCATCGGTATCCGGTCTTAAAGAAGGGTTTGGGTCACCATGAAGCCTGCAATGTCTGGGAGGGGTGAGGCAACCACTCCTGAACTGTTTTATCTAGGACCTTTGCTCCTGAGACCCAGAAGGTGTAGTTATCTGCATCGTGCAGAAAAGACATTGAGCAAAGGGACATGTTCTTATGAGGAATAGATGCAATCCGATTAAGGAGAAAACCATCCTGATATTTATTTTCTTTGGGAAAATCATGCTTCATTTTTAGTTGTCCAACCTAATGAAACCCACAATAAAAGATAGTGAACACTGACGCACATTATTGGCCTCCTTCTCGATCCGTGGTGGAAACTAGTGACTTCTTTCTACCTCTTCAGTTCTTTTCTCATGCGTTTACCTCCCTCAATACTTTCATGCTCTGCCTCCTTCACTCTTCTCTGTCTCTTCTCTTCCCCCTCCAATTCACTCCCTCTCTTTCCCACATCCACTCTTGACTCTCCCTCCTCGTCCACCGGTTTCCTTTCTCTCTCTCTCGCCTCTGCTCTTGACTATTCCTCTTCCGTCTCTCGCATTCTTTCTCTGTTACACCTCTAGCCTCCCTTCTCTTTTCACCATTGTTTCATACCTTTCCTTCCTTCACCTCCATTCTAATTTCTCCACCTCCTCTTCACTCTTTCCTTCATTCTCCTTGCTGCACCTCCAGGCTGTAAACTGCGCTTTGCTTGCCTAACTCCTGACCACCACACCTCTTGTCACTAACGGTCCCCTTTTGTCCCTGCTCGGGTTTGGGCATGAGGGGGTTAATGGCACAAGTGTGTTGTTACATGGTCAGAGACCTGACCCTGCCAAGGGGGCAGAGGGACCCCTCTCAACCTGAGGCAGAAAGCCTTACATGGTGCTTGTCAGAGCCAGCCCCGCCCTAGAGGAGGGATGAGGGAGTTGGTACGGTCCCAGTCTTTGTCCCCTCCAAATGTGCCTAGTTGCGAGTGGAACACTCTTATTAGCCAATGCCCAATATGCATTCAGCTGCCTGCATTCTCTCTGTTTTCATCCAAGACTACGAGATCCAGTATTCAGAGCTTCGACCAACAAGATGCCTGCCTCATGAGAGATAGAGAAGAGCAAAGAGCCAAAGTCGGCAAAACAAAACATGTCCGTGCCGGTGCAGAAGACGCTTCCCCACTGCAGAAGTCAAGCACGATGGGCTATTATGTCTATGCCGATCCGCTGTCAAGAGACGCTGGTGGACTCATGCAGGAAAAGGGGGCAGGGAATAAAGGACTATTTGACACTTCTAACCTAGGAAGCCCAACCCCAAGTGGAACCAAGTGAATGCAACAACTAATTGGAGTGGGAGCATTCAACTGAACAGGGCAAGAGTTCCTATAAAAGAGAGCAAGCAGCAGAGGCAAGTGTGGGTTGTTCGGGTGATGCCAAGGGGTGGGGAATTGGACCAAGAGACCAAGTGGTGGAAAGATGATGGAGAGGAGTTTTGAGGAGACTAGCAGAAAGTGTTCTAAGAAAAAGTGTTGGCTGGTGAAAGTGGCACTTAGGTGTGTGAGTGCGTGTATCGTGAGTGAAGAGAGCGACTGATTTAAGTGCAAAAGCAGGGGAGTAAGTGAAAGGTAGTGAGAAAGTTGACTGTGAAAGAAAGGCGGGTGAGTGCAAGAGAAGGAGTGGTTGAGTGGAGTGAGGAAGAGACTAGTAGAGGGAAGTTAAGAGTAGTGGAGAGTAGAGGGGAATGGAGAGTGGAGAGTAAAGGGGAGAGTAGGAGAGAAGAGTAGGTGTGAGGCGTAATAACATCAGGGAAATAGAAGAACGAGAGGGACAGAAAGAAGATATGAGCTGGAAGAGAGAGGGGGTAGAAGCAAGGAAAAGGAAGAAAAGTACATCAGGGACACAAGTACAAGATCACGAGAGAGATAAAACGAAATGATACCTGAGCAGTTGGATGGAACCATTTCTTCTTTTGAATATCATCAATTTTGTGAGACATCAGGCTAGGTTCAAGCTAGGAAAACCCCAAAGGGAATGGGAGAGATAAGGCTTCTGACTTTAGGCCCACATCATACTAAGCATCGTAGACACTAAGGCTTAACAATCTCTATTTGCCTACATTGAGGATATGAAGGCTGGGGCGATACGTGTGTCCTGTTATTCGTGCATTATAACTCACATCCGCTCAAATTGATCATTGTCAAATAAAAATCCTTGAACCATCTCTTCAATCATTTGTATTCGTAAAGCCAGCTGTTTCAGAGATCAAGTGCGAGTGAGATATGAGTGTGTTTGTTGCTTGGGTGCTACACGTCTGACTACAGGTTTACCAGCTGCTAATGATCGGTTAGCGTTCTGCCTTATTGTTGGCAATGAGGTTTCAGGGCTCATATATTCTACATTCATTTAATGTTTAATCCTCCCTCACCGTATGGGAATCCAAAGGAATAATTAAGGATGGCATTGAATTTATTCATGTTAAGATTGGATTAAATGCCAAATCCATGTTAAATCTTATCCTCATCTATAGGCCACCGTCACCTAAGGAAGACTTCACCTTAGCACTGCCTAATTATCTGCTGCCACACCTTAAACTCCGCTCCAGATATCTCATCCTGGGGGACTTTAATTATTAGTTTGTGGATAAGGATGATCAACCAGCCATGGGTCTGGAACTCGCCCTGGGTAACCTTGGCTTTGAACAGCTTGTTAATTCCCCTACCCACATCTTGGGACATACCCTTGATTGGATTTTATCCAATAATGTTCAAACTAAGGATTTGCATGTTGTCCTGTGTCCCTGGTCTGGTCACTCACTCGTGCACTTCTCTATTCAGGTGCGCTTTCCTGTGAAAATCATATCTAGGAGGCCCCAGAGCTATCTCAGTAGGAATTTTAAATTGATTTCTCGTGAAAGAGTGAAACCGTTGTTGCACTCCTCCATTCAATTTGTAGCCCAGGATACTTCTAACCAATCTAGAAGACATTACTAAATTCCTGGCCTCCCTGAAAAATGGAACATCGTAAGGAGGTCATGAGAAACAAGTCATGGTACACGCCCACATTGAGAACTCTCAAAGGATCAACTTTGAAACTTTTCATAGTTGGAAATCCTCTCCCTCACCTGGCACTCTAGCGAAATACAAAGACTCAGTCAAAGCCTACAAAGTGGCTATTATCGAAGCCAAGAAAAGTTCTCTCAACTCGAGGATCTCGATGGCCCAATCACTGTCGAGAGAATTATTTAAAATTCTCAAAGAGCAGGAGAACATAGGTTCACCTGATGTGGCTCTAGTTAATAAGAATGACTCCTGGTGTCTGCATATTCAGGACGCCATGATGAACAAACTGAAAGCAATTAGGACAGACCTTAATCGTAGGAAAAAAGAACAGTCGGCCACCTCCGACTCGAAGGGGACTGATCCGTTCTTAAGAAACCCCGCCATTCCTCAATTTAATTTCTCCCATATCTCGGAGGAGGCGATTTCAGACATAGTGAAACATCTTAAAGTCAACTTCTTGTAAGGGTGATCCCTGCTCGGCATTGATCGTGAAGACCTGCCCCGCGGCTCTCCTGACCGCCATCTGCAAATTTGTAAACGCCTCTCTCTTGGAAGGCTTTGTGCCTAAGAATCTCAAACAAGCCTGGGTCACCCCCATCATTAAAAAACCCAGTCTCTGTCCCAAAGATCCTCTCAACTACAGGCCAATTACCAACACGCCGTTCCTCTTAAAAATCTTAGACAGAGCTGCATACGAACAGCTTGCACTACATCTCATTAATTACCCTGTGCTCAACACCCGTCAGTCCGGTTTCAGAGTCGGCTTTGGGACTGAAACCACCCTATTAGAACTTAAATCCAGGCTTATGGAGCGCACGGATAGTGGCTTTACCTCTATGTTAATGCTCCTTGACTTATCTGCTGCCTTCGAACTGGTTGACCATTCTATTCTGGTCGACAGGTTGGAGCAGTAGCTAACCTCTCCCCATCGGCAGCAAAACGGATTGCCTCATCTCTGAATAACTTGCGAAAGCAGAGTGTTTTCCGGGGAAGCAGATGCCGCCCTATTCCCATTCATTTTTATATGCCACAGAGCGTTTGCATATCCCCTTGCCTTTACAATATTTGTATGGTCCCTTTCTTTGCCTCGCTGGACCAGGAGGGGGATCATGTTCACCAATTACGCAGACGATTCTCAGTGTGTCGTTCAGTGGACGAGGCTAAATTAAATTGCGTGTACTCATTCTTAGAGGACTGGATGTTGAGGAATAATCTTGCTCTTAATAAGAGCAAGACGGAGCTCCTCATCATCGACTTGCCTTCCTCGTTGTCCAACCTGGGCCCATCCTATCTCAGTTTTCATCTTGATGACGTTTCGGTAGCTCTTTTGAAAAAGGTAAAAACCTTAGGAGTTGTGTTAGATGAGAAATTATCAATGAAAGCCCACGTGGGAAGCCTGGTCTCTACTGCATCCTTCCACATAAAAGTGCTTGCCCATCTCAGGCCTTTTATTAATTAAACCAACGCCGAAACCATCGCTCGTGCGATTATTGGAGTAAAATGTGACTACTGCTGTAGTCTTTTGGTGGGCTTAAACAAGTCGGACATGAACAGACTTCAGGTGGTACAGAACAGTGCTGTCCGTGTTGTGACAGGGCTTAAACGCTGCATTCATGTTTCCATTGCCAGAAGTGGTCTGCACTGGCTCACAGTGGAGGATCGAGTGCAGTATAGGCTACTGGTGATTACCTTCAAGTGCATCCAAGGCACTATGCCTGAGTACTTGAGACAACTCGCCACGGACCCCAAGGTCGCACCTTGAGAATCCAGCAATCTGAAACTCCTGAGCATCCACAGATGCAGGACTAGAAGGGCAGAGAAAGGAGCCTTTTATCTTGCTGCCCCCATGGCATGGAATAACCTCCCACTGGATCTGAGAGCTCAGCCTAACTTGGAGTCTTTCAAAAAGAACCTGAAAGCCTGGTTATTTAGGTAATCGACCCTGACTGTGCATGATTCTTGAATCTTCCTCTGGTTGTATTCTAAGATCTTTGCCTTGCTTTTTGTTTTTGTCAGCGCACTAATGCCCAAGGGTCCATGGCTTCGCTATACAAGTTTTTAATGTAAAGTTTATGGTTTCTAATATGTCTGGGTCCGTGTGAGTGGTAGCACATAACGCTTGGACACCACAGTGTCAGCGATGCTGGGTAACTTTTTTTGTCTTGTGAATCTGTCATCCGTGCTGGTATCTTTAGGTCCACAGATGCCCCTGGGGCGGCTCTGTGTACTCATTTTTTCACCCAAATCCCACTATACTTCCCTGTGGGTGGTGCCTTTTTTTATGGCGCCAAGGGGTTTCAGGGGTGCTTTTACAAACCAGGCCGGTTTAGGGATGCACAGGGGGACCTGGGTGATCCACCATATACCACCTCCAGGCCCTGAATCCCCAGGGTGGCCCAATTTCTATCCTCTAGCCTCAAGCATGGCACTGTTATTATTATAATTGGTTATTTATAACGCGCTTAATACTGAAGAGGTTTCTAAGCACGGACACACGATTCGAACATGTGTTGTTCTGCGTCGTCTTGCTTCCAAGACGAGGGCGTTGCCTCTGAGCTATACTACCCATGTATACTACTGTTGCTATTTAACATCCGATTACATTTCAAACAAGCCAGATTTTTATATATAAATATGTGAAACATCCCCACCTGAGACAATCATATAACAATCATAATCTTATAAAAGTGCATGCTACGGTGGCCACCATGGGGCGCACGGATGACTCTTCTCCCCGTGTGAGCTCTGGCTCTGTCCTTGATGGTCCGTGAAGTGAGTTGAGCCCCCACTTCGCGCCCCATCCCACCGAAGGTATACTGAAATTGTGGCATCGGAAGACCTCCCCACCACCCAGGAGAAAACCCGACGCAATTCGGTCCAGGGGGACCAAAGTAACTGCCAAGAGAAGTCCCGGGCCGCCCACGTCCTGAAAAAGAAAGTGAAACGCACTCGGCCCTGCGTGGCGTTCCATGTGGAAAAACCCCCGGACCCAACCAACAGCCTAGAAGGTACCTCGCGGCCTGCCCTCCCCGGCCCCCCTCTTGCTCCCCCTGGTGATGGCGGAGGCACTGCTGTGCGGGGAGGCCCTTGGCTGCTGCCTGCCAGGGCTCCCTCGGGGGCGCTCTCCGCTCCACAGTCCCCGCAGACCACGTAAGGCCCCACCACCATCGAGAATGCCCTACGCTCCCCCGCCACCCATGGAGCATGACAGCAGTCACGGCTCTACGTTCCACACCAGGAGGACTTCTGCGGGGGCGGCCCAACGGGGAACGGCTGCACCTAGCTTTCGGTGCCCCAGTGCTGGGCTGGCCTACCCAGCGCCAGTTGAGGAGCCCCAGGAAAAAGCAGAGCCGGAGCCCAGGAGGGCCCAAATACCAAAGCAGACATCCAAGGAAAAAAGAGGAAAATGGAAAATATACAAAATAATGAAAGGGGTAGTCCAGCTAAAAATGTTATTCAAAAAATAGATCGGCAACATTAAAAAAAAAAATACTAGCACTTTTTTTTTTTTAAAACTTCCTATGTAAAATTTGGAGCTATTCAAGCTCAAAATTCGCAAAAGCAAGCACATGGGCGCATCCATTTTGTGAAATGGATGCCCGCCTGTGCTGGCTTTTGCTTTTGCGGCACTAATGAAGGAAAAGCCAGCCAGCTGTAGTAAACAAAAGCTACCGCTGGGTGGCTTTTCCTTCATTGGTGCTGTACGCGGAGGACGGGGACCGAAGACCAGAGCAGGAAAGCTGCAGCTGAATCTCGGTAAGGGCTATTTATTTTTTTTTTAAAATAAGCACTTGCTGCGTTTTTTTTTCTAAGTTTTCCGGGCTGGAGGAGCCCGGAAAACTTAGAAATAAAACCGCAACTTTAAAAACGTTGTATTTATGTTTGCGGTCGCTTTTGAAGCTACCGCACACATAAATACAACGTTATTGTGTTTGAAAACGCAGCGGTTTTTCTTTCCAAGTTTCTCAGGCTCCTCCGGCTCGGAGGAGCCTGAGAAACTCGGAAAGAAAAACCGCAGCGTTTTCAAACACAACCGCGTTGTGTTTCTGCCTGCTGTGGCTATCACTTTGGGTCTCCGGTGCTCCCCCAAGGGAGCACCGGAGACCCAAAGTGAAAGCCAAGGCAGGCAGAAACACAACGCGGTTGTGTTTCTGCCTAAATCTGCTTTCCCATTTGGGGCTCTCGGGCTCCCTACAGGGAGCCCGAGAGCCCCAAATGGGAAAGCAGTTTTAGGCAGAAACACTGCAGCATTTAGCATTTCCCATTTGGGGCTCTCGGGCCCCCCGTGGGGAGCCCGAGAGCCCCAAATGGGAAATCAGCTGTAGGCAGAAACACCGCGGCATGTAAACACAACCGCGTCGTGTTTCTGCCTGCCTTGGCTTTCACTTTGGGTCTCCGGTGCTCCCCTGGGGGAGCACCGGCGACCCAAAGTGATAGCCACAGCAGGCAGAAACACAACGCGGTTGTGTTTGAAAATGCTGCGGTTTTTCTTTCCGAGTTTCTCAGGCTCCTCCGAGCCGGAGGAGCCTGAGAAACTTGGAAAGAAAAACCGCAACGTTTTCAAACACAATAACGTTGTATTTATGTGTGCGGTAGCATCAAAAGCGACCGCAAACATAAATACAATGTTTTTAAAGCTGCGGTTTTATTTCTAAGTTCTCCGGGTTCCTCCAGCCCGGAAAACTTAGAAAAAAAAACCGCAGCTAGTGCTTATTTTAAAAAATAAATAAATAGCACTTACCGAGATTCAGCTGCAGTTTTCCTGCTCTGGTCTCCGGTCCCCGTCCTATGCGTACAGCACCAATGAAAGAAAAGCCACCCAGCGGTAGCTTTTGTTTACTACAGCTGGCTGGCTTTTCCTTCATTAGTGCCGCAAAAGCCAGCACAGGCGGGCATCCATTTCACAAAATGGATGCGCCCATGTGCTTGCTTTTGCGAATTTTGAGCTTGAATAGCTCAAAATTTTACAAGTTTAAAAAACAAAGTGCTAGTATTTTTTTTTTAATGTTGCCTATCTATTTTATAAATGACATTTTTAGCTGGACTGCCCCTTTAACAAATAACCAACAATAAGTGAAAACGTCACAATCCTGACGCTGGTTCCCAGACTGTATGGACCCACAACGCCCCAGCCCACAGCTCAAGACTGCCCCCTCCAGTGGCAGAAAGTGACTCCCCGTGGTGCAGACTCTTCATATCACCAAGTCCGCCCGGACACACACGATTATAGCGCCCACACGGGACGAGCCCACCAGGATCTCCAATATTGCCTGGCAACATCCACAACAGTCAAAACACCACCCATACACAGCAGAGATCAATACATTTGAGGAGCAGACCTCCACTCTAAACTACCTGTGCACCCCCCTGGCAGGACCCCAATACGGCACCATATCTGCCCCGGAGGGGGAGCCCAAGGGATCTTCCATCAACGGACCAAAAGGAGATACAAGGCCCCCCCTGGACCCCATCCCAAAATCCTGCGCATAAGACTGTGAAGCGCCAGAACTCTCGCCTCATCCCGACAGGAGGCCCGCACCACGCACTAGCCTGAAGGAGGAGGCCTTCCATAAGCACCTTGATCACAGATGAACCTGATGGCTCACAAGGCCGCTTAGAGAAGCCCTAAACTGGTCCCCCACCCACATAGTAGGCTGCGCTACAGCCCAATGACTTGGAATCATTCTAAGGATACCTGATCATACAGCGGTACAGAGGGTAAGGCCCCCACATCAGGGGCGTGTGCCTCCTCTGGTACAACAACTGCTTCATAAACACTAAAAGCAAGTTAGCCAGATACGCATACACCCCACCCCGCTCGAGCTCCGAGCACAGAGCCACGATGTCGACGGACGGCTTGGAGACGGGAGCGGCAGCCACCAAGGGCGACATCGCCGCTCTCCTGAACGAAATAAAAAACATGGGAGCCAACCTGGGTGGCAAAATAGATAATATCATACAGAGAATGGATAACATCGAAGAGAGACTAGAAGGAGTTGAGAACAACCAAGCATCAATGGAAACCCTCGAAACTCAAATGGTCCTGAGGATACGAAATATAGAGAAGAGGGAAGAAGAAATTTGCTTAAAGATGGATGATTTAGAAAACAGAGAAAGAAGGAACAGCCTGCGGTTTTTTGGAATACCAGAGCACGAAGGGGAGACAGAAGAAGACCTCAAAAAAACAATTCATGACATCATCAAAATCCTGACAGCAGACGAGGACATTGATGAGCTTAAAACCGAAAGAATACACCGAGCTGGAGGCCCGCCACGCAGCCCAAGGTCAGTCCTCGCTAGATTCCGCCGATACCAGGACAGAGCCAGGATACTTGAGAAAGCCAGATCCGGAGGCCTCCTCACACTGGGAGGAGCGCAGATTACCATATTTCAAGACTTGTCCTCGCTCACCCCAGCCCTGAGACGTCTCTGCAACCCCCTGATGAAATGGCTCAAAGAGCAGGGCACACGATACAGGTGGGGATACCCCTTCTCCCTCACCTTCGAACACGGAAGCAGAAGGATACAGCTGCGATCCGAAGAAGAGATCCGAGACTGTATTGCTGATCTCCTCGGAACAGGCCCAAAGGACGGAGATCGAGAGGAATCTGCACAAAACAGGTCGTGATGGGAGCTTCAGGGACCAAGGAGAAAAAGAGTGAAGGGGTCCACAAAGTATAGACGGCCCAACGACACACCAGACAGCAACAAATGAAAACCCTCCCAGTGTTCCACACCCTAACCGCGGTTAAACGGAGAACACCGCATAGGCACCTGCCAAGATCCAGGCGGCCCACACACCTCCGACATGGGGCCCAACTCCCAGAAGGTCCCCCCCAGGAGGGCGGGCAGAACAGTCAGCTGACAAAGAACCGTGAAACCGCATGTATCACCATATGTTCTGGTTTATAACAGTTATTGTTGAATTTTGAAGGATTGGGAGGGGAGGGGGGCGGAAAGGGGGCTCAAAATGTTAAATTGACAGTAATTGTGATAAGGACCGTGAGGTAACGTTCCCCACTGGTGGTCCGACATTGGACCGACTGTTTTTTCTCAGTCCAATCCGGGCGCCGCTAAGTATAGATGCAAGCCCTCGCTGATGTGAGGAATCCTGAGGACAGTGAAAGGAGGGCATGGGGTATCATGTTAAATACCTCTAAGGGGAGGGAGGGAGAGGGCAGGCAAAAATGTTAACGCCCGAGACGGCCGCAGACACACACCAGAATACTTCCACCATGTCGGCACTTAGCAACGAAAGATGGGACTCGATGCGCAAACCAAGAAAACATCCAAGTGATAGACGGACATGACATGGCAAGCGACGGGCTTGGCACAATCAAAATCGGCACATTGAACGTCAAGGGACTCAATTCCCCCACCAAAAGGTCACTAGTGCTTAGAAAGTTCAAGAGGGCGAAGCTTGATATACTTTTCCTACAAGAAACCAGATTTAGCAGGGGGAAGGAAAGGAGGGTCCTGAATGACAAGTTAGGCTCCGAACACTGGGGCTCTGGCCCGCTCAAGAAAGCCGACGTTGGAATCCTAATCAGTAAAGAGCCCCGGTTTGAAATTCTAAAAACCTGGGCCGACGTCAGCGGCAGAGCGCTTGTATTGGTCGGCAAGATACAGGGCACTACCACAACACTCGCATCCATATACGCCTCCAACTCTGGCCAGTACAGGTTCCTACAACATACAGTCCCCAAAGTCATGATCGCAGCGGAAGGCGAAGTGATCTTAGGAGGTGATCTTAATATGTGGATAGACCCAGAAATGGACAGACAAGCTGGCAACCCACTAGCGAATATACCACCAGAATCCGGCTGCTCCCAGGTAGCAGACATGATGGACGCCTACAAACTCAAAGACGCTTGGTGCCACATGAACTCACGGCAAACAGGCTTTACGTTTACTCCGTGCCGCATGCCACATATACCAGAATCAAATATATATTCCTCACTCCAGAACTCACAGAGGCGATGTCCACATCTACTATATCCCCTATAACGTGGTCAGATCACAATATGGTCACAGCCACTCTGTCGGATCGCGCTCCCCCACAGAAGCTCGAAATGGCGTTGCAACGAGACACTTTGGAAGGATCCGATATTCCGAAACCAACTTATGAAAGACATCGATCAGTACTTCGAGCAGAACCATACAGGCAAACTTTCTGTAAACACAGCATGGGAAGCAGGGAAAGCCACGTGGAGAGGGATACTCATCAAAGAAGGGGCATCAAAGAAAAGAGAATGCCAACTCATAGAAAATAAGTTCAGAAACGAAATAACCCAACTGGATCGCAGCGCACAATCCGCCGGCTCCGACAGAACCCAAAAAATAGAGGAAGCCAACAGCAAGAGAAGAGAGGAATTACGGCAACTAGAAACCGACCAAATCCTGCGCAAGCTTCAATATCTAAAACAAAAACAATATGAAAAAGGGGATAAGGCGGACGCCCTACTCGCAGCCAGACTTCGCGGCCTGCATAGGGAAAGATGGGTCTGAACTATAGAAGTGGAGAATGAGTCCCACGGAAACCACCCATCCAATATTCAAGAGGCCTTTGCCAGCTTCTATGAAAAACTGTACACCTCAGAAGCCGCATCACACCCAGAGGCGATTACAGAATATATGAACAAGATATCTCTCCCAAGCCTACCCACAGACATAGCACAAGCCATTGATGGCCCCATTACAGTCAAGGAGATAGAAGAAGCAATCAAAAGACTTCCAACAGGGAAAGCCCCTGGAAATGACGGCTACACAGCAGGGTTCTACAAGACTTTCATTGATACCCTCCTTCCATTCATGGTCGAGCTCTTCAACAACATCCTTCAATCAGGCTCCGCCCCAGAATCCTTCTCCGAGGCGCTAATAACGGTCATCCCCAAAGAAGGCAAGGACCCCAAATTATGCGCATCCTATCGCCTGATTTCTCTCCTAAACACAGATGCCAAAATCTACACGAGGGTCCTCACCGCACAACTGGAGACACATATGCCTACCATAATTCATAATGACCAGGTAGGATTCATCCTCGGCAGACAGGGAGCAGACTCCACCCGTAAGACCCTCCACCTAATACACGAGGCCAAGAAAATGACAAAAACACCCGTGCTATTCTCAATCGACACGGAGAAGGCATTCGATAGAGTCGAATGGCCCTTCCTGGAAGCTACGCCACAGAATATAGGTTTGGGCCCTGTTCTCCGACGAGGAATTAAGGCTACCTACACCACCCCACGAGCGTCCGCTGGAGTGAACTCTCAATACTCACGCTGGTTCCCCCTGAGCAGAGGAACAAGACAGGGATGCCCTCTCTCGGCAATATTATTTGCACTGGAACCACTGACACAAACGCTCAGAACGAACGACGGCATCGAGGGATTACAGGTGAACGGCAGAAAATATAAGCTGGCCCTGTATGCGGACGACATTCTGCTCCACATCCAGAACCCGATGACATCAATCCCCCAAGTGAGCCACCTAATCGAACAATACGGCGCACTGTCAGGCTTTAAAACGAACAAAACCAAATCCATCCTCTTTCCGCTTCACGAACCCACCCTGGACCAACGAGTAGAACTCGAGCACCTGGGACTTAGCATCGGAGGCCCGCCGTTAAGATACCTAGGGGTCAACCTAACGAGAGATATTGCAGACCTATATGAGGTCAACTTCCCCCAACTCCTCACGACCCTTAATGCAGACCTCACAAAATGGAGACCCCTTACAATTTCCTGGATGGGACGCCTGAACGCCATCAAGATAGTTAGCCTCCCACGCTTTCTATACCCCTTTCAGGTACACCCCGTGACAATTCCAGATCACTTCTTTCAACAAGTGAAAAGGGCAATGACTGGATTCCTATGGGAGGGAAAGAAACCAAGGATACCGTATAAAACCTTAATACTACCCAAGGATCAAGTAGGGGTCGGCCTCCCCGGCATCAAGCAATACTACCAGGCTGCCCAACTAAGAATCCTCATCCCACATGTAAGAGATAGGAAAGACCTACAATGGGTCCAATTGGACAACGACAACCTGACCCCCGCAACTCTTGCAGAATGGCTATGGGTTCCCAGACCAAAGCTCACAAGAAGATTACACAATCACCCAATATTGGGGACAATATGGAACATATGGAAAGAAGGGAGAGCGGTGACCGGCGTGACCACATGGCCTTCCCCCCTAAGCCATCTCTGGGCCCCGGGGATCAGAGAGGAAATCCCTGAACATTCCAGATACCAAACTTGGTTCGACACCGGACTGGAAAGGGTTGGTCAATTGTGGAGAGAGGATACATTTATACCAATCACAGAACTAGAAGAGGCTCTCCAACTGCATCCAATCCCGATCTTCCTGTATCTACATTTGAAAGGTGTCCTATCCGAAAGGGAATGGAAGGATAAAATACGAAGGGGACTTGTGCCATTTGAAAACATCCTAGACACGACCACAACAAACAAAGGCTTGATAGCATGCATGCACAGCGCCCTGATCTGCAAAGACCAAGTCTCGAGCCTCTGCCTCAAAGAAAAATGGGAAAAGGATTTTGTCAGAGAATTCGATCAGCAAGCGCGGGACACAATATGCAAAACACCATCACGAATTTCAATCGCAGCACAATACAAGCTACATGCAATAAAGCTACTCCACAGATGGCAGTACGATCCTCACAGACTGTCGAAAATGTACCAGACCAACAGCCCGAAATGCTGGAGACAATGCGGAATGGAAGCAGACTACTGGCACATGTGGTGGGGTTTCCCTAAAGTCTGCATATATTAGAATGAAGTCCTGGGATGGATCAAACAGATGAATGGCATTGAAAGGAACCCATCCCCCCTCCTGTCCTTTTTTTGGCTAGAAGAGGAAGATGACGAACTAATCAGGATAAGGGGGCTTGCATCCCCACTGTTATTAGCAGCGAGAGCTGGCCTGGTCATTAAATGGAAATCTCCACACCTCCCAGTTAAAAAAGAATGGATTAATATTGCAACGAACATTTATACATGGAGAAAATTACGGCAGCCCTCCACGATAAGGCGGCACGACACGAAGAAACATGGTGCGATTTTGCTAATCAGCACATCACACGCCAGAAACAAAGAAACCCAACATATCAAGAATCCACGTAAGCAGCACTCTCCAAAAGGAAACAAATACTCCCCAACATGTTACAACACAACCTAGCCTGTCGCAAGCTCAGAATTTAAGCAGATAATCCGTAACAAACGTCCCATCCAGCACTACTCGCAAGCAGAACTTTCGCCGACAAGCCGGAAGAACCAGGAAAGCCGCCTCGGGGAGGGAGGGAAAGGGAATACGATAACTTAACCCAATAGGGGAGGGACAGATAATCTATATGAAAGTGCCATTTATGTCCAAGCATAATGTAACATTTGTATAATAATGTGAATATGACACGCACGTATTTGTATGTATTGCCTCCTTGTTTAAAATCAATAAAATTCAAATAAAATAAATAAAAGTGCATGCCCTTTACAATATGTAGTTTGAAAAAATACTAAATGCAATTAATCAGCAAGATCAGCAGAGCATTTGAGATGCATTATGCTGTTCAACAACTTTATGGACTTAAAGTACCACCCAATTAGGGATGGAAGGAGCACCTACAGGTCCTGGGGTCTTCTCTAGAACTTAGTAAGTATTTACTATTCCTAACATGTCAGTATGGATAATTATAAAAGGAGGTGCCTGTGTTTATTATAGGAACCCTAACTCATCACACCACATCCCAGGGATAAAGCACCAAGCATGTTTCTTGGCGTTTCTTCTTTTTCTGCTTCATCCAGCTATTGACACATGTAAGGAAGGCATGGTATCAACAGTAAGACAGACACAAGTGACCACAGTTCATGTGTGTTTATTGCGCTTCAAAAAGGGTTTGAAAAACACCTATCTAATCCTAAAACTACAGATGGGAGCAAGCAACCACCATCAAATAATAATAACGCAGTCCTAGTGGTGTCTTGTCAAAATTAAAGGGCCTATACTAATACACCAATTGCCAATCCTTACCTCTAAATACAAATAGTGTGGGAAACAATGTTACAAATAAGAAAGAAGTGTTCACAAAATTATATTTCAGGATGTTCATGCCATTGGCCTCCCTTCCCCACGTTTTCAGCACGGGATAAGACGGGGCACTCAAGCTTAGCACAGTCTCTGGCATTTCTAGGACGAGGATACAGTTCAAACATTAGCATCAGGGCCATCCGTGATGAAGTCTCTTTGCCTCTCAAAGTCTCTTTATTCAGAGTGCCTGATGCAACCAACAAACAATTAAGTTCCTTTCTATTTTCAAATTCTTACAAGTACTCAATTTCTCAAGTGATCACTATTCACCTAAGATCCCTCTCAGCCGGGCTCAGATCCTTTTTACACAAGGTTCTTCACCCTGGACCCCCCCCCCCCCATCCAGGCTCAGAACTGCTTTATACAATGTTCGCAGAATAGGATATTCTTTCTTGGCTGACACACGGTGCACCCCGGATCCCCCTCAGCTGGGCTCGGATCCCTTTTAACACAATTAGTCTCCCTCTCCCGGTTTCAGAACAATTTCAAATGTAATTATGAACACAAACTTGCTTTAACCAAAAGCTTTTTGCTGATCTCCCTCCGCCGGGCTCGGACCAACTTCATATACTTACTTTTTCATCAAATATCGAAGACTTTTGAATGTGCACATGGTTTCACTTGGCCGGTTGCAGGACCACTTCTATTTCACAACTTCTTAATCACTTTCCCAATTTCCATCTTTCAGCTGGATACCTAACAGAGACTTTCGGTTGAGTACCCACGTGGTAACACATCATCCTGTCTACTTTATAGTATTTTGGCTTTCAAAGTTCAATCACTCCTCGTCTGTTTAATTTGCGTCGCTTGCCACATACGCTTCATACACTGTTCTTTCAACTTTCATTATACAATGTTGCCGCTTGCAACCTTGGCTTCAACACAGACCCGTCTGGTATCCGTCTCCCCAACCCACTGGCTGTGCTGAGTTCACGGGCGCTTGCTTTGTTGTAGGAGCCAAGGACAGTACCACAGCGGCATATGATTCTCCCACGTCCGTCGGATCGCTACATCATGTGAGGCTGCAAACCCGGTTTTTGGCCTAGTACACGCTCATGTCAGAGGCCAATAAGAAAAGTCTCTTTAAGGCCTGTTTCAGATGCAGCCAGAAGAATGTCTTCATCGAGGACCGCCACCAAAAGTGCATTTACTGCCTGCACCCAGACCATGATGTGTAGGGATGCCCCATTTGCATGTCTTTCTCTGCTAAAACGAGGAAGGATCGCCATCAGAGACTGGTCATGTGGCTGGACGAAGGTAAGGCTTCTGACTCAGGGGAAGGTACCTAAAAAGTCAGTCGTTGCACGCTCCAACTTCCTCATTGACAAGCACTGCCACGTCTCTGTCGTCTGGATCGGCGAAGGGAACCTCGTAATCCGAAGGGCCGGAGATCATCCACTCTGTCACCGTCAAACATTGTTCATCGTCGTTTGCATCGTCATCGTCAACAACCCCGAAGACTTCCTCGTCAACGAAACCAAGAACATTGTTGAAATCATCATCATAGTCGACGACACCGTCCCCAAGGCAAGCAGTACCGGTTTTTGTCACGTCTACAAGGTCGTTGACAAATGCAAGCACCGTTTCAGTGGTCACACCGGCTATCTCAACAGTAGCTCTGCCTTCAAGGCCTCTGTCCGTCCCGGCTCGGTCTGTTCTGTCCGCACTACTTTCTCCAGGTGCGCCTGACCTTCCCGAGAGGTTGAAAATAAGAGAGGGGGGCACCTCCAGATCTCTCCTTTCCCCCAAAGCCCACAAGGCCTCCTCAACCATCTGCCAGATCTTTGAATGCGTTGGCTCACACCCTATGGTGGGTGGTGATGGTCTGCTTCTGCAGCCGGTCCCGCTGCCTGCACAACCCGCGTCAGCCTGCTCGCCTTATGAGCCCCTGGCTTCATACACCAAACTTGACGCTTCGGCTTCCGAGAGATTCATTGCCAAGAGTTGTTTCTTTGGACATTTTATCAACTCTCCACACATTTTCGTCTCAGGGATTCAGCAGCGACTACCGCCTGTAACTCCTGGTCCTCCTGTGGTTCCAGGACCCCATTTCCTGTGGCCAGTCCAACAAGACCGTCTCGGCCCCACATCGCGCTACCTCCTCCAGTTTCGGCGATCCCGCAGCCACCTCCTGTTCCACAGACCTCTATTGTGGAGGAGTTGTTCCTGACAGGAACGGGCACTAATACAGACACCAACTCGAATACAGATGGTACCCAGGGTAAGGACGAGTTTGAGGACTACATTCCTGCAGATGCTGATCTGCCAGATGTAGACTTACCATCTTACCATCTAGGGACCCCCTGATAAAGTGGGGATATTTCTAGGTGACGATATCCCGAGCGGCCAAGCTTTTCAACGTGGTTCCAGAGGAAAAGAAGAAGGGATTGCTTTTACAGCTCTGTGAAACCTCAAGAAAGTCTGTGGTCTGTCCCACTTCTGGATGACGCCTGGGAGGACAGACTGCTGCTGATGCAAAAGCCTCTTTCATCTCCTACTTAAAAAGAAGCTGGAGAAGAAATATAGAGTCACGGATAAGGCTCCTAAATGCCTCAGAGGCCTTCTAACACCGGACTCAGTAGTCAAGGCTGCTGCGAGGAAGAGGTTGTCTAATCCTTCATCCACTTGCTCAGTCCCACCTCACATGGAGGGAAGGAAGCTGGATAAAGCTGGAAAGCGCATAACCACCATTGCGGCCTCTACAGATAAGGCTGCCAACGCCCTATCCATCTTTGCACGCTACGACAGAGAACTCTGGTACAAGTTGGGACCCATCCTCGATTTCCTGCCAGAGGACAAAGATGCGGAGGCCAAAGCCATCTTTCAGGAGTGCACGCTCGCCCTTGACATTGCAGACTCTGGTTTCTGGCAGATGGATAATGGTGTCGCCCTACGCCATCAAAGTTGGTTGAGGACCACACATTTCAGGCAGGGCGTCGAAGCCAAGGTGGTCTACATGCCTTTCGATGGGGATTACCTTTTCGCCAAGGCACTGAACAAGTCTCTTCTTACCATCAAGATAGACACAGAGACGGCACGATCTCTGGGCATGCTGCAACAGAGGAGGCAGACCTTTCGCTCCCAGAAACAGAAGGTATCCCGAACTTCCACAGTGTTCAGCCCTTCCTACCATCAGTCCTCCCACTCCATGGCTCAGGAGGCATATAGAGGACGTTCCCAGGTCTGTAGGGGGGGTACTCAGAATTGTCATCCACAAGCCACCAAGACGCAGTCGCAGAAGGAAGCATGACCAGGCCCAGCCCCTGAGCCCCCACTTCAGCACCCTATTGGAAGGCCGGCTATCTCAGTTTGTCGACATGTGGCCCAGCATCTCCACAGACAAATGGGTGCTTGATGTCATCAAGCAGGGACACTCTTTGGAGTTCCAAGACAAGTGCCCCCACATTCCTCCTGTAATAAGACAAGAACAGCACAGAGCCCAACTCGTGAAGGAAGTTCAGGCCATGCTGCTGAAAGGGGCAATAGAACCGGTTACTCTGTGCCTCCGGGACTCCGGAGAGAAGTCAGGGGGGTGGAGGCTCATCCTGGACTTGCGTCATCTCAACTAATTCCAGAAGTCCTTGAAGTTCAGGATAGTCACGTTTCAGCACATGCTTAGCCAACTGGAGGAGGGAGATTTCCTGGCATCGCTAGATCTGGAGGATGCATATTTCCACATCCCCAATCACCCAAAACATTGAAAGTTCCTAAGGTTCGTCATCCAGGGAAGAAATGACCAATTCAAGACATTACCCTTTGGCCTCAAATCGGCCAGAGGGTGTTCATCAAATGCCTTGCCCCAGTGGCGGCGTTCCTTCTTCGAAAGGGAGTGTATGTCTACACACTCCCTAGACGATTGTCTGGTCAAGTCTCCTTTTCACGCCCAGGCCGCACAACATACAGCGGAGACAGTCCAGACTCTAACCTCTCTAGGATTCTCCAGAGAGATAAACTATCCCAAATCCTGCATGGTGCTGTCCCACGATGATCTGTTCCTGGGGGCACGACTCAAGACAGTCTCGTGTCTGGTGGCCCCATCAGAGGAAAGGATACGTGACATCCTAGGAAAGGTCCAAAAGCTATCCTCTGTCGGAATGGTGACAGGCCAGTCCATCAAATCTCTCTTAGGGATGATGGGCCTCATTACAACCCAGGCGGTAGGGCGTTAGAGCTGCGGGCGCCGTTAACCCCCTACCACCTCATTACGAGGTCTGCTCGCGGGTCCTGCTAAGGATGCCTGGTAAAACCAGCACATGCTTAGCCAACTGGATGAGGTAAAACCAGGCGTCCTTAGTGGGTCCCGCGAGCTGACCAGGATGCTAACAACGGGCCCGTCATTAACGGGCCCGTTGTCAGCTTCCTCCCCATTCCCATTGAGCCCTATGGGGGCTCAAATGGGAATGGGGATGTACCGGGTCTAGGTTCCTTGAATGGGGAAATAACAGGCCCTCCAAGGTCGGAATAGCCCGGTATTTCCCCATTCAGGGAACCCGGACCCGGTACCCGGTATGGGGGTAGCCATGCCGCTAAAAGCGGCATGGCTACCTCCATACTTGTAATGAGGCCCGATGTCTTCCTGCATCCATCTGGTCCCTCATTGCAAGTTGTACATAAGACACCTTCAAGAGTTCCTGGACGCCAGGTGGAAGCAGACCTCATGGAACGACAAGATAGTCCTCAATCAGACATTCACGAAAGCCCTGACGTGGTGGTCTATTCGCCTTCACATCTCATAGGGGGATCCCTTCAGGACCCCAGTGCATCAGGAAACAGGCACTACCGATACCTCTCTGGAGGGTTGGGGTGCCCACACGGGCCAAATATATTCCAGAGGACTCTGGCGTCCAGATGAGAAGCTGTTGCATATCAATGTCCTGGAACTGCGGGCAGTTTTTTGGGCGCTCAAGTCTTTCAAGCCGCAGCTTTTGGGGAAGGTGGTCAGGATCTTCACCGACAACATGACTCCCATGTAATACATCAAGAAGTAGGGCGAAACGAGATCTCTCGTCCTCTCCCTGGAGACACAGAACCTGTGACACTAGGCCATTTCTAAACAGATGTTTCTGGTCCTTTTCCACTTGGCAGGCATTGGAAACACCATTATGGACTCCCTCAGCAGGGAGCTGCTGTCCTGCCACGAGTGGGCGCTCCAGCGAGCACAGGTGTTTTGGCTCTTCAGCAAATGGGGCTAGCCCCAGATGGACCTGTTTGCTACAGCAACCAACACCAAGTACCCGCGGTTTGCCAGCAGGTTTCCTGGGGCATTCCTGGGGGATTCCTTCTCGATCCCATGGGATAGCCAGTTTGTGTACGCATTCCTGTCAATGTGGTTGCTGCTACGTGCGATCAACACACTCAGACTATCCCGCTGCAAGATGATCTTCGTTTGCACCAGCGTGACCCAGACAGATCTGGTACCCAGATCTCCTTCACCTTTCGGTGGCTCCAACATTCAGACTGCCTCCTCTCCCGGACCTGCTCTCCAGGGAAGGAGGATCCATCCTGCACCACGCTTCAGCGTCTCTTAAGCCTGGTGGCCTGGCTCCTGCAGGCCTAGAATTTGGACACTACTGGCTGCCCTTGGAATGTAAGAACATTCTGGCTAAGGCCAGGGCTCCATCTACACTTGCCTGTTACAAGCACAAGTGGACACGTTTTACCGAATGGTGCTGGTCGAAGAAGATCACCCCATGGCGCATGACCGCGCCACAGCTTTTTGTTACTTGCTCTCACTTGCCAAGGCTGGCCTTGTACATGCACCAATCAAGGTACACCTGTCCACCATCTCCTGGTACACCCAGACTCCGGGCAAGCTCTCCCTGTGGTCGCATAGACTTTTCAAAGTGTTCCTCAAGGGCCTCATCAGGACTTTTCCACCAGTGAAGAATCCTGCTCATGCATGGGAGCTTAATGTCATACTCTACAAGCTCATGGGGCGTCCATTTGAACCTGTGCATCAGGCCCCATTAAGTTTCTTTCTTGGAAAACCGCTTTCCTCATGGACAGGAGGGTTGCTGAGTTACTGGCTCTCTTGTAAGTCTCCATATTTGCCTTCCACCCAGCGAAGGTGATATGATATATGATATGATAAGCCATTTACAACATGTCTGTACACAAGTGTTTCTAGGTGCGACAAGGCAAGGGTGGGAAGATAGAGGGAGGACAAGACAAACGATCTTACTAGGACTGTCATGACGCCTACCTCCAAGGAGCCAGGTCCGACCCAGCATCATTTCCCCCAGGGGAGTGCCAGCGGGCCCAAGCTGGGGCCCTTTGGACGCAGTCCTGGCGCCTTAGGCGCCAGGCTCATGTTGGACCCCTGCACTGGCGCCTTAGGCGCCAGGCTCATAAAGCTAGACATGTGTTCAAGTGTTTTAATGTGCACTTACCTGATGCAGACCATGCTGCTACATCCAGGCCCTCTTGAGGCCTGAATGGAACTACTTTACCTGTGGGACTACTTTCCACCCGGGTGTGGTCGGGGAAGGATACATACCTGATCGGTGGAAGGATGCATACTAGGAACTTCTTCCAAGCTATTTAAACCACGCCCGATCAGCAACTCACGCTTCGCGTTGTTCTGCTCCTCGCAGCTGGACGCTCACCGTGTCAGCTCCTGCATCTGGACTTCAGCCACGCCTGTCAGCATCCTGGGTCACCTGCAAAGGGAGACAAGAGACCTTACCAGCTAAATCTGCACCACGGAGACATCACACCGACGATCCTGAAAAGGAAGACATCATTTTTAAAAGCATTTCGTTATGATCGCTGCAGCGCTGCATTTCACTCACCTTTCCTGGGTGCCTCCATCTTCAGCAGCGATCATCCGGATACACAGCCACTTCCCAGAGCCTAGAGAAAAAGACGAGAACAAAAGGTGAGAGAAGGAAGGGAATAAGACTTACCTGTTGGGTCATTCCCATTTCATTTTGGGTCTTGCCGCTTCCAGGCATTTTCCGGACCCCGGCCCCTATGGGGAAAAAAGACAAAGACATTGAATGAGCGAATGCAAAGACAGTTCCCGAGCGCTCATCCAGAACTTACCTGCCATTTACTGGAACTGGAACTGCACGTTTCACTTCGGGTCGGCGCCATATCTCCAGCATTCCGAACCCCGGCCCCTAAGGGGAAAAAAGACATAAGCATTAGCGCTTGCTGCAATAAGACAATGAACATTATTATTAAGCTTGAACTTTTGAACTTGCAACAGAACTTTTACAGCGCCTTACCTGAATAGTCAAGCTCATTTGAACTCCCATCAAACCTCAATCCAGTGAAGTAACTGGGTTTCAACGCGCCCCTGCATCAGAAGCAGGATGGAGAACTCATCCTTCCTGACCCTAAGGTGAGACTTCACGGGGAATCGAGGAAGGGTATCGTGGAGGGTTGGAAGAGAGTGGGAGGCTTGAGCATTACTCTGTCAGTAGGTAATACTCCCTTTTCACGCACAGGGGTATATTCCTGCGAGCCAGAGAAGCCAGAATAGAGGGGCCCTTCCTGTCCATTTTCAGAATCCGGCGCTCACCATTGAAGAAGCATCAGCAAAGCCAGCCCTGCGCCTCCGTGGGAATCAGGTGAGCGTTACAGAACGCGAAGCCTACCCACAATTTCCCACCCGGGCGCTATGGAGACTTCCGAGACAGACCAGCTGGCCCAGCTTTTGGGGGAATTACGGGCAGAGGTGCACTCAGCCCGTCAGGAGACTAACGCTCTCAAAAGAGAACTGATCCTATCCAAGGAAAGGACAGATGACTTGGCCAAAAGGTTATTGCAGGCCCAGGCAGGACACACTTCTTTACCTAATTCTGGAGGTACTTCCACATCAATGGGTTTGAATAACCCGGTACAAATCAATCTACCTGGACACATGCCTTTGGCCCCGCCTGAACATTTTGCGGGGGATCCCAAGAAATATGCCGTCTTTATGAACCAATGTCGTTTACAATTTCTATGCAGACCTGGGGCCTTCCCTAACGACCAGACCAAGGTAGCCTTTATACTATCGTACCTCAGTGGCAGTGCTGCCGATTGGTCTATTCCATTGGTAAATCAGGATGATCCCATTCTTCAGAATTTTCAGGGTTTCCAGGCCAGCATGGAAAGATTGTTTGCTCGACACTCTCAAGGACAGGCCCTTGATAACGAACTGATATCCTTACAACAAGGTAATCAGGATCTCCTGTCCTACGTTGCCACCTTTATAGACTGGTTGTGGAAACTGCATGGCCAGAAAACAAAAGGATCACATTGTTTCATCGAGGCCTGCGCGGAGAGCTTAAGGATGTTCTAGCTCAGATAGTAGATCCACCCCAGGTCTGCGCAGACTACATAGACTTGGTGGTTCAACTTGATCACAGACATCAAAATAGAAAAGCAGATCGGTTCAAGTACGAAACCCGAGTACCGATCAAAACCCACGCTAACTCCAAGAGTACCGACGTATCCGAACCTATGCAAATCGGCAGTGTTAAAGGACCATTAACGCAGAAGGAACGAGAGAGAAGGCGGCAAATGCAACTTTGTCTGTATTGCGGGACTTCCGGTCACTTTCTTCGAAATTGTCCGGTTAAACCACCTAAGAAGGTGGTTGGAGCCACTGATAACGATTTATTGACACCTGATTCGGGAAACGACCTAGCCCGACAAGCGTAGGGGTCCACTTGCCGAGCTTGAAAACAAACTCTTTGACCTCACATTTTGTTATGCCAATGGTGCTTGTGGACCCAAAACAGCCTCAGCAGTTGCATGCTATAAAAGCATACATCGACAGTGGAGCTATTGGAAATTACATAGACCGTGAATTGGCTTCCAGGATTAAACTCCCTCTCCGCCCGAAAGTAACCCAAGATGTCATTACTACAGTAGATGGAACCGAAATAGCCTCAGGGCCTGTAACGCATTCCACTGTTGAAATGACACTGGTGGGTCAGGATGGACATCGGGAAGCAATCGTGTTTGATGTGATCAAGGCCCCACAATTTCAATTAATTCTTGGAATTCCTTGGTTAGAAACACATAATCCCAGAATTGACTGGCGAGCAAAGAAGATAAGTTTTCCTGATTGTGAACCAGCTTGTTATCCAAGAAATCCAGCTATGGGTCTAGCCTCAGCAACATCCACCCCTGTACAGCTACCGTCAGAATACCAAGAATTCCAAGACGTTTTTCAGAAGGAACAGGCTAACACGTTACCTCCCCATCGGTCTTATGATTGCCAAATCGATCTGGTACCCAATGCTCAACTACCTTGTAGTAGGATTTATGCTCTTACGGAACCTGAGAACCTGCATTTGCGTCAGTATTTAGATCAGTACCTTGCCAATGGTTTTATTCGCCCGTCCAAGTCTCCTGTCTCCTCAGCTCTGTTCTTCGTGCCGAAAAAAGAGGGCGACCTGAGAACATGTATAGACTATCGCGCCCTAAATCAAATAACGATTAAGAATCGTTATCCTCTGCCCCTGATCCCTGAGCTTATCGACCAGGTGAAAGACGCTTGTGTGTACACCAAGTTAGATCTCCGAGGAGCTTATCACCTGGTGCGTATAAAAGAAGGCGACGAATGGAAGACTGCATTCCGCACCAAATTTGGGCTCTTCGAGTATCAGGTGATGCCCTTCGGGTTGTGCAATGCACCTGCCGCCTTTCAGTACTTTATGAATGATGTTCTTCGGGAACTTATCGATGTCTGTGTCATTGTGTATATTGATGACATCCGGTGTACTCTTCTTCAGAATCCCTTCACAGAAAACATGTTAGGGCAGTTCTTGAGAAATTGCGCCAGCACAGACTATTTGCAAAACTCGAAAAATGCGTTTTTCATACCACAAAAGTTGAGTTTCACGGATTCATCCTAACACCTCAAGGAGTCCGAATGGACTCGTGAAAGGTGGACGCCATCCTCAAATGGCCATCTCCTAGCTCGGTGAAGGGAGTTCAGAACATGCTCGGCTTCGCCAATTTCTATCGAAGATTCATCCCGGAATTTTCCCGAACAGTCCAACCCATCACAGCTCTCCTAAAGAAAAACAAATGCTTTGAATGGACTCTTGAGGCCGAACAAGCCTTTCAGGACCTGAAAACCAAATTCACCTCTGCACCTGTATTGAAGCACACCCACACCCAGATCGCCCGTACATTGTGGAAACCGACGAATCCAGTTCGGCCATGGGAGCTGCCCTGTCGCAAAGAGACCCAGAAACTAACCAACTACACCCTGTGGCCTTTTGGTCCAGAAAATGTTCTCCTCCTGAAATCAACTACGCAATTACCGATAAAGAGTTACTGGCTATTAAATCTGCTTTCAAGGCTTGGCGTCACTACCTTCTTGGGGCAAGACACACCATCACCGTAATTACGGACCACAGAAACTTACAGTATTTAAAGACGGCCAAAGCTCAATCTTCACGACAACTCCGATGGGCTCTATTCTTTGCGGAATTTGATTTTGTAATTACCTATCGCCCTGGCTGCAAGAATGGTAAAGCGGACGCCTTATCCCGGATTGGCATGGAAGAACCTAATTCGAGCTTAGAACCTGTGCCCATCATACCCGAGCAAAGAATCTTAGGCTTAACTTCATTGCAAACTATTGAGGATATCCAAACGCAAGTAAAACAACTTCCAGACTCTTCAACCTTACTGGAATGGAGTCAAAAGGGTCCTCATTACACCGTTAAGGATGATTTACCCTACTTCCAGGAGCGGTTGTTTCTGCCAAGTAAAGAATTGCAAGAACTTGTTATTGCCCATCATCATGAATCTTTAATGGAAGGATAACCCTGGTATCGCTAAAACGGAGGAAAAAATCAAACGCCACTTCTGGTGGCCTTCTTGGAGAAAAGACGTAAAGTCTTTTGTACTGTCTTGCGGAATTTGCGCCCAAAACAAGGCTCAAAAGAAAAGGCCAGCCGGCCTACTTCAACCATTGGATATTCCACCGGCACCATGGCACACCCTGTCAATGGACTTTATAACTGACCTGCCTCCTTGTGCTGGTTACAACACTATCCTTGTAATTGTGGACCTATTCTCCAAAATGGCCCACTTTATCCCTCTAAAAGGTTTGCCTAGAGCTTCCACCTTGGCCAAGGAATTTCTGGAGAATATAGTTCACACACATGGTTTCCCTTCCATATTAGTCTCGGATTGTGGAAGTCAATTTATCTCCCATTTTTGGAAGAAGTGTTGCCAATTAGCACAAATAGATGTGCGGTTATCCACCAGCCACCACCCCCAGACCGACGGACAAACTGAGAGAACCAATCAGACTCTCGAGCAATATCTTCGTTGCATGTTACACCAATCTGAGATGAATTGGAAAGACATCCTTTGGATCGCAGAATATGCATACAACAATTCAGTGCATTCTGGAACCGGACAAACCCCTTTTTATACCTTGTATGGTCACCATCCTCGGACCTCTGACCTAGATCCACCTCTGACCCTGGAAATGCCCGCAGTAAATCATCTGCATTCCACTATAACCCAAGCCTTCAAAGAAGCTGCAATTCATTTACAGCAAGCCAAGAAAAAGTATAAAGAAAACGCTGATTTGCACCAAAGTAAAACTCCTCCTTACCAAGTAGGAGACCAGGTATGGCTAGCAACTAAACATTTACCCCTCAAGGGCCCGCGAACCTTCAATCCCAGATTCATAGGACCTTATCCCATCAAGGCTATAATCAACCCAGTGGCTTTTAAACTGGATTTACCGTCCAACATGCGTATTCATCCAGTTTTCCATGCATCACTTTTGAAGCCAGTACAACCAGGAACCTGACTGTCCAAGCCTCCAGATCCAGTTCAAATTGAAGGGGAATTAGAATTCGAAGTTAAAGACATTTTAGACTCCAAGGTGGTAAAGTCGAAACTCTTCTATCTTGTTGACTGGAAGGGATATGGACCTCAGGAGAGATCATGGGAGCCTAGTAACCATGTTCACGCACCTCGATTAGTACAAAGGTTTCACTGGAGATTTCCGAACAAGCCAAAACCCCCGGAGGAAAGAACCTTGGGAGGGGCCTTGAGGGGGGGTACTGTCATGACGCCTACCTCCAAGGAGCCAGGTCCGACCCAGCAACCCCAGAGGCAGGCATCATTTCCCCCACGGGAGTGCCAGCGGGCCCAAGCTGGGGCCCTTTGGACGCAGTCCTGGCGCCTTAGGCGCCAGGCTCATGTTGGACCCCTGTCCTGGCGCCTTAGGCGCCAGGCTCATAAAGCTAGACATGTGTTCAAGTGTTGTAATGTGCACTTACCTGATGCAGACCATGCTGCTACATCCAGGCCCTCTTGAGGCCTGAATGGAACTACTTTACCTGTGGGACTACTTTCCACCCGGGTGTGGTCGGGGAAGGATACATACCTGATCGGTGGAAGGATGCATACTAGGAACTTCTTCCAAGCTATTTAAACCACGCCCGATCAGCAACTCACGCTTCGCGTTGTTCTGCTCCTCGCAGCTGGACGCTCACCGTGTCAGCTCCTGCATCCGGACTTCAGCCACGCCTGTCAGCATCCTGGGTCACCTGCAAAGGGAGACAAGAGACCTTACCAGCTAAATCTGCACCACGGAGACATCACACCGACGATCATCAAAAGGAAGACATCATTTTTAAAAGCATTTCGTTACGATCGCTGCAGCGCTGCATTTCACTCACCTTTCCTGGGTGCCTCCATCTTAAGCAGCGATCATCCGGATACACAGCCACTTCCCAGAGCCTAGAGAAAAAGACAAGAACAAAAGGTGAGAGAAGGAAGGGAATAAGACTTACCTGTTGGGTCATTCCCATTTCATTTCGGGTCTTGCCGCTTCCAGGCATTTTCCGGACCCCGGCCCCTATGGGGAAAAAAGACAAAGACATTGAATGAGCGTATGCAAAGACAGTTCCCGAGCGCTCATCCAGAACTTACCTGCCATTTACTGGAACTGGAACTGCACGTTTCACTTCGGGTCGGCGCCATATCTCCAGCATTCCGAACCCCGGCCCCTAAGGGGAAAAAAGACATAAGCATTAGCGCTTGCTGCAATAAGACAATGAACATTATTATTAAGCTTGAACTTTTGAACTTCCAACAGAACTTTTACAGCGCCTTACCTGAATAGTCAAGCTCATTTGAACTCCCATCAAACCTCAATCCAGTGAAGTAACTGGGTTTCAACGCGCCCCTGCATCAGAAGCAGGATGGAGAACTCATCCTTCCTGACCCTAAGGTGAGACTTCACGGGGAATCGAGGAAGGGTATCGTGGAGGGTTGGAAGAGAGTGGGAGGCTTGAGCATTACTCTGTCAGTAGGTAATACTCCCTTTTCACGCACAGGGGTATATTCCTGCGAGCCAGAGAAGCCAGAATAGAGGGGCCCTTCCTGTCCATTTTCAGAATCCGGCGCTCACCATTGAAGAAGCATCAGCAAATCCAGCCCTGTGCCTCCGTGGGAATCAGGTGAGCGTTACAGGACTTGTCATTCAGATCGTGCAAGTGCGAGAAGGAGAAGTGCAAGGGGAAAGGGAGGAAGGAAGTGCAAGGGAGAGGGGGAGGGGGAAACAGGTCAGCAATGCTCTGAGTAAGTGCAGCCAAGGCAGCGCGGCTCTGAGTAGTGCAAGGAGAACGGTATTACCCAAATTGGTAGTTTCTAATTGACCGTATGGTACAACTGGCCTAATTCGCCGAGTACCATTTGGTTGTTTGGAAACAACCAATTTGGGTAATCGCTATCTAACATGGGGAGTGGGGCTTGCGGGGGTGTCCCCCCGCTTCTGGAGGTCTGGAGCAGGGGACCAAAAATAAAAATGGACCCTGCGGCGTCGGTTCCGACCGCGTAGGAGGGACGGATCCGATGCCACAGGGTCACAACATGCACGGACGGCGAAAAGGCCGAAAAGGTAAGTAGGAGGTGGGTGTGTGTGTGGAGGTGGGTGGGGGTTTTAATTAGGGTGGTTTGGGCCACGTAAGAATTGGTCAGTTCGGCCAAAAACAATTGTGCTGCGGCCAAAACGTATACATCCAGGAGAACAAGGGACTGTAGGGTTACAGTTACAGCCCCTAGGTGCATGGTAGGTCGTGAGGCAGTGCAAGGATGACTGATCAAGAAAGAGCCTGGTACCCAGTCAGACTCTGAGGGTAACCAAGCAACCGGTTGGTTCAGCAGACAGGTAGGTCAGGTAGCTCAGCAGGGGAGTGAGAGAGAGAAAGCAGAGAAGAGGAAAGTTTTGAGCTGCTTCCGGAACTTCAGGTGGTCCGGCTCAAGCTTGAGAGGGGCGGGGAGGCCATTCCAGAGGGAGGCATCCGCAGAGGAGAGAGATCTACACCCCACTCTCTGCCTGGAGAAGCATCTAACCCTCAGAGAGTTGGAGGTAGCTGAACGAAAGGCTTGAGAAGGAAGGTGGTTTGGAAGAGAGCTTTGGATGTAGTGCAGGCCCCGGCCCCAGAAACCCTTGTGGACAATGCAAATTGTCTTGAACTTGATCCTTCCAGCCACCAGGAGTCATTTATAGAGATTTCAGGGCTGAGAGTAGAGGAAGGCAGATTGCGAAAGAGGCTGTTGCAGCAATCCAGCCAAGAGAGAACCAGGGCTCTGGTGACAGTGAGCTTCTGGGGGAAAGTGAGAAAGGGAAGATTCCCTTTGAGGAGTAGCAGCTGGTAGTGAAACCTCTTGGTGACATCTGAGATGTGAGGAGAGAAAGAAAGAGTGGAGTCGAAGATGACACCAAGGTTTTTTGCCCATCGCAGGAATGTGAAGGAAGAGGGCCAAAGGCGGGCAGCCAGAGTGAGAGAGGGAAAGCAGGGGCAGGGATCCCAAACAAAGGATATCCGTCTTACTGGCATTAAGGCAGTGTTCGTTGGAGACGCACCAATACTGAATCGCGGATAGACAGTCAGGAATGATCGAGAGAGGAGAGGCGGCTGAAGGAAAGCTGAGTGTCATCTGCATAACACTGAAAGTTAGAGGAGATGGTAGACATCAGGTGGGCCAAAGGGGCTAAGTAGAGGTTGAAAAACTAGGGTGAGAGGATAGAGCCCTGGGGAACGCCACGTGTAGAGAGAGAGAGGTGGCGGAGAGAAAGGGACCAAGTTGGACCTTTGAGGGAATGTCCAAGAGGAAGGAGGTCAGCCACTCCAGGGCCTGATCCATGATGCCCAGGTTCTCACAGAGTCAATTGATCAGGATGGCATGGTTGGCCGTGTCAAAAGCAGAGGAAAGATCAAGGAGGGTGAAGATAGAAGGAATGCTGGAATCAAGGTTAGAGAGCAGATCTTAACAGGTGTTCAGGAGGGCAGTTTCCATGCCTCTGGTAGCTCTGAAGCCAGACTGATGGTCATGGAGGCAACCAGCAGATTCAGTGTTGAGAGTAAGCTGGGAGATGGCCAGCTTTTCCAAGAGTTTGCCCAGGAAAGGGGTGATGGAGATTAGGCAATGGTTTGCCGGGCAGGTAGGGTTAGTAGACGGCTTCTTGGGGAGGGGGTGCACAAGGGAGTGCTTAAGGGGAGAGGGGAAATTTCCAGTGGCGAAAGAGTAATTACAGAAATCGGCCAAGGCTGGAGCGAGGTTGTCAATATGGTCCTTGATGGTTCTGGAGGAGCAGGGCAGCACCTATTTGGACGACACTTTCTTATATCTGACTTGTCTAGAAAAGGAAAAGGAAAAAGGAGGAGGAGAGGGAGAGATGGCCAAAGGGCTGGCCAAGAGGAGAAGAGGGAGAGGCAGAGGAGATAGAGCACAGGATGTCCTGAGTTTTAGTGGAGAAGTGAGAGGCCAGAGCTGCACATAGGGCCGAGATTGGAATGAGCGATGTAGAGACTGCAACAGGTTTGGCCAGTTCCTTGCAGATTCTAAAGAGTTCAGCCGTGTTGTTAGAAGCTGCAGAGACGCAGACTTGAATGTCTGCTCTCTTCTGGGACAGGAAAGAGAGTCTGCATTGCCTTTGGAGCAGGCGGCAGGCCATTTTGTCAGAGGATGTGCCCAAAGCCCTCCACCTCCTCTCAGCAACCCTGCACTTGGTTTCAGGTCGGCAAGGTCGGAATCATACCAAGAGTGGCACTTGGAGCTAGGCTTCATCCGGATTCTCATGACAGTGGCAAGGATGTCCAGGGTGTTGGAAATAGAATGATGCTTATTAGAAAGGGCTTTGTCAGGGTGTGAGTCAGCCGCAGGAGTAGGAGGGGCAGAGAAAGTAGAGGCAAAGGCATCCACTGACACATGCTTCACAGGCCGAATGAAGGAGAAGGTAGGTGGTAGTGCTGGAGGGTGGGGGGGTGGGCTTTGCCTGAGGGATAGAGAGTTTCAGATGAGAGGAGAGTAGAAATTGGTCCGTCCAAGAGAGAGGAGTGATGAGAAGGTTAGAGAGGGGAATGTCTGAGGTGATGAGAACATCCAAAGTTTGTCCGGCAGCGTGTGTCAGGCCAGACGACAACATGGAAATTGAGAGAGTGTCGCAGAGGTTGTGGAAAAGCCCAGGGGAGGGATCTGAAGCATCCAGGTGGATGTTTAGATCTCTGAGGAGGAGAAGTTGAGAAGTAGAGGTAAGGAGAGAAGAGATCTGCCCATTCAGAGAGGAAGAGGGCGACCTGGCCAGGTGACCTGCAGATGGTGGCCACAGTTAGAGAGAGGCCAGGAGAGATCGAGAGCCTGCAGACCAGGCATTCAAAGGAGGAGTAGGCCTGCGTAGGGATGACAGAGGCCGGAACCCACTCAACTGAGATCAGGGCTACTTCTCCTGCAAGACGGTTGGTTCTGGGTTCAGAGAGGATCTGGTAGCCCACAGGGAGGATTGTGTCTAAACATTTGAGAGAACTGGCCGTAAACCATGTCTTGGTGAGAGCAAAGACATCTAGGTCGAGTTTTCCGAGGAGGTGTCAGATTTCAGAGGAGTCTTTGACAGCAGAATGAGAGTTGAGAGTAGCGACGTTGAGCAGGTTGTCACATTTGGAGGGGTACAGGCTTGAGGTACATCCTGCAGAGGTAGTAAAGGGGCTTGAGGACTGGCAGAGGAGGAAGATGAGCATGCCAGAGAGGTGGCGGATGGAGTAGCAGGAGAAGGGAGGAAGTTTAAAGACACAGGAAACACCTATCAAAAAGGAGGTGATTGGGCTGAGGGCACTGAACCAAGATGGTGCTGTTCAGCTAGACATTAATGATGGTGTTGGTGGAGTGGAAGGGAGCCAGGAGGACCTGCCACCTAGTGCCATCGTTAATGGGAGAGTAGGAGAAAGGATAGAGAATAGAGACCATATGAAGGGACCACAGCTCTGGAGAGGAGACAATAAAGAGGATGTCAGTGAGAGTCTGTCTGGAGGAAGCACTGGTGTAGGTATCAGCAATAGGGAGGCCTGGATTGGAGATCAGATGTCCCTCTTGAACTTCTTCCTTCCAGACTTAGCGAGTGTGATAGGGTAAGAGATAGAGTAGCAGTTAGAGAAGATGGGAGAGACAGCGAGCACCATAGAGGCTGCAAAGGAGGTAGGTGGAGGAGAGGGGGTGAGGGAAGAGAGAGGGACGCACAGCCTCTGTTTGTTCTAAGGACTCATCCTTCCTTAATGCCCAATCTCCCATCAGACTCTTATTTAAATCAACCCTCAGTGCTGGCAGTTTTCTTTGCAAACCCTTCTTCACCTGCTGAAAGTTCGTTGCATTTGCTGGACGTGGCACGTGTCTTGAAATTCTATGTTGCACGCACAAAGTACTTTCGAAAGGCTTCTCAATTGTTTGTGAACTTTGGACCTGTGAGTCATGGGAAGACATCCATCTCCAGATGGCTCTCCTACTGCATCATGCATTGCCATCAGCTGGCCCACAGGCCGTTGCCATGCAGACTGAGGGCCTATTCCACCAAAGCAATTGCATCTACGGTGGCGTTCTTCTCTGGTGTTCCCTGGATGGATATCTGCAGGACTGCGACGTGGAGGTCTACTCAAACCTTCACGAGATTCTACTTTGTTGACAGGGTTTTCACGGAGGAGTCTTGTGTTGGACAAGCAATGCTTCACATCCAGTTTTCTTGAGGTGAGTGCGTTCCAGGAGTAACTTGTTGAACCTTGCCACCTCCTGTGGTTGTGTTTATGTACTGCTGTGTAATCGTATCCGGTCTCACTGAATGGGGACTTACCGGGTCATTCCGAACTTGGAGTACCCGGTAAGTCTCCATTCAGTAAACCATTCCCCATTCCCATTTGAGCCCCCATATGGCTTAATGGTAATGGGGAAGGCGCTAATAACGGGCCCGCAAATTGCGGGCCCGTTATTAGCTGCAAGGTCCCTTAACGGGTCCCGCTAAGAATGGCTGTTCAGACCAGCCGTTCCTGCTGGGACCCGCTAAGGGACCTCGGAATAGGGCGGTAGGGGCTTAACGGCGCTGCCATCCTTAACAGTGCCGTTAAGCCCCTACCGCCCAACTCGTAATGACCCCCATAGTCTCTCAGCACTGGTAGTCTTATGGACTGATCACTCTCCCCATCAAAATGATCACAAAGCAAGGGAAGTAAAGCAAAACACTTTACTCAACTCTAAAAAGACAGTTCGGGAGTAAAAACAAAGTAAAAAGAAAGGGTGTCCTATTGCGGCATATGGAAGAAAAGCAGCAAAAACAAAATCTTTCAAACAGTCTTCCACTGTGTGTGTGTGTGCTAGGAGACAGTTTTGGCTCTGCTATTTTGATGAATGTAGGGAATTTGTCCTCTCTCCCCAAGGCGAGCCACCCCCTTCGGGACTAAGGAGGCGAGCCCGCTAAGTTTAACTCCCCCCTAGGGGACATGGCAAGCGGGACTCCACTGGGGTGACCTCCGCCCCTTTTAGAGGGGAGGCAGTGCCTAAACAGGAATATATATTATCCTCCCTTGTCTCATACTTTTATTGGTTATATGGGAGTTAACTTGTATAACAACTTATAACTTCCTACTTCAGTGGCTGGCTTGGTTTCTGACACTGTCCATGTCTCAGAAGAGAGAGAGCAGGAGATAGACCCATCCAGTCTCTGTGTGATAAATAAAGGCCCAATCGGCTCTGCTGTCAGAGAGGAAAGTAGTCTGTGGAGCTGTAGAGGAGCAGATACCTCCTCCTGGGACGAGTGGCAGGAAGCAAGCACCCTCTCTGCATGGTTCCAATGGTCGCTGAGCCTGTGGAATGCAGAGCATCCCTGCAGAGACACTAGAGAAAGAAGCCCGGACTATGTGATTTTCTACCAGTCCGAACCACCCAAGCGATAGCGGTGTGGCAAGAAGCCGAAGCCCCGCACAAACTCAGTGGGAAGCAAGTATCGGCTTCAACAGATGCAGAACTGCATAAAGAAACCGGAAAGAAGAAACCGACATGCAGGCCTGCCCGGTGGAACACAGCACCAGGACCGAAGTTATGCAGTTGTTCCAGGGAGATGGGCGTTAAACCAAAACTAAACCCAAAGGTGGGTTAAACGAGACCTGACCCCAAGGCAGGATGTCAGAAATCAGACCTCCAAGGTGGGTCAACAGAACCAGAGCCCACGGCGAGGGTGACATAAACCAGACCCCAAGGTTGGGTAAAAGAAATCCAAGACCCCAGGGAGGGGTAAAAACCAGGAGATGACTAATCTGCAAAAATATTACGAGATTCCTTGGCTCGAAGCCAGAGGAGACTGCCCGGTCTGGACTTTAGAACCAGCAGGTCCCCAAGGATAAATGAAGACCAGTGACCAAGTCCCTGGTAGAACAGGTATTTTGCGGCACAAAATACAGCATTTTGCGGCACACAATTACATGTTTACTGCATTTTTCCAGCACTTATATTGTTGAAAGTAATCATATTGTATAGTTTGTGGCAGGCACAGAAAACAGGTTTCTTACCATATAGAGGATTGTGCATTGGAAAAAGTACATTTCAAATCAAATTGAGTACTTTTTTCAAATTGACAAAGTATTCTTTGCTGCCCTCCCATGTGCACCCCCATTTCCCCAGTAAAAATAATTCGCTCCCCATGCAGTACCAGCGTCCTGTGGATTTCCCACTGCCCATGGATACCTTCCAACACCCTCCTACCTGGTGAGCTCCCAACCCCAGACAATGGCACCAAGACCTGGTGCCCTGCTAGCCGCCAGCCCCAAACGGTCTCCCATACCTAGAATCCTGCCATCTCAAACCCCCCCCCCCAAAACATACACCAATACCTAGAATCTTGATACTCCCTGAACACTTTCCCTATACAAGTGACAATACCATTTGTAGCTTAAAGCTAAACTGCTTTATTTTACCGAGGATTCCCAGCCTGAGGGGGATTACTCATAGCATTTGAATCCTTGCCAGACCCATGCTGGAGAACAAGAGTTACAGGTAAGTAACTTGTTCCTTCTTGTAGGTGGTCGGGTGTTGCCTTAAAACTTCATGGTTTGTATACCTGGTGGCCTGCCCCTTTGATCTCCCTATCGCAGGCAAATATACCACACCACCAAGCCTCCATGCCCCTGGGCATCTCCCCAGTGCCCTTCCTTCTCTATATCCTGCTTCCCCGCCCTATAACCACCTGCATCCAGGTCCCTGTGAAATGGTGAGAGGATGTGCAAAAGAATAAAGTGGAGCGGAGAAAAGTGAGTGAAGAGGTGCGTGCAAAAGATGGTGTTAGAAAGGGCGTGTGCAAAAGGGAGGTGCTAGGGAGGGTGTTTGTAAGAGAGGGTGTAAGTAGGAGAACAAGGGCGTGAGCTTTCTTTTCCCTATGTTGAATGAAATGGTACAAGTACTGCATTGAAAAGTAATGAGAGCTTAACAAACGTTGTCTAGGTTTTTAAAGTGTACATTGAAGACATAAAGACACACTACAAGCAATCCTTTGTGATTGTCAGACACATGCATGCTGTTTGTTACCATCAGTGACATGTGGCATTCCCAAAAAAGTAAGCCCTGTTTGGTCAAGTGAGCATGGATCATGAACATGAATCAATTGAAACCGTTTTTTTATATGTGGGACTCAGTTAATAATCTGGAAAGAAGGCACACATTGTAGAGGGTAACTTGAGCTTTGAGTGGATGTGTCCAGGGGTTACTCAATTCATGGCGAGTGTGATATACAAACACTCATTCAAATCATGGGTTCTGATCAAATGCATTCGTATTAAGTTGGAACCGCATTCCATTTTCTATTGAGGCAGCCTTCAGAGTCGAGCTTCACTGTGTATCTGCTCTCAGCCACTGTGCGTTTCCAAATAGACTAAAAATGCCAGCAAGCACCATTAAAGAGAATGTCTCACTCAAACACCTGTCTGACCACTTTGTCACTAGGGGTCGCAAATCGTATTGGATGTTGACAAGCAGGATGGATCTACCTCATAAGAGTGTGGTGCCCCCATGACAACGCCACCCCTCCAATGAGGCCCTTACCTTTATCCCAACCTCTCTTTCAGAGAACAGAGACCACCTTTCTGAAGCAAAGACACCAATGCCAGAGAGGGCAACAAGTTGTTTAATCCAGGCCTTTCAATGCACCTTTTCCATTATACTCAGCGCTGCTTGAAAAGCTCCCAGGCTCTGAGATTGGCTTACCTGGGGGGGCTCTGCACATTCCCTGGGGTAGTTCCTGGGGATTAGAGTGTCCTCAAAAAAGGGTCTTGGCACTGACCTCCAAATGAGGGGCCTCTGGCAAGTGAGATTAAAGGGCCCTATAATGCTGCAGGAATCTATATCATCACTGCGCCTCCTGTAACTGCGCAGATGAAAATGTCGACGCCAATTATGGCATGGCACAGTGATCAGATAGATCACTCCCCCTCCACCCCCCCCCGCAGTAATCCAACCCCCACTTACCTTTAACGCAGCGAATTCTGTGTGCACCGCTGACTCCCTTGTACCTCTGCAGCGTCAATTTCTCCCACTTACATGGGGCGGTGCGGACACAGCAGGGTCTTTTTTTTAAAAAAAAAAAGGTTTTATTTTTCCTGTCCCCCCACAACACCCGCCTCCCATTACTGTGACCAAGGAGAGCAGGGGACACCCTCACAGCCCCCGCCCTATTTGGGCGAAGTAATGGGAGTCGGCATACCCTAAAATGCCGACAGCGCAGTCAGCATTTTAGAGTCGCAGTTTTTGTATGTTTCCATGCTCCAGCAGCACACAGCAGATGCAGGTCATTGCCTCTGTGGGAGCTGCGAGAGAACGTGAGTTATCGGAACAGCTCATAAAAAAGGCTGTTCGCTCTTTCAGTCTGAACAGGCCCCACTGTCTTTGCAGATCTAGCTGCATTGTTAAGAAGTATTTGCGTTAACACTTCTTCACTCACATTAAATCAAATTTTAAACGTTAATAGTGTTTAAAGTCAGCTATCCAACTGAATTTCGCATCCATGTTAATAGAGTTTGTGATGATGTGCCAAACTGCTGATTTTGCAGGTTTTGTGCAAATTTCTAAATTGCGATATTCTGCAGGGTCTGACTTGGAAGTATTTCTTGGAACTCTGCTACAGAGCCAAGAACCCCTTTTCTGATAGAAGTTAAGTTGGGTTCAGAAACCAGACACCATTTCCTTTTTGGGCAAATGCCCCTGTTTTATCTTTTTGTTGACGTTAGACTCTTCTGTTTTGTTCTAGAATAGTAGTGTGACGAATCTGTGGATGCCATCCCCCTGTTCACTAGGGGGGGCCCCTTTTCATGAGAACTCACTCCCTTCTAAAAGTCCTGGGATGAGGAAGAATAGAAGCTAGTGAAGATCATTTTCCTGACTCACAAGGGAGACAAAAAATCAGTGCTGTGACGAGGGAGAAGTGTGGAGTAATGAGGATTACCTGCAAGAACCACATTCCACAGTCTAGTATTTTCCCAAGTCCTATTGGCCAGACCCATTATAGGGAAGACGGACTCAGGAAGTGAGAGAGAAGTTCTTCCTGGAGGAACAAGGTGCAGGAATGTTGTGCTGAAGCAGAAGAAGCTGTGGATCAGAGGCTCTGTCAGAAGGTGGGGATCCCTTTGCCTGCCAGCAAGCGCTGAAGACTGTGGGGAGCCCAGGAGAGCCCCTTGTCAAAGGACCTGAGAACTTAATCCTCCCTGGCGGAACCAGGGGCCACACGCTGCAGAGCTGCCGCAGCTCATTGGAGCAGAGGGGGTGACTGCAGAAGCCCAAAACCAAAGCAGAAAGACCCCAAGACTGACAAAAGACTACAGGGAGAGCCCCCAAAGATACACGGGTGACCGGGCCAGTTGGTAGGGGCAGAAGGGAACAGTGGGATACCATGATCGAGCTAAACGGCGGAAAAAGGGAAGCCCGGGGAATCAAAAGTACCCTTTCAAAGCCCCTAAGAAAGAAAGCAAGGAAGACGCGTCTGGGACCTGCTACCAATGAAGATTACTATCATCCGTTATCTTCCTCGTTGCAGCACGTGACAGGCTATTCAACCAGGTCTGCCACGCTGAAACAAAAGAACCTTACAGGTTTGTGAACTGTATTCCAAAGTTTTGAAAGCAAGGTGAAACGAGGCGAGAGAAGAAGAGACATGGGGAAGGAAAATACCCTCCCTGGTGGTGTGGGAAATGCATGTGAGAAGTCAAGAGAAGGAAGGCACTCTCTTGACATTGTAAGGAGCCTAAAGAAAGCCAGGAAAAGTGAGACATTTCTTCTGGTGTTTATAACCACAGTGAGAAGCCTGAGTGAGACCAAGAGAAGGGAACCATTCTCTTGGCATTCACATTTTTGAGTTGGAACTTTGCTTTCCTTTTGAGCTAGAGTCCTTTGCTTCTGTGGAAGTTTGTTTGTTTTGCACCGTTTGGAACTTTGTTTCGGTACATGTTGGAACTTTGTTTTTCCCCAAATTGGAACCCTGATTGGAACTCTAATTCACTCTTCTGGATCAAGAAGGCCCACATCCTTTCTAGTTTAGTTAATAAGATAAGGGACGGAAATAGTTTTTGGATACAGAACGGTGAACTATATACTTTTTACAGACATCTTGACAGAGTCCCTAGTATTTGGTTTGAGGCAAGGATACCCTCTTAGTAAAAGGGCTAGGTAGGGTCTTCCCTTATTTTGTCATCAATAAAGGTTTATGCCTACAAATGTACCACTCCTGTGTCTGTCTTCTACCTCCACACCGTCACAGTAGATTGCGCTACTCGCTATCCCGTAGCTTTTCCAGTAAAAAATAATACAACGTAAGGTGACAGAAGCCAGACCTCAAGGCTGGGTAAAATAGACCAGATGCCAAGGTGGGGTGACAGAAGCCTGACCTCAAGGTGGAATAACTGAATCCAGACCCCGAGGTGGGGTCACTGAAACCAGACTCCAAGATGGGGCAATGGAAACCATACCCCAAGGCAGGGTAACAGCAATCGGGGTGTGACACCTGAGACCGCAGGGAAAGGTAAAAACCATGAGATAACTAACCAGCAAAAACATTGAGATTCCTTGGCGCAAATCTTGGAGAGTACCTAGATGTTGGTTTACAAATCAGGAGGTCCCCAAGGATAAAGGAATCCCCAAGACCAGTGACCAAGTCCCTAGTAGGATAGGGAGAAAGAGACTGAGAACGGACTGATCTTTAAATCCCTAGGAGAGGAAGGTGGAAGAGACGCTTGACATATTTATTGGAACTCTGCAATGGGGCCAAGAACGCCTCTGATAGAAAGAAGTTACAATGAGGTCAGAAACCAGTGGCCATTTACTTTCTTGGTCGTAGGTCCCTATTGTACCCTTTTGTTGAAGTTGGGCTTTTATGTTTTGTTCTAGTAGTAGTAGATTATGCTACCCACTATCCTGAAGCTTTTTAAGTAAGAAATAATACAACACAACACATACTTAATCACCTCATCCCCTTCCTGTCGTGAGTGGGGTTTGCGAAAGAAATTTTGACAGACCAGGGTTCGACCTTCATGTCCACCTTATGCTGGAAGTGATATTTATAACTCTAGGAGGGGAAGGTGGAAGAGACACTTGATGTATTTATTGGAACGCTGCAACAGGGCCAATAACTCCTTTTGTGATTTAGACAAGTTACGATGAGGTCAGAAAACCAGCCACCATTTCCTTTTTTAGGTGAAGGTCTCTATTGTCCCTTTCTTTTTAAACGATGCTCTTGTATTTTGTTTGTTTATAGTGCTAAGAACAGAAGTCAGGCTAGAATAGGTTTTCTGGTAGGCGAACTTTGGTGATTTTATGACTTCCTGGCAAGCACTGTTTAGACCCCCTTTAAAACCTTTCTCTGTTAACTAGAAATGGGCAAGGAAACCTAGGGCAGCTTAGGTTGTTGGGTAAAAACAATAAATACTGAAACCAAAATGCTACCTTGCCTGTCTCCAGATTCTGACTTACCACTCTACTTAAACATGGATGCCTCCCAAAAAGCCTCAAGAATTGTTGAGGAGATATTTGAGGAGACAGTGTGAACCAAGTCCCTGAAGAAAGGGAGGAGGGTTCAAGAAGGCACAAGTATATGTCAAGCGATGACGGGGGGGAGTAAAAGGGGCAGACCGGCCATCGGCATCGGACGCTGGGAGAAGGAAGCTTGCCAGAGGTTAGGTGACAGGCCCTAACAGCTCCATTCCAGTCAACCTCCTAGCATAGGCTACCGGCAACTCCACCAATAGCTTCTATCTGCGCCTACCTTTTTATTTTATTGATCATCTCTCCATATTAATATCCCTCTATGGTTTTGTTTTCACCTTTCCCCATACTAACACAGTGGATTAGACTGCCTAAGTTCCAATTTCGGGAAAGGAAATTCCTTGACCAGGTGTACCCTCTTCCACACATCAAAACACAATTACTTCATGTGGTCGTTTTGGTCTCTCAGAACCCACACAAGCAGCAAGCGTGAGGCAGACTCCACTTCCAACACTAGTGGAGCCAGTTCAGTTTGTTAAACCCTGATGGGCCTGTTAAGCTTTCTATTTTTGGGGATTCTGGGCCCCACAATTATTTGGTTTTTCCCTTGTTTTGTTTTGTGGGACATTTACTTATTTTTGGTGGCCCAAGGTACTTCTCCTGAAGTCCTACTGCCATTATGACATTTTATACCTTAATTAAGGTGTATGGTATTGGGTCGTCCCTAAGGCGCCCAGTCCAAGGGGTGCATTTCAGGCCCCCCACCTTTGCTCTAGTTTGATTCCATCACCATACGCATGTTTTTGGAAGTAGGTTGTTGACAACTATGCTTTACTTTGGCCTCACGAAGGGTGCAAGCTATTTTACCACATTGGTAGCTGTGGAGGGGTAGAAGAAGAAGACAGACTAGATGTGGCCATTCTTTAATTGGTTTTATTTAAATAATATGAAAACTCCCTCACTTTTCCTAAATTATGGGTTACCCTGCCTAACAAAACTAACTGGGGTGCTTGTCAGTCAATTGTGAAGTCCAAACGTAATAGTCTGTCGTACTTCCAAATGTAAGCTACTCTGTCCCTACCAGTACTACAAAAACAACTAAAGTCCAGGAGAATGACTCCCTGCTCCTGGGGCTGCTTTCTCACCAATTTGTAATCAATATAAAGTTTTTAGTTTGTTCTTGGCTTACACTTGTATCAGTTCATTTAACCACCTTATGGGATTCTTCCAATGCTGTTGGCCTTTTTTCCTCTTGTTTTTCAAAACTCCTCTTTAAGGGCATTCTCTTTTCATCTGACATACAAATTGTATCTTGGGTACTATGACTCTTTTCCTTCTCAGAGTTCTCAGTCCTCTTATCACTTGGCTTTTCACTGGGACGAGTATGATGAACTCATTAATGACTCTCACTCTTCTAGTTACCTTCTGTCTCACTGGGATGAGTATGATTGACCCATTGTTGGTTGTCACTCTTTTGCTTTGCGTCTCACCGGGAAGTGTATGATTGACCCAGTGATGATCATCATTCTCCTGGTTCCTTTGCATCTTACTGAGTCGAGTATGACTATAGTATTTGTTGTATTCGCTACCCTCCCCGGGTCTCCCGCTCTTCCGATTACCTTTGTATTGTTGGGTCTGGATCACTGGTTTGGTAATTTGCTTCTTGGATTATTGTCCGCTGGCCAGGACAGCAATTTTAGCTGTCTCGTTCGCACTCTCTGATACCCTCTGCAGTGTCACTTTGTGTGCTGCTTCGTGCTCGGGAAAGGATTTCCCAGTCCTACTCGCCTGGTCTGGGTGTCTCTTCCCAGATATCTGCGCTTGTTTGCTCGGCCGTCCAGAGCTTTGCTATTTCCTGGTGCCACTCGGGTACCACAGAGTTCTGGGTTCATCCCTGCGCAGGAAGCCACAACTTCTCCTCTTGCATTGCTGCCACAGCAGCTTTGAACTTCCCAGGTTTATCTCTCACTGGCATCTCCGCCCTCAACACTTATGATGCTGCGCTGGCGCTTCCTCTGCTTAACGTTAGCATCTGTCTTTTGTGTTGGACTGGTGCTCATTATTGTTCAACTGGTTTTCTTCATCACAGTACCAGATGTACTTTTTCTCAGATTGAGTACTGCAGTAGCACATATATAGGGATTTGTTGTGTTTTCTTCCAGCAGGCTTCACTAGCTTTAGTTGTTGCAAGATTTGGGCAGGGAGTTCCTCACCAGAAAATAAGTCATTGTCCCCACAGTGGAGTCTCCCGGTGACATTCCGCTTGCCTCTAGCCCTAGAGGGGGGATCGCATAGAGTCTCACCTCCCTAGCCTCAAATGGAAAGGCTTCCCCCCTGGGGAGAAGTGACAGAATCCTGTGACCAGGGCAACCACAGAATCCTGTGATAAGGGTGACCACGAGGTGGCCTTAAAACCTCCATTTCGACCGCATGGGCTCTTTGTTAGCCTGAAATGGCAGCCTCCATATTGGTGCTACCTGGTTTAGGCCAGTATATTTCCCTGACTCTCCCTCTTACTTCTGGTGGGGGTGGCTTTGAATAAGTGGCAGTTCCAATGACCAACCATAGTGGTTAGTCATCTGACCCTTTGTCCCCAGTAGCCCTTCTGTGATGGCCCTTTGGCCAGCCCCTTTCTGCAAGGGTATTTAGCCTTTGTCCTGGTCTTGCTTCTCTCTCATGCGGCTTTCATACTGTATCTTAGCGGTGGCAGGTCTGCTGACATGATAAGAGTTTTCCTATGATTCCTGCTGTTTTAGGCATTTTTAAAGCCCTCACTTAGCAAAACAGTATCCCGTGATTTTAACGGGAAAGCAATTTAGAGAGGGATGTTTTACTGAGAAAAGAACGCTGAAAAAAACACTGAATGTTTTTAAATATATATATATATTTCTGAGGCTTGTGGAATCTGCTTAGATCACATGCTGTGCATAGGCCGACATCTAGTGGAAGCTGCGGAGTATTACAGTTTGTTTTTCGAAGTCGAAAAATGGGCGTCGACACAGGGCGTGCCAGTAATACTATCCCTAGTGTGACGTCCCCTGTACCCATGATCCCTCACGCGTCTAGGATCCCCAGATTGTTTTTTTCCGCCATTCTGGTCGGAAGCACTTCATCGGAGTTCCCTGGCTTTGCCATATTTTCACTCTAAACTAATTCTAATTTGCCCCGTTTGGCCAACCTTTCGTCGATCAACATCTCGACGCCGAACCGGGGAGGAGATCAACGTCGAATACCCGACGGATTGGGCCTTGAGGCTTCCGCCTCGGCTCGGGCCTGGGCCGCTGGCCTCGGCCCTACAAGTAGGGAGAGTGGGGGTGGTACACTTCCACACTCGACACCTTATTACCTACACACACTTGCCCGCTGCCCACAGGCGCGTATGGAGGGTACGCCCTTTCAGTTTTGCCCCAAGTGTAATAAGAAATACCCTTGGGTAGATAAGCACGCTACGTGCAACCTTTGCCTACCCAGAGACCACCCCGAGACGGGTTGCAGGGCCTGTAATAGGTTTAAGGCCAAAACTCTTAAGGACCGCTCCACCAAGCGTTGGGCCCACCACGCCAAGCTAGCAGCTATGGAGGCGGAGGGTACCTTCAGCGACGGCAGCGACGCCGAACTTTCGGACGGCGAGGGCACCAAGGCGTCGAAGGACAGCCGAACGCACGTCCCCGGCCTCGGAAGGTCGTCCGTCCCGGCGACTATGGGGAAGTCCCCCGGCGACAAAAGCGTTACACATACACACGCTAAACACAAAAAATCCACCCGAGATTCGACGTCGTCGAAACCTCGGAAAGAGGCACAGAAGGAGCGGTCCGAAAGGACGTCCTCTGGGCGGTCCCGGTCGAGGTCGCCGCACGACGTCAGGCAAGCCTCCACACTTGCACAGAGTGCCTCGACCATTAATATCCCGGAAGATCAATCGTCCGGAGACGAACACGACTTCCACCCCCAGCCTGCACCCCAGGAAAAGGGTACATCACTTGGGAGTAAAGAGGGGCCAGTTTCGAAGGCTAGTTCGAAAGACAGGGATTCCACCTCCGATCCTCGACGCCAGGCGTCGAAAGATAAGGGAAAGGGGAAACACACTTCCACCCACGGGGAAGGGGGTAAACAGCAAAGGAAACAACCCTTGCAGTCCTCCACTACAAAAGAACTGACCAAGTCTTCTCAGGGCCAATCCATAGAAAGTCCCAGCAAGGTCACCCCAAGCTCAAAACTCTGGTCATGCGAGGACATTGACAGAGTAATGTCAAGGATGTCTTCCTTGGCGAATTTTTTCGAAAGACACCCTGAACAACTCCTAGCTTTAAACCCTCAGGAAGATTCTCCCTCAGGGTCAGGGGACCCTATCCCCTCAAATAAAAGACCCCGGGTCGAGACACCATTTAGGCCTTTAGACCCCATCGAGGTCCAACCCTATTCTTACCTCTTCCCTACAGACCAAGGAAACTCTTCCCTGATAGAAGGTCAGGAAATTGACACGCCAGAAGATCCTGCAGGATCAGATTATTACGGCGAAGACGAAGACGAGGATGAGCCAGAAAATAGCCCAGATATTTTCAGAATGGACTCACCAGTCGAAAGGGAAGCCCCAGTGTCTGACTCCCCAATAGATAATCAGCCCCTCCTGAATGAACTGCTCTTTCGGGCAGCTAACCACTTCCACATAGACACACAAGGTGTCCAGGAAGAAAGGGACTTTGCGGAAGAACTAATAGGGGAAAGGAAGCCAGTAGCCCAGACCATTCCCATCCTAAAATCTGTTCAACGCAGAATAGCACCATCCCTTGTCAACCCAAACCTGACAAGACCTGTAAATCCGAGAGTGGAGAAGCTGTTTAAAGCAGCCCAGTCGGACCCCCTATATATTAGAGGTCAACTTAAGCCAGACTCTCTGGTAGTAACCAACACCCGCAAAAGAGCTGGTACACCATTATCTTCCTCTGAGGCTCCCCCCGACAAAGAAAGTAAAAAAATTTATGGTTTTGGCAGGAAAGTAGCTTCCACGGCAGCCTACCAAGCCAGAATCGCGAATTCCACCACACTGTTGGCTAGCTACAACTGACACCAGTGGGAAGAAGTGGCAGCACTAATAGACTCTGCTCCCGAACCCCTTAAAAGCCAGCTAGCTCGCATTTGTGCGGAAGGAAGGAACGTGTCAGGCTGCACTGTAAAAGCAACTCTGGACGCCGCTGACAATGCGGGTAGACTTATAGCAGAGGGGACTGTCATCAAAAGGCATGCTTGGTTGAGGCAGTCGGGATTCAAAGCAGAAACACAAGCTGCGCTCTTAGACAAACCAGTGGAAAGTGATCTCCTGTTTGGGAAGGCAGTCGAGGACGCTCTAAAAAACGCTAAGGAAGAATTCGACACCCTCAAATCCCTTGGCCAGTTAACTACCAAACCACCTAACCAAAGAGGGAATGGCAATTTTCGTCGCCCCCGCGGCCAAAATTCCAATAGAGGAAATAGCTACTCCCACACCCAGGGTACACAGTGGAACACCAGCTCACAACAGTCTACCCAGGCGTATGGTAGGGGTAGTAAAAGAGGACGTGGTAGAGGCAGAGGCAGCCCCAGTAAAGGAGGAGGCACGCCTCCACCAAAGCAGTGACGCTCAGTTCAGGGTCCCTTCCCATGCAACCCCAGTAGGGGGACGAATATCAAGTTTCACCCAGGCATGGGAAGGGATAACATCCGACAGATGGGTGCTGTCAACAGTATCCAATGGGTACTGCATAGAACTACTGCAACGTCCCCTAAACCATCCTCCAAGACAAAAAGTCCACTCTTTACAACATCAGAAGATCCTCCTCGAGGAGATCGCCATTCTGCTAGAAAAGGACGCGATAGAACTCGTCCCGGGACACCAGGTAAACAAGGGTATCTATTCAACTTACTTCCTTGTGCCAAAGAAAGATTTAACAATGCGTCCAGTTTTGGACTTACGGCCTGCCAACAAGTATGTCAAGCCCCAAAAATTCCGTATGACCACACTACAAGAGGTAATCCCACTCCTAAAAAAGGGGGATTACATGGCAACCTTGGATATGAAAGATGCCTATTTTCATATTTCCATGCTCCCGGCGCACAGAAAATACTTGCGCTTCAAGGTGGACAATCGCCACTACCAATTCAAGGTACTGCCCTTCGGGATAGCTTCTGCACCAAGGGTATTCACCAAGGTACTGGCGGTGGCAGCTGCACACCTACGCAGGGAGGCAATCCCAGTGTACCCTTATCTGGACGACTGGCTCATAACGGGGGAAACCCCAGGAATCTGCAGGTCAAACATTCAGAGGACCATCGACCTCCTCCACGAATTAGGCTTCTCCATCAACGAGAAAAAGTCAAGTCTGGTGCCAAGCACCTCAAAACAGTTTCTAGGAGCTATCCTAGATACTCAGAAAGGATTGACCTTCCCTTCGGAAGAAAGAATTCGGAACATACTTCTGCAAATTCCGCATTATCAGTCAGGTCAACAGATAACAGTACGCAAAGCTATGCGGTTACTCGGCATGATGGCGTCATGCATTTACCTGGTCCCCCACGCGCGTCTGCGCATGCGTCCCATGCAGGAATGGTTGGCGAAACAGTGGTCTCAGGCAAGTGGTCAGTGGGACGATCTAGTGGTCGTTTCGCCAACACTCGTACAGAACCTACACTGGTGGACAAGAGAGAATCTCGCAAAGGGGAAACCCTTTTACGATCCCGAAGTACAGGCAGTGGTGACGACAGATGCATGCCTGACGGGGTGGGGAGCTCACCATCTCCACCACACAGCTCAGGGTCTCTGGTCTCACTCAGTAGCCAAGAACCACATCAATCTGCTAGAGCTTCTGGCAGTATTCCAAGCGCTGCAGGCGTTCGAGCCCCATCTACTAAACTTGTCGGTGCAGATCAGGACGGACAGCACGACAGCCATGTTCTATCTAAACAAGCAAGGAGGGACTCGTTTGCCAAATCTGTCCAAGCTTGCCCAGAAAATATGGATATGGGCACTCAGACGGAACATCTTCCTGTCATCGCAACATGTTCCAGGGGAGCTCAATTCCCTAGCGGATGCTCTAAGCAGAGACTCCCTCCCAGAAGAACACGAATGGGTCCTGCACAAAGACGTAGTAGAAGATCTCTTCTCTCAGTGGGGTTTCCCCACTATAGACCTATTCGCCACAAGCGAAAACAAACAATGCCCAGGATTTGCATCCAGGTTCCCACAACCGGACTCCCAGGGGAATGCCCTGTGGATGAACTGGTCAGGGATGTTTGCGTACGCTTTCCCACCAACTCCTCTCATCAGGAAGGTGGTGTACAAGATGAACAAGGAATCGATGACGCTCATCCTAGTTGCTCCCATGTGGGCGAGACAACCATGGTTTCCACACCTACGCAGGATGGCGGTATGCGAGCCCATCAGACTCCCAGCCTGGTACAACCTTCTGTCCCAGCAACAAGGTCAAACAGTGCATCAGGAACCCAACTCTATGAACCTAGCAGCATGGCTCCTGAAGTCATAGAGTTTGGACATCTCAAATTACCACAGAGGTGTATGGACATTCTAAAAGAGTCCAGGAAACCAAATACAAGGCACTGTTACTTTGACAAGTGGAAAAGATTCGTTATCTGGTGCCAGAGTAAACAAATCAACCCGGTTGATTGCACTCCTTCCAACGTTGTAACATACATGCTCCACCTGCTGGATGCAGGGTTGGTTTTTAACTCTCTGAAAGTACACCTGGCAGCCCTCTCAGCCTACACCACATCCCATAACAAGGTTTCGTGGTGGAAAGTACCAGTGGTTAAAGCCTTCATGGAAGGAGTAAAGAGACTTCACCCTCCTATCTCGAACCCACCGCCAGGATGGGATCTCAATGTGGTGCTATCTAAGCTCATGGGGCCCCCCTTCGAACCCATGCATAAAAGTAGTCTCAAACACCTGACTTATAAAACGGCCTTCTTAGTAGCCATTACCTCCATAAGAAGGGTCAGTGAAATTCAGGCTCTGTCAGTGCAAGATCCTTTCTTTACTATCCACAAGGACAAACTGGTTTTACGCACACACCCTAGATTCTCACCAAAATTCATATCCAAGTTCCATGTAAACCAGTCCATCGAGCTTCCGGCTTTCTTCCAAAACCCACAAAGCTCAGCTGAGGTGAAACTACACACCCTAGATGTGCGTAGGGCGGTCTTATACTATGTAAATAAAACCAGACCGCTAAGGAAAACAGATCAACTGTTTGTCTCCGTAGCTACAGGCAGAGAGGGGGATCGCGTCTCTAAGGGCGCTATCTCAAAGTGGATTATCAACTGTATACAGCTGTGTTACTCTCTTTCTGAAAAAACTCTGCCTTTTACGCCAAGGGCCCACTCTACCAGAGGCATTGGGGCCACTCTGGCTTTCATTGCAAATGTTCCCCTTGACACCATTTGCAAAGCAGCTACTTGGAGCTCTATTCACACTTTTACTCAGCATTACTGCATTGACACTCATTCCAAGGCAGATACACAAGTGGGACAAGCGGTTCTAAGACACCTGTTTGCTCATGACCCTTCTCACATCCCACCTCCTTCTTCTGGTACTGCTCGCTAATCTATGCACAGCATGTGATCTAAGCAGATTCCACAAGCCTCAGAAGGGATACATTACTCACCGTAATCGTATTTCTGATGCTTGTATCTGCTTAGATTCACATGCGACCCACCCTTCCTCCCCTCCGAGAGAAGGCGCATGGTTGCTTGTAGTCTTACCTTTCTGTCTATCTGCTTGGACTATCTGTACTCACGCTACTCCTCATGCTACCTCATGTCAGGAAAAACACAATCTGGGGATCCTAGACGCGTGAGGGATCATGGGTACAGGGGACGTCACACTAGGGATAGTATTACTGGCACGCCCTGTGTCGACGCCCATTTTTCGACTTCGAAAAACAAACTGTAATACTCCGCAGCTTCCACTAGATGTCGGCCTATGCACAGCATGTGAATCTAAGCAGATACAAGCATCAGAAATACGATTACGGTGAGTAATGTATCCCATATATATGGGGGTGAGCTAAGGGGTACAATGGGTGGGGATGAGATTGGGGTCAAAATCATAGGGGAACAAGGGTTTTGGGGGGGGTTTCTCGGTAAATCATCCCTCTCTGAATTTCATTCTGCTAAAATCAAATAGATCGGCAAAACCTGCTGAGGGCAGTGATTTAGGCATATCCAGGTTCAGGGTTCTCACTTCTGGAGGTCCACTTTGGGCTTCCTGAAGGCTCCTGCTGACTCTGTACATCTGTTGTGTCGAGACCTCCTCAGTGGAACCCTTTTCTGTATCATTTACCATGTATCCTGCCATTTCCCACAATCATCTTCTGCTTGGCTGTGGGTCGTTGAATGTGTCCAGAAGGGTTGTGAGACTTCCCCACTTCACTAGTACTTCAGTTTAAGGTGCCCAAGAGCACCTCCAGTCATTGCACCGTGTCCCGGGATAGTTTGCTGCCTTAATTCTTTTCCTACCAAGCCTCTAGGAGCCATCTTCACAGGTTCCCGTGTCTGCCTGGAGTCTTCCTCGCCGAGATTTGCACTTCAGGCTTAACAGTCAATGTTGTAAAAATACCCTTTGTTTCTCTTCTGGTTCATCTCGGCCGTTGCTGGCTCAGGGTGAAATCCTTGCAGGACCATATCCTTTAAACCGCACCTGGAAGAGAACAGACTGTTTTGTGCTGCTGGTGCAGTTTTCACCAAAACTGCATATATGAGTATACCTTTGGATCCTGGGATGGGTGATTATTCATGATATTCAGGGCTCCCTCTGGTTTGGGGTCGGAATTATTTGGATTCAAGTCTTTACCACATTGCCTGTAGACCTCTATTGCGGGGTTCTCCTGCTCTGCTGCATCTTCGTCAGGGGCTTCTGGGTCATCCAGTCACTTATATAATCTCTTCTTTAAGGTTTCTTATGGCCTTCCTAGGGGTTGCGCGCCACGGAATATGCACCCGTTGGGTAGAATGGACTTGCCTCCACGAAAGCGGATGGCCTGTAGACCTTTCTATCATTATTTCCTGTGGAACTAACCTGCTCTGGAACTCTCTAATATGGTACAATTTTGGTACTTACCTTGCATATTTAATTGACTGTAAAGTCATGCTATGCATTTCTCAAAATGGAAGTGTATTTGTAACATTGTAGCTTATGTTGGTGATATTGTAAATATTTCTCCCTAAAATATGACTACGTAACTGTTTCTAAAATGTTCTTGCAAGCTTTTCTCTTTGGATGAAACGGTTTCCTGCTTTAATGTATTCTTATATGTGCATTTGCATACATTTTAATATTGTGCCCCGGGAGGTTCAAATTAATGTGGAGTATTGCTATATGCCCAGGTACGTTTAGCATATTTTTTGTCACTGGTAGATAATCTCTAACTCAATTTTTCTGCCTCTCCCTACCAATATTCATTGGGTGTTGACCACCAGGTCTGGGACATTCCACATACACCATAAGTTGGAGGTCTCTTTAGGTCACTGTACAGAATTGTGCAGGCCCGTAGAGGGCTTTACCTACTTGTAGGTTTTGTGGTTCCCTGGTTCCCCTCACTCCTTGTTAATGTATATTGTGTGCCTTCCTTTGGTAGTGGACCCACATATAGACAGTGGGGCTAGGAGAGTCCTGTTTAAATACTTACTGGCTTTTATTTTTGGCTGTTAGGTGGTGCTTCAGCTATTGTGTTGGAGTACAGCTAGGCGGGAGATGACATGTGAGGAGGGACACAAAGCGTGTAGGGGTTGTTTGGTTATTTACTTGCTGTGCCGATTCGCAAGGTGTCGTCACTTCTCCCCAGGGGGAGCTCTTTCTCATGAGGCTAGGGAGGTGCGGCCACTGCCCAATATTCCCCCTAGGAGATGTTTAATGCAGGAGGACCTTATGGGGAGGGACTTCCCCATCTGGGGACCAGGACAATCGCCAAGGATACAGCCCTTTGAGCCATGTCACTCCACACCATTCCATAGCCCCCACCCCCTTCCATACTGAGCCATTTCATCAAGAGTAAGTCCATGTATCCTTGTGTCAGATGAGTTATTGCCAGAAAAGAACATACTCGGACAAAGAAGAGCACAGCAACCATGAAGAGTAACCAACTCTTAAGTACTGCCACAAGTTTGCTCACCACAGGCATTAGAAATGCCAGAGAGACATTATCTGCAGGTGTTGACTGTGCGCAGTTCCGGAGATGATAAAGGACAGAAAAGAGGAACTAAAAGTCTGCTCACAGGGAAGCTGGGAGTCCGCTGGAGCCTGGGAGTTTCAAACTCTAAATGAGGGCTGGAAGAATGGCTGTGCAGGGGACGCCCTTGACAGGCTGCAAGAGTACATTGTGGGCCTGAGGGGAGCAGGCCCAACTGTGAGGTCGAATGGAAGAAGCAGTGGCGTGATCGCAACAAGGTAGGCCATCAGGTCCCAGAGCGAAGCCAAGCCCGTAAGGAGCGGAGAACCGCAAAGGTGCACCGGGACCATCGAAGCGGACGAGAAGAGCAGAGGAAGCTGCCGACAAGGAACCCCATCCCAGGAAAACCAGTGACGTCTGCATCCTACGAGAAGGCATAGGGACGCACGGAGACCCGGTATGGATACAGTGGAGGTGGAGAGAGGGACACTCTCCTCATACCAGTGGCAGTTATAGGGCTATTGGGGAAAGGAATTGTGCAGAGAGCATCAGGGAGTTTCTCCCTTGTATCAGTAGTAACACAATAGCTACTGGACAGTGGAAGAAAGAACCATGCATCCGAGGAGAATTTCCTCATTGCAGTGGCAGCAATAAGCCCACTGACCACAAAAGAAGGATCTGGGACCCTGACCACAGTGAAGCAAGCATCCGAGGAGACCTTCCTTGTCACAGTGGCAGTAATAAGTCCACTGACCACCAAAGAAGGGTCTGGGACCACAACAAAAAGGAACTGAGCATCTGAGGAGAACTTCCTCATTACTATGGACACCACAATCCCACTGAGTGCCAGAGAATGATCTGGGACCCTAATACAAGGTATCTGAGAACTTGAGGAGAACTTCCTTGGCTGAGTGGCAATGATAGGTCCATTGACCAGCAAAGAAGGGGTTAGGACTGTGCCTGTGCTGAGAGAGAGTGGAAAGATATACAGCAAGTTGAATGACTCGAAAGAGAACTTTTCAAATGCCAGGAGAAAGTAGTAATTCTCCTGGGGACGACCACAAATCCTTGCAACATATTCAAAAGGCTACCGGGTAAGGGAGTCATTCCCCCTGGCCTTATTGTGAACTGTACAGACCAGTACCAGGAGAAGGACGTCATTCTCCTGGTCCAGAAACTGGAGTTGTGCAAAGATTGTGTGGAACCTGCAAGCCAGGGGAAGGCAATAATTCCCCCTGGCAATCATTTTGCAAGAGAACATTCTTTTAAACCCCATCTGAAAACCAGGACAAAGGAGTCATTCTCCTGGGAAAGGAAAGTTCTGCTGGATTATATTAGTCTTTAGTTTTAGTGTAAAAGATTGAAGTAGGTTGTGACACAAGACAGTGGACTTTGATTTGACTGACCTTCTGCTGGATCCTTTATTATTAGTTTGAGGCAGGGAAACCCCTCTTAGATTGTAGAGATAGTGAAAGTCTTTTTTCCATATACATGTCTATATCCACCACCATGCCACATTTGTGTCAGCTTCCTTCTTTGACACTCTTACACTGCTCATGTCAATACAAATTCCTATCACCATATCTGCCCAGTACCTACCCATCCATGCCCACAAAAAAAACACTCTCCTGTGATTTCTTTGAGCCATCTTGGTCAAGCAGTAACATCAAACTGTTGCTTGCCAGTATTATTTCCAAGCTGTCTGCTGAGAGGTAATGGCTTAATTGCAGCTGTGAAATGCGCTACTTGTGTAATAAAAATGTCTTCACCAAGTGTGCTTTCTGCTCCTTGATCTATATCTGTTCTTTGCATTGAGATCCTTTTAAAAACAAGCATTGATAAAGCCAACAGTTCTATGCAAGTTTCTCAGACTACTTATTCCTGACACGGGGCAGCTTGAGGGTTGTAAAGTAATGTGATTTCATTTGACTATTGTATAAGGCAGATTCTCCACCCTAAAATGCACTGTCCGGACATGTTTTCTGGGTAAAACGAACATATTTGAATTTGTGATTGCTCATCAGCAGCTTTAAACCGGTGGTGCCTTTTGCACCCCATTATAACATTGCTAGCAAAAAGTGCCCGTACAGACATGATAACACTCTCAGCAATTGTTGGCAATCACTGAACAGGCGTGGAGGGCAGGTGAGAATTGGCGTGCTGCAGCATATTGGGACTTTCTGTGCCCTCTCATCTGTCGCCTCACCCTGACACAGTGCAGTATGTTGTGGTGCAGATATCTTGGAAACGATGCGTCCTAGGGCCTTGAAACGTGGTCAGGGACCTTGAAGTTTAGTTCCTTGTGTTCAGACGCCTAACATGACCTATGTCCGGTCCTTCTACGACCACCTTGATGTTTTACTGCTTCCAGGCAACCGTCTCATGTGTGCAGGGGCTGAAATCCCGGGTACAGGGTGGGGTGTCCAGATGTAACGTAGCCAGTGACATCCGGAGAGTCCTAACGGGTAACTGTGCACAATTTGGTGCAGATTGGTGGACCGGTGTGGAATTGAATGAGGAATAAAACAAACTAACAGATTTTCCAGTTTAAATATATAGATATGGAGTGAATATATTCTATACTAATTACCATTTATTAAGTGGCCATCACTTTGTTTCTCAATAAATAAACTGTATCCTATGAAATGTCAAAATGTCTTATTCAAGAGCATGACCTTCATTACAAGATAATTTTTCGTCCAATCTGTGGATGATGGATAAGAAAAAAGCCACCATATTGATTTTCAAAAGAGAATTATTCATTTTTAACCAAGAATGTTATTTTACTAAATTGGACATTTGCACAGTGGCAGCTTTCAAAGGGCAAATACTGCCACATCCTTCATTATTTTATAGTGTTATCCAAATGTGTTTTCTGCGTGTTATGCGCTCTCTTCCTAGTTTGTTTAAGCCTATGCGCACCTTTCTCTGTGATTGGTTTTTTTACAATTCATATCCTTAGGTTTTACATAACCTTTCCTTAAACATTTAGAGCAAATCTCTTTTTTTTACGGTCAGTTTGCTCTGTTTTAGAGACTGGGGTGGGTGTCGGGATGGCAAACATGGGTAGATGCAAATCACAATATACCACGCTTACCATTGGTTTGCAGACAGCGGCAAATCAAAATGCCTTTTTAAAATACCTTTGCGCTCATTGATAACATTACAGTCTGAGCTCAAACGTTCATCTCTCCTGATGTGGCAGGGATGGACAAAGGCCTTTCTTCCGACAATGCACCCTGTCGCTGGAACACACTAACAATTCAGATGAGACTGTCTATCCTACACTTCATGCTGGACCTGATAGCCCTACCTTTGAAAGAACATCCTGCCAAATACTGATCACATGAATCAGTCCTACCTCTCCCTATCTAGAGATTCCGACCTGGCGCTGCTCACCCACCCATTCCAGCTCCCCTGCTACGCCCACGCCACATGCACAACCATCTGCATACGTCCCCTGTGGAAGGCTTTAAGTGGGCCGGTGCTAGTCTCCAAAAACGCTGCCAAGCTGGAGTGCTGCCAGGGCTGTCTCTCTCCCCCAGATTAAGCCTAGGCTATCCCTTATTCATGCACTCTTAGTCATCAAGCTGAGCCTCAGCAAGCCTGAAGTGAGAGGGAGCATAAAGGATTCATTTCTAAGCTTTGTGAGGCCGCTGGAGAAATAAGACCTTGCCTCCTGCCCAAGCCACACATCCACAAACAGACACTATCCAAATGAGCATACGTGGCTTGTTGTTTGCAGACATTGCACTGTTAGGAATGGGTGTTGTGGCAAATGATATATAATATATATATATAATTGGTTATTTATAACGCGCTTAATATCCAGAGGTTTGTAAGCGCGGACCCGGGGATCGAACCTATGTTGCTCCGCGTCGTCTTGCTTCCAAGGTGAGCACGTTGCCCCTGAGCTATCCTCCCGAGAAACGATAGGAGCAGACAGCCCAGTGTGCATCACATGCTCAAACGGTTGCATGCGTGTAGCACTACCACAGACACCGTCCAAATATAAAATGGTCTGGTCATTGCTGTGTTTCCAAGATGCTCTTTGATTTTACGCAAATAACCAAGAAACCACATTGGTGATATTTGTCCCACTTCCCTTTCTCGTAGGTGATTTATAAACAGAGCACTAAGATTATTACAACAGTCTTTATTTGGTGATTTACTCACCAATAGAATTGTTTGTAGATTGACTGAGAGAGTGATTCATTTACAAACCCCAAATAAATAATTTGCAATATGTAGACTTGTTGCAAATAATACCATCTAAGACCATAATGAGTCGCCCAATGTGTTTGCAGGGTCTTGTGGTGGATTGTGTGTGTCAGGCGATGACCCTTTACGCCCCCCAACCCTTGGTAGGCCCCTCTCGATGTTGCACCCTATTTAAAGCACTGCCCCATTATACAGCACTCTGGTGCTTCCCAGCTAGGTTTGCGCTTTACAGATCCCATATATACATAGATATCTTCATTCATATGTAATTCATAATGAGATATTTTATGTGACTGCCTTTTAAAGGACCATCATTTGTCGGATTTAGATTTAACCCTGTATCTACCTGGTTGTCTTTTAGATCTTTAATGTATCCAGCAGCATGAAGGAGACTGACCTGGAGTATCTGGAGGTAAAGTTTATTTACTTGTTTGCTTTTTCTATAGACCTGTCAACATCCAGTAACAGCATACCATTCACCTAGTGAATGTTGGCTTCTAGGCACTTGGACTGTTGCACCTGGGAAAGGTATTGAGTTGAAGGCACTCAAGGCTGCGGTCATCCATGCCAATGTTAGCTTGCTTGCGCGGCTATTCACTGTTCCTCATCCCTCCGCCGCTGCGTGAAAAAGAACCACTTTTCCTCACTGAGGAGAGCGATGCGGATACCCTCTTCACCTTAGAAGTCACTGAATGCCCAGACATGTCCAGGTACTATGGATGTATTAGGGCAGAACTGCAAATGCTCTTAAATAAAAGTGGGCCTCCGTCTGTGAGTCTGAGGGTCTCACAATGACTCTGAATGGCTTCTATGTCTTGTTTAGAAGCTGTATGTGGATGGCTACAGCACAAGCTCCCATGGGAATCTTCCCATATCCCAGGACATTTGGCTTTCTGCTGCAAAATGGCAGCGCCTATTGTGAGTGATTTACACTATTGTTGTGATACTCCTGTTCATACCACAATTCTAAGAAGTGTCTGTTCCACAAAATGCAGCGAGACAAGAGTTTATGTGGCATTTCCACTTTATTTATGATCTCAATAAATGATCATTATAATGATCAAGTGCACAGGCACGCATGAACATTAGAAGTGTATCTGCTCTTCTGGCCGTCCAGCACCATTGCGCAGGCCCCCTCTGCTTCCTTCTCCCTGGCCACGCCCCTCTTGTTGCGCCCTCCGATGTGCACACGGCGCATTCGCAGTGTTGTATGTCAATACATTATCCCCTTTTGTGAACAAAAAATGTAATTAATCAAGTACATTGTTGTGTAGCTTTTATCTTCCTTGCCCTGGAAGGCCTTCTGGTACTGGTAGTATTCTCAGTTGACCCTTCAGGTGTTAGGGGGTCATTATAGTTTAGGTGGTATCCTACCGGTAATTCCGTCAGGATGCCACCAAAACAGTAATATTGTTTCCAAATGGCGGAAATGCCGGTAAATTCCCATTCCATAGTAAAAGTGCTGGTATTACTGGCACTTTTACTGGCACGTTTACTACACCGGCCATACTGTAATGACCCCCTTGATCCACTTCATCTCTAGTGTCTACCAACATCTTTCCCAAAGGGGAAGCTGTCCCTTCCAGACTTGAATGTTTCTTGTTTTCTTGGGAGCTTGCTATTCTTCTCCCATGAAATTGTTTTCTTCCACTGCTTCTTCTCTTTTTCTGGTGTCTACTGTAAGGAAGACATGGAATCAAACAGTGAAGACAGACACAAGTGATCACAGTTCAAGGGTGCTACAAACATCAAACAATAATAAGGCAGTCCTAGTGGAGTCTGTCAAAATAAAAGGGCCTATACTAATGAACCTTTTGCCAATCCTTACTTCTAAATACAAAATGGTGTGGGATAACAATGAATGAAAAAGAAAAGTATTCAGGAAATGTCAGGATAGTCGAGCAGTTGGCTTCCCTTCCCCACGTTTTCAGCCCGGGGCAAGGCGGCACATGTGGGCTTCGCACACACTCTGGCTTCTTGGCCTTGAGGTAATTGTTCAACACATCAGGGCCTCCCACCAAAGTCTTTTCGCAATGACAGTCTCTTATTGCAAAACACAAAAGTTCCTTTCCTTTGTCAGGGTTTTCACTCTGACAAGTTCAAGATTGGTCTCCCTCCTTTGGGCTACGACTGGGTCCCCCTCGTCCGGCCTCAGACCCATTTTCTACAATGTTCACAATATGGTCTGCCTTGTTCGGGCTCAGATCATGGATCCCCCTTGTCCGGGCTCAGATCCCTTTTCATACCAGAATCGAAGACTTTCAATTGTGCGATGGGTTTTGCTTAATTTACACAATTTACACTTCACATCAATCTTCTACTTTCGTTTCTCTTGTCATGATACCATACAGAGACTTTTGACTGAGCACATTGGCAGTGCCGGACCACTCTGTCAATGGTATCGTATGTTTGAATTTAATGTTCAAATATTCACCAGCAATTTAGCTTCACTCGCGTCTTTCAGCACACGCGTTGAACAATGTTCGGTTTCGCAATGTTGCTGCTTGCAACCTTGACATTCACAACACAGACCGGTCTGGCATCAGTCTCCCAAGCTCACGGCTGTGTTGTTCTCTTTCACTTCTTTGTTCTTGCAGCCAAGGACGATACCACAGCGTCTGCTGCTCCTCCCCGCCTTGGCCAGTTACGTGGGAGGACCCTCGTTATCTCAGACACACAATGTAGGATTCTTCAGCCTGGTTTCCTGGTCTTATGTTTTCTGCCTGAAGGTTTCTTGAGAGTAACGGCTTCCTGCCAAAAAGGTCAAGAGTGTTGCCCTTCTCAGGAACCTCTCATGCCTGGCAGTCTTTCTCCCTTTGTTCAACTGCTGACTCGAAACTGCTGCAGCTTCGTGTGTTTTGCCTCGCTCAGAGTGTGCTCTCATGCTCCGCCTTTTATCCGTGTGGGGAAGTGTAATGGAAGTCAGGTGTGAGTTATTGTCGATAATTGCCTGTCCTCGCCTGACCATAGTATTGGGACATGTCAGGTACATCGCTGGGGTGTGAGTCTGTTTTCTCCCAGAGCGGGCTGTCCATGTAAAAGTGTTTGTGCAGGAAAAGGGGGTCGGGTTCAGTTTCTAAATATCGCATTGGGTCATATGGGGTAAAGGTGTTGGAGGGAAGAGAGGGATACCGCATCTCACCATCCGGTCTGCCACTCCCCGAGGACGCCTCACCCAGGTGATCCTCCTGCACTGGTCCACCCCCAGGAACTGAATCCAAAAGTGATGGCCCTGTCCTGGCCACCTGAATGACAGATCCAGGGGGACTAGCCAGTGGGACACCTTCTGGTTTCTCACACTAGTCTCTTCCCCATTTCTCTTTTGTGATACAGTATTATACTTTGGATGTTGGATTTTCTCCCATCTGTGGTTTGCACATAGTGGTCTTTCACTTGCTTATCGGTGCAAAGTGGCAAAGACAGTGGGCCTCATTACGAGTTTGGTGGTAAGGCAGCTGTAAATCTTCCAAATTACCACCAAACTCAATTACCATTAACGCCACTTGGTCCTGTAGAGTTACCACAGGATTACAAGTGGTGGTAATTTCCCATGTTGTACATCCGGCAAACATTCTAATTTGGTGGTGCAGGAGAATGTACCCATTCACCTTGCTGTTAAATTTGTCTTCACTGCTTTCCTCTCATTGTGGATCTCTTTTCTTCTTTGTTCTGGGCATCTTGTTTATCGTGTCTCCTTATTCTTGTATGTTCACTTGTGGTCTATTTGAGTCTTTGTTTGTCTTTTCCGCATCATGAAAAATGTGGATATCTCTGTTACACTATTAGGAGTGGTTCTGTGTGCCACCACTCCTTTGTGAACTTCTTCCTCGCACTCTATCCGACTGCAAAATGCAGTTTGCATGATGCCCTTGACATATCTGTTCATTTTCTCAACCTGTCTATTTCCTTGTGTATGATATAATGTTAATTCTTTGTTTTATGTCCTTCTTCTTGAGAAATGCCCTGATTTCTTCTGAGGTGAATTGAACTCCATTAACTGTGCCTATGTATCTTCTGCTGCCTTTACTTCTAACTATTTCCACAACGAATGTTATTGCCATTTTTGATGGGATTTCCTCATTAATTTCATTTCCATCCATTTGGATGTGCATTCTACTAGTACTGAAGCATATCTTTGGTCATCTGGCATGTGATCAACAGGCCCTATAAACCCCACTTCGACCTTGTTCTGCCACTCACCGGTTTTCTCGTTGCCAGACTTTATTTCCTTTGCACACAGTGCAGCTGGTTAACTGTCTCTTGATCTCACTGTCCATTTGAGGCAACCCATACTGTTTCCTTATGCTTCTTTTCATTAGAGTATTTCCTGTATGTCCTAGCCGTATTAGTTGAATCCTGTGATTTTTCTGTTGTAATACATACATCTCAATTTATAACTGTTCCTTCATGCACACGTATCTATGAGGATACATCCCAGTAATTTTGTAGTTCTTGGTATAAGGCCATCCTTTCTTGGTAAATTATATTACTTGTTGAAGAGTGTTGTCTATTTTTAGTTCTTCTTGCCAGTCTTTTAATGTAAATGTGTGATCCCCTTTTTTCCAGTCTCTCTTTGTCACCATTACGCATTTTTCCATAAGGTATGTGCCGCTGTGGCTTTCATACCCGCTGTGGGTGGCAGACATGGCCTTTAACAGTCCGCCAGCCCTAGGCATGGCAAGCCCGAGCTGTGGGCCGTTAAAGGCCATGTCCGGCCCCCACAGCGGACATGAAAGCCACTTGCACCCCGGTGTTCAACTGGGGTGCAAATGACTTTCTTTTTTTTCCCTCAGGAGATTCGCGCTACTTGTGCAGCGGATCTCCCGAGGAAAAAAGATGGCCGTGGCCATATGGAAAAGGGACTAGGGGCCTCGTTACACTTTTGCCAGTGCAGTAAAAGTGCTGGTAAAACTGCCAGTAATTCCGGCACCAGCACTTTTACCGCACCAGCAAAACACAGGTTTTCCGGTGGGGACACTGATTTCCCTCCAGCCAAGAGCTGAAGGTAAATCTTGCCCCCACCGGCAAAAACATGCCAGAATTACCAGCACCTGTAATTCTGGTGCAGGTCATTCTAGCTATCCCCTCTATGGGACTCAATGGAATGGGGATATACCAGTGTTTCCGCCACTTGGGATATGTCGGTTATTCCGGCATTCCAAGTGGTGGAATCAATGTTACCATTTTAGTAGCATCCCATCGAATTTACCAAGGAGATATCACCAAAACTGTAATGAGGCCTTAAGTCCCTTTTTGCACCCTGGAAATGGCGCTCAGCCAATACAGTGGCTGGAACAGACGGCGATAATAGACATTCTATGCCATTTTCGTTTGTTGTGTTAATGAGGGGAGGCAACAGGGAGCCGCTCCCTGTCGCATCCCTGCAAAAACGCCCCTATCCCATTTCCAACACCCTCCATCCCAATTTAGCTGCGGGAATGGAGCTGTGGGCTCCGGTCCCGGTGCTCCTCCCATCCTCTGCCATAGGCATGGAAAAGTGACTTAGTCCCTTTTCAATATGGAGGTGGCCATTTTTTTTTCATATCCTTTTTTCCTCGGGAGATCAGCTGCGCAAGCAGGGCAAATCTCCCTAGGAAAAATAATGAAATCCATTTGCACCCTGGATGAACCCAGGGGTGAAAATGACTTTCATGCCTGACCAGGAGGGCGGACATGGGCAGTAACAGCACACAGCATTAGTTGAGGGCTTGCGGGCCATTACCAGCCCTGTCCGCTTTCCTGTGCGGGCATGTCTATGTCGGCGGCCAGACAGGAGGAGCTTCGCGACCGCAGCACAAAGCTCCGGTCCGGCAGGTAAGTGGGAATGGAAGGAGGGGGTGGGAAAGGGGATCAGTGCATTTTGGGGGAGGGTGGGGCAGGGAGGCAGCAGGGAGAGGCTCCCTGTTGCCTCCCCTCATTAATGAAAAAAAATGGCACCACCCAGGGAAATGTCTTGGATGGCTGGGACAGCAGACGGAGAATGTGTATTCTCGCCCACTGTTACAGCCACCTGATTGGTTGAGCGCCCTTACCCGGGTGTAAATCTATTATCTTGCCACTGGAAGTCTTGATGGACAATCAGATCACCAATTCTGCCATTCAGGGATGTGTTTGATTTTATAATTCAGCTCTTGCCTTTTTGAAGCTATTCTGACTAATGTTGGGATCTGATTCCCGATGTTCCCCAGTCCAGTGTGTTCACTGATGGTTTATGGTTTGCACACAGCTTGAACTTTCTTACCCAAACACAGGTCCTGAAGTGGTTTACTGCCCATGTGCATGCAAGCATTTCTTTTTTACATTTTGGTATACTATTATTCTGTTTCTGTTAATGCCTTTGAAGCAAATGCTACTGTATCCTATAGTATTGCTTACATCAACAAGGGATGTAAACACAATGGATAGCACTACGACTCAGGATCTCACCGCACACTAAAATGGTGCTAAAGACTAGGGTCAGGAGAATGGAAATGTTTTGATGCATTTGATGGTCTTTGATATAACGAAGATCTGCTTGCAGGTTGTTCTAGGGTTAAGTAGCATGCATGAACCCTGATCCACCCAATGCTATAGTCCAACGAAAGTGAGCCACATCCATGGCATACGAGAGTTTAGGAAGCCGAGATACATACTGTTGATGTCTCTTCCATCTGATTGCATCAGCACAGCACCTACTCAGTATGCGCTGGCATCCACTCCTAAGGGAGCATATCCTGTCCATCAGTCTTTCTGCATGACGTGTTGTCCTATTATATTGTCTTTAGCTGTGTCAAACGGTTTCAGGCTAGGTGCTTTTGATATTTATGTCTCAATTTGATGGAAGGTAGCTCTGCATTGCATCATCCAACTATATAGTTTACTGTTTCTTAGTAGCCTTCTTAAAATTTCTGTTTTGGTAGAAAGGTTGCCAATGAAATTGGCATAATATTGTGCCATCCTCTTGAATGATTTTAGTTGTTCCTCAATTGATTTCCTTTTATTTTTGTTGTTACTTGTTTTTAGAATCTGGGGCATTCCAAATTTCTTAAATAAGACTCTGCTTGGGTTCTATTCATTTCACTGAGGCTGCGAAACCCAGAAAGTCCAGTTTCCATTTGGCTGTTTCCCATTGTCTTTCTTCAAATGAAATCCATATTCCTTAAACATTTTTAATATTTCATCCAGAGTCTTGTAGTGCTTCTTGGGTCGGTCCGTGAATCGGGATATTGTCTTGGAAATACTGGACCCTTTTTATGCCTTTCTCTGTCTGTGTCATTATCCTTTGAAATACTGAGGCTGCAGAGAGAGAATCCTTGTATTCTGATACGTGCCGAAGGTTGTCACGAAAGCTCAGTATTCCTAGTGCCTACCACCAGATAAAGATCAATCTTGGATATAGCTTTACCTGATAGCAGGCAAAAAGAATGTCTAGTTTCGAGAACATTCTCAATCCTTGCAGTGAATGCATTGTCTGTGTTATGTTTGGTAGGGGCCAATTGTCACTTACAACCTCTTGATTAAGTGCTGTAAGGGATCATGAGTAAGACTAGGACACAGTGGCATGTTGAGTGTTGGTTATAGACGTTTATTTGTCACAGGAGAAAAGGGGAGGTTGGAGAAATCCTATCTGTCCCTAACCCTAGGGTGACCCTGCCTCAACAAAACTAAGGAATGTCTGTGTTATGATGTTAAAAAAAAAAAGCGTCCTTCGTCCTGTTTCCAAAAGCCCTAAACTGACCCTTACACGCTAAACTCAATATAATGTGTAACAGGTGATTTCTGTAAGGTATGCACTTGTAGCTTTTCAAAGTTCCAAACATAAAGTTCTGAAGTGCAGTGCAGAAAAAAAAGAAGTAATGTTCCACCAGAAAAAGGGGGTCTTCCCTTCCCCTATGTTTCTTCTGGTCTGCCACTGTCTGCTCAATGCATCCTGAAATGTTTGTTGATAATGTTCCATTGTTTCGCAGGGGGACGACTCTCTCCCCGAGTTCCTCTTTTCATCCCATGTTTTATTCCACGATTTCAAGGGGGACCACCCCTCCCCTGAGTTTCCTTTCAATTCCACAGTTCTTTGGGATATTTAATTTCTCACTCTCTGAATCTCATTTCTCCTTTAAAGGGGTATAGTTCTGCCTTTCTGCAATTATTGTCAGAACTTCAAGGAGGGTTTTTTACCCCTGACCGTTCTCACTCCTTTTCCTTCATGTGGTTTACGCTGCTGCCAGGGTTTTGCAGTTGTGTTACTTCTCACGTCCTCTGGGTTTCTTTTATCTTTTAAAGGGGTATCGTTCTTCCCTTTCTGCATCGATACTTCACAATTCCATGGAGGGGTTTTTACCACTGAGCTTTCTCATCCTTTCTTGTACCCTTGGTACACTCCTACCAAGGTATTATAACTTTGTTAATTATCCTTAAAAAAGTATATGGGTCTTCCCGTTTTGTATTGGTAATCACTGTTCCACAATTTCAGCTTACTTCTCTTCTGACTCCTGGTTTATTCTCCTGCCAGGGTATCACGACTTTATTACTTGAGTGTGAGTCTCAGACTCACTGTTTGTCTGGTTCACTATCCTGCCAGTGCTTTTGCGCTTTCCATTTACTCTTTCTTGCATCCAGGAAGCAATAGTTTTCATGTATTGGGTCACCAACCCTTTCTTAACACTGTTCGAATCTGGATCACTTATTCCACTTCCTTTAGTCAGGTTCTTAACAATGTTTGTATCCATATCAATTATTTCACTTCCTTTAGTAAGCCTCTTAAAAATGTTTGTATCTGTATCAATTATTTCACTTCCTTTAGTTAGGCTCTCTTGTGCTGTGGACGTATATGGCATTCGCCCTGAAGCGCCCCAGTAACCAATTCACTCTCCCTGGGCTTACCAGTCTTCACTGGCGGCTTCAGCATTTCTCGCATGCAGCCATCTTCCTTTCACTCTCAGCCCGCTGACTGGGAATGTGTTCCGTTATCCGCTTGGATCCAGCTTTGCCTTCCTCTGCATTTGGCAGGTCGAGCTGTCTGCGACATGATTGTGGCAAACTTCTCTTGGCTCAGCTACTCCGCACGTCGATCTCATCAGCCTCTCTACTGCATCCTGCAGTCTGCTTGCCTCCCGTGTCCCAAACAGCATCAGAACAAGTCAGATGGAGCTGCATTCTCCATCTCCCTCGCACGTTCCGTTCAGCTTTGCTCATTTTAAATGTCCTAGTCTGGCGCTGCATTTTCCAATCGCTAGAACGCAGTGTTGGTTCATGAAAAGGGTGAAATGGGTAAATAAGGTTGTTGTCTACGAAAACATGTGAATTCCCTATTCACATTACAATAAGCCATATAGGAATGTGGCAAAGCCACATGGGTGTCACAAAGAATTAAAGCTGAAGGATTATTCTGATCTAGTACTTGTTTTCCTCCCTGGAGTTTGTCCTCCCCTATGTGGACCTCTCACAGATAGCCACCCCCAGGTCCAGAGTCAGGTAGCTTCTGCCTTTCACTGGCCACATAGGGGAATCAGTGATGATATTTCTAGATTCATCACATACCCTTCCCCTAAGACAATGGTCTTTTTGTCCTTCAAGGAAAAATAATCTAAGTGGTTTACTCTTCCCGGCTTTCTTCTTCCTTTGTACTTTTAAAGATCAAGAGACCAGTGTCTTATCTGATTGAAAGAAACAAGATAGTGTTTCTCCTACTTGTGCGCTAGATAATTCTTTCAAAGAGGGAGGTTCACCCCCCCTGGGTTCTTATTTTTATTTGGGCCACCTGTGAGACCCACTGGTCAAACAGGGGAACGTCCCTCCCTATAACTAATTGGGCCAGTAAGTTGGTTGGTTACCATTATAAAATATTCCTTTCCTAAGACGGAGACAGGGATTTGTGACTGTGGGTGTCTTTCAACATGGCCATAGGCAGAGCTTACTCTTTCTTTCCCTGTCCTCTTCCATCCCTGGGGAAGTAGTTCTGATCTGATAGCACACCCCTGACTCCCAGAATCTATTTGAGCCTGATGTGGTTTCCACCTAGCGTGGCAGGTATTTTGTAGGTGGTTATATTGCCTCTGTACAGAAAAGTGTTGTTTTATTTCCTCCTCTTATTTTTCCTCCCTCTGGAGAGAGATTTCTCTGGGTTCTCTTTCCACTTCACCATTAACTCCCTAGGTCGGGCATAAAGGATATTCCCATAAAATGGTTAATCTCTCACTTCATTAATTTGTTTATTCTGACTAGATTTTTTTACTTTTTACTTTTCATATGGTTGGGAGATTCATCCTGTTTGAGGGACAGCATCTTGCTGGATTACCAGACTCTCCACAAGAGGGACATAGCTTACCTTGGGTAGGAGTTGAGGATAGGGAGCGTGGGATACCTTGATCACCTTCTACCACTCCCAGAGTATTGGGTATTTATTTATCATCCCTAGATTTTGTGGGTGCCTCTAACTTTAGGGATCTATTTAAGGGTTTCAGGGGGGCAAACGGTTCTTCCTTCTCGTCCTGTTCTATCAGGTGCTAATATGAGTCTTTAGAAGGGGGCATTCAAGGTCCTTCTTTTTATCTGGGAGAACAGATGACTCGGATGCAGTATTTTCAGTAGACGTTTGTAGAGAAACCTCTATTTGCAGCGGAGGGATGGGAGAGAAACTCAGAGGAGTATCGGGGTTTTCTGTTGTGCTAGGTGGACTGTACCCATTCTTCAAAACTTCACAATGTTCCATTTTAGATGTTATAAGGTCACCATCATAGTGAGAAGATATATGAACTAAGTTCTCTACAAGGCAATAGCCTGTAGGGAACACAAAATCCTCCCATGAGGGATCCGGTTCATCCAAGAGGCTGAGAGAATAACCAGGTGGTATCTTACCTTTGTCCTGCTCTACTAGGAACTTAGGCCTAGAATAAGGCCTTATCCATAGTATGTAGCTTTGGGCTTCTCCTGTTTACTGACTGCCAAAGATAGCTGGAGAGCCTTCCCCAGTAACTTGGGAATCTATATTTGGGGGGAACTGTAAGTTAGAGGTTAGAGGCAAAATGTGTTCCTTCCGACTCCTCACATCCTGGAAATCAGAGAGGATTGCTTCTAAAGGGGATGATTCACCCTCCTGAAGACAATATTGCTGTGAGACCTCTGAGGGAGGGGTCTCTCTGGTTTATTCAATCTGGACATCACTTTAGGAGAGCGATAGGGATACAATGGCCTCCAGATTTTCCCTTTCCAAGGGAAAGATGGTCTCCTTAGATGTTGGGGACCAGAGCATTTCTCTTGGTGTCTGCTCGTCACAAGGAGGAGCCACTGGAGTACCTCTATCTCTTCTACTATGTGAATGAGATTCAGAATAATAAACTTCATTTCATCGCCGTAAGTCAAGAGAGGTAATACCCGGCCTGTTCTCTCACGGGGCATGATATAGACAACTGAATTTGGGGGGTTTCTATTGTAAGTTCTAAGGATATGACAATATTTTTCCTACTGAGTACCTGATACTTGTGGGGGGAAGAGATTATATGTGTTCCACTCCACCTTTCCTCTAACGGGTAGAATGGCTTGTGCCGTCAGTGGGAATGGCTTGTGCCGTCAATGCGAAAAACTTGATTCCCGTTTGTTTGCCAGCTGGTAAGTGGGTCTTCGAGTTCAATCCATGTGGTCCAGCCCACTAGACGAAAATGTAATCTACGGTGAGATGTTCACAGAAATTCACTTTGCGGGACTGGAATTGATGTTAGTCAGTTTGAACAATCGCAGAGTCCCCCAGTTTGTGTCAGCTGAGCTGGATCCCACCACTGACACCATATGTAAGGGATAACAATTAAGATTCTGACAAAGTGGCATGTTGAGTGTTGGTTATAGAGTTTTATTTGTCACAGATGAAATGGGGGAGCGGGTTGGAAAAATCCTATCTGTCCCTAACCCTAAGAGGGGTTTCCCTGCCTCAACAAAGCTAAGGACCATCTGTGTCAGGATGTCAAACCAAAAAGCATCCACTGTCCAAAAGTCCTAAACTGACCCGTACTCGCTAAACACAATATAATGTGTAACATGGGGTTTCTGTAAGCTGTGCACTTGTAGCTTTTCAAAGTTTCAAACATAAAGTTCAAAAGTGCAGAAAAGAAAAGGAATAACATTCCACCAGAAAAGGGGGTCTTCCCTTCCCCTATGTTTCTTCTGGTCTTCCACTGTCTGCTCAATACTTCCAGAAAAGTCAATAACATTCCATCGATTCACAGGGGAATGACTCTCTCCCTGAGTTTCTCTTTTCATCCAATGTTTTATTTCAGGATTTCAAGGGGGACAACTCCTTCTTTGAGTTTCTCTTCAATTCCACAGTTCTTTAGGATATTTAATTTCTCACTCTCTGAATCCTTTCTTCATTGTTTGTCAAACTTCAAGTAGGGTTTTTTACCCCTGATCGTTCTCATTCCATTTTCTATGCCTTGTTTACTCTTCTGCCAGGGTTTTTGCAGTTTTGTTACTTCTCTCGTCCTCTAAGTTTCTTTTGTCTTTTAAAGGGGTATGGTTCTTCCCTTTTTTCATCGATTCTTCGCAATTTTTCCCCTGAGCTTGCTCAGCCCTTCTACCCTTGGCACACTCTCCTACCAGGGTATTGTAACTTTATTACTTATCCTTAAAAAGGGTATGGGTCTACCCAATTTCAGCTCACTTCTCTTTTGACCCCTGGTTTAGTCTCCTGCCAGCGTATCACAACTTTATTACCTGTGTGTGAGTCCCAGATTCACTGTTTGCCTGGTTCACTATCCTGCCAGGGCTTTTCTGCTTTCCATTCAATCTTACATCCAGGAAATAATACTGTTCAGGTATTGGGTCACCAACCCTTTCTTAACACTGTTTGTATCTGTATCACTTATTCCACTTCCTTTAGTCAGGTTCTTAACAATATTCGTAGCTGTATCAATTATTTGACTTCCTTTAAGTAAGGTCTGTAAGGGATCAAGAGTAAGACTCTGATACAGTGGCATGTTAGGTGTTGCTTATAGACTTATTTCTAGAAAATAATAAAAGTGTTGAGAGATTCTATCCATCCCATATCCTATGAGCAGTTCCCTGTCTCAACACAACTAAGGAATCTCTGTGTCAGGATGTTAAACAAAATATCTTCCTCCATCTTGTGTCCAAAACTCCTCAACTGACCCTTGCACTCTAAACTTAATATAAAGTGCCTAAGGGGGTTCTGGTAAAGGTTCTAAACATAAAAGTTTCAAGTTGCAAAAAACAGGAAAGAAATAAAGTCTACGAGAAAAAGAAGTTTCCCTTCCCCCAAATTTCTTCTGGTGGTTTGAATGACACTTATCACAGTTCAAATCTACTCAAGAGGGATGAGATTTCCCTTGATTTTCCTCTACGCATGCAGCTCTTCTATTTCGTCTCGCTACCCCTGGTATACTCTCCTAGCAGGGTATTTTGTAATTTTCTTATCAATTCTCAGAAAAGGGGTATAGCTTCTTGCCTTGTTCATTCACTTCTCGTCGTTTCACAATTTCAGGTTTACTTTTCATTTCACTCCTGGTTTACTCCCCTGCCAGGATATCACTTTGCTTTCCTTCTCACTCCTGGTTTACTCCCCTGCCAGGATATCACTTTTTTTCTTTTCTCACTACTTTCCTGGATTTGAGTCCCAGACTCCCTGTGTGCCTGGTTCACTAGCCTGCCAGGGCTTTTCTTTTCCTTGTTCACTTTTTCTTTTAGCCACAAAAATAATATTCCTCCAAAATTGGGCCAATGGCCTTTTCTTGGCAAAATCCATATTCGTTTCCACTTCACTTTTGAAACCTTGGTCCTCAACCCTTGTTCATCACTGTTCCGTTTATATCAATTCTACTTTTGTAGTCTTGGGTCACTGACCCGTTCTTAACATTGTTCACATTTGTTTTTTAAGTTCTTTACCAGCTTCAATTGGGCTCTCTTGTGCTGTAAACTCGACTCGACGTTCGTACTCAGTCGCTTCGGTACCACATTCGCTTTCTATGGGCTTACCGAGCAGCTCAGCTTTTCCTCGCGTCTTTCCATCATCTTTCCTTGGTGTCCGCTAGCTGGGCGTGCGTCCCATTAGCCGGTTGGCTTTTGCTTCCCCTTCTACTGCTTTCGGTTGCTCCTTTCGGGCATTCTGACCGGTGTCAGAACAAATTACAAAGTGTCTCTCCTTCGTAACACCTCTCAGCTATCTTTCACCGTATGTTTGTCTCTGTCGTTCTGACTGGTGTCAGAACAAGTTACAAATTGTTTTTGCCACTCTCTGTGTGTCTCATCAGCCGTGTCCACTTTAAACTTCCCAGCAGTGATTAACAATTTCCAAAGATTAGAACACGGTATTGGCTTACTGCTTCTGTTTATCCTAATTTCTCCATCCCTCTTCCTTTTCTCAGTACTAGAAAACGGTTGATTGGGAAAACCTGAAAATACTTCATCAGTGTCACAGTACGCATATAGGCATGTTGCAGAGGGACTTGGGTGTCAGTAGGAATTGTGACTTTAAGGTTATTTTGGTCCAGTGTTTTTCTTTCTCCATGGAGTTTGTCTCCCCCTATGTGGTCCTCCCGCAGATAGCCACCCCCAGGTTCAGGTAGCTTCTGCCTTTCACGGGCCACGTAAGTGAAGCTTCCCTCCAGAGAATCAGTGATGATGTTGCCAGATTCGTCATAGCTCTTAGCAATGTTTGTATCTGCATCAATTATTTAACTTCCTTAAGTTGGGCTCTTAACAATGTTCGTATCTGTATCAATTTTTTCACTTCCTTTAGTTAGGCTCACTTGTGCTGTAGACAGTATTCGATATTCGGCTTGAAGTACCCCAGTAACCAATTCACTCTGCCTGGGCCTACTAGTCTTCACTGGCGGCTTTGACATTGCTCGTGTGCAACCATCTTCCTTGCACTCAGCCCTCTGCTGAGAGTGCATTCCGCTAGCCACTTGGTTCCCGCTTTGCCTTCCTCTGCATTTGGCAGATCCAGCAGTCCGCGACAAGGATGCAGCAAACTTCTCGCTGCATCTCTGCACAACGATCTCGTCAGCCTCTGTACTGCGTCCTGCAGTCTGCTCGTCCCTGGTGTCCCAAAGAGCACCGGAACAAGTCGGATGCAGCTGAAGTCTCTGTCTCTCTCTCACATTCTGTTCAACTGTGTTAATTTTAAATGTCCCGGTCTGGCTTAGCAGTTTCCACTCTTCCTAGTGTCAGTATTAGAAAAGGGGGAAATAGGTAAATAAGGTTGCTGGCTATGAAAACATGGAAATTCCCTGTCCACATTACAATATGCTCCATAGGAATGTGGCAAAGGCACATGGGTGTCACTAAGAATTACAGCTGAAAGATTATTCTGATTCAGTATTTGTTTCCTCCCTGGAGTTTGTTCTCCCCTACATGGTCCTCCCGCAGATAGCCACCCCCAGGCTCAGAGTCAGGTAGCTTCTGCCTTTCCCTGGCCACGTAAGGGAACTTTCCTGCATAGAATCAGTGACGATATTGCTATATTTGTCACAGTGCCGATATATACTCATTTCCAGTTTGCTTGATCCGTTGCTTCTTGTGATCACAATGGGCTTTTTTGTTACTTTTTCTTTTAGAAGACTGTCACTCAGGGTTTGCAGCTCTTCTCAAGCAGTTACTGGAACAGGCCTATCTTTTTCCTTTGCTGGTATGGCGCCTTCTTGAAGCTTAATGTCATGATTTTATCCTTTCAGCATTCCTATCGGGTTTTTGAACACTTCTGCATGTTTTTCTAGTACCTTCTTTTTATGTTCTCTGTCACAGCCATTACTGGAGATAATCAGTAGTGGGTTAATTTATTCTGTAATTCCTTTCATAATAGTTTAATCTATGTCTTAGTTTGTTCCCTTTGCTCTCAAATCTTTTTGTAGTCTTCTCAGAGCCTCTTCATTAGGACCATTTGAACCATTGTCCTCCTTTTCTGTTGGTGGTGTTTGAAATATGCTGCTTTCCTTCTCTCACTGGTTACCTGCAGACCTAATGCATATCTCTCATCTCACAAGTTGTTGGCGGGTGTCGCCCACCTTGCAATCAGTGGACTCATCTCCCAAGCTCCCTATAGGCCCATTCACTTTAATGGGCTCTCACCCGCCAAAACACAAATCTGGTGTTTTCACCCGCCTTGGCGACACAAAAGGCTGAGAGCTAAGCCTGATGCCTCCATTAATACTTTATAACTTTTCAGCCACTGCTATCAGGATATCATTGGCATACCTGGAATCTGCAGCAAACCTGTAATGCAATTTCTTGCTGTCAGTGCTTTGTCAGGTGAGAAATCGAGGGTGTGTAGCCTAAATGATGGGCGTGGCCTGAAATGTCCCCAGCACCGGACAATACAAAGAAAAGTTGCTTCTGTGCAGGCATCATGAAGTACGATACTGACATCAGACTTCAAGTTCAAACAAAAAGATATTTATTAACTTAAATGTCAGGATGGTTGAAGGCCAAACTTGCCCTATATACTAAGGTGGGATTTCCCTACTTCAATGAAACTAAAGAAAGTCTGAGTCAAAGAGTTCAACTTAAAAGTCTGTCTGTGTCCAAACCCTAGCCTTGCTCTCACAACTACAATTAACCAATGTGTAGGGATGTCAAAGCCAAAAGAAACATTGTTTAACTCAAGGTTCAGAGCTTGTTCCAGTTCACAACTTCTGTTCAGCTCCGCTTCTACAAGCCCAACAAAGTTCCATAAAAGAAAGTCTCAATGCTTACCTTTCTCCAGTTCAATTTGTTCTAGTTCAATGACAATCCTTGCGTTTCCCTTCCCCAAGGTATTAAGTAACGCAGTTCAAAACAAGAGGGCTCTTGAGACTCTGATTCCAAGACACCAAGTGCAGTTAGTTTCTTAAATCTCAGGATTTCCTTCCCCGAGACTTTAATGTCTTTATACTTCTTTTAGTTTTTTAGAAGTCTTAAACAAACACCAGGTTAGCCTGACCCTCTTTCTGGCTTGCTTCGCCAACTCTTCTGCAGTGGTTTCGTTTGGCTTGTTTCACGGTGTCTTTAACTTTCACCATTCGGTGTTCTCTGGTCTAGGCGCAGTTGTCAGACCACAGGGTCCACCCATCACAGGTCGCGCAACCAGGTCCCTGGACTCCTCAGCCCTCACACACAGGTTACTTGGTACTTGTATCTGAGCACCAAGTCACTGACAGTTGATTGCCTGTATATGGCTCATGGCTTAGAATATATTATTGTACTCCTCTGACTTCTCCTGGTTGTCTCGTGGCTATGCCACCATGTATCACACACCCCTTGCCCAACTGTAGCCTTGTAACACTGCATTCATTCATTGAGGTTCACTATTTGGCTTCCCTTAGCATTTAATATATTAGACCGTCAGGTTTTAATTTATTCAGGGTGCCACATATGTTTTAAAGTTCACTTTTAAGCTCAGAATTCAGGGTTCTCTTATGTATTCAATGTATGGTTGCTCGCTTTAAATTATAAATTGTTATTTAATTCGATATTCAGCGTAGACTGGTTTTATGTCAATGCTCAGTTTCCATTTAGTCAATTATTCAATGTGCATTGGATTTTCAAATATTGGATTTTCATTTAGTTTTGTATTCAATAGGGGGATAATCATGTATTGTTCTGGGCCGTTACTCACTTGTGGTCCGTTCGGTACTGGAGCGCCTCTCTGATACTCGCCTGGCTTCTCCGCTCTCACCCGGAGGTTTCATGTGACTTCCTTTCACCTCCTGTAGTCAGAGGCAGTGAAAACCCACAGTCGCGAACTCTGTCTGTTCGCCATGTGCTCCCTGCTTCACACCGGCACCTTGGTTGCTGGTCCCGGACGTGGACAGCATCCTCTGTATTTCGGGCTCCTTCGCAGCCCCGGCTGCACATGCTTTGGTCTGGAGGCTCACAGACTTCTGGGGGATGCAAATCCCACTTACATCAGACTTCTGCCGGTGTCCTGGTTCTTCCTCTTAAGTCACCACAGTTGCCTCCTTTCAAGGGTCTCCTGCTGCTTCACCTGTTGCGCCCTGCCCTGCTGGGCTGGTCTCCCTTCATACACCTGCATCCCCTTGTCAGGCTGCAGGTGTGGAACTCTAATTAGTCCTGCCTGACTACAATTACAGGGACATGCCTGACTATCATAGTTCCCTACAGGCATCTTCTTTGTCCCAGTATCAGAGTGGTGTAAAAGGGTAGTCTTCATCACTCTTAGTGGCATCTTCTTCGTCTCAGTACTGCTAAATATTATATGTGTTGATTTGAGGGGAACTGGCTCATAATTGCCTACAATGGTTGGGGGAGGGTTTTGGTAGTTGGCAGTAGGGAAAGGGGATAAAAGGGCACCCCATTCCCAGTTTTCAAGGGCCCTCCACCCAGTTGATCCTCCCTCGCTTCTCCACCCCCAGAGTCAGGATCCAAGAATGATGACCTTTCCCTGGCCATCTGCGCAGAAGATCCAAGAGGAGTAGGAGTGAGAATACCCTCAGTGTTCTCATACTTTCCTCACTGTCGGGTTCCTTTTTTTTACTGTCCCGTGCTGGGGATTCAAACCCGAACCCTGCCATGACAAGCCAGTGTCGCATTGCACTGTGCTATTTCATAGGTGCTCATTTTCTTTTGTTTCATTCAAAGCGCCTTAGGGGCTTTGTGTCAAGGAGTCTATTGAAAGAAACAAAAGAAATCCAGTACCTCAGACTCAGAAATAGAACAGTGCAATGTGACACTGGCTTGTCACCGACAGGGCTCGAGTTCAAATCCACAACACAGGACAGAAAAATTTAAATAAAATGTACATTGTCAGCATACTGGGAAATCGTACCTGAGCCCTGCTGCTGACAAGCCAGTGTCGAAACACACTTTGAGATTTCATAGGTACTCTGTTTCATCTGTTTTATTAAATAGACTGCTTGACACATGAAGCCTGTTAGGGGCTTTAGGTGTCAGGCAGTCTTCTGAAAGAAACAAAAGAAATCCAGCACCTGTGAAATTGCACATTAGCTGTCCTGTTTCGTAGGTGCTGGATTTCTGTTGTTTCATTCAATAGACTGCTTGACAGATAAAGCCCATTCTAGCAGGTTTTATGCATCAGTCTATGAATTAAACAACAGAAATCCAACACCCACAGAATATCACAGTACAGTGTGACACTGGCTTGTCACTGGCAGTGCTGGGGTTCGAATCCGCAGTACAGAAAGAAAAAAAAGGTGGCTGTCGGGTTTTGGGAGACTGGCGGTGACTCAGGCCCGGCTAGCCCTGCCTTATTTAAAGCCCTGCTTGCTGCACCATTTCTTGTGTACATTCGGTTCTGCTTATACAGTATTTCTTTCTGATATTTGCTTTTTTTTCTTTGCTGTTCGTGCGATGCATTTTCACTCAGTTTGATTTGTCCTCTTCATATCGCATCCCTGTCGCCGTTGTGGAGTTGCTATTTATTTATCAGCTGAATAATCAATGATCCAGTTAGGATTTTGTCTGCAATTACCAAGTATTTAGGCATCGGTGAACATTAGGAGGCGTCCTGCTCTTCCAACGATCCTGCTCTGTTCCGCAGACTCCCTCTCTTCTCCCGCTTTCTCCTTCCTCATCTGTATGCTGCGTCGTACGTCTCTAGAGTTTGTTTTTGTTGGAATCTAATTTAAAGTAATGTATGCCTCTGCTGACCTCATCTCCTCTCCCCAGGTTATTATTACTTATGAATATCTGGTTTATGTTGTGGGGAACGTTCTGCCTCCTGTGCATCAATATTTGAATAAAGATAGAATTACCTAGTTGGACTTGTGACAAGCACCCATATGTTTGCATGTCGAATGTTATTTATTTAATTTTATTGAGCATTTGTTAGGCGCTTATACAACAGAATTGTGTTTCAAAGCGCCACAAGGCTAAATCGGAAGGGAACAAGGGGGGAGAAAAAACATTGACAAAACAGTAAATAGACAGTTGTGGTCCTACTAGGTCTTGTGGTATTCGGACGTGCAACTGCAGTGAAAGGAAGTGCAAGAGAAGGGATAGGGCGGGGGGCAAGGAATGGACACGTGCTGGAGGGGGGCTTGGGAGGTAAGTGCCAAGCGGAGACAAGGAGGAGGCCTCGGACTAAGTGCTAATGCGGGCGGCTCCCATGGGTGGGATGTAGAGCCGCCAAGCAGGGGCCCGCAGGGCCAGTGCAGTGTGGGGACTGTGCTGGTATCGACTCATTAGAAGGGCCTGGTATCCTGTGAGATTCATGAGGACCAGGCCACCGGTCTCAGCGGAAGTGGGATGATTAGCAGGGAAGGGGAAGAGGTAGAGAAAAGCAGTTTTGAGAAGTTTCCGGAACATAAGGAGGTCCGGCTCAAGTCTGAGAGGGGCAGGGAGGCTTTTCCAAAGGGAAGCACCAGCCGAGGAGAGAGACCGCCCCCCACTCTCTGCTTGGAGAAGCGTTTGATAATCATGAGTCGGAGTGAGAGGAGAGCAGGGCTCTAGCTGGGGAGTATTTAGGGAGGTAAAGTTGGGAGGGAAAGTTGGAGATAGTGTGGTCCCAGGCCCCAGAACGCCTTCTGGATGATGCAGAGGGTCTTGAATTTGATCCTTGCAGCCACCGGGAGCCAGTGGAGAGACTTTAGGGCTGGAGAGATACAGTCCCTGGGCTTGAGGCAAAGGATAAGTCTTGCAGCCCTATTCTGGATTAGCTGGAGTGGGCGTAGGGAGATTGAGTAAGGGGCTGTTGCAGTAGTCCAGCCTACTGAGGACCAGGGTTCTGGAGACATTAGGCCTCATTACAAGTGTGCTGGTCCGGTAACAAGGGTGTCGGTAACCGACAACGGCACTGTTGTTACCGGACAGGCACACTCCCAGTCTGCCTGCAGTAGTTGCTGTGCCCGACAGGTCTGACCATGCCGGGCACAGCGGCCTTGGTATGCAGACTTTCATGGAAGCACTGGCACCATTATTAACGGTGCCGGTGCTTCCGTGGTCACCATTCCCATTGAGTCCTATGGGACTGTATGCTGTAATGGCTGTAATGCCCCGGTGTTTCCGGCAAGCCAGGCTCCAGTTAAAATTTGCAAGTCTGGCTGCAACCTGACGGTTTTGCCGGCACGGTTACCGCCGGACTTGTAATGAGGCCCATTGAGCTTCCGGGGTAAGGTTCATGATGTGAGGGGTGAATTGTATCTAAAGGTTGATTTCATTTCTACATACAGACCTCAGGCAACGTTTTTGGTCAGGAATTTAAAATGTATTATCAGATTTTGGAACATGACGTGTGGTATCATAAAACGTCAAATGTGGAACCAACAGTAAAATAAACTTGATTTAATTCTGTGATACAGCTGAACAATATATTTTAGAAACTGATATCGGAGCAACACAGGCACAATCCACTGGCATAGGGCCTCACTGACTGGTACATCTTGGGCTCCAGAAAACCTGGAAAGTGCCTGCACAGCTTGGCATAATAATACTATATAAGGCAAGCGAAGGTCTGTACTGCCATCTGCCACAATCACTGTCTTACAACACCATAGGGCTTTAAAAATAATGTGTGGGTCCTTCCTCTTTCATAGATGTTTGCTCACGTGGCGGATGAAGTTGGCAAAGCGTTCAGCCTGCAGCCAATCCAGGTAAGCCATACCATGATTTTCAAAAACATCTGCCAAAGACTAAAACGCAGGCTTCCAAAACATATGAAAGCAGGCCAGTGGTCCTAAAAGGTCAGATGGGCTGGATCAGAGTCAGTCACAGACAGGAGTCAAAGAAGTTATGTTCTCTGATGTTTTGTGCCGGTTTCGGTAGCGAAACATCTGAGCACTTCTACTGCCATCAGTGATAAAGGCAGAATTGTAATGGTTAACAGATGAATAATCAAACGTGTACACTTAGTAATGCAAGCAATGTATGAAAACAGTGTCTGGAATCTGACCATTCATACACTTGGGGAACCAGTGGCCATACGTATAAGGTCTGTTGTGAAAGGTTGGGTGTCTGTGTTGAAGTGAGGACCTGTTATCATAGAAAGCCACCATGACATTGAAGTTCCTGTTTTTTTATTTTTCAGCACCTGGACATCCTTGTGAGAGATTGGTTTTACCCACCAGTTTATGGGGTCACCGGTGGAGAGTCGTATATAAATGATGTTGTTATAAAGGTGAGGACTCCTCTGCGTTCTAAATTGAGGTTGATTATTGGGTCGTTACTTGGATATATCAAGTGGTGATGGTCTCGATGGAAGTGCGTTTTAGTTTTCTTATAAATTCCTTTAGGCCTATATTCCAGATGTTATAATTGTGATTAAATGTTGCTCTATTTTGCACATTGGAGTTGCATTGGTCATGATCACCTCTACGCATTCAGTGTCGCCAGATCTGCCCACAATTACACAAGAGAAAATGCAGGCCCTGGGGACACCTGGTCTTGCCTGGAACTCTGCACTCCCCTGCACTTGACAAACCTCTAGACCAGGAGAAAAAAAGCACTTTTTAATATTTCTTTATTATGTAATCAAAGGCTACAAGGGATGACTGTGCAATGCAAGCTAAATCTTCCTTTAAGACTAAAGTTATTAGCATACTTGATCGTGGCCCAATTGACGTTTTCCGAATTGACAGAATTTTATTGTTCTAATTCTTTTGGAATTTCTGTCCATTTTAATTAAATATAGATGTGGAGTGGGGTAAGGGAATAGGTTAAGGTGGGGGGAAGTGGGTTGGAGGGAGTCTTTCCCCAGCATTTTGGAACACAAAAAAGAACAAAATACATTTGGCAAAATGTCAATTTTTTTCAATCAAATAGACCTACACCAGACTTGACACATAATTAAAATACTTGTCTAATTCATCCTGTGCTGTTTTCCTCCAGACACCATAGAAGTTGACCCCACAGTTCAGAGACTGGGCCATGTACATGCAGCATCTAGAATACAATTTTGAGAGCTCCTGGAAGTCTGATGTGCTGTTTCAGCCTCCGCCCAGTCCGTCCGCTTCCCTTGGCTTTCCTTTCCCAGTCTATTTCCTGTGTGCCGACAAATGGCATGGCTCAAAATTGTTAGGTGCTGTGAGCTATTGAGGACCTGCTTGTAGCATCAGAAATCCAGGTTAGCTTGATACCAGATGCTACTAGGAGCTACTCTTGACAGCCCAGACCACCTAGTGCATAGAAGCATACCTATTTGACATTCACACCACAGGATTAAACAGGGGCGTGAAAACTATATTAACTCTAGGTATTAGGGAATGTGTCTACGGAACATTGGGAACCTCTAGAATACCTTTAAACCATACTTGGTCCTATGCAATGGACTTAAGGTTATCATTTGCAACTCATGTAAAAGTAAGGTTTGAAACTCACTATGTACTAGAAACCCTGTAGCACAAAGGTAGCTTGTGCATACAAAGCGATACAGAATATACAGGAGCTGCTCTTAGCGACGGCTGATAGAAATCCTTATTGCAATCCCTGGAATGGAAATGTTTGTGTGTGTTCCACATTTATATGCTCGGCTGTATCTTTTTGTCTGAAAATGGTGTTTTTGGTTTTGAATATTTCTACCAGCTTGTGTGCCACGACTGGTTCTCGGTTTAGGCCGTCAACTTTTCAATTTGAAAAATGCTACTGCTACCGAGCTCATTTTCCAAAGCTGACATACACTCGATATGCCTCCATTGCCTGGATAACCCGGACCCTTGTACTGACCCCTTGTACTGACTGAAAAAAATGTAGTTTCCTTCAGTTCCTGAAGCCCCAGCATTTCCAAGGCTGTGTGGCACCAAAGAAGAGGTCTAAGGGGAGTGTGCAAGTGCACGCTTACAGTCGCAAGGCCAATTGGCACACTTGGGCTAGTGTTGCCCCAGGAATGCAGCAAGACCTCCTCCCCTCAGCCCTGACTGCACCGCCCAGGAGATAATTAGCAGCTCCTGTGCCATAGGTTCAGGAGAAAAGGCCGGAGTAATGCTGTAAGACTCCCTGTCCTGCTAGGTGAAGAAAAGAAAAAATAAGCAGGTTAATGCACATTGAGTACACCGGCCCCTTTCGTACACAAGTCTCCTATTTCCCCTGTGACTAAGTTCCCTACCTCACTCTGAGGACCTGCAATGGGATGACTAAGGAGGCTGTATGTCTCCTGAATCTAGCAAGTGATGCGCTATGGGCAGTATGGGAAGGATTCCCATCTCGCCCCCACTTGGTACCCATTTTAGGACAGTCACATTGGACATGCTGCAAGTGGGAAACAGTGACCACGATGAATCTGGGAAATGAGGCTCTCGCTAACACCAAAAGACTGTGCTTTCATGTCTACTGAAGGCACCAGTGATCCTGCACCTTCTGGTCCTTTAAGAGAATCAAGGAACAATGGTTTAAACCCTGGCCCAAATGGGGGCAGCCTAAACTGGGATTACACACTCACATATCTACCTACATGTATACCACCTTTAAGGGAGACATACAAAACACACATACAGTAAGCCTTGCTCAGATACTGTTTATTTAATGTGTATTTGTGATAATTAAACTACTTCACTTGCAGCAGGACATACCATGTTGCTAAGGGGAGCCCTTGGAATGTTGGGCACCAGGACAATGGACAGGCCACCCCCAGGTGACCAGGATAGGGTACTTGCCTTTTGGGTGAAGAGCCAGCTAGAAGACAAATCATTAGGGTGGGTGGAAAAAGAGACAGTGAGGCGTCAGATGCCGCAGTAAGGAGTCGGACACAGTGAAGATCAATAATGCCTTTATTTAAATTATGAGTGGTTTGGGAAAAAGACCTCAATATGCCTAACTCTGAGGGGGTTCCTTGCCTCAACAAAACGAACTAATGGACCCGTCTTTGTCAGGATGTCCAAAATAAATGTCCATAGTCCTCTGTCCAAAACCTATTCTGACCCTCACACTTAATATACCACAAAAAACCCTATCAGGGAAAATAAACAGTACTTGGCTGTCTTCCTGCAGCCATCTGATGGTTTTTCACACCCACTATCCTAGACGTGGATCTTGTGTGCCAGGGGGACACTCCCTTTTCCTGGTCTTTCCCAGTTACCAGGTCTTTGGAGCCCACTATGCCAGGGGCACACTCCCCTTCCCTGGTCTTTCCCAGTTATCAGTGCTTTGGAGCCCACTATGTGTCATGATCTCTGCTTCCAAAAGGTCAGGGTTTTCCCAACTCCCTTGGAAGCAGATCCATAACCCAGGTTCCGAGGGCCAACCAGTCCCAATTGGGACCTTTTGGACCCAGTCCTGGCGCCAGTGGCACCAGGCTCATAAATATGCCCAGTCCCAGCGTTGGAAGCGCCGGGCTCATAATGCTTGGGTGGACTTATCTGCAGCAGACCATGCTGCTTACTTGCCTGCCAGTTGAGCCTCTGATCCTCTTCTGTTTGGAACTACTTTTCCTGTTGGGTGGGGCAGGAGCCACTCCCTAGGTTCAGAACACTGGAACTCTTCTGGAAAGCAGGAACTCTTTTCTTACCTAGGCGTGGCTGTGGAAGGAGACACCTAAGCACTACAGGAGGCTATTTAAACCACACCCGATGGATGAATCTTGCTTTGCGTTATTCTGCATCCTCTGCAGCAGAACGCTCATCGTGTCTTCTGCATCTGATCCTGGGCCTAAGGAAAAAGGCTTACCATCCTGAATCCAGTCTTCAGCTACACCTATAAAGACAAGAAAGAACAGGTTAGCATTACGGTCTTCAGTGACAGCGCTTCACTTACCTGGTCCATCGGCTGTCACCAACGCCTCGTGCTGCATTCCGGCATCTGAAAGACAAAGGCTTACCTACTCTTCGTGCGCTCCGGAGGCCTTCGGCGCTGCATCCCGCATCTGAAAGACAAAACAAGGTGCGTTTAAAGACATTGGGGAACTTTAATACTCACGTGCCATTACTCCTTTCCACATCTAACCCAGTGGGTATTCCGGCACCCTGCGGCCGCTCCGAACTCGTACCTGCAAAATAAAAAGACAGTTAGAGCGCATAGTGAAGCAGGCAACAAGCGCTTACTTACGTGCTTCCAGGCGCTTCTATTCATCACACGGGCTCCATCTTCAACTCACTTCAGCCCGTCATCCGCCATCGCCGGAACCCTGCAAAACAAGAGACATCATTACTAAAGACTTTTAAAGACATTAGAATTACTCGAAACTTACCGTTCGTGCAGTAAACGACGGACAGCAGTCCTCTGAAGTCAAGAGGCCTGCTCCCCTTATCCAGTGAAGAAACTGGTTACAGCACCCTGACCCGAGGCAGATGGAGAGCACGGCGTTCACTTACCTAAGGTGAGAGCGTTAACCTTTGGGGTTCTACAGGAGAAGAGAAAGGGAAGAAGAGAGAGACATTCAATAACCCAGTTCATTAATCCCATATTTTCTATCTGCAGACATCTTACCCTTCGAGTCAGACATACAGTGCACAGAGGTCCAGCCCAAAGAGCCAGCCGTGTGTTACACATCACCTTTGAAGATACAGTATACGCCCAGTCAAGACCAGCGCCTCTACGGGAATCAGGTGAGCGTTACAGAACGCAAAGCCTACCGCAAAACTCCCATCCAGGCGCTATGGAAACCTCGGATACCGACCAGCTAGCCCAGTTACTTGGGGAACTAAGGGCAGAAGTGCATGCAGCCCGTCAAGAAACAAACGCTCTAAGAAGGGAACTGATTATTTCCAAGGAGCGAACAGATGATCTCGCTAGACAATTGCTACAGTCACAAGCCGGACAGACCCCGTTACCCGCATCTGGGGGAAATCTTCCTTCTACATCCTCTATGAATCCAGTGCAGATCAACCTACCTGGGAATGTACCTCTGGCTCCGCCCGAACGATTTTCTGGTGACCCAAAGAGGTTTGCAGTATTTATCAATCAGTGCCGGTTGCATTTCTTATGCCGGCCAGCAGCCTTTCCAACTGATAAAGCTAAAGTAGCTTTCGTGCTTTCGTACCTTAGTGGCAATGCGGCAGACTGGTCGATCCCTCTAGTAAATCAAGATGATCCGGTCCTCCATGATTTTCAAGCTTTTCAGCTCAGTATGGAAAAACTGTTCGCAAGACATTCACAGGGGGCAGGCCTTGGACAATGAGCTTCTTTCGTTGCGACAAGGTAATCAAGACCTTTTGGCTTATATTGCGTCTTTCAACAGACTGATAGTGGAAACTCAATGGCCTGAGGACAAAAGGATTACGCTGTTTTATAGAGGTCTACGTGGAGAGCTCAAAGATGTGTTCGCCCAAGTAGTGAATCCCCCACAAGATTGTTCGGACTATATAGACTTAGTCGTTCAAATAGATCACAGACTGCAGAACAGGAAGGCCGATCGTTCCAAGTTTGATGCTCGAGTATTTTCCAAACCGCCAACTCCTTCCAAAGGAGTAGACTCCGGGGAACCCATGCAAATAGGGTGCCTGAAAGGTCCTCTAACACAAAAGGAGCGGGAAAGGAGAAAACAGTTGCAATTATGCCTCTATTGCGGAAACTCAGGGCACTTTCTTCGAGACTGTCCGGTGAAACCTGCCAAGAAGGCAGTAGGAGCTGCAGTTACCAAAGTTACAAACTCTGAGCAGGGAAACGACCTCGCCCGACAAGAATAGAGGTCCTCTTGCCGAGCGTGAAAACCAGTTCCGTGACCTCGCATTTCGTGATACCTATGGTCCTCATTAGCCCTGATAATCCGGATCGATTACATGCAATTGAAGCTTACGTCGACAGCGGTGCCATCAGCAATTATGTGGATCATGAAATGGTTTTGAGGATGAATCTAACTCTTTTTCCCAAGGCTGTAAAGGACGTCATTACTATGGTGGATGGAACGGAGATAGCCTCCGGACCAGTAACGCATACCACTCAAGAAGTGACGCTAGTAAGTCAAGATGGACACCATGAGAAGATCGTGTTCGATGTGATCAAGGCTCCTCAGTTTCAGATTATTCTAGGAATACCTTGGTTAGAGAAACACAATCCTCTGATCGATTGGCGAGCAAGAACGGTCCAGTTTCCAGAATGTGTCTCTACTTGTTACCCTCCAACTGGTGTTGCACTGGCAGCAATTTCTTCAGAGACTCCCCAGTTACCTCCCGAATACCTAGAATACCAAGATGTTTTCCGGAAGGATCAGGCTAACTCTCTACCTCCTCATAGGTTTTATGACTGCCAGATAGACCTGATACCTGGATCTACTCCTCCTTGTAGTCGAATTTATGCCCTCACCGAGCCTGAGAACCTTCACCTTCGACAATACCTGGATCAATACCTGGCAAATGGGTTTATTCGTCCTTTCAAGTCCCCTGCTTCTTCAGGTTTGTTCTTCGTTCCAAAAAAGGAAGGAGACCTTAGAACTTGTATAGATTATCGCTCCCTGAACCAGATCACCGTCAAGAATAGATATCCGTTACCTTTGATCCCTGAACTCCTGGACCAAGTCAGAAAAGCATGCATATATACAAAGCTGGATCTTAGAGGAGCCTACCACTTGGTACGAGTAAAAGAGGGCGATGAATGGACGACGGCCTTCCGCACCAAATATGGGCTATTTGAATATCAGCTCATGCCCTTCGGACTTTGCAATGCCCCGGCCGCCTTTCAATATTTTATGAACGATGTCCTCAGAGAGCTCATAGATGTGTGTGTTGTTGTTTACATTGACGACATCCTCGTTTATTCTTCATCGGAATCTGAACATCGGAAACACGTGAAAATGGTCCTCGAAAGATTGCGTCAACACAAACTTTTCGCTAAATTGGAAAAATGTGTTTTCAACGTGACAGAAGTTGAATTCTTGGGATTCATATTATCACCTAGCGGAGTGCGTATGGATTTAAAGAAGGTCGATGCAGTTCTCAAATGGCCATCACCATCCTCCGTAAAAGGTGTGCAAAGCATGTTAGGCTTCGCTAACTTTTACCGCAGCTTTATCCCCGAATTTTCTCGGATAGTCCAGCCCATCACTGCCTTGTTAAAGAAAAACAAACGTTTTGAATGGTCTACCGAGGCGGAACAAGCTTTCCAGGATTTGAAGACTAAATTTATCTCTGCACCAATCTTAAAACACCCTCGCCCCGAACTCCCCTATATCGTGGAAACTGATGCTTCAAGCCTTGCCATGGGGGCAGTTCTATCACAAAAGGACCCGGTAACCAATCAGTTGCATCCCGTGGCATTTTGGTCCCGCAAATTCTCGCCTCCTGAAATCAATTACACGATTACTGACAAGGAACTTCTGGCTATCAAGTCTGCCTTTAAGGCTTGGCGGCATTATCTGCTGGGGGCCCGACACACCGTTACTGTGATTACGGATCACCGAAACCTGCAATATTTGAAAACCGCAAAAGCCCAATCCTCTAGACAACGCCGTTGGGCATTATTCTTTGCCGAGTTTGACTTCATAATTACCTATCAACCTGGTACAAAAAACGGTAAAGCTGATGCCCTTTCTCGGATGGGAGTGGAAGAACACTTGATCAACCCTAAACCTGTACCAATCATTCCCGAACAAAGAATTCTGGGTGTAATCGCCACACAATCCATAGAGGAAGTTGAGGATAAAGCCAGGCAACTTGTAACTCCAGCAGACATACAGAATTGGCATCTGCAGGGAAAGGACTTTGCAGTAAAGGACAACTTATTGTATTTCCAAGAACGATTATACCTGCCCAGCACAGATTTACAGAAAAAAGTAATCTCTTGTTATCACGATTCTTTAATGGAAGGACATCCCGGTATGGCCAAGACCTCAGAAAAGATCAAGCGCTACTTCTGGTGGCCGTCTTGGAAAAAAGATATCAGAGACTTTATAATGTCCTGTGGAGTATGCGCCCAAAACAAGAGTCAAAAGGAAAGACCAGCAGGCCTCTTACGCCCTATTGACATCCCACCTCGCCCTTGGCATACGCTTTCTATGGACTTCATCACCGATCTACCTCCATGCTCCGGATACAATACGATTCTAGTAATCGTGGACTTATTCTCCAAGATGGCGCATTTCATTCCGCTCAAAGGCTTGCCAACAGCAGCAACTCTGGCCCGAGAATTTCTCGAAAACATCGTCCGACTGCACGGTTTTCCTTCGGTTCTAATTTCGGATCGAGGTAGTCAATTTATTTCTCATTTTTGGCGAAGTTGCTGTCGGTCGGCTCAAATTGATGTGAGACTATCGACCAGTCACCACCCTCAGACCGACGGACAAACCGAGAGGACCAATCAAACTCTGGAACAGTAATTACGCTGCATGCTGCAACAAACTGAAAAAACTTGGAGAGACATCCTTTGGATAGCCGAATATGCCTACAATAACTCTGTCCATTCGGGAACTGGGAAAACCCCGTTTTTTCTTTTATATGGCAGTCACCCTCGAACCTCGGAGTTAGATCCCCTCCAAGATCTTGAAACACCAGCAGTAAACTACCTCCATTCTACAATCACCCAAGCCTTTAAGGAAGCTGTTTCTCACCTTCAAAGGGCTAAAGAACAATACAAGAAAGGAGCAGATCAACATCGGAAGGAAGCCCCTCAATATCAAGTAGGGGATCAAGTCTGGTTATCCACCAAATATCTACCTCTAAAAGGGCCACGCACATTCAACCCAAGATACCTTGGTCCCTATTCCATCACTACCATAGTAAACCCAGTAGCGGTCAAGTTGGACTTGCCCCCGCACATGAAGATACATCCGGACTTCCACGTCTCTCTATTAAAACCCGTGCAACCTCAAACCCGACTAACTAAATCTCCAAAACCCATCCTAGTTGATGGAGAACTCGAGTTTGAAGTCAAAAGCATTCTGGACTCCAAGATCAAAAATCTAAACTATTTTACCTAATTGACTGGAAAGGCTACGGCCCCCAAGAGAGATCCTGGGAACCTGCTGAATATGTCCACGCTCCTCGCCTAATCAAAAGATTTCACCGAACATTTCCTGACAAGCCAAAACCCCCGGAGAAGCCCGGTTTGGGAGGGGCCTTGAGGGGGGGTACTGTCATGATCTCTGCTTCCAAAAGGTCAGGGTTTTCCCAACTCCCTTGGAAGCTGATCCATAACCCAGGTTCCGAGGGCCAACCAGTCCCAATTGGGACCTTTTGGACCCAGTCCTGGCGCCAGTGGCACCAGGCTCATAAATATGCCCAGTCCCAGCGCTGGAAGCGCCGGGCTCATAATGCTTGGGTGGACTTACCTGCAGCAGACCATGCTGCTTACTTGCCTGCCAGTTGAGCCTCTGATCCTCTTCTGTTTGGAACTACTTTTCCTGTTGGGTGGGGCAGGAGCCACTCCCTAGGTTCAGAACACTGGAACTCTTCTGGAAAGCAGGAACTCTTTTCTTACCTAGGCGTGGCTGTGGAAGGAGACACCTAAGCACTACAGAAGGCTATTTAAACCACACCCGATGGATGAATCTTGCTTTGCGTTATTCTGCATCCTCTGCAGCAGAACGCTCATCGTGTCTTCTGCATCTGATCCTGGGCCTAAGGAAAAAGGCTTACCATCCTGAATCCAGTCTTCAGCAACACCTATAAAGACAAGAAAGAACAGGTTAGCATTACGGTCTTCAGTGACAGCGCTTCACTTACCTGGTCCATCGGCTGTCACCAACGCCTCGTGCTGCATTCCGGCATCTGAAAGACAAAGGCTTACCTACTCTTCGTGCGCTCCGGAGGCATTCGGCGCTGCATCCCGCATCTGAAAGACAAAACAAGGTGCGTTTAAAGACATTGGGGAACTTTAATACTCACGTGCCATTACTCCTTTCCACATCTAACCCAGTGGGTATTCCGGCACCCTGCAGCCGCTCCGAACTCGTACCTGCAAAATAAAAAGACAGTTAGAGCGCATCGTGAAGCAGGCAACAAGCGCTTACTTACGTGCTTCCAGGCGCTTCTATTCATCACACGGGCTCCATCTTCAACTCACTTCAGCCCGCCATCCGCCATCGCCGGAACCCTGCAAAACAAGAGACATCATTACTAAAGACTTTTAAAGACATTAGAATTACTCGAAATTTACCGTTCGTGCAGTAAACGACGGACAGCAGTCCTCTGAAGTCAAGAGGCCTGCTCCCCTTATCCAGTGAAGAAACTGGTTACAGCACCCTGCCCCGAGGCAGATGGAGAGCACGGCGTTCACTTACCTAAGGTGAGAGCGTTAACCTTTGGGGTTCTACAGGAGAAGAGAAAGGGAAGAAGAGAGAGACATTCAATAACCCAGTTCATTAATCCCATATTTTCTATCTGCAGACATCTTACCCTTCGAGTCAGACATACAGTGCACAGAGGTCCAGCCCAAAGAGCCAGCCGTGTGTTACACATCACCTTTGAAGATACAGTATACGCCCAGTCAAGACCAGCGCCTCTACGGGAATCAGGTGAGCGTTACACTATGCCAGGGGGACTCTCCCCTTCCCTGATTTTCCCCAGTTATCAGGGCTTTGGAGCCCACCATGTCAGGGGGACAACCCCCTTTCCTGGTCTTTCCCAGTTACTCCCTCCTTACACAGTGTCCCTTTTATGCAGTTTATTGGGTTGCTTTGGAACATGGTGTGCTAAGGTCTATTATTTGGGCTTTGGACTCATGGGATTGACAACCGGGTTTATATGCTCCTCTCAGCCCAGCGCCCCTTCTCTTTCTCCCACCATACCTGCTTTTCCTTGTTGAGCCGTCCTCTGTCCCTTCAGCGGGTTCTGCTAGCTTCCGACCTGGACGTATGCAGCATGGGACCTCCGGTACCTCCTGTGCACTTTCTGCATCCCATTGTGTCCTTCATAGCTGGGGCAGTGCACTCTGTTGCTCCGTGTCTGTGCCAGCACCAGGTGTCAAAATCCATCCAGGTCCGTCTCTCCACCAACTGCCCTTGGTCCACTCTTGTCGCTGGGCTGGTAATTTGCCATCTCACCGCACACGCCTGGTTGCCTGTCTTGCATCTTCAAGGAAGCGGTTTCTACAAGACTTTGCTCTCCCGTCTTGCGTCTGCTACTTTCCCAGCTCTGTCTGCTGTTACAGCTGCGTGAGGCTGTGTTGTTCCCACGTTGGTTCGCTGGTCTCTCCGTTCACATCGCTCTTCCCAGGAACGGCTTTAATGTTCCTATGCCAGTCTCTTATTCGTTGCGAGGAGCCTAATTCCAATAGGGATTCCGAGACATGGTTCTCCGTATCCTTTTTCCCTTCCCTCCAGCTCTCTTCACAGGCTTTGCTTTGATCGGTCCTTGGTCCTCTGCCAACAACCACTTCTACGATCTTGCTCTTCCGGTCGTCTTCCCAGCTTCCATCCATCACTCACAATATTTCCAGCCGGTGTCAGACTCTCTCTTCTTTTCTTTGTATTCATTGTTTCTTCCTCTATGACAGCCCCTATAATTATGTCTGCTACTACTCCATAACATACTTCCACAACTGCCACTGCTGCTGCTACTACCCCTCAACCACGATTTTCGTCCTTCTTCTCTTTTGTTGCCAGGCTTCCCCATGGAAATAAAAATGGGACTATGGTTTTGTGTTTGGAATACAGATTTTCCATACATTCGTTACAGAAAGTCATGATTCTATTAAAGACTCGGAGGCGAAAGATTATGCTCACAACTTTTTTTTACTACTCGATCAGCAAATTCAAATAAAACAATTATGAAAAACAATAACATCAACAACTACAATTCCCAACAAAACCATCGAATTTGTAGTCTGTTTTTCATAGGTTGTTATGTTAAGATCATGTGACTTCACAGTCCAATTACACTCCTCATATCCTCTATAACACTAGCTGTCCTCATAGTCCTCCTTCTTTCTTTGCAGCTCGAGCAGCCTAGATAAGTACATGGTTTTTCTGTGATTTACTGTGGGGAATGAAATGTTTAATATTGGAATGTTTATCATTGGAAGGATTGGAAGTTGTTGATATTATTGTTGTTCATAATTGTTTTATTTGCATTTGCTGCTCGAGTAGTGAAGGAAAGTTGTGAGCATAATCTGATCCTCTGAGTCTTGACATAGAATTCTATGCCTTTCTCCTCTGGATGTAGTCTCCTCGTCCCAGTAGCCTGAGATGATGGTTTCACCTCACAGTAATACATATACCCATATGGTATGTTAGGATTTAACTTGTAAGGTGTTGTGGGAGGTTGCATTCATTTTCTGGGCTTTGGAGTAGGAGTCGTGTGATTCATCAGAGTGGCAGCACAGCCCCTCGAGTGGCTCCCCAGAGCATGAAGGAGGAGCATCACACTTCGCCACATAAGCCAGGAGTGACTGGGCGAGTAACCCTCGGCCACGCCAGCCAGGTGCGGCCCAGCTGGGGCAGTGAGGCATGGGCTGTATGCGCAGGTTGGCCTGAGTGATGAAGCAGCCTGTGGAATTCTCAGCCTTCAGTGAGACCAGACGGTGGCAAGACATGGCATTGAGGAGTGAGAAACCTCCAACCCAAGTAAGCCAAACTTGGGCAATGTGGTGGAGCATGGGTGAGCGAGCGAGGAGTGAAGCCTGGTCTGGGTGAAAGAGCATGATTGACCAGATGAGGAAATCAGCCCTACCTGGATCCAGGCAGGGTGGGCCACAGAGAGCCAGCATGGCCAGAGTTCACAGGCCATGCCATTGAGTGGCCCGTGTAAAGAAGCAGGTCACCACCCATCCAGGTGGGCCAGGAATTTTGTGAGAGCATAGGTAGTGTAAAGCCTGTGGAGTGTGTGTGAGGAAAGGGCTGGGCGAGCTCACCTGTCCCAGCATCTCCCCGGCACATTGCAATGGGATGATTGAGGCCCTGTCCAGAGGAGGCGACGTTTAGCAGCATACTTACAGGAGATGTCTCTCCCCATGCAGGGGGATTGAGAGAGGATCAGCGGGGAGCGGCAGTGAGCTATGGAGCAGGACAAGCTTTGGTGGATCGTTGCAGGTGGCCTTGCTCTGACGCATGACTATTGGATCCCCCTCCCTCAGGGAATGCCTGCCCTGTGATAGCATAAAGGCGTGGAATCAAAGCCGACCACGGGGTCACCAGGATCAGGAATGACCAGCTGTCACTACCCGTGGCTGAATGGGCTTGAAAGACTGTCGACAATGATGTCAACAACAATAAAACTCACAGATGCCATAAATCCTGTCTGTTTTTAAGGTGTTCACCAGCAGGCTGCAGGCGTGTGGGGAAGATGTTGTTCAAGTTGTGATAATGTTGAACAAAGGGAGCTTTGTGTCCTGGCGGTAAGAAGAGGCCTTCTCTAGGAAACCTGTTTTGGAATGGTCTCCTTCAAGAGATATCCACTAGCTCAATGGTTCTGGATGACGAGGAGAAATGATATGTAATAAACAGGATGTGAGGTCAGTGGTGCAGTACATGCCCCTATTTGGGCAACCATCTGTGACACAGTGTCACTATGTTGAAGTTTCTGGGTTAGAAAAGGATGTATTCTTGCTTGTAAATGTTGCCATCAGTACAGTTCCCCTTTTGGGACAAACCATTACTCATGCCTCATGTCTGATTGACTCAAGATATAGCCTGTCTCCTGCACAAAACGTTACTGCACTGCAGGTTTCTTAACTAACCTTTTACTTTTTAGCTGCCGTGGGGGTGGAGGGCGGTTATAGTGTTCCGCCCCAGGGTTGGTGGGTTAAGGATCCACACTAGCGGGCCAGGGCAGATAGACCTGGGCTATAGTGGTCCGTCAGGACCGGCATGCTCAGTTCCCCTCATGCAGACACAGAAGTGCTATCCACTGAGAGAAAGAGGATAACCAGAATTAGGAATGCAAACTAGTCAGTTCCCCAGCCATCCATCATGCAAGGCCCTCCACTGCCATTCCGTTAGTAATAGATAGGCTCAGGGGTTCCACCACCCAGGATGCAGGGTTTGGTTGTAACAATCGGAGAGAGGACCTTGTGGTAATTCTGCCGGTATGTGGCTGATTTACCTCCAGCTCACAGCTAGAGGTGAATCCACCAATTTACCGCCCAACTATGAGTGTGGTAATGCTGCGGTATACGGTATTACCCCCACATTTTACTTGCACAGCCCAGCTTATAGTGAGGCCCAAAGTCTGGTGCAGGGATCAAAGGAGAATAAGAAAAAGGACTCATGCAACACGAAAGGTTGGAACTACATTTGAAAAGCACTGTGGGTAGTAATGCACGTGCTCTTACTTCTAGGTTAGTAGTCTTCTTTGATGGGTCACTAGTGTCATTGGCAGTCCACGTGTTGGATGTAATGACATATGTGTGTTGAGGATTGGGGGTCTTTGGTCCCACACAGAGCAGTTATGCCTCAAACACCAACCTGCATCAATTCAGGACAGGTTATCTAGCTGCTGGACATGCCATTTTTTTTTTTCAATTCGTAACAGAAGTCTCCTTCAGAACCATTGAGACACATAGGTGTTAGGGGAGAAGAGAACAAAACTTAAGACACTAACTGGGTGCATATTCATGTGAAGCCCCTTTCTAGGTTCGGTCTTCAGCCCAAACACAGTCAATCTATTAAATAATACACTTTGCCCTATAATGCGTGTGCGTTCAAGATGGCGCATACTTTATACTCTTCAGAACCCTGTGCGCTCACATGGACAGAACAACAGGGTAGTTGCATGGAAGAGGAGCAGGACTCCCAGAGGAATGCATGGAATAGTGGATGCACTCGCCAGGTCCTTCGTAGTTACTTGTTGCACTTCATAGGAACCCACAAAACGTGGGAAAAACAAATGGATGCCGGTTATCTGAAAATGCTGTGTTGAGAGCCAATAGTCTCCATTTGGAAGCATCGACCGGCTTTCCTATGCGCATCAGCAAATAGTTTTGAGTGTTCCTGAACGGCCAGTAAGTGCTGTTTTACTGATGCTTGTACTTGTTGGATATGTTGAATGTGCTTGTCTGCTGAGGGGGGCCTCAGTCAGTCTGGTGGTGTTCAGAATAAGTGATTAGGTATGTTGTCCATAGCGGGCATAAAAGGAGACCCCCACAGACGAATGGGGGAATTATTGTAGGCAAGTCTTCCCTGACTGATAAAGCAACCTAGGTGCCTTGATGTTGAAGACAGCTACTTTAAATAGTGTTCAAGTATCTTATTAGCGCTTTCGGTCTGCCCATTGGTAACCACCAAAAACAAGTCATGAATTGTGATCCTCGATCTGAAATGATGATTGAAGGAAATCCAAACAAGAAGAGCACCTGCTGGAAAAACAGACCAGCCTAAGTACATTTCTCCAACTTAGTGTGTGATCTCTATAAAACAGTGCAGGGGTGCTGAGCATGTAATTGATATGAAGTGGAGAACACAAGAATATCATGGCCGAAGGAATCCTATGGCACAGGATGAATCACGCCCTCTTAGTGAAAGAGTCTACGACTATTCATATAGTATTAAAAGCCTTAACATTGAGCAAGTCACAGATAAAATCTATTGAGATCATATTCCACAGTTTGTGGAGGACAGGCATGTCATGTAAGTGTCCCACTGGCCTTCTCTTTAAGTTTGTGCGTTGGGCTTATATGCAACACCCAATAACGTAATCAATGAAGTCTCTTCAGATATGTGGCCACCAAAACCAGTGATATAGCAAACCAGGCTCTTATGCTGACCTTGATGGGCTGACTTCTTAGTCGTTATGCCATTGGAGGACACTTTGGCATCCGGGTCAGTAAGTATAGGGGGATGCTCTTTAACAAAGGGAACATTCTTCACTAAAGTGCCAATAAATGATTCCAACTCTTTCCACTCGTTTTGGGACCAAGTATTGATCTCTTATAGAAGAGAAGGAAATGGGGTACAGGCACCAATAATGCATTGCAATGACATGTTTGTCAGTACCAGAACAATATCAGGTCTGTATGGCTCAATACTGCATGGCCTGCCTCCAAGATATGTTGCGGCCACCCTTTGAATACTGTTTTTTTTTAGCAAGCGATTGTGCTCCGTGTTGGGGTAATTCTGTTATGTGCAAGTTTGTTTCTTGGAGTAAAAGGTGTCAGGATGCAACCGCCCTGTGGTTATAGACCACTGGGACAGAAATGGTCCTATAGCAATAGCCGATGAGTCCACCTCAACTATGAAGTATTCTTGAGGGTTCTGTTCTGTTTTTGGAGCACCACACTGTAGTGAATGTCTGCTTCAGGGTATCAAAGGTCGCTTGTGTGTCTCCTGACCACGGAAATGTTACCCAAGGACTTGTAAACCTTGTCAGCAAAATAGGAATGGATAGTTATTAAAATTAATGAATCCTGGGACCAAGATGGCCACTGACACTAGGTGAATTGTCAGCAGCTGCTCCACAAGCCCAGCAAGGTTTAACGGCTTTTCCACGGATCTATGCGATCACTGAGACCACACATAATTGCAACGGCAAAAAAATGACTTAAAAAAATAAACCCTCTTTGCACCACATAGATATGCGGGGGTAGACCCCCCACAACCTCCCATATTACTATAATATCCCATACCCCCCACATATATATGTGGTGTAAGGGGGGGTATAAAAAAAAAGAAAAGTCGGCATTTTCGGCCGTACCAATTCTCAGGTCGACATTTTTGTACGATTCCTTTTTCCACCACCCCGGAGCTGAGAAAACCTACTGTTGGGCGGGGGGAGAGAAGCTCAGGGAAGTGGGGGGCTCCTGCGCACAAACTGGCAGGGGGACACAAGCAGCAAAGCCGCACCAGAGCTAGTGTGCGAAGCAGCACAGTGTGCGAAGCAGCGGAGTGTCGATTTGCAGAGGGCACAACCAGGAGTGAACCGCCACGTGGGCAGTAAGAGCAAGGACTCAAGGTCGCCCTGCTGCATGGGGCCCTGTGAGGGCGGCAGCCTAAACAAGGCACCAAAAACACACCAGCAGACCCCAAGCAGAGGAGGAGCGGATAGTTTAGGCGGCCGGAGAGGACTCGGCCAGGCCCATCCCTCACTCTCCCCTCCTACCCCCGTGGCGGCGGGGAGATAGGCATCCCTGCTTGTGGAGGAACACCAATGAAGGATAGACAGGAAAGGCCCTGAAGACGTGGAGTTGCCTAGGCCGCGGTACTAGAAGGAGGCGGAATTCGTGGGAGACAAGAAAAGGGCAGCCCTCGCAGAGCAGAGCACAGATAAGAAGGTGAGAGACCTGAAGGGGGGAAGCTGCAAGACGCGGCACCTGGACGGGCCCCTAGCCACAGCCCCAGGGAGAGGAAGTCGCCCAGAGACGCTGAGGCACACAGGTAGAATTTACCCATTTAAGGACACCCACAAGGTGAGAACCCGACAGGAGGGCACATAAAGCACAAAGCACAGGAGGACACATAAAGCACAACGCAGATAACGTGGGGAGGCTCAGAGACATGTCTGCCCATCTCAAGAACAAGGAAGGAAGGGAGGGAGGGAGAACAGGCGGCGGTAGCTGTGGACACGCCGGGCACCATCCCTACATGTGTGGCCCGGCAGAGGGGAGAGGTCCTGGTAAAGGGCCCCAAGAAATATCAGACTAAAGGGAGCCTGATGAGACAGAGCCTTTGTTGGGACCCATTTCAAGGTAGGATCTCCATAATGACATGATGTCCCTCCAGACGACATTGACAAAAGCATTCCAGCAACAATTTCAGTTAATGAGGTCAGATCTTAACATACCTCTAATGGAAATAGGACATGAGGTTGGTCCGCTAGGGGAAAGGACGGATCTTCTGGAAAAGGGGCTCCAAGAGGTGAACAAAGACACAACGGCACAGGGGGAAGCAATAGAGCAGCTCCAGGTAGCCACACACAACCTGGAACTGCAGACGGAGGACATGGAGAATCGCTCAAGGAGAATGAATATAAGGGTCAAAAACGTCCCAGAAGCCGTTACAGACAGGGACTTAAAGGGGAAGATTCAGAGCATCTGCTCTGACCTCCTGGGAGATACAAGCCTGGAAAACATCGAACTGGATAGAATCCACTGATCCGGCAGGACAACTAGGGGCCCCAATGGCAGGCCGAGGGACTCGCTGGCGGCATTCTCAAGATACACACAGAAGGAAGCGGTCTTGCGAGCGGCCAGGGTGCAGGAACCAATTATATATAAAGGCACTACAATAACCCTCTTTCAGGATTTGGCCAGAAGCACATTGCTCAAGAGGAGGCAGATGGGCCTGGTGGTAAGGGAGTTGACCAGTAAAGGAATCGCTACAAATGGACTTTCCCCTTTGGCATGGTATTTGAATGGAAAGGGGTCAATAAAACGCATTACATCCGTGCAGGAGGGAGAAGACCTTCTACAGCCGGATACAACACAAGGACTCCAGGAAGACCGCCTCACCCAGACGGAGAATCAGTTGAAACTTGCATATAGGAATGGACAACAGTGGGAGAACAATGCAGCCAAAGAGCCGCCCTATGGGGACCACAGCTCAAGCCGGAGGGGTGGAGGGGGATCCGGTGGTGACCAGAAGATTAATGGGTAACAACAATGGAGGAGGAATGATAACTTGACCAAAATTAAAAGGGGTGGTGGACAACGAAGGCTTGGTTTGGGCAGTAGGAGCGTCGGAGGAAGTTCCATGTTGCTCTCAGTTAGGGCGGTAGCTTCCGGGCGGCAGAAGAAAGGGGGAGAGAGGGAGGGAGTGACATCCTAAGTTGGGGGTATGGGTGCAGGGAAGGAGCAGAGGGGAGTAGGGGGCTCTGGGTGGGGGTAAGTGGTGGGAAACAGGGCCAAATGAGGGATATGGAAATGGGGCAACCGGAAGAGAGCGGAGGAGCCGGAGAGAGGGGAGAGCAGTAGAGCATAGGAGGGAATAGAAGGTGGCAGCACAATGAGTCATGGGGGGGAGGACACCCTTGGAGAGTAACCATTCAAGTGGTCCATACATACTGTGAGAGGCCTCAGCTCCCCTCTCAAAAGGGAAAAACTGGGACTGTTCACTAGGAAACATGCCACTGACATCCTGGCGATACAGAAGACCCACCTCCAGAGGAAAGAGCAGGCACGATTAAAATTGAAGGGCTACTCTAGTATTTGTCATGCATTAAACCCGATGAAGTGCGGAGTGGCACTAGCTATTAGGGATGGGCTAGACTTCAGGATCAAAGCCTCCCAGGCAGATAAAGGAGCCAGATATATAATCATGGTGGGGGAATACGCTGGGGCAACATACACACTGGCGTCCATCTATGCCCTAAATGTGGGGCAAGAGGGGTTTCTGAGGGAATTGCCGGAGGTTCTAGAAGGGTTTGCTTAAGGCAACATGGGCGATTTCAACTTATTGGGGAGAAAACAGATCATTAGGGGAGAAGAGGGGCAAAGGCAGAAGCGAAGAGGAAGGTCTTGAGGTGCTTCCAGAACCGGAGATGATTCTCCTCAAGTTTCAATGTGACACGGAGGCTGTTCCAAAGGGAGGCCCCATCCGAAGACTGAGATCTACCCCCAGCCTGTTCCTTTGAAAAACAACTTACCCTGAGGGAGTTAGAAGTAGAGAAGCGAAGGGCTCGAGAGGGGAGGTATTTACGGAGGGATAGTTGAAGGTATTTTGGATCCAGGCCCCAGAAAGCCTTGTGAACAATGCAGAGGGTTTAAATGTAATCCGTGGGATACCATTTGGAGGAATACAGCATAAGGTATCCGCTTTCGCAGATGATATGTTCTTAACTCTGGCACGTCCAGGAGAATCATTGAGGGCAAGTAGACAAATCCTCTCGGATTTTGGGGTGGCCTCGGGCCTCAAGATTAACATAACTGAATCAGAGCTATTGAACCTCATGGTTAAGGGCAGAGAGGTGGCGAGGTTGAACGCTGTATTCAGCATTCACTTGGAGCCCAGGGGGCATCAAATACTTGAGAATGAGGATTACTCCAAACCTGATGGGTTGGTATGCGGCCAACTTCCCGCTCATGCTGGCAGCCATTAAGGCAGACCTCCTAAAGTGGAAGGCACTTAAGATCTCCTGGATGGGTAGAATGGCGGCGGTGAAGATGGGGACGCTCCCTAGATTGCTCCACCTATTTCAAGCATGCCCGGTCCGGTGCCAGTCCCGAATACATTTCTTTGCGAGCTCAGGAAACCAAAGGGTTATTTTATATGGGAGGGAGCAAGGATCAGTCAAGCATTACTGACAGCTTCGAGGGGGAGGGAGGGATGGCACTCCCAAACTTCAGATTATACTATGAAGCGTCCCAATTCAATTGCAAATCATACGGGAATGGTTCTCGGGGAGGTTCTATGTTCTTTAATCGCCAGTAATAACAATGCCTGGCTTTTAAACATGTACAGAATTACGAATGCCTCCTCCCCCACTGATTTTACCTATTCACTACCCCCCACACCTTATTGCCCTTTCCCACCCCCGTAACATTTTATTTACCATTTTCGTAATTCGGTACACGTTTAAAAGCCAGGTGTTGTAATTACTGGCGATGAAAGGACTTATACCCTCCGGGAAAGCAGGGATTCAGTGGGTAGCAATGGATTGGGCAGTGGTGAAGCACGACCTGGAGGCAGTGCTGTGGCTGCCGCGACAGCATATGCCAAACCACATGTACACGAGTTCTATCACTAGACTAGTGGCAGAAACATGGGAAAAACTAGCATGGAAATATGGGATCACGACATTCCCGGCCCCATTTACTCCCATATTCAATAATCCAGACTTCTCACCTCGGGCATAAGCATGGGCATTCAAAAAATGGCGGGAGGGGGTGCAGAAAACTGCGAGACATGTTCCAGGGAACTATTACTAGACCATTTATGGAGTGCAAACAGTGCTTTGGGGTGGGTGAAATTGAAAGGCTCAGATATTTTCAGTTGCAGCATTGGCTTCTAGACCCAATGGTCAAAGTGGCAGCCTGCCGCAACTTTACCCAGTTTGAAAAGTTCCTTCTGACACAGGACGGTTCTAGGGGGCTTGTTTCCAATCTGTACAAAATCCTGGACAAGGCTATTCCCCGGGTGGTCTGGCCCTATATGGAACGGTGGGAGGGAACGATGGGGAGAGACCTGTCAATGGGAGTGTGGGAGAGATTATGGAAAAGGATACCTAAGGTAGTTAAAGCAACCCAGTTACAGGAATGCTGGTACAAGCTGCTCTATAGGTGGCACTACACAGCGGCCCGACTCCACAAGATCTACCCTGGGACCTTGCAGGAATGTTGGAGAGTGTGCGTGGTGAGGGTACGTGGTCACATATTTGGTGGAGATGAAAGAATCCTAAGATGAATTGGAGGGCGTTGACAAATGTAGGCCAATCCAGGAAGGACATTGGTAGAACTCATAATTCTCTCAGGAATAAGCATGAAACCTGTGAATTCTACCTATAGCAAGAAGTAGGAATTTCTCTAAATAAGTTTGTGAGCTATATAAAATAGTGCAGAGGTGCTGAGCATGGAGTTGATATGAGGTGGAGAACACAAGAATGTTGTCAAGGTAGAAAATTCGTACATCAATAAATGCTTACCTATTTTCTGACTCTGTATTTCTTAACTCTGTATTTTACCACTCCGGCGTCTGGTGCGGTAAATTTCCCATTGCCTGTTTATCCGTTTACGTGGTGCGCTATTATGCCTCCTGGGCGTCTCTGCCAGCGCGGTATAAATAAAATAAATAAATGGGGTTGTAGGCCATACCGGGTTGCTCATGTACACGGACGAGGGGACAATGGGGGCATTTGTTGACCTCTACACAACACTGTATTCATCAAAGTGCAACAGGGACCAAGTTATGTTAGACGAATATCTGGACCCGGTTGGTCTTTACTGGTTGGCACAGGAAGAAAGAGATTGGTTGAGAAAACCGTTAGCGGAGGAGGAGATCCATTGGCAATCAAATCGTTACCCGCCGGGAAGGCTGCCAGCCCAGACTGGCTTTCAGCTGACTTCTACAAGTCCTATGCGAATGTACTGGCTCCTCAAAAGCTTTGCATGTACCAGCAGGGGCTGAAGGACAGCGAACTACCGGGGGTCAATGCACAAGGCTGTGGTCACCCTTCTCTTGAAGCCCGGGAAGGAGGCGGACAACTGTGCGTCCGACCGCCCGATCTCCCTAAAAAACTTGGACAATAATATCCTAGCAAGAGCATTGGCCAATAGACTTGCCCAGTTGATGCAGAGGTGTGAACTGGACGACCAGGCAGAGTTTATTCCCGGGCAATCCACTTCCTATGGACATGGTACACTATTTGATCTCCTGTAGGTTCTCGAAAAACAAACTCCAGTTGTGGCGGCCCTTCTCGACACCGAGAAGGCATTTGATTCAGTTGAGTGGCCATTGCTCTTCACTATGCTGTGGCGTATGGGTATGAGGAAGGATTTTATAGGCATGGTTTCTTTATTGTAGCAGGGCCCAATGGCCGCATCAGGGTGAATGGCAGGCTTTCTGCCACCATTGATAACGGAGGGGGTGCAAGACAGGGGTGCCCACTGTCTCCCCTGCTGTTCTCACTCGCTGTGGAACCCCTAGCAAAATTGTTTAGAACATGGCATATTGATAAGGATGTTCAATTGTTTATGCATAAATTCATAATCCTGCTCTACAAGGACAACTTGATGCTATTTCTCAGGCACCCTGAGGGGTATCTTGGTTTTCGGTCAGTTCTCTGAGCTTAATATCAATCCCTCCAAGTCAGTGCTCTTTCCCCAGACTGACGGGACTGGCAGTTTCCAAGATGAGTTTGATTTTCAGTGGCATCTCAACCAGACCCGCTACATAGGGGTAACAGTGGCTAGATCTCCGGAACTTCTCTACCTAAGGGAATTATGAGGTAAATAGTGCACTGAGTCTTTGCTGGGGAGGTGGAAGAATTTGCCTTGGTCTACATTCGGCCGCATCTCACTAATTAAATTGGTTATAGTGATGAGATTTCTGTCCACCTTCCTTAATGTGCCTATACAGGTGTTAGGGAGATGTATCATTTGTATGCTTCATCCCTTCTCCTAGTGAGACACCAGCACTTTTTGCTGGACTTCTGGACCTTTTTCTTTAAATCCTGAATGAGTGGAGCCTTTTCCACTCATTCATTCTAGGGGGCTCTGTCTTTTGGAACTCTATTCTTTGTATTCTACCTGTACTATGGTTCCTGTCTACTCCACAGCTCTTAAATGCATCTGTAGTTTACTATTGCAGCACTCACCTCCTTATGGGCAGTGTTGCTGGAGAGCCTAAGGATCCTCCTTTGATATTCTTTTTCTATATCCTCAAGTAACTACACTTCTTAAGGATAGAGAGATATTTAGTATCTCTCCCAAAATGTTATACTCTGAGAGATTGTCACACACCACGGTAGGAGGAGTGCCAAAGGGATACCTAGTGTCCCCCATCTCTCTGCTCCTGTGACTTTTTAGTCATATAGACAATCTCCTAGTTATGGCTGGTGGCGGTGGATGTATTCTACCAACTATTGTGTAATTTGTATACCGCAGGCTATGTCCACACCCCTGTCCTTTGTCTGCCAAAGTGCCTGTATAGGCCCAGCTCCCACAGGGGGTCTGGCTGTCCTGATTGGACAACCAACCGCCCCCTTTCTGTAAAATGCTGAGAGAGATTGCGGAGGAGTGTGTGCTGGAACTGTATAAAAGATGAGGCTTCTGGAGTGAAAAGCAAGTCAACCACTGGAAGCTGAAGTAACCGAAGAAGAAGACGACCAGAGACGCCTGCAGACCCTTTGCAAGACCTTGAAGTGACCACGGCCGTCCTGACCCCGTTTTCTATGCGACAGAGGCACTCCGAAGAAGACGACTTCTTCCCTTTGGCTGGTGGGAACAACCAGTCCCAAGATGAACTTTGAATTGAGCCATTTCCCGAGGTCCTAGGAGACCTGCTGCCCATTTAATCCAAATCTTTGCTGAGCACTCAAGGAAACTCCAGAGATCTGATCCAACTCACCCAGATCCCCTTATCAGAGTACGGGATGGCAGGAAGTGAAGAAGATTGACCGGGCGATCAACGTCCTTTGTTGGTGCTGCAGAAAAAGCACCAAAACCACAGAGTGAACCAAGAAGTTGTTGAAAGTCGTGCCTCAGGTTCTCTCTCGAGACTGCAGCACTGTAACGCTCACCTGATTCCCACGGAGGCGCTGATCCCGGCTGGTCTGCTATCGTTTCTTCAATTGAGAAGCGTAGAGCTCGGACGACTCTCAGGACTGGGCTTCCTCTTATTGAATGTCTGACTTGCAGGGTAAGTTTTCTGCAGGTGGAAGAAAAAGGGTTAATCACCGTTTGATGGGATTCCTTCTCCCACCAATCGCCAGTTTCTCCCACAGCCTAGCTTTCTACTTGTCTCGGCGAGCTCTCACCTTAGGCGTATAAATGCTGAGCTCTCCATCCTGCGTCTGGTGCAGGGGTGCGTGGATTCCAGTTACGTCACTGGATGAGTTCAGTGTTGAGGCTCAAGTCTTTTGCGGCCTTAGTTGTGGCACTGGTGCTGGGATGCCGAAGAGCGATGCCGCCGTTACTGCACGAGCGGATGCCTGTAAGTATACTGTAGTCGTTAGGCTTTAAAAGATGGGCACCTCAATAATGTCCCTTTTCCTTTGTTTCAGGCCTCGGGTTGCTGTGGGCGTAGTTTTCCGTTGCCGCTGCACGTGCCGATGCACGTAAGTATAATGTCCGTTGGCCGCTTTTAATGGCACCTCTAATAATGTCCTTTTTTTAGTTTTCAGGTGCCGGGATGCTGCGGGCTTTATATCCGTTGCCACTGCACGTGCCGATGCACGTAAGTATAATGATCGTTGGCCGCTTTTAATGGCACCTCTAATAATGTCCTTTTTCTAGTTTTCAGGTGCCGGGATGCTGCGGTTGATGCGGCCGCTTCTGCGCGTGAAAAAACTGGTAAGTTAAGATGAATGCGACTGCCTTCACCCAAACCCCTTTTAATCATGTCCTTTGCCTTTCAGGTGCAGAGAAGCTGCCGAAGAGAAGGCCGCGGTTAGCTCCGTTGCAATCACGGATGGATCAGGTAAGTGGGCGCGGCTGCGAGCGAGTTGCACTTTTCTTACCTTATGTTTATTCTTTGCAGGTTTTGCCGGTGACTGGATTCCGGGATCTGGTAAGTATTGTTCTGTGTCTTTCTTCATCCACAGGTTGCTGTGCGGAAGCTGAAGATGACTCTGGACCTGGAATGCAGGAGCTGACTCGGTGAGCGTCCTGCTGCTGCTGCAGAATAACACGAAGCACGTGTTTTCCCTCGGGCGTGGTTTAAATAGCAGAGAAGTGCTTCCAGTGTGTCTTCTTCCACCGGTTCCACCCAGGTAAGAAAAGAGTTCCTGAATGGAGGGAATAGTTCCTCCCAGCCCTGATGGCTGGGGACTTCAACCAGACTGGATTGTTCTGGGTAAATATGCAGCATGGTCTGCCTCAGGTAAGTCCACCCAAGCATTATTACACTGTTTATCAATATGAGCCCGGCGCCTATGGCGCTGGGACTGAAACCCTTCATGAGCCTGGCGCCAAAGGCGCCAGGACATGGTCCAAAGGGCCCCTGTAGGGGTCTGCTGGGTCCGGAGTAGTGGAAGACGGGTCTGCTTCCGAGGGCGCTGGGCCAGTCCTGGCCCCTCGGGAGTAGCGCCCATGACAAGCACAAACATTTTCTTCTAACCAAAGGTACTGTGGGGGAAAGGTATTGTGTATCTGGTTCCAGAAAATCACTCCAGAGCATTGGAGTGCACATAGTGGTATCGAGGGCAGCCTGAAACCTCCGACCCAAGCCGCTGCTTGTGTCACTTTAGAGAGTCCTTTGGCAGGGTCTCCAACATTGGTTAAGCCTTCTTGTATCTTCCTTCTCAGAGACTAGAAAGTATCCACAGGAACTCTTGATTTCTTCTGCTTTGCAAGACTTTAAACCGATACAAACTGCCTTTTAGCTAGGGTTGCGTTTTTGACTTTAAAATTCTTGCTGTGCTGCGAAACTGCCTCTAGAACCTGAAGCTCTACTAGCATAATAGTAACCAGTTGTTTTCCTCCCCAAAATGCACTTATTATAAGTGTATGCAGACTAAATACAAAAAACGTATTATTTTGTGTGTGCGAGGTATTACCGATAGAACTGTCAAACTCCTGTAAAAATTGTTCAGTAACTACCAACTAAGAAGTGACTATTTGAAATATTGAAAAAAGTTTATCTATGTGTGATGGTTTATAGTGCTAAGTATTTAACATTGACTCTTGTGTACATATAATCAATATATATTTTAATATACATTTAAATGTAAGTGTTTCTTTGATATACTTTACAAGCTGGGTTCAGTGTACTTACATACAGCACACATCTTCCTCTTAATTAAGGTAAGCCTGACTGCTGTGGCACTCTACCAAGGTCCTAAGCTAGTACAGACTGATAAAAACCACTGGGATATCTTACTAAAGTCTTTACTATCAAGTAGGACTTTAGCAAAACTCACCTAACAACGGGTCCCTGCAAAAGTCTTTAAATCCCTGGAATCTGTTTTAACAACATTTATATGGCAGGGGAAAGAGACCAGAGTGCGATGTAAGAAACAGGTCGCTGCTTTGGAGAGGGGAGGGCTCACCCTACCTGACCTGGATGTTTACTGGACAGCGGCGCAGGCATCCTTCCTGCCGCACTCGTTTGAGTTGAAAGCAGACCGGGCTCATGTACAGATCGAGAGGGCAATTCTAGCACCATCACTGTTGAGAGCAGTGGTCCTCACCTCCCGACAGCTGGTCACCAAAGCGCGTAATATGGTCGTACTGACATGTAGTGCGTTGAAGCATATTAATGGCAGGTCCAAAGATGAGTTACTCTACTCCCCACTCCTCCCTATCAAATACATTCCGGGGATACCCCTTACAGTGGAGAAGGTCTTTATACAAAGTATGGACAGGATGGGTTTAGCTAGTTGGTGTGATCTCTTTCCGAATGGGCAGTTCTTAACACTGATGACACTAGACAATTTTACTCACTTCAGGTTGCGTGTTGAGTTAAAAGATAGGTTTGCAGACTTTCCACAGGAGCCTCTTGTAGCCCCGGCACTGCACAAGATGATCGGCAAAGGGGTTAGGTCCAGGCTGTTCTCCCGCAAGCTTTCTACATCTGGCTTGATCATGTCCCCAGATTCACTCCTTCTGGACAAAAGTTTTGAACTGCTTGAGGGAATCGCTTGAATATGGGTGGCTCTGTTCTCTGTGGCTTCTGGGTCACACACAGGAGTTGCCAAAGCAGGTTAGGATCCTTCTGGGTGTGTTGCTACTATTGACCAAAAGAAGGATGGCTATGGTACAGGGGAGGGGCCACCCTCCTGAATATAGCCAGTGGAAGACTGATATCACGAACTGAAAACGTGCTATGGTGCTATGAGATACCGTGTCTCGAGACCTAAGGACATCTGGGGTTTGTATAATGCATATTTACTATCAAATGGTAACTGAGACACTGGGGGTCTGATTGTTAGCTCAATATTACTGCCTGGAACTGTTCAGCTTCGCTCTCTTCTTGGCTGTAATCGATTGCATACTTTTGCGGATGGGTGGGGGTAAACCAATGGGTTGTGGGGCTGATGTGTGCTGAATGGTTTTCAAGTTTTGTATTAATATTGAGAAAAATAAAAACAGTTATATCAAATAAAAAGAATGTTGTTAAGGTACACAGTGACTTATTATCCGAAACATCATGGAAAACATCATTCATCAAATGTTGGAATGTTGCTGGGGCATTCAAAGCCAGAATATCAGGACCAAATATTCATATAACCTGTTTTCTGAAATCTTCCACTTGTTGCTCTCCCTGATGCATACCAAGTTATAGGACCACAGAGATCAAGCATGGTATATATGACAGCTAATTGTTATTTGTCCAAGACAACGGGTACCTGGGAATAGGGTACAACATTTTATCTTGATTTTATTGATGATACATGAATCTATGCAAGGACGTAAATCCTCTTCTTTTGTAGGGACGAGGAAAAGGGGCAAAGCACCAGGTGAACAGAGTGCTGATTGAACCCATTCTTAAGAGCACATGCTAGATATTCATTCAGTACCTTGGCCCTCATCACATATGTGGCGGTACAGAAACAACATGGTGGTAATACTGGTTCTCGAGCATGGGGTCTGGCATGGATTCACATGCTCATGAATATTCCCCGTCGTCAGGCTGGGAATCCTCGGTAAAGAAAAATCAGTATCAGTTTCGTTTCTGATCTGTCTTTCGTAGTAGTAACCAATCCCTGATCTCTGCGTCATACTGACCACAGCCAATGACTGCCATCTCCCTAAGCCCCGCCTCTGGCAGCCATCTTCAGATTTTTACCGCACGTTCAAGTGTTGGGATCCTCGTGCTATTGCTCTCGAGCTCTAGTGCTTTTTTCGCGCTTTTTCTTAGGAAAACTTTCTCTTTTTCGGTCAAAAGAGCCTCAAGCTCCACCGTTTCTTTATCCGATCAACGGGGACCTGTGTCGGATTCTTCTACGCCCCTCAAGGGTGAAGATTTCGCCGAGCCACGCTTTTGGAGGACTCCAGAAGTTTCTCAGGCCCATCTCAATCATGGCCCCGGAGAAGGGAAGCTCGACGCCCGGAAAGCTGTTCAGGGTCTGCCCTGGATGCCAGCTTCAGAATGTCTTTAAGGAGGACGAACACTCCCTTTGCCTCTACTGCCTGCATGAGGACAAGACGCACGTGGAGAAGTCGGAGTGGACCATGAAGGACCACCATCTGCGTCTCGCCAACTGGCTGGAGGGGAAGAGCCCGTCAGGTGAGAAGAAGAAGAAGAAGTCCGAACGGTCTTCTAAGACCTTTGAGGGCGCCCCGGCGACGGGGGTCCAACAGAAGGCCAAGCACCGCGAGTCCGCTGGCACCGGGAGCGCCGAACGGTCGGCTCTATGGGCGCCAGGCAGGGCGCATCCTCCCCGGCGCCGTCAACCACGAGCCAATGCTCTGGCTCGGGTAAGAGGAAGGCCGAGCACCCGACGAAGCTCCTGGAGAGACCCCGGTCGAGCTCGAAGGCCCCATCGGAGGGGGAGCGAGGCGGTGACCCTCCCCCCAAGGATAAGGCGGTGAGCGCACCTAAGGTGGTGAAAGCCTTAATCCACCCGGCCAAGGCCTCTATCGAGACAGCCACGGCGGCCCTGGCTCAGCCTGTGGAGGCTACACCAGTGGTGGCGACCTCGGGGCCCAGAGTCTCCCTGCCACCGCGGAGGGAGTCCTCTTTCATGCCCATCGACAGGACCCCTGTGAAACCTCCGACGGAGAAGAAAAAGGGGGGGCAGGAGGTCGTCGTGGATTCGGCCTCAACCTCTGAGGAGGAGCTGATCGAAGTCTTAAGCCACGGCGTTGGCGTGGAAGAAGACCAGCCCGTCGGGAGGGACCCCGACGTAGGAGACGACGAGAACGTCGAGGGTGCCGACGGGGCTCCTGACCGCCCGTCGGACTCCCCTCAACCAGTGCCGCAAGACAACTCGGCGGCCATTTTGTTGGCTATACAGTCCTTATGCTCGGAGATAAGGACAAGATTGCCGTTACCACCAACGGAGGAATCTCTCCCGACGGGGGACCCGGAGCCAGGCCCTTCTGGGAGCCCGCCTCCTAAGAGAAGAAGGATTCATCCTCCACCTCGTTTTCAACCATCGCGCCCTGCCCAGCCCTCCTCCCCGTCCACGACCCGTGGGGATGATACGGGGACTGACACGGCCGCGACAGGCACAGACGACGAGGTTTACGACGAGGATCTCCCGTGGTCACCTCCTCCCCGGGCTTCCCCGCCCGACGAGATTGGATCGTTTCATGCCATGATCGCCAGGGCATCCGAGCTTTTCCAGCTCTGCCCGGAAGAAAAGAAGAAGGAAGGTTTCCTTTATCAACGGCGCGAGACCAAGAGGAAGACGGTCCTCGCTGTACCTCTACTGGACGATATCTGGGATGAGGGTCTCGCCCTCCTCAAGAACCCATCCACAATGCCTGCGAGGAGGGATCGGTACGAGAAGAAGTACCGGGTCCCGGACGCGGCCCCCTTGTGCCTTCGGGCACAGCCGACCCCGGACTCGGTTGTCTCCGCGGCGGCCAGGAAGAAAGCGGGGGGGGGGCCTCGGCCTCTACGTCAACCTCCCTGCCAGACGGCGAGGGAAAGAAATTGGACACGATGGGACGCATAGTCACCTCATCGGCAGCGACGACGATTAAGGCTGCCAACGCCTTGGCTATCGTAGCCCGCTACGACAGGGAGTTGTGGTACAAAATTGCCCCCCTGTTGGACTTCTTACCAGACGACAAGAGGGCGGAGGCCCTAGAGATCTTGCAGGAAGGAGAAGTGGCGTCGGACCACGCCATTACGATAGCGACGGACATCGCTGACACTGGATTTCGCCAGTTGGGCAACGGCGTGTGCCTTAGACGGCGTGGATGGCTCAAGGCAACTGACTTCCGTCAGGACGTGCAGACCAGAGTCTTGGACATGCCGTTCAACGGGAGCAACCTGTTTGGGAAAACAGTGGACGATTCCCTACAAGCCATCAAGACGGACACGGAGATGGCCCGGGCTCTTGGTGTTCTCCAGCAACGACGGCCGCCCTTTCGGAGCGGTGGAGGCAAGCAGGGTGCCTCCAAAGGTTCCGGCGGCGGATTTTCCACCTATCGTCAAGCGGCCCGTTCGTCGTCGTAGGAAGCCTACAGGGGACGAGGCAAGTCGGGCGGACCCCGCCATCGTCGCCAAGGAGGACAAGGCGGCAAAGCCTCGTTGAAGCAGGACTGAACCGGCCGTGGTGTCAGGCCCCCACCGAAGCACCCCGGTGGGAGGCCGGCTGGCGAGCTTCGTCAGAGTGTGGGAGTCCATCTCCACCGACCGTTGGGTGCTGGACGCCCTGGCACAGGGTCACGCGCTCGAGTTTCTAAAGAAGTGCCCGCGCGTCCCCCCCCGTGGCCAGGAAGGAACATCACGTCCCTCAACTTCTCTTGGAGGTAAAGGCGATGCTCAGGAAAGGCGCCATCGAGCTCATCCCAAAGAGGCTTCGGGGCTCCGGAGTTTACTCAAGATACTTCCTCGTGAAGAAGACGGGAGGATGGCGTCCCATCCTAGACCTACGACGACTGAACAAATTCATCAAGGCACAGAAGTTCCGGATGGTCACCCTCCAGCACGTCCTGGGTCAACTGGAGGAGGGCGATTTCCTGTCGTCGTTGGATTTGGAGGATGCCTACTTCCATATCCCCATCCTAAAGGGACACCGAATGTTTCTCAGATTCGTGGTCCAAGGGCGTCACTACCAGTTCAGAGCCCTTCCCTTCGGATTGAGGTCGGCACCCAGGGTGTTCACCAAGTGCCTCGCACCGGTGGCGGCGCGGCTGCGCCTGGAGGGGATCCACGTCTACCCCTACCTGGACGACTGGCTCATCCAAGCAAAGACAAAGGAGCTCGCCACGGAGCACAAGGCGAGGACCGTCCAACTACTCACGGACCTGGGATTCTCCATAAACTACGCCAAGGCCCACCTGGTGCCCGCTCAAGACGCACTGTTTCTGGGAGCGAAGCTCGACACAGTGGCGCTTCTGGCCTTTCCGTCGGAGGAAAGGACAAGGGCCATCTTGGGCAAGGTGCAGCGGATGCTGGTTGCGGCCAGGGTGAGGTCCATCAAGTCCCTCCTCGGAATGATGTCCTCTTGCATTTATCTCATCCACCTGTGCAGGCTTCGGATGCGCCCGTTACAGGAGTTCCTGGACGCTCGCTGGATCCAGACGACGGGCAGCTTCGAGGACAGGATCACACTCGACGAGAGCTTCCGACGAGCGATCCGGTGGTGGAGCACCCGCTCGCATCTGACGACGGGCATGGACTTCCAGACCCCGGGCCACCAGAAGACAGTGACCACGGATGCCTCCCTGGAAGGGTGGGGAGCGCACACCGAAAATCTGCACGCGAGGGGCCTTTGGCTGCCTACGGAGAAGTCCCTCCATATCAACGTCCTGGAACTCCGTGTAGTGTTTTGGGCCCTCAGGTCCTTTCTTCCGTCCCTCAAGGGCAAGGTGGTGAGGATCTTCACCGACAACACCACCACCATGTTCTACATCAGGAAGCAGGGCGGTACCAGATCCCCAGCCCTGTCCAAGGAGGCTCAGGATCTGTGGCATTGGGCCGTCGCCCAAGGGATGTTTCTGGTGCCGTTTCATCTGGCAGGGATAAAAAACACCATCGCCGACTCGCTCAGCAGAGAGCTGCGCTCGTGCCACGATTGGGAACTACGACAGGATCTAGTGGACCGCCTCTTCCGACGGTGGGGCACACCCCAGATCGATCTGTTCGCGACGGCGACGAACTCCAAGTGCCGGAGGTTCGCCAGCAGGTTTCCCCAGCCGAGGAGCATGGGCGATGCTTTCTCGTTCCCCTGGGAGGGCCTGTTCCTATATGCATTCCCTCCATTGCCGCTGCTGATCCGGCTCATCAACCAGCTCAAGAGTTCACGGTGCTGGATGATCCTCGTCGCACCTGCGTGGCCGAGGCAGATATGGTTCCCAGACCTTCTGGACTTGTCAGCGTCCCCGTCAATCAAGCTGCCAGTGGACGCGGATCTTCTCTCCGGGGAAGGAGGCGCCATCCTCCATCACGACCCGAAGTCGCTGAACTTGCAGGCCTGGCTCCTGCAGCATTAGAGTTTGGAGGTTACAACATACCGGCCGACTGCAGAGAGGTTCTTGCAAAGGCCAGGGCGTCCTCAACTCTTAAATGCTACGGACACAAATGGAAGAGGTTCTCTGTCTGGTGCCACGCACAGAAGATTAACCCTCTACGGATTACGGCTCCTCAAGTACTGCCGTACCTGCTGGCGCTGGCCAAGGCTGGACTGGCGCATGCTTCCATCAAGATTCATCTTGCTGCGATCTCCCGATACACCAGAACCACGGAACGGACGCCTTTGTGGTCTCATCGTCTGGTGAAAGAATTCATGAAGGGACTGTTCAGATCGTTCCCACCGGTGAAGGCCCCGGCCCCGGCGGGGGAGCTCAACGTGGTGCTGACCAAGCTCATGGGACCTCCGTTCGAGCCTCTGCACTCAGCTCCGTTGAAGTTCTTGTCGTGGAAAACAGCGTTTCTTGTGGCCATCACCTCCGCACGACGGGTGGGAGAGATCCAGGCCCTTTCCTGCAAGCCCCCGTACTTGACTTTTCACGACACGAGGGTAGTGCTCAGGACGCACCCCTCCTTCATGCCCAAGGTGCCGTCGGACTTCCACCTCAACGAACCCTTGGTGTTGCCTGTTTTCTTCCCGTCGCCTTCGTCGCCGGCTGAAAGGACTTTGCACTCGCTGGATGTGGCTAGAGCGCTGAAGTTCTACGTGGACCGCACAAAGAGTTTTCGGAAGACATCACAACTTTTTGTGAACTTTGGACCTGTCAATCAGGGGAAGGCTCTCTCGAAGGCTTCCATTTCCAGATGGCTCTCCGGCTGTATCATGTACTGTCATCGGTTGGTAAACCGACCGCTGCCTGGCCGTCCGAGAGCCCATTCCACCAGAGCGATCGCAGCTACCACGGCGTTCATATCTGGTGTGCCCTTGCTGGACATCTGCAGGGCTGCTACGTGGAGGTCGACGCACACCTTCACGAAATTCTACTGCATCGATCGGGATTCCAGGGAGGAGTCCAGGGTCGGCCAAGCAGTGCTGCGCAACCTGTTCGCCTAAGGTGAGCCTGGTGAGGAGGTAAGAATTGCTTAATGTTGAGTTTTGGATGTAATGCTTAATGTTGAGCCTTTGCCACCTCCCGTGGTTGTGCATGTGTGTACTGCCTTTATTCATGAGCATGTGAATCCATGCCAGACCCCATGCTGGAGAAGGAACAAGTTACTTACCTGTAACTGTTGTTCTCCAGCATGGATCTGGCATGGATTCACATGCAAACCCTCCCGCCTACCCCTGTGCGGCTCTTCACTTGGTCGTACTGCCACTTCACGTGCTACCAAATCTGAAGATGGCTGCCAGAGGCGGGGTTTAGGGAGATGGCAGTCATTGGCTGTGGTCAGTATGACGCAGAGATCAGTGATTGGTTACTACTACGAAAGACAGATCAGAAACAAAACTGATACTGATTTTTCTTTACCGAGGATTCCCAGCCTGACGACGGGGAATATTCATGAGCATGTGAATCCATGCCAGACCCATGCTGGAGAACAACAGTTACAGGTAAGTAACTTGTTCCTTACCGCCATACATTCCAAACCGCCGCACTACAAGAGGAGATGCCAGCAACACTGTTGCCGGTAAGAGCGCACCCCCTGCTACCGTTGCCGATGGCACAGGCCACGAAACTGTGGGATCTCCCTGTACCAGTGCCAGAAACACTGACACCACAGAAATAAGGTGACATTACAACAACAGACTCACCAGAAACACTGCCTCTAAAATGCTAGTGCCATCGGGAAAACCGTGTCGGAAACACCAGGATCACAGAGAAGGCAGTAACCAGACCCAGGTGTCCAGGTACAGGCCACAGATGCAGCCAATTTACCCAGGTGCACACAATGAGCACAGGGACTGTTGAAAAGGACCACACCCACCCCACACACACCTTCCAACACAACCGTGGTGCCACTCGTGGCAGCAGTCATGGACATGGAGGGGCTGCATGCAGGAATACAGTTCTATGAGCAGGAGATGGAACAGTGGCAACAGGCTGACAGGCAGAGGAGGATGAGGATGCAGAGGAACAATGGGCAGCAAGTAGTGCCCCAGAGGCGTGCACCCATACCCTACATAAGCTACACAGTGGTTCCTGATTGACAAGCAGAGCCACACACTGTGTGCCTGAAAAGGGAGACCATCCTCGCAAAAGTGGACCTCATCAGGGACGACATCCAGAGCATCATTGGCATCCAGACTGCCATATCCCCCCTACCCCCCGCTGAAGGTGGTGTCTGTGCTGCATTTCCTAACTATGGGCACATTTCAGCACACAGTCGGGGAGCTGCATGGCATCCCACAGCCCGGATTTACAAAAGTCATTGTGCAGTTCCTGGATGCCCTCCTGTGTCATGTGTCCCAGCACATCTCCCTACCAATGACACAGGCCCAGGTGAACGCGACCAAAGTCCGCTTCCATGCCCTTGTGGCCATGTCAAATGTATTGGGTGCACTGGGCTGTACACAAATTGAGCTAGTGGATGGCCACACCAGAGAGGAGGTGTATCGGAACAGGAAGCTGTATCACTCAATGAATGTGCAGGTGGTCTGTGATGCGGACATGACCATCACACACTGCTGCACATGATTTCCGAGATTGACACATGACTCCATTGCCCTGCGCAATAGCACGTTGCCTGGGTACATTGAGCATTACGGTGGACAGCAGACCTGGCTATTGGGTGAGTCAAAGTATCTGCACACACCCCACATTGAATGTGTACAGTGCCATAGGGGGGGATGTCACTGTCACCAGTGCATGTCCCATATGCACCATACAAATGGAGGCACACAATCTGCACGCATAATTGGGGGCCCATGGCTCGCATGTACCACATGAGTATACGTAAGGACATACCAGAACAATCTGGGCACGGATGGACAGGCACACATAATGCACCACAGGTACCAGAATGCTTCACATCCCATGTCACAAACCACAGCATGTCTTCGCTATGCCTCACCCACCACCACCAACCCATCTCTGGGAGTGGGATCCTGCACATGTCCAGACCAGCATTATATGTCACGGGGTGCAGCAAGGTGGATGATGGGCCACAAGTGCACATACCCGGATGCTTGTGTCACAATACCACATCACAACATGCATAGACTGCCCAGTCACCACAGTGACATGTCCCTCCATGACTCCCTTTCCATGCAGGTGATTCCGGCTACCCCTTACTCCCATGGTTGATGACCCCTGTAAGACACCCACAGAGCCACCAGGAAACAGCGTACAACTGTGCGCACATCAGAACAAGGGCCACAATTGAGCAGACCTTAGGCCTGTTGAAGGCACGGTTTCGTAGTTCTGGCCTGTGCCATGCTGCACAATATGTGCATCGGGCGCAATATTCCCCTGCCCCCGGACATGCCTCCTGTGGACGATGAGGATGACAAAGACGTTGATGCAGCTGCAGACATTGGACAACGCCACAACAGGGATTACCTATATGGTCGTGGAGCCGACCAAGACCTCATACAGAACTACTTCTGAGCGCACAGCACCTACACACGACCCATGCCATACACTGCATGTGAATCTGCTATCAACTAAAATACTCAAACACACAAAATGAATGTCCGGACATGAATTAATCTGCAGAACCATGTGTATTTGTGCATAAACAATCAACAATTGACTTGTGAGCCACCCCCACCCTAGCTCACCCTCCCATACACACCACCACCAAAACACCCACTAGTAGTCAATTGTGCCACTGTCTGTACCTGGCTCACTTGCGTGGCCTCTCAGTACCTGACCTGCCCTTTTGTGGGGAGCCCGACAGGCACATGGACTGGTGCCTCAGGCTGCTTTGTTGTGAGCTGGTAGGTGTTGAGAGTGCATCTGAACCTACATTGTCCCTGAGCTCTGGTGCCACCTGCAGGGAAAGGGCGAGGGTCTCAGCCATTGCTGAGATGGCTTCGTTCCCCTCCCTCACCCTCTGTGCCAGTAGTACCATGGCGCATGTCAACCAGCCCAGGGCACATGCGCGGTGCCGTTCGGTGGCCTACACGCTTTCCCGGATCAATGTTATCTCCCTCTACATCAGCATGGCCTCATCCAGGTGCTGGCGCATGTGTCCCGCCATCTGCTCATGCCAATCCTCGATGCGGAGTAGACTGACATCCATGTCTCTGATGCTTGGGAAGGGTGGTGGAGGTGGGCTGTGCATGTGGGGGGGCTGAATGAGGAGTGGTGGTAGGGGGTGTGCTCCAATGTCCCCTTTGTCATGTCCCCGGCCTCCTGCCCAGCATCGTCATCCTTGGAATCTCTCATGGGCGGGTGGGGGGTAGTGGGTGGACGTCCTGGTCGCGCCTCTGTATTGGCAGCAGGAGTAGCTGCGGGGCCTGGAGGCTGAGCCTCTGTAGGGGCAGCAGGAGTAGCAGCAGAAACAGGTGGCAGACTCACTTGGCTTGTGGCTTGCGTCACCGGTGCTATTGAAGGATTTGCAGCGATGTGGCATGGCGTGGCTCTCCTTCACGTGTGGCTGTCCATGGGCCACTTGGGCCAGCCTGATCACTGTCAGATGACGTGCCTGTGGCAGCAAAATGGGCATGCCGTTAGTCACCTGTGTGCCATCCCATGGCCTTGCTACATGCAGTTCAAACTGTGTGTGACATGATGCCTACTGTTCATGCATTGATGTGTCACGTGTTGCATGTACAGTGTCATGAAGTGCCATAGACAAGACATTGGTGGATATGGAAGGGCAAATCAGGAGATACAGGTGTACTGGGCCTTGTGTTATTGTTACTGTGTAAGTGCAGGGCACAATGTCATGCGTGGGAGGGGGTATGGGGGTAAAAGGGGGGAGTTCAGTACAGTGTGAAGGATGGCCCAGCCCAGATTCGGGCAGGCACAGGGAAGGGTGGCCATTGACCAGTGCCTGTGAGGGATGTTGGGTGTGACTGGTCTTGGATGGGCTGGCAACAGTTCCCGTGCAGACTTGTATATGGGGAAGGGGGGGTCTTTGTATTGTGACTTGCGGTGAGAGGGAGAAAGTGGAGGGATTCCAGAACTGGAGGGCAGCGGTACCGTGGCCTGGGCCTAGATTGATTCACGCGTCAATATTCTGGATTTGTATGAGGGTGCAGAGGGAGGCGAGAGATCCAATGAGGGAGGGCTGGTACTGTTGTCACGGTCAGTGGGAACCAGTGTTCTCGAGACATTGGCCTCTTGGGGGTAGGTGAGGTAGGGGAAGGTGCCTCTGAGGTGGTGGTGCTGTGTGTCTGGCCTCTTGCCATGGTTTGTCCTGTCCAGGTGCGAGGTATGGGATGGGTCAAAGCTGTCAACAGGGTCTGTGGCCTCCCAACGGTGTGTGGGGAGGAGGCCCATGCAGGGTGGCCAGAGCGTGGGTGTGCGTCAGGGCACTGGTGTCACAGTGAGTGGCTTCTCTGTCTTGCTGGTGTTGCAGCAGGGATTGTCGGCAATACACGTTGTATGATTGGCAGTCAAGCACTCATGTTTGGGAGGCGATGGAGAGGCAGCACAGGATGGGAGTCTGTAGGTGGGCAGTGTGTCATCAGCATGACACTGGCAGTGGGGTACAATGGTGTTGATTGAGTGGGCCAGATATGTGAGGTAGGTGTTGTGGGCCCATGCGGTTTCAATGGTTCCCTGAGTGATGCCACAGCTTGAGGAGTCAGGTGGACGGGTGGGGAGGGCACTGTCGCACTTGGGGTGTCGGTCAGATAGATAGCCGGTCAACCAGTGCCAGGTATGTCAGGGTACTTTGGATGTGACCATGCATGTGGGTGCATTACAGGGGCAGATTGCTTGTGCTGCATGCTTTGTGCCTTGGAGGATGTGTGCCTTGTGTATGTATTGATTCCCATGTCACCAGTGTCTGTACATGACCTGTACTCATGTCGGCATACTTGTGTATGAGAAGATGGGTATGTTTGTGCACCCTAGGTCAACGGCATGGTACGTTGTCCACTTTATGGGTTGGTAGTGGTCTATTGTCGTGCAGTTGGACATGTGTGTGTGTGTGTTGTTCCCTAGATTTGCATGCCTGCAGTCATTATTTGGGTGATGCATGTTGTACTCACCAACATCTGCTTGTGCCCCTGCCCGGGCCTCTTCCACTCCAACTCCCTTGATGCCCTCGAGATGCAGCACAGTGCCTCATGTCTCCTGCCAGGACATCAACTTGATGGGGGAGCCCGTCCCGCCTCCAGTTGCTGTGCTTTCTCTTCTGTGGGCCGAGAGCAGGTTGCGGACTCTCGGGCGAAGGTCATCCCACCCCTTGTGGCAAACATTTCAGGTGCGGGGGACGGGGCCCACAGCCGACACCTTCTCTGCCACCTCCTCCTTTATTGCGCTCTTTCTTAGTTGGCTGGTGGCTCTGCAGTCGAATGTTAAGAGCTCACCAGCATTGGCCACAATGGTGTCTGTGAACATGCTCCATTCTGGCTCAATGAAACGTGATTTACCGATGGAAATTTGGGGTATCCGGGATTTTGCAGTTCCTGACATGAGGCTGGTGTTAGTGTCTGGATGGCTACAGGAAGTGGGTGCTTTTATGTGGAGTGAGTTTTTCAAAATGGCCCCCGGAGAGCTTCCAGTTCCTGCGATGACTCTGTTTCCGGTTACGGAAACTGTGCCAATGGCATTTTTGGTTAAAGGAGCAGCGTGAAGAGTGGCTTTTGCCAGTACTTACGGGATGACGGTTGCACTGTTACTGGCCTGCTGGAATGCATGTGCTCAAGTACTTGTGATGTACCGATGGTACCAATGATTTTGGTTGCTGGAAACGGTGCCACCGGGATCATGGAATCACCAGTGATTTACCGGAAAACTTGTAATGAGAGCCCTTGTCTTCTTTCTCACTCATTGAGTAAATCCAACCAGAAGGAATGCTTGCCCCTTCCACCAAGCCGATGATAGTCATATGTGGAGGCTGAAGTTCCACTTATTTGTGTCCAAGACACTCGCATAGTCATAGTTAGTAGAACAGTGGTGACTGCCCCTGCTTCGTGACATCCAGAAGAAGGGCCTGAAAGAGGGACTCCTGTATTACGAAAGCCTCCAGGAAATGTAAGGTTCAGTGATCAGAGGAAAAGTTTTCTGAACCAAATATGTGAAGGGATTATGCAATTGCAACCAAGTGACCCCAAGTATCAGGCCACAATGGGGAGCAGCTATGAGATTAAAGTTGATGTTCTACTTATGTCCCTGGCAAGTGGACATATTGAGCATGACCGCTCAACCACCATGGACTGTCCTCAGCAAGATCCTGTTGACGGCTCACACTGGCTTGAGATGCATATTGAGTGCTACGGGTATCCTTGTATTCCTGGCGCCCACCAAATCCAACATAATGGAATCAGGCATTTGGTCATGATCTGGGATAAATACACCACCTCGAAACATACTTCAGGAACCATGGGGGAACCATCTTTGAAAAGACTTGAACAGGTGGTTCCCTCTATGGACGAGTCGTGGCATTTCTCATTTTCAATGCAGGATGTCGAGTACAGACTCATTTGAAGTGGCCCACCTACCCATTATAGAGGCACAAGTTGGTAGCTCTCCTTTCATCACAGGCCAACTGATTTCATTTGTGTGAAGTATAACAAAAGAGATTTAATAATAATAATAATTTAGGAGGCTGGCAATGTCTGTTTTGAGGTACTATGAACAAATGGATAATGTCTGCCAGGGAGGCTGGAGGACGGAGGTGAAGGTTTATTGTGTGGGATTTATATCTGCTGTAGTAAGATGTATCTAACTTTGTTCATGTTACACTGAAAGATTTTAATCCACTTTCTGTAACCCTTTTGAACATGTAGCAATTTCTTTTCAAGTCCATTAACCACCTGAATTTGGGCAAAATATAGTGCTCAGAACATTTCAATGTTTATTCCGTATGAGGGGTGTTTTTCTGGAAATTAGTCTTATCAAATGAATACATTAAATAAAAAGACCAGCAAATTCGCTATGTCATTTGCAGTAACTCCATAACTGCAAAACAGTGAATAACTCTTATCTGCCTAATACATAACATTTGACCTTTTCGTTGCACAGATGGTGCTATACTGCATATCAGTCTTTTACTAATTTCTACATACTCTGATACAAGAAAGTAAGCATAACTTGGCACATAGGCCTTTCTATTCCATGGCTACTGCTGACATTAAGTTGATGATGTTAAAAATTGTTATTTGTGGCTGTTACTTCAGCTTGTCATGTCAGCAAATGACTGGAGATGTCCGAAGGAAAGCCCTGAGTTCCCACAAGCCAAGCTTGTGCTTTAGTTGCACCCTCCCTTTTGTTTGAAACATTATGCTGGCCTTGCATCTGAATTAAGATATTTTGCAGGCTTTCTCAGTCCTCAGTCGTGCAGCATGCCCTCTAGATAGTGGATATTCGGAGGATGGTTATGTTTTATCTGATGTGCCCCACAGCATTGTGTACCTCTGACAGATCTTATCTCTTACTTGGGTGACTCGTCCTAGTACAGCAGAAACAAAGACCTTGGGCCTGATCACGACTTTGGCGGTAACGCCGGCGGTTTTACCGCCGGCGGTATTAGCCCTACCCCCAAACTCCCCGGCGCTAATAGCGCCGGATCACGAGTTCGGCCGTAATGTAATTCCCCATTCCCCATTGAGCCCATTCGGGAATGCCCCATTCCCCATTGGGCTCAATGGGGAAAATTCGCGCCCCTCCCGCCGGCGGTAATAGCGTGAATTCTCGGCGGATTTCCCCCCAGCCAAGAGCTGGGGCGAAATCCGCCGAAGTCCTGATTTGGCGGACCCTTAAATCCAGCGGTAATAGCACGACCGCCGGATTTAAGGGTTACCGCCAAAGTCGTGATGAGACCCCTTGACTGCCTACTTAAAGTTGATTGTTTGTCAATATTGAATTCTACTCAATGAGCATTATTGCTTATAAGTATGGTATAAACTCGCATGCCTTCACAGCCAAGGCAGCTTTGGTGGCGTTCCAACAACATATGCGACTGGATGCAATTTACAAGGCAGCAAAATTGGTCCTATACATACTGCATGCTAGATGTGAGTACTAGAGCAAGAAGATGCTTAGAAATGTGTTTTGTTGAATCCGTGCATCGGGCTGCCTCCTTCCAGGTCTTGTTGGTAATGTGTCTTCTGAGGCTAGAGAAAGGTGGACAAGACATACCAATAAGTACAAGTTCCCCATTGTTGTCGATGCATTTCTTAAGATGATCCATCTATTACCTACCACCCCTTTCACGATGTAATATGGTAAAATGCAGAAAATGGGCAGAGAGCAAAAAGACTGGGGAATTAAAGCTGGTGGGTGTGGAAGAAGGTGGTGAATCCAGACGAAGACACTCATCTGCACTGGGATTCCCTTCGTTTTTTAAATGTGTTAAGGCTATTGCAATAGAATGCTCAGGTCTCTGCATAACAAATGAGGATAAAAGAATGGAGATATGGACTACCTGTTCGAGTCACCACAGTGAGTGGCGTATGCTAGTTGTAAGTAGTTTTTATAGTCATGGCTTTGGCAGAACTGATCTGAAATGTTTATCCTTCAAATTCTTTCATAGGTTAGAGAGGTTCATAAAGTCCTGCTCAGTAAGTAATCACTTTTTTGGTTTCTAGGAGCTGCAGGAGGCTTCCAAATATCCCAAGGTCTTGGACATCTTAAAGAACAGAGCTCACTGTTATCTGATGCCTTTCCCTGGGAGGAGGATCATGGTGGAACGTACCGGGGCTCTAAAAGGTAGTGGCGCCTCAGCTCTCTGTAACAGCTACTTATCCAGGGTCACACTATTGTTGTTTCGCATATACTGATAAAGTTGAATTTAGAACGTGTGCCTAATAGCTTCACTGTGCTAAAGCTTGAATTTAGAAAATGTTCCCAACAACATTGAGTGTGCCCTAATAGCGTCACTATGTTAAAGATGATTTTAGAAAGTGTGCCTAATAGCGTCACTCTGTTAAAGTTGAATTTAGAAAGTGTGCCTAGTAGCGTCACTGTGTTAAAGTTGAATTTAGAACGTGTGCCTAATAGCGTCACTGTGTTAAACCTTGCATTTGAATGTATTCCCAACATCATTGTGCCCTAATAGCGTCACTATGGTAAAGTTGAATTAAGAAAGTGTTCCCAACAACATTGAGCGTGCCTAATAGCGTCACTGTGTTAAAGTTTGAATTTAGAAAGTGTTCCCAGCAACATTGAACGTGCCTAATAGCTTCACTGTGTTAAAGTTGAATTTAGAAGGTATTCCCAAAATCATTGAGTATGCCCTAATAGCGTCACTGTGTTAAAGTTGAATTTAGAAAGTGTGCCTAATAGCGTCACTGTGCTAAAATCTGATTTTAGAATCTCAGGCACTTGTACTGATATCCACCACATCACACCACTATGCTTACACTCTTCTATACACCACCACTATGCTTACTCTCTTCTATACACCATCATTCAACTAGTACACAACTATATCACAACAATTCGGCCTAGCTGTTCTCATACGAACACAACCCCACAAACACCTCATCACACTAATAAAACACAGCCAGCTGAGCACATTCCGGCTAGATTAGGCGTTCCTCAGGCCTAACGCAGCCAGAACCCAGTCTAGGTGGGCACCCACCAGACTGAACACATCCAACCGATTTCATCAGCACCACACCTATCTCTATAAAGTAGCTATCATCCAGCAACCACACCAGCTGCACACATATCCGGTGCACCCATGCACCATACAACACTCTTTCTCTCTACTGACTTGCACTACAGTTCCCGAGGGCGTTCAACCTACCAGCACTTGAAGTCATACCAATGATACATAAGGTGCTATATAAATGCCAAGTAACATAACATAACATGCTGTCTGATGTAGAGTACAAATGCACCGGTTCAGTAGAGAAGCTGGAGCTGAATCCTGCAATATTTGAAAATGGATGAGTTTGTTGGACACTTAAGGCAGGGGGGGGCCTTATCCTCTGGCCTTTCACAGATGAGGACTGTGTACATCATTGGTGCAGGGTAAAGTAAGGTCTATAAAATGAAGGGAAGCTCCTTAATAGCGCCCATTTACACTGGGTACCATGCATAGAACTGTCCTCGCAGCACTGACCTCATATCACGGATGGCACTCTATTAAGTGTGGCACAGGACACCCAGGAAGGGTTTGGGTGGTTGTGCCAAAGTAAAGTGGACAGATAAGTACACACACAGCTGAAAGAAAGGAGAACGAAGAGTAGGCAAGTGTAATAAGGAAAAAGGTACAGAATGGATTCACTCTTGGGGTGTATGCAGATATAGGAAAAGAGTATTCCACGAACCTTAGGAAAACTCTAGCCTTCTGCACAGTTTGCTATAACAGAGGCCCACGCTGCTTGCTCATGGCTTGGAACAACAGCTATGGGTGTCTGTAACGTAGAAACTAGACAAGGGAAGGGGCAGAGGTTGCCTGACGGAAACCAACAGACAAGCTCTGTACAAGGGGTCTACAAACAGTACAAGAGAAGACACTAACAGATCAATCCAGGGAAAAGGAAGTTGAATAGCAAACTAGCAGAAGGAAATGAAGGGAAAGCCGTATAACAGGATTGGATAGGGAGAAAGAAACTGAGGGTTGAAAACAAGGAAGAAAGCAAGGGAGCAGCAATCAGGAAACAGGGGAACTGCAATAACTGAAAGTAAATAATGAAGGTAAACAGATGTGGATAGCAGAGGACGTTAGGGTACAAGGTAAAAAGCTCAGAAAAGCAGGGAAGCAATGGGCAAGCCCAAAAGGAGCAGGGCTGTAATGAAGGAAGCCCCGAGGGAAAGGTCTTAGGGCAGCGGAGTGAAGCAGGCTACACGGCAAGGAGCCCAGAAGGGCCGGGCAGCAAGGAGAGCGCCCAGAGGAGTAGGGCCACTGACTGTAGAAGGCTACAGGATGACTGTAGAAGGCTTCTAGACTGGAAGCCCAGCGGACGAAGACTGTAGGTTGAAGGCAGTGGAGCATGATCTGCTGTAAGGCAGGAGCCTGGGAGGCAATGGCGGAAGGTAGCAGCGGAGCGTGATCGGCTACAAGGCAGGAGCCTGGAAGGCAATGGCGGAAGGTAGCAGCGGAGCGTGATCGGCTGCAAGGCTGGATCCTGGAAGGCAAGGACGGAAGGTAGCAGCGGAGCGTGATCGGCTGCAAGGCTGGATCCTGGAAGGCAAGGACGGAAGGTAGCAGCGGAGCGTGATCGGCTGCTAGGCTGGATCCTGGAAGGCAAGGACGGAAGGTAGCAGTGGAGCGTGATCGGCTGCAAGGCTGGATCCTGGAAGGCAAGGACGGAAGGTAGCAGCGGAGCATGATCGGCTGCTATGCAGAGGAACCGCATACAAAGATACGTAGCTCGAAGCAAAAAGGTGCTGGAAGGACACTTAATGCAAGAGACTGAGCCCCTGCAGGCAGCAGCTTTTATACTGCCCAGCCCAGCACAGAGGCAGGCTAATTGGTCGCACCTAGCTAAGCACACCTGCAGACAATCGGCCACCTCCCTCTCTGTTCCTGAGCTGGTGGAAGCAGAGGAAATCCCTAGGGCTTCTGGGGTTTGTAGTTCCGATGATGACCAATAGGAATAGCCAGGAATAGATGATTATAGCCAAGTGCATTGTGGTAAGTGAAGTTTGTTGGAAAAAATAGAAAAGTACCAAAGTCTCGAAAATGGGAAATAAGGCCCATATTGATCGCCAATGTATGCGCAAATGGCGCAGGAATGACACCTCAACCCTAACAGCCGAACCGCAAAGCCTGAGATATTGCCAGCATAAAAAAAGGGACATGCTTTAACTCCCTATACAGCCACAACAGTACCACCAGGATGTTGGGGTACTGGATCAAAACATAGGCCAAGACAAAGTTTAAATAGCATAATCGGTCCTCTGTTTAGGAGTTTCACACACCAAGCTAAAACCATAGCAACAGGGAGAGAAGGGAACGAAGGGTAGGAATAGCAACTAAAGATTTTAGGTTTAATTCAACCTGAAGTAGTCCTACCCTTGGGATAAGGGGTGATTATTGTCTTATTTCTGAGTTCTTGGTACCCAGCATGCTTGACCAACTTCAGTCGGTCATTAGGGTTCCCATTAGGGTACTCGATGTCTTCTCTTTTTTTGTGAATTCAAGGTTCCAGCACCCTCGTTGCTCTCTTCCTGTCATTCTTGACAGCATCTTGCCCCCTTTTCCACTAATTCTGTCCATTGGGCTTAGCGCTTTACCCCACCCCTTACTACATTCTCTGCCATTATCTCAGGCTTAAGAGTTCTGTGAAGTGGGAATAACTTCCCAGAAGTGTTAAGTAGAGTGAGGATCTCATGTGGACCTGATTTTACCAAAGCCCTGAAGGGGTTTTCCAATTCTTAGGGCCTGAAAGTTTCTCTTCAGGGACATCTCTCTATACTTGCCCTGTCCCTCCTCTGGGTCTTTTCCAGTCTTTTCATTATCTCCCCCTGCTGCTCTTTCTATTCTTTATGAGCCTCCCCCTGATGTTCTCTCACCCCTTCCTTATCTTTTCCCACTTGCACTCCCTAGTGTGCACATCCCTCCTTCATAATTCATCCTTCCTTCTTCTTGTGTTGGCAATTTACTTCCTCAGTCCCTCCTTCCGATGTTGCCACAGCTCCTCAATTCCTTTTTCCAATTTATTTTGATATTGCCACTCCTTAATCCCGTCTTCACCTCCTTCTGATGTTGCTATTTATCTTCCTTAATCCCACATTCTACATCCTTCTCATGCTCATGTTGTTACTGCTCATCCTTCATCTCAACTTCCACCTCCTTCTGAAGTTGACGGTACTCCTTAATTCCTCCTTCCACTTTCTTCTCCCCCTCTTGCTTCCAATCACTTCCTACGCTCAAAACTCCTCCTCCTCTTCCCCGGGCACAACTCGCTGTCCGCAATCCTTACTCTCTTCAAACATCTCCAACATATCTCCTCCTGTGGCTCCTTCTCCAAACACCCACACTGAGTGTCTGAGGATTTGAGCTTTTCAGAATCAGGGTCACCTGGCAGGGTCTGCAGCTGGGTAAATGAGAGCAATGCTTTTAGATTGGCTAATTCTAAGTGCCTTACTAGAATCTGATTGGTACCCCGTGGGCCAGATCAAGATGAGCCTTCACATGGTTTGTCTGCCATTTTAAATGTATGCTCAATAGTAATGACTTTCCTGGGTGGTCTAGGGCCACTACATGAGGTTTTCTCAAAGCCCGCATGAATGGTTGCTGAAGATAAGCCTTTTATTCTTGTCCTTAACTGTGATTTCCATGCCGGAATCGGAGTGATCGCCGCTGTGCAGAAACAGCAGGAATTGTGTGGACATTGGGCTCACTGAACGACTACTCCAGAACTAAAAAATATGCCTCTGCGCTTTTCGGAGACTCAGTCAGCGGTCCGCATAGAAATATTTGCCCTGCTACTGATGTCGGACCAGAGCCTCCATGGTCAGAGGGGAAGGTAAAGATATATTTACTACTAATGTGGGGCTGAGATTCCTTTCTCGGGCTCTCTTGAAAGTATGACACATCTTGGTGTATGCTTCAAGACTTTTTGCGTTTGCAAAGCGAAGCAATACTGCATCTAAGGTTGTCCTTTCGGCATCCGACTTGTTTAGTGAGACAGCTATCATTTCACTCTTTCAAAGGACAGTATCATTAAACTGTGCCTACACAGAGAAGGAGTTTTGTTTGGCCCTAAGACCACATGGTTGCTGGGAAGGGATGAGTGGGTGTCCTTTTCAGAGCATGGGTGTCTCTTGGAGGGGGCTTAAAGGACCAGTACCTTCATGGGGTTTCCTTTGACGGTCCCTTGCCATATGGAAGGCGCTAAGCACAGGTGACCAGGGGATCCTACACATACTACACCAATCCCCATTAACCTCTAGCAAGCAGAGGTACGTGCCCCCCACTTAATCATGCAGCTAGAAGTCTCTATAATCAGGCAGAGGACAATGTGACACCCGCTAAAACAATCATGTGATACATCTACAATCACTATTAATTACCCAACAAATGCTATCCCAATCCACCAGTAAACCCTACCACGATGCACATATTCACACAGATCACCACACACATTCTTGTTTCATTGAAACATACGTCAGGTAAACAGTGAAAGGATTATATCACGTTATGGCCCTTTGCATCATATATGGCATTGCAACAAGCAATAGCTCCATTTTCACAACATCATTTGAAATGTTGACTTACTAATTTCCACAGCAAGCAAAAGCAGTCGTCCTCTTCTTATCTTCTACTCAAAAACACTAGGTTGACAACCCCATCTCCAACCGGCAAAGCAGCCACAGAATTAGCCAGGTGCCACATTTTGTAGCAACAAATGGTCTGAGCCAATTACACACATTCAGATCAATTCCCTAACTGCAATAACAACCAAACCCTGCCAATCTTAAGTAGACTAAACGGCACAACCCCCCGCTCAGAATCTGCTCATGCCACAGGCATCAGTGGCTTTATAGATATGAAAGAAATCTGTCTTCCTCTTGCCCTAGAACCACAATGCCAATGCATTGCAGGGAGCAGTGGCAGACTGGATCCATGCACTACTTCTCATTAATTCCACACCCTCCAACAACCCTACAATTCTGGTCCTTTTGTGCTCTGGCCATGAAACTAACAACTACCCCATGGAAAACCCATGCCATTTAAACTAGCCATGAGGCACATCGCTTTATGGGGAGTTTAATATTTTTGCACATAGCAGTCCCAGTGCCAAGTAGTAGAGGATATCTGCATCTGTAAATGTAGGTCAGTGAATGGATATTAAGCTCTGCGGTTCGGAATTCTATGAGGTTGCTATGGATGAAGCATCAGTGGTTGAGATTCTCTATGATCTCAATGGCTGCCAGTTGTTGTAAGCATAGTTCTTGGGGTATTAGTGGTGTGATGAAGTCCTCTTTCTGATTGTGTTGGTAGATGTTGGGTTTGGCAAGGGGCCGGGTGATGCCACAAGTGAATAAAATGCAGGGCCTGGGGTTCTCATTGTGAGGATCACAGGGTTGCTCCCACCAAGCCACATGTGGAAGACAGGCACTTGTCAAAGTGTAACTGTGGGTAATCTGCCCCCTCGGCTCTCTTCGCAAGGGTGCAGTAATCGCTACAAAATCTACCCCACGAAAGAGGAGGACAGAGGCTAAGCCGGGATATCCGACAGAGAATCAGCCAGTTCCTATGCCAGCAAAATAGTGAGTGAGGCGCTCCAATATACCTGACATGGTACGTGAATCTGCAGTCCAGCAAACACAGGAGACCCGCTCAGGCTCAGAAAACTATGACTCTCCCGTGTCCTATTTCAAAGCAGCACACTCGAGTTCACTTAAACAGGGAGAGGGTAGAAGACGGTGCCAGTGTTGGTCAAGAAGGAGGACTACCCATGGTGAGGGATATGCCAATCCAAAGACCCCTACCAGAGCTGTAAACCACCTCCAGAGTTGGAGCCTTGCAGCCATTCCCTATCCCCTCGACCATTCTAGACTCACATTACACCAGCGGGAAGCTCGAAGGAGTGGCCAAAACCCTACAGAAGCCCAAGGGCTCAGTCTTTAGTTGGTGGAGCCAGGAGGAGGAGCTCATCTGGCGCTGTCTGAAGAGGTGAAGCGAAGAGGCCGGAGAGGATATTTAGCAAAGCCCCTAGAGGTAAAGCGAAGAGCCTGGCGAGGAGAAAAGGGCGGCGACATAAACCTGTTTGAGACTGTGGAGCTGTGTCTCTGCTGCTGTGCCTCCTGTGCTCCCCTGCTCCTTCTCTGCTCTGAGGAAGAAGTGTGCTGCTAAACTACGGACTGCTTCTGGGGCTCTGTCCCTTTAATCATACCTTTGGAACATCCGGCATTTGGTGTGTCAAGTGACTCATCACGTGACTTTGAAAGGCGTTTAAAAGGCTTGCCGCGGCACCCTTGCAGCGATAAGCCTGGCGAGGAGAAAAGGGCGGCGACATAAACCTGTTTCGAGACTGCGGAGCTGTGAGGAGTGGAGGACCTGCTCTTAGTGATAGCACGTGGCTGAAAGAGCAGACCAAAAAAGTGGCCTGGAACGTGCATCCGGCCCCTTACTGAGGAGTTTCACTGTACGGTGCCCCGGTCAGCTGGTGGCCCCGACCCGCACTCCAGCCGTCTCTAGAGGCGGACTCCCATAATAAAGAGCTACCATCACAGGAAAAAAGAAAGTAACGAAAGACTCTTTGGCTCCGATGTTCTTGACTCTTGAAGATAAAAGAAAAATCCAAACGAATAAAATACTGAAAGAAAGCCACAAGATCGCAGAACCTGCATCTCCAACAGTTTCTTCCAACAACTACAGATTCGAAGAGAGGAATGAAAATGGAAATAAAAAAGTCTACTTGAAAAAAGATTCCATCAATATCACTAAATCCCTCAAAAATCCGAATTACAGGTCTGTGGCGCTAGATGACCACAGAGCAAGAACATCGCAACAACACACAAACACATCCTCATCAGCAAAACACATGAAAGTTTCAGATCGAAACTTTAATCAAACAATGCCGCAGGAGAAAAAGACAAGACTTGAAAAATCTTGTAATATTCAAAGAGTAGCCGACAAAAGGGATAATCTGATACTAAACAGAAGAACCCTGATGGACCTATTCTCAAGAATACCAAATCTAAAACGATTAAGATCAAGTGACTTGAAAATCATGGAGCCGGGAATAGAGGGGCATAATGATGCAGCTTTCTTGTTCATCGAATCCTCAAGGGTAAAAGACTGGATGAGACAAGCAGCGGATGACTTATACGATTGGGGTTATGTACTTGACGACCTGAAGCAGAAGACCCACGAACGATCCTCCGCTCACAATCACCCAGATAGATCAACTCACAGATCGCATCGACCACCCAAGGAATTATGGCTAGGAGGTAGAAGACGCTTGCTTTCTAGCGAATCCAGCTTTAACCCGACTACCAGGAGTAAACCGGAAAGCGAAAGGGCAAACACAACACTAAGGAAAAGCGTTAATCCATTGAAAATACAATCTCACGGGGAAAGATTACAACATAAATCCCCTAGAACGGGAGAATCTCAAGGTTTCGATTACTTGATTTCCAGTGATTGCGACTCATTGGCTGACTTTAAAGACCCTGATCAATTTCTGATGAGCCCAATTCCAACGATGAAAATCACCTTCGACCAAAAAATGACATTGAATGAAACCAAAAGCTCAACCCATCTCGAAACAAACGGAGGTAAGAGCGTGGAAAAATGGTATTGGATCGCGCCAGCTCTAAACAAGTTTAGCAATTACCAAAATCCACAAGAGCACATTGACCATGCAAACCCTCTAAAGAAAGCCCAATGGAAAATGTATCCATCATTTCGTGGAATACTAGAGGCTTCGCTCACTTGACTAAAGAAAGTGACATAAACCTGGGACAATATGACGTAATAAAGCTACAAGAAACCTGTCTGTTAAATAAACCTTCTTTGGACGGCTTTGAAATCCACTTCTCCCCTGCATACAGAGGTGCTTAAGGCCACCCGATGTCTGGCCTATTAACAGCCTGCCGTTCGAGCATCACTAGTTCTATGGAACTGTCACACTGCAAAGTCAGAAGTAATAAAAAGGAAGACGATTTTTATAAACACTTACTGGAACCTAAACGCAATTACTAATAACAAGTTCCTGAACGACCTGGAAAATGTTATTGAAACGACGTCTGAGAATCATGACATTGATCATATTTTGATTGGCGGTGATTTAAATATAACTTGCGAAGGGGTCGGCAACCAAAAAGCTACTTACCGACAACACACAGATTCATCAGGAAGGGCCCGATTATGGGAGTCACTCATGAAAATCAATGACCTGCACAATCTTCCAACCTGGGAAAGAGCAAACCAAACTTTTATAATAGATCATATCCACGTCTCACGCAATTTGCTTGCGGAAATAAAATCTTTCAACGTAGTAAGAACTACCTATAGTGATCATAACATGCTGCAGATGACGTGGACTTCTCCTAAACCACCAACTGAGACAATTCAACACAAACCAGAGGCTTACTGTAGTGCAGTGCGTCTCAAGATAACAGAAGCAGGGATTGCACAACTAACCAATCGATATTCTAATACCGGCATGGCCAGAAAATCAATAGACTATCGTCCACTCCTCATGGCCTTCAAGAAACCGGTTGGAAAATCATCAATTTGTGCAAGATCTGAAACCCACACATATGATCAAGAATTAGTCGTAAAGTGCAGACTGATGCGCAAATTAAAGTGACAAGCAAAAAAACCAACATCACCCAATATAAAAGTGGATGCCCTTAAAGCAGAAAAATAATACAAAGCCTGGGTGAGAAATCACAGAAAGAAAATGTATCAGATTGATTCTGAAGAGATGTTGAGGGCCATTTGCGGGAGAAAAACAAGCACCTTCTGGACTTTAGTAAAATCTACAACAAGATCATCCACTGAGACACTACAGAACAGCGTGGGAGAAGCAAAGTGGATCAACCACTTCGAACAGCTGTACCAAGCATGAAACATCTGTCTCGAACAAATGCCGGAAGAGTCTCTTGAGCCATGGGTCATTCCGCATAACCTGGATCAAATACTAGCCAAAATAAGAAAACTAAATTACTCCAGAGCCCCAGGCCCTGATGGGATGACCAACTTTGACCTGAAAAAACAGGCGGACGCCTGGTCGATATTCATTTCTAAAGTATTTGCAAAATGTCAGAGGACCAGATCAGTCCCACTGTCATGGAAATCCGCAAACATCGCCCCAATATTCAAGAAGGGAGCAAGGGATAACCCGAAGCACTACCGCCCAATCGCACTACTTTTTTTTTTTTAAAACAATTTTTATTATTTTAAACAACACGCCAAACATTACAGCTTTTAGGACGTTCATAATCAATGTCAAACCAACACATTATACATTTCCCGTCCTCCCCCATCCATCCCCACAAACTTGAGCCGTTTCATCGGTGTCATCTACATGAGTATTTACGGGAATCTCAGCGCTTGTTGACTCATCCGAGTCTTCTGTTTCATGACTGACCTGGTGAGGGGTAGCCATTGAGGTCACCAGTTGCCTCCAGGCCATCAGGGGACCCACTTCCTCTTCTCCCCCCCTGGTGGCAGCTTCAAACCAGACCGCAGTTTCCGCTTCTGCCCATCTCAGGAGGTCCGCCCACCATGTCTCCACTCTAGGCCTATGGGCCGCCTTCCAACACATTGCAATCCTGCGCTTGGCCAGGGCATATGCTAGGTCCTTCATTTTGCTGATATGCTTTAAATTACGTGGCCTGGGGAAATTCCCAAGCATGCATGCCCCAGCAGACCCCACATCAAGCACCACACCCCCACCGGCCATTTTCATCTTCATTTCTTCTCAGAATCTATGCACCTCTGGGCAAGCCCAGAACATGTGCAGCAACCCTGCCTCCTCCTCTCCGCACCTGGGGCATTTCTGTATGGCTGAGCCTCCAAACCTGGCTAATCTTCCAGGGGTCAGGTAGGCTCTGTGGGTGACATACAGCTGGATCTGCTGGAGTCTCACATTCCAGGACACATTTTTGTGGTACCTCTGAGCTCTATACCATTGTCCATCTGTCATGGATTCTCCTATCTCCTCCTCCCAATCATGACTCAGCTGGAGTAGCTCCCCCTCTGCCTTCGCTCTTAAGAGCTCATATATCTTAGATATTTCATGTCCACCCTCTGAGACAACATACATCATTTCCAGGGTGGCATCAGGTTCTTCCGCCAGTGCCGTCTCAGGCCACCTCCCCTTACCCGTTTCAAGAGCCTGATATATGTAATGTATTGGCCACTATGCACCCCTGTCTCCTCCTGCAACCTCTGAAATTCCAATGCCTCCCCTTCCTGCCATATATCTCAGAGGGTGGCTAGACCCACCGGTTCCCAGTATCTGCGAACCTATTAGAACAATTGGGGGTCATCCCCGCATAGAGCCACTAGCGGGACTTGCTGAGAGAGCGGGTCTGGGTCGCCCACCGTTTTCCATGCTCTGCGCCAAACTTCCCAGCCCAACTCCAATAGCCTCCCCCTCCCCGCCATCTTAGTTGTATGCATCCACACTGTCTCTTTTAGAAAGTATGGGGCTGAGTCACCCTGCAAAAGCCTGGCTTCCGCCGAGTCCTCCGCAGACAACCACCTGGCCACATACAACAGTCCCGCCAAGTAATACAATTCAAAGTTTGGCAGGTTTATGCCCCCCTTATCACAAATGTTCTGTAGCTTCCACAGGGCCACCCTATTCCTCGAGTTGCCCCATATGAAGCCCCTGCACATGCCATGGAGTCTCACGAAGAAGCGTCTGGGGATCAAGTATGGGACATTCACAAAAAAGTGCTAGAGTCTGGGCAGAACGACCATTTTGAGCAGAGCCGCTCTCCCCATCATGGCCAGGGGTAACCTAGACCAGAACGCCATGCTATTCCTAATACCTTCAATCGCTTTCTCTGTATTATGTTTGTGCTCTATCTCTATTTTATGGTAAATATTCACACCCAGATACTTGAATGTCACGGTCTGCCAGGGTATTTTCAGGACGGGTAGCCTCGCCGATGGGGCACTCCTATACCTTCCCAAGGGGAACAAGCTAGACTTCCCGGGGTTCACCGATATGCCCGAGAGGGTGGCATAACGATCCATCACCTCCAGCACATATTGCAGGTTTTCTTCCGGGTAGCGCAAGTAGAGAAGCATATCATCTGCATACAGTGATATCAGGTGTGTGCCCCCTGTCGTGCGAATCCCCACCTCCCCGTATTGTTGCCGCAGTCATATTGCTAGCGGCTCTAATGCCAGGATGTATAACATGGGTGACCAGGGGCAACCCTGTCTGGTCCCCCTGCTGAGTTGCCATTTGTCTGAGATTGCGGGTCCAGTTTTAACTCTCGCAATCGGGGAACTGTATAGCAACTGGGCCCATATAGTATATCCTGGTCCCATTCCGTATCCTTTCGGGGTCTCTTTCAACCACGGCCACCGCACTGAATCAAAGGCTTTCACTGCGTCCAGCGACACGATAGCCATCTCGCCTGAGTCTTCCTTAGTTTGATCAATGATAGGGTGCAGCCTCCTGTGGTTATCTGTGATATTTCTGCCGGGGACATAACCCGTTTGGTCTGGGTGTATCAACTTGCCAATTACCCTCTTTAGCCTGTTGGCTAGCACTGCTGTGAGTATTTTGCTATCCTGATTAAGCATGGACAAGGACCCGCATTCCATGTCCGGCTTACCTGGTTTCAGGAGCAGGACGATCACTGCCTCGCGGAGGGACGCCGGCAGTTCCCCCCGCTCATAGGCTTCATTAAACATGGCCAGCAGCGGCTGGAGTAGCTCCTGCTTTTATGTTTTATAAAATTTGCTGGGTAACCCATCCGACCCGGGCGCTTTACATGTAGGGAGGTGTTGGATCACCGCTTCCAGTTCGTCCACGGTAATAGGGGCGTCTAAGTCTGCGCGTTCTAGGTCATCCAAGGTGGGCAGCCCCACTTCCTCTATTGTTTCCAGTATTTCCTGGCTCATATCCTCTCCTGTATCCTCATATAATCGTCTGTAGTACTTGAGGAACTCCCCGTTTACCCCCTCCTGGGTGTTATAAATTCGGCCTCCCGCATCCCTGACCTCTCTGATCACGGAACGGGGGGTCTCATTTTTGTACAGCCAGGCCAGTAGTCTACCTGGCTTATCCCCCCCTGCATGTTACCTCTCTGTATATTTCTTATAATTTAATTTGCATAATCTATCCCAGAGTTCACTACAAGCTAACTAAGTCTTTTAACTTAGCGCTGTTCTCTCGGGCGGTCCCCTCAATTCGAGTAAAGCCCTCCAGCTCTCTTTCCATTTCCAGCAGTTCCCGTTCACTACCCCCTTGGTGCCCCTCAGATTTTGATATGGCTACCCCCCGCACCACCACCACTTTAAATGCCTCCCATACTGTTCCCACAGATCATACACTGCCCGTGTTGATTTCAAAGTATTCCTTGATAGCCACCCTCAGATCCTCTCGAAATTCTGCATCCTGTAGAGCTTCAGTTCTGAGCCTCCATGTCGGGATACACGCTCTGGGGGGTTGATGTTGCCACTCTACGACCAAAAGCGAATGGTCGGATAATACCCTGGCTTTGTATTCGGCCCCCACCATTTCTCCCACTATCTCCGCTGCAGCAAACGCGTAATCCAACCTTGTGTGCAGGTCATGTGGCACTGCATAGTGCGAATACTGCCTATCCGTTGGGTGTAGCCTTCTCCACACATCCTCCAGACCGAGGTCTGTCAATAGTGTCCTCAATGCTATAGCTGCTGGTGCTGGCTTTCCTGATTTGTCATCTGACCTATCAATCCTGGGGTTCAGGGTGCAATTGAAATCCCCTCCCCACACCATCGCGCCACCCACCAGGGGGCTAACTTTACTGTATAGGGACCTAAAATATGCCGCTGTATCATGGTTAGGGGCATACATATGTATAATGTTCACCTCCCTATTTTCCAGGATCCCCGCCACCACCACCATTCTGCCCTCTAGGTCTATTGTCGAGCTGAGCAACTGAAACGGCACGTGCGGTGCCACCCAAGTGATCACCCCTCTTGCATATGCCGAGTATGTGGCATCTATGACATTACCTTTCCATTTTCTTCTGACCACCTCCAGCTTCTCCTTGGTGAGGTGGGTCTCTTTAAATACATCATCACTTTGTTACATTTTAGATAACTATTGAGGCCCCGCACATTCCAGGTCGCCACTCTGAGATTACCCGACGCCATCTGCTCGATGTACTCCCCCCTCCACTCTCCCCTCCGATGTCTTCCCTGATGACCCGTTGTCCGACTCTTAGCCCTCCCATCCTCAACAACTCCCCCCTTCCCAAAACTCTACCCCACTGCACACAACCCTTCCCCTCCCCCCACCCTGCCCAGCCCCAACAGATGCCGAGCTCCATCCCTGGATCTCAGGCCCACTTGCGTCTGGTCCTATCTCGGAGCCAAGGACAAGGACCCCGCGGGGCGTCACCGGTCTAACAGTGACCTAAATAAGTGTTCTTCTAAGGGGTTCGAGGATTGTCTCCCAGGAGCTCCCACCCACCCAAGTAGGATGGTTGTGTCCTACGGATCCTGCCAGCACATATTTACTGCAACATATTCCCCACAAGCTTTATTTAACACTATATACAAGTGTCTTGCCAGCACGTATTTGCTGCAACACACTCCCCGCAAGCTTTATTTAATACTAAATTCTAGTCCCAATGTCCTGTGTCAAATCACCAGGGATGACCCAGCTTCATGCTACTAATCTTCTACGGCTCCCGTCTGGATGTCCGGTTCTTGAGGGCGACCCTGCGTGTCCAGCCAGTCCATAGCATCCTCCGGCGTCTCGAATAACAGACTTTTGTTCTTGTAGAACACTTTCAATTTGGCCGGGTAGAGCAACATATATCGGTGACCGGCCCCTCTCAACCTCCTTTTCACCGCCCCGAAGTTCATCCTGCTGCGCTGTACGTGCAAAGTGTAGTCCGGGTATGCCGTGATTTTCGCCGGCCCCCTTTCTATTGTCCCCCCCCCCTTCCGGAAGAATTCCAGTATCTTTTCCCGATAGTTCAAGATCTTTGCGATCAGCGGCCGCGGGGGGGACCCGGGGGCGGTCTCCTTGTCAAGGCCCTATGCGCCCTCTCAACAGAAAACCCCTGGGTCAGTGCTCCGCTAGTTATTTCCTGCAGAAGCATGGATTCTACACATTCCGTTGGGTTAGGCCCCTCCATTCCTTCCGGCAGGCCAACAATACGAATGTTATTGTGTCTGGCGCGCCCTTCCGCCTCCTCCGCCCTGTTCTCCAGGTTTCCCACACACTGCACGAGGGCATGAAGTTCCGATCCGTGGGCGGCGCATGTATTCGCGCCATCTCCTTTCCCAGGTTTCCAGTGCGCTCTGCGAGCGTGCGCACATCCTGTCTCAACAGATTGACTTCCTCCTGGACAGCTTATATTTTAAGGTCCAGACCCACTTTCAATTCGTTCATTGCTAGGCCCAGTTTGGTCTCCCAGGGAATTTTCAAGTCTGCAATCGCTGCCAGCACTTCCTGGATCGTGCCCGGTTTCTCCGCCACTGAGGCGATAGCGTCCTTGCTTTTACCGCCTTCTGCACCTAGGCGTCTTGGCATAGGCCTCCAGCATGGGCTGTTTGCTTTTGGGTCTGACAGTTTTGTTGGACATCATGCAATGCTGTTCAGACGTGGGCCAGCAGCGCCTCCCCTCGTGCAAAAGTCTGCGTGGCGCCAGGCCACTCCTGGCGTGTCTGGGGCCGTTTCAGCTGTGTTCAGGTGTGTCCTTATCGCCCCACACCTAGAATGTGCTGTGCCCTCCCGCGTACCTGCGCTCACGGAGTGTCGCTCCCCCGGCCCCCACTATATTCCATTCAATAGCCGGTGGTCCTGCACGCCCACTGACCCAACACACTGTCATTCCGGTGCTCCGTGAGCCCCAAGGCCATCTAGCCTGCAGTCTTGCCTCAGATGTTTCCTTCACGCCCCTTGGCCATGCAGGCCGTCTGATACCATGTATTTATTGGATCCCTGGGTTTGATGTATTTTTTAAACACCCAATCTTGCGCTGCCGGATGTCTCGGCCATTGAGTTTGGGGCGGAGGGGCAGGCACCCCACAGGGTTCCCCTCGTTAGTGTCAGAGCGCTCCCTTGCTCACTCTCCTGAAGGGCTTGCAGGCTACCCCCGCCCCCCTGCGTGTGCTGTTCCCAGTGGGGGCGAGAGGGCTGCCAAGAAAAGTTCTGGGTGGGTTGGGCGTCCTTGTGTCTTTTGCCGTCTGAGGACTTGCACCGGGCCAGTGGGCTCAAGGGGTGGCTGGGCGGACTGTGACGAACCGTCACGCTGGTTAGGTTGGAGGGGCCATCTCACCTCGTGCTGCTTTCCTTGAGGCTGACACTTTCCTTGGGGGCCAAGCACTCCTCTATAATCCAGTGGGGGCGGCCACTTGCGAACACTGCAGGCTTGCCTGGCTTTGGTTACTGCAATGGGCGGCTCGTGTGTCACGTCCTCTGCGAGGTTCTTGCTGTGACAATGTAGCTCACGCCGCGTCAGGAACTTGCTACAGTAGCACATTCGATCCACCCGGGCGGGGAGACTTTCCATGTGTTTCGCGGCTGCAGCTGCGGCTTGATGCTGCTCTCCTTAGAACCCGCAATGGGGGGTCAGGCGGCACGATTCCACTGCTATTGTCTGTGGATTGTGGGCATCACACTGTCCTTCTACTTTAGGCTCCCGTCCTCCGTCGCCAGTCTGGGGATGTTCCAGTCTCAGCTCCGAACTCGGCGCACATCCAAATTCAGGTGCCGTGTGCCGCGTAGCTCAGTGGCGTCGGGGCTGTTCGAGTCCCTTTGTCCTTGTCACGTCCGCCATCTTGTTTCACTATGGAGCGATCCTCCTCACTTTTGCTGTGTCCAAGCTTCTTCTCCCTCGTGCATTGCGGGCAAAAGATGCCTCTGCGTTGGTCTGCTTAGGTTCGCATGCATGTGCCTGCTTTTCTATCCACCACAGGTACATGTAAATGCACTTTATTCTACGGACCCATGTCGGACGGATGGGAGCTCCCCCGGGAACACGTCCTTTCACATGGCTTTGTAGCCACGCCCTCCCCAATCGCACTACTCGACACAATCGGAAAGATCTTCGCCTCTTTCATACTGGACCAATTTCAAACTTGGAGCAACAATAACAAAATCAATGATCCTTTGCAGTCTGGATTTGTTAAAGCTACAGGAACAACAGCAAACATCCTTCTGCGGAGTATATTCAAGAACAAAGTCTTGGAAGGCAAACCAAGAGTATTTATGGGGTTCATAGACCTCGTACAGGCATTTGACCAGGTCAACGGGTCCAAACTTTGGAACAAACTCATTTCTTGGAAATGCCCACCACAACTATTGGCGCAAATCAGAGCATTATACTCTGAATCAACAATCCAAGTACGCCTCAGCAGAGCGGGTCAATTAACAAAACCTATTGAAACGGTCCGAGGGGTCAAGCAAGGCTGCCCCCTGGCCCCGGTGTTATGTAATGCCTACATTGCCGACTACAAGGGCAGTGAATCCGAAGTCCCAACTTTCCCTCCAACTTTTGGAGGTGAACCCCTACCGCGATTAATTTACGCAGATGACATGATCATCATTGACCAAACTCAAATAGGCCTCCAAAGAAAATTGAACAATTTGGCCTTGTTCATTAAAGCGAACGATTTGGAAATAAAGAACTCCAAAACCAGGATAATGTCTTTCGAACTTGTAAAGAAGAAAAATGAAAACCCAAAGTGGTTCATTGAGGGGAAAAAGCTAGGCACAGTCACCAGTTTCAAATATTTAGGCGTCACCCTTAGCTCAAATAGTAGGGATCTACCAATGCAAGATGCTCTCCAAGAAAAACTGAAATCCCTGATCCCACAGACCAAAGGTGTAAACAGGAAATACGGAAGATTTTCTTTTATACCGGTCCTGAACTTCTACAAGGCTATGATCATACCAAGCCTGACATATGGCTTAGAAGCATTGCCAAATCTCCCTGAAACCCTATGGGACAAGTTAGAAGGAAAGTTTTGGTGGAGGGTCTTGTCACTTCCACAATAAACACCAATAGCATTGATTCGGAGGGAGTTAAGCCTTCAATCCATCTCATCGATAGTTGCCCGCAACAAAATCATGCTATATAGGTAGATAATCGACCCTGCAAGTCCTCATATATTTGGCCTAATTAACAAGGAACTTCAGGAAAACAGCACTAACATCATGTCAAGATGGGTCACGGATATCCAAGCGAGACTTGGCCAAATCGGCTTAATAGAGGTGGATCTCCTGGAAAATCCAACCAAAATTTTAAAAAGCTACTTATTCAGGATTGGGTATCAACGAAAGATCAGGCTAACAGAAACAAACTGACAAAGAATATACCTTTGATAATAAATAAAATCAACCAACCTCCAAATTACATCCAAAAATTTCCCAACAAAAATCTAAGGGAACATTTTATGAGAATAAGATTGAACCTACTAATGACTAAAGCGGTAGTAGCCATAAGGAGCAAACAAAGCGAAAAATCCTGCTGTTTTTGTCAAAACAAGGACTCAATCGAAAACCTAAGACACTTATTACTAAATTGTCAAGCCCTTGAGCAGCAACGAAAGACTTATATTAGCCATATTCTCTTCGATCTCCACTTCTACGATGAAAAGGAATGGTGGTCATGCCTTATGAGTGGCGAACAAACCACGTGGGTGATCGCAGTTACCAAATTTTTTAAGAACTTGAAATTGGACACTACGAGATCAGACTGAAAGTTAAGACAAAAGACTGCACAAGGATCGGGGTGGAGGAACTTTTTTGAATTGATCAGTAGTATCCTTACATGAAAAACAAAAAAAGAACTACATGGGTTTTAGAGTTTCAGAGCCTATCAACCAGTTATGCGTCACATCGTATGCTTACATTGTCATCCCCATTCAACTACCTGCCCCCTCCTGAGGACCTTGACTTTCTTTTAAAGTTTTACCAGATTACAGAAAACGAGAAACTGTCGACTATAAAAATTGATTTTCAATTAAAACAAGTAAATAAAAATAAATTTTAAAAAAGCCCCTAGAGCCTGTGCAGAACGGGATACAAGAGGCTGGAGGAGAAACCCAGAAAACTGGGGTAAGGAGGAGAAATGGGATTGTACAAAGAGATTTGGGGGCTGAGGATAGATAGACATTGAAGGCAGGGAACCAAGAAACCCACTGGGCTGGAAGAAGACAGACCAAGAGGGCTGGGGAGAAAGGGATGAAGGAGGTCAGGAGGAGAATTCCAAACAAGTCCAGAAGGAGAAAGGCCAGGAAGAATGCAGCAAAGAAGGTGCCCAAAGGGTGAACACATTTGGGAGAGTTAGAAGTGAATTGTTGATTCTTACTTGTTACAGATTACAACATGATCATACATGATACACAATTAGTGAATTCCTTAGGAATATTGAGTCCACTCCAAAGTAAAAATTGGATATGTTCTTTAATTATTTTCTAGTTGTACCTCTGTTTCCTTGCCTATCCTTTTTTTTCTGTTTTGCATTTATGTTTTTCAAGCTTATATTGCTGAGATAACCCCAATGAATTTGCTTTGATTACACATGTTTTGTTTTTGAATTGTTTTTTCCTTCAAATTATTTATTCATTATGAATTGTCTACCTCTGTTTGTGAAATATCTGTTTTATCACTAATAAATGGTCAATTGTAGGACAGTAACTCAGATTGACTACAGTGTGGATCCTTTTTCTTGTTTAATGTGTTATATATTGCCCTGAATCCACACTGACACTTAGGGGCTACCCTACTTTCTTGTGTAACAGTCTTACTTGTTATGAGGCAGGCATTGCAAATTCTTAAAAATTCCACTAGACCTGCAGGGCGGGTTCCTTAGGTTACATACTCAATATACGAGAAATGCACTTGCCCCATGGAGACGGGTGACAGAATATTTACCAGTGCTTTTTTGTAAAATAGTGCAAGTCACTACAGGCACACTTCATATTGTGTGCACTGCTGCCACCCAAAGGCCAGCAATGTGTAGTGAAACCTTTATTAGCCATTTACTGCAGCAAATGTCAAATGAGTTTCAAACATCCCCATACCCTCCAGGAAAGGTCGGGTACCAGGCACATTCATAAAACCTCCTCGCTAATGCGAGCAGGATAGTAGATTGTACAAGCCCTGTGGTGGAAGTTCCCAGAGGGGCAATGGAGGTGCCCAAAGGGTTAAAAAAAAAGGGGGTGAGGTAGAAACGCTTTGTAGCACCTTAATTGTTGCAAGGCAAGTGCCCAAAGGGATGAAAGCAGGTCCCAAATGAGTAAAGAAGGTGATCAGGAGAATAGACAGCTTGTGCAAGAAAATAGAGATTAGAGATGGATATGGAAAGAACAGGAGATGGTGGTAAGTGTTGGAGAAGTGAGGAACGTTTCAGAAGGTGGAAGTGGAGGTGACAGAAAGAAGGGAAAGGAAAGCGTTGAGTAACCTCGGGGAGGTAAAAGGAGTTGGGTAGTAAAAGCAACTGAATTGGTGAAGTGAAGGAACGTTAAGGGACTAGGAAAGAAGGTGGTAGAAAGAACTGGCCAGGTGATGTCTAGGACCAATAAAGGAATAGGGGAGGAAATGGTAGAGACAAGCATGCAGTGAAATTATTTTGCTAGAGAAGGTAGAGGATCAGATGACCAAAAATGGTACACCTGGGAAGACCGACAACCTAGTGAACAGCTTTGCGGGAGCTAGACTTGCGCTGATGCGCCTGGGACTAGAGAGAGATGGAGCAAGTGGCTGGAGGAGCAGAACCTAGAGAGAAAGGCGAGCAGGGCAGGACATAGTGAACGCCTTGCCCCAGCTTTAGGGCAGCCTCCTATCATCCTCTGTCTCCAATCCATCCTGGAAGGCCTGGCACTCATGGCCCCACTTACAAAGTCCACGCACAAGCTTCATGTACAGGCATACCAGCTGGGGCTGATCACCAATGAGACAGGACCGAGAACTGTGTAGAAGCAGGGTGCAGGAACCCTTAAAAGTCAGGACTTGGAACTACTGAGAAGAGACTTTGAGAACTGTGAGGAATAGGATGTTCGATCCCTTTAAAACTAGGCCCTGTAAACTCACTAGATATTGTGTGCATTTTCTGGGAGACACTCTGGGACTCATTATATGTTTGGCAGTATTCCGGTGGTCAATCCACCGGAAATACAGCCAAACGAATTTACTGTTACCGCCACTTGGTCCGGCGGAATTACTGCCAGATCACAAGTGGTGGTATGCCAGTGTTAGTCCCCATTTATGGTACTCCATGGAGATTTCAACAGATTTGCCATCAGCGGTAATTCTGCAGATTTTGCCGATTTTTTTGTCAGTAAAGTGGCGGGATTAACACCAGCATTTTGCTGCAGGTTTTTCCTCCACCTCACTGCCAAACCTATAGTATGGCGCTTTGGTAATGCAGCTGTAACTGAGTTACTTCATTTTATCACCGTTTTCCGCCGTTCTTGTAATGATGCCCTCTGTCCCAGAGTTATGGAGAACTGGGAAAACTTTGCTTTCCCAAGAGACACTTTCTGTTGTCCAGTAGTTCCTGAACAACAGTACCCCTCCATCAGGCAGAGCCGGTGACTGCAGGCCCCCAGATTAAGGTATTTGAGCCCTCCGTGGGCCGTGTGTTGTTTTTCTGCCCATTCTTGGGCTGCTGCCATTGTTTTTTCCCCTCGTGTGTTCTCCCCAGCCCCCCTCTCTCCCCTTCCGTGTTTCTCCTTGGTCCCCTCCCTCCCTCCCGCTTCCAATCCTCCCAGCTCCCCCCTGATTGGCTGCCGGCCCGTGCGTTCTCGAGGCTAGGCTGCCTGCAGTCCACCGTGCTCGCCACTTCCATCAGGCAGAGCCGGTGACTGCAGGCCCCCAGATTAAGGTATTTGAGCCCTCCGTGGGCCGTGTGTTGTTTTTCTGCCCATTCTTGGGCTGCTGCCATTGTTTTTTCCCCTCATGTGTTCTCCCCAGCCCCCCTCTCTCCCCTTCCGTGTTTCTCCTTGGTCCCCTCCCTCCCTCCCGCCTCCAATCCTCCCAGCTCCCCCCTGATTGGCTGCCGGCCCGTGTGTTCTCGAGGCTAGGCTGCCTGCAGTCCACCGCGCTCGCCACTTCCATCAGGCAGAGCCGGTGACTGCAGGCCCCCAGATTAAGGTATTTGAGCCCTCCGTGGGCCGTGTGTTGTTTTTCTGCCCATTCTTGGGCTGCTGTCATTGTTTTTTCCCTCGTGTGTTCTCCCCAGCCCCCCTCTCTCCCCTTCCGTGTTTCTCCTTGGTCCCCTCCCTCCTTCCCGCCTCCAATCCTCCCAGCTCCCCCCTGATTGGCTGCCGGCCCGTGTCTCCTCCTCCTCTTATTGGTGCTACCAGGGCAGCCCCTGCCCGGCAGCCCCAGCGGCTAAGGGCCCCCTTAGGCAAAGGGCGGCTCCCTCCTTTGCGGCTCCCGGTGTGTCTGCAGGTGTCCGCAGGGGACGCCAGGGCCATTCCACCGCTTCATCTTGTGAGCTCCACCTGCTCCCTCGGCCCACACTACCCCTACCTGTTCACTTCCTCGCAGTGTGGCTACACTTCTCTGTGTTCTGAATTTGTGGTAAGCTAGGGTTTTTCTCCCTCCGCAGGATTTTCAAACTTAGGTGGCCTCTCCACTGTGTACCTGATACCCCTTAGTGTGTTCACCATGTTCGAATTTGGGTAAACTAGGGTTTTTCTCCCTCTGCAGGATTTTCAAACTTAGGTGGCCTCTCCACTGTGTACCTGATACACCTTACTGTGTTCTGAATTTGTGGTAAACTAACGCCTGCCGCTCTCTTCCTGTCAGCTTGCGCTTGTCCTGTCTTCCCCCACCCACTCCCCCCTATTCTATGGTGCTCTCTATCTCACCGAGTTTAAAAAGGACATCCTGGTCTACAACCCAGGCCTCCCTATCGCTGACACCTACACTAGTGCCTCCTCCAAGGAAACTCTCACTGACATCCTCTTTTTCGTGCCTTCTCCTGACCTATGGACCCTTCAAATGGTCTCTGTGCTCTCTCCTTTCTCCTCTTCTCCCATTAATGGTGGCACGCGTAGGGATGTCCTCTTGGCTTCCTTCCACTCCTCTAAGGCCATCATTAATGTCTATGCTAATGGGACCGTCTTGGTCCAAGGCCCTCAGGCCAACCTTCACCTCTTCGATAGACGCTTCCCACGCATCATCAACTTCCTTTCCTCTCCTGCTGTGCCCCCTCCTCTGTCCTCGACTAACTTGCCTCTTCCCTCCCTCCCCACCCCCTCTCGTGCTCCTTCTTCACCTCCAAGGGGCGTACCTCTGATCTGTACCCCTCCCCGGAAGTCCTTCAAAGATGGCAAACTTCTCCACATTGCCACTCTTAACTCTCGCTCTGCCGTCAAACATTCCTCTGATATCTGCCGCCTTCTTGAGGAACTTGACCTTGACGTACTCGGTCTCACTGAGACATGGTTCACGGCCAGCTCTGTCACCAGCTTTGACACACTCCTACCCGACGGTTACAAGATCCTCTCTGTGCCCAGGCCCAACCGTGCGGGGGGAGGTGTGGCCCTTATCTTCCCTGAGTGGATTCCTGTCACTGTTACTCCCACGCAGACCTACTACTCTTTTGAATGTCTTGTCTGCCAACTCTCTCTCTATCCTAGCCATTCCCTTACCGTGGCTACTATCTATCGGCCACCTGGTCAAATTTCCTCCTTCCTCTCCGAGTGGGCGGACCTCTCCTCCTCACTCCTGTCCTCAACCACTCAACTCCTCTTTCTTGGAGACTTCAACATCCACCTGGATTCCTCCTGTCCCCCCTCTGGACTCTTTCGCAACCTCTGCGACTCTCTCTCACTCTATTCTCCCGTCTGGGCCGACTCATTCTGCAGGGCACACTCTTGATGCCCTGATCTCCTCTGACCTTCCCCTCTCTGTCCCTCTCTCCACTCCTCTCTCCTGGAGTGATCACTTTCTCCTCTCCTCCCACCTCACCCTCCCTACCCCACAGGCAAAGCCACCCCCATCACTGCCACCTTCCTTCTCGGTCATCCGACCCATGAGGCGCGTGTCAGTTGAGGCTTTTGCTTCAACCTTCTTGTCCCCTCCTCCCCCTTCGGCTGACTCCCACCCTGACACAGCCCTCTCCACTCTCCACTCTGCTATATCTGATACTCTTGATATCCTTGCCCCTGTCATGAGAATCCGCCTGAAGCTCAAAGCCAAATGTAACTCTTGGTATGACTCGGATCTCGTCACCCTTAAACGCAAGTGCAGGGTGGCAGAGAGGAAATGGCGTGCTTCATGTTCATCCTCTGACAAACTGGCCTGTCGCCTGCTCCAAAGGCAATACCGGCTCTCCGTTCTCACCAAGAAGAGAGCCCTTATCCAAGCCCGCATCTCTGCGGCATCTAATAATTCGGCCGAACTCTTTAAAATCTGCAAGGAGCTGGACAACCCTGCTGCAGTCTCTACCTCTCCTGTCCCCTCCCAGGCCCTCTGCACGGCACTGGCCTCTCACTTCATTTCAAAAACTCAGGACATCCTGTCCTCACTCTCCTCCTATAACCTCCCCCCCTCTATTCCCTGCCCTTCCTCTGGCTCTTCTGCAGCCACCCCTCCTCTCTCCTTCACTTCCTGTCCCCTTTTTTCTGCTGACAAGGTTTCAAACAAGTCCGATCTATGAAAGTCTCGTCAAAACAGGTCCACCCCTGTTCCTCCAAAACTATCAAGGACCACATTGACTCCTTGGCTCCTGCCCTTGCTGACTTCTGCAATCACTCCTTCGCCTCTGGAGTCTTCCCATCCCCTCTCAAGCACTCCCTTGTGCACCCCCTTCTTAAGAAACCCTCTTCCGACCCTTCCTGCCCAGCTAACTATCACCCAATCTCTATCACTCCCTTCCTGGGCAAGCTCCTGGAAAAACTGGCCATCTCCCAGCTTAATCTCCATGCTGAATGTGTTGGTAGTCTTCATGACCATCAGTCTGGCTTCAGAGCTGCCAGAAGCAAGGAACCTGCTCTCCTGAACATCCGTGAGGACCTGCTCTCGAACCTTGACTCTAACATTCCATGTGTTCTCATTTTGCTTGATCTCTCTTCTGCCTTTGATACTGTCAACCATACCATCCCGCTCAACCGTCTCTGTGATAACCTCGGTATCACTGGTCAGGCTCTGGCGTGGCTGACCTCTTTCCTCTCAAATCGACCCTCCCAGGTCCAACTGGGGTCTTTCCTCTCTGACATCTTCTACTCTACCTGTGTTGTCCCCCAGGGATCTAACCTCTCTCCCTGGCTGTTCAACCAGTATCTGGCACTTCTCGCCCACCACATCGATGCTCTCTGCCCCTACTTTCAGTGCTAAGCGGATGATACCCAGCTCATTTTCAGGCTACCCTCGGCCTCCTCTTCTCCTTCCCTCATCTCTGACTGTCTTTCTGCTATCCAGGAATGGTGTGCTGCCAACGACCTCTGCCTTAATGCCAGTAAGACTGAGATTCTACTCATCGGCACTCCCACTCCCTCCTTCCCTGCTGCTCTCTGGCCGGCCTCTCTGGGCCCTCTTCCTGCTCCTACCTGCAAGGCAAAAAACCTTGGGGTCATCTAAATCTGCCCGCCTCTACTCTCCGCCCTTTGCAACTCATCCAGAACAGGACCGCAAGACTTGTCCTTGGATTCAAGCCCAGGGACCGTATCTCTCCAGGACTGAAATCACTACAGTGACTGCGAGGATCAAGTCCAAAACCCTCTGCATTGTCCACAAGGCCGTCTGGGGCCTTGGGCCAAAATACCTTCAACTCTCTCTTCCTAAATATCTTCCTTCTCGAGCTCTTCGCTCATCCGCCTCCAACTCCCTCAGGGTCAGCCGCTTCTCCAAACAACGAGTTGGGGGCAGATCTCTTTCCACTGCAGGGGCCTCCCTCTGGAACAGCCTTCCTGCCTCCCTGAAACTTGAGGAGAACCACCTCCGGTTCCGGAAGCACCTCAAAACCTTCCTCTTTGCCTCCGCTTTCTCTCCCCCTCTCCCCCTCTCCCATGCTAATACTACTGAAACTGCACTGAATCTGCAACTGGGCCATTCACCGTTCTCGGCCCAGCCACTCTCCCCTGCACTGCCTCCACAGCAACCTCTGCACTACGGGACTGTGTCTGTATCCATACAGCCCCCCTTCCCAGCACTTGTCTGCACTTACCTCGCACTTGCCACCAGCTGGCCCTTGTTATTTATCCTGTATGCTGTATGCTAATAACCCTGTACTGCACTTTCCCCTCTCCCTTTCCCCCATGCACTTTTCCCTTCCCCTCTACCCTTGCACTTGCGCGATCTGAATGACACCTGGCCTAGTAAGATCGTTGTCTGTCTCCCCTTGTTCCCCCCCTGCCTCGTCGCGCCTTGAAACACTTGTGTATAGGCGCGTTACAAATGCCTTATCATATCATATCATTAACTATCCAGGCAACGTTTACTTTAGTTCAGTCACTACTTGTTTATTTTTGCAATCATTTGTACTTACTGTCTATTAACATCCCTAATGTGATAGAGGTTTCTGTAAAACCATGACCGTGTGATGGGTACCTGGTGTCTTTACCTTACTAGCCATTATATGCTGTGAGGCATTGGAAAATACGTATTGTCCTTTCAGTTTCAGCAGTAAAAGCACATTGTTTCCATTGGCAGGCTGTCCCCCATTATATTTGGGAAATCAGAAGTATAGCAGGATTCATTCTCAGAATGGAAATATATTGGGGTGTACCAAACTGGAATATATCCCTGGGATATGATAATTAGCTACATACTGGGTTTTGGGAAACCGGCAGAATTCTGGGATTGTTAAACCTGCAGGACACTAGGATTGTCCAGACCAGAAATGTATTGTCACTTCGAAAACGGGCACTAAACTGGAATTGTGTAAAAGAGCAAAAGGAGCTGCCATATAGTGGAGTCGGTCCACAAAGAGTACAGACCCGATCTGAGATAAACACAGTGAGAAGTAGGAAAAATTCCTAATTCATGGTTCGCTCACGGTGTGCTCTTCCAAGAGAGCTACTTCAATTTTCGGTCATTGTTTTCTATTATTCTCTTTTTCTCAACTTGCAAACGTTAACAGAAAAAAAGAATAATAGAAAACAATGACCGAAAATTGATGGAGCTCTCTTGATTCTTTTTTTTAATTATTATTTGTTTTTGGTTTACAAAACCTTTACACATGTTTTATCGCTGCTTTACAACAGCCAGATACAGTTAAGACCATTAAAATACATATCGTGCCGTAGCAGATCTTTTGAATCAATAAACAATTGTATTTAAAATTATAACTTTGTATAAAAAATTCAAATGTATAATTTAGCATTTTTCCCAGGCTTTACAGCATACATTATGCTCGAATTGCTGTTTCTCATCCTATTACCATAGAGACCAATGTAAGCTATGCTCTAAGTTAACGATAAACATTATCTATAAAGAGCAGGATTCCCACTTTTTCATAGGTGGGGATATACATCTGACATCCTACGGGTCTATCTATGCACCAATTGACTATCATTAGGTCAAACAGGAAGCACAATATTACCCTAAAACAAATAGGAGCATTCATTGTAAATTGATGTAAATATACAATAGAACAGTTAATCAAAATATGCATGGGTCCTAGATTTGTGCAAATACGCATTAGGCCAATAGTGCAAAATATACAATGTGCAAAAACAGCTAAGTGCAACATCTTCACTACATATAATCCCCAATTTGGTACTGCAGGTGAAAGTTCATCAGTGTGCAGGATCATCCAAGCACAAAATGCTCAATATCATGACTTTTGCAAGCCTTTAAGTGCATCGATTTGTCCCCCTTTGTCCCTCTTATTATCAAAGAGTCGGATGGTGTTTCTAACACGTTTTACTGCTTGTGCTTCATTTGGTAGAAGTATGAAGCATTGGGGTTGCTTACTTTTGGAACTATTTATTTATTTGATTATTTATTGATTTTTTGATTCTTTTAGTGTACTGTGTCCATTTTATGGTAGTGACTAGCCTTTGCTGTCATGCAGCGTCAATACTGAAACGCGATGCTAATAAGCATCAGTAGGTTATCCCATATCAACAACTTCGTAAAATTGCTGAACATCCGCCATTCAAATCTGTCGGCTAAAGGATCTAAGCCCAATTCATGAATTAGAATCGGATTGAGTAGATACCCCGGAAGCCTCAGAACTGCTTTCCACAATTTGCCCTGGATTACATTCAAGAATGTACCCAGATTCAGCAAGTATGGGTCCAAGCCATACAGAAGTGTTGGTTCGGCCTTCAACTGATAGAAATCTATCAGGGGCAGAAGTGAGAACTTACAGTGGCGCTGGAATATCAACTTCATCTGTGCTATTAGTTGGACAGCTTTGAGATTTAGTGAAGTTTGCCAGTTGTTACATGAGAGACTATTTGAGAGTTGATATCCCAAATATCTCATCTCACTTTTGATGGTTATCTCTTTAGCATCAATATACCACCTAAATCTCGGCAGTTTCTTCTTAGCTGTAAAGATTAAGATGTTTGATTTTGCTGAATTTATAGTCAGGTTGTTAAGTAGGCAGTATTGGTGGAAGTAATTGAGTTTATTTTGTAGCCCGAAAGGAGTTTTGTCAAAGAGGATTACATCGTCTGCGAACGCTAAACAGCTTAGACGTAGATGTCCCTACTTCACAGGAACAATATCAAGTGCTTGCCAAACGGTGTCAATATCTGCAAGGCACAGATTGAAGAGTACTGCTGCAAGATTGCAGCCTTGCTTTACACCAATTTAAGTGGTGATGTAATCTGAAAGTAGGCCTGTAACATTGATACGTACCCTGTAAAATGTCTTTGTTTGGAGGAGCGCGATCAATGCCACAATATGCGATGGAATTCCATATGCTAGCATTTTTGTCCATAGATGGTTGCGTAAAACGCTATCGAATGCTGATGAAAGGTCCAGTGAGGCCATATCAATGGGCCCACTGGAAGCATTTCGCGATGTAATCAATAAGTGGGCAAGAATGGTTGCATTCAAAAGAGTGCCCATTTCCTTACAGAAGCCCACTTGTACTTTTGACAAAACCGGGGAACCGATCATAAAGGCTTCTAGATCATTCAGTACTAGACGTGAGAAGATATCTGCCGCAACATCGATTAGGGCAATAGGCCGAAAGTTGCCCGGGTTGTCTAATGGTCCCGATTTATGGATGGGAATAATTATTGCAGTCGGCCACGAGGGCGGGATTATACATGTCCGGAATACTAAATGAAACCGGGCAAGAAGATATTTTGCCTAGAAATCTGGGTCATCTTTAATGGCGCCCGAGGGAATTCCATCCGGGCCCGCCACTTTAGAAAATGAAAGTTTGGAAATTGCCCATATCACATCCGTCAATGTCCAGGAGCATTTAGTTGCCATAATCATGATGATGGCCTCAGATTCCTGTGTCGCATACTCTGGCGGCAGGGAGTACTTAACATTAAAGTAGTTTTGCCAGGTAGTTGCATCTATACCTGCAACCATGCAAGTCTCTAGCTTGCTCAAGGGATTTCTGAGAGTTGCCCATATTTCTCTAGCATTACGTTTACATAATAGCTCTATCATTTTTTGGTTGTCCAACATATAATGCGCATGACGTATTTCTTTTATTTTAGTTCTATATTTTACCAAAATGCCACTTTTAGTTGATGTATATAAAGTAGCAGTTGGCGATATTCGTCGCGCTGCTCTTATATCACGACTTATTTGCACGTTTGCTCTCTTGGAAGAGCACACAGTGAGCCAAACCATGAATTAGGAATTCTTCCTAGTTCTCATTTTGCTATTTTTCATACCTAGGTGCCTATGCCTTAATGGTACGCTCTGATACCACATATAGGAAATCTTTACTGGAACACTACCACATTTAACTTAATACGTGGTGCCCACCGTCCTCTCTCCCCGATCTGAGATCATCAATTCCCAAACCACTCCAAACTCCTGCTACAACCTCTCCAATTAAATTGCTTTCCCCACTCAGTTGCGGCATATGTTTGATCCTGCGAACCATACGACAGCAGGATTGTGGGTTTAAGAAATCAAAACGCAGCTTGGATTTTCTGTTTGTTCTGGTCGGCGCATGTGCTCGGGGCACCGCATGCTGCAGCACATGCGCTTCTGCAACAGGAGCCACTGTAAGTGGGTGCAATTTTTACACGTTTTGGTGATCCTTTTCTTTTTATGTTGGCCATCATCTTGTTGAATCTATGTATGGGAGCAAGCACCCATTTCCACAAGGGGTTGTAGATCGCCTGACCAGCCCTTAAAGAGCCAGGAGCATTTTTATGCAACATGTGACTGTCCCCTGCTCAATGGCTGGGGCAAAGTCGGGACCCAGCAGATCCTTCCTGTACCGCCCTTGGGCCATCATCTACTAGCTCAGGGAGGTTACTGGCCCACTTGGTCACTCCACTACAAGTCCTCAGAATTGTCACATAGAAAACTGGAATTGTGCAATGGTAAAGTGAGAGTATATTGTAATTGTTTATTTATACAGCGCTTATACACAAGTGGAGTGCTTCAAGGCGGGAAGGGATCATTCTTAGACCTTGAAGTTTCTGAAAGATCAAACTAAAAACTAGCATACTAGGCCCGACAGCATTTCTCCTACTGCAAGTGCATGAAGTGCTTCAGGCATGACCATGCTGGGGAGGGGAGTCATAGAAAGGGGGGCGGCAGCAAAAACAAACTTACTTAGTCCTAGTACATTCAGGTCAAGCAAGTGTACAGACGAAAGTGGAAGGAAGAGGGGAGGGGGAAATACAAGTGTGCAGGGCCCTGGGTTAAGTGCAGAGAGGTTGCTCCTCTCCTGGAGTGTAAGCTGAAAGTGCAGTTAATGCTGAACATAGTGTAGAGGTCCGGAGGCAAGTGCAAGACTGGCGGGGGAGCTTGGGACCTGTAAGGCTCTGGAGGTGAACCAGGCAACCACTGAGCTGAACAGAGTTAGGGAGGAGAAGGAGAAGGGAGGCAGGAGAGAAGTGAAATGAGGTTAGCCGGGGAGAGGTAGAGAGAAGGAGAAGGAGGAAGAGAAGAGGAAGGTCTTGAGGAATTTCCGGAACTTAAGGTGATCTGGCTCAAGACGGAGAGAGGCAGGAAGTCTGTTCCAGAGGGAGGCACCTGCAGTGGATAAAGATCTATCCCCAAATCTCTGTTTTGAAAAACGCCTCACCTGCAGAGAGTTGGAGGAGGACGAGCAGAGGGCTCTAGAGGGAGAGTATTTAGGAAGAGGGTGTTGTAGATAGTACGAGCCCCGGCCCCTGTATGCCTTGTGGGTTATGCAGCGGGTCTTGAACTTGATTCTTGCAGCCACGTGGAGGCAGTGGAGGGATTTCAGTGCCGGAGAGATGCGGTCCCTGGGCTTGAGGCCAAGGATAAGTCTTGCGGTTCTGTTCTGGATGAGTTGTAGAGAACGGAGAGTAGCAGTAGGAAGATTGAGAAAGAGGCTGTTGCAGTAGTCCAGCCTACAGAGAACCAGGGCTCTGGGGGAAGGTGGGAAAAGGTAGAGTACCTGTGAGGTGGCGTAGCTGGTAGTGAGACTTTTTTGAGATGTCAGGGATGTGAGAGGAGAAGGAGAGAGTGGAGTCGAAAATGACCCCCAGATTTGTAGCCTCATTAGCAGGTGAGGGCGCAGGGCCAAGGGAGGCCAGCCAGAGTGCTAATCGGAAAGTGGGAGTAGTGGTCCCAATGAGGACAATCTCTGTTTTACTGGCATTGAGGTGAAGATCATTTGCAGCACACCAGGACTGAATTGCGGACCGACAGTCAGGGATGAGCAAGGAGGAGGAGAAGGAGGAGGAGGAGGAGGAGGAGGAGGCCGAGGCCGAGGGTAGCCTGAAAGAGAGCGAGCTGCGTGTCATCCGCATAACACTGAAAGTTAGTGGTAAAGGTAGAGATCCTGTGGGCTAAGGGGGCCATGAAAACATTGAAAAACCAGGAGGATAGGTTAGATCCCTGGGGGACACAACAAGTAGAGAGAGTGATCGAGAAGAGAAAGGACCAAGGTTCCACCTGGGAAGGACGGTCAGAGAGGAAGGAGGCGAGTCACGCCAGAACCTGATCTGTGATGCCCAGGGTATCACAGAGACAGGAGATCAGGATGTTGTGGTTTACTGTATCAAAAGCAGAAGAGAGGTCAAGAAGAATGAGGACAGAAGGAGAGTTAGAGTCAAGATTTGAGAGCAGGTCTTCACAGGTGTTCAGAAGAGCAGTTTCCATGCATCTGGATGCTCTAAAGCCAGACTGATGGTCATGGAGACAACCAACAGATTCAGTGTGAAGAGTAAGCTGAGAGATAGCCAACTTCTCCAGGAGTTTGACAAGGAAAGGAGTGATAGAGATCAGGCGATAGTTTTCCGGAATAGAAGGGTCAGAAGAGTTTTCTTTTAGCAGAGGGTGCACAAGGGAGTGCTTGAGAGAAGTGGGGAAAACTCCAGTGGTGAAGGAGGGGTTGCAGAGGTCAGTCAAGGCTGGAGCGAGAGTGTCAATATTGTCCTTGATGTTTTTGGGGTAGCGGTCCACCTGTTTGGAAGAGGCTTTCATAGACCAGACTTATTTAGAGACCTCATCAGGTCTGACCGGCGAGAAGGAGGAGAGAAGAGAAGGGGGAGTGGTGGGGCGGGCGAGGGTGGGGGCCCAATGGGGGGGGGGCAAGAGATGTTGGTGCAGGAGGAGGTGAGGAAGAAAGAGAGGACAGGATGTCCTGAGTTTTTGCAGTGAAGTGTGCCGCCAGGGCTGAGCAAAGGACTTGGGTGGGTGCAATAGAGAATGCGGCTGCAGTAGGGTTGTCCAGTTCCTTGCAGAGTTTGAAATTGGAATTTTGTAATTATAAACTGGGTGTTTACTGAAACTGTGCATAATGGAAGACAGGTATTGTACGATTTGGAATATAAAGGCATGTTGTAATCGGTATGCAGTGATTTAAACTAATTCAAAACAAAGAATGGAATTTTGAATGAACCCAAAACATCAACAAAAAAAATAACAAATTTGTTAAAACTCGATATATGTGGTTGGGAATGGGAATAGTAGTTTTGGGAGGGTGTTCATTTCTTTTTTAAAACAACGAAAAAAATTCATTCTTTTTTTTAACATGTTTTGGGTTCGTTAAAAATGTTTCGTGATTCATTAAAATCCCATGTAACCGTTGTAATCTAGGCGTATACTGAGAATTTACATACTGATTATGTTAATGTTAAAAGATATTTGTAATGCGCACTATCACCACCGGAGTGGTCCCCTGGTGCTCTGGCGGATCTGAAAAGGAATTATGGTGCAATTGTTAAACCAGTTGTATACTGGGATTAAAGCAGAAGGTAAAATGTTCCCACACATGGGATACTTTGCAAACACCTGTAGTACAAAGTATGCAATGCATGTTTTTCATAATTGAGAGTTAATAAACACCTGGAACCCCACTGGGGATGAGAATACATATCCAAACAACCCTATATAAGCACTATCTAAAGGACAGTGCCAAAGGATTAAGAGTGCCACACCTTACTCTACATAGTTCTTACGTTGGGTTCTTTTTGCAGGTATGCTCAGATTGTACAAACTAAACGTTTACTGAGATTTTGCAACTGAGAGCACACACCATTTCTACTAGTGAACTGGGTGTATGCTGAGATTCTGCAAACTGGATTGTAAACCCTTGAACCTGTAATTGTGCAGACTTGCACATTCAAGGGTTATCAAACTAGAAATATAACAATATTGTACAACCGGACAGAGCTCAGGTTAGAAGTCTATTACGAGTGACCGGCCCGGAAATGAAGGTCCAGTTAAAAAACACTGTCACCTTTATTTCTGAACCGGGTCACTGTGAGTCTGCCGGTAGAGGCACTGAAAGGGTTAGTTTAGGACCCTACTGGCAGGTTTTTCACTGAAGCACTGGCACCAAGGTTGCAGCTGCTTCATTGTTTCCATTCCCATGGACTCCTGCAGCACTCTATGGGAATGTGAACTTATTGTACTGCCATCGCCTGTGATATCCCGATAACACCAGGATTTCAGGCAGCAGAAACGGCAATGCGGATTTGCCGGCAGTTTACTTGCAACCTCGTAATGAGGCCCTTTATATTTCTCTGCGTCTTTCTGTGCCGCCTGTTAGACCCTGTTTGCCACAGGGTGCCAAAAACATACCACAGCATGCATAAACATACAAATCAAGCTCTGACGCACAGCACCACTGGCCCAACGCTTCACATACATTCTTCTTAACTGTCATTGTGCACCAGCATACACCCATGAAATCAACAACCTCTTCACTGCACACACCCCATGACTTACTCTTACTCACAGAAAAGTGGCTGAAAACCAATCGAACATCCATCATCTCCAACATGTTTCACCCACACTACTTCTTCCTCCACCAAGACCTTGCGCACAAAGTAGGTGCTGGCATGCCATCATAAACAAAAACTCTCTCACATTCAACAACCTCACTTATCTACCACACACATCCTTTGAAGCCCTTCCTCAGCTGCTCCTCGTCCAACACACTCACACCCCACATTCATCCACCTCATTTACTACCCCTCATCAAACAATCAGAACTAACACTCTAAATGGTCCCACTTAACTACAATCACAGCTCACCGTGCACCAACATCTACCTTGCCGATTTCAGCCCAGTTAGTTCCCATCTAGACAACAACCCCATACTGAGCAGTATTCTCAGACCCCTCTCCCCCACAACCTCGCCCAACACATCACCTACCCCATACACATAGCTGCCAACACCCTTGACCTCCTGATTTCTTGCAAAATTTGATTTCTGTTCAAAATTGAGTCTTGGTATTGTGGTCAGATCAATTTGCCATCCCCTTCATGTGCCATCTCCCACATAACATCCCACGACCTGCCATTCATCCCTCAACCCCCAGACCAGCCAATCAAACTAATCACAAACATAGCTCTCGCAACGCTCTTACCAGCTCCCTCTCCCCTTACCCCAACCCCACCACACTACTCAACAATTACAACATCTCCATCACACAAGAAATCTGAGAACAGCCCCCTCAAAAATCAGAAAACCGACAGCCACAAGCCATGGTTTAACAACTCACCATCAAACAGGAAGCGAGGAGCCTTGCAAAAGCTTGACAGAATAACTCATACCCCTCACCAGGCTGCCCCTTATAGACTGATGATCCAAACGGAAGATGACCTTATACAGCGCCAAAGCCACCCACTACCTCCAAGAACTTATCTGCCCCCAATCTTACACAGACACTTTCAGAAATAAACAAGACACTTTTTAAACCACCATCTACCATAGCACACCCTCCTCCACCTCGGTATGCAAATCTGTCATGGAGTACTTCAGCTCCCCAGTCAACATCAGACAGGCTCTCCCCCCACAGCCCTCCTTCCACATCAAACTCTCCAAATCATAGGACACATTCCACCCCATCAACCAAGGCACCCTCACCACCAAATAAATCAAAACCAGTTCACTTCCTGGACGGTGCATTCACAGTTCAGGCATCATCTAACAGGATCACCACCCTGGCTCCACATTGGGATAACATTATCAACTCCTGTCTCTCACATAACACCATCCCCACCCTCAAAACAAGAAAAATCTCCCCCTTCTCAAGAAACCATCCTTCGACACCCACACTCCCCAAACATTAGGGCCCCATCCCAAACCTGCCACACCTCGCCACAATCATGCAATAGTTTGTCACAGGCCAAATACAAATGCACCTCACTACTAGCAACCCCCTTAACACATTCAATCAGGTTTGGTTTCTGTCATGGCCACAGGATGGAGACTGCAGCACTTCACATACTGGATGACCTCCACAACATCACTTACAAAGGACACATAAACCTTGTTCTCCTCGATTTCCCTGCGCTTTCAACACAATTGGCCACACCATCTTCCTAAGTATCCTGTCTCACAGGATGAAACTCTCAAGTAGCATTCTCAAATGGTTGACCTTCTACCTCACTGATAGGACAGACTTCGTCTCCATGCCCCCTTTTGATTAAACCCCACCCCAGTCAAGTACAGGGTCCTACAAGGATCTTCCCTATCCCCCTCCTGTTCAAACTATATGTTGAACCCCTCAAGCAAACTCTTAGCTGCCACATCATTCCCCTTCAATAAGCAGACAACACATATATACTTCAAGACACCACACCCAACCCCTCAGAACGCCACACCCACAGAAAGTGTCTCTCCACCATCACCACCTGGATGGACACTGTTAGGAAAGATGTTCGTTTTGTTTTGGTTCCCTCCTCCCATAGTCTTCTATGGGACATACTTTCTTTTTTGTTTGTTTTGACTCCTGACCTGATTTTTTGGAGGTAAAATAAAGGCTTCTGCTTTATTCCCTTGCTTTGTGTTCATTTTTATGGGAAAGCGTATCAGTCCATAAGACCATCACTGCTGACAGACTATGTCCCTCTTCATGGATTTCTTGTATTTTTAAAGATGCACACATCATCCTAAAGGGATTTGAGGTTAGGATACGTTGTATCCTTATTTCTGAAGCTTGTGGATCTGCTTAGATCACATGCTCTGCATAGTCTGACATTTAGTGGTAGTGGCAGAACATTGCACGATTTATTTTCAAAATTCTAAAAAGAACATCAACAGGGTGTGTTAGTAATACTATCCCTAGTGTGACGTCTACTGTACCCATGATCCTTCATGCGTCAAGGTCCCTCAGATTGTTTCTTTCTGCCATCGGGGTCAGCCGCAATTTGCAGAGTACCTTTCAGGCTAACTAAACGTTTATTTGTAGACTTTCTCTTCTATTTTTTATCATCCGCCCGTTGCCGCTGCATCATTCCTGCTCAACGACCCTCAGCAGACGGCTCCATCGTCGCCGTTGCCTGACTGACTCAACGACCAGATACTGCGGCCTTCACGGGCCTCAGCCCTCACAGTAGGGAGAGTGGGGGGAGGTTTCATATAGTTGCATCCCTTTAGAGAATGTCTATTCTGCCACCCTATTTTTCCTGTTGTCGCCGAACTGCCCTTGCCATTTATTATGGAGAATACCCCCTTTAAATGATGTCCTACTTGTAATAGGAAATTTCCCTGGAAGGATACGTACTGAGTGTGAAACTACTGGCTTCCTGGGGACCATCCAGAAAAGGTCTGCAAGTCCTGCAAACCTTTCTGCCCTAAAACACTAAACCAAGCGCTGGCCCGTCCACGCCATGCAGGGCGAAGCGTCCATCGACGTGACGGGAGAATGCAGTGAGGGCAGTTTTGGCATTCACAGTGACGGCGAAGGCGACCAAGGTTAGCCAGAACCCCTTGTGCGGGCCCCCCAACACCACTAAGCAGGCCCATGGCTCTGTGAAGGAAACTACACCCAGTGGCCCAAGCACAAACACTTCCAAACACGCTAAACACACAACCCATAGCCGACCATCAGCAAAGTCGTCGACTATTGAAGCCCACACAGTGCCTGTGGAGAAAGCCTCTGAATCTGCCCTGTCCTCTGGGCCATTGCTCACTCTTTCGCCGCACGACAGGCCTCCCGAACTGGCATCGAAAGCTGTTTCGGGCACCGTGCATAAAAAAGCCCTCCTTTCGCTTGCTGATAAACATGCAGCGAAAGGCCCATCGGCATCCCCAAGTCTATGCCGAAATAGCAGGAACTTATTAAAAAACATGTCCCTGCTACCCTTCTGAAGACAAAGACGCCAAGACTGACTAAATCCTCAACACCTTTGGTACTCCAGCCCAATGTCTCGCAGGTTGCTAGTTCCTCCTCCCAAGTAGATGCACTCACAGGTGCAATGCAACACAAGGATCATACACCCTCTCAACACACATCTACCCCCTCAGGTTTACAAATTTCCACTGACCCCTGAACAATTAAACAGAATAATGAAGAGGATGTCCTGCTTTGTAAATTTCATGGACAGGCACCCTGAAGAACTTAAGTCCCTTAGAGACTCCTCTCAAACGGGGGCTGCAAAACAACAACCCCCTGCTAAAAAGCCACGTCTTGACATCTAGCAGCCCAGCACTTCTGGCCAGAGCCCGCCAGCCTCCCTTCAACAAGAGCCCTCTCGGGACATGTACACTATCGACCCCCCAGGTTCTTGGATCTTTAGGAGGAGACCAGGGAGACCTATACAGCCAAGATACAGCCAAGATCAGTACTATGATGATGACGATCACATTAATGTCATCCAATCTCCTGACCACCAGGACCAGCCAGTAGCAGACTCTCCAGTAGACAATCAGCCACACATAACGAGCTGCTGGTTAAAGCTGCCCAACACGTCCGTACAGACATGCAGGAAACCCAGGTGGGCAAAGACTTTGTGGAGGACATTCTTGGTGACAAGAGATCCGCCACTCAGGTAATTCCCCTTTTACAATCCATCCAGAGGTGTATCCAGCCTTCCCTGCTTACGCCCAACCTCACAAGGGCGGTCAACCCTTACATTGAAAAATTATTCAAGCCAGCGCCTACAGACCCCCTGTACATTAAGGGCCATCTCAAACCTGACTCACTTGTCATCACAACTACTAGAACGAGGGCTGGCACTCCTCTGGCATCGGATGAAGACCCGCCGGGATAAATAAAGTAAAAAGATATAGACCTTCGGCAGAAAGGTTGCATCTTCAGCAGCCTATCGGGCAAGAATTGCTAATATCACCACCCTCTTAGCTAGTTATGGCTGTCTCAAGTGGGACGAGTTGGAACACAAGGTCGAAGCGGTTCCAAAATCTTTAAAGTCCCAGCTACTAAGTACCATTTCAGAAGGCAAGCAGATATCTAGCTGCCTTCTTAAAAACAACCTTGATGCTGCAGATAATGCAGGTGCCATTATTGCATAGGGCACACTTATCAAACGCCATGTCTGGTTTAGCCACTCTGCGTTTAAATTGGAAACACAGGCCACCCTGCTTAACATGCCGCTGGAACCTAATGACCCTCTTTGGCAAGGCATTCGAAGATGCCCCAAAAGTGCAAAGGAAGCATATGATACTTTTAAGTCCCTCGGGCAATTAACCAACAAACCCTTCACCCAACAGGGTTCCTCTAACTCTAGGAGGTTTCGTGGACAGGGCACACAACGCTCCTCCGGGTTCAACCAAGGTGGACAGTCTTAATCATGGGTCTACACACACGGACAGGCCTCCTCTTCTAATTTTTAAAGTAGTCATAAAAGATCCAGAGGAAGAGGTAGAGGCTCCCCGACCAGAGGCTCCACCCTTCCCAATCAATGACACACGGCTCCAAGTCCCCTCCCATGTCACTCCGGTAGGGAGTCGCATCTCTCATATCACCCACGCATGGGAGGGGATTACGCCTGACAAGTGGGTACTGTCCACCGTAGCAAGCTGGTATTGCATAGAACTCTTGCAAAAACCACCCCACCACCCGCCAAGACACAGAAGGATGATGCCAGGAGAGCGGCACATACTACTGGAAGAAGTAAAAACCCTGCTGGAAAAAGACGCCAGAGAGATTGTCCCAGAAAATCAGGTAAAGAAGGGTATTTATTCAACTTATTTCCTTGTGCCAAACAAAGATCTATCCATGCGTCCAGTACTAGATCTGCGCTCAGCGAACACATATGTCAAACCTCAAAGGTTTTGCATGACCACACTCAAATAGGTAATCCCCCTCCTAAAACGGGGGGATTACATGACAACATTGGAAATTAAAGATGCATACTTTCATATTTCAATGTTCCCAGTTCACAGAAAATATCTACGATTCTAGATAGTGGGAGTACACTACTAGTTCAAGGTGCTCCTCTTTGGAATCGCTATAGCCCCAAGAGTGTTTACGAAGGTGCTCGCAGTAGTAGCAGCGCACCTCTGCAGAGAGTCAATCCCTGTTACCTGTATCTAGACGACTGGCTAATAACAGGGGAGTCTCCTCAAATCTGCAAACAAAACACCCAAAGAACTATCAACCTTTTTTTCCAATTGGGATTCTCCATAAACGAGACAAAATCAGTCTTGTTTGCAGCAAAGTAAAACAATTTCTGGGAGCTATCTTAAAGACCTCGGAAATTAGCAAGCTTTCCCATCCAACGAGAGGATACAAAACATGCTGTTGCAAGTACCTCATTGCAAAGCCGTTCGCCAGATAATGGTATGCAAAGCAATGCACTTGCTCAGGATGATGGCCTCATGCATACACTTGGTACCACACGTGCGCCTGCGCATGCGCCCAATGCAGGAGTGTTTAGCGAATCAATGGTCTCAGGCAAGCGGTCAGTGGGACGATCTAGTGGTAGTTTCGCTACCCCTTATACAAACTCTTTGCTGGTGGTGCAAAGACAACCTGCTAAAAGGAAAACCCTTTCAGATTTCACCAAGACAGGCAATCCTAACTATAGACGCCTCACTCGCTGGATGTGGTGCTCACCTCCTACACCACACAGCCCATGGCCAGGGGACACGCACCGCAGCCAAAAATCACATCAATATCTTAGAACGTCTGGCAGTTCTCAAAGCTCTACAAGCTTTTCAGCAACATCCTACAGGACAAACAGTGCAAGTCCTCACAGACAGCACCACTGCCATGTTCTACATAAACACGCAGAGAGGCAGACAATCTCCAAGTCGGTCCAGACTATCCCAAAAAAAATGGAAGTGGGCACTCAATCTGAACATATTCCTACCCTCTCAAAGCGCTCCAGGAGAACTCAATGCTCTGGCCGATACTCTAAGCAGACACCCTCTACCACAGGAACACGAGTGGCAACTCAACAGAGATATTCTAGATGGAATCTTCTCTCAATGGGGTCATTCCCATTATAATTGTTCGCCAGCGGCCTAAACACGCAATGTCCAGACTTCATGTCCAGGTTTCCCCAGCCAGGGTCCAAGGGGGAACGCCCTGTGGATGAACTGGTCAGGGAAATAATGCCTACGCTTTTCCCCCCAACACCACTCCTGAGCAGGATAGTGCACAAGATGCACCATGTGGGCAAGACAACCCTGGTTTCCACATCTGCTCAAACTGGCGATGTACAACCCAATCAAGCTCCCATGGCCTTTCAACATATTATCACAACACAGGGGGGCATCTCTCCATCCTCAGCATCAATCTATGAACTTGGCAGCCTGGCTCCTGAAGCCATAGAGTTTGGTCATTTAAATCTTCCGCAACAGTCTATGGATATCCTAAAAGAAGCACGGAAACCCAACACCAGGCATTGTTACTTCAACAAGTGGAAAAGGTTTGTGATATGGTGCAGGTCACAATCCATGAACCCAATTGAATGTTCTCTGCCCAACATTCTACATTACATGCTTTACCTACTAGAGTCCGGCCTAGTATTTAACTCCATGAAGGTACACCTGACTGCTCTGTCTGCCTACTCCATGTCACAGGGCAAGGGTTTATAGTCATTTGGTCGAAAACAAAAATGTCGAAAGTCATAATGGCGAAAAAAAAAATTTCGAAAAAAAAGTCATTTTTTTTACCACCAACCCCCATTTTTTTTTTATTTTACCCATTTTTTATACTTACCAAACCCAAAAAATACATATAAATAAAAAAAGAATATATTCGACTTTTTTTTCGACATTTTTTTTCGACATTTTTGTCATTCGACTTTTTATTTTCGACATTATGACTGCACACCCAGAGCAAGGTGTCCTGGTGGAAAGTTCCAGTCATTAAGGCCTTCATGCCCTAGCACTCCACCAGGTTGGGATCTTAATGTCGTGCTCATCAAACTCATGGGTCCGCCCTTTGTACCTATGCACAAGACCAGCCTAAAACACTTGACCTTCAAAACTGCATTCCTAATAGCCATCACCTCTATAAGACGAGCCAGTGAGCCACAGGCATTGTCCGTACAAGACCCTTTCTTTGTAATCCTGGTCCTTCGAACACACCCTAGGTTTTCACTTGAGTTCATTTCAAAGTCCCATATTAATCAATCTATCGATCTTACACTAGATCATACACTAGATGTACGAAGGAGGGCAGTCTTGTACTACGTGAACAAAACTAAACCCCTAAGGAAAACAGACCAGCTCTTTGTTTCCATAGCACCTGGTGGAGAAGGTGATCAGATCTCTAAAAACGCCATCTCCAGATGGATTGTCAAATGCATACACCTATCCAAAAGAGCTTCACCTTTCACTCCCAGGGCTCACTCTACCAGAGGTAAATGAGCTCCCCTAGCCTTCATTGCAAATGTCCCCCTAGACGTCATTTGCAAAGCAGCTACATGGCGTTCCATTCATACCTCCACACAGCATTATTGCATGGATACTCACTCTAAAGCAGATTCACAGGTGGGACAAGTGGTGCTAAGGCATCTATTTGCCGCAGTACCTACTCTCATCTCACCAACTTCTCTGGATAATGCTCGGCTAATCTATGCAGAGCATGTGATCTAAGCAGATCCACAACCCTCAGAAGGGATACATTACTCACTGTAATTGTATTTCTGTTGCTTGTATCTGCTTAGATTCACATGTCTTTCTGGCTTTATAATTATCTGCCTTATCATATCTGTACTCAAGCTCCACTTCATGTAACCTCATGTCATAAACAAACAATCTGATGGACCTTGTCACGTGAAGGACCATGGGTACAGTAGACGTCACACAAGGGATAGTATTACTAACACGCCTTGTCGACGTGCGATTTGGAGTTTCGAAAACAAATCTTGTAATATTCAGCGACTTCCACTAGATGTCAGACTATCCAGAGCATGTGAATCTAAGGAGATATAAGCACCAGAAATACCATTACAGTGAGTAATATATCACATACAAAAACAGTATAAATGTTGTGTTATGTTTACCCCATCTTGACGACTACAAATACCAGAATGAAATTCCTCAAAATTATAAAAAAAAATGGCTTGTAGGCTGGCTTTCAAGACTTAATCATAACAAAAGATAATGTGAAATGGTAACCTTTTGCATCATTTGGCAAAGGCATACTTTATATGATGCGAATGAAATGTGACATACCCCAGACCGCCTAAAAAAAGTATGTTTTGAACACCCCAAATCCAGACACATGAATGTTGAACTCCTTTTTGTCAACGTATTTGAATTGTCTTCAAAGACAGATTTGGAGGCAACTACTGTTTCTGTATGTGCTTTCAGAATAAAATGTCCCTTTTCAACCCATTGGCCAAAACAAAGGTTCTTAAATGGACCATTACTTAAACCAAAGAGCGCGATAAGCCCTAACTGTGAGGCCTCACTGGGCTGATGGGCTGTTGGGGAGGTGGGCTGGGGGTATTTGTCTTTAGAGGTGCGCCACATGGAATTGGGAGCTGACAGCACAGCCTCTCTAAAACAGGCCCACAGAACTACCACATTAAGCAATACTGACCCTGCAGCGCTAGAAAGCAAAATCATAGAAACGTCCCCAACGCCCAGTGTTCATACTTCCACAGTATTTGCTGGCATTGATTGCAATATTTGTAGAGAGAAAAATGAAATACCACAGGACAAAACATTTTGGGATATTTATTCTCACTTTTAACAGTGACAGGTAGCTACTAAATTCTGTATATCCCTATTGTGCTCACCTGACTGAAAACTAGAGGGAGATGTTTCAGTTCTATGTGCGACTTGGTGACGCTGGTGCTGGGGCATTCAATGTCAGAAAATGTTTCCTTCAGACTAATTCAAATGAGTGTACAATACAAATGTTTTATCCTCTTTTCTGCATTTTGGACATGTTGCTGCACATGTAAAATTGACAAATTGATCTGCAAAATGCCCATTTTAAAGATGTAGTGCAAAGCATTTGTAATAGACGTTGAGAAACTAGTGTGTCACATACAGTGTTGCTACAATATTATGGGCTGAGGGCATTTCATTTGAGAAATATATCTCAGCTTTAAATGGTTGCACCCAAGAAGATCTACTCCTATGCTATGTTGGTTTTCTTCTTTTTTCTGGTGTAACTCTGCCTTTGAGAATCCTAAACATGCGTGTAATTTGTTTCATGTGTAAAATAAGTTGTCAGGCAATGGTAGGGAGTCAGCGGCAGAGTCAGATTTTGGTGCCTAAATGGCAGGCGGCTCCTGAGGGGGCACCATGATTTTAAATGATTCATGGTCAACTACGGCTGGTCGATATGTTCAGTGGACTGGTGTTAATATATCCCCAATCTCATGCAACTGATTGAAGCAATGGAGACAAAATGATGTAGAGGGGTTCAGGTTCTTCAGGAAAGTGTAAATGACATTAATGAAGCTGCAGACACAATCAGTATATGCAAGTGATGATTTTTTTAAATCACTTTTATGATGCTGAATCCACAATCTATGCCATGAATGGTCGCTTACAAACACTTTCATGAAGTTGTGGACTGAGCTCCACCCTCTATCCCAGTAATGGTCACTGTAAATCACTTTAACGAAGTTGAGCCCAGAATACATATGCCCCCATGCCATATAGACACAAACACATGCATGCTTTGCATTCACGGTGATGCTTCTTCCCAGACACCCAATCACTCAGACTTGTGCGTGTGCACATGAACACACACACACTAATATACACGTACATAAATGAACAGATTAACTCAAACCTCTTACACACACGCTGCATGCATTACAATCCGATACGCATGCATATGCTACAAGACTACAAAGACTTTTTAATTCAAATCATCTCACGTTGCATCTTATATTCACTTTGAGCTAGGATGGAGCATGTGGCAACAAATCCAAGCTTCAGGGCCGGCATGACCAGGTAGGACTTGAGCAAACAGGGCATGCTGGATGCTCTTTTGACACCATGGTTATTTGACAACCCTGAGGGGGGGGTGGAGTGGGGGGGTGGGGTGTGTGTGTGGGGTGTGTGTGTGTGTGTGTTTGTTTTACTCCAGTATGCATGAGCGTTTTGCTTTCCTTTAAAGAAAAAAAATAAATTGAAGCCTGCCAGCCATGTGAGAATTGGGGTGGGGCACACCAGGCACTGATGATGAGATGCCCAAAGGGAGCAAATGCCCCTCTGCACTCTCATGGCTCCACCCCTGCAGGCAATGGCTCATTCATTTACTTGTTCTCCCTCTCTTGGTCTTGAACTGTAAATGCAACAAGTCTTTTCCACCAGCTGGCACTGCATTTCAGCTCTTCTACTGGAACATTGCATGGGAATCTTCATTAAATGCATACCTTTCGACAGCACCGCAGGACACTTTTCATTCAAATTACTATTTTTGAAAACATAAAACAATTGAAAAATATGTGAAACTGGCTATTGGGCGTTAAACTTTTTTAATTATTCCTAAAAAAAAAAGCATTATTGCTGATTTTTTTAAAGACATAGAACTGGCGGCACACCATAGGGAAAAATAGAACAACAAACAGAGAGAAATTAACGGAACAAACAGCAGCCTATTCAAGGTAGACAGGCTGTGCAAGTTCCTAATTCTTTAGTGACAGCTGAGACTCTGATTATTTATTCGTGATGAAAAGGAGAAAAGATTATATATAAATAGTAGATTTACCCTTGTCCTGGATTTCCAGGATGTACTTAGGAGCTGAGGGGGTTGTTAATGAACTTAATAGAGATACCCATGATGAAGTAGAATTACAAGCATCCCCGATCGGGGTCCTACAGTAGATTCAGGACTAATCCCAGTCTCCAAATTATGCGCCATCCAAAACAGAAAGCGTTATGTTTGTGGCATGAGGCCGAGTTTCAATGCTTTTTAGAGTGGAAAAACAAACTTGACACACTTTCAATTACCTGTTGTAGTTTATAGTGAACCAGCTGGGGTACCTGCGTTGCCCGTGTCCTGATCGAGTGGTGTCTCATCTGCCCTGGAGGATGTTACTCTTGTCCTCATGTTCGCAAGTCTTGCTTCAGTTTGCCCTGGAGAAAGTTGCTCTTGTCCTCTGGTCGGCAAGTCGCACTGCTGTTTAGAAGCTCTTGATATTGATTTTTGCTTTGCATCAGTTGGAGCTTTTCCAAGTGTTTGTTTGTTGTGCGGTATGTTTCAGTCACTTAATAGCTCCAGCACATTTGAGAAAATGTCCAAGAAAGATTGATTGTGCTCTCTTCTCGTGAATGCACTTAAACTGTAACCTTGCCATTTCCCATATTAGGAGTGGCGCAATAAAAAGAAATTTAATTTTTTTTCTTTTTTTTAATTTCCTTTAAACAGTTTCGAACTGTATACAGTAGTAATACATTTTAAAGCAGTAACCAACATATCGAACATTTTGCTTCAGACACTTTTCCAAATGTTGCCTCCTTCTAGTATCTACTCTAGTGAATCAGGGTGAGCATCAGTAAATGAGGGTGTCTACGGGGTACATTTTTTTCATCCAAACATAGACTACGATCTTACACTAGCTAAAAGAGGAATCCATGCAAAATTTGGTAGATATGGGTTTAACGGTGTGGATTTGTATAGCCGGACAAACATGCACACATACATACATTCAGCTTTATATATAACGATTTCCAAAGCTAACCAGGACAGGCATGCCAAGGGACCAAGCAGGAGAAACCTTCATGAGATAGCCAAGCAATATCTCAAGATTGCATCCTAAAGCTGAAGAGGCTTATCTAGGAGAAGGGAGTTTTCTATTAGTGTTGGCGACAGAGTAGCTTGGAGTTGGATGGAGGATAGACTGTTTTCTTTTGGACTTCACAACAGACAACCAGCACCTTAATTTGGCTACGTAGGAAAATCCATAAACTAGGGATACCAAGGCATTTTTCCTTTATTATTGAATAAGGAATCTTGAAATGACAACAAAAAACGGTTGGTCTCCTCCTTCTGATTTACCACAGACTGCCCACATGTGCTGTTTGACAGTGTAACAAGGCATTATATTATTGTATATTTCCTCAGCCATAGTGCTTCAAAAATCATTAGGTCTTTGCAGGCAGGATTTGGGGATCTCACCCACTCCAGCGGCCCTTTTATAACCTGGCTAGGGGTTGGAGTTGGACTGCCAGAACTTCCCTCAGGTGGTGTGCGTCCTAATAAGCCTGCAATAGGAACTTTCTGGGTGCAGTTGCACCAAAGGGGTGCTGCTATTTTCAAGGGTCTATTCTTGTTGGATGCTCGCCTTAAACGGAAAGGGGCATATTCGTTCTCTCTGTGCCAAGCATATGCCAACTAACTTGGGCATAGAGGGATAGACCAGGGAACCCTCTCCACACCGCCCCTGCCAATGCCAACACTGTGTAGCAGGCGGCAGCAACCAGCACCTACAGACTTCCCACCCTTACCAAGGCAGAGGGTCACATTAGCCAAGGTGCGAAAGTACTCCCACAGACAAGTCACAGTTTATGCTGGGTCAGCACCACGCACTTTATGTAGATTTCTTGGTGGGTCTGAAAGCATCCAGGAATTCCTGTATGACTGAACTAATAAGGTAGTGTTCCTTTTACCAACTGAAAAGGAAGAGAACGACTGTGTCCCACTCCCGAGCTGTGTAAGAAAACGTCATTGCAATTGCTTAATAGAGGATGAGAGAGAGCTGTTCCATCTAGGTTCGGTAGCTCCCCTGCAGGGAGAGTGAAGGAAGATCGTGGCACTGTGCGATGCCGAGAGTAGGGACATTATTATGAGGTGAAAGTGCCCCTAGAACCATACCTGTGTTAGAGGCTATATTTGCTCCTGGCTGGACCGGCCCTGCTAAAATGACTACGTTTTGTAGAGATAGTTCCGCTGCTTTAATGTCTCTCTGAGTCTTAAGGGATGCCCTTGGAATATGTACCTGAAAGCTGAACATTTGCTCCAAAGCACACCAGTTTGAGCACAACCCATTGCCAAGCTGCTCTCTCCCTAGAGCGAAATGTTCCCTTCAGTGAGGTCAGCAAGAGATCCCCCAATACAGGACAATCGAGTGCCCACCACCTGGTAGGCCCTCAATGAAAATCCTTTGTATTGCAAGACTCCCACCAGGCTACAATTAACATACAGAGGTGGTAAACTAAGATGAAGGTCACTAGACCCGGAGTAAATTGGGGGTGTGCCAACTAGATGTGGATAGGGTGGATGCCACAGTGTCTTTCACCAACAGGAATTGTCCCATGGTGCAATGAGAACCATTCTCCTGGCTGGAGAGTGAGGAAAGGGGAGGAGAAGGAGAACAGGTTGAGGCTCGAGTGGGTATGGGATGTGGGGGAAATCTACCTGAAAGGGGAGGGTCAAATGGGTTTAGGCACACTATAAGCTAGTGGCATGATGTGGGGCGTCCTAATGTGCAGGAAGGAAAGGAAATCCGATTTGGCTGGTATAATTCCGCTGGCTTACTATGGGTGGCATTAAACATAGCTGGCATTTTGAGGGCTGCATTTGGTCCTAGTTTATAAAGTACAGTTTGCCAGCCTAACCTACGGATGGGTGTATTTTTGGTGATAACTTGCTAGACAGCGGAGATGGGTGTCTTGGTTGTATTGATTGGACGAGGAGCCACCCAGCTAGGTCTCATTGTTAGTTGAGACATTCATCTGCTTTCTCATGCAGTCTCTCGGTTTCTGGTGAATTTTCAGCAGTCCTCCGAAAGTAGGGCCAGCCACTCTCATGCCGGCAGCAGAGTTTGCCACAATGTGGTGCTTCCCATTGATGTAATCAGTTTGTTGATTGCAGTGTCTTTTTCTGTAATGTATTGATTCCAGTGATACAGGGATCTGAACCAAAGCCAGAGAATTCATGTGTGCTATGTGCATTGTAACCCCATAACCAGGTTGGCCTATCACTATCACTAGACCAACTTGGTTTTAGGGTTAAGATGCACAAAGCGCACATGTTTTCTCGGGCTTTGGGTCAGATACCTGTATCACAGGAATGCCAACTGCCCCACAAGGGCAGTCCAGCACTGTCTGGGGTTGCTGATAGTACTCTTGTACAGATGAGAATTGCCTAGCATTTTGGTGCTTGACTACCCAAGTGGGTGGGACCACACTGATATGCAAATGGGTATTTCTCCTCTGTGAAAGGTACAGTGAGCTAAACCATGGTTGTAGACCCTCCCAAGTGGGCATCTTCCCATGGAACAGGTTATTTGGCCGTGTTCGCTCTACATAGAGGGGCTCCCAGATGTTTCATTATTATTTATTTTAATTTTCTAATTCAATAGCATTTTCTTGCATTTGGACAATTGGGATAAGAATTACAAGTGGCCTACCCACACCAAAGCAGCACCCGATCCAGTGTGTGTGTAATACCATTTGTGCTCTACTTAGTGTTGGCACTTGATCTATCTGTATTGGGCTGCTGTGGTCAACCAGTAGAAATGTTGGTGCTGCAGATTCAGCGGTGTTTTGTGTGGATTTGCACAAAGAATCTTCGGTTTTTCATAATGTACTTTAAGGATATTCAGATTAACTGTAGATTCATCAGACTTGGAAAACTTGATTTGTTGGCAGTCGTGCATCACTTCCTAGCCCGCCGTTTATCCAGGAGCTTCTAAACTTAGGACAGTGAGACCCAAGCGACAGTTGCCTGTTAGACACAATTGACACCTTTTGAACTTTGAAGGTTTTCGCTATTTGCTTTTTTAGCACATTAAAACCATGCACATTTTACACTCTCTTCCTGGTACTGTAACAGATGGCCTTAAGAATCTGCAAAACCTCCAAGAGATTTCAAGGGTTTTTAATTTTTAACAACATAAAGTATGCACATTATTCATGGTTACTATATTCAAGTTGTTCAATGTAACGCACCAGGCTGGGAAAGTGGTGGGAAAGAACGTTAATGGGCGTCTCTTTCTAGTCTCCGTGGGCTTTCCTTCACTAGCCCAGACATCCCTAATTCCAGGTTTGGGAGTGAATCGGGGTGTTCTATCAGTGCTCTGTTCTGTGTGCCTCGTTGGCGCAGTCTGCCTACTACCCCTGTTACAGCGGTGGGAGGAGTTTACCTTTCAAACACTCCATTTTCCGAGAAGCTGAGTGAATCCGAGTGTTCTCGTGGGGGAGTGGTTGAGAGCCCCGCCAACCCCAGAGACAGTCCTGTGGTCGATTCATCTGGCGTAGGACTGCTCTGGGGTTGGGAGGGTTGGGAAGGGGAGGGGGGGGGGTCACTGGAACTGAGGCTGATTTGTGAAGATAGTTTGGCTAGTTGGTGAGTACGGGGATTGTTTGAAGGATCACCTCGTGAATCTCAAATGACTGATTTTAGACTGCACGCAAGAACGAACATGCTGACATTGCCTCCACTTCTCGGCTCTTATCCGAGGAGCTGATACCAGAACTTTCTGCCCCCCTTCAGTGTCTGGGATCTCTGATCATCGAACAAGTGGCTAGGGCATTTACCACACCCTCGACGACAACTTCTGTTGACACCATCCCAGCCCAGCCACAACTTTTTTCTTCCGTCAATGTGTCCCACCACACTCCCAGTTTGTTTTCTCTTGCCCCAGCATTCACCTGTGATCTGTCTGGTGTTGGCAAGTTGGGTGTTTGGTGTCTCATTTTTGTTTGGCATAGCAATTCCCATTGCCTTCTGAGGCTTTGCTTGACTCCACTCTCCTGCCTCTGGTGTGGGTTTTCTTAATTGCTCCCAATTGCATTCTGGGAGTTGGAGTCTTGCAACAGAAAAGAGACGACCGTGGCCAGCAAATGTACAGGGAGGAATTGGGTGATAAATAATAGTACTATTGATGACTTTTGTGGCACACGGGAGGTTTTCAGGGACCCCTGCGCACTCTCCTTTTGATAGGGTCATAACCCATCACTGTAAACATTTTTTTATTTATTACAATATTTTCTCCTTTCTTTATTTGAATAAACTGGAATCAACATTGCATCATTTATTTAAACTGTACTATAGTGACTGTGGTGTTTTTTTCTGACCGTTTTTAATACATATTTACTTACTTTCAGCTCATGTCACTATTTTGTGATGTTGACAGTGTACAGAATTTGTTTCGTGTGTGGTCCAGACACTCAAATTGTGAGTGATTGTATGATTTCACTGGTTTACCTTTACTCCTTTTGAGACTGGACTTTCTGTGCCCAGTCCATGAATTCCTTACCCGCTAGTGCATATTTGATCTTATTTGTATGAATGGTTGAACTGAATCTATGCCTATGACAAGGTATTGTCATGAAGCCAAGTGTACTCCACAGAGGACACAAATAATGGGTGTGGATAGAGAGTCTGAAGCGGCTGAGCAGTTCGGTGCGGCTTGACTTTCTTTCTGAGCGTAACAACACTTTGAGGTGCTTTGCTCCATTCTCTCTAATTTCTTTCTGTGTTCAGTGACCATACCATCCACACTCTCCACATCGCTTTCGCTGTTTACTACAGTAGGAGGCTACCCCTCCATGCAGGATGGTGGAAGTCGTCCCCCGCCCTCAAGCATTTGGAGCCAGGCCAGTGGAAGAGCCATGAAGTCCTGACGTGAGGCTGACCAACTGAGTTGCAAATAGCAGCAACGGAGACTGATGGAGACGGTTCACTGAGGCTCACTGAGGTGAGAAAGATAAGACAGATAGACGGAGAGTGTCACAGACCACAGAGTGTGCCATTCCCATCTCCCCCGGCCCAATAGCCCCCGAGCCAGCATCCAAGTCTCCAAGTTACTACTTGGTTCAACACAATGCCTGGTCAGCTGACAAGAAGATAGGCTGTGAAGTGGTGTGGACAGTTGGTCTGTCGTGGTTGAATGGGGCGTATCTCCCCTCAACCTTGTTCACCTATGGAGCCACTGCAGCGTATTCTCAAGGGAAGGGGAGGCCAGAGAAGCCTGTGAAGCCCTCGTATTGGTGGTGGTGAGTCTTTCTGCCTTCTCCACTGAAGCCTGATCCCCTTGGTACTCCCTTGGCACTATCACCGCAGTTTTGGCGAGAGTTGCAATTACTTTTTGCACTGTTTCTTTGGAGCATTGTTGCCCTCACCGATTGTCGCAGGGAGATTACTCCCCTAATAATTTGTTTACCTCACCACAGTTGACCATGTATAATCTGCAGAGTGTGACGACCCAAGAGCAATTAAAATTGACTGTCACCCAGGCGGATGACCTGATGATTCAAAGCTCGACAACGACATTGGCAATACAGAAGGGAGCGGTATACCATCTGGTCTCTAATCTGGCGGTTCAACGTGATCAATCATCTAACTTGGCCTCCAGCCCCCTATTGGTCATTGCGCCCATTAAGTTGCCCCGACTGACAACAAATGATCACATGTTGTCTTCATCATCTATGAAATGTAAAATTACAGATTTCTTTCCAGAAAATTGTTACTTGAGCCTGGGAGACCTACGGGCTGCTGAGGCCCCATTATTGTACCTCGTAAACTTTGGGGAAGAAGGCACGGGCTCTTCACTTTTGGAATTTCGACAACCGGTCAACCAACTCTTACTTACTGACTTGGAGAATGATCTCTCACTGAGTTCATTTTCTGAGATGCCATTGGTGACTGATTTACAAGTGCAAGAGATCGCTGGATCAGTGACTAAAGAACAAACCGCAGATGAACCATTATAACCCCATTAGACAAAAGGGGTCCAATAAGGATATTAGCGATGCAAACTTGACAGCATTACGCATCGTCCTAAACTCACTTGTTAAGGTTTTGAGTTGTTAAAAGGTGAGGTGCAGGTTCGTTCTGGGATCTTACTAGAAATGACAAAGGAATTCGGCTCCTGTGATTCGTCCATGGTGGGGCTGAAGAAGGCGCTTCTGAACAATTTCCTAGGAGCCATGGAATCAATTAAAGCTGAACTGCTTCATCATTCTACCCTCCTAGAAGAATTGAAGTCTGCAGCGGCAGCGCAATCAGAAAATCCACATTGGGACGCCTAGGTCCGGATCCCCCAGATCTTAACCAGATGTGAGCTGCCATTAACATTAGAAATTGACAAATAGATCAAATGGATGACAGACACACCATTATCTCAGTCTACTTTGGAAGAAGTTGTTGGGCTGGCCCACCTTCCTTGTGAGGCAGAGGAATTGGACTGATCTACAGATCCCATCATGAAATCCGTTTTTACCAAAAGGGAACAAAGGAAAGATGAAGGGGCGATGCGACAACGTTCCTAAAGGAAGGGAAGCCTAGGATCAAAATTTGGAAACCATGAAGGGCTTTAACAGGCAGACAGAGATGATAAAAACGAAAACGTTTTCGGAGCTATGGAATCCATTAAAGCCCAATTGAGGCAACATTCTGTTCTTTCAGATGAGCTGAAGTCAGTAGCGTTAGTACAACCAGAAAACGCAAAAGTAGCCGCCCTGGTATTTGGTCCCAGGCCGTAACTAGTCATGATGCGTCTGCAATAGAGGGCATCGAGGAAGAGTTAGAACGTAATGATTTTCATGACATGCCGATATCGCAGTCTGTACTGGAAAAGTTTGCCAAGCTGACTCATCTTCACTGTGAGGTGGTGGGAAAAAAAACGCCCGTGGACCTCACGATGAAGCCTGTGATATTGATAAAGAATACAGAAAGAAGAAGAGACAGGGGTCGAATCTACTCCCTGAGAAAGGGAACTGCAAGAGCGAAAATTAATGCAACATGAGATGGGCGCAATAACGAGTGGCTCGAAACTGAAATTCTTATGGGCATTATCCCTCACTAGAATGCAGGAGAGGGAAGAAGGTGGAGTACTCCCTTCGGAAATTGCGGGCCCTGTCCCAAAACTAGTTCACAAATAATACCAAGAAATCTCTGACGTCTATGCCTCCCATTGAGTTAAACAGTACACCTTGGTAGGCACTCTTGAGGTGGCCTGTCAAACTTTATTGTCCACGTTAGATACCAGAAGGGCCCCCCCCTTAATACAAGCTCAAGTGTTATGATGGCAGTGGTAGAAGTGTACAGAAAAAATATCATGGAGCTGTGGTTTTGGCAGGAAGAAGGTAGGCGGGAGCATAATTTATTTATTTATTTAGCATTTTTAAAGCACTCACACAGCTCGCGGGCATCGAGGCGCTGTTACAGGATTCGATTTTTTCAGTTGCGTAATAGTTGTTTTTTTTTGTCTTAGTTGCGTATTTATAACACACTTAAATACCCAGAGGTTTCTAAGCGTGGACCCGGGGATCGAACCTGCGTTGCTTCGTGTCATCTTGCTTCCAAGGCAAGCACGTTGCCGCTGAGCTACCCTCCCGAGATATGCAATATGTGATTAGGTGTTGCAGCCGCGGCATTGCAATTGTCTAAGTAACTATTAACTAAGGCTCCTATTACAACTTTACCCTTGCACAGGGACATGAATGGACAAATCCTCTATATAGAATGGGGAATATGATAGAGGACTGATGAAGAGAAAAAAAGGAAAGTAGTAGAACACTGCTTCTGACCATTCCCGCTCACTCCGATCACTGTATGACAGAAGAGGGGCCCTTATTTGTCATTTCTACAGCGGAATAACAAGGTCAGAATTCGGATTCCTCAAATCTAGGAAGAGTGTGTTTGCCCCGTGTGGATATCCCATCCTAGGTTTGTCGAGTGGAGGCTGTAGGGCCACTGACGGTAGTTGGTGTCTTCCGCCCAGCTACATTGTGGCCAAGAGTCTTGCAAAGAAGGAAGGCAGTGATGTTGCTCATGTAAGGTGCAGCTCGTTTGTAATGGAATGCGTCTTCCAAGGTGAAGACGATCTAATTATGAACAGAAGTGCTATCCTGTGTATATTCCACGAAATACCAGCATTCAAAATAATCACTTTACAGGACATAGAGAGTGGAACATATTTTAGATAATAGACTGGATATTTCAGTGATTGATATTCCTTCAATTCTGGTGTGTAACCACCTGTTGTCTCATATTGACAATTTGAGGCAGAGAGGTATTGACGTCAGTTCTTATGACAATAACTAAGCTGCCTCTACTTACCTTGAGTTGACCTCTGGCTCTGCAAGTAATCGTGCGTCTTGCAACACAAAATCTGCTATGCATCAATCCAACGCTTTCGAGAGGGGAAATTGGATTTGGCCTCCCGAAGTATCCTACGGACAGAGATCTAGAGACATGTATGAAGAGAACAGGTTTTTAGTGCCTTCTGTTGGAACTTTGGGGACTTAACTTGTCAAGACAGTGCCCTTGCGAAATTGGGTAATGTAGAGCTAATTTTGATTCGGGTATCTTTTCTGACAGAAAATGTTTCTATTGATGGTTTTGTGGTATGTCAGCAAATGTCATTGAAAACTATTATTGAGGCCTTCAGTTGATTTCAGCAAAACAAGAGTGGGCCCTTACAGCTGAACTAATGTGTTCCCTTCTTCCTTATATTCAGGTTTTACGAATTAACACTTAATGTGAATTGGGTTCAGTATGGATCATCAATTTATATAGCAACTATCGAGAAGTGAGCCAGGATTTGTTACTTGAGCAGTTGGAATCCATCCTTATGTACCATCAATCAGAGTGATGAGGGCTCAAATCATGTATTGCTAGCAGGGGATTTTAATACCAACTGTTGCAGAAACACAGCCTGACTAAAAATACCTTTGGAGCAAGGGGAGTGAAATGGGACACCTTTTTGAAGCAATGGAACCTCGCTCCCTTAAACGGGAACGTGATAGGAGGCCTGGAGGGCAATAATACCTGGCATTGTGGGGAGCAGTCCTCGAGAATTGAATACACTTTTGTCTCTGCGGGACTGTTCCAACGATGCAAGCATTTTTGTGGTGTTACTGCTGAACCCAACAATCACTCCATATTGTGGGGAAATGTGACATGTTTATATTCTGGTGAGGCATTAAGTGGGGGCCTCACATGTGAAAGTAAATAACACCAAAAACAGATTAACATGGAGTGACAAGAATATGAACAGGTTTATACATGTATTCACTGTTGTATTTATTCACTATGGCATGGAATAGAAGGTCGAGTGCTGCCTTTGATGTATTGGCTTTTTTGTAATTTATTTGCCAAAATATTGCATGATAATATTCATCATGTTCGAACCTATGGGTTTTGTGGAATTACTAGGAGGGGTAACTATGTGCCAGAAATACAAAAACTTCAGAGAGAAATATGAGGGAACATCAGACTTGTTAAAACATTGAATCTGTAACTCTTGGTACCATACAGTTATTAAAACCAAACAAACGTTGTGCCAGATGAAAGTTCTACATCTTCGATTTAGCAAATTTTCAATCAAACTAGCAATTTAGTTTTACAAATCGAAGGTGGTGCCGACCATTTCCTATGGCTTGGAAATGCATCAGGTATTAGAATATAATTTTAATTATATCAAGGGAATGTTGTCTAAAAGCACCTTGGTCCTTCCGAAATCGGTGCCTATGGTAGTGATTAGATCTGAACTGGGTCTCGCTTCCTTAAACTCCAAGGTACTGTGGAAGAGGATCCTGTTGTGCTTAAAGCTTAAGTTCTGTTTTTGAACACATGGATCCAGTCAAGGTTAGAGCTGGAAGCTAGCTCATTCAATACTGCAGAACTCATTTAGGGAATGCTTCTAGTAGTATTGAAGAGTCAGCTTCTAATATCATGTTGGCTACAAAAATAAATGTCTGCCTAGATTGGATTAAGACATGTGAAAAATCAAGCCGTTGGAAGTATAACAAAAATCTAAACAGGGCAAATCGAAAATGTGTTTTTTTTTCTCTTCATATCTATTATTGTACCCTTCTTGGTCCTTTGCTAGAACCTTTTTGCGTTTCTGCTTAAATCTTTTGCCAACCAGGGAAAATAGAAGGGGCTGGAAAGTCAATGGGTGATTCGATCTGTCGATACTGTCATGCTCGTGTGAAATCTTTTAAAACACTTTGTGTTTGAATGTTTAGAACTGGTGTCTTGGAGAAATAATAATTTTGGACATGTCATTGAAGGAATTAGACTGGTTACCTTGAACTTTATATGGGATCGTTTTTATTTGGACCATTGTCGAAATCATTACAAATTGTTCTCTTGCTATTTGCGCAAGTTGGGTTTTTAGATATGTGTTTAATTTTTCTCATTTGTTTTGAATGGGAGTTTATTGAATTGAGAACATGTAATTTAATAAGATGTTGTCTTGGAAATAAATGTGTGCTATTAAGACCTAATAATGTAGGCTAGTGACACAAATGGAATAGAAAATAATGGGTCTGGTTCAAATTTGATTTGTTTATAACTCCCGACCAAAAAGAAACCGCTTAGTACATGATCCTGTTTTTTGACTTTTCCTTGGTGTCGGGATGTTAAGTGATAATGAGCAAGAACGAGAAGTCTTTCGAAATCACATCTTCAATAACTGACCATTGGGGGGGCCTATTCATCTGGGCAAAGGGGAAGGGAGTCACAGCTTTGTGGTGTAGGTCGAGGTGGCTTGGATTTACCCCGATGGTGTGAGGCCTGGGGGCAGTGCTGATTCATGCGGAGGTGTGTTAGTGAGGAATAGGTTGACTCAAACCCCTTCTCCCCTCTTCTGGTAGGTGTTAAGAAGGATTTCAGAACTCTGACCTGGAGGGGCAGAGGTTCAGAAGGCCAACCTAGTTTCTTGGAACAGGGTAACCTCAGGGTAGCTATGGCAGGCGGTCAAGACTAAGTCTCAGGAGGGGTGAGGGTGACTGAAGGACCTCAATGACCACACAGAGCAAGGACTCTTACAAATTACTCCCGACAGGTGTTATATCAAAAATATAGACACATTTATTACAAGGCCTTTGTAACATAGACCATAGCAAAGGAATCACAGTATCACTCAGTAAACCAATACATCACACTCAATACAATATATATACACGACCATGGGGGTCTAAAGGGGTGGCTTCATGAAATATGTCGACAACCTAGAGGGGAAGGAAACAGGTAGTTCAGGTAATCTTTAAGCCCAGTTCATCATCAATAATACACCTAACTAAAAGGCAGTCCAAGCCCTACCAAGAGGGGAGCCTTGTGCTCAATAGCACATGCACGCGCTTGGGTCAATGGGCGGAATAGGTTCTCTTCAAGGGTCTCTAGCAGCTCAGGAAGGTGGATGAGGCGATGCAGAATAAGTTCCCACTATTCAAGAAGGACCTCCACTTGAAGGCGGGGACAGTTTGAGAGTGCTGGATGGAGTTGCTATTTCGCAATTGCTGTGGAAAGGAGAGGGGCCCCCAGGGGCCACTCGTGCATAAAAATGGGCTCTAGCGCTTGGGGCCACCGGTTAGGGTAAGGAGTACTCACCGGTCCCCGACGCAAGCAGACCCAAACTTCTCAGTTCAGTCCACTTCGCTGGCGGGTTCGAATGCGGCAAAAAGGACGTCTCGGCACCTTTCAGTTCCTGAGAGACAGCGATGATTCCCAAACAGGACAGTGGCGATTTCTCCACTCCGGGTGGATGAATCGACCCAGTTTCACTGAAGTAGGCTTCAGGGACAAGAGGGTCACAAATGCAGCAAACTTGCACAAGACGTTGCCACGGCAGGGCCACACAGTAACCGCGCTTATACCGGTCCTGTCGCACTTGTCTAATTTCAGACCTGGGAATGCCAAGTCTACGAAATTCGGTGTGAGGGTGCCATGGACACAGAGCTAGCAGTTTACCAAGTTTCGAGGCCCTCCTCGAAACGGCAGCGGTGACAGAGCAAAGCAACTGGGTAAGCTGGTTGGCCCACGGACACTTCTGAGAAAGCTTACTTGCAGGGTTTTATGAAGGTGCAGAGAATAGTTGGTCCCACTATTCCAATAGGTCGCAGCGTCTTCGCAGACCTTCTAGGGTGCCCAGATGCAGAGGGGTCCCACTGGACGACCACGGGCTCAGGGTGCCAAACCTTCCAGCGGGTCACCAGCGGTTCCTCAACTCTGCTTCTTGTTGCAGGATACTTGGATCCTATCCTTTGTTCAGTGAGAACTCAGTAGATCGACATGGTAGTGGTGTTTTCAGCCTCCTCTTATCCAAAGTTCCCCTTGCGCCAAAACGGAGAGGACCCAATGGGAGATCTGCTCACAAACACACACTCCATACATGGAGCAATCACGGACCACGGTGGTCCCAGGCATTCATGGCACTCCAGACTCTCTGGCACCCAGGATGCGTATTGGAATCAGACATTCCAGCCCACATCCTGGAGGCACACACACAAGGGATGCAGATGCCCGCGAAAGAATTGGGATTCGTGGGAAAGTGCATGACCAAATAAGGACTGGCCCGGGTCGACGTGACCTGGGGAAGGTGAAGGGGCTAGATGGCCAAAGGACAGGACAAAGAACCTTGTGGCATAGCCATTTTGGAGCCAGGCCACCTATTCGTGCCAAACGCGGTTACCACGGTTAACATGGCAGGAAAGGATTAAAAATAATGTGGAAGGATAGCTGCCACCAGTCCTGTCCATGACACATCTGCACAGTTCATAAAAAGTCCAGCGAGAGTATCTATGGCCTTTGGAAATGACTAGAGACCCAAGTGTGCTGTAAGGTAAAATACATTGCACCCTTGTTACATGTTGCACAAAAGTTGCAACACGAGGAAAGGACTAAGGGAAACAAAGTCTCCCAGTACTGACTGTCTTAAGGGCATGTCAGTTTCCCCAGAAAGCCCAGAGGAGTGCAGCTGAAGGCTGTGCTTCTCTGGCAAAGTCAGTCAATCGTGTCTGAACAGCAGCAAAAAGTTTGGGGGTTGACACATGGAGGGAAAATTACATACAATTATGAAATCTTTCCTAACGCTAGGGTTGAGATCCTTAGTTTCCTCTACCATTCTTGGAACATAATATTCAAATATGATCTGGGCCATCAGGTCCCCCCTCCTGCATGGCGAAGTTCTGGTAACTTTGATTGAACAGTAACACTTTGACCTCACCCCATAAGTCACAATTCAGGACACCCGCCGCCAAGTGTATACCATACTTCAGGGCAAGTCCTGACTTGGATATAATCCTGCCATAGGTTTCCTCAGGGAACTGCATACTTAACCATGCATGCACTAGACCCCAACATCAGGAGGAATGTCCATGTCTGGATACTGAAGAGGTCAAAACTGGCAGTTCATGGTGTAGATTGAATGGGCAGCTCCGCTATACAGTATATTCATTTTCTACTTTGGGAGTTGCATCTGAAGACGATGGTGGCAGGGGTGTTGCTAGGTCTGGAAAAGATCTGGGGCTACACTAATGTCGGGACTGTCGGGAACAGGGGCTAGCTATCCTTTTAGTTGTAGCCCCTGAGCTTCTACCTGGGGCTACAACCAAACGACCCGGGGCTATAGCCTCCTCAGACCCCCCCCTAGCAACGTCTCTGATTGGTGGAGCTTCAGTACAACCCCTTGGAATCAAGCTTTTGACACCATCTACCCATCCAACCTCCTCGATGAACTGACTCATTCCTGGGGATCTATCACTATATCTCTGCTCTGACCCTTGAGCTTTCCTTCGGCTGTCTTTACCGTTCCGCCACAAGTTTGTTTCTACTCCAAGTTCACAAACATTGGATAGATGAATGCTGTTTTACTGTTTGATTGTTACTTGCCCTACACTCCTTTGTCTTTTTGTCTTCATTCCTTCCACTTCCTCCAAGAACCTCCTTCTTCATTTATGTTCCCTTTATCCAACTTGTTCTTTACCCTCTTCTCCAGCTTGATTGTCTCCTCCTTCAACCTATGTACTTTCCTGTCTCATTTGCTGTTCTCCCACTCCAAACGCTTCTGGCCTCCTTGCCTCATTCAGCCTCCAATCTCTTCACACCTACACCATCTCCTGCTCCCTCAGCTCAATCTTTACCTCCACCTCCTCGTGCACATTCAACTTTCTCCACAGCTCCACCTCTTTTACCTTCAGTTCCTCTGCACCTCGCCTCTCACACCTTGTCATTCTGCTACTACAAACACTCCGCTTCACTATTTTTCTCCGTCTTTTATAGAGCTTTAATCGCTCGCTCTTTGCCAACCTTCTGGCAATGGGCTGCACATGTGATTGGTAGTTCTGCAATGGCATTAGTCAAGTGGTAAAGACTCTAGTGTATTCAGTGATTTCCTTAGTGTGCCTTATGGCCCACGCCTTTACAAGTCGAGTCCTCCATCCTGCAACTCTGTCACACGCATGTAGGGTGAAGCTCAAAGATAGTGTCTACGAAGGAGCAGCAGCGTATCTAGAAACTGCTCTATGTTCAGTAGTGGCGGACATGGGTTTGAAAACACATTGAGAAATTACATTGGCAATCTTTACTCTCTCATTATCAATACCTTACTTCCGCAGCTCTGCATGGACGCAGACAGCCATGGTTGTCTTTGCCTCACATGCAAGGTTGGTTTAAAGGTCCAACAGTAGGACTAGAACTAATGTCAAGGTCCTCTGTCCGAGGCCCCTGATTATGTGGGGGGGCCATGGCATTCACCCCATAATGCCCCAGGCCCCGCATTATGTAGTGGGTGGTGGGGCCTGGCCCCTCTTAGTTTCCCATAAATACACCATCATGGTCAAGCATCAGACTTCCTCAGTCATATAAATGACTAAGGGGAATGGTTCATGTGTAAATTGCAAGTAATTAAGACTACCTGGGATTTCTGCTGGATCAACAAATTCCTTACGAAAATCCCATTCTGTTCGATGAATAATTACAAAGACAGAATGAGTGAGAGCGGGGGTAAACGTCAATGATACAAGACGTTGCTGCTAGAAAACAAAGAAAACATTTAATTAGTTCCAATTCATCAATCATGAACACACCGCAACAAGTTCATTTATATACCCAGTGTAGCCTTTATCCAAGTTTAACACTATGTCTCGGGAGGATAGCTCAGGGGCAACGTGCTTGCTTTGGAAGCAAGACGACACGGAGCACCACAGGTTCGATCCCGGGTCCGTGCTTGGAAACCTCTGGGTATCATATCATAACACTAACAGCTGTGTTTTGGATGCCCAGACATCACCCCACTACCACTGCACTGCCCTCCATGATTTTAAATTGAGGCAAAATATTGTATTGCAAACAACCAGTGTGCCTCTATATCCCTGGAACTGTACTGGCACCAGCATATAATGCTGTTAGCGCGGGTGCAGGCAAGAGACACTTCCCATTGAAAACTACATTTTGAGCATGCCCACCTGGATTGTTTTTGCCTTTTTCTCACTTTGCTTGGACCGGTCACCTGGAATCAACGTAACTTATTCAAGGGCAACATAAGTGACCTCTATTCAACCAAATAGATGTGCGTTACTCCTTTTTGTGGTATATGTTCAAGCTGCAGGGATATAGTAACAATTGCTTCTTCTGAGTGTATGGCTAAAAAGCTGTTCTTCAGGAACATATATGAAAGTTTTTGATTAAGCCATATCCATGTCATTGTCATGTTGGACTGGAGAACCATGCTGGATGATCATAAAGAGCAATACCTTAATTCCCATATTTTCAGATTCGGATAAGTAATTTAAAAAAATAGATTGCCACATTGCTCCTCTGCATCTTCTCCCAGTGTTCCGATCAGGATATTTTGTGTTGCATGCCTGTGGATTCATTGCAGTCTTTCAGATACACCGCCGCTGGGTCTGCATTCCATCGGCAAAACTCATGATTGTGTGCTGCTCCCATGGACATTCTTTGCCACCCTGTACCTGGTGGACCTCCACAGAAATCTTTTTTTGAGGCCATGTAAACTGATTCCCTCAGGATTCAAAGACTATGGAAAGGGTAGACGGCTGTAGAAGTTTCAAGAAGCTAGTGGGAAGATGAAGCAAAGACATTTTACTTTGATTTCTGTTGAATATGTAGGCATTGCACATGGTGGAGAGAAAACAAGATATTGAATACTCAGCCGCAGATAGCTGCGGAAGCGGTTGTCTTATTTACTGAGGATTCCCCTATTTGAGGAGAATGAGGCGTTGAATTGTAAGTGAACTCTGGTTTACTCAAATTTTCTATCTCTTTCTACCACAGATATGGATGAAGACTTTAAAGAAACGTTAAACACATACATCAATGGCCTGGTAGATTCAGCTGGTAGCCACGTCAAGAAGGACAACAGGGAGTTCAAACTGACCTCTGGAAAGTTGGCAGAAAAAATAAGGGTATGAGCGGGAAGTTGGTTGTTATGTAAAATTGAGAGATTTTATCTTTCTTTACTTTCTTTGGGGCAAATTTTGAAAAAAGAAAAACTGGATGTTCTAAGTCAATTGCGCGTGCTTTTTGGGCCATATGTATAATGTGTATTTTTGGGCATTTGTGGGTTTTGTGCAGGGCAACCCTGACTGCATTAATTATTCACTTTTTTGTGATTATTGACATTGGATCTATTATGAGTTGACTTTTGTTAACTGTACAATACGATAATTAAATAAATAAAAATTATTCACTAAGCGGTGTAGCTGCCGTGCAGAACCCTTGCCCTGTGTCTGGCCAGCTGCCATAGGCCAAGCAGAGCGAGTGCTCAAAGGAGACTTGTCTTTTCAGATCCATGCCTGCCTGTCCTGCCATGCCCAAAATAGAAGTGCTCCTGCATGGGATGAGCACTTCTAGTCATTTATTTGCAACTTGATGCCTGAAATTGAGCTGGAAATGTGAATACAACAATTCTGGTGCTAGGCCTTTTAAGGCCTGTGATCTGAGATGGATTCCCTGGACCTATGGGTTGGAGGGCTGGTCTCAGCCCTCCATTCGAGTGTGCACAGTGGCAAAGACCTCATTTGGTTTTGGACACGTTACTAATATTAAGGAGTACAAGGGGAACAGACCTGCCAGGTATTTGCGCTCACACCCCATTCCACTAACTGCAGACAGGCCCTGTTGGTCAATAAAGGTGTCTGTGTGCAGTCGCTGTGTCTCACAGGATGGAACATGCATTTTTCTGATTTTATCCTGCATCCAGAAATTTGTGAGTTTGGTCTTAAGTAGCTTCTAGATATGTTCTAATTTTCTGAACTTAGTTTATTTTATTAGGAAATATAAGACACACATAAACGTTTGCATTGTAATGTATATGGGGGCTGGGGTGGGGTTTGTTTAGTTGGATTCACGAATGTCTTTTTATTTCTTGTATCTCGTGGTGTTTACTGTATTTTTTAACTATCTACGTCCACCCAAACTTAGATTAACTTGTCACTGGCTTTGGCTTCATATTAAATATCATGAGTCCCAGAATATAAGAATTGTTTTTAAAATATTAATCAAACAATTGGTTTACTGAATGAAGTACACAGTACAATCTAATTAAACTACTTATACATAGAGTTCAAAAAATGTATACCCATTTATTAACAGAATTTGGTGATTGGCGTCCCTGAGTCGGGCCAGGAGGAGCAAGAACTGAACAATTATAAACCATGACAATAGAACCTACAGGCATTACGGATGTGTTATTGCCTGTTGTGCATAATACAGACTACACAGTACAAAATGAAGGACTGATTCCAATTTCACACGAAGAGGGCAAACCCCAAAATTAAAGGAACATGCAGATTATATTGAAGAAGCTATTTCTTGAGAACAATCTAAAAAAAGGTGTGGATGTATTTGGATGGTCATGCTAAATTCTCAAAAAGAAATTTGAATTTGCATCACTAACTTGGTCAAAATAATCCTTTGTAGTCAACAGTGGACGTATGAGAATACTAATGCAGTTCCCAGAATAAGTGAAATTGGATTATTTTAATGAATTTAAAGGTTAATATGTGTGGTTCACTTTTACTAACAACATGGATAATTATACCCTGAAGACAAGCTAGTTGATCAAAACACTCGTTGGCAGCTAGGTGATTCAAATTGTTAACATTGAGTTGTGATGGAATATGATCTATATGTTAAGACGTGTTTATCAGTACAGTGATCATGATTAAAATGTATGAATTCAAAGGCCAGCTTGAGTCTCTCTGGAACAATAAGCAAATATCGGAAGTTATTGAATATTATTAGCACAGTTCACAGATCCAAAAGTCCAAAGGGTTTGTGGTTCAGTGTTGGAAACACATTTTTAAACCATCCAACAGCCAACAAACATGGATAAAAACACAGTTGCTCTGTGTTCATGAATGAGCAAGGGAATAATAGACAATTAGCACATTAGTATATATAAAAAACAGGAATACCTTGGACAAAGTCAAATATACAAAAGTAGCTGTACAAATGTAGCTAATCCCATATCTACATCACGGTTTCAGCCACACATGCCCTGCGTTGAGAAAGGAAAATGAAAACCACAGTTGGGTGAATTCAGAGTGGAGTAATTGTTAAAGGGCAATATATTCTACCACTGTGATTAAGTCTATTCCAAAGAAATACGAAAGGCAGTAAGTGAAAGAGACTATTGGGTGGCCTCGGGTTGTTTCCAAAATCTTGGTGTTGCTTTGCCTATTATAAATAAGCATTGACAAAGCCAGTCTCTTTGCATTTTGGCTGTTTGCAAGATGTCTCTGTCGAGACACCAAAACTCTATGTGGCATATTATGATACAGCAGAATAAATTAATAAATGGAGACGAGGATCGACAGCTGTAAAATGGGTGGGGAACAGGAGGAAAGGGAAATGGCAGTGCGGCATAGTGCTAAAACGAAGCAGGTGAAGGGGGTAGTACTGAATCTAGGTAATGTGCGCATTTATGAATATTAGTACCCAGCGAGATTCAAGCCGAATGTAAAACACATTCTGATTGGCTATCGCCAGGTCATTACCTGGCCGAGAATCCCTTGGCTGGCATTTCCCTGCTTTGTCCACGACGGGGGGCGTGGCAGCCTCTCAGCAAATGAGGAGGCTCGTAGTGGGGCCATACCCGCTCCCTCAGGTACGTTTTTTTTCTTCTTTTTTTTCCCCTTCCTTCCGCCGAAACCCCACTTAACTTCTAATCTTCATTTTTTCGGGAGCCGACGCGCAGGGAACAGAAGTGTTCCCAGCGCGTCGGCTCCCAATGGTCGCCATGGAAAGGGAACAGCAATTTCTATGTCATTTTTATTTTTTTTCTGTTGTGAAACACTGCAACGTTTCGGGACAGAAGAAAATGCTTTTAGTACCCCGGTTTTACAGGTCTTGTGGGCAGGGGCAGTAATAGCAATTTGCCCCACCGCTTGGCTAGGGCCTATAACTATGTGCCCCGGGGCATTACCTGACTCGGTAATGCCCCCGCCACTCGGGGTATATTGCTTAAATATTGACATGTGGGGATTTCGGTATCTGGTCATTGCATCTAATGCCATTCCATCTAATGCCATTCCATCACATTTTTTCCATCTAAAAAATGTGCATCGAATGCATGTTTTTGGGGGGGAAAGGGTTAATTTTTGTTCAGGAGGATTTTAAAGGGTAAAGAACAGGTGTTCGGGAGGGGGTCCCCCCCCCCCAAAAAAAATGTATTCGATGCACATTTTTTAGATGGAAAAAATGCAATGCATTTAGATGCAAGGAATTCGATGCAATGCCCATAAACTGGGGATTTCTTAACAGACCTGTTCTGTTGGAAGGTGGAGCTATGGTAGAGGCAATCACATGTGAAGTTGGCCTGGCTCGGCCATTTACCTTTCTGAGAGTATTAAAATTAGCTCAATTAAGGTAAGTCATATTGTGTGGGGGATCATTCTACAAGCTAGTACCTCTGTGATGTTGGTTAGCCTAGAGTGCAGTTAGTCAGATTTTGGATGGGGTCTTATTTACCCTTGTAACCTTGTGAGTGTGGTCTAATAACTACCATTGAGCTGGTTACTATTAATTTGGGAGGCTTCATGAAATGCAGGCAACTGAAAAATATGACTTTTTTTCTTAGGAAAGGTTAGTCACATTCTAGGAGTGTCTAACTTATCTTTACAACCATATGATGGAAATTAATAAATTCAGGTGAAATGGTTGATGTTAACATGAGGAGATATCATATATGTCATTGTGTTGTGCAGATAATACACACCTCTCTTTCAAGCTGCCTTCCTCTACCTCCTCCCTCATACCCGACTGCCTCACTGCTATTCAGGCATGGTGCTCTGCCAATGACCGCTGCCTTAATGCCAGTCAGATAGAGATCCTTCTCATTGGGACGGCTGCTTCTTGTTTCCCCCCACCCTCTGGCCTAACTCCATGGGTCCTCTCCTCTCACTCACTTGTGTGGAAAAATACCTTGGGATCATCATTGACTACTCTTTCTAGCCGCACATCATGGACCTTGCCAAGAAGTCCAATTTTCAGTTGCATCTCCTCAGGGGCATTCTACCTTTCCTCACCTTCCCCCAGAAACTCAACGTCTCCAGCACCCAGGTTCTCTCTAGTCTAGATTACTGCAACAGCTTCTTCCTCAACCTGCCTCTTTCCTCCCTTTGTCCCCTTCAACTAATCCAGAATAGGACTGCAAGACTTATCCTTGGCCTCAAGCCCAGAGACCGCATCCCTCCAGCCCTAAAATCTCTCCACTGGCTCCCAGTGACCGCACAGATCAAATTCAAGACCCTTTGCATCATCCACAAGGCTGTCTGGGTCCTTTACATCCAGCTTTCCCCCCTAAATACCTTCCGATCCAGAGACCTTCAGTCTTCTGGCTCCAACTCTCTGCAGGTCAAGCACTTCCCCAAGCAGAGAGTGGGAGGTAGATCTCTTCCTCGGCTGGCTCCTCCCTCTGGAACTGCCTTTGCCCCCCCCCTCAGACTTGAGCCAGATCTTCTTAAGTTCTGGAAACTTCTCAAGACATTCCTTTTCCCCTCTTCCTTCCCTTTCCCTTTTCTAACTCTCCATCTGCCGCTGCCACTGGGGCCTGGTCTCTTCAGAGTCATACAGGGGCCAGACCACCCCCTACGAGACCCCCAGCCTCCTTTGCCGGCCCTTGCCCTCTGGCTCCCTATCCTGACTAGCCCAACTTGGTCGTCCGTGTCCACCGCACTCACCTTCCCCTGGCACTTGCTGCCTTGGCCCACCCAGCACTTGCCCGCCCCCACCCTTGGGGGTACCCCACTCCTGCTCTTCTCCCTCTACCCCAAGCCCCTTGCACTTACCACCTTGTCATGCACTTGCACAGTAGGATTGTCACAAGGCCAATATAACCATTAATGCTGTTCTACTTTTTTAATTCCAATGCTCCTCCAACCCCCCCATCTTGTCTTGTGGTGCCTGGAAACACCTGTGTATAGGCACTATACAAATGTCCAATAAATAATTGGTGGAAAAGGTAAATAGAACGGAGTCAAAGTCAGTATACATCTGAAGATGAAAGGCTGAGTTAGGGGTGCCTGACTCAGCCTTTCCTCGTTCTCATAGAGATTAAGTGCACCAGTGAAGTGTGTAATATCTCTGAAAGTCTGTTGGGGATGGTGAGAATCAGACATATGGTAGGTGTTTATAGCTTTATCTTTTATCTCCCTCAATGTAAGCAATGACTACCGTTTATAGTGGGAATGCTAAAATAAGAGATTTTGTTTTTTGTAATTTATTTATATGTGTGATGGTTTACATAAAACCTTGCACATAACTACATTTAAGGACACCCACACATTTAATCATTTAAATAGGTTGGAAAAAGCATATCCTTTAACTACATCCGGGCATATAATTAAGAAATAATCAACCCTAACTTGCATTTAGTAAAGGTTGATTACATAATCTTACAATAGTAAATAGTAGAGAAACTTGGTTTCCATTAATGAGTCAACCAAAATTGTTCAGAGTAAATTACTGGTCACAAAGCAAATCAGATATTTCAGCCTACTAGCTTCAGTCCTCTTATATACCATAACTAAATGTCTTAGTGTCTCCACAGTTGCTTCATTCTCTTCATCCTTATATGGTGAACACTTTTTATAATATTGCATTTGGGACCAAGCACCTCTATGTTTCTAATAATTTAAACTGAAAACGTATATACTGTCGTCTATATTGTTCATCTGGAAATCAATGTTCATTGGGTTGCAGCCGTTTGTTTGTTGGAAAACTTTAATGTATTTTTTATCTAAGGATATTATCACAAAATGTTCACATTTATATACCAATCACATAGGTAGGCTGTTTTTATTTCCCTGATTATTACTCCCTCTTGTGAAGCCGAGTGCATCTTATACTGTATGTCGTTCAAAAAAGTATTTACATGCAGATGTACAAGTATATGCATCTATGAGATACTTAGTTAAGTACCATTAATAAGCTGTTATTGTTATTAAAATTGTGTATTTAGTGGTGTGTTTTTTTATTGGTGTAAAGGTTTTATAGTAAAACTCCAAAGCACCTAATAAATAAATACAATTACATTTTTTTTAAAAGAACAATAGGCTATTATCACCATTTGTATTTTTCATTCACGGGATAACTTTTATTCCTGCTACAGTACACCCACAAGTAGCCCCAGCATCATACGCCAAATGCCAGTTTCTATTTAAGCAAACCAAATATCTATCAGTCCAAGACTTGCTTCTCCACCATATCAAATCATAGGTGTAATCTCCAAGCTGTATGCCCTTGTTACTAATGTAAGGGAATAGCCACCATATTCTCTTTCAAAGCATTTTATGGCAGATTGTAGAGGCAATGATTTATTTAAGATTTTCACATTTATGCGATTCGCTCTAAGCTTTGTATCTAAATGTATTCCTTAATAAGGGAATTCACTAACTTGTTTTATTGGTTGAGACCCTTTTCTCAGTCCAATTTTAGTGAATTCTGTTTGTTCCTACTTGTAAAGCACATTATTTTATTTTATTTATATTACTAAGTAATATTTTTGTTTGTTCTATTTTGAAAGCCCATTATTTTACTTTTCTTTATGTTAATATATAATAGTTTTTCGTTTGACTATACAAACATCACATTTTGGGAGTTTTGAAGTCCAATTCGCATCTCATTAAACAGTAAAAAATAGTCAGCGTGTGCTAACCAAGATGCATGATATTGTGTCAACTGTGAGGAAAAGCATTAGGAGCCGGCTCAACATCAGACATGTATAAGATAAATAGCAGAGGCGCTAGAACATCACCCTGCTTCAGTCCTCCCTCCATTGCTGCAGGCCTAGTAAAGGTTCCACTGATGGCCAATCTTATTTGAATCCTTGTAAGTCTAATGTAGACAAATCAATCGTTTTAATACACCATTGTCTGTAATGAGTTAACAGGGGATGAAACTCTGGGCAATGGACAGTTCTGCGGCAAACAAGATGACATGGGTACAAATGGGCCAATGAGTAACGGAAAAACTGGTTGAAATGGGAGCAAGTCAATTGTTAATAGCAATTACAGGATGTCGGCGGTGACGCCCACCTGGTTAGGATAGATGTTACACATGATATAATTTTCTTTCCCCACCGGGCACGGGAGGGTAAAATGAATTTAATGGAGAGGATTCTAATTGCATTTTTGGTACTTTCTATTTTATGATGCCTCTGTTATATATTCCCTTATAAGCTTTACTGTTTATTTTCTTTAAATCCTAGTGCACTTTGGTTGAGGGTATTCCTTGGACTATTGACCTTTGCTAATGTTTGCTCTGAAATGCAATGGTGGAGCATGAGCTGTAGGGAGTGCCGGGCTCAGCAGTTTTGGGACACTTGTGGCTACTGGGTGAAGGCCACTTAGCCGCCATCTTTGGACTACACCAATTATATTCAGTCCTAACAAGGGAGCCTTCTTTGCAAGCGGATATAAGTCATGGGGCAGTGGACCTATGCCCCTTGCCTACAGGACAAGAAGTTGATGGTGGGATCGAGGTAAACCGGATGTACATTATCACATGATGATCAGTGGGTACTAGAGATAAACAATGGACTACAATAAAACATGACATAGTTTGTCTCACAGGGACGGGAATAACCATCCGAAAGCCACATAAGGATGACTGGGCTCGAGCAAGTGGGGTGGTATATCGGGAGGTGAGGTGGAGACTAGAGGGGCTGGCTTGGATTGCGGGGTAGAACTGGGTGCTGTCAGTTTCTCTCAAGAAGTGGAAATAAAGGCCTTGCTTGTTCATCCTTTGAAAACTAATCTGATGATTTTTTTGACATTTAAATAGGGACAATGAGATTAACATCGGCAAGTAATGGGGTAACGGCAGTTCTAGTGGAAATGAGACTGACATGAGGCAGAACATAGTGCATTGAGTGTCATGCAGCAATACTGGTACAGTTGGGCAGTTTTGGGACAATGAGTATAATAGGGACAACCAGGGCAAGTGAGTGTCATGGGTCACATCTTATAGCAGTGGGGCAGTTCTAGTTTAAATTGGTGACCTAGGGTACAAGTGGAGGCACTGAGTGACACGAGGGAAAACTTGGGACAGTGAGGATGACATAGGCAAATCAGAGGGCACTAACTGTCATGAACTACAGAACACGCCCCTTTTGGACTTCCTGGTCCTTGTCTCAACGGGGCTTACACTCCCTTGTACTTCCAACATGGCCGTCACTGTGAAACGCCTTGCTCGCTCTACACCTTGGACGTAGCGTGTTATATTAATAGACCACGCCTCCCGCGGCTCCGCGCGTCTCAATGCTATTGCGAGGTAGCGACCAGACGTGTGCTCCGTAGCTCGTGGTATTGTTTTCCTTGCTTCTTCCAGCCTACCCTATTCCTAGTCCCTTTCCTTCCTTTCTTGATTCCTGGACTCGTGTGCTAGTAGCGCACTCTGTAAACTTCCCGGACTCCTGGATCCTTGCATCCCGGAACTTTGAACGCACACTGGAGTCGGAAGAGACTCGTGCAGCCTTGTTCAAGACTCGATCCGTCTGCAAAAAGGCATCGATCAAAAAATCCAGAAAAAATCGAACTCAGGTGAGAAGGGGGGGAACTCCTTGACAGTTTGAGACGCCAACCAACCGAACTCGATATGGACATGGAAGCGGCCGTCCAGGACCTGATGAGTGGCATGCAAGAGCTATCAACCGAGGTGCAGAATCTAAAGGCAGAAAACGCAGCTCTCAAACAATTAGTTCTATCCCATGATTCTGCCACAAAAGAAAGTGTGTTGCTGGGCGGCATAGTGGACAAATACGATGGGTCGGCAAAAACCCTTCACGGATTCCTGGATTCATGTTTGGTCCACTTTACTTTTAAGCCCTACTACTTTTCAACTCCCAGGGCTAAGGTGGGGTTCATAATTTCCCACCTTTCAGGAAACGCCTTCACCTGGGCTACGCCCCTCGTTAATTCCGTCAATGCTCTCCTAGATCACTATGATGTCTTCATAAAAGCCCTTAAGACCATGTTTGACTGCCCAGAGCGGGTCTATAGTGCCCAGGAACGCCTGTTAGACTTTCAACAAGGATCCCAGGATATGCTCACCTATGTTAGCTGATTCAAGCAATTAGTCAAGGAAGCTGATTGGTCCCCTGAGGCGAGTTTTACCCTTTTCAGGAGAGGACTGAATGAGGAGATTAAGGATGAGTTGGCCAGAGTGGCTCACCCAAACTCATTCCAGGCACTAATGGACCTTGCCATGCAAATAGATTTCCGTATCCAGGAAAGGAAGGCATAGAAGAAGAAATCCAGAGGTAATCCTCCGAAGCTGTCCTTTGAGAGTACCACCAAGACGGACACAAACCCAGGCTCAGTCTCTGAACCAGAACCCATGCAGATAGGAGCCTTCCGTGGACCTATATCCCCGCAAGAAAGGATGAGATGGATTCATACGGAGTTGTGCACGTATTGTGCCTCAGACAAACACTTGGTTAGGGAGTGTCCTCTAGCCCCTCCTCGGCGTTCGGGAAACACCAGCTCCCGATCCTAGATGGAGAAGAGCTTCGGGAGAGAGATGTTTGCTCCACATCAATTCCATCCTTGAACTCTCCTGGACAAAACAATTTGGTGATACTACAGGCCTTCCTGTCGCCCTCCAAGAATAAGACCTATCCCATTCTGGCCTTGGTAGACTGCGGAGCTATGGGAATTTTCGTTGATCAAGACTGGGTTGTTAGTCATCATATTCCGTACGAGACACGAAGCATCATGCAGCCGGTGGAAGCAATCGACGGAAGACCCCTCACTTCAGGACCCATAAGCCTGCAGACAAAAGAGATGCAGCTTTCCATAAACCATCACCAAGAGCGGATTACATTCCACATCCTTAAGTCAGCTCATTACCCCATGGTGTTGGGTATGCCCTGGTTACAGAAGCACAATCCGTATATCAATTGGACAGTAAAATCACTATTCCTGGGCTCAGAGTTTTGTATGTCCCACTGTCTATTCCTGGATCCCTCCTCGACACCCATCTAAAGAACCACTAAGAGACCAGCAAACACCAATCATGGTTTCCAATATCATACAAGTCCCAGAGGCCTATCAGGGATATGCTGATGTATTTTCAACTGCCATAGTCCAGGCCTTACCCCCTCACAGACCTGAAGACTGTGCCATAGATACAGATCCCTCAGCAGTGATTCCCTTCGGCAGAATGTTCATCCTTTCCCAACCAGAGAAAAAGGCCCTCAGAGAATACCTGGATACCAACCTTGAAAACGGCACCATAACACCCTCAAAATCTCCAGCTGGTGCTTCGTTGTTCTTTGTTCCCAAGGTGGACACCAAGGAACTCAGACCTTGCCACGACTATCGTGGCTTAAATCAATGCACCCTCAAAGATCGGTACCCACTGCCCCTGATCTCGGATATCGTGGAAGCTGTGAGAGGTGCCGTAATATATACGAAGTTGGATCTCCGGGGTGCCTATCATTTGATCCGTGTCCGGAAAGGAGACAAATGGAAAACAGCCTTCAGAACACCTTTTGGTCACTATGAATATCTAGTCATGCCCTTTAGACTAGCTAATGCCCCCGCAGTTATTCAACGTTTTATGGATAGGGTGTTTTCTGACATGTTATTCCTCTTCGTCATTGTCTATCTGGATGACATATTGATCTTTTCCAAGGATCCTCTAAAGCATGAAGAACATGTAAAGGCAGTATTACAACGACTCCGTGAGCACAAACTTTTAGCCAAACCCGAAAAATGTTTGTTTCACGTTACTTCTGTTCACTACCTAGAATTCATCCTTAGCTCAGAAGGAATTGGTATGGGCCCTTCAAAGGTAAAGGCCATACTGGCATGGCCCGCTCCCACGTCCGTGAAGCAAGTTCAATCCTTCCTGGGGCTTGTCAAATTCTACCGGAAGTTCATTTCTACCTTTTCCGAGATCGTTCAGCCGATCGTTGCCCTCTTGAAGAAAGACACCCCCTTTATCTGGTCTACACCGCAAGATAAAGCATTCCAACGTTTAAAGACGCAAGCCCCCATCTTGGCCCAACCCGACATAAATCGGCCATTCTTAGTGGAAACGGATGCCTCTAACTACGCCATGGGAGCGGTCTTGAAGCAGGAACTTGAGGATAAACTGGAACACCCCATTGCTTACCTCTCACGAACCCTGACTCTCAGTGAGACACATTACTCCGTCCTGGAAAAGGAACTGTTAGCCATCCACCAAGCCTTCACTTAATGGCGACATCTACTTCTGGGTGCTAGATATCCAGTTCAGGTCCGCACAGACCATCGGAATCTTCAAATTCTACAGTCGTCGGAGTGCAGGAACAGTCGTCAGGCACGTTGGGCCTACTTCTTTGCCCAGTACCAATACCAAATCACTCATGTTCCCAGATCACAAAAACATGATTGCTGACGCCTTATCTTGACGACCTGACTATGTAACTACTGAAGACAGGGCCTATATTAAGATGTTTCCCAACACGATCTTTGTAGCTCAAGCAGTCAACTTCCTGGAAGAAATTTGAGTGCAAAACCAATCCTCTGACCTCTGGAAGGATATTGCAAGGAAGAATCCATGGAACCTAAGAGTTAAGGAAGGATATTTATTCAAGGACAATGCACTGGTCATTCCTACACAGAAATTATAACAAAGAATAATAAACCTCTGTCATGATACCCTTCACTCCGGACATTGTGGCATAACCAACACCCTCCGTCTCATACAAAGACAATTTTGGTGGCCTGGAATGAAGACCAACGTACAGCAGTACATCAAAGCTTCTACTATCTGCAGTCAAAATAAACATGATAACAAGAGACCAGCGGGTCTTCTACTGCAACCCACACTGCCAACAAGGCCATGGGAATTCATTGCTACAGACTTAATTGTGGAATTACACCCTTCCCGAGGATACACGACCATCATGGTTACCATTGACTTGTTCACTCATATGGCTCATTTTACACCCCTGTGTAAGCTACCATCCTCGTCCGAGCTTGCTGGAATCTTCCTGGAACACATATTCCGTTTACGTGGACTTCCTTCCAAGATCATATCAGATCGAGGATCTCAATACGTCTCTCAATTCTGGAAACATCTCTGTCGCATTTTGGGAATCCAACGCGCCCTCTCATCTGGTATCATCCCCAAACCAACGGGGCCACCGAATGTGCTAATCAGACCCTGGAGCAGTATCTTCGATGTTTCGCCACCAAGGTTCAGGATGACTGGTCGCTCCTGATACCCGTGGCTGAATTCGCCTACAACAATTCGATCATTCAGCACTTAAGACCAGTCCCTTTTATTGTAGCCAAGGTTTCCATCCATCGGTTCTACCCTCTGTTCTCCCTCATCCTACACCAGTACCTACTGTCGACTCCTGGATAGAAACCCTCATCAACGTACACCAGGAGGCCAAAGGAAATTTACAGAGGGCCAGAACACAGACTAAGAGGTATGCAGATTCCAAAAGAAGACCAGGTCCTTCTTATGAAATTGGTGATCAAGTCTGGTTGTCCTCGAAATTACTACCCCGACATCTACGGCCAAACAAGTTGGCCCCTCGGTACTATGGTCCATTTCCCATCAAGGAAATTATCAATCCAGTTTCATACCGAATCAGACTACCAGACTCCTGGAAGAAAATTCACCCAGTATTTCACACATCCTTATTAAAACCCTACACCCAATCCTCCCGGAAATCCTGCCGACCTCCTCCTCTGCTGGTCGACAACCAATTGGAATATGAAGTATCCCGAATATGTGACTCCAGGTATAAACGGGGTCAGCTTCAATACCTGGTTGAATGGAAAGGATATCCTCCTATTGAAAGAACCTGGGAACCACTTTCTAATCTCAAGGCCCCTCGACTGCTCAGAAGATTTCACCTTATACACCCGTGCAAACCCGTAGGAACGGGTCTTCGGAGGAGGCATGCTGTCATGAACTACAGAACACGCCCATTTTGGACTTTTTGGTCCTTGTCTCAACGGGGCTTACACTCCCTTGTACTTCCAACATGGCCGTCCACTGTGAAACACCTTCCTCGCTCTATACCTTGGACGTAGCGTGTTCTATTAATAGACCACAGCTCCGCGCATCTCAATGCTATTGCGAAGTAGCGACCAGTCGTGTGCTCTGTAGCTCGCGGTATTGTTTTCCTTGCTTCTTCCAGCCTACCCCATTCCTAGTCCCTTTCCTTCCTTTCTCGATTCCTGGACTTGTGTGCTAGTAGCACACTCTGTAAACTTCCCGGACTCCTGGATCCTTGCATCCCGGAACTTTGAACACACGCTGGAGTCGGAAGAGACTCATGCAGCCTTGTTCAAGACTTGATCCGTCTGCAAGAAGGCATTGATCAAGAAATCCAGCAAAGATGGAACTCGGGTGAGAAGGGGGGAACTCCTTGACACTAACACATCTCTGAAGTAATGCAATATGACATGTTCTTCCACAGAACTGCTTGTAAATCCTATTGTTTCTAAAAACATTTCACCCTCAAATGTAGCAGTAAAATGCCCCATTTGGGTCGATTTTCGAAAATATTTTTTGGGGGAGGGGGGGTCTTACCATCCAAGACCAACTCCCCTGGAATGGGCTAGGGCACACTCTTGCAAAATGTGCATTCAATCATTACTGCTCTTCAAAAAGACTCACATCATCTAGTAGGTGACATTCTCTATTAACTTGTATTGTAATGTAAAGTAGTCTTTGCTATGATGGATTTCCAAAATGAACCCTAGGGGTGGATTTTGGGAGGCTAACCTATTATGGTGAACAGGAAGACGCAGAAGTCTAGCCAAACCGAGCTGCTGGTGGTAGAAGAACAGCAAGGCTTCGAGTTGTGAGGGGTGTGAGAGTGGTCTAGTGCTACAATGAGGCTATAAAGAGCAACCCAATAATTCCAGTTAGACAGGTAAGTATAACAATTTACAATGGTTTAGCAGGCCTTTAAAATACACACTTAGCAAAAGAAACCTCTAGGCAAATATTTATTTAGCATTTGTTACAGCACACAAAACCCTGAGGCATCTAGGCGGTAGTTACAGAAAAGTGCGTATATAGGACATGTTAGGTGCAGATATACAGACTGGGAAAGCTACTCCTCGTGTTGCGAGGATCTACATCAGGTTTCATATTGTGACACACTTGCTATGAAATACAAATATAGATTCACCCTTAGAAGAAGATAGAAATAGCAACACTTAACAGTTCCCTAACAATTAGTAAGTCCAGCCTGAAGATGGGTTGGGGACATGTGACCTAAAGTATCAGTTCCAAAGTTATACTTTTCAGGATGGTTTACTATGTGATTGGACAATACCAGTGGTAGCGACTCATAGTTCCAATGATTAGGAAAGGGCAGGTAAGTAACTAAATCAGGAGAGATAATAATAAGAACATTACTTTCCACCCGTGTAACCCTATGGAGGAAAGGGGGAAAAGAAACGGGCATGTTAACTTACCCCCTGACTCCTGTTTCTCTCGAGACCAAAGCTGAGGTTCTGGATTCTGTTGGGGATGCAATCTTCTGTGCGTAGACCGATCGTAGGAGGCCCAGGGGTCATGGATGCTGTGGTCGCTTTCAGACGAAGGATTTTGTTTTGGTCAGTTGCTGTGCTTGAATCTCGGTTCCAGCTGAACACCCATACAAAGAAAAGATGAAGGCTTCTGCGGAGCAGACAACCTCATCAGGACACCTGCAGGTAGTGAAGAAGACTGATTGCAACAGGAGTCACCATGGTCGGACAGTGACAGGCAATCTTCAATGGACGAACAAAGGAACTGTTCCAACATGGTTTCTATTGAGCAAGATGGCTGAAAATGCAGGAGCAGACATCTTGCAGTACAGGTCTTTCTTTCAAGTTCTAAGGATGCACTTGGAAAGGCGATGGCTACCGTAGTCGTCCAGGATTGAGCTTGTCAGTCCACCAGTTGTCCAGGGAAACATCCGAAGGCTCAGAAGGCAGTGATCCTTGAGCAGGCATCGAGACTTGTTGTTCTCACCAGTCCATGGTGTTGAAGCACCGATGAGGGTCTTCTTGAGAGCCGGTAGAGGATTAGGGCCTCAGAGGGACTACACTGGAGTTGGTGCTGGTCACCTGCAGAAGTCGTCCTCTGGTTGTCAGCGGCTGTACTTCTTCCTGGGGGTCTTGCTTCCAATGATATGTCGAAAATGCTGCATCAGTCCTCCTTTTATCCAAGATTTGGACTGGAAGCTTGCCCTGTTCCACCAGTGCTAAGGATCTACACCATTAAAACTGGCAGTGGATATACAATCATGGATAGCTACTGACAACAACATCTGGCCATCAACAAACATTCAGGCACCAGGATGTAGACTCCGACCAGAAAGTCCCAGCCCCCACACAAACACCAAAAACTGTGGACCTTGGCTAGTAAAAGCCAGTGGTGTGGGTTGCACACCTTTTGTCTAGCTTAAAGCCAGTGAAATGTTTGTCAATGATGTTGGTGGTTTTGTTGCACATGTAGCTTGAAAAAAGGAAATGACTACAAACTTTTATTGAGACAAAACAATGGGCCTCATTATAACCTTGCTGCTCCGGTAACAACGGTACCGGTAAGCTTGCCGGTACCGTTGTTACCGGACCGGCAAACTACAAGTTCAGCTCGCGGGTGCCTTACCGCCCACCAGGTCTGACCTGGCGGGCGGACCGGCACCCGCGAGCAGATCATGTTGGATGCACCTGTCATAATGCCTACCCCCAGGCATCCGGACCAAGCCCATCAGCCCCGGGAGCAGGCATCGAGACATTCAGTAAAACCTCAGCAGCCCCGGCTAGGGGCTATCTGGGTTCAGTCCTGGCGCTTTAGGCGCCAGGCTCATAGTAGGAATCAGTCCTGGCGCCTAAGGCGCCAGGCTCAGTCATTACTTACCTCAGGCAGACCATCCTGCAAATGACTCCAATCCAACATGAAGCCTGAAAGGGACTATTTTTCTACAGGGACTATTTTTTCTCGGGTGTGGTTCTAGGGACTTCTTACCTGGGACTACTTTTGAGGCTATTTAAACCACACCGACCAGCAACACACGCTTCGCGTTATTCTGCATCCAGCAGCATAACACTCACCGTGCCTGCAGCCTGCATCCAGTCTTCTGCCACGCCCGCCTCGAATCCGGAGCTCCTAAAACAGAGGAAACAAAGGGACAAGGTTAGAAAATGAACTTATTTCTATTCCACACCTGATTCTGGATCCATCTTGTCTCCGGACCTGTAAAGAACATCATTTCTGCACGCGCTGCACCTCCAGCTACAGCGCCGCGCCATACTCACCAGTCTTCACAGCATCCTTCGGGTCAGTGCTGCCTCCATCATTTCTTCGCCGAACATCGGCACCTAGGAGATAAAAGAAAACCACAAGGTGAGCAGAGGGAGCCAACAAATATAACTCTTACCACCATAGACTTACCTGATTTACCACCGGAGGCATCCTTTTGTGACTCTCCATATTTTCACGTGCCGCATCTGTAAAAAGAGACAAAACAACACGTTTTCCTCGTGCAGCATTTACCGGACAGCGCCGGGTAATAAAGACTCTTACCTGAGCGCCACCAGCTGCCACAAGAGCATCTTTTCACGAGCCAGCTGCAAGACAAGAAAGGAAGGGGGGAACAAGAGTGCACATCGGACATATTGAACTCTATGAACTTAATACTTACTGGTCCTCACCAGGAACCTCAGAGTCAATACTCTCCGAAACTCTCCCGAGCCTTCAAACCAGTGAAGTAACTGGAATCGACGCGCCCCTGCAAATCCACGCAGGATGGAGAGCTCATCCTTCAAGAATATAAGGTGAGATTGCTGTGAGGGCATTTCGGAGATGATTAGTTGGGGAGGACTGTGGGGGTACCATCACTTGAATCCACAAGTGGCTAAATCCATCTCGCCACTTGCAGGAGAATACTTCTACGGGTTAAGCAGACAAGATTAGGAGGGCAGATCCAGTCATTCATCGCTGCACTACGCATCACGTGGGTGGAGATCGCAGCTTTCCGGGTCCGACCGACGCCCCTGTGGGAGCCAGGTGAGCGTAACTGCACCGGCACCATTCACGAATGGTGCCGGTGCATCCGGCCTCCCCATTCCCATTGAGTCCGATGGGACTCAATGGGAATGGGGAGCAATAATTACCGGCACCCGGCTATGGGCATTTACTGGGACAGGCGGGGCCGGAATGCCCCGGTAATTGTAATTGTATAAATTGGTAAATTCATGACTCTGGTGGCAGCTATGCCGGTATTTACCGGCATGGCTACCGCCGGAGTCATAATGAGGCCCAATGTTGTTTTCAATTTGCTGACCACTATACTGTGGGCAGTTCCAAATAGTTATAATACCTATCATTCTGAACCTGGGGTCCATCATCAGAGCATATAAGTATGCATGTCATGTAGGAGGCCATCAGGACCCCAAACAATTAGAGGAGTAAGGGCAACCCCATGTGATAACAGAAAGATACATCAATTATAAACAGTGTTAGTTAGAGCCAAATTCACAATGCATGTAGTGGTTTTATCCCACCACGGGTATTACATATTTGATGTGAAAGGTATAATTGTTACAAAGAGACATTGCATCGCAAAAATATCAGTGATGGCATGGTCCAATTAACCAAGTACAGTACGTTGTGGACATCAACAAATCAAAGCAAGCAGAAAAACAGCAAAGGTAAGAAAAGAGAACAATATGACCAAAGGACAGTGTTACAGAGAATTCTCAGAAATGTGCTAATTCCTCTCTACCTTAGAGACCCCCCAGCAACTTCGCTGGATTTTGAGGACTTGAATTTTTTACCTGGAGAGAGTGAGAACCTTTTTTCCCACACCCTCATGTATTTTTAATGTGATTTTGAACACTGTGTTTCTTTTGGTTGTGGAGTCTGATAAACTCCATAGGCATCATCTTTTACATTGTGTCACACAGCACCTTCAGTGCAGTGGCACAGGGAAGTCTTTCAGATTTCCCAAAGTTTCAACTACCTTCCCTTGGATAAACTACTGTTTCCAAGAGCAGTGAATTGAAATTGACTTAGCTTAAACTTATAACTTTCTAGACCCAGCACACTATCTTACAACTCCCTGTGCTTAGTCACCTAGGAGACCAGAATGCACTCTTAGGTGATTGGCTGTCCGGCAAGGACAGCCACCCTGCTGGGTGACTGACAGCTGGGCTGGAATGAATGGGAGAAACCTGCATAAAAGGCAAGGCTTTTTGGCTTGGAAGGCAGAGTCGACCACTGGATGAAGGAATCCAAAGAGGAACGCTTGCTGCAGCTCCTGGACCGTTGGTTTGCCCGATGAAGCCCTGCTGCTGTGCTGAAACTCCAAATTCGTATCGACAGAGAAGCCCCTGCAAGCACGACTTCTCCCCTTGAGTTAGTGGGACCAATCAATTTCAAAGTAAGCTACCTGGACATCCTCTCAGAGCTGGTTGAAATTCCACTGCAGTTGCTGCTGGAACTGAATATCCAGGGAGAGGAACACCAGATCTTGTGTGTTGCTTTTCAGCTGGCCAAGAGCTCCAGGAAGATCCTCTAGACTCCCAGGAAGCAGGACTGACCGAGCCTGAGCCCCCTCAACAGAGTGCGGGACCCCAGATGCAAGGAAAGCCCATCTTGACAGCCAGGAACCGCGGTGTTGCTATTTGCGGTAGACGCAAGGAGCTGAAACACCGAAGTGCCACTTGTTTGAAGATTGCGGTTGCGAGTGGTGACCATCCCATTGTAGTGCAGGAGTCCCCAGAAGTCCTCCCTCTTGTCCCCACGACGGAGGCTCAGCAACACTAGGATCTGCAGAGCTGTACAGGAACAGAAGTCATCTGCTGCACTTTTCTTCAACCTAAAGGTACTGTAAAGTCTGAGAGAACTTATCTCTTGTTGTGCCACCTTGCTTGTCCTCGGTTGCACCTGAAGAGTTGCCAACAGCTTCTTTACCTCACAGGCCCAATCAGCTTGTGTCCCTTCTTTGAATTTCCTCTTATTCTACAAAGACTTCTAAAACAGTGTGCAAAACTTTTACTTGCCTGTAAGAAGTCCTTCAGTTCACCTTGACTTTTGCTAACTTAACATTGGCTGGCCTGGCTCCCTGAATGACTCTTCTCTCTTCTGCTTAAGTGTTGTGTCTTTCTTTCAGGAAGGGGTTAACTAACTTTGCATTGTTGGTTACCAAAAGTACTTACCTGCTTCAGAATATTTGTGTGATCTCTTGTTTGTTCTAATAAGATTTTTCCTGTGACATATTCCTAAATGCAACAATGATGTATTAAGGTCTCCACCACCCTAACTATTGAAGTCACCTAAGGGTGTAGGTAGTGTCTGTGGGCCCTCCCAAATGGGTACTTACTGATTTAGAAATCTTGGGTGTGTGTATTTTTGAAGTGTATTTGAGTATTACTGTTATATTGCCCTTCTGAAGAAGGCTTATTCTAACTGATTGATAAATAAATTAATAATTGTTTAATCAAGAAACCTTGTGTGTAAGAGTTTATTTGAATATTTGTCACTGTGAATCTCTATGTAACTCCCCTACAGCTCACATTGACCCCTCTTGAGATGAAAACAATATATATTGGACCAATCGGAGAGGGGGTGACCTCTTATATTAATATGTGGTCTTTTTACAAATATCGACCAACCATTCAGTTAATTCAAAACATAAAATCAGATTTATTGTGTCGTACACATTTTTTAAACATATAAAAAACAATATACATTCTACAATGCAAATTTATTTTTGAAATGTACAATTTTACTATCTATATAGTGTTTCTGAAAGAAAATAAATATATTCAGAGCCTACAATCGAGACCAGGCTTGCCTATCAAAGTACACTACCACTCATTCTCTCTCATTCTTCATTCCATTCATACTCTCTTTGTTCTCGGTCTAACCCTCTTTGGTTAGATATGACCACTATGCTGTTGTAATTTACTGGGTTCAGGTCTATTGCTCAGTAAACCCATCTGTGTAGAAATTACTCTCACAGATTCCAAATGTCTACTAGTGTTTTGGTTGTTTTCATAACCACTCTTGGGGTCTTCTTAGTGTACCAAACTTCTTCTGGACAAACCAACAGCAAAGCTTCTGTATGCTGTGTGTTCCGGTAGGGTTATCCCAGGTCTCTATAAAACAATTAAGAACACTCTCAGTTCTGTGTCACCCCTCTCATTACTTCATAGTATAATTAATATCCGCACTGACTCTTTACTCGTCATGATCTGACTCACCTGCACTTATCAATCGGCGCAGATGGCTCAGATATTGGCATCAGTCCATTTTGCTCTATGGGTCCTTGTTTCCCCACAATTGTACAACCTGAATATAGACAATACCCCGATTATTGGCTATTCAGCAAATCATCTTGATCAAAAAACATTCAATCATGCAGCTGTGTTATGTGCACCTACTTGAAAAGACTGTGTTCTATTCTGAGCACGATCCTTTTCTCTTTTTCCCCAAAGTCTGCAATTGGTGAACGGCAGGTTTATCATGGTGATGGATGAGTACATGAGCACTCCATACACGATAGCTTCGGTGTATGGCCCAAATGCGGGCCAGGATCAGTTCCTTTGGGAGACCTTGGGCATTTTACAGGACTTTGCGAGAGGGCAGGTGATTCTAATGGGTGATCTCAACCTGGCTTGGGATAGGAAGGGGGATCGCGCGCAGCGGGGGAGGGGTAGTGGAGGAGCAGTAGCTTCGCCTCAATTAAAGGGGTGGTGGGAGGAAGCGGGTTTGCGGGATGTGTGGAGGGCGCTGAGGGGAGAAGAGGAGGGATTCACCTTTCTTTCAGAAGTTCATAGAACTCGGTCAAGAATTGACTACATTTGGGTGTCGGTGAGCTTGATTGGAGGGGTGGAGTCAGTAGAGGTAGGTCCCATGGGGATCGCATATCACAAGGTTGTCCGAATGGACCTCCGATTGGGGGGCGCAGGCCGGGGGTGTGGAGCTGGAAATTCCCAGAGGCACTCCTGAGGGATCAAGCGATGAGGGAGGAGATAGATGGTAAGATTCGGGATTTCTTTAAGCGGAACAACAGCGTCGATACGAGCCTGGAGACAAAGTGGGATGCTTTTAAAGCGACCCTGAGAGGGGAATTGATTGCCCTGCAAGCGGAGAGAAATAGATTATTGAGGGGGCTAGAGGCACAGTTGGAAGGCGAAGTCGAGGCCGCCAGAGTGCACATGGAGGAGAACACTACCAGAAAGGTGTACAAGGCAGCAGAGGGTCAGTTGAGAATCTTAAGGACTAAAAAGGCCGAAGCGGCTATGCTTAGAGTTAGACAAAAATTCTGCGCGAAGGCCAATAAGGCGGACTCACTTCTGGCGCGTTTTCTGAGGGGGAATAGGGAACAGAATGTTATTGTGGCCATGAGGGATAAGAGGGGGGAAAGGCTCACTCGAACAGAAGAGATTAAGGGGAGGTTAGCAGAGTTCTACGAAGAACTATATTCTTCGCAAAATACGGCACTGGGACCACAGAGGGATTTTCTTGGGGCTCTCCCACTTCTGTGGTTATCTAGGAACGAGAGGAGCGAGTTAGGCCAAGGCATCACGGAGGACGAGGTTAGAGCCACTATAGCGGCTCTCCCCCGTGGTAAAGCTCCAGGCCCAGACGGCTACCCAGCGACGTTATTTATAAAACCTTCTCCCATTTGTTGGTCCCACACCTAACACAATTATTCAACTCATTCGGGTCTAGAGGTGGTATAACCCAGTCGATGGAGGAGACGAAAATAACGCTCATACACAAGGCAGGGAAAGACCCGGAGGAGTGTACATCGTATCGGCCTATTGCCCTCATAAATACAGAGGCGAAAATATACACTAAAATATTGGCTAGGCGGCTGGAAAAGCACTTGCCTTCGCTGATCCACCAGGATCAGACAGGGTTTGTGGCTGGGAGGCAGACGACTGATAACATTAGACGGGTAGCCCACATTGTCAAGAAATCACGGAAGACGACCACTCCGGCGATCCTCTTAGCGCTCGATGCCGAAAAGGCGTTAGATCGGGTGGAGTGGTCGTTCCTGTTCCTGGTTATGGAAACAATGGGTCTCGGATCAGAATTCATCAATATGGTTGCGGCGAACTATAAAAACCCTAGCTCACGGATCCTAGTTAATGGGGTGGTATCGCATCCATTTAGGCTTCGGCGGGGAACGAAACAGGGGTGTCCTCTGTCTCCCTTGCTTTTTGCTATATATTTAGAACCCCTGTTAATAGCTATAAGGGAGACGGACAGGATTCAGGGCGTACCTTTTGGGGGATCCCAGCACAAGGTTGCGGCTTTCGCGGATGACATGCTTCTCATGTTGACGCGGCCGAAGGAATCCGTCAGGGCATGCATAGAAGTGCTGACCGAATTTGGGGAGGTGTCGGGGTTGCGGATTAATTGGCAGAAGTCCGAATTGATGAATCTTTCTCTTGGGGAGAACGAGGCTACAGAATTGAAGGCACTCTCCCCATTCAAATGGAGCCCGGGTGGGTTAGGATACTTGGGGGTCCAGGTGACCCCTTCCCAAGGCGGCTGGTATGGTGCGAATTACCCCCCCACCCCCATGTTAAAGGCAATCAAAAAGGATTTGAATAGGTGGAGCAACCTTAGGATTTCGTGGCTCGGGAGGGGGGCAGTACTAAAAATGGTGATCCTTCCCCGCATACTTTATCTGTTCCAGGCAATCCCTCTGTCTATCCCCGCGGGCTTCTTCAGCGAACTGGACCAGGTTGTCAAACAATTTGGGAGGGAAAGAGGCCACGTGTCTCTTGGCGTCTTCTCACGGCGTCCAGAGGACGTGGGGGTATGGGTTTACCGGACTTTAGGTGGTATCATGAGGCTGCGCTTCTCCGGGTGATCAGGGAATGGTTTGCAGCGGGCTATGAGAAGCACTGGGTGAAAATGGACATGGCAGTCGCCCGACATCACCTGGGCGAAGTACTATGGCTCCCCCAAAGGCAGAGACCGCCTCATATAAACTTGAGCGATATCACGAAGGGTATGGTAGGCACATGGGACAGGGCAGTGGAGAGGCGCGGGATCTCGTCCTTCCCATCCTCATTCACGCCGATTTTCAATAACGGGGACTTCACGCCAGGGCTGGAGAGAGGAGCGTTCCGAGCGTGGGAGGAGGGAGGATGTAGGACCCTTAGAGATATGTTTCATGCCCACGGAGTGAAGACCTTCGAGGAATGTAAGCTGCAATTTGGAGTTGGTGATGGGGAAAGGCTCAGATACTTTGACATTAGACACTGGGTCATGTCGGGGGACGTCAAAAAGGCAGCAACACGTGATCTGACACAATTCGAACGTTTCCTCCTAACCCACGATGGTTCCAGAGGTCTTATATCGGATCTATATAAACTGTTAGAGAGCATGACCCCGAAGGTCACTTGGCCGTACATGAAGGGGTGGGAGTGGCAGGTGGGGGCGGAGATGGAGTGGGGAGACTGGGAGGCACTATGGAGGTTAATCCCAAAAGTGGCCAGGGCTTCTCAACTACAGGAAGCATGGTATAAATATATCTGGATGGCATTATACCCCACTCGGCTGTGTGCAATGTACCCAACGGCTTCAGATGCCTGCTGGAGGGGATGTGGGGAGGTGGGCACAGCTGTACATATATGGTGGGACTGCCCGCATATTAGATCCTTCTGGCGTGACATTGCGCATGCCCAATCCACAGTCCTGGGGGTGGGGGGTGGTCAAGATCCTTGGGAGATTTTGCTGGGGAAGAAGAGAAAAGGAGGGGAGGGGCGCAGTCGGGGGAGCCGTAAGGCGAAAGTGGTCTTTACCCTAGTGGCAATGGGGCTAATCGCTCAAAAATGGAAGAGCCCGGTGATTCCCGGGGAGCAGGACTGGCTTAGGAAAGTGTGGGATATCGTTTCTTTGGAATGGGCCACGTACGCGGCTGAGGAGAAATTGGAAAGTTTTGCTGCCGATTGGGGTGAAACACTGGACTATTTGAAGGGGGAGTTCAGGGAGCAATGGTGCCTCCAAAGACTGAAGCTGCTGGATTTCCACTGTTGAGGAGGTTGAAGGGGGTCTTTGAACGGCAGATCTTACTTGCGCTATGACCGCGGTTAGGGGGGGGGAGACAAATATTATTGGTTTTTCTTAATTTTGAATTTGCTATGTTTTATATACTGAAATCAATAAAGAGATGTTTAAAAAAAATGTGTTGGGATGGAGTCACTTTAAAAGGGTGGAAAAAGCGGGGGTTTGCAGGTGGAACCCCCCCCCCAAATAAAAGAAACAAACATAATGCAGCGTTTTTTGATGTTTTGTCCACTCTGTTATGTACCACTCTGTTTTTGTGGCCGGTAACCTCACATATAACCAGATCTTAACATCTCCTTTATAGTCTGGGTCTATTATCTTTGCCATTACATCCAGCCCATACTTCCAAGCAAGCCCCAATTTGGAAACCAGCCGGATGTAAGTACCTCTGGGGGTGGCCAAGACTAGATTAGTGGGAATGAGTTGTCTCTCGCCGGGCTCTATGCTTCTATCATGTCTGCTAGAGAGGTCAAACCCTATAGATTATGTAGTGCCAATGGATGGGTTAGATGCTCGGTCATTTATCTAAGTGAATCTAAGTGTCCCCAGGTTTGTGTCAACTAGGTCAGATCCCATTCCTTACACCATACGTAAAGGTGTGGAAGGAGGAGACTGGCACACAGCTGGCATGATTGTTGCTAAAGGAGTAAAACCCTATCTTTCCCAAACTCTAAGAGGTGTTTCCCTGCCTCAAGTTAATACTAAGGGTAGGTCAGGATGTCAATACAAAATATCCACCGTCCTGTGTCAAAAATGATTTCCTTCCCTTACACTTCTAACTAAAGATAAAAGGTTAGCAAGTCTCTTTACTATAGAGGAATGGCCCCCTTCTTCAGAGCAGACTACCATACCAGTACTTAGACAACTGCCAGAGCCCTCTTAGGTCTAAGCCTTACCACTCTGTCACCTACTGTGACAGTTCAGTAATGCGAGGTGGACAACTGCTTGTACTTTTCTTAAAATCAGACATTTTGTTAAAGTATAATTTTGCAAATAAAGCCTTGCTTGTTCTACTGTACCATAGGATTCCCTGCCTATTCTAAAGGCTGGGGAAACAATCTCTAACATGGGTAAACTGGCCCTCACTCTAAACAGTCAACATTCAAAATAAGTAATAAAGCAACACAAGATAATAAACAGTAAGTGAACAATATGTGGATGACATTCACCTGTCCTGGAGGAAATCCTGTTTTCCAGGTTTTAAAGTCAGCTTCAAATGTTCAAAGGAAAAGAAAAGTCTTGACCAGTTCTTATCAGTTCCATGTCAAAACGAAAATTCTTCAAACAAACATCCACTGGTAACCATTCTCTGTTTTTGGTTGAAAATATCCCCTTTCAATTCTATCCAAGAAACCAGCACCAATGGTAATCCTGGCTCCCTTCTCTTTGAGATGGCGTGCCACAGTTCAAAGAATAAGTTTGCAACTTCTTACTCTACCACTTTACAATTGGTTAAGACTTCTGCAGTTCATTTGTTATGGAGTTGTCAGGATGCTTCTATTTGGGTTGCTGCTTCCCTTTTAACAACCACCCTTCCACTAATGTTGCTATGGGAACAGTCAGTTACTCTTGTCTCACAGTATGTCACTTTTTCAAACTACTCCACTTTGACTTCCACTGATAACTTTATACACCACCACAGTTTGGGTATTTCTACTTCGGCTTTGTATTTCCGAATTATTTGGCATGCAACGACAAGACACTTTGACCTGTACAGGTAGGAAAGGAACTCTTCCTTTCTATGAGCTCCAAGAAAGGGGCAGCCTCTTTGCCTCTTCTGTCTGTCTCACTGCCATAAGTATAACCTGCCTCTGCCCACAAGACTGACTTCCTCTCAGCTTCAACAGTCTTCAGCATTCCAAGTTATTTCCTTCATATTCTTTGCAAGCAGCCAGCTCCCCCTCCCCAGCTTTACTCACACCTTCTCCGTTCATGTAATTAACCAGAAGCTATAGTACCACTCTTTCAGCTTCAGGTAACAATGCCACACTTTATATTTGAGGCTACTGGACCGCTAACAACTTCGCTGATTAGGTAGATGGGCTTAAATAGAATTTGTTTCACTCTACAAAGGGTTGCCCTCTTGGCTTGAGTAATGCTTGTTCTCTTTGTCATTATAACAACTTCTTGAAATAAAGAATGTCAATTCAGGTATACTACAAGATTCAATCTTCAAAGGGAAAACATCATTAAGCACACGCAGATAGTTCTTTAAACTTAAAGGGTTGCAAGTAATTTTATTACTGTATAATATCACAGAGATAATTTTGGGCTTCTCTCTGGGAAACACAATTGGCCCAACGCAATCTTCCTTTGATGCAGTATTCACTTGTAACTCTTATAAGAATTCAATATTATCAATATTACATTTTCTGAAGTTTCAGCAAGTGTTCCTCTTACAATTAAGGACACACAAGCAATACGGTAATAGAAAAAGTGTCCAACAATGGCTGTAGTGATCTTTACTTCTCTCACGAACACCATGGCTTTCCCAATGATTGCGCATGCTACATTTCAATTGTTAATAATTAGTGTCATGACAAAGAACAACTGCTACTCACTTTTAACTATACACTAGTTACTTTGGAGCTGGTTACAGGTACCGGCAAGGCTTGTTGAGTGAATCTGAATGCTTTGCTCACTCACCGGCTTCAGGAACACTGCAGTTGCAGGTTGATTTGCTTTCCTGTCTTCCTCAACCTCTGCTACTTCTTAGGGCTCTCATGAGACCCACACCCTTCTCCAGCATGGGTGTGTCCATTATGGCCACTTTAATTGGGAGTCTCCTTCGCTCCTGAAACCCTTGGCTTGCCTTCTGCCTCTGGCCTTGGGTTCCTGCACAGTTACGGCTCCGCAAACACAGCAACTCAGCTCATATGGGGAAAACTTCAATTCCAGCACGTCTTCCTCTGTACAGCCTCTGCAATACAGAGTTTGAGAATACAGGACCATCTAAGAACGTGCAGGTGAAATCTGTTGTCTCAACGTTCTGGTGTCCTTTCTGTGCTCCCACTTCCTTATGAATTGCCAGCCTCATGCTTCTCCTATACTACTACTACTTCAACCTTCAAACACCTGCCACAGCTCCTTCTTCCTCTCCTTTCCTGCCTTTCATGCTTCACAGGTCTGGCAATTGGCTTCAGATGAGAGCCGTTGGTTTCAATTGCGTGACTTCTGCAACAGCTATTAGGCTTACTTGCAGGACTACTACATCTACATGTCTCTTCAGCCCTCTTCCCTTTTTAACAAAGTTAGTTTCTTCTACTTCTTGATTACTTCTAAGGGTGGATTTAATTCCCTCACTATTTTTACAGAGGGGATTTGTGTTTTTACTTTTATAGAGGAAAATGGTTTATATAAGACATTGCACAATCCTTTTTAATGTACCTTTGGATTTTAGGAGGATTGTTAGTTTTAGTTACCACAAAGTGTTTTTCTTTTGGTATATGGTGTTTTGTTGTTACATCCTTTGGGTTCACAACCTTAGATCGAATAAAAGGTTGAGAGACATTAAAATGACAATAAGCCTTGACTTCTTTTGGCACAGTGGTAAGAATCTCTCTATCAGATGAAAATACTGTGTCTCATCCCACGGACCCTCCTCACTACCCTTGGCTCTGTCTCCAGCCAGGTGATCCTCCCGCAGTCCACTACCCCAGGGTTGGGATCAGGAAGCGTCTGCTTTCCCTTGGCCACCTTGGAGGAGACTTTAGGAAGAGTTTCAGTGAGGGATCTGCAGGATTATTCACACTAACTTGATTGGGTTTGGCTAAATGTCAGTGTCTTTCCTGTTCACCATAATAGGTTAGCCTCCCAAAACCCACCCCCAGGGTTGATTTTGGAAATCCATCTTAACACACAGCATGACATTTGCGAGTATGATTTTAAGTTTCACTGGGCCATAATGGCAACATACAGATTTTGGTGATTGGTAATTGGTAGGGTAACATTTTAGAAGTAAATATTAGAGTAAGATTCTTGGTATTTACTTGGCAACTTTTTTTCTAATATTAGGGCCTGTATATTGTTTAACTACTCTATTTTTAATTCTCATATATTATCTTTACAAGAGAACACATATACATACATGTTAAACAAAGTGAGTGAGAGCATCATTAATGTATCTGTTTATGAATAGAAAAGTCACTATATTGCAAGTGGAAACACGTGTTGGTTTAGTGATAACACTGTGTTGGGAAGATACTGACAGAATGTAATGTTTTTTTTTATCATACACACAAGGGCAATAAGCATTGATCCATAGATTCACCCAGATGGCAGCCCCACAACACCTTTGCTATTCAACAGTAAGCCTGTCAGGGGCTGAGGAGCAGTAGTCTTTCTTGCACTAAAGGGTAGAGAACCAACTATCTCCAGAGCCTTGCTTAAGGTACAGCACTATTCTCTACTAAAAAACCTGCCACAGCCCCAGGTTGGCATTCACACAGGCCTTTGGGGTGGAGGTTAAGCTCTAGCATGCTTGGTGTGATGTAAAGCATTACAGCTGAAATTGCCCTTTCAAAGAAGCCTCCCCACAGGTCTTGGCTTTTGAACTCGAATTGTGGTGTTGGCAAAGGACCACTGGAGCCAAGAAGACTGATTGAGCTATGGTATCTTCATGAAATGGTAGTACCCTTGCTAGGTCTTATGCGCACTTCTGCATTTATATTTTATAATGATCCCACCCCCCCCCCCCCGCCGCTTGAAAACATTTGCCCTCATGGAGACAAAACAGCCAACAATCTAAGTGTGCTGTATTCGTTGGGTGTGAATAGTATTTCAGCGGCTTAATGCATTGATAAAGAACTGAAGCTGAGAGTACTTTGATTATATAATACAAGGAGTGCATCAGTGCTAGAGTTGATGTCCGTTCACTTGTTGTAAAGATGAAAACACATTTGGCATTTGTACCCATGGTCTGCTCTGTTCCAACTCTTCACGAATATGAGAGTTCCTATGGCTCTCCTGTACTGGCAGGCTTTACAGTAGAAAAGGTTAATTGCACTGCTACATATTTTCCTTCATTCTCATCTTCATTGCTTATTACAGAGGTTTGTGGAGGTGATAAAAACGAATGAATACAGCTTTTCATCCCCTCTGGAGGTAATGTATATTCATCTTGTTTTTGCCTCTTTATCTCTGCAGCTTTCTCCCATTATTTGATTTTACTCAGTTGTCTTCTTGAAGGGGGTATTGTTTATTTCTAACTCTAACAGTCTGCATGCTTTGTGTCTTTTCAAGAAGGTTTTTGCTTTTCTTTAGTCCTTCACCTCTCCTTTGCGGATTGTCGCTTTTATTTTTGTGTTTTTGCGTACATGTTTCTAGTTGTTCACTTGTTTCCGTCAGTGGTCTCACCTGTCTTCCGGAGCTCTTTCCACCACCTTGAGGTCGCCCGTGTCCTTTGAATATCTACTGCACCAGCTGAAAATCTATGATTAAATCTTGATACCTCTCGTATCCTTGGAATGCTTCTCATATCACTCCTGTCCTCTTGAATATTCCTCTCGACTTCCGGAATGGACGCAAGCTTCCTCTGTCACCTGGTGTTCCTGTCTCCTTGTCTCGCAGTGTTCACCTCTGGAGATCTCTTCTGTCCTGTAGCTCACTCTCCTGTAATTGGTCTGCCTCTTCTGCCCTCCTGGTGTGTCAACTGTCCTTTCAGTGTCTCACCTGTTCTCTTGATGTCTCTCCTGTTTGTAGTTAGGTGTGCCTTTTTTCCTCTAGGTGTTTCTCCTTTCTATCCGATATCTTTCCTTTCATCGGAGGTCGCCCTTTTCTTCTGGTATTTGTCTGTGAGTTTTGCATTCATATATTTAGATTATATACAATGTAATCATACTTTTATTCTTCCAACTGTCTACATTTTATCTGTTTCCTGCCATTAGTTATTTTAAATCCAATTGTCATGATCTGTGCTTTTGACATGTTTCCGATGAATCCGCTTTGTAATACTGAACTGTACATGTATGCACTTTATGAACTTTTTTATTCATGAAGGTGTGCAAAGGCAACATGTGACTGTTTTAACCGGTTGAATAGTGGTCATTTTCTGATGGTCATGCCTCTTGCTATGGTGATTCCATATACTATGTTAAGCAAATCCAGTAGATTCTTCAACAAACCTTCTGCTATTGACCTTATGCCAAATCATGATGGTTCAACTATCTGGCAATAGTTCCTTCTGGTGGCTCATGGTAACTTCTTGTCCCTTTTCCACGTTCTAGTTAATTTCACTTTCCTCCAAGTGTTTCATATTAACTGTCATGCATATTTGCACATCTTTGAAACCTTCATATCGCATGTGCTACCAGTAAGGATATAGTATAGCGCTGTGTTATCAGTTAGTCCCCCATTCTTGCCTCTTCTTTACATATGGGTCTGAAATTGACCTCAGTCTAAGGTACAACCACATCTCATTGTTGTGAAGTGTGGTACTGTGCCACCTTACTGTAGCATTCTTTTCACGGTCAAACTTTCAGCAGGTTTTTTTTTAAAAAGAGGGGTCGGGAACTCTTCTGCGCAGAGGTAGAAAAAAATAGGGGGCAGTGCAGCACCCATAAGGGGGTCATGGAGCAGAGGTAATAGCAGGCTCAGCATTGCACCACGAAAAAAGAATGCTGCAGCAGGGTGTCCCCGATCTGTGAATTGTATATTTACATGTCAATGTACCGAAGGATTTCTTTTGGCTCCCTTTGCCAGTTGAGCTATGTTACAAATCCCTTTCTGGATCAGACTCAGTCATTTGAAGGTCTTTTCATACAAGGCTCTTCCTATAGCTTTATGGCTTAACTTCTGCTGATTTCACAATCACATTCTCTAACAATTCCTGTAGTGATTGTTTTCTGACAACTTGTACATTTTCCGGGGTTTGCTTCATTCCTGTAATATGAGCTGATTTTTGCTACAGCTTTATTTTTCTTTTTTTTCCTTTCTATTTTTAAAATTTTGCATTTGGCTTATTACAAACCTTTAGCAATTTTCAACAATACCAACATAGTATTAACATCAACTGCTCATAAAAACAGTCAACACATCATAACCAATCATTATTATCAATTTGTGGCATTTTATGTTAATGTTAAAGGTATTTGTACCATCCACCGTCACCGCTGGAGTGGTCCCGGGCACTCTGGCGGGTCTGAAAAAGAGGGTTTGGGGGGGTTAGTAGGGTGTAGTGGGATAGGAAAGTGAGAGTTGTGATGTGCCGTTGGCAGCTTCAGTTCAGTTTGCACCGTTCGATGAGCTTAAGTGCGGTTTTGGAGTCAGTGCAAATTCCCATGTGCTGTTGTCCCATGTTATGGGTTGTTTGTATGTTATTGTAATGTGGTGAAGAGCATGCGGATAGCTGTGTAGAGAAGTGGTTGTGTGAGTGTCTGTATGAGAAGTGTATTCGGAAAATTTAAGTTTTAGAGTTGGGTTAGCAGGTTTTTTTCTTAGCTCTTATCTTTGCGTTTCTGCGCTCAACAGCTATCATCATCCTGTGTGTTAGGTATTGTTGTTAGGCCGTCTAGTTGGCAGGCACATTGCAGAGTGGTAGTTTTCTCTATAGTACTCTAGTGGATTAGCTTTCCAACTCTAGTAGTGAGCTACTTGTCTCCGAAGGTACAGGGATTGGGCGATGTAGGACAGAATGCAGCATCATGAGGCCAATCGGTAGTTAGTCTCATGTGTGATACTGACTATCGTGGTCAGGTTGCTTTATAGTAATTCTAATGTCTTTTATGGCCTACACGTTGTCCCAATTAACTAGCAGAGCTAACGAGATACCTTTTGACTATGCACAGCATGCGGGCGATCGTTTGGCTATGTTGAACAGATGAAATGGTAGACATCTAGATAGGATATAGCATAAATTGGAAACCTTGGTTGGAGACATTTAGACTACCATATACTGTGCCTGAATTCTCTCTTGGTGTGTCGGATTTCCTTTCCCCGAGATTCCATCCAAGTGCATCACATTTCCCACTCCTGAGATTCCATCCAAGTGCGTCACATTTCCCATCTTGAAGTGCAGCCAAGTGTTTGAAGAATGGTGCGTTGATAGACATCACAATTCTAGGAGTAATTTGTGATAAGTCTGGTAATCCCAGCGTGTTTAGTGCTTATGTACTAAGTTAAGTGCTTGAGTGCATGATGTGTTGAGTAGAGCCGATTACTAGTGGGAGTTATTGTTAGTTTAACTGGCTAAAATTAAGCTGAAGTTAAAGTGCAGAGCTCCTATGCATAGCTTCTATCTGGAGATAACTATCATGAACGCGTTATTCTAGGAGTACGTAGGTGTATGAGAATATGCATTTGGTAATAAGAAGGTAACCCAGATTTGAGACATGGCTGGGTAATGCGGTTCACCTGGGTGTGTGAGGCTAACACAGTAGGTCTATGTTAGGGGTGGGGTTGGCATATGAGTGTGGGTACATGTGTCAGAGCATGGTTAATGCATGGTGAAATCAGATGATGTATGAGGAGTACAAGGAGAGTATGAGGAGAGGTGAGACAGTTAAAGGAGAGTTCCGGGACTTTTTTTTTATTGTCCCTACGGTTCGGCCATGTGTTTTTAAGCATAACTCGGTAGATCGTAGAAAACTTTCCTATGGACCTTACCCGACTTTTCGTCCATTAACGCACTCGAAATCAGCCGCCATTTTCTGATAATCCTATCACTTGCCGCATCGCCCTGGCTCACCTGCTTTTGCGGCACTAAATCAAATCCCCCGCCCCTGAGCCTGACATCAGCAGACGCGTACCGCCCATTTCCCAACGCCAAAGCACGTTTCGTGTCAACAATCGCTGCGCCTCAGCTAATGAAGTGTCGCCATGGAAATGGCAGGACGCCTCTTTCCTCAATAAGTATAAACACACCGTTTCACAACACGCAGCAGCAGATTTTCGATTCCATTACTCTCTGTGTGTTACTTTGAGTATTCTGTGACTCGTTTCTGTGCTCTGGTCAGCTACCTTCGTTGATAGTAGCCCGTGTGAACAGATACCAGTACCACCGCTATAAATTATTTTACTTTCTTTACCACACAATGGCTACAATAATGCCGTATATGTACGAGCCCGAGTACACCGAGGAAGAACTACTGGAAAGGCAAGCACGCGAAAACGATCAGGATTTGGACGGCAGTTGGGAGGACCAGTCAACGGATGAAGAGCCTGGACCATGTCGCATGGACGGCGTCTCCACCTGGTGCACGTGCAATCGGTGCGAGCTAATGCCAACTGAGGAGGAGAACTGCTGCTGCCGTGAAAATTCCGGGTGCTTGGCCTACATTTCGGAAGGCGAGCCAAGTCCGCAATGCATCACCGAGCTGCCAGAGTTCAGGGAAGCCTGCCTCTCACGGACCGTGTTGAGGATGATGATGGTGCTTATGCACGAACTTCGCGGCACTGTTCGTCCGCGTAATCCGAGTAACGAGTAAGTATACTCTGGTTGTGATGTCAGTGATGCCACTACTATTTCATGGTCGTCTCCCACATATAAAACTACATCTACATATCATTCGAATGCATGTAAATTGGTTCCATGTTGTGCATTTTCTAGATAGAATTTTTTTCAAAGCAGAATGACATTTTTTACCTGAATCGACAGTGATAAGAAAGTTGTCATTTTAATACAGTTTGCATCTTTCATTTTCACAGGTGGTACAGGCTGGTGGCCTATCGTTGCTTCACTTGGTGGCTTCACGGGAGGCTCGGACACCGCGTTCGGAGAGTAATACCTTAATACCTGCCTGTGCGGTACTTGCCATTAGACAACATTTCCCCAGCGACAGTGGACAATACCGCGGATTTTCCCGGGATGTGCTGCAACCGCAACTTTACAATGTGTAATGTTTATTATTTATGTTCAATTGAAATTAAGATCTAAAATAAAACCCAACATATATTTTAACAATGGTTGTTTTGATTTTTTAAATGAATCTAGTGTGTCTCCATTGAATAGTCTTCCTGTGCCTTGTCTTGTCACACCACATGTCTCCGGCCAGCATCCTCCCTCACGCTGGCCGCCCACCTTCAATCCACATAACCGTTGAACCCATATGCAGCAGACATACATATGTTATTTTGCGGGTTGGCATCAAGCCTCCCGGCCTTGCCTCCTCCCCCAAAAATACTTACCACACCACTTTGTTCAAGCGTTGGCAATAAAAGGAAGGCCGTAAATATGGTTGATCATAATAAATCATCCTTTTGGGCACCGGGTACAGAGATGACCCCCTCTGGCCCGTGCCGCCTTGCCACCACAGGCCAGCCTGCTGCTGACTAACTGCCTAGGGATCCAGGGTCTCCAGGGTGAACTGCACCCATATATTCTCCTGGGAGGGTGAGGTATTTATAAACTCGCCCCCCTGCCTTCCATGTACTAGATCCTGCAGCCTGCCTCTTACATGCAGTTAGATGGCCTCTCCTTGGTGAGGCCCTGCGGCAAACGAGTCTTGTCTGCACGACCACCGCCCCAAACCACCCCCCGCCCTATCAAAGGCAGTTCGCACCGGGGTACTTGCGCTGGCAAGTGGAGCTGTCAGGGAGCGATAAAGGCCAAGAGGTGCCAAAGACCATGTACACTTCAAAGTGGTCTATAGCGCATGGGTTGTTGTTCCCATGTCTACCGCCAGACCCCGTGTCTCCTGCCAAGCATCCCCCCTCACGCTGGACGGCCCCCTGCAATCCACATAAGTGTGTCTCCATTCACGAGTCTTCCTGTGTCTTGTCTGCACGACCACCGCCCCAAACCACCCCCCGCCCTATCAAAGGCAGTTCGCACCGGGGTACTTGCGCTGGCAAGTGGAGCTGTCAGGGAGCGATAAAGGCCAAGAGGTGCCAAAGACCATGTACACTTCAAAGTGGTCTATAGCGCATGGGTTGTTGTTCCCATGTCTACCGCCAGTCCCCGTGTCTCCTGCCAAGCATCCCCCCTCACGCTGGACGTGATTCATACACGTCATTCATTCACAAACACACCCCTGTTTCGAATTCTTTATAACCCACTTCATATTTATAATGAGAACTTCTTTGCACTTTGCTAGTCAACCCGTGAAGGTGCTGGTTATCTGCTCTTCGTCTCTGTGAACTTCCGTGACCACTTCGAGGAAACTCGTCAGTTTGCAACCTGTGAACTGCTCCCTGTTCTTCGACAAGAAACTACTCTGATCCCTGCATCTAACTGTTTGCTCGTCAAGGTAAGGCCATGTACCATACTCATTTTGCGTCCAATTTCTTTTCGTTCAAGACAGTACATGCAAGGAACTAGTCATATGTTCTGAGTTTAGTCAAATTATTTTTCTATTTTTTTAAAGTTATTCAAATACTTATTCGCATGTGAATAACGTGTATAGTTCCAAGAACCAAAACATACCTTGCATTGAACCTTTTATGTGTCATTTAATTTTTTAACACATTGGTATTCATAGAGAATTGTTGATCTTTACTTTTCAGAACTTTCCACAATGCCTGCCTGTTCCATTGGCGGTTGCCCTTCGAAGACCCATAATAAATCTGAAGGTACTATAATGCATGTTTTCCCTAAGACAATAGATCAGATAAGAGAATGGGTCCGATATTGCGGATATCCACCCTCTGAGCTTGAAAGTAGATTCCTAGAAGTCTTTGCGGACAAGAGGGGTGATCGATACCGCATCTGCAGCAGGCACTTTACCTCTGACATGTACTCCACATCATTGCTAATAAAGAAGAACACACCGCGAGCGAGGCGAAAATTGCTCTCCACCGCTATTCCCACTCTATTCGTCCACATCCCTCCACTGGTGAGTCAAGTTTACGTATTTATCTCTCGGCCTTGCGGTAGTGTGTAGCATTAGCTAACAATAATTTCCCCATTTATGTATCCACTCAATATGAAGGCGGAAGATTCTCCATCCGTGTCGTTATTGCAGTCATCAGCCACTTCAAGCGCCTATCGGGTAATCTTACTTAGCTATTCTGCCATTGACTTGTTTTAGGCATGTAAATCAACAGTTTTAATTTATCGTGTAATTATTTTACCTAATGGTACACCCTTGTACTCGTCCTCTAGTCTTTGTTTTCAGTTATAATTATTGTTATCCAAAATAATTCAAGTACTGTCTTTCAGGGAGATGCTGAGGAGTCCAACGTATTGACGACTACCGTTGATGTCACTCAGATGCTCGAGGTACATTTCAGGACAGTTCCATCGATGGAGATCATCAGATCTTGCATTCTTGTAGCGTGATTGTTACACACAATCAGGGTAATTCATAGAATTTCGCAGAAAAGTGTCGCAAGCGGCTGGCGCAGAGTGTCCGCGTGCGATTGACTGCGCCAGGCACGTGCGCTAAAACCGATTTCCGCGCACAGCGTATTCATGGATTTCAGGCTCCCAAACCAGCCGTGGCGCAGAGTATCGCAGCGACCCTGCAGCAGCGCCAGTAACGCCCCCAAGAACGCCCTCGCGCAAGGAAAAGCCATCAAAATCGCTAAATCATCGCAAAGGGCAGCGCTAACCCTGGACCAGTCCACAGGGCTGCCAAACAAGGAACGCAAAGCGGGTAACGTGCATATCAGGGGTACGCGTGAAGTTTTACACGCGATTAGCCAGGGCACGTGTATCACAGGGGTACGCAGGAATTATCACACGCGATTTGGCTGGGTAGGTGTATTACAGGGGTACATGGGAAGTTCTACACGCGATTCGGCTGGGTACGTGTATTACAGGGGTGCGCGGGAATTCTCACATGCGATTTGGCCAGGTACGTGTATTACAGGGGTGCGTGGGAATTATCACACGCGATTTGGCTTGGTACGTGTATTACAGGGGTGCGTGGGAAGTTGTACACGCGATTGGCCAGGGTACGTGTATTACAGGGGTATGTGGGAATTATCACACGCGATTTGGCTGGGTACGTGTATTACAGGGGTACACGGGAAGTTCTACACGCGATTCGGCTGGGTACGTGTATTACAGGGGTGCACGGGAATTCTCACATGCGATTTGGCCAGGTACGTGTATTACAGGGGTGCGTGGGAATTATCACACGCGATTTGGCTTGGTACGTGTATTACAGGGGTGCGTGGGAAGTTGTACACGCGATTGGCCAGGGTACGTGTATTACAGGGGTATGTGGGAATTATCACACGCGATTTGGCTGGGTACGTGTATTACAGGGGTACACGGGAAGTTCTACACGCGATTCGGCTGGGTACGTGTATTACAGGGGTGCACGGGAATTCTCACATGCGATTTGGCCAGGTACGTGTATTACAGGGGTGCGTGGGAATTATCACACGCGATTTGGCTTGGTACGTGTATTACAGGGGTGCGTGGGAAGTTCTACACGCGATTGGCCAGGGTACGTGTATTACAGGGGTATGTGGGAATGATCACACGCGATTTGGCTGGGTACGTGTATTACAGGGGTACATGGGAAGTTCTACACGCGATTCGGCTGGGTACGTGTATTACAGGGGTGCGCGGGAATTCTCACATGCGATTTGGCCAGGTACGTGTATTACAGGGGTGTGCGGGAATTATCACACGCAATTAGGCTGGGTGGGTCCTCACAGGCGTTCCCTGTACACCCTCCACAGCCCCTGCAGGCAGCCCACAAAACAGGGGACTACCCTGCACACCTGCTCATGTCCCCCTGCACCCCCACCCCCCAGCCACCAGGGTCACCCTCCACCAGGCCCCCACTCATGTCACCCACCACCCCCACCCCCCAGCCACCAGGGTCACCCTCCACCAGGCCCCCACTCATGTCTCCCACCCCCCCCACCCCCCAGCAGTGCAGGGGCAGCCTCCACCAGGCCCCCACTCATGTCACCCACCACCCCCACCCCCCAGCCACCAGGGTCACCCTCCACCAGGCCCCCACTCATGTCACCCACCACCCCCACCCCCCAGCCACCAGGGGCAGCCTCCACCAGGCCCCCACTCATGTCTCCCACCACCCCCACCCCCCCGCCACCAGGGGCACCCTCCACCAGGCCCCCACTCATGTCTCCCACCACCCCCACCCCCCAGCCACCAGGGTCACCCTCCACCAGGCCCCCGCTCAGGTCACCCACCACCCCCACCCCCCAGCCACCAGGGTCACCCTCCACCAGGCCCCCACTCATGTCTCCCACCACCCCCACCCCCCAGCCACCAGGGTCACCCTCCACCAGGCCCCCACTCATGTCTCCCACCACCCCCACCCCCCAGCAGTGCAGGGGCAGCCTCCACCAGGCCCCCACTCATGTCACCCCCCACCCCCCAGCCACCAGGGTCACCCTCCACCAGGCCCCCACTCATGTCACCCACCACCCCCACCCCCCAGCCACCAGGGGCAGCCTCCACCAGGCCCCCACTCATGTCTCCCACCACCCCCACCCCCCCGCCACCAGGGGCACCCTCCACCAGGCCCCCACTCATGTCTCCCACCACCCCCACCCCCCAGCCACCAGGGTCACCCTCCACCAGGCCCCCACTCATGTCTCCCACCACCCCCACCCCCCAGCCACCAGGGTCACCCTCCACCAGGCCCCCACTCATGTCTCCCACCACCCCCACCCCCCAGCAGTGCAGGGGCAGCCTCCACCAGGCCCCCACTCATGTCACCCACCACCCCCCAGCCACCAGGGTCACCCTCCACCAGGCCCCCACTCATGTCACCCACCACCCCCACCCCCCAGCCACCAGGGGCAGCCTCCACCAGGCCCCCACTCATGTCTCCCACCACCCCCACCCCCCCGCCACCAGGGGCACCCTCCACCAGGCCCCCACTCATGTCTCCCACCACCCCCACCCCCCAGCCACCAGGGTCACCCTCCACCAGGCCCCCGCTCAGGTCACCCACCACCCCCACCCCCCAGCCACCAGGGTCACCCTCCACCAGGCCCCCACTCATGTCTCCCACCACCCCCACCCCCCAGCCACCAGGGTCACCCTCCACCAGGCCCCCACTCATGTCTCCCACCACCCCCACCCCCCAGCAGTGCAGGGGCAGCCTCCACCAGGCCCCCACTCATGTCTCCCACCACCCCCACCCCCCAGCCACCAGGGTCACCCTCCACCAGGCCCCCACTCATGTCTCCCACCACCCCCACCCCCCAGCCACCAGGGTCACCCTCCACCAGGCCCCCACTCATGTCTCCCACCACCCCCACACCCCAGCAGTGCAGGGTCACCCTCCACCAGGCCCCCACTCATGTCTCCCACCACCCCCACCCCCCAGCCACCAGGGTCACCCTCCACCAGGCCCCCACTCATGTCTCCCACCACCCCCACCCCCCAGCCACCAGGGTCACCCTCCACCAGGCCCCCACTCATGTCTCCCACCACCCCCACCCCCCAGCAGTGCAGGGGCAGCCTCCACCAGGCCCCCACTCATGTCTCCCACCACCCCCACCCCCCAGCCACCAGGGTCACCCTCCACCAGGCCCCCACTCATGTCTCCCACCACCCCCACCCCCCAGCCACCAGGGTCACCCTCCACCAGGCCCCCACTCATGTCTCCCACCACCCCCACCCCCCAGCCACCAGGGTCACCCTCCACCAGGCCCCCACTCATGTCACCCACCACCCCCACCCCCCAGCCACCAGGGTCACCCTCCACCAGGCCCCCACTCATGTCACCCACCACCCCCACCCCCCAGCAGTGCAGGGGCAGCCTCCACCAGGCCCCCACTCATGTCTCCCACCACCCCCACCCCCCAGCCACCAGGGTCACCCTCCACCAGGCCCCCACTCATGTCTCCCACCACCCCCACACCCCAGCAGTGCAGGGTCACCCTCCACCAGGCCCCCACTCATGTCTCCCACCACCCCCACCCCCCTGCCACCATGTGCAGCCCCCACCAGGTCCTCACAATGTGCGTAATGGTCAGCCTCCACAGCCAAAATGCCCTACCAAGTAACCCATTCACCCACATGGAAATGGAAATCACATGTTACACCCCCAATGTTCATGAAGCAAATGAACCCATGTCCGTCACACACATATTTTCCAATTGAATGGGAAAACACACAACATGACATGCATGAAACCAATGAGATGAAACCACACAGTGAACAATGTTAAAAAAAATGTATTAGAAAAAAATACGAATGCTAAAGAAAGAAAACTAACTACAATGTAAATGTGAAAAAAGAAGCTGCATGTCCGCATAAAAACACAAAACTAGAAAATCTAATCCAAAAAATTTTGTCCAAAGTCAAATGTCAAAACTCTCCGTGCAACAAAGAACTATGTACAAAAATAACAAGGGTCCATCATCACAACAGAACTAAGGAAACCTCCTAAAAAACCTACCTAAATATCAACTATATACAAAAAGTGGAGCAGTGTCCGTCGACTCCAAATCATAAGAAAAACCAAAGGAAACCTAAAACTAAAGAACTATATACAAAGGCGGCGGGCAAGTCCAGCGGCTCACTCTGTGGTGTTCCGGGCCAGGGCATCATCGAACTCCTGTTCGATGTCCCGGAGGCGGTCCAGTTCCATGGCCCCGAGGGTCCGCAGGGACGACGCCGTGTCCTCCTCCAACCCCCTGCGGATAGCCTCGAGGCACTCGGCCCGCCTCAGGGCCCTCCGCATGGAGTTCTCCGCCCTGACCATTGTGAGCCGCGCCTCTTCCGCCCGCCGCCGCTCGGCACCTATGGCGTGGCCCAACCGCTGCCACACGGAAGACACTCTCTGTCCTGGGTCCTCCTGCCCTCCGGCCGATGCCTGCCCCTCCGATGTCGAAGGCCCCGAGCCTTCATGGCTCCCACCATCTTGCTGCTGCTGCTGCTCTGCCTCTGCCCGTGCACTGCCTCCTGCTGCCTGCACATCCTCCGCCGGCTGGGGTGCACCTGTTGATGTGGCCACCCCTGCTGGACGTCCGACTCCCGACTGTGGCAGGGATGCCTCCTCCACCAGCCTGGCCGCACTGTCAGAGGCAGCTCCACAGGGCACCCAGGTGACTGATGGGTGGGAAGATGGCACAGAGGACGACTGGCGCGTAGGGGGTCCAGTTGAGGAGGGGGTCGGAACAAGCCCCATCAGACGGAGGAATCCGGTCTGGGTGACCTGTCCCAGCAGGCTGACGTGGTCAACGAGCCATTCGAGATGACGTGCAGTCTCTCCATGAAAAGACTGCAGGTCACCTCGCATGGCCCGTTGACGCAACGCCACACCAGCCAGGACAGGCTCAACCCGGACCTGGATAGCCACGTCCGCAGGCAGAGGAAGGCCAGTTGACGTCAGCTCATCCCCTGCCTGAAAACGGGTCTGGACGTAGGCATCCCTGCTGGTGCAAGATGATGCAGGGACAGGATCGGGGACAGGATTGCACACAGGCACCTCCGCGGCCGCCTGTGCTGCCTCCTGTCCCTGGTCCTGGACTGCACCACTAGCACCAGTGGGATCCCCACCTCCAGACCCCGTCTCTGGTGCTTGCACGGCCTCCTCCTCCACCAGACCCCCCACCAACCTGGATGACTCCGTGCCATCTTCCCCTGTTGGGCCCTGTGGGGTCCCAGCTGCCCCTTCTGCTGCCGAGGAGTCCAACTGCAACCTCCGCCTCTTGGACCTCCCCCCGGCAGCTGCGGCCTGGGACGCGGCACCGGACTCCTCACTCCCCGACGAGATGACAACACGGGAGGGGAGCCGGGCCTTGCGTCTCCGGCTGGCGGTCGGATCCCCGCCGCTGTGCTCCACAGCACCTTCTCCGCCCTCTTCATCAGTTGACGCTGCAGACAGGGAGAAACAAAACACAGGCATCAGGGCACTGTACAATGGACACATACACGCATGACAGTTGCACATGAGTGGCATTGGCAAACCTCAGACATGTCATCACAATCCCCAACACACATGTCATTGCAACTGGCACACATGAGCCATACCACAGCCATATCGCAACTGCCACCACCATCCCTACACATACAACAGCATCAGCAGCCAAAGGGGAGCCATACATCACATGCAACACAGGAAGTGCACCACACATGTACACACACCACCACACTTGCATGCATGTCTACACCTCTGCCAAGTGTCGCACTGTTCAGACGGGCATCCATGTCACATCTGCCAATCAGGCTTCCACATACCGCTGTCACATGCATCCATGTAGCATCACTGTTGCACCTTTGACAAATACACACACATGCACATGTACACAGTGCTCATACATGCAGCCGAAAACAACATACATGCCTGACATCACGGACATGTCTACTTACATACACATTCATCCAAACATGTGTGCACGCACAACTGCATTTGCCATGCAAGCCCACACACACAAGCACCATCCATGTCTCACACATTACAGCCCTCGCATGTGTCAGCCCCACGGCCCTGTACACCCCCACCCATACTCCACCCCATACAAACAGATGTGCAACCGGCACAATGGGGAATGATCACCACACGCCCTGCTCACAACCAGGATGCATGTACACTCACCGCTCGACTCCAGACGGCTCTGCTTCTCTAGGACCTGGACGTGGAGCGCTGGGGATATGCGTTCCAGGACCCCCATCTGTTCTTCCGACAAGTGGCCCCGGCGCCCCTTGGCATCCGCTGCCTTCAAGAGGCGCCGGGCCTTGTTCAGGGTCCTGGACCTGAAGTCCTCCCAGCGCTTCCTGACATGTTGTAAGTCCCGGACTGCCACCCCCTCCGCGTTGATGGCAGTCACGATGTCAGTCCAGATCCGAGTCTGTCCTTCCTTGTCGGCGCGGGAACTTCCAAAGAGGGCATCATACTGCCCCAGGACTTGCTCCACCAGGACACCAACTTCGGTGGCACTGAAGCTGGTGCCCCTCTGCCTCTCTGGCCGGGGGTTGTCAGTGGTCGCAGATGGTGTTAGCCCCGACATGACAACCCCAGAGGCAGGAGTGGGTGGGCAACTGGGTCCTGGGGCTGGGCTGTGGAGCGATGGAATTCCAGTCGGGAGTCTTCTGTTCCAGCAGGGGTGGTCACAGCAACAGCACCCCTGGCTGATGTGCAGGCAGCAAATGGCAGTGCACGTGGGCAGCAGGCAGTCAGGCAGCAGCAGATAGCAGGTGGGAGCGTGCTCGGGGATCTGGGGGGCAGTAATTCGGCCTTCTGGGCAGGAGCGTGGTCTCCCGTGTGCTCACGCGTGGCCAGCTTGGTACGGAGTGAATTGGCACGTGAAAATCCTGCACGTCAGCGTGAAAACCGAGGAAAGGCCCTTAGCGCGTAAGCGCGTCAGCACGCATACGCGATTCCATTGGACCAAAGGCCCTCAGCGCGTAGGCGCGTCTGTGACGTGACCCGCACGGGTGTTTCCCACACAGCACGTGATGACAGAGCACACGTGGAAAGACTGCACGTCAGAGTCTCATCGCGTGTAATTGGACAAAAGTGCGTGTACACGCGATTGGCCTATGTACGTGTATATGAGGTGTGCGCGGACACTTACACACGCAAGTACGTCAGCGCACCTGTATCCCGGTGTACGGCCATTTCCACCAATCACACGCAATGAGACTCTGACGTGCAGTCTTTCCACGTGTGCTCTGTCATCACGTGCTGTGTGGGAAACACCCGTGCGGGTCACGTCACAGACGCGCTTACGCGCTGAGGGCCTTTGGTCCAATGGAATCGCGTATGCGTGCTGACGTACTTACGCGCTAAGGGCCTTTCCTCGGTTTTCACGCTGACGTGCAGGATTTTCACGTGCCAATTCACTCCGTACCAAGCTGGCCACGCGTGAGCACACGGGAGACCACGCTCCTGCCCAGAAGGCCGAATTACTGCCCCCCAGAGCCCCGAGCACGCTCCCACCTGCTATCTGCTGCTGCCTGACTGCCTGCTGCCCACGTGCACTGCCATTTGCTGCCTGCACATCAGCCAGGGGTGCTGTTGCTGTGACCACCCCTGCTGGAACAGAAGACTCCCGACTGGAATTCCATCGCTCCACAGCCCAGCCCCAGGACCCAGTTGCCCACCCACTCCTGCCTCTGGGGTTGTCATGTCGGGGCTAACACCATCTGTGACCACTGACAACCCCCGGCCAGAGAGGCAGAGGGGCACCAGCTTCAGTGCCACCGAAGTTGGTGTCCTGGTGGAGCAAGTCCTGGGGCAGTATGATGCCCTCTTTGGAAGTTCCCGCGCCGACAAGGAAGGACGGACTCGGATCTGGACAGACATCGTGACTGCCATCAACGCGGAGGGGGTGGCAGTCCGGGACTTACAACATGTCAGGAAGCGCTGGGAGGACTTCAGGTCCAGGACCCTGAACAAGGCCCGGCGCCTCTTGAAGGCAGCGGATGCCAAGGGGCGCCGGGGCCACTTGTCGGAAGAACAGATGGGGGTCCTGGAACGCATATCCCCAGCGCTCCACGTCCAGGTCCTAGAGAAGCAGAGCCGTCTGGAGTCGAGCGGTGAGTGTACATGCATCCTGGTTGTGAGCAGGGCGTGTGGTGATCATTCCCCATTGTGCCGGTTGCACATCTGTTTGTATGGGGTGGAGTATGGGTGGGGGTGTACAGGGCCGTGGGGCTGACACATGCGAGGGCTGTAATGTGTGAGACATGGATGGTGCTTGTGTGTGTGGGCTTGCATGGCAAATGCAGTTGTGCGTGCACACATGTTTGGATGAATGTGTATGTAAGTAGACATGTCCGTGATGTCAGGCATGTATGTTGTTTTCGGCTGCATGTATGAGCACTGTGTACATGTGCATGTGTGTGTATTTGTCAAAGGTGCAACAGTGATGCTACATGGATGCATGTGACAGCGGTATGTGGAAGCATGATTGGCAGATGTGACATGGATGCCCGTCTGAACAGTGCGACACTTGGCAGAGGTGTAGACATGCATGCAAGTGTGGTGGTGTGTGTACATGTGTGGTGCACTTCCTGTGTTGCATGTGATGTATGGCTCCCCTTTGGCTGCTGATGCTGTTGTATGTGTAGGGATGGTGGTGGCAGTTGCGATATGGCTGTGGTATGGCTCATGTGTGCCAGTTGCAATGACATGTGTGTTGGGGATTGTGATGACATGTCTGAGGTTTGCCAATGCCACTCATGTGCAACTGTCATGCGTGTATGTGTCCATTGTACAGTGCCCTGATGCCTGTGTTTTGTTTCTCCCTGTCTGCAGCGTCAACTGATGAAGAGGGCGGAGAAGGTGCTGTGGAGCACAGCGGCGGGGATCCGACCGCCAGCCGGAGACGCAAGGCCCGGCTCCCCTCCCGTGTTGTCATCTCGTCGGGGAGTGAGGAGTCCGGTGCCGCGTCCCAGGCCGCAGCTGCCGGGGGGAGGTCCAAGAGGCGGAGGTTGCAGTTGGACTCCTCGGCAGCAGAAGGGGCAGCTGGGACCCCACAGGGCCCAACAGGGGAAGATGGCACAGAGTCATCCAGGTTGGTGGGGGGTTTGGTGGAGGAGGGGGCCGCGCAAGCACCAGAGACAGGGTCTGGAGGTGGGGATCCCACTGGTGCTAGTGGTGCAGTGCAGGACCAGGGACAGGAGGCAGCACAGGCGGCCGCGGAGGTGCCTGTGTGCAATCCTGTCCCCGATCCTGTCCCTGCATCATCTTGCACCAGCAGGGATGCCTACGTCCAGACCCGTTTTCAGGCAGGGGATGAGCTGACGTCAACTGGCCTTCCTCTGCCTGCGGACGTGGCCATCCAGGACCGGGTTGAGCCTGTCCTGGCTGGTGTGGCATTGCGTCAACGGGCCATGCGAGGTGACCTGCAGTCTTTTCATGGAGAGACTGCACGTCATCTCGAATGGCTCGTTGACCACGTCAGCCTGCTGGGACAGGTCACCCAGGCCGGATTCCGCTGTCTGATGGGGCTTGCTCCGACCCCCTCCTCAACTGGACCCCCTACGCGCCAGTCGTCCTCTGTGCCATCTTCCCACCCATCAGTCACCTGGGTGCCCTGTGGAGCTGCCTCTGACAGTGCGGCCAGGCTGGTGGAGGAGGCATCCCTGCCACAGTCGGGAGTCGGACGTCCAGCAGGGGTGGCCACATCAACAGGTGCACCCCAGCCGGCGGAGGATGTGCAGGCAGCAGGAGGCAGTGCACGGGCAGAGGCAGAGCAGCAGCAGCAGCAAGATGGTGGGAGCCATGAAGGCTCGGGGCCTTCGACATCGGAGGGGCAGGCATCGGCCGGAGGGCAGGAGGACCCAGGACAGAGAGTGTCTTCCGTGTGGCAGCGGTTGGGCCACGCCATAGGTGCGGAGCGGCGGCGGGCGGAAGAGGCGCGGCTCACAATGGTCAGGGCGGAGAACTCCATGCGGAGGGCCCTGAGGCGGGCCGAGTGCCTCGAGGCAATCCGCAGGGGGTTGGAGGAGGACACGGCGTCGTCCCTGCGGACCCTCGGGGCCATGGAACTGGACCGCCTCCGGGACATCGAACAGGAGTTCGATGATGCCCTGGCCCGGAACACCACAGAGTGAGCTGCTGGACTTGCCCGCCGCCTTTGTATATAGTTCTTTAGTTTTAGGTTTCCTTTCGTTCTTATTATTATTTGGAGTCGACGGACACTGCTCCACTTTTTGTATATAGTTGATATTTAGGTAGGTTTTTTAGGAGGTTTCCTTAGTTCAGTTGTGTTGATGGACCCATGTTATTTTTGTACATAGTTCTTTGTTGCATGGAGAGTTTTTACATTTCACTTTGGACATGATTTTTTTGATTTGATTTTCTAGTTTTGTGTTTTTATGCGGACATGCAGCTTATTTTTTCACATTTACATTGTAGTTAGTTTTCTTTCTTTGGCATTTGTATTTTTTTCAATACATTTTTTTTTCCATTGTTCACTGTGTGGTTTCATCTCATTGGTTTCATGCATGTCATGTTGTGTGTTTTCCCATTCAATTTGAAAATATGTGTGTGACGGACATGGGTTCATTTGCTTCATGTACATTGGGGGTGTAACATGTGATTTCCATTTCCATGTGGGTGAATGGGTTACTTGGTTGGTCTTTTTGGCTGTGGAGGCTGACCATTACGCACATGATTGGGGATTGTGAGGACCTGGTGGGGGCTGCACATGGTGGCAGGGGGGTGGGGGTGGTGGGTGACATGAGTGGGGGCCTGGTGGAGGCTGCCCCTGCACTGCTGGGGGGTGGGGGTGGTGGGAGACATGAGTGGGGGCCTGGTGGAGGGTGCCCCTGGTGGCTGGGGGGTGGGGGTGGTGGGTGACATGAGTGGGGGCCTGGTGGAGGCTGCCCCTGCACTGCTGGGGGGTGGGGGTGGTGGGAGACATGAGTGGGGGACTGGTGGAGGGTGCCCCTGGTGGCGGGGGGTGGGGGTGATAGGGGACATGAGTGGGGGCCTGGTGGAGGCTGCCCCTGCACGGCTGGGGGGTGGGGGTGGTGGGAGACATGAGTTGGACATGGGTGGGGGCCTGCTGGCAGGTGCCCCACAGTGCTGGGGGGTGGGGGTGGTGGGAGACATGAGTGGGGCCCTGGTGGAGGGTGACCCTGGTGGCTGGGGGGTGGGGGTGGTGGGAGACATGAGTTGGACATGGGTGGGGGCCTACTGGCAGGTGCCCCACAGTGCTGGGGGGTGGGGGTGGTGGGTGACATGAGTTGGACATGGGTGGGGGCCTGCTGGCAGGTGCCCCACAGTGCTGGCGGGTGGGGGTGGTGGGAGACATGAGTTGGACATGGGTGGGGGACTGCTGGCATGTGCCCCACAGTGCTGGGGGGTGGGGGTGCAAGGGGACATGTGTTGGTGTTCATTAGTTCAAGGAGACATGTGCCTTTGCTGGGGGGCATGCCCATGTTGGGTGGGCTGCCTGCGGGACATGACCAGGGATGCAGGGTAGTCCCCTGTGGTGTGTGCTGCCTGCAGGGGCCGTGGAGGGTGTACAGGGTACACCTGGGAGGACCCACACTGTCAAATCACATGTGGGACTCCCCGGCACCCCTGAAATACACGTACCGTGCAGAAATCGCGTGTAAAACTTCCCGCGCACCGCTGAAATACACGCGCCCAGGCTATTCGCGTGTAAAACTTCCCGTGCACCCCTGAAATACACGCGCCCAGGCTATTCGCGTGTAAAACTTCCCGCGCACCCCTGAAATACACGCGCCCAGGCTATTCGCGTGTGGAACTTCCCGCGCACCCCTGAAATACACGGGCCCAGGCTATTCGCGTGTGGAACTCCCCGCGCACCCCTGAAATACACGCGCCCAGGCTATTCGCGTGTGGAACTTCCCGCGCACCCCTGAAATACACGCGCCCAGGCTATTCGCGTGTGGAACTACCCGCGCACCCCTGAAATACACGCGCCCAGGCTATTCGCGTGTGGAACTTCCCGCGCACCCCTCAAATTCACGCGCCCAGGCTATTCGCGTGTGAAACTTCACGCGAACCCCTGAAATACACGTAGCACGCTCCCCCAGGCCCGATCGCGTGAGGAACTTCCCGCGAACCCCTCAAATTCACGCGCCCAGGCTATTCGCGTGTGAAACTTCACGCGAACCCCTGAAATACACGTAGCACGCTCCCCCAGGCCCGATCGCGTGAGGAACTTCCCGCGAACCCCTGTAATACACGTAGCCCGCTCCCCCAGGCCCGATCGCGTGTGGAACTTCCCGCGCACCCCTCAAATTCACGCGCCCAGGCTATTCGTGTGTGGAACTTCCCGCGCACCCCTGAAATACACGCGCCCAGGCTATTCGCGTGTGGAACTTCCCGCGAACCCCTGAAATACACGCGCCCAGGCTATTCGCGTGTGGAACTTCCCGCGAACCCCTGTAATACACGTAGCCTGCTCCCCCAGGCCCGATCGCGTGTGGAACTTCCCGCGCACCCCTCAAATTCACGCGCCCAGGCTATTCGCGTGTGGAACTTCCCGCGAACCCCTGAAATACACGCGCCCAGGCTATTCGCGTGTGGAACTTCCCGCGCACCCCTGAAATACACGCGCCCAGGCTATTCGTGTGTGGAACTTCCCGCGCACCCCTGAAATACACGCGCCCAGGCTATTCGCGTGTGGAACTTCCCGCGAACCCCTGAAATACACGCGCCCAGGCTATTCGCGTGTGGAACTTCCCGCGAACCCCTGTAATACACGTAGCCCGCTCCCCCAGGCCCGATCGCGTGAGGAACTTCCCGCGCACCCCTCAAATTCACGCGCCCAGGCTATTCGCGTGTGGAACTACCCGCGCACCCCTGAAATACACGCGCCCAGGCTATTCGCGTGTGGAACTTCCCGCGCACCCCTCAAATTCACGCGCCCAGGCTATTCGCGTGTGGAACTTTCCGCGAACCCCTGAAATACACGCGCCCAGGCTATTCGCGTGTGGAACTTCCCGCGCACCCCTGAAATACACGCGCCCAGGCTATTCGTGTGTGGAACTTCCCGCGCACCCCTGAAATACACGCGCCCAGGCTATTCGCGTGTGGAACTTCCCGCGAACCCCTGAAATACACGCGCCCAGGCTATTCGCGTGTGGAACTTCCCGCGAACCCCTGTAATACACGTAGCCCGCTCCCCCAGGCCCGATCGCGTGAGGAACTTCCCGCGCACCCCTCAAATTCACGCGCCCAGGCTATTCGCGTGTGAAAATTCACGCGAACCCCTGAAATACACGTAGCACGCTCCCCCAGGCCCGATCGCGTGAGGAACTTCCCGCGAACCCCTGTAATACACGTAGCCCGCTCCCCCAGGCTCGATCGCGTGAGGAACTTCACGCGAACCCCTGTAATACACGTAGACCGCTCCCCCAGGCCCGATCGCGTGAGGAACTTCACGCGAACCCCTGTAATACACGTAGCCCGCTCCCCCAGGCCCGATCGCGTGAATGACTTCACGCGAACCCCTGTGATGCACGTACCCTGCAAATCGCGTGTGACACTTCCCGCGCACCCCGGTATACATGCACACGTATTTTTTGTCAGCGGGTGTCCGTGTTTGTGGGTACCCCTTTGCACGTCATTTTTCCTGGAGGCCCACAGTATGGGACATTCATCATGGCAGTATATAGGTGCTATTTGTTGGCGCACCTTTTGGCGCACATTTCTTACAGCCGCAGAGACGCTACCGCCTCCTTTCTTGTGGCGGTCGTGTTTGTGCCTGTGCGCTGGTTTGAGCGTGCGCTTTTTTCCCCTATTCTATTCCATGAATACGTGTTGTAGGCGAGCGTGTGGGCGTTCCGCGCACTTGTGCCCTGTACTTCCCCCGTGACGCCCACGTTTTGGCAAGTTGTTCCCCATTCCGAGTGTTACGCCCGTGTTCCGCCTACTTTTATTGCGTGCGCCGCGCTATGTGCGAATTTCGCTGTGGCCTGTGCGATTTTCGCTGTGACCTGGCGCACGCTGTTAGATGGCCTGTGCGCCAACGTGCGCCAACGTGCGCCGCGCACTTTTTTATCGCACATCCGCTGGTTTTCTCGCGCACGGCCTTCCATGAATCGACGTGCGCTGCTTTTCGTGCGATTTTCGCACTTGCACTGCGATTTTCGCTATTCCACTGCGATTCGCACGTTTTTGCCCACTTGCGCCGCGCTAATTATTCCATGAATCGGCCTCAATGTTTCTTTCGTTTTTAGCCATTGATATGTCCTTCTGTCGTCACCCTCGTATGTGTCTTCTTTTTTCAATATTGTGTTCATTACTAATGAAAGTCCTATGTTTCAGGGAGTCGATGGAGCATTAGTCCAAGAAGAAGGGGGAGCGTGCAGTTACGGGTCGGCGCAACAGCTTGCAGAAGTGTGCACCGCAGTTACATCGTCCCTTGATGTTCTTATGCATTTCGAGGTATGGATACTGACAGCTCGATCAAGCGAGATCATATGACGTGATTACATCTGCTATACTTCCTTCTTTATTAACGCAAGTACTATGTTTCAGGGAGATGACGGAGCTTCTTCTACAAGAACATCACCCCTAGTAGTTGATGCAGATTTCTGGGTGGTGACACTTCCAACGATCGAGCAAATCGAATCATATTTAGATATCCATTATTTATTTTAGACAACTGATCATTTGTGCAGGTCTATTTAGATGAGCCGTTGACGCCTGCACAAACTTTATGTTCTTTTTATCAAAATAGAAAACCATACTAATGCAATTACTGTGTTTCAGGGAGTCACTGAAGCATCATCTTCAATAATATCATCAATGGAAGTCTATGAGGAGCCCAAGGTATGGATCTTGACAGTTCCATCTAACTAGATCAATAATGCGTGAATAATTGTCGTTTGAATGTTCTACACAAAGCGTTCATTCTTGTTTTGCTATTGAGATGTACGTGGGTATTGGTCCCCAAGTACATTTTGTGTTTTTGATATTATTATACATACTAATGAAAGTTCTATGTTTCAGGGAGTCGATAGAGCGTCAGTGCGTGATGGATGTGCTTATCAGGAAAACATAGTCGTTGCAGCGCAAGAGGAAGTGGAGACATATACACATGAGTCGGAGCAACAGCATCCTGATGTTGAAGTTCGAGGCAAGAAAGTTTCAAAGAAAAGAAAGCAAAAGAAGGTTAGTGTCCTGGTCACTATATTATGTTGTTTTTCACTGTTAATAGTTCAATACTGTAAGTTGTGTTTAAACTGAACACCCCTTTTCCAATCTGTCCTCTAGTTGCGAGTGGGTGTACGAACTAGATCTACACAGACAGTGAAGCGAACGAGAGATGTTGCTTGTCAAACCTTTTGGCAGGGACTTGAGACTGGAGAAGCATCGTGCCAATGGGAAGAATATGAAGTGATTGACAACGGAGCTATACCACCACCAGCCATTGATAGTGAATGTCCTCCTGGTAGTTCGGATGCAGTCGGAGATCAATTCACAGAATCCACACCCGCAAAAACTAAGACCGCGAGAAAGTTGAAGAAATTGTTTTATTCACCCATCGCCGGAGAAGGAACAGATGTTGCAATGGAAGAGAATGAAGTAGGCGACAATGAAACACCATTAATATCACTGAACATAGCGGAAGACGATATCAGAGATTCTACCTTTCATGTGAGTGACATGTCCTCAACGTTACAGGCCGAACCAGCTGGGATGCAGAGTGACAGTATAAGGAAAGAGGCCAAATTCATTGTATTCGATAGTTGTTTGATTGATATTATTATTCGGATGAAATGTGGGCATTTGGTTGGTGGGGAAGTATGTGGGGAGCCATTGATTAATGTGACTCGTGCAATTCGAGGCACTAACCTTAAAATACATGCCACCTGTACAAAATATCATCCTTTCACATGGTCTGCACAACCTATGCTGGGACAACTGCCAGCAGGCAATCTACTTTGTGCAGCGGCTGCACTTTTTAGTGGTTCAAGTTTTAAAAAATTAGAGTCTTTCTTTCAGTTTGTGGGAATCCATTTCATTGCGAAAACTCAGTTCTACAAATACCAAACCGATTATCTATTTCCAGCCATTAGCGAAGCTTGGAGAATGGAAAAAATGTCTATTGATAGTACATTCGCGGGCAAACGGTTCAGGCTAGCCGGTGATGGACAGTGCGACAGCCCAGGATTTTCAGCCAAGTACTGCACCTACCACTTTCAGGACATGGAAAGTAAGAAAATTGTGAGTTCGGTGGTCGTGCAGGTGTCACAAAGTACATCCTCAGTGGCCATGGAGAAAGTTGGCTTTGTAGCATCATTGCAAGAACTACAATCGCGGGGAATGGTGATCGACCTGATAGCCACGGACAGACACGTTTCAATTGCCAAGACAATGAGAGAACAGTACAAAAATATAAATCACCAATTTGACGTTTGGCATCTTGCAAAATCAATCAATAAAAAATTGTCGGCTGCAGGTAAAAAAAAAGAATTGCAAGGTATTTCACAGTGGTCCAAGTCAATCAGCAACCATCTTTGGTGGAGCTCAAAAACATGTGGAGGGTCGTTGGAAATTCTACTGGAAAAATGGCGGTCAGTAATGCCACACTGTACAAACGTTCACCGATGGAACACGAACCAACATTTCCACAATTGTGAACATGGCCATTTGTCCACAGAGGAGGCACGGAAGAAGAAGTGGTTGATTCCTTCATCACCCACTCACAAAGCCATTGAAAAGATTGTATTTGATAAAACTATAACAAAAGCTTTGAGGGGACTCACGGAATTCTGCCACACAGGAGATTTGGAGGTGTTCCACAATATGTGCCTCAAGTACAGGCCAAAACGATTGCATTTTGGCATGGAGGGCATGATAAATCGGACTCTTTTAGCGGTCTTGGCACATAACCATAATGTTGGCCGTCAACAAAGTAGGACGACCGGAACTCTAGGGACGCTTCGCTACAATAAGGCCTTCACTAAAAGAAGTAAACAATGGGTGATCAAACCAGTGTTTGAGGATATGCAATATGAGTTTATTGAGAAACTTATTGTTGACGTCCTAGATAGGCACATAAATGGAGTTGTGAACGAACCTGTGCAGGGGACAACTGCATTGCCACCCAACATTGCATCTGTTCCATGTCCACCTAAAGAAGAACTCATTGAGAAATACACATCACGGTTTAAATGATTGTAATTTCATTGTCTGTTCTCTCAAGTCTCCTCATGTCGCAGGCCCATTGAATATGTGTATCTATCCAACCTTGTTCATTTGCGCATTAAATTAAACCAAACAGTAATATAAATCATTTTTCAAAAAATATAGAATGTCTCCGTATTTATGGTTCTGTGTGGCTGCAAAGCACGCAGACAAAATGCAAAGATGGAGTGTAAATTTCAAGTCCTGTGAGAATGCCTTACACTGAATGTAGCTAACTAGGAATGTGTGCTCGTTCAAAGTGAAGGTCAGCTGCTTTGATTTTTTCTCGGGTGCCAGAATGGCACACGACTCAGTATAAGGTTCTATTGTATTTTGACCTTGACAGGCCGGGACCACGTAAGAAACGATAATGAATATAATTTCAGAAACGAAAGCCATTTCATGTTCGTTCATTAGAAGAAATAACGTCGGCATAGAAGGAGTGGTATTTCGGGGCTGCCCTACGCACAGACGCAATGGAAAATGCAAATATAATGTAAGTAACTCTTTAGATGAGTTTATACCGCAATTTAATTACTATACAGTAGCTTTAAAGACGGGTTAAGTTGTACTTGTTCGTTCTATGTGGCATGTTGTTTTGTACCGCGCACTATCTTGGGGAGAACCGTCTACTTTTACGGAAGCACCTCAAAACCTTTGCTTCTGCTTTCTCTCTCCCTCTCCCCTGCTACAACTGGTCCACTGTCTGCGATCTCGGTCCTGGACCCTTCCACTCTCCACCTGCACTCCCTGTCAACCCCTGCACTGAGGGACTGTCTCAGTATCCTACAGCCCCCCCTTGACGTTTAAAACCCAGTTGCACTGTCCTAGCTATGAAATAATTTCCCGACCGAATATATAAAATGAATAATTTTAATAAAGATCTGATGGTGAGACTAATTTCATTGTTTATGTTTTTCAAACAGGTACATCATGCATTACTGCATGTGTCACGAGTACCAGACACCGGCGGACGGCTTTTTTAACCGCCAGTTGCTTCTCCGCGTGAACAACGTTACCACCCTGACCATTTTATGGGACGATCGCCAAGTACAAGTATGCCCTTACGCGGTACTAACGGCTAGATGCAACATACAGACCGTTGTGGTGGCCTAGTGCCTCGTTGTTGGAACAGCCATGCGATTATCAGTGCGACCGAAGAGCTTATTTTATCGTAAACCAACACCCTGTTTACTGCACACGAACATCGCTTGCATCAAGACGAACTATTTTGGATCGAGAGCAAATAAAAATGAAAATCGATGAATATTCTATAAACATTTGATGTCCAATAAATGTACTTTGCCAAATGTACAATCTTGCAGTTTGCTTTTAAACCACAGTTTCATATTCCGAATTGTGGCGCTGTATTGTGAGATGATCTAAGACCCTGTGTACAGCAAAGGAACATCGCGTGCCTCCAAAACGAACTATTTTGGATCGAGAGCAAATAAAAAAGAAAATCGCTGAATATTCTCTAAACATTTGATGTCAAATAAATGTACTTTACCAAATTTACAATCTTGCGGTTTGATTTAAAAGTACAGTTTCATATTGCGAATTGTGGCGCGCTGTGTTGTGTGAGCTGATCTGTGTTGATTTCCGGGTTCTGTGTGGAGTCGCGTAGAAGACGCCTGGGCGCGTTTGCCTACGCAGCACAGTCACGTCACGGATAGAGGCGGGGAATATGAATGTTTTGATAAAGTCTGTTTCAGGGGCGGGGGATTTGATTTAGTGCCGCAAAAGCAGGTGAGCCAGGGCGATGCGGCAAGTGATAGGATTATCAGAAAATGGCGGCTGATTTCGAGTGCGTTAATGGACGAAAAGTCGGGTAAGGTCCATAGGAAGGTTTTCTACGATCTACCGAGTTATGCTTAAAAACACATGGCCGAACCGTAGGGACAATAAAAAAAAAGTCCCGGAACTCTCATTGCTGACCCCTCCGCCCCCCTGTCCGCACCCAACCAACCTTGTCAGTTGCTGTTGGTTGACAGCTGTCTGTTTCCTGCATCTCCGTCAGACACTGTCTGGAGCTGTTCCTGCAGGAGCTGTCCTTTGCCTCGGGGTCCTTCGCCAAGGGGGCTGCACGGGCAGTGGGGCTGCCCTGGGGGCTGAGCTAATGAGGTCAGCGGCCAATGGGGGCAAGCTGTGGGCAGGGGAGAAAGACTGGCAGGGAAGGATGCTGAGTAGGGGGAGAGAGAGTGCCAGAAGGCGCAGAAGAAAATTCAAAAGAAACAGGAGAAAAGAACAACAAAGGACCGCAGGAGGGGGTTAAAGGCTCACCTGAAACTCCAGCTGGAAAATGGAGATCAGCTGGGTCCTGCACACTGATGCAGCTTGCAGTACCAAGGTCAGCTGCCAATGGGCGGATGCAGAGGGCTGTGGGCAGGGGAGGAAGACTGACAGGGGATGGGGCTGAGTAGGGGGGAGAGAAAGCGCCAGAAGGCACAGAAAAAAGTAAAAAGAAATGGGAAAAAATGAAGACGAAAGGATCGCAGTAAGGGGGTCAGCTGAGAGGGTTAAAGGCTCACCTGAAACTCCAGCTGGATAAACGTTAGCTCACTATTCTTGGGAACTGTAGTTCCCACAAGAAAATGTATTTAAACATTAAGAGTCAGTGACACTGCACAGAGGGTGCTATGTAACTATGCGAAAAGCAGATGCCTATAGATTTTACCAGACTCCATTAAACAGTACAAAAAACACAGTCAGAGAAAAACACACGCGTGAGTGGCAAAAAGCTCCACTCACTCAGGAGGTAAAAAAATCAAAAAGATGCTGGGGTTCTGGGGGTTTCTAAGGTTAAAGGGAATTCGCACAGAAATAATTCCCCCTCATATCCTTACCAAGCATGAAAGACACTGATAGGGAGTGCAGGTGAACATTTGCTCACTGGAAAGCTAAATACACCAGAAGGGTCAAGGAACTAGAATGAGTACTGTCCTGCTGACTGACATATGCTTTGACCACTTAGATATCAACAGTTTTTAACAATTCAACAATTGTGATGCAAAAGAACAGACCCTTTGTAATCGCTGACAGTTTTGTACAATTTGGCAAATGAGCCACTTCTGCTGTGGGCCACAAACCCAGAGCAGTTGTAGATCCCCAGGTCACCCCTAATTCCTTCAGATTTGCATCCACACACATCAGACATTGTTAGGAAAGATTCCTCTTTACTACACCTTTCCTTCCATTTCTATGGACCCCCAAACTTTTTGATTTTATTTTTGTATCTGACATGTTCTTTTTACAGTGCAGTGAAACCTTAGGCTTCACTACACTGGCTTTTACTCATCTGTTATGGGGAAATCATACATGTCCTGCAGGCTGTCAGTACTGGGAAACGGTTCTACGTGATTTCATTGCTGCACTTTTCATCGCAGGGTTTTTTTCCGCGATGTTTTTTTTGAAAAAAACATCAAATTTCTTTGTTTTTTTGGTGGTGGTAACTTCCCCATGCCCCCCTTTCAATTTGTTTCTTTTTTTTTACATCCCGAACACCCAAACCCATTTTTTGAAAAATTTACCCCCCAAAAAATTAAATGTTTTTTTTTACGAAAAAAAATTGCGGCAAAAAACCCCGCAATTAAAAGTGCGGCGATGAAATGACGGTATACCCTGGGAAACAATGGGCCTCATTATAAGTGTTGCGGTCCGGAATGTTGGGTGCCGGTTGCACTGTACCGGCATCAATTTCTGGACCGCCACACTACAACTCAGTGCGTGGCGTCCGCCACGCCCGGCAAGTCTGGCCTGCCTGGTGCAACGGCACCCACCCACAGAGTTTCCACGGACGCACCAGCACTGTTAGCTACGGTGCCAGTGATTCTGTGTTCCCATTCCCTTGGAGTCCTATGGGGCTCTGTGGGAATAGGGACTAACATTGTCCAGCGCCTGACTTCCCAATCCGCCGAGATTTTATAATGTCCTGCTAGCACAGGGAAGTCAGGTGCTGGAAGGTTTTACGAGTCTGGAGGCAACCCACCAGAAGCACCGACAGGATTACCACCGGACTTTTAATGAGACCCATTGGGCCTCATTATAAGCTTGCCTGTCCGGTAACAACAGTACCGGTAAGCTTGCTGGTACCGTTGTTACCAGACCGGTAAACTATGAGTTCTGCTCACGGGTGCCTTCCCGCCCGCCAGGTCTGCCGGCACCAGCGAGCAGACCATGTCTGATGCACCGCCATCATTCATGAATGAATTCATGAATGGTGCTGGTGCATCTGCCCTCCCCATTCCCATTGAGCCCTATAGTAATTATTACCGGCACCTGGCAATGGGGAAATACAGGGTCCGCCAGGGCTGTAATGCCCCTGTATTTCCCCATTGCCAGGCGTCAGTAAAGTTTTAAAGGTAAGGCTACCGCCGAACTTGTAATGAGGCCCATTGATTCCCTTAGTGTAGTTACTTTGTTACTACTTTTAGTAACTTGTTATCACTTGTGGTAACCTTTATCATTCTACAATGCAGTACAATGGGCTAAACACTTTTTGTTTTGCCCTACGCTAACACTCAGAGGATTTTGGTTACTCTAGGTGTGCTAAATTGACAAGCGGGTGGCAGCAGTGACTTTTAACCATTTTTGGTGAATTTCGTTTTTGCCTTACCGCGTTTGACTACCAACTGTGGCTAGTGATCAAACATGGCCATTCAAAAACTTCCTCTTAAAATGTTACAGTTGCAAAAACCAATTAGGTGTTCTCCCCACTTATTAAAATGATCCACCGGTCCTGACAAAGCTCCTGACATCCACGAGGAACCTTCCAAAATGAGAGGTTCTCTGAGTAGTTAGGCCAGTGCAAGATAACATAAGCTTTGTTTCAATGTTATTATTATTACTGCAATACCTGCAACTACGGTCTAGTATAGAGCCCTGGGGGACACCAGAGGTGGAGATGGAAGAAGGAGAGGAGAAGGAGCCCAGGCTGATTTGGGAAGAGCAGTTGGAGAGGAAAGAGGAGAGCCAATCCAGTGCCCGTTCAGAGATACTAAGCATATCGTGGAGCCTTTGTATGAGGATGGAATGGTTAACTGTGTCAAATGCAGAGGATAGATCGAGAAGGATACGGACAGCTGGGGAGTTGGAGTCCAGAGATGCAAGCAGTTCTTCACGGATGTACAGAGAGCAGTTTCCATGACTCTGGATGCTTGGAATCCAAATTGATGGTCGTGGAGTCCTCCAACAAGTTCAGTGTGAGAGTTAAGTTGGGGCAAAGCCAGCTTCTCAAGTAGCGTCCCCAGGAAGGGGGTAATGGAGATAGGCCGATAGCTGGCAGGGAAGTTAGGGTCAGGGGATGTTTTTTTCAGAAGTGGGCGCACAAAGGAGTGTTTAAGGAAGGAGGGGAAAGATCCAGTGATAAAGGAGTGATTGCAGAAATCAACGAGAGAAAGGGCAAGGGAGTCAATGTTATCCTTGGTAGCCCTGGATTGGAAAGGGGCGACCTGTTTAGAAGAGACCTTCTTGGTGCGGACAACTCTGATAACTTCTTCAGGAGTACAGGAGAAAAAGAGGAAATGGAGGAGGGAGGGGGGAGTGTGGTGCGGGAGAGCGGGATGGGTTGTGAGGGAGTGTAGAGAGGGTGGTTAGGATGTCCTGAGCTTTGGTGACAAAGTGTGAGGCCATTGCATTGCAGAGGTCCTGGAAGGGAGAAGGGGAGGAGGAGACTGCAGAGGGGTTGGCTAGTTCCTGCAGATTGTGAAAAGTTCAGCTGTGTTATTGGATGTGCCGGAGACTTGTGCCTGAATGTGGGCTCTTTTCTTTGCATGGATGGTGATTCTGTATTGCCTTTGGAGCAGGCGGCAGGCCAGTTTGTCTGGGGATGAGCCTGAGGTTTGCCCCTTCCATTCTGCTCCCCCGCACCTTCGTTTTAGGGCTGCAAGTTCAGTGTCATACCAAGTGTTATGCTTATAGGCAGGTTTCAGACGAGTCCTTATGACTGGGGCAAGAATGTCAAGAGTGTTGTTAATGGAAAGATAGAGGTTGCTGAGGGCAGAGTCTGAGGTAGAGTCAGAAGTCAGGGTGTGGGGGGGAGTGAAGGTAGAGGTGAAGGGAGCCACAGTCACTCGTTTCAGCGGGCGGGTGTTAGTGAACACATTTGGTGCAACTTTTGGGGGGTGGGGGCTGTCAGGGTGCCATGAGACCCATATGGGAGGAGAGGAGAGAGTGGTCTGACCAGTAGAGAGGGGTGACTAGTGGAACGGAGATAGAGAGATAGGTTAGAGTAGGAGGGTATCCAGGGTGTGTCCAGCTGTGTGGGTTGGCCCGAAGGGAGTCTGGAAAGAGAAAGCAAGGAGCAGAGGTCCGAGAATAAAGTGGATGCAGAGCCAGGGGAGTCCTGTTGAATGTTGAAGTCACCCAGGAGGAGAAGGTTAGAGGTGGAAGAAAGTAAAGAAGAGCAGAAGTCGGCCCATTCAGAGAGGAAAAGCGAGGTGGTGCCTGGAGGCCGGTATATGGTAGCAATAGTCAGGGTGGAGGTGGGAGAGGTGACCAACTTGCAAACCAGGCATTCAAAAGAGGAGTAGATCTGGGTAGCTAAAATGGAAGCAGGAACCCACTCAGGGAAGATTAAGGCAACCCCCCCAACCCCCCGCCGGTGAGGTTGAGGCTTGGAGATGATCTTGAATAAATAAATGATATTTTATTTATATTGCGCTTGTACACAAGTGTTTCAGAGCGCGAAAAGCTGGCAGGGAGCCAAAAGCAGTGACTGAGCTTTTGAACCAAGTCTCGGTATAAGCGGGAATGTTGAGGTCAATGTCTTCAAGAAGGAGACAGATGTGAGAGCAGTGTTTGTTGGCTGAGCGGGCGTTAAGAGTCACCAGGTGGAGGAAGTCCGTGCTTTTGAAGGTTTTCTGAGGTGGGGTACAGGGGCGTGGTACATCATTCCGAGGCGGGAAAGAGGGAGAAGGAGGGATGCAGGCAAAGGAAGGAAGTTAATGAGGGAAGGTAAGAGGTGGTCAAAGAGGGGGAGGTTGGGTTGTGGACCCTGAACCAGAATGGTGCCAGTGTGTTACACATTAATGAAGCAATGAGAGGATGCAAAGCCAGCCAAGAGGACTTCCCACTTGGTGCCACCGCTAATAGAGGGGTGTGAGGAGTGAGAGAGAGAGTGGAGATGAGATGGGGGTTCCAGAGATCAGGAGAAGGGACAGAGAAAAGGATATCAGTGATATCCTCTCTAGAGGAAGCACTGACATAGGTGTCTGCAAAGGGAAGTCCAGGGTTTGCACTCAGGATGTCTTTGTTGTGCCTCTTCCTGCCAGACTTGGAGAGAGAAGGAGGGTAGGTGATAGTGTAGCAGTTATAGAATATAGGAGAGGTGGAGAGAGCCGTAGTTAGACAGAGCATTAACAAGGACTGCGGGAGGAGTGGCAGCACCGCACAGTTCTGGCTGAAATCACTAGGAGGCCTAGTAGACTGAGGTTGGAGAGAGTAAGAGAAACTCAGGAGAAGTAGAATTACAATTGGTGGGTGGTACAGGGAGTTGAATAAACTATACACACACCCACATGCACATTTTAAAAGGAGGCAGCAAACAGTGCAAGGCAGATGGTACAAAAGGAATGCTAAACACCCAAATTCGAATTTTAAAAGGAGGCAGCAAACAGTAATTTGTAATTGTGTTTGTTTGTAAAGCGCACCAAGCGCTAAGGCATCTGGGCGCATTTCTTAGTGTTACACAGTTACATATATGCATTACAGTGATACATAAATACATTACTTACATATTTACAATGATCATCATTGGGCATTAAGCATATTGATGTTAGACATATTTACATGTTACAGGGAGGTATTGCATATCACAGGCAAGAGAAGACGTAGGAGTAACGTACAGTGTTGAAAAGCTAATAATTCTTTGCTAGTAGCCAGATTTAGACTTTGCTTCTGAAGGAGTGGTAGGATGGTTCAGATCTGAGTGAGTTGGGTAGAGTATTCCACAGTTTAGCATCAAGCACAGGAAAACTACTACCCCCGCCTTCTGTAGCTTAAACCTTGGGATCAAGGCAGTGTGCTTGTGCAGCTCTAAAAGGGCAGTCAGAGGTGTTGCGTGGGAATAGATTTGACAAGTAACACAGTGCGAGGTTTGCGAGGCATTTATGCGTGAGTGACACTGATTTTAAAGGCACATGGTACACAAGGAATGCTAAAACACCCAAATGCAAAGGCTTGGCAGGCTGAAACATGATGGTTTGCAGGGTTTCCCAGAGTTTTGCCAATGGTTATAAATGCTTTGAAACCTTCCAGCTATCACCTTTCTGTTTTGCTTATGTGGTAAGTAGCCCACAGTTTCTTTTGTTAGATGGGATAAATAGGGGAAGGATGTGTTGCAGGTTGCAGTAATTGCAGGTTTTTTTTTAATTTTAAAATGTAAACAGCAGCAGCAGCTCCATGACATCATCGCTAGAAAAGGACAATTTTATTATTTTATTTGGTCCTTCATTTCTTGCTTAAATCAAGCCTTCTTCAGCTTCTAAGCACTGGAACAGGAACTGAACCCACGTTGCACTGCATCTTCTTGTTCCCAAAGCAAGTGTGTTGCCCTTGAGCTATCCTTCCAAACATATATTTTTTTTTGCTTGAGGAAGCAACAGATGGTTTACTTAAAAGGCGGAAGGGCAATTTGATGTAAATTAGTTAGTTAAATTAGTTATCTCACCTTGCGTATATCTACAGTGTGTCTGTGATGCAGGTCTCGCAGATCTGGGTCAGGTCACACAGTGCCCAAGCTAGATTGGTGGAAGAAGCCACTAGGGCACACCCCTCTCATCAAAGGCCCAATGGCTCACTGGGTGTGCAAAGCAGACGAGAAACTGAATACTGCATGCTGCGCTTGCCCATTCTCTAGCCCCCATACTCTGCCTGTTGCTAGAGTACTGCTAGAGTACTGGGTATAAGCTGCACAGACAGCCCCAACTCTGAACCCAACCATTCAGGCATTCTTCACTAATGGACTGCCAACCTGTTAGTGATGGCGGCTTCATGGTTTTAGATCTTTGGATCTAGATTCCAGGTGAAAAAAGCTGTGGCACATTTAGCTGCATTTAAAACCACCTTTTTCAGGTGCAATTCAGATATCTACTGTTCGCACTGCCTCTTTATCCAGTGGCCAGGGGCCCAGGGGCCACAAGGACAGGTCTAGGGGTAGCAGAGGGGGAGCCATTGGTAACAGCTACTACCCCTGGAAACCCCCAAATGACGTCCCCGACAGAGAAGCGTTTATATCGTCTGAGTAACACAGAGCCCTGGGCTGCCTAGTTTTTCGCTTTTGCTCTCAGAATTCTTTCACTCGGAGCATCAACTAAGCTTTAACTTAAACATATACCCAAGTGTGAGAAAATGTACACTTTTTCTCAGGGTTCTTGGTTCAAACACCTTTTTCCCTCATGCAACCATGCTTTAGGATTAGTATCTTTGACTTTAGGACATTTATTTCCGAGCCTTTTTTTTCTTTTTTTAATAAACATACAGTTTATCAAGTTGGTGCTTCAGGTCTATAGCTGTCTCAGACCAGATCATTGGCATACAGCAACCAGCTTATCATTCTTCTGTCAATGCACAGTGGAAATCATCTTGCCTGCTTCAAAGTATCGCCTAAATCTGAGAATGAATAACGATGGTGCCAGGGGGCACCCTTACTTCAAACCCTTAAATGTTAATATCTCCCCCAACAGGCGTCCAGCTAGAATCAATCTCACTCTCAGTAAAGTCGAGGCATATAACGCGTTAATTGCCTCAAGCAAGTCATTCGTGCAAGCCCACTTCGACATCTTAAAGCAAAGAAGAGTTCTATTCACACTGTTGAATGCCTGAAGGCTACATACAATTTAGTCTTATTTCTAAGAGCTCTGGTTTTAAAGATGTTAAGAAAGATTACATTCAGACCGGTCCATGAGCCTTTTACAAACCAAACCCCGTCTGAAAAGTGTCCTTCCGATTAGCCACCTCAATTCAATTTGCCAGGCGCACCAAACCAATGATGCAGACAACTTTCCAGCTACATCCAAAAGGGCAATAGGGCGATAGTTGTTTGGATCAGCCCTATTTCCCTTTTTGGATATTAGGATAGTAATAGCTGCTCTCCAAAAAAGAGGAACCTACCTAGTTTTCACCACCTGATCGAACAACTATATAAGGTTCTGTCCATAGCTCTGGGTCTCGCTTTAAAATTGCATTTGCCAGCCCAACCGCTTTCTTAATCAATGCATTAATGTCCTCCCTCTCATGCAGAATTAAACGCTCCCTATCTGAACGCCCAACGTCTACCTTTGCCTGGAGTTTAGGGTCTGCAAATAGTTTTTTATAGTGATTGATCCAGACTTCTTTCGCAACAGCAGTCACCTGGAGAGCTGACTGCAGAGTATCTGCCTTTTGCATTTCACTTTTAGCATATGTTCGACGTCATGCTGTAACATAGAAGCCTTATGGGCTCGCAACCAATTATATTGTTTTTTCTCTGAATCATTCATCTTGGAGCATCTGGTTTTGACAGTGCACTTATCCATGTTAGATCTACTCTGCACTGTTTCCTTTTCACAAAGAGCTTGACATCAAACACATATCGATACCGAAAGTTTGTTTTCCCTGTATTACTTTTAACTTCCACAAAAGTTGCAAATTACTTGTGTAGTCAAGAACTTCTTGCACCATTTTCCCATTCCAATTACCTACACCTTTCCCGTAGAACTCTGAACTTCATTATCTGTTTCATTCAGAGTTCATTTCTCCCCTGTGATATTTCTAATTTTGGGGCATATATCTCCTTTAATCACTCTCTCTTCACCCCATCTCATTCCTAAAATCTTGTGTAATCTTGTGCAATCCATGGTGTCAGTCTGGGATCCTCTTACCCAAGTCGGCTTACTCGGGATATCTCCCTGTCTATAGAAATTCAGTATAGGCAGGTCTCTTGTGTCCATAGCTCTTAACCGGATGAGCCCCCTCTTCTCAGTCAAATTAGAATAAGCATATGACTATCCCTTTTTGTTTCTACAACCAATGTTTAGATCTCCACATAAAACAAGCATTTGATTATCCACACTAATGTAACATTCGTCCATCGACTCCAAACCCCTCTCTTCAAACACCTCATCCATAATAGCTGCTGGGTTCCAATTTATTTAATAATTACACTGTCCTCTCTATCTGGATAAACCACAGGGTCCCACCTCAACTTGACCATTTGCATGAATGGATTCTGGGTTTTCAACTCTTTAATAGAGATCCCAATAGCTATCAGCAGACCAGAGGAGGGCCTCCCCATCTGCCCCTTTATTGCCGGGTTTAAGTGTGTGACAAACCCACCCAGAAATCGGATTTGAAGTCAGCCAGGTTTCCTGTTAGAAACTTATATCCTGATCTTCAAATCTAAAATCCCCTTTCCTAACCAAATGAGAGTGCCCTCTCGTGTTCCAGCACACCATAGTTGTATAATAGAACCCTTAAAGATTGTCTGCTAACATTTGTGGTTAGTCACCAAAGCTTCTTCTAACCATGACCCTTCATCTACAGTTAAGAGACCCGCCACTGATTCCATCCCCACTTTCCTCTCAATTTCCCTATTTCACTCACATGTAACCCTTGTAGGGTATCTACTTTCTCTCCAGAAGGACTCTCCTTTCCCTCCTTCTAGTCGACTTCTGTCATGTTCCTTGTCCGGATAAACTTCCATTCCACTACAACGATCGTTACAGAACCTTTTCATCTGCTTGCTGTCTTTTTGTTCTTTCACTATGGGCCATAGTTGAGATTCGTGATGAACTACCATTAAATCAAAGCCCAATGGTAGACGATAAAAGGTTGCTTCCAGCAGCATCTGCTTCACCAAGTTAGACTCTAAATGTAGCAATATTCGATCCAGTTGTGTTTCACTTGAAAACTATAAAACGTATGTCTCTGGAGCAGATTGCTCGTAACTTGGGAATGTGGTGCACCAGTTCTATTGCATTCCTGCGTTTTAAAATTACATCTTTGTGTACGTCTATCAATTTCTCCACAAGCACACACTTATCTAGATCTCTGTTGCTAACATTTCTTGGACTCATTTGCCTACCTCCCCCTTTCTCTTTTGTGGGCCCAGCCCGATCATTCTCTCTTGTCAACTAATACTTTATGTCCACAGTTTGTCTTTTTTGAGCCAAAGACAAACGTTTTGGGAAATAACTTGAGTCCCCTCTCCGTTGTGGAGTGCTTTCGAAGGTATTTCCCTTATCTAATTCTGTTGATCCTTTTACTTTTGTATGCACTTCATGAAGACACTCAGTTTCTTCATCAATATCCTTTACAGTATATGTCGACAAATGGATTAAGGCCTTTTGCCCGCCCTCCTCATCTTCCCCAATTGTTCTTGCCTTTGTATTAACCATGTTAGGCACAACAGATGTTATAACTCGAAGATTTTTCATAGTCTTTGTCACTTTCTTACTCATCACTATTTGGTCTGGAGATTTAAGGGGAACAGCCAGAGTACAAAATAAAGTTCTTGAATCATTACATTTTAACTTCAGCACCATTTTGACATTTTTTATTTCCTTCCTTAGTCTAAGACTTTTTTTTCCCTACTTCTTCTTTTTTCTTTTCTGAAATATGAGATATTCACTTGGCAAATTCTCTTGTGCAACTTCCATTCCAGCATCGACCCCAACTATATCCACCCCTCCTCCTTCCCTCAACCGAACATCTCGAGAGTCGTTCTCCACCATAATCAAACATCTCTCCCGTAATTCCAGTGGAGCAGGTTATGCTATGATATGATATGACATTTATAACATGCCTATACACAAGTGTTTCCTCTGGGTCGTTGTCCCGGTCACGTTGTATCACTGATTGCACGGTTTGTGGAAGTTGTGATATATCAGTGAGCTGGTCTACATTAAGGCCCACAGCCCCCTCCTTCATAGGTTCAATTATATAAAAAACTTTGTCTGCATCTATTTACATTAAGATCCAAATTAGGCCCCCACACAGAATGTTCAAACGCTGGGACACTTATGTTTCTCATGGCTGTAATGAACCCCTCTATGTAAATCATTTTAGAGTGTGACATTGCCAACACATTTCCCCCGGATCTTTCACATTGTCATTAATACTCTCCTATATTTTCAAAAAAGGGGCCAGGAGAATTGTCAATGCTGACATATATTTGAATTCTCAGATCTAAAAGGGTCCACACTTGTCCCTCTAGATAGCGATCTTACTTTACTCAACGCCTCGGAGGTCATGGAATCTGACATTACAGAAGGTGAAGAACCTAAAGGTTGCCTGGGATGTCCAAACTGCAGGTACAACTCTTCCGGCTCTTCCTGCTGAAACCTTGTTCGAAGTAAAGATATCTCTAATACCACTGAAGACTGGTGGCTCGTCCCGACTCTATTTCGTTGCAGTTTCTCAGATAGAGAATCTCTCATAGTTGCAGACCTTTAGCCAGAGTCCACCATCTCTATCATACATGTAATATGTTCAAAGTCCAGAGTTAATCTCCTTTCCAGGACTTCTTCCAGATGCAAATCAGGCTTACTAATATGGAATACAGAGTCATGGGAATTGTTAATAGACGCCAGTGATAGAGAGAGGGCAGGGACAAGCGCGGACGTTGGCTTGGTCTTGGTCAGCAGAGATACCTCTATTTTCTGCTGCACCTTCACCCCAGCTCTCTCTAGTAGCTCTGCATCCATAACCTCCCCTGCTTACACTGACCCAACCTCTTTACCCATTGCGGTCAAGCTAGAAAAATATGCGGTGATCTTTTTGACCCCTTGTTTCAATGTTAACACCAGGGGCCCCTTCAGGTACTGCCCTCCTCTTTGTTCGCCCCCTTTGGGGTAACTGGGCACACTGTACATTATGGAGACTCTGGAATCTTCAAGATCTCCCAGGCACAGTCAGACTCAACACTTTCCTGTATACCTGACCACGCAATCATGTTCGGGCCTCTTATTACATTGTGTTCCACAAAATCAAAACAAACCTCCGCAATATCCTTTACCAGTTGCTGCTCATGGATAACAGCACTCGCCACCCTCTGAGGTTTTATCTCACTCAGCAAAAATTTTACTTTCAACAGTTTGTTACGAACATTAGAGTCCTCACGTGCAGCAGTCACCGTTGGTGGACTCATATTTGTAGACAAATGTGCACTCAGTGTTTGCACTCCCGGGTATCGCTGTTGAAATATACAGCTCCTCAGACTACATCCTGTGCACTTTACAATCACTTGGTGCATCCAATCTCGCGTCCTCCTGCAAACCAACTGCATTACGACTGTACTCTGCCGGCACTTTTCCCAGAGCACAATTTGTAGAGCTCCGCCTCAGCCCTTGCCTCAGGTTGTTAACGGTTAGCCACCAACAGTAGAAAAACAGTAGCGGAACGGTCTGCTCATACCGAATATGTGGAGCAGGGATTGCGGGGATTGCGGGGGTGTCCCCCGCTCCCTATGATCGGTATGTATTAGCCTTGGGGAGTTGCAGAGATGGCCGTTATGGATTTGACAACGCAGGGCTGAAGTGTACCAGGTGGCGAGCAAACAGGTAGGTAGGTAAGGGGGTGGGTGGTGGTGTTTGATCATCTGAGAATTGATCGCATGCAGGCTTTTTTTTTTTTAACAGTTTGCTGCGATCAATTCACACACGATCAAAAACCCCCAAACCTGCTCATCTGCAATACGACTGTACTCTGCCGTACTGTTGCGCCAGCGCTTCACACTGTGTGAGAAACCTGAGGGTGTTCTTCTTTGCATTTTGCGAGTATTCAGGAACCACATTGTATTATTGTGTGTGCGAGTGGCAGAGAGCAAAGCACTCTCATGTTTGATTGAGAGGACTGAACCGAAAGTAGTCTCTTGGAACTACATTTCCCAGGATCCCTGGGGTATATTTCCTTTGTCCAGGCGCTTCAGCGCCGGCGCTTCTGTGTCGCGCCGGTCTTCACCGGTCATCGCCGCAGCTCGCCAGCTTGCTGGTAATTTCTGCGTCTGCAGGGCCATTGACTAGCCGGCTCACATATCGTCTCTCCCACAAAGTAAGTTTTAGACATTTCTTGCCCCTGCTTACTCATGTGTTCAAAGAAAACACTGAGCCAGTCCAACATGAGCAGACCCAAGATTGCAACGTTGCTAGTTGTATCTCTCTCTCTTCTTAACACACGCTCGCTATATAAGCATGGTGTCGAAATCTCCGACCTTACCAATGATCTAATGCCTGATTTTTTTTTTTTTTTTGGCATAACCAAAACCTGGCTCAACCCTGATCTTCCTACCCAGGCCACACTCTCCTTGCCTGACAACTATACTCTCTTCAGAGCAGTCCGTCTGCTAGGCAAAGGTGGTGGAGTGGCAATGATGTGCAAGTCAAGTCTTGAATGTCATGAAATTCCCCACACTTCCCCGGAAGGCTGTGAGAGTCTATGGGTGAAAACAAAACTTCCCCACACACTACACTAAACACACTTAAGATCTATCGTCCTCCCAAAATCATGCCTCTTTTTGAAGAACAGTTTAGTGATCTCCTAGCCCAGATCTGTGCCACCAAAGGCCCTGTTGTTGTTATGGGTGATTTTAACTATTGGGCTAGTGACCAGCAGGACAAAGCAGGAACCAACCGCATGGATACCATCACCTCCTTTGGCCTCACCCAGTGGATGGAGTCTCCCACGCAAAGCAAGGGACACACCTTAGACTGGCTTTTGTCCCAAAATACCAACATTTTCGACGTCCTGGTCACACCGTGCATCTGGTCGGACCATTTTCTCATCCAAGCCAAGATTTCACTACCATCTCCTCCTCCCAAACTTAATATGAACCCACATATTCAAAAAATGTCTCGCAACCTAAAGAATCTAACAGCCCCAAAACTTAATGCACTACTGTTAACTAAGCTTCAACCCCTTGACAACTTTGATGATCCCTCAAAACTGATTAACCATCTGTCAACCAACATCAAAAAAGCAGTTAACGACCTTGCCCCATTGAAGATGAAGGCAATAAAGACCAAAACCACAAAGAACACGTGGTTCAGTAATGAAATTCTTACAGCCAGACAAGAAAAGAGAGCTCTCGAAAGAGCCTGGAGGAAAGACCCCAACGATAATACCCTAACAAAATATAAAAAATCCATCCTCGACTACAAAAAAACTCATTATAGAAGCAAAGGCCACACACTATAATGAAAGAATAGTGAATGTTAAATCTAACACTGGGGAGCTATTTAAAATCTTAGCAGAATTTCAAAATCAGCCTCCCCCACGAACAACATCATCAAGGACGATAAGTGGTGTCAGGGCATTCATGATGCCTTCCTACTCAAGATTAATTCTTATAAAGAAAGTATCAGCAAAGCCCTTGGTAACGTAGCCGTTTCACAATCTACTACTGATACCACTTCACCCAATACCTGTGAAAACACTATCCCTCCATTCTCATTCACGCACTATTCTGAAGATGAAGTATTCAAAATCATTTAGGACCTCAAAGCCACATCCTGTCCAGCGGACGACTGCCCCACCAGCATTCTTAAGGAGTCCTTAGGGACCTTGGTTCCATGGATTACCAAACTGGTTAACCTCTCTTTTGATGAGGGTCTGGTGCCGGACCTGCTAAAGTCGGCATGGATCACTCCAAGGCCTTGACCCAGCCAACAATGACAATTACGGACCCATAACTAACGTGCCCTATGTCCTTAAAATACTTGATAAACTTGCCTACCTACAGCTACAGGCCCATGTTGAAAAACACAACATCTTAGGTACTCGTCAGTCGGGATATAGAGCTCGTCACGGAACTGAGACAGCTATGCTGGATCTCAAATCTACACTTGCTAGCATAGCTGATAAAAACCAAGCTGCTCTGCTCATGCTATTGGACCTCTCCGCAGCCTTTGACCTAGTTGATCACAGCTTACTAGTGTCAAGGCTCGGAGAGGTCGCCAATTGCTCCGCAATTGCATCCAATGGATTGCTTCCTTTCTGGGTCCCAGAATGGTAAGAGTTTGTGTGGGTGATAAACAATCTTCTCCTATCTCTCAGATATGCAGAGTTCCTCAAGGCTCCTGTCTGTCGCCGCTGCTCTTCAACCTTTACATCTGGCTCCTTCTTGATCTTTTGAACAAACTAGGAGTGCAATATACAAATTACGCTGATGACACTCAGGTTGTTATTCAGTTGAGTGGTTCATACAGCAGTGATTTGGAAACCATCAACCGAATATATAAAGCCATACAAGATTGGATGGCTTGTAATTCTCTTGCCCTTAATAATAAAAAGACTGAACTCCTTATTGTGGCATCTAAAAACAGCCGGGCAAAACTTGATCCTAACTACGCCTCTTTCCATATTGCTAATAACACCATCATAGTTCAAAAGAAAGTCAAGACCTTAGGAGTAGTTCTTGATGAAGAACTCTCCATGAAATCCCATATTTCTAACATTAAATCTAGTTCTGGAATTATAAACAAGAGAATCAGATATATTCAACCATTCATTTCAGAAGAGAACTGTGCTCTATTGTCCACTGCATTGATAAATTCAAGATTGGACTACTGTAACAGCCTCCTGGCAGGCACCACAGCCTCTAATATCCAATCTTTACAAGTGGCACAGAACAATGCCGTGCGGAACATTTTCAATAAGTCACGTCGCACACACATCTCTACTTTTAGGAAAAAAACTCCACTGGCTACCTGTCAAACACCGCATAACGCACAAGATGCTTACCACGACCCATAAATGCCTCAGTCTTAGTAGCCCAACCTATTTGTCATCCCGTATAGGCATCAAACCTAATGTGTGGAACCTTCGCTCTTCCTCTGCGGTCACTCTCAATTATCCTAAATTCAGGACAGCCAAATTTGGAGGTACTACCCTGGATGCTCAGGGTCCCCTTTTGTGGAACACACTTCCAGCTGGTATACGGCAGATTGTTACTCACCACTCCGAGTAGGCCGAAGATACAGAGATAATGACCTTGGAGATGTTGGTGGTATAAGATTCCAAACTCAGCCTTCCATCCCAGCTCCCCTGAGTACAAGACTCAGACTTCCTCAAAGAGGGGCTCTTTTCCACAATGTACCTCTCTGCTGTTTTAGTTAGAACAGACCGAGATGTCAATTGAATAAAAGAGCGGGGAGAACACACACCGCCAATACCAATGCTGCAAAAGAATACCAAGATATTAGACAGTGTTGATATTATGCAAGTAATTAGAACAGATGAAATGATGGGACAACTACCTATATAGATATTGGAGTGGAGTTGAATTTCCCCGGGATTGATCTAAATAAAGAATAACACAAATGAGTGCAATTGAACTAATTCAGTATCGGTTCCCACTATAGCTATAGGATTGATAACCACTGACCTGAAATAAGATGATAGAGTAAGAGGAGTCCAGGATTCTGAAGACAACGACAGGAGAAAATAACAAACAGGGAAGTTGGTACAGGTAAGTAACCCCGAACGGCACGAGGGACGTACTAGTGCCGGGTTGGTGCAGTTCAGGAGGGCGTTCATGTGCACTTAAGAACAATCACAAGAAAAGTCACTCAATGTCCCAGAATCCAACAGAAGACGATATCCAAGGAAGGCAATGTACCGGAGTACACGAGTATAGCTGTGTAGCTGTTGAGAGGATCCGGATAAAAGACGGCAATTGAAGAGCAGAGCGGCAGCTGGGAAGAACCGCCAAAGAAGAGAGCCGTGTCGAGTAGCGTTCCGAGTCCAACAAACAGATGATCACGACAGGAATAACGGATGAGACGAGGCAATCCAAAAATCAGGCAAAGGGTCAAAACCAGGAGTTCAGATAAGGATTAGTGTAAGGAAACACGAAGAGGAAACGGTACAAAAACCGCGTGTAGCTGGTAACGTTAATTAGCAGCAACGAGCCCCTTGGAAGACAGTGGTTTTATAATCGTAAAAAGGGGCGTGGCTTGCTGTGCATCTTCCACGTGCAAGACGTGTCAGGTGACCTGGAATGCGTCGACGTTTGTACAGACGCCATGGTAGCTTGTACCTGGACCACAGAGGAGCCTGTAAAGAAGTTGTATTTTGCAAGGATGCCCGCGGGGAAGTCCGAAGTGTAACAGCATCCTCCCCCAAAGACACCGGCAACCCCCTGGCGGAATGGAAGCTCCTCAGAAGATCCGGACAATGCAAATTGGAGAGCGGCTCCCAAGTACGATCCTCAGGCCCATACCCCTTTCAATCCACGAGGTAGAACAACGTACCCCTAGACACCCTGCAGTCCAGGATACGCGAGACCTCATATTCCTCCTCACCATCCACCAAAATCGGCAAAGGACGAGTAGGCAGACGGGTCCCAGGGATGAAAGGCTTGATCAAGGAGACGTGAAAGACTGGATGTATCCGCCAAGATCGTGGCAGAGAAAGCTTAACTGCCACAGGATTGATAACATCAGTAATGACATAGGGTCCTACAAATTTGGGCAGAAGCGAGCGTTTGCCTGCAATTCGCAAATTGCGGGATGATAACCACACCTTCATGCCACTGCGATAGACTGGAGCAGGTGATCGATGTACATCGGCATACTTCTTGGCACGATCTTGAGCTCGGAGTAAATTACAGCGTACGTCCCGATGAATCTTATCGAGATCTCTGATGCAATCTTTTGCTGCAGGATTAATGGCCGGTAATACCGGGTCAAGTGAAAGTGCCCTACGATGACCACCATAGAGGGCAAAAAAGGGAGAAACTCCAGTTGATGTATGCATAGAGTTGTTATATGCAAATTCTGCATAAGTTAAAGAAGTAAACCAAGACTGTTGGTACTGAAGGCATAAACAGCATAGATACTGTTCGATGGTAGCATTAGTTCTCTCAGTCTGCCCATCCGTTTGAGGATGATAAACTGAGGAATACCTGTCCTCAATACCCAAATAAGTTGTAAGAGCCTTCCAGAATCGTGACGTAAATTGCGTGCCACGATCGGAAACAATAACCGAGGGTAAGCCAAAGAAACAAAACACATTCGTCAAGAACAGTTTGGCCAATTCTGGAGCTGCAGGCAAACCCAAACAAGGTATGAACAATGCATATTTAGTAAAGTAATCAACGATTACCCAAATAGTGTCATAGCCCTGAACGTCAGGAAGTTCCACAATGAAATCCATTGACAGCATCTGCCAAGGTTTGTACGGCACAGGAAGAGGTTGCAACAATCCAACTGGTTTGGCTCTAGAAGTTTTACACTGAGTGCATATGGAACAAGTCAAAATGTAATCTTTTACATCACGAACCATGGAAGGCCACCAAGCCCAACGCTGTAAGGTTTCAAGAGTTTTTTGACTTCCTGGATGTGCAGCAATCAAGGAATCGTGAGACCACTGAAGAGCTAATTTTCTAGCTTGACCTGAGGGTATATAGACGTGCACTTGAATGAATGGCATACCTTGAATGATTTCTAGATTGAGGTCAATGATCTATTTTGGATGTTTTGAGACCCAATCAAGGATGATTGAACGCAAAGAGGGCTGAACCGAACAACCACAAACAACCTTGTTTGGTAGAAGAGGAAGAGCTTCGAGCTGTTGAGACTGACCATCCACATGTAAGCGTGAGAGAGTATCAGCCGGAACTTGGGCTTTAGCAGGACGGTATGTGATAACAAATTGATATTGTGAAAAGAATAAATGCCACCACGCCTGTCTAGCGTAAGACATTTCATAGATTTGAAGGCTAACAGACTGCGGTGATCAGAGTATACAGTTACAAGGTGTTTGGCCCCCAAAAGATGATGTCTCCATTTCAAGAATGCGTCTCTGATGGCTAGAAGTTCGCGTTCTGTGATGGAGTAATTCTTTTCGTAAGATGTGAATTTACGAGAGAAATAGGCAACAGGATGGATCTCTCCCGAATGCGGACAGGTTTGAGACAATACCGCCCCAATGGCATAACCTGAAGCATCAGCTTCAACAAAAAAAGGAAGCTCAGGATCAGGATGTTTGAGGACAGGAGCGGAAGTGAATGCTGATTTTAATTGCTCAAAGGCACTCTGAGCTTCTGAAGACCATACAAATGGTACTTTGGCACTTGTCAGAGAGGTAAGTGGTGCAGATATTTCAGAAAAGCCATTGATGAAGCGTCTGTAGAAATTTGCAAATCCCAGGAATGATTGTAATGATTTGAGTGAATTGGGCACAGGCCATTCCAGGATCGCCCTAATTTTGGATTGACTCATGCGCACACCATTGTTAGTAAGGTCATATCCCAGAAATTCCACCTCTGAGGCATGAAATATGCACTTTTCGGCTTTAACAAACAGTCTATGTTCTCTCAGACGTTGGAGTACTGTCTTGACATATTTTTCGTGGTCTTCCTGGTTTTGAGAGTAAATCAAAATGTCATCCAGGTAGACAACAACAAATTGATCAAGAATGTCATAAAACAGATCGTTCATGAAAGCTTGAAAGGTGGCCGGGGCATTACATAAGCCAAAAGGCATGACAAGATACTCAAATAGACCGTAACGTGTTTTAAATGCGGTCTTCCATTCGTCCCCTTCTCTCATGCGGACGAGATTGTAAGCTCCTCTGAGATCAAGCTTAGTGAATATTTTGGAAGAACCCAATTGATCAAGAAGGACAGAAATCTGAGGAAGAGGATACTGGTTCTTTATGGTTGCTGCATTCAAAGCACGATAATCAATACAAGGACGTAGATCCCCTTCCTTCTTAGGGACAAAGAAAAGTGGTGATGAAATTGGTGATTTGGAAGGACGAATAAATCCCATGGTCAAAGCCTTGTCTATGTAATCTTTAAGGACTTCATCTTCTTTGAGAGTGAGGGAGTATATTCTGCCGGATGGTATTTTTACTCCCGGAATTAGGTCTATTGGGCAATCATAATCTCTATGTGGGGGTAGAGTCTCCGCCATCCCTTTGTCAAAAACATCTGTGTAATCTGCATATTGAGAAGGTATCACAGAGGTAACGTTTTTAGAGACAGCTCCAATATGCATCGTAGGCGAAACTAGCGCCCTGACTGGACTATCATGTGTAATACCGAGTAATGTAGTACATCGAGTGTTGCACATATTGGAAGGAAACTGAATCTGGGATGTCGACCAGTCGATGGCAGGATTATGAAGTTTCAACCATGGAATGCCCAGAATGACTTTGTAAGCTGGTGCTTTAATGATATCACATGATATGTCTTCAGTATGGCCTTCATCAGTACTCATATGTAGTGGAACTGTTTGGTGGGTAACCATTCCTGAGACAAGAAGTGAACCATCCACTGCATTCACTGTTTCAGGTATAGTTTTGCGAACCAGTGGTATACTTGACATGGCGGCAAAACGTTGATCAAAATAATTACCTGTTGCATCCGAATCGATCACAGCTGTTGTCTGGAATAAAACACCAGGATCTAAGGAAATTGTAACTGGTAGGCGGACTAAATAACTCGGATTCTGTAATGTAGAGTCCAAGGGTGAATTTCCCAACATAGGGACTCTGTCTACTGTCGGGATTTGGCATTTCCCGCCTTTCTTTTAGGTTTTTTGGTACACTCAGCTAATAAGTGATCAGAGGCCCCACAATACATGCAGAGATTGTGTGATCGACGATATTCTCGTTGAGCAGGGGTAAGTGGCCCCCTAACCGCCCCAATCTGCATGGGTTCAGGCGCAGGTGATGATGAAGACGAGGCCTCTGCTGAAACCATGCTGAATAATGCTGTTTTCTTTTCACCGCGTCTTTCGGACTTTCGAGCATCAATCTGAAGGACTAAGTCTAGCAGTTCCCCGAATGCCACGGGAACTACAGGAACAGTGGAGAGGATGTCCTTTAATTTGTCTGAAATACCTTGATAGAAGACAGCTGTCTTCTTTTCTTCAGGCCAGTCAGTTTCTGCTGCCAACTGATTGAATCGTGCCAAATAAACCAATAAAGAATTGTTTCCTTGTCGATGTTTTAAAAGTTCCAAATCAGTAGCTTGAGTAGTATAACGTGTATCAAATACTTTACTCATCATAGCAAGAAGGGCATCACAATTGTAAAGAACATGACTACTAGATTCCAACAACGGGTTAGCCCATGCCGCTGCGGTGCCTCCCAAATGAGACAAAACAAAAGCCGCTTTGGTTGTAGATGTGGGAAATGAGGCGGGCGACACAGAAAATGCAATTTGCATTGATTAATGAAGGTTCTGTATTGTTTAGGGTCGCCTAGGAAACATTCAGGAGGAGCTAGAGGGAACTGGGTGGTAAGCAAGATCGGGTTTGATTCCTGCTGTGGAGGTGGAAACCCTGAACCTGATGCTGTAGTTCCAGCACCAGCCATCTGTGCCGCTGGTGTGGTAACCAAAGACTGAATGGCGTCCATGCGTTGGCACAGTGCTTCTTGTGCATTGGTCAAGTCAGTACGTAGATCCGTGACCATTTGCACGATTTGATTCAAAGCATCACTGGCCTCTGTGGACATTTTTACAGGCTGCTAATTCTGTTACTCACCAGTCCGAGTAGGCCGAAGATACAGAGATAATGACCTTGGAGATGTTGGTGGTATAAGATTCCAAACTCAGCCTTCCATCCCAGCTCCCCTGAGTACAAGACTCAGGCTTCCTCAAGGAGGGGCTCTTTTCCACAATGTACCTTTCTGCTGTTTTAGTTAGAACAGACAGAGATGTCAATTGAATAAAAGAGCGGGGAGAACACACACCGCCAATACCATTGCTGCAAAAGAATGCCAAGATATTAGACAGTGTTGATATTATGCAAGTAATTAGAACAGATGAAATGATGGGACAACTACCTATATAGATATTGGAGTGGAGTTGAATTTCCCCGGGATTGATCTAAATAAAGAATAACGCAAATGAGTGGAATTGAACTAATTCAGTATCGGTTCCCACTATAGCTATAGGATTGATAACCACTGACCTGAAATAAGATAGTAGAGTAAGAGGAGTCCAGGATTCTGAAGACACTGACAGGAGAAAATAACAAACGGGGAAGTTAGTACAGGTAAGTAACCCCGAACGGCACGAGGGACGCACTAGTGCTGGGTTGGTGCAGTTCAGGAGGGCGTTCATGTGCACCTAAGAACAATCACAAGAAAAGTCACTCAATGTCCCAGAATCCAACAGAAGACGATATCCAAGGAAGGCAATGTACCTGAGTACACGAGTATAGCTGAGTAGCTGTTGAGAGGATCCGGATAAAAGACCACAATTGAAGAGCAGAGCGGCAGCTGGGAAGAACCGCCAAAGAAGAGAGCCGTGTCCAGTAGCGTTCCGAGTCCAACAACCAGATGAGAACGACAGGAATAAAGGATGAGACGAGGCAATCCAAAAGTCAGACAAAGGGTCAAAACCAGGAGTTCAGATAAGGATTCGTGTAAGGAAACACGAAGAGGAAACGGTACAAAAACCGCGTGTAGCTGGTAGCGTTAATTAGCAGCAACAAGCCCCTTGGAAGACGGTGGTTTTATAGTCGTAAAAACTATAGTCGTAAAAAGGGGCGTGGCTTGCTGTGCGTCTTCCACGTACAAGACGTGTCAGGTGACCTGGAATGCGTCGACGTTTGTACAGACGCCATGGTAGCTTGTACCTGAACCATAGAGGAGCCTGTAAAGAAGTTGTATTTTGCAAGGATGCCCGTGGGGAAGTCCAAAGTTTAACACAGATCCAGAGTTATACTGTGTTAGATTCCCACGATGCCCTCTGTTCACTTCACAATCCCAGTTACTCTCATTTGCTTCGCAAAACCTACCAATCCCCGTCCCTCCCATTGTCATCTTTCGAAACCCCAATCTACTATGACAGAATACTAGCATTCCCACAAGCCCCTATGTTCTGGTCTCCATCCCGGTCATTCTTGTCCATTTCGCAAGCCTTCCCCATCATATCCCGTAGGACAATCCGACAATACCTTTTCTCCATCCTACCCCGTAGGACACTCAGGAACTCTACCACCCTCCTTTTCCACCCTGAACGCCTCTTCCTCGTTGTGACAGACAACAGACTTGCAATGCACCTGTTTACCTGACATGTCCCTACAAAAGGGTCAAGCAAAGTCAGGTAATTAATTTAAATCACACACACCTGACGGCCCTTCCTTTTCCCCCACAGGGATAAAAGGACGAGTGAGAGAGCGCAGTACGAGCAAGGCAGGCACGACAGACAGCACGATGGTAAAGATACACAGGTGTGGCAGTTCAAGAGAAGGAGAAAGGCGGCAGGAATCGAGAGAGTGACGAGAAGTGACCTTGCCCTTTTCATCCCAGGCCCGCGGAACCTTCGTGGAAGAGAGCCTAAGACCGCAAACAATCGCACAAGTGTCTTGCAGCAGATGTCAACTTTACACAGGGCAAGCTTATGCCGATAAGCAGGACAGAGGGAAGCTCCTGTAGTACCGGCCTTGACTCCAGGGAAGCCAAACGCCAAGCGGTTCATCACAGCCGGTGAGTCGAGGGGAGAATCGATACCAATCAGGCTGTTTGGAACGAGAAGCGCAAAGTGGGAAGTTTGAACCAGTTTAATGAACTGTGTAAAGAACTGTTACAAGTATTGAAGGGGAGACCAGCTGCAGAAGGAAACCGGCACCACGTGGGTGCTAACTCGAGAGACTCTGGTCGAGCCCCATATGAGAGAAACTACAGATACCAGAAGGCCATAAGGGAGCCAGCAGAATAGTTCAAAGTGGTCATACTGAGGGTCAAGTAAAATCCCTGTACAGTCGAAAGACTTTGATTTATAAACTGTGGGAAAGCAAGAGAAGTGATCCCGCAGTGAGAGAAAGCAAGGTAAGTGAATCCCGCAAATACAAGTGAATGTGAAGTTGGCAAGAGTGAGCCTGACCGAGGGATGCTAACGAGAAGGGGGCAAGTTTAAAGTCCCAGGAAACAGTGTGTTGACAAGACTGAACCCGGCGGAGGGATGTCCATTAGAACTGTTTGAAAAGACATCAAGATTTGTGAGCAAAGGAGAAGCTGTAGTGAACCCAGAGAAGGGAGGTTGAAAGTAAAGAAGGGTCAGCGCCGAGAAGAGGGGGACCCAGGGGTGAAGCCATCACCCTATGTGAAACTGTGGTGAACAATTGAGAAGGGTCAGCGCCCAGAAGAGGGGGAACCAGGGGTGAACCCATTGAACATTGGAAACAAACTTTCATTTGTTAAAGGAACTTTATTGTGGAACCAGAGAGGCCCTGGAAAGTGAGAAAACATAGCTATCTGCTGTCTTGATATAATTCAAGAACTTTCTAGTGATTTGCGCACTGAAGAAGAGAATCCCAGGGTGAAAGTCATCACCCAAAGCCCATGGAAAAGAGACTGTGTATGTGTTCTGTTAGTTGAACACGTCAGGTCCTCGAAGGCAGGAGACATTCAAGTGAAATGAGACTTGGACATCGACAACCCTTATAGCTGACAGCTCGGGAGTTAAAAGCTGAACTGGTATCTCATGCTAGAAAAGCTTGTGAGTGTGTCCTGACATCTGCCATTAGAACTGTTGTCTCGGGCTGGAGAAGCCTGAGACTGTACTGTGCTCCAAGCTCCCATCTTACCCCATGTCCAAAACGTGGGGAAGGGAGACCCAGGCTACCGCATCCTGACATATTATTTGAGAACACTTTTTTCTTTTCTTAAGAACTGTCCCACACCCCTTTTTGTATTAGTTGTGAGGTTTGGCGATAGGTTTCTTAGTATAGGCCCTTTTTATTTTGACAACGCCACTAGGACTGCCTTATTTTTCATTTGATGGTCGAAACTTGCTCCCATCTTAGAGATAGATTTCGATTAGGCGTTTTTCCAACTTGCATACAGAATTCATTGTTCAATAAACACCCTTGCACTGTGATCACTTGTCTGTCTTACTTGTTGCCACCATGAGTCCCTCACAACACCTAGAGAGCGATTTGTAGAGCTCCGCCTCAGCCCTTGCCTCAGGTTGTTACAGGGCCAGCCACAATCAGTAAAAAACCAGTAGAGGAATGGTCTGCTCATCTGAAATACGACTGTACTCTGCCGCACTCTCACGCCAGCGCTACACGCACCGGAAGGAGGTTTGTCGAGCTCCGCCTCAGCCCTTGCCTCAGGTTGTTAAAGGGTCAACCACCAACAGTAGAAAACCAGTAGAGGAACGTTCTGTTCGTCTGCATTAAGACTGTACTCTGCCGTACTACAGTTTTATTAACACTCCAGCTGCAGACTTTAGCTCTAGCCACATCCAGTTCTGTGTTTCTGTGGCATCAGCCTTTAAAAAACAACTGTTATGTTGTAAAACCTTAGAGCTATCTTTGCTTGAGTGAGTCTGCAACTTCTTTACTCAAATCGCAGCTCTCTTCCACTACCAAAATAGGGGGAAAAGCTGATCAGTTCTAACATACATTTTGTTCAGATGTCCATATTTGTACGATATAGATTGCCAATATTTTTGGCAGATCCATCATCATCATCATGTTCAGGTTCACCCAGATACCTTTCAGTTTCTGCTCTAATTCGTGCTGCCACCTATACTTTAAAACATTATTTTGCTGCAAGTGTCTTTACTGTGGCAGGATCCAATACGTTTTGCAGCAGAGCAGAGTCTTTCTGCGGGCTCTATCATCTTGGAGGCGGACCTAGAGCTCAAAACCAGAACCTACAGTGAAGCGCAGTGGAGTGCTGCGAGTGTGTTTACTGTGGCAGGATCCTACATGTTTTGCAGCAGAGCAGAGTCTTTCTGCAGGCTCTATCATCTTGGAGGCGGACCTAGAGCTCAAAACCAGAACCTACAGCAAAGCGCAGCGGAGTGCTGCAAGTGTGTTTACTGTGTTTTCTGTTGCTTTTCTGCTGCTTCTGAAGTCTTGACATTTAACTCTAAGGCTCTATTGTGTCGTATAGAGGCGGTCAGTGTGATACATTACCTGAGTGGGAAAGCGGGCAGGAGCTTGACAGCCCGGGTGAGTAACACGCATAATAACTACTGAAGTAGAATAAGGAATATTTGTGGCCGGCGAAGGGTGCCTGACAGTGTCTTGTGCCACTACTGTTCTGCCTTGGTAGGTCTCCGTGTACTCAGTACAAACTTTTCATAGACCTCTACCGTAAACAAAAGCCAAATGCAGATGGCCTTTTCAACAAGAGCCTCTTTCTCTCTGGTCCCTTCCAATCTCACTCCTCTCTAGACTTCACTGACATCACTGAAACCTGTACCCACCAGAAAGATACTGCCACATCTACTACCCTCTGCCATGCCCATGCAACCTTCCTGCACTTCTTCATTCATACTACTAGTCCGGCTGATGCTTTGCCCTCTGCTTCAACAGATCTTTCACTACTGTTCAATCTTCATCACCGACCAATGCAGGAATTCGTGCCCCCTTAGTATCCATACATAGCAATGGGAACCACCTAGCTCTTTCCCCCACGGAACCTCTCCTCCTCTGCTCATTTTGCATATTTGTGTAGTAATGCTACAGAGGTCATCCACCCATGCCCCACTCACCAAACACAATACGTTATTGAAATAATTCCTGTAGTGGGTTCATCTTTCATTGTAGTGATTTGTTTTTCTTTGAATGAATCTGGTTGCTTAATAATGTTTCAACTGTAAGTCATTTCCAGTGTTTAGTGTACAATTCTTAGCATGTAATGAAGATTGCCCAAACTTACAGCACCAGGTAATCTTGATTCTATGAAAGACATGGCGGCGAGCATTATGTTTTACTTTCTTTATTCCTGCATCTCACAGCACTTCAAAACTTCAACTTTATGTATTTTACGTTATTTTTTAATTTGATTTTTAAACAAAAGGTAAATGGAAAAAACAATCCCAAGGACTACCAAGTCCGAAGAGTCCCTTGTTTCTTGTAGTCCTGAGACTCTCCACATCTACCTATCAGCAGTCAGAGCCCTCACATCCTGCCAGGGTTCCTTCCTCTTTCTTTGGCAACGAACATCCGCCTGAACTTAACAACATGATCCAAACGTTTGGTTAAGAATTAGTGATAAGGCGCGCACTCTGTTGCCAGTCAAGATTTCCTGCATTGACCTCTCCCCCAAATGAACGTTTTCATTACACCATCAATCTTCAGGGAAGCTATATTTCTTTACCTTTTCAGGCGTGTCTTCATTTCCTTTTCAGGTGTTGCAGGTTAATTGACAAAATGTCTCTAAGAATTCTGGTACTTTTATTTTTCGCACTTTGTTTCTCTTGCAGGTGACTGGAAACAACTCCCTCCATAGTACAAATCTTACCCTGGATAGGGGGAGGGGGAAAGCCATGTTAATCCAAACGTTTACAATTATAGTAAAGTCCAAGTCCGTTCCCAAAAACAAGGGCCATGGCCCTGAAGAGAAACACCACAGCACCTGCAGACACGATGGTATGCTCCTACTATTCGTCCTGGTCGACTTCCTCATGTTGATTTCTGCTCCTCTCCTACAAAGTAAAAAAAAGCAACCTCATGAGGGCGGAAATAGACTCACCCTGTCAATAATACATAGGTAACATGTTATCACAGCAAGCATGACATCCGTCCCGTGAATTCTAGGCGGGAATAATGCTTGCCTCTGTGTCTTTAATAGAATCAAGACTACCCAGTGCTGTAAGCCTGGGCAATCTTCCTTCTATGTCAAGACCAAAGGCGAGCATTATGTTTGTTCAAAGCTATGTACTACAGTCACAGCAATCTCAGACACTGGCTGAAAGTAAAATGTCTTAAAGCTGGACTCTGAAGACCAGTCTGCTGACTTCATAGTTTCTTGCAAAGACACTCCTGCCGTGAACGCTCTGGAAGCCATAGCGCCTCAAGCTGAATGCGTGCCAAACTTGCTTAAGTCTATGCCAGCCCAATGCATTCCTTCCCTGACCCATCTGGCTATCTTGGCCATTGACACTGCATGGTAGGGTTTCCTATGCGCTATGAGTAGCTGTGACACTCTTCGCGGCTTAACCTGATCTAACCTGATGTAGCCAATTTGTAATCCTTGATACACTATGCTGTGCATAGCTCAGGGTTTTCACGGAAATATCACTCTGGAATCACACTTTGTACGCTTGGTGATACTAAATGTTACGCCCTCTGGGTAAAATATCTTCCTGTCAATTTCTAGTGCCTTAACATCGTAAACCAGGCAATGTGACGTTGTCTGCTTTCCGAATAAGCGCACTATACTGAGTACGTTATTGTCAGGCCAGCTGAGAAACGAGCAAAAAACATCCTGAACGTCCCAAAGTACTGAGTATTTAGGGGTGGGAGGCTAGTATAACCATGCCCCTTTCGGCAGCCGAACCACTGTATGGTGTTCCGCAACAGCTTTACCGTCTACTCTGTTGTGACTGGCAGATATTGTGGGTATATAAACTCAGAGAGTTCTAAATGCATAAGTCTCATGAGCGATTTGCCAGAAAAATTCAGTACTTGGACTACAGGTGCTGAAATGGGATGAACACCCTTTTCTGCACACGAGGCTTCGCACCTGTACCATGCAGCGCCATAGCTCAGAAGAGTAGAGGGTGCCCATGAGTCCTTGATGAAGTCAGCAGCGCGCTGTGAAATTCCTGGCAGCTCCCATCGTTTCCTGAAATTCTGCAAGCTATCAATTGCAGACTCCCTTATTTGATGAGCGGGTGTGTCTGATCTGTTGGGATTATTGTTGTGTCTTGACTGTTGTGTAGTCGAAGAGTCCTCTGTCCACAAGTGCCGCACAGAGAGAATCAAAGTCACTCTCTGTAGAATCTTTGAGGCCACAGGTGGGAGATGTTCTTCCGGAACTGCGGAACTCGTGGAACCCCCGAACCACTGTAAGGGAAACACCGGTTAAGTATCAAGCTAAAACAGCATCAACAACCAATCAACAAATAAGTGGAACCGTTTTACCAAGAGGTGTCCGTGGAGAATAAGTTGTACCTATAGGGGAGGTTCCGAGACCCAACAAGGCTGTTCCTTCAACAGTGTAGCGATCCCAGCAGTGTTGCAAGAGCCGGGCCCACCGGGTACCAGAATCCGCACAATGAAGGTGGAACGTAGTGGATAGAAGTCCGAGAGGCAGCCCGTGGTCGTAGCAATGAATCCAAGAAGTAGAAACCAGAGCTAAGGGTAATCCGTTAGCAGTCCGTAGTGAAATCCGAGTCCAAAATCCAGAGGTGACAAAAGACAAGAACAGAGCCGTACAGGAGTCCAAGAGAAGAGCCGTAAAGCACCTAAGCCCTACGATGCAGCCGTTTAAATACTAGCGCTGTTATTTCCTCCCGGTCACATGAGCCACGACCGCATCACGTGAGTGTAGCTTAGAAACACGCGAGCGGGAGGCGGTGGTCATGTGACGCGAAAGAAGCCGGTCTCGCAAGTGCCAGGGAAGACGCCAATGGAGCGGGCGTCTCCGTGAGCAAGCAGCATGCCAAACTTTGCGCTGTGGCACCTGGCGCCGTGGCACCTGGGGATTCGAGGGAAGCACATGTGAGCCCCGGAACCGGGCCAGAGGACGAAGGGAAATGGGAACCCTAGAAGAACTGAAGGGAGAGTGAGTGGAGTGCGTAACAGAGCCCCCCCAAGGCCCACGACCCCGTGGGCACAAAGGATTGTCCCTATGGAAGCGCGCCACCAGACGGGGAGCCTGGACATCAGCAGCTGGGACCCAGGACCTTTCCTCGGGGCCATAGCCTGACCAATCCACGAGGTACTGGAGGCATCCCCTAGAGACACAGGAACCCAAAATGGCAGAGACCTCAAACACATCCGGGGTGGACAGAGACACCGGAGCCACAGGGGAGCGAAGCCGTGTGGGAGCGTGACAGGGCTTGAGCAGTGAAACATGGAAGACTGGGTGAAGCCGCCAGGACCCTGGAAGTGCAAGACGATAGCACACAGGGTTGATAACACGGGTGACAACATAGGGACCCACAAAACGAGGCAGATGCTTGCGGCAACCCACCAACCGCTTGTGACGGGTGGACAACCAAACACGGGACCCCACAGAATACAACGGGGCCATCACCCGTTTCCTATCCGCCTGCGCCTTCATGGACGCCTGAGCCTCGACAAGATGAGTCGACACCTGAGCGTGGATGGCGGTCAGGTCCCTAACACATGCAAGGGCAGCCGGTTTGACTGAGGGAGGCAGATCTGTGAAGGGTAAAACACGAGGATGCTGACCATACAGCACATAGAACGGGGAGAAACCAGTGGAGGAATGCACGGCGTTGTACGTGAATTCCGCGAGATGCAACACGTTTAACCAAGAAGACTGCATCTGTAAGGTCAGACAACGCAGGTACTGCTCCAGCGTCTGGTTAAGCCTTTCGGTCTGGCCGTCCGTTTCGGGATGATATGCTGAGGAGAAGCGGACGTCCATACCGAGTAGCTTGGTCAGGGCCCGCCAAAAGCGTGATGTAAACTGGGAACCTCTATCCGAGATGAGAACCGAAGGAAGCCCGAAAAGACAGAAGACATTCTCGAAGAACAGTCGGGCCAGTGTAGGTGCAGAGGGGATGCTCTTACAAGGGATAAAGCGAGCCATCTTAGAAAAGGAGTCGATGACTACCCACAAAGTATCAAAGCCCCGGATCCGGGGTAAGTCAGAAACGAAGTCCATGGTCAAAGTGTGCCATGGTTTGGGAGGGACAGGTAAAGGAAGCAAGAGACCCACAGGGCGACCCCTACGATGCTTACTCTGCGCGCAAACAGCACATGCGTTGACGTACGATTCAACATCTCTTCTCATAGACGGCCACCAGCACCACCTTCTCAACAACTCCAAAGTGCGTTTCTGACCGGGATGTCCATGAACCGGAGCGTCGTGGGACCACTCCAAGGCCATGTTGCGGGTGTCTACCGTGGGCAGGAATAGTCAATCAGAAACAAAAGGGAAGACCGTTGTGAACCACCAAATCCCAATCGGACAACTGATCTGGGTGTAAGGTAACCCAGTTCTGTATTGTGTCAAGCAAGGGCAAGGTCGGAGTACACAAACAAACCACCTTACCGACATCTAGAAGAGTATCTGGAAACGTCGGCAATGCCACCCCCCCAAGGGAACGCGACAAGGCATCGGCTTTGCCATGGATAGAACCTGGGCGATGTTTGATAACAAAATCAAAGGCCTCAAAGAAGAGATGCCACCTGACCTGTCTGCTGTTGATACATTTCAGGGACGCTAGGTCTTATAGATTCTGGTGATCGGAATAAACCGTGATACGGTGCTTAGCACCCAAGAGATGATATCGCCAAACGCGGAATGCGTCCATGACTGCCAGTAGTTCTTTTTCGGTCACGGTATAGTGGGACTCAGCGTCTGTGAATTTACGGGAATGGAAGGCCATGGGGTGAAGACGACCAGAGGTAGAGCAAGTCTGTGATAATACAGCACCTAGAGCAAAGGATGAGGCATCAGCCTCCACTATGAACGGCAGTTCAGGGTCTGGGTGCTGTAGAATAGGGGCGGTAGTGAACGCCGTCTTTGAGGCCTCAAAGGCTCGTTGATGTGCCTCCGTCCACAAGAAAGGAGAGCGAGGGCTAGTCAGGGAGGTAAGAGGAGCCACCAGAGATGAAAACCCAGAGATAAACCGCCTGTAAAAGTTTGCGAAACCAAGGAAAGACTGGCGTGCCTTCAGTGAATCGGGGGCCGGCCAGTCCAACACCGCTCGAACTTTGGAGGTATTCATGGCTAGCCCTCCAGACGAGATGTGAAAACCAAGGAACTCTACGGAGTCGGCATGGAACTGACACTTCTCGGGTTTGGCAAACAAGGAGTGGCTTTGTAGGCGGGAAAGCACTTCCCTAACGTGTTGTACGTGCTCCTTCATGGTCATCTAAATAGACCACAACAAACACGTCCAGGATGTCAGAGAAGATGTCGTTTATGAACCTCTGGAACGTGGCCGGAGTGTTGCACAAATTGAACGACATGACCGTATACTCGTACAAGCCATAGCGGGTACAAAAAGCGGTCTTCCATTCGTCTCTGCGACGCACACAGACTAGATTGTAGGCTCCGCGGAGGTCCAATTTAGTGAAAACAGTGGCGTGCGTGAGGCGGTCCAACAGGGGCGTGATTAGTGGAATGGGGTAGCGGTCTTTCTTCGTGATGGCATTGAGTCGACGATAGTCCACATAAGGCCGTAAGTCACCCTCCTTCTTGGGAACAAAGAAGATGGGTCTAGCCGCCGGGGAAGTAGAAGGACGTATCTGGCCCAAACGGAGGGACTTCTGAATGTACTCCTTGAGGGCTAGGTCTTCAGTAGGGGAAAGGGAATAGATACGGCCTGTGGGAATAGCATGCGTTGTCCACCCTCCTATGTTCCCTTTCTATAGGTGTGATCGGGCTCCTGATGCCCCCAATCTGCATGGGTTCGGGACTGGTGCCAGAGGGGGCAGAGGTGGAAGGAGATTGGGCATTTGTGTGCACAAAACCAGCCTCAGCCCTGCGTTCAGAACGTCTGGTGTCCAGTTGCAGGGTTAGGTCTACTAGATCTTGGTAAGAGGTCGGTAAGGAGGGAACAACCGCAAGGGCCTCCTTCATAGCGTTGTTTAGGCCTCGATAATATACAACGGCCTGTTTGGTTTCAGGCCAGGACGTTTCAGCAGCAAACTGGTTGAACTTAGTGATGTATTCGATTAGGGACCCCCTACCCTGCCCCAGATCCAGGGGTTCCAGGTCTCGGGACTGAACTTTATGACGGGTGTCGAACACTCGGGACATTTCCGTAACCAGTAGATCAAAGTTGTAAAGGGCTGGATTGTTGTTTTCTAGGAGTGGGTTAGCCCAGGCAGCGGCCGTACCTGCGAGATGCGAGAGAGTAAAGGCTGCCTTGGTGGTGGAGTCCGGAAAGGCCAGGGGCCTGCACAAAAAATGCAACTTGCATTGGTTCAGGAAGGTTCTAAATTTGCTGGGATCCCCATGATACCTCTCGGGGGCGGCCAAGGGAAAAGGAGAGGGGAGTACCACGGGGATGGAGTTAGGAGTGGGTGGAACAGGAGGCTGGACGGGCGGAGGGGCTGGTGGCAAATCCCCAAATTCAGCTCCCGGGGGTAAGGGGTGTCTAGAACTCTGGATGTTATCTAAGCGTTGGTGAATGGCAGTATTCGCTGCAGCCATGTCTGCACGTAACACGGTTATGGCCTGAACCATAGTGGTCAAGGGGTCATCTGCAGCTCCCTCCATAGGCTACACGACAGGATGGCTTCACAGTCTGTTGTGTCTTCACTGTTGTGTAGTCGAAGAGTCCTCTGTCCACAAGTGCCGCACAGAGAGAATCAAAGTCACTCTCTGTACAACCTTTGAGGCCACAGGTGGGAGATGTTCTTCCGGAACTGCGGAACTCGTGGAACCCCGAACCACTGTAAGGGAAACACCGGTTAAGTATCAAGCCAAAACAGAATCAACAACCAATCAACAAATAAGTGGAACGGTCTTACCAAGAGGTGTCCGTGGAGAATCAGTTGTACCTATAGGGGAGGTTCCGAGACCCAACAAGGCTGTTCCTTCAACAGTGTAGCGATCCCAGCAGTGTTGCAAGAGCCAGGCCCACCGGGTACCAGAATCCGCGCAATGAAGGCGGAACGTAGTGGATAGAAGTCCGAGAGGCAGTCCGTGGTCGTAGCAATGAATCCAAGAAGTAGAAACCAGAGCCAGGGGTAATCCGATAGCAGTCCGTAATGAAATCTGAGCCCAAAATCCAGAGGTGACAAAAGACAAGAATAGCGCCGTACAGGAATCCAAGAGAACAGCTGTGAAGTACCGAAGCCCTACGATGCAGCCGTTTAAATACTAGCGCTGCTATTTCCTCCCGGTCACATGAGCCGCAATCGCATCACGTGAGCGTAGTTTAGAAACACGCGAGCGGGAGGCGGTGGTCATGTGACGTGGAAGAAGCCGGTCTCGCAAGCGCCAGGGAAGACGCCAATGGAGCGGGCGTCTCCGTGAGCAAGCAGCATGCCGAACTTTGCGCTGTGGCACTTGGCGCCGTGGCATCTGGGGATTCGAGGGGAGCACATGTGAGTCCCGGAACCGGGCCAGAGGACGGGGGGAAATGGAGGTACGGCGGCAGGAAATGGGAACCCTAGAAGAACTGAAGGGAGAGTGAGTGGAGTGCATGACAGTTATGAGCAGATCTCGCCTGCAAGGAATCATCCTCGGAAAATCAGTGAAAAGTTCCATCACTACTGGAAACCAGACCTGGGATTTCCAAAGCGGGGCTACTATAACTATTTCCACATTGTCTGTCCCGGTCCAGTTGTGGAGGAAGGCATCCTTTCCCATCGCTCCCGGATCCAACCTCCAACTGAAGTACTTGGGCGTCTGTGCATTCAACCTGGATGCGAAAAGATGGTTGTCGAAAGGACCCCAGATCTCCTGCAGCCATGTGAATACTGCTGGATGCAACTTCCAGTCGCTGGCATCCATGAGGTAGCGTGAATTACAATCCGCTATCAAGTTCTGCTCTCCTGGCTGGTATTCCGCTGTCGCAACTATGTTGCGCTGCAGGCAGAGGTGCCAAAAGTCTTTCACTAGTTCGGTTAGCATCTTGGACTTTGTGCCTTCTATTTTGTTTATGTACCAGACTTGAGATATGTTGTCCATCTTCATTATAATACAACAATTGGCTTTGTCTTTGGCAAAAGTCTGCACTGCGAATGAGCCTGCTAATAACTCCAGACAATGTATGTGTAATTGCAACTCTCCTTCAGACCACTTGTCGTCTGTCTCTAGACTTCCACATCTTGCTCTTCAGCCTGCTCTGCTTGCATCCGACTCTATTCCTAGCTCTGGGACATTGCAGAAAATAGCCTGGCCGTTCCACGCTTCCATATTCTGTAGCCACCATTCTAGCTCGGTTAGCGCCTATTTGTCCAGTTTAACTATCTGGTGGTACCCCACACCCCCTTAGAGGTGTCTGTTCTTGAGCCTGGGAAATATCGCCTGAATCGATTCTGCTAGAAGCCCTACTACTCTGGCTAGACTGCAAAGCGAAATACTCTTCTCCTTAATCACTGACCGCAGCTCTCTCTTGATATCCTTGAGCTTGTGAGTGGGGAGTTCAAGGGTGGCCTTTTTGGTGTCTTTTACGAACCCCAAGAACTCCATTCTCTGTCTGGGTTGCAATTCTGACTCCTCTATGTTTATGAGGAACCAGATAGAGGTAATCAGGGCACAGACCCAACGCACTTGCTCCCGGAGTGCATTGGTATACTGTGCTAGGATGAGAATATCGTCCAAGTAGACGATGATCCTGATGCCTCGTTCTCTGATGGCTACTGCCACTGGTCTCATAATCTTGGTAAAGACCCAGGGAGTTGACGCTAGCTCGAATGGGAGACACCGGAATTGTCACACCTCCGTGTTCCACCGTCAACTGAGAAATCTCTGCTGCTCCGGTGCTATGGGAACGGTAAGGTAGGCGTCTTTGAGATCTACCCTTGCCAGCCAGTCTCCTCCTCGCAGTAAGTCTCGGAGGAGATGAATCCCCTCCATCTTGAAATGTCTGCAAGTCAGCCACTCATTTAGATATTTCAGATTGATCACTGGTCTTACTTTTGTCTTCCTGTGAACTAGGAACATATTGCTGAAGAAGCTTAAATCTGTCTGCGCGCTGCGCTCTATCGCTCCTTTGTCGGCTAGGCTGTGCAATTCTACTTGTAACAGCTCGAACTCCTCTTTCGCCATGAATATCGACTGGGGTTCTGAGTGTTGGATGGGGGCGTGCCTGTAAACTCCAGGCACAGCCCTGCTACCGCTTGCAAGACCCAAGCACCGCTTGACAGTTCTCGCTATTTGTTCAAAACCAATACTGTCCTGCCCCCTATCATTGGGATGTCTGTGCACTTCGCACTTACTGTCTGCGACACTCTGCTGCCTATAGGTGCCTCTCCCTCTACGCCCTCTGGGGTGTCTGGTTCTTGTAGGGAAGAAGGAGTCTTGTTGTCTGCTTACCCAGTACTGGGCCAGCTGCCCTTGGGGCCTTCTCTGCATATTGAAGCTACCAGGTGATCGGCCTGGGTGTCGACCGGTCCCTGCAAAAACTCGCCATTTTCTTCTGGAGCTCTGCGCCTTTTCCAGTGCGGTGTACGCTCTGACGAACTGGGACATCTCTTTAGCAAAGGCTTCTCCAACCAGCATGTCATTCACACCTTCTCCAGCTTCGTAAGTGGCTAGATCGCTGAGTTTGCTATCTATTTTGAGCAAGGGCCCTCTTCGCCTTTCTGCCGAAAGGGCACAGTTGGTGTTGCCAGGAGGTAGACAGCGTGTTGGGCCCAGCTTCCCAGAGCCTACGCATCCACCGATTCTCCTGTATCTTTAGCTCAGCTATGTCGATGATTTTAGCGAGGGGCCCTGCCAGATCCAACACTTTATCTTGGCAGCCTTTCCAAGCCCTGTCTACTCCTTTTCCAACGTCTGTGGAAGTTTTTGTGATGAAAGTCACCATCTTGGAATCTAGATCTGGGGTGTCAGTGACTTTGCTGGGTAATTCTGCTCTGGGGCACTCCGCTCCCATGCGGAAGTGTACTTCTCTGTCTAGAGGTTTTCCGATATGCTACGCCATGTACAGTGCTACTCTAGGTGACGGCACCCATTTGTTGGATTTGGGGTGCCTGATAGCCTCTGGGTCGAACATGTCGCCCGTATTGTCATCTTCAAGCACTGGGGGACTCTTATCTGGGCCCTTAAAGAGTACTTCTTCATCTTCACCTTCTTCTTCCTCCTCAGTCGAATATTTGCTGTCATTGTCCCCTAAAATATTTACCCCTAAGGCCGGGGGTAGGAGGTGTGGCACCGTCGATTTCTGCATAAATGCATTCTTCAATTTATTGAATGGGTCAGTCACGTGATGGGGCACATAGTTATCCTCTTCCATTTGGTTCACAGGGGTAGAAGAGGACGGCCTCTTTCGAGCCTCATTACTCCCCATATGTTCAAACCCGGTGTAGGGGTGCCTGGCTGATGTACCTTCTCCTGGGCTATCTCCCCTTCTTTTCCTGTGTGCTCCCTCCTTTGCATCCTTATCGGCTAGCTTGGCCTCCAGAGCCCCTAAGCACTACGTAAGAGGCTGAAGTCCCTAAGATACTGCTACTGCTAGGGAGTCCCCTAGGACCTTCTTGAAGCTAAGAGAGTGGTCCTTGTCTTCCACTGGCATGTCGTCAGCCTATTCCTCCACACTCCGTTCAGGGGAGGTGATGTTAGATGCCATGTGGGCCACTGGATAATGGGGGAGGTCAGGTACAGTGTGCTGTACTGTTGTGAGTAGTGCCACACTCTGTGCTTGAATTTAGCAAGCTTCTATGCAGTAATCAGCTCTGTTTTCTTTTTTTTTTTACACACTGTATCTCAGGCAATCACAGGCCAATTGTTTTTCTTTAATCGTGCCTCACTGAGTCTATCTGGCCCACTTCAGCGTTCAAGTGTATTGCAGCTGATAGCAGCCGTTCCGAGCACAATCTCATTAGCAGAGGCAAAGCTAAGCAGGAAAAACCGGAAATGGCGCACTGTCGCCACGAGAGCGGGACCGGCTGCCAAACTTGAATGGCCACCTGGGTCGAATCAATTGTGTAGGCTGTACGCGTGCCTGAATATTGCACACGCACGCTAAACATGAAGAAAGAGCGCTGCTTGTGCAAATGAAATAAGATTTGACATATGTATGAAAATAAGCGAAATTAAGCGGGAATGAAATACACATATATTAATATGACACAGAGGTTTCCCTCCCTACTTATCTCTGTGAGAGCAGCTAAAAGAAAGGGGAGGGGACCCTGGCTGGATGTGAGGTGTTAAGGGCTCTGACTGCTGATAGGTAGAGGTGGAGAGCCTCAGGACTACAAGAATCAAGAGACTCTTGGGACTTGGTAGTCCTTGGATTGTTTTTTTCAGTTATCTTTTGTTAAAAAAAAAATATTATATTACATAAAGTTGAAGTTTTGAAGTGCTGTGAGTTGCAGGAATAAACAAAGTAAAGCATAATGCTCGCCTCTGGTCTTGACATAGAATCGCCTTCCTGATGTGTTGCCGCTGCTGCCATGAACCCTGCCAAACGGATTTCTTTTTCCGGTACCTTCGGGGGGAGCTCAATGGGGCTTGCGGAAGCAGCAGAGGGCGCTGTGGCATTGCTCTGTGGAATCAGCTTACTAACCGGGAGAGAGGACAAGGGATGCTGTATGTCGCAGGAGTCCTGAAGATGATCTGACCGACTCCTGATTAGGTGAGCAGACAGGCGGGGGGGGGGGGGCACCATACCGCTGTGACTCTGTGGCACCCTTATGTTCTTATGCTTGGGGACCACAATCAACCCAAGTAAAATGCTTGCCACTAACTGCAAAATTCCAAAAAGCCAATATATAGCAACCCCGCCTGCTGTCCTGCCCACCAAGCCTCTGATCTCGTCTAAACAGAAAATTCCAACTGTCAGGAGAAAAAGCCTCACTGCCTTCTCCGCCATCCCAGGCCTAATATTTTCTTGAAAGTGCAGTGACCCCAGTTTTGAAATCATGAAACAAACCAACTCTGTTACAAGTATACTCCTTGCAACACTACTTTTTAGAACTACGTTCAGAGTTAGTTAAACCACTGATATACTTTCAGGAGGGTCCTTAAGCTACTCAGTGACAAGTATTAACACACACCAACTATTTTAGAATGCACTAAGCAAATCAGGGACAGTAAAACCCTATTACACTTTTAAGAAAGCCAGCATTATTTCAAGGTAAGTAATGGCCCCTGTGACTATTTTGGAAATTCTCTAAGCAGATACAGGGGGTTCACAACCCTGTGTTACAAGTTTACTTTTCTGAATAGTGGAAAACAAACATGGAACAGTATGAACCTATAACTACATTTAGGATAACCTTCAGTTATACAAGGTGAGTAAGACCTTTAATCTGTAATAAACTGTTAAAGTTGCTTTTCAGATCAGTGGAACACAGAGTAAGGTAAGCAGTAACTTTCTAACTTATTTTAGGATGTACAAGGCACACTAACGTTAGTAAACCCCACAATACACTTTTTAAGAATTGCACACTGGGATTCAAGGATAGTAAGACTTTAGGCAGACCTATTCTAAACAGGTTATACAGCAAGTTAGGGGAAACAAGACACAGTTGGGGAATTTATACATTCATTTCCTAATAGAAATAGCCAACAGCATTACTTTTGGGAAGTGGGGAACCAATTCACAGGTGAGTGAACTAACCTTATATATACTTTTTAGAATTGCAAAACACATGCAAAGGATAATATGAACTTTTGTAACTGCTCATATTTCAGAGGGACAGTTAACCAACTCTTTCACAAGTAACTTTTAAACACTTTTTATAATTTTCAAGGCAGAATCCTTTTTTGATCCAGTCCTTCCCTAGTCTATTGCATGAGTTCTCTCTGAGGCAGAAGGGGGACCCCTAGTGGTCTAGGTGCCAGCTGTAGGAAGGGTGAGATAGGGTTCAGTTGCAGGAAAGGTTCCTGAGGAAGTCTCTTCAAAACTTAACTAGTTCACTTTGGAGTTACTTAGGGTCTAGGGACCTCATAGAAGACACCCTAGATGGATTCCAGCAATGGGCCCAATCAAACTGGATGAAAGGACTCCCAAACACATGAATCACCCCAAAGCTTCACAGGAATCACAAAAGGCGGAAGTTAAGTAATACCCCAGCCAACACAGTACCTCAGCACAGAAGAAGAGTTTGTAGAAGGACGTCTTGGGGATCTGCAGCCAAAAACCCGGTCGATGAAATCAAATGAAAATTAAATTAAATGATATTTTATTTATATCGCGCCTCATACACAAGTGAGAGCGCAACCAGACAAAGGGAAGGGAACAGGGAAGAACAAAAAAAGCGATCTTACTAGGTCCAGTGACATTAAGAACGTGCAAGTGCATGGGAAAGGGAAAAGGGTGAACGTGCATGGAAGGGGGCAGAAGTGGAAAGTGTGGAACAGAGGAGAGAACAGTATAAATATAATAAGTTAAATAGATAAAGGTGATAAACCGTGTTAGTGCAGCCAGCAAGTGGCAAGTGCTAGGTTAGTCAGATACGGTATATCTGATAAGTGCAGAAGAAAAGTGGGTGGGGGACTGTATGAGTACAGGTACAGGCCCCAGTGCAAGTGGTGGCCCAGAGGCAGTGCAGGAGGATGGCAGGGTGAGCAGGTACCTGGGTCCGAAGGACAGAGGGTGGCCTGATGCATTGTGCAGAGAGAGAGAAACAGATCAGCAGGGGAGAAGAGGGGAAAAGGCAGAGGCGAAGAGGAAGGTCTTGAGGGGCTTCCAGAACCGGAGTTGGTCCTCCTCAAGTTTCAAGGTAGCAGGGAGGCTGTTCCAAAGGGAGGCCCAGCCGAAGACAGAGATCTAACCCCTGCACGTTTCTTTGAAAAGGATGGTGAAGGTGTAGCAATGAGGAGGATCTCAATCTTGTTGGCATTTTGACAAATATCATTGGCGGCACACCAATTTAAAAAGGATATTAGGCAATCAGAGATGAGGTAAGGAGAGGAGGTGGCTGAAGGAAGCCTGAAAATGAGTTGGGTGTCACCAGCATAGCACTGGAAATTTGAGCAGAAAATGGAAATGCAGTAGGTGAGAGTTGCCAGGTATTGATTGAAAAGCCAGGGCGAGAGGTTAGACCCCTTGGGAATACCACTGGTAGAGAGGGAGATGGAAGATAGGAAGGACCCAAGTTGTACCTGGGAGGGTCGATCAGAGAGGAAAGAGGGCAGCCAGAGTCTGATCGGTGATACTCAGGTTGTCACAGAGATGGTTGAGCAGGGTGGTATGGTTGACTGTGTCAAAAGCAGAGGAGAGATCAAGTAGGATGAGGACAGAGGGAATGTTAGAGTCAAGGTTGGAGAGCAGGTCTTCACAGATGTTCAGGAGAGCAGTTTCCGTGCTTCTGGCAGCTCTGAAGCCAGATTGGTGGTCATGGAGAGTGCCAACAGAATCAGAATGAAGGTTAAGCTGGAGATGGCCAGCTTTTCCAGGAGTTTACCCAAAAAGGGAGTAATGGAAATTGGGTGATAGTTAGCCGGACAAAAAGGATCAGATGTGGGTTTCTTTAGGAGAGGATGCACAAAGGAGTGCTTCAGAGGGCAGGGGAAAGATCCAGAGGCAAAGGAGAGTTTGCAGAAATCGGCAAGGGCTGGAGCGAGGGTATCGATGTGGTTCTTAATGGTTTTAGAGGAACAGGGATGGACCTGTTTTGATGAGGCTTTCATAGATCGGACTTGTCTAGTGACCTCAGCAGGGCAGAAAAGAGGAAAGGAGGAGAAAGAGGGAGGGTGGTAGCTGAAGGTGGGTCAGTAAGCAGAGAAGGAGAGGGTAGAGGATGGGGAGTGGAGGAGAGGGTGGGCAAAATGTCCTGGGTTTTAGAGATAAAGTGAGAGACAAGGGTATTGCAAAGAGCCTGGGAGGCGAGAGGAGGGGTGGAGACTGCAGCAGGGTTGTCCAGCTCCTTACAGATTTTAAAGAGTTCAGCCGAGTTGTTAAATGCCGAAGAGATACAGGCTTGAATGTGGACTCTCTTCTTGGTCGTGAAGACAGGACACTGGAAGGGAATTTGCAGCAGGGACCACCGGGGAAGACTCCAAGCAAAGGTTTCTTCACGGTTTGAGGCGACTGTGGTTTTGCCCAGGGCTGTCAGAAGATGTGGTGAGGCCCGGGGCAAAACATTTGGTGAGGCCCCCTTACAATTTTTTGCACTCGGCCAGCGGCGGCACCTCCACAAACAGGAGACTCTCGAAATGTACCCTTGAGTTTGTGTGCAGGATCCCAAATATGGTTTATTACTACAACCCCAAATCAACTACAGCAAAGTTAGATTTCTCTACTGAAGAAAGGTTCATGCCAGACTAACTTTTTTTATCATATGAATAAATATATATAAAATGGCATGAGCTCTCCACTGCGCCACCTCCAATTCTCTGAGGGTCAGTCACTTTTCCATGCAAAGAGTTGAGGGCAGATCTCTTTCTTCGGCTGGGGCCTCCCCCTGGAAACAGCCTCCCGGCCTCAGTGACACTTGAGGAGAACCATCTCTGGTTCTGGAAGCACCTCAAGACCTGTCTCTTTGCTTCTGCCTTCTCTCTTCCTCTCCCTTGCTGATAACCTGCCTGATCCATGCACTGGTCACCTGGTCAAGCTCTGAATTTGGGCCCAGGTCACTGTCTGTCCTGTTGCAATCCTGCACTGCCTCTTGGCTCCCCTGCACTTGTGGTCTGTATCTGTAACCCTACAGTTCCCGCTCTTGCTCTTATTCTCCACCCGTTGGCTGCACTTATGAGGACCCACACTTGCCACCCATTGGCTGCACTCTTGTTTCTCCTTTGTTTCTGCACTTCTGCATCCTACCCCACCCTCGGCAGTTCTCCCCTCCCCCCTTCCCTGCTCTTGCGCGATCTGAATGACACAAGGCCTAGTAAGATCTGTGTTTTAGGCAGGATCAACAGAGCACAGTGAGGGAGCCCAAACCAAACAAGGGTTGCTTGAGGGGGGTTCTCACTCCCAAGAAAATTTTGAAACATTGGGTTAAAAGTATGCATTTTAGAGCACTTTCTTTGCAAAATTGGGTAGAAATTAGGTAGAAATCCATACAGTTTGCAATTGGTTTTGTATGGAAGCACATGGAAATTCCCAATAGTTGCAAATCACAAATTGTGCATAGGAACATTTTCCAATACATTTCGTGCCGCCTTTCCACGCGAGATATGCTAGTATAAAAATATATTCATGTTGGTTGTTCTAATTATGTCGATGCAGGCTGCATCAATATATGCCATTATTACCTTGTACGGACTCCCAGCCAGTAAAAATGCCATGCCACAGAAAGTATATCCAGGCTGACTGTGTACCATATGTGTTATTACTGGCTAGATTGGCCTAGATTCCATGTGGGCCAATTTAGCCAAGTAGTATGTTTGCTTTAACCTTGATGCTTAGTCCTGTGTTTAAAGGGTAAAGCAAAAAGAGCACTGGCAATGCTAACAGTTGGGGCATTCGTGTAGGCATGGGAAAGGCACTTCTGTATTGGTATTAGCTGGCCATTGATAATGTCAGTGCAAAATGGTTTGAGTACCTGAGCATCTAATAGCAGTGCCAGTGCCTGGAAAATGCCTAATACTTATACACAAGCCAAAACTGTTGGCTTTGCCAATACTTATTTTTAAAAGAACTTCAGCGAAAGACACGCAGGGTGTTTTTAAATTGAGTGGCCAAAGGCAGACCTGATTAAGACATTTTTATTACACCAGTTGCGTGTTTACAACTCCAATGAAGTCATGAACTCTCAGAAGACTCCTTTGAGGAAACACTTGCAGGCACATTGAGGGCAAAGTTTGATGGCAAGGCATGTTTAAAGCTAGCTCAAAGAGTTCCAGTGAGGAGGTGTTTTGAGTGGGGAGGGCAGGAACTGGGTGAGAATTGCCATAGGGATTAGCACGGCCATGAGAAGTAATTTCACTGTTAGCACCTGCATTCATATCCATACATGTTTAGGTAATTGAAATCGTGATGTGGGGTTAGCACTTGCCTGCTAGGGGAGTGATTAGAAGGGAAGTGGTGACATGAGACGTCTCATTCTCACAGCAGTCCTTAAGTGTGACGTTTCCGAAATGAAGGCAAGAGGTAGCTGCTTGTAACATTGAAGTTTCACCAGAATAGTCTCATTCAAAATGTGGAAAGATGTTAGGTGCCCCCACACAAGGAAGTTTGCCCCTTCCTCACAGCCTCTGACGTTAGCGCCTCTCCCAACATTTGAAGTGTTAGTCCCCTTTCCCCACTGACATTTTAGCCTAGGTGCACCTCTGATGCCATGAACCCACCCCTTAATCAAGTGGCCCCCAGGGCGGCTACATTTAGGCGTGGTGCTGAACACACACTCACAAAAAACACTTTCACCCATGCATTCATCCACCAGTTACACAACTCCATACATGCATGTATACATAAAACCAAACACAGCATTGACACAAACACCAACATGCACGCATGCATTCATACATACACATATACATACTAATTTAATTTAAATACACATATACACTTTTAATTTAAAATAAAAACACTTACCTCCATGCACCCTTAAAAAGCATCCACGCAGCCGACACATAGACATGCTGCTTGACAAGAGAAAACTCCTCTCCCATCAGTCAGCGTGATCACGCTGACAACATGAACACACTGGCTGACAGGAGAGAACTGCTCTCCCATCAGTCAGCATGGTCACGCTGAGCAATGTGAACACACTGACTGACAAGAGAGAACTCCTCTCCCATCAGTCAGCGTGATCACGCTGACAACATGAACACATTGACTGACAAGAGAGAACTCCTCTCCCATCAGTCAGCGTGGTCACGCTGAGCAACGTGAACACACTGAGTGACAGGGGAGGAACCCTCTCCTGTCAGTCAGCGTGGTCATGCTGAGCAGCGTGAACACACTGACTGACAAGCGAGAACTCCTCTCCCATCAGTCAGCATGGTCACGCTGAGCAATGTGAACACACTGACTAACAAGAGAGAACTCCTCTCCCATCAGTGAGCGTGATCACGCTGACAACATGAACACACTGACTGACAAGATAGAACTCCTCTCCCATCAGTCAGCGTGGTCACGCTGAGCAACGGGAACACACTGAGTGACAGGGGAGGAACCCTCTCCTGTCAGTCAGCGTGGTCATGCTGAGCAACGTGAACACACTGACTGACAAGAGAGAACTCCTCTCCCATCAGTCAGCGTGGTCACGCTGAGCAACGTGAACACACTGAGTGACAGGGGAGGAACCCTCTCCTGTCAGTCAGTGTGGTCATGCTGAGCAACGTGAACACACTGACTGACAAGAGAGAACTCCTCTCCTGCCAGTCAGTGTGGTCATGCTGAGCAACGTGAACACACTGACTGACAAGAAACAACTCCTCTCCCATCAGTCAGGGTGGTCACGCTGAGCAATGTGAACACACTGACAAGAGAGAACTCCTCTCCCATAAGTTAGCGTGATCACACTGATAACATGAACACACTGACTGACAAGAGAGAACTCCTCTCCTGTCAGTCAGAGTGGTCATGCTGAGCAATGTGAACACACTGACTGACAGGAGAGAACTCCTCTTCCATCATTCAGCATGGTCATGCTGTGCAATGTGAACACACTGACTGACTAGAGAGAACTCCTCTCCCATAAGTTAGCGTGATCACACTGACAGCATGAATACACTGACTGACAGGAGAGAACTCCTCTTCCATCAGTCAGCGTGGTCACGCTGAGCAACGTGAGCACACTGACTGACAAGAGAGAACTCCTCTCCCATCAGTCAGCGTGATCACGCTGACAACATGAACACACTGATAAACAAGAGAGAACTCCTCTCCTGTCAGTCAGCGTGATCACGCTGACAACATGAACACACTGACTGACAGGAGAGGAGCCCTCTCCTGTCGGTGAGCGTGATCATGCTGAGCAACGTGAACACACTGACTGACAAGAGAGAACTCCTCTCCCATCAGTCAGCGTGATCACACTGACAAAATGAACACACTGACTGATGGGAGAGGAGTTCTCTCCCATCAGTCAGCGTGCTCATGCTGAGCAACGTGAACACACTGACTGACAAGAGAGAACTCCTCTCCCATCAGTTAGCATGATCACACTGACAACATGAACATACTGACTGACAGGAGAGGAGTCCTCACCTATCAGTCAGCGTGGTCATGCTGAGCAACGTGAACACACTGACTGACAAGAGGGAACCCCTCTCTCATCAGTCAGCTTGGTTACGCTGAGCAACGTGAACACACTGACTGACAAGAGAGAACTCCTCTCCCATCAGTCAGCGTGGTCACGCTGACAACATGAACACACTGATAGACAAGAGAGAACTTCTCTCCTGTCAGTCAGCGTGGTCACGGTGACAACATGAACACACTGACTGACAGGAGAGGAGCCCTCTCTTGTCATTCAGCATGTCCACGTTGTCAGCTGAATAATGGGAGTCAGCAGAGCTCACTTCTGAGCCCTGCTGTCTCCCATTATTTTGCTGTTTCTTGCTGAGCCAAACGGCTTCGCAACAAAAAGCAAAATCATTGCACGGGCAGCACAGTCCCCCGTGTGAATAAAGAACACGGGAGACTGTGCTGCCTTCCACTTAGGAGAGGGGGCCGCGAGGCCCCCTGCGAGTGCGAGGCCCGGGGCAGTTTGCCCCCCCTGCACTCCCCTCGTGACGGCCCTGGTTTTGCCACCCTTTTCAGCAACCAGATGTAGAAAGAATATCGCCGGAGAACGAATATCGCCGGTCAGATTCTCATCACTCTCTCAGTCCTGCACTCTGGTGAGGCGACTTCAGTGATTCAAATTGTTTCTCTGTAGAGCCAGGAGGAAGCGACCAAAGTTTCGGACGGATTAGGACTTCAGAAGACCATGCAATGCACAATGGCTTGAGGTCAATGGGTATTGGGGTATTGCAGCCCAGCAAGGTCGCAGCACGTCATGAGATGGCTCAGAAAGCAGGTCTTCTTGGGACTAGTGGATCCCACTGGCCTCTGGGTAGGAGTCTTTGCATTCGGGACCGCCTAGGTCGATTGGAAGGAAGAGTTACAGCAGGCTCTGTTTACATAGCAGGTGCTCCGGTCACTCAAAATCTCTACAGCCGTCTTTTCTTCATGTTCTTTTTCGGTTTCAGCTCCAGTGGTCGACTTGTCAACAACTTCTAGGTTTCAGTATTTATCAGGAACTACATCACAACTTCTGCAATCTCTCCCTGCAGTTTACAGAAAGGGGCGGTCTGGCTGTCCAATCAGGACAGCCAGCCCCGCATTGAGACTGGGCTCCTTTCGGGCAAGGTGAAAGACAAAGGGCTGCAGAGCTTTGGACACCTCTCTAACTTCCTGCCTTCTCAGACACTGTGGAGCCTTGGTATGGAATACAAAGGATTCCCACCGAAGACAAAACTCCCACTAAGGTCGTTCCCACCTAGAATCGTAGGGAAGTCCTTGGAAACTACAAGCAAACAAGAATTGGCCAAGAAAAGGAGCATTACCAAGGCTGATTTAACAGCCTGCGAGTAATAAGACTAAAAAGTCACTCCGGTAAAACCACTGCCACCAGCCATTCATGTAAAACTGGCAATTGTAACAAAATGTTACCAGGTAATAAGAAAGGGGATATCTTCTATCCCCCCCAGCACTCCACATAAGGTGGGGGTGTGCTGGCTCACTTATACAAAATGTAAAGGGGATGAAACTCCCTCTTTACTACTTGGGAACTGTAGTTCATCCAAGTATAGTGAAGAGGAATTCACAGAGGAGCCCATAGAGGCAACCCAGCCTAAACCCAAAAGTTATAGGAAACTATAACTTCAACCATAAACTATGGGGAGACATACAACGGTCACCCATGGAAAGAGTAAAAGACTAGGTGAGAGGGGGAAAAGGATTCCCACTCAGCTAGGGACAAGGTAAAATAGTTACCAAGTTCAAGCAAAAGGTTCAGGAAGATTTATCATAATTATGAAAATCTTACCTAACAGTCTTACAACTTCTTCAGCGAAATTCATCAGTTCCTTGGCATTACCAATGTCCCTGTAAGTCTGGATACCTGGGGAGGCAAATGCATCGAGCAGATTATCAAGCCCAATAAGGCTAACAAGGATGGCCTAGGCTCCAGTAACATGCATATGGACGTTCCCTGCTGCCCCGCACATTGGGACACTGAGCTCAGCCAAGACTGTAGCAAGCCAAATACAGCCTGGGGCACAGTAAAGCAAAGTTCCCTTGGCACCAGAGAGACCTTGCCCATCTGTGACCATGGGAAGTTTTAAACCTCACGGTAATGGATCTCCAGAAGCCAACACGACTAACACTAGGGGCCTCATTACGAGTCCGGCGATAACAGCCGCGGTAAAACCACCTGGTTACCGCCGGACTCGTATTACCATTCCGCCTCCTTGACTACCGGAATTACCAGGCCATTACAGCCCCGGTGTCCCGGGAGTCACGGAGGCGGAATGGTGTCCCATAAGACTCAATGGGAATGGGGAAGTGGAAACACCGGCACCATTTCGTGATGGTGCTGGTGTTTCCACGTCCGCCTGCAGGCGGGAGGTGTTCAACCCGCCAGGTCAGACCTGGCGGGAAGATCACCTTCCTCCTGCAGGGGTCGGGATCGGGCGGTCCGGAATTAACAGTGGTGGCGGGTTTACCGCCACTGTTAATTCCGGACCGCCCGACCCGTAATGAGGCCCATGACTTCTAAACCTCCTTCGGGCCCAATTATTACTCTACTCTCGCGGGACAACATTGACATTATTGCCACTTCTGATACCCCAGAGTCTGCTATAACCAGTCTTGGGGAGCACTAACAATATTGATGACCAACAGGGGCCCTCAGAATACCCTGATGTCACATGAACCAGCTGGGGTTAATGGCGGCTCTTACCCTGGTAATAACTTCGCTCACCGATCCTTTCCCCCAGCCCCTCTCCTGGGCCAGTTCTAACGCCCATCAAGTACCAGACTGGGGTGGGGGGGTGGGGGACAAGCAAGGGGCTCATGTATTTAAATGCAATTTTGTCTTGACCGAGTTGGCGTCAATTAAAAACCTACTCCTCCTACTACTGGAAGAGTATGGGAAAGGAGGGCCTAAGTGGGGTGATACCAACAATCCAAGCGGGCAAAAAGGGGTCCCAAATGCTTTGCAGATTACACCGCCTGCCAGCCCCGCCTCCTCCCCTAAAAATCAAAATTCTAAAACTGGTTGGGTGGGGGCACAATAGTGGCTGTAGTGAGAGCCGCAGAAGCGAGAGTGCCCTGTCTGATACAGTGTCTCTTGGCCCCCCACAGCCCCAAGTGGGAGGGAACTTACCTCAGCACAGATCTACTTCTACCCTCGGAGACCCCGCCAGGAGGTCAGAAGGTGGCCTTAGGTCCAACGCCACTATGGGAAAGCCATTCAGGGGAGTTGGCTACGTACCACCAAATTATGCTCCCCACAGTGATGTGCCCTGCAGGGGAGGGTCAATATTCCTACACAGGCTCCCTAGACTGCCCCCTAATTATTATGACCCCAAGGAAGCACTTGTGAATAGGTGCATCCATTGGCTCCGGACTGTGTGGGATTTTAAGGTGTACTATGCTGCTTTATCAGGTGGAAACGGCCCATGACTTTGTTCAAGTAGACTTCAGGGTATCCATGTGTGGAGAAAGGTATACCTTGCTTTGTTAGGAGATGTCAGCCCCAGCTACTACTGTGATCGAAGTTAGAGTTCATCCTGTGGGAAATACGGGTATTCACCCTGAAAATAGGTCCCGCGGGTCTGCGCTTACTGGTGCAGACTCTGTTCCCTTGGGGAAAAGGGCATTGGGTAATGCGCTGTGGCAAGTGAGGAGATTGATGGCCTATTCCACTCAGGTGAAGGAGACACTAATGGAATCGACCTCCTGCGGGGGCATAAGTAGGCCTTTGGGGCATTATACACGATTATTTATAAAAAAGGAAGGAATGTTTAATTTGTTTTTATTGTTTGATTTATTCATGTTATGATGTACTTTTATGGCCGCATGGCCAAAATAACGTTATTGATTGATTGATTGATTGGCAATTGTAATTATTTAAAGTACAGTACATAACACGTTTTTTATATAATTTCTTTTTGATAACGCCATTTAAAATGTTATTTCTTGTTTTTCACTGGCGTTATTTTCAGAAAGTTGTATTTTTACCTTGAGGTAATTGAGTTCTTTTTACTGTGTACCAAGAAAACTTCTAGAGCCAGTTTTAAAACTCGTTTTTCTCTAATATATTTAACCACGTAGTCCCACATTTGGGGCTAATTATGTATTTGGCGGTTTTCTGGTGGTAAGTCTGCCCGAATACCAGCAAATGGAATTACCAATAGTGCCACTTGGTCAGGCGGTATTAACACTGGTAATACCACCTGATTACAAGTGGCGGTTTGCCAGTGTAAATCCCCATTTAATGGTGTCTACAGGACTCCTTTGGGGATTTTTGACGGTATTACCAGCAATTTTTGGAGGTAAAGTGCCTTTAAGGTGGAGGTAACTCCTCCACTTTACCTTCAAAAATCATACCAGTGGCGGCAATACCTGCAAACCTGTATTCTGGTGGTATGGGAAGAATGGAGGTAAATGGTATTAACAGCTTTGTGTCCCTCCTCATGTGCCATTTCTCCCTATCTGTACCCTAATGCAATAATTTAGTCTTATGGGTCGAGCTAAATCGCCAACTAATGGCCCAAACTAAAAACAGACACCAAAGAGTCTATCTCTTCCTAAAATAAATGTTCTCAGAGGCCTTACACCTTGGAGGATAACCTCAAACACAGGTGGGTGCCATGAGCTATCCTCTTGTGTGAGAAAAGTTTGCCTTTTGTCAATAAAATGCACGCTTAGAGAGTAGAGCTCAGGTCTCAGAAAGTGTTGGGAGTTGTTTGTGGAATTAATTCATGCTACAGTCATTGCTTATTCTCCTTGTGTAGATGGCCATAATGCTTCGAAACCACCGCGCCAACGACGACTTCAAGAGCGAATATGCACAGTTCCTCGAGGAACAAGTGAGTACACATGGTGATAGGCTTTAGATCAATCTGGGAATGTAAAATGGAGGATGCCAGTGTATGGAAATTGATTTATTTGACTGGAGCATGCAACCTCATGGGAAGGTGCAAGTGTGACCGCACTGAGGTGTAAATATGATGCAATTGAAGTTTGTAATTCCAGTGGGATTACATTTTTTATAACATCCTCATTGGTTGTCGCCCATCTGCACCTCCCTTGATAAATGTGTCTTCCTAGGGACCAATAGCTACATTACCCATACATGTATTGTAAATAGTCTTAAAGAACAAGACTGTGCCGGGCGGTTAATGGACACAGGAGCCAAATGGCAGAGTGAATCATGCTTCCAACCACTCGTCTCTTCTCTCACAACTGACTTGGTCTGCCTTTTGGATGTCATCTACTTAAATAGGGTCAGTTGTTAGCACTGTTATTGGCATGCCCTGTCATTGGTCTCATTTCCTTTATTCAGGGTCAATGGTTAGCACTGTTATTGGCATGCCCTGTCATTGGTCTCATTTCTTTTATTCAGGGTCAATTGTTAGCACTGTTATTGTCATGCCCTTTCATTGGTCTCATTTCCTTTATTCAGGGTCAATTGTTAGCACTGTTATTGGCATGCCCTGTCATTGGTCTCATTTCCTTTATTCAGGGTCAATTGTTAGCACTGTTATTGGCATGTTCTGTCAATTGGTCTCATTTCATTTATTCAGGGTCAATTGTTAGCACTGTTATTGACAGGCCCTGTCATTGCTGCTCATCTATTCACGGTTCTGCACCTAAGGATGTCCTTAGACACCTGCACTAATGGATGTGCACGGCACTCCGGCAGGAGAACCTGCCACAGTTATTCTCAGGAACCTTGTTCAGTTAATTAGGTGTTTTGTGCGCTTTCATCTGCAATCCTTCAGTAGCAAATCTTCTGCTGTGACAAAGTTCCCTGCCCAATGCTACTTGTGGGTGATAGGGGAGCCAGTTGCCATCTTCTGTGATGCTGTGCCCAGAGGGTGATGGGGTGGCATGTGGAGTATCCTGTAGCTACCTCCAGCTAGTCACGGATAGGAGGCAGGGACTCATCGCGTGGGACAGACCAGGGGCACTTTCCCTTTGTCCCTTTAAGAGACACTCAGTAAAGACCATGTAATACCATTCAGACACTTTCACAGGGCCAAATGTCCCAAAGGATATGTAGACGTTTTAAATCAATCACACTTACCCAGACGCAGGCTGAATTGGCATCTACACTTACAAAGATGCATGTAGCCTTAGAGCATGCGCAAGTGCAACCGCCACTCATTTTAATACTGGTGGCACCAGCCAAGACTGGCAAGCGATCCACCAGGTTTGCGGATGCAGGCCAGCAAAACCCTGCGACAGCTCAGAATAAGTGCAGAAGCAGTCCACTACGTACGGCTGTTAGCAGAGTCGGTATCCAAAATGGCAGACTTTGCCCTTAAGCTGTCAATCTCCAGTACCACAGCTCGGAACTCCACACAATTAGTGACGCATGAGAGTTGTAGTTCCAATCACAGTCAGCCAATCCACCAGCTGCACACCAATATGCACATAGGTGAAACCTGTTCTGCAATAAAAGCCCAAATCACAGACCGAGCTTGGATATAAAAGGGAGTAAAAATAGACCTTTTTCTTGTTGGTGTATAAGCAGGAGTGCATTTGGAGAGGCTGGAGGAGCGAGAGAGCAGGAGGCTGAAGATGGGTGATGTGAGGCAGGAGGTATGGAGAAGAGGAGAGGAAGACAATCGGTGTGAGGGAGGACTAGGGTGAGAGGAGTGGAGAAGAGGACTGTCGGTGTGAGGAAAGAGGAAGAAGAAAGGAGTGGAGTGGAGAGGCGGGTCACTAGGGGCATTGCATTCACCTGTGCAGGGTAGTCTACGCTGTTCTTGGGTACTGCGTAGAGGGTCATGCGGGCTGAAAGGCAGTTGTCCTGAGCCTATATATATGCTTGCCACCATTTTGGATCCTAGGGCTACATTTGACATGTGGGAACGCTCTCTGCTGGAGTTCCTGCTTCCATTGCCTGCTTCAGCCTGTGCCCTTGGTTTCTACAGTGTGTGAATAAAGAGTCAGAAAAATTCTCTTTTAAGTATGCAACGCTGCCATGGGGTTTATAAATCCTTCATTGTAGGAGAGTTGCAACGTAGTAACTCCCTTGATGCCTACCAGAGTGGGAGAATGGACTTTTGATTGTTTTTTCTTTCGCATTGTGGCGGGTCGGAAGGAGGACGCGGACACTTCAAGGACATGGTTCGCGATATTTATATTAACGTAAGATTAGGCCTAACTTTCCCTGTCTCTATGGGTGGTCCTTGCCTATATTTCTAACTACGGTGCTTGCACGTCAGTCGTGAATATCCAAAAAAAAATGTGTGCTATCCAAAAACTATCCTAACTGATCCTAACCCTGTAGTGCCACTAACCTATTGGCCTCAGGGCACTTCTAGGTGGAGAATGAGCCCCTTCCTCTGAGAGTGCTTCAAGTACCAGTCTGTAGGCTTCTTCCCTAGTAGGAAATCCTTAAATAGTCTCTTGTGATGTCTTGCATCACTCTCTGTAATTCTTCAAGTGTAATTTGTATTTTTCCCTTATCTTCAGAACTCCCTTTTGGGTTCCTTATGTGAGAACGGCTTTTCTCTCTTGGCCAATTTTGTGCTTTGGTTTACTTTGGTCTATTGACCCCTTTTTTTAGCTTTACTTGTCTGATTTCACTAAGCTCAGATTCACTGTATGGTCTACCTTGTATCTTCTCTTCTTCTTGTCTGAATTGGCTTGTGACTCTCCCCGTTTCCCAGGGTATTGTTACCCCCAGTTGGTTTATTTGTGTATTATTCTTTTCTTTTATCTTATTATTTTCTCTCATATCCCCAAAGTTTAAAGTAATTTCCTCAAAGGGGAACATTATCGTGCAACTTCTACTGATACAAGTTATTTTCGTCACATACTGATTGCTTCTTGGCATACTCGTTCTCCCCGTTACCTTCTATTATGTGGGAAAATGCTTCTGGGAGCCTTGTTCCTTTTGAGACCTCTTCTCCGGTCGGCTTTCTCTCTTTTCTGTGATACTCTTGTCTGTTGTCTAGGCGTTGGACTCTGTGGGCCTCATTACACGGTAGGCGGTAAACCATGGTGCTATTAGCGCCATGGTTCATGCCAGTAATTTACCGGTACCGCCTTGGAGGAAAGGGGAATTACCGCCCCATTCCAAGGTTGGCGGGGCGGTAATTCCCCCTTCCACCATTGCCCTTCCCCATTCCCATTTTTGCCCCATAGGGCTCTATGGGAATGGGGAAGGCGCTAATTACGGTACCGCAAATTGCGGTACCGTAATTAGCTCCACTGGTCCCTTTGCGGGTTGGTTTTTAACGCCTGCAAAAAGCAGCCGTTAAATTCCCCAACCCGCAAAGGGACCTCGTAGTAAGGCGGTAAGGATTTACCGGTACCGGTAAAATACTGGTACCGGTAAACCCTTACCGCCTACCGTGTAATGAGGCCCTGTGTCTTTTTATGTGCGGCAGTATCAGCGATGTTGGAGGGACCGACTGTCCACCACATGATTCCCCATGTCTCGTCACCACCTCCATTCAGGCTCCTGCCCCATGGATTTCTCGTGCTGGTCTGGTGCCCTAGCTCTGCCGTTCTAGCATCACGCTCAGCGTCTTGTCTCTCTCGATTGCTCGTGCTCGGCTGGTGCTCTGGCTTCCCAGCATCTCTCCTTTGGTGCCTTCTCATTATTCCCGTCTCCCGCTTTAAGCAAGTTTCAAACTTGCAGGTTTGTCGGCTTGTGCCGACTCTGCCTCTCTCGTTTCTGTACATCGGATGTCCATTATTTAACCTACTCGTCCCAGTCTATGGGATATTAGGATTTAGAGGGACATGTCCCTTGCCTATAAGATTCTGGCATCCATTCATTCATTCATTAAAAACTTTATTTCAGCAAAAGAGCCATAAAAGTACATATAAAATCAACGACATTTAATAAAACAGTGCCCCGACAGGGTGTCCAGTCAATTGGTCGAAAAAAAACTGGTCGACTGCAATTTGGTCGACGCAATTTGGTCGAAAACTAAATGGTCGAATTTTTTTTTTATTTATATATTTATGTTTTAGTTTTTCGTTTAGTAAAAAAAGGGGTTTTTAGAGAAAAAAAGGGGGTTGGGGAGGGGACCCCCCCAAAAAAATACAAAAAAAGGGTTAAAATAAAAAAAAAAAAATTCGACCATTTGGTTTTCGACCAAATTGGTTCGACCATTTGTCTGGTCGACCAATTTTTTTCGACCAAATGTCTGGCAACCCCCCCGACAGATATAATCCAGTCACAATTGCACTTCGGGTGACCTAGGAAGAGGAAGAAAATATACAGCGGCACAAGCGACCGGTTAAAAAACAATCAAGCTAAAATCGGAACATTTTTAAAAGTAAATGGAATTCATATGAACCGCTACAACATTATCAAGTTCATGGACCTATATAAAACCTCAGGAGAAGCGTCACTCAAAAAGTGGCAAGTAGCAGTGTGGGACGAGGAGAGAGAATCTCACAGCCTCGACCCATCAGCTAACTACAGCACTCCTTCCTGTCACCCCCAGACACCCCCTCCTTAGTAACCAGGCCCTGTGTATAAAACATGCAGTTGCAAAAATTACAGGCAGGTCGGCAAATTGGCTCAGTAATCTTTCAGCCCCTGCTGTGTGATGAACCCCTGCCTCTCTCAGAATCAGCTTTAAATACTTCTTTCTCAATTTAGTAAGACCATTACAAATCAACAGGAAGTGAATAATTGGCTCATTTGCAGCCCCACAATGGGGCATACACTTGTGTGGGATGCCTGCCAGTTTTTGGTGAACGAGGCGATTGGAAAAATGCCCGATCTATATTTCAAATATAAAGATTTCTCGAATGGTGGAGAAATAACATCCAGATAAAATTTGAAGCCTGGGACCATCCTATGCTCGATGTAATCCAAACCTGTCTTTAGAGGGTTGGCAAAAATCACAAGAGATTTGCTGCTCCTGGATTTTAGGCTATGCTTCAAATTCAATATAGAAGACATTGCAGAGGCCATCAGGGTTAGCCATAGAACTATGGCATCCAGATCTTTGAGAACAGTCTTTATGTTAGAGATCCATTTTACAATTTTTCCGCCCTCCAAAGAGAGGAAGTTCAACAATGCCACCTGATAGGATTCCAAGCCACATTCTTTTCATAATCTGGCCCAGAAGAAGGCTGGTCTTGCACAAATCAGGGGAGCGACCAGAACTATGTCAAGTTCTAAATAAACCGAAGCTGGGGGAGCACTGGGAGGTAACATTAAAAGCTTCTTTAAGAACTTGTGCTCATAAGTACTGATTTTGTAGCTCTGAGCCCTAGGAGGCAGCAGGAGGGGCCTGTTTAAGGAAGAGGTCGAGTGCTGGGGAAATGACCCCACTACCATGTTTCACATGGAAAGGTAGTATGGCACCCCTGAACTTTTCCAGAAGGATGGAGGATTGTTTTATTTGTTCGGACCAACCAACAGAGACTTGGAATCTCAGCCCTTAGTCATAATACTTAACCTGCTCTAACACCCGACCGTTTGCTTCCAATTTGAATTGATATGCATTTCAGTTAGTATGTTTGAACGGTGTCCAGTTAAAGTTACCTTTGGCATTCGATCCTTTTGATTCCGTAGGCCTTGGGAAGTTGTAGATATGAGCATGGTGTCATCTGCATAAAACAGAGCTGGGTACTTCTCTTGGCCCATTTTAGGACAGTCTTGGCAATCTCTAAGCAACCCTTCTATGATTTCTTGTATATAGAGATTGAATAAGAAGGGAGCCAAGACACATCCTTGTCTGACCCCTCTTTCTACAGCAAATGGGCGTGTTAGCTCACCGCCTGCCCCAACGCTAGACTCATTTTCAGAATAGAGCTGGTGAATTATATGAATCAGATTTGGGGGGGGGGGGTTTGCAGTAAGGATTTGCCACACGGTTGTTCTACAAACTGAGTCGAACGCCGTCCTTAGATCTAAGAAGGCCACGTATAAATTAATCTTTTTTTAAAACAGTATATTTCTGGATTTTAAAAAACATAAAACATTGGTCGATTGTGCCTCGATTCTCTCTAAACCCTGCCTGTAAATGATGGATTATGTTTCCCCTATTTGCCCAGTCTTCAAGATGTTTTAGAATAACTTTACCAAATAATATCCCTATAGTGCTTGGTGGAAATGGCGAATTCCCTCGGTTCATCGCAGCATGCAATGCAAGTCAGTTTCACTTTCCAAGCACATGTTTTCATCATCGGCTTTTTACACATTTGCATTTTAAATGTGCATTTTCTGCCAATTTTTGTTTTATTTGGCTGTGTGTGCTCCCCAATCTCCCACTTAGCCTACACCCCCCACCTCACCATGCATATCTGAAAGGATCTTTTTCGTTTCCTTTTTTCTATGTATGCCACTGGTGTCTCTACGGGTGGTGTGAGTATTTCTCCTGTGACGGCCCACTTCGTAGTCATGGTGGTCTGTATGAGTGGTGGTGGCGTAAATGCTCCTGTGACTGCCCTCTAGGTGGTCATGGGTGCTTGTAGAAGAGGTGGGGGTGTAAGTGGTCCTGTAACTACCTGATGCCTTAGTGAGGGTACCGGTTGGGGTGGTCTGGGGATCCCCCATATACCTCCTCTAGGTCCAGAACCCACTAGCTTGAAAATCCCACGCCCCCTTTGAAAACCCCACTGTTGATAGACAAGGATAGGCTTTGCCACATATTGTACACATAAAGTTCACAAAACCACAATCGTGATGTAACACACCATGCAAAGGGGGTTGATAAATGTTCCATAGGTGTTGCTCAATGTACCATAAATGCAGCTCAATTTGTTAGCAAAAATGCTTAATGTAATCTAGTGGCTTCTCAAAATGTCAGAGATGCTGCTGAATATCCACATGCGTATTATGTACTTTAATTGCAAACATTTTAACTAAACATGCTACACATTAGTAGACGGTACATAACAGCTAATAAAGATTGGTTCAACATTATAACAAGGAGGAGGAGTGAAAACTTGCAAGACTAGATGTGGGAGTGTCTGTATAGAGTTCCATAGGAAGATCCCAACAGCTTACCATACTTAGGGCCAGAGCAGGCCTCAGAAAATCTTTATAATTCTACTAGACCTGCAGTTCGAATAGTTTATTTTGTTCTACTCCATCTAAGACTAATGAATTCGAATCATGTACTTGATGGCATAATTTTCTGTACTGAAGAACCATGGTGACTAATGAAGAAACATTACCAGCAATGTTAATGTCCCTTTCGAATATTCTCCTTCTCCTGGACACATTGTAATACAATGTCCTATAGATGAGAGAAGGCTACAAGATCCCCTACATGTGAAGAAATACCATACAAGGCTGCTATGAGAGTTACAGGGAATCATTATGACTAATTTTCAATGATATAGCAGGTCTAATCCTGTGCAAGACTAATGGCGTAGCCAAAGTCTTCAGCAGGTTGCAGTGTGGACATTGGGGTGTTTTATGCGAAGTATCTTGACACACTGACTAGTATGTTTTTTATAAGCTGTTTATTGTACCACACCCGTTTTAGGCCACATGGATACCTGACTGCTTCTCTGTGATCTCTTCTGATAAAAAGCTGAATCAGGCTCACCCCCATGCAGGCAGACTCCTTGGTTCTCAGTCCACATTCAGCTCAGAGATGGTCAAGTGCCTCCCTAACCACTTCACCATCCAACTTGAATGGTAGAATGTGATAATTGACTTACAGGTTATTAGAATGAACCCGCTGCACTGCTGCCATCAAGAGGGCAGCTTTGGACAGTGCAATTAGTCCATACAAACATTTCAGAAGGGACACTCAACCACAGGGTCATGTACCATACAAATGGCACAGAACCCCCCTAAAACCTACCTGATTATGCTAGTAGTCGAGTGGATTTTACAAGCCCTGCACAGTTCCTTATGGTTTGTTGTGGATCCTCAAGTAGGAGGTTTGTGATACTTGCTTTAAAGCAGTGCAGGTTAGTGGTTACTCCATAGATTTAGGGGCTGGGCAATCGACTGAAGGCCCAATAGAAAGTAAAAGAAATTGAATCAGGTGAAGGCACACAGCCTCTGGGAGTGATAACCCATGGATCTGCTCATGAGCAGTGGAGGGGCTAGGGTTATAACAAAGTCATCTCTTTGTCAAGATAAAGAGAGAACTGGGGAGCTTTGGAGGCCAGGAAGAGCCACGCATTATGTGATGTCACCCCGGGTCGATATAAGGAGGATCCCCAACATCCCAATCCTTCCTTGGCTGATCCCTAATTTTAGTTCTTCCACTAGGGGGTAAAAGCACCACAGATCACACATGTGGAAATGTGCTTTGTGAGTGGGGCAAACAAAATGAAGCTCGTTTACTCAGGGCACTGCTTCCCTCCTGCAGACCGGAAACCCAGAGGCAGCTGGTTTCAATCTCCATGTTTTACAGTTTCAGGGTACGCAGATTATTTTCTAAGAAATGATGACTTGAAAGAGTTGGGTGGAATAGTTAGGCTAGCAAAGGAAATTGCTGAGAACCTAGCCCCAATGCTAGCAGGAACAATCTTTAAAGAAACTTCTTAAGTATAGCTTGCTCAGTTCTTTAGCCCAGACGCTGATGAATTATGAGGCCACGAATCCAAATAAAGAAGTCTTGCACAACTTTGACAACCCAGGCAGATGGTAATAAATCCTAACCTTAAGTTCCTGGTTGAGTGGAAATACCAAACAGAAACAGGGGGCCACTGCAGGGTTTGCCCGGGTAAAATAGTGAGGCCATTGCCTTGTCCCATAGCTCGCTGCAAAGGTCTAAGCCAAGAAAAAAACAAGACAACGGCTAAGATCATATCAACAACCTCAACAAAGGACAAGGAAAAGAAGTTGACATTGTAAAAGAAGTGGGATGGGCACCTTAAACCTCTATGATTGTGACTTGCAGAATGCTGTGCCCGGTGGAAGCTCAGGGGGTTTTCTTAAACTCAGGCTACGGGGGGCCCTTTCATTTCACAGTTTCCTTAGATGTTCCTCTTTTGCATTGCACCCCGTCCTGTAGACGTTCCTCCACACCTGACCCTGAAGCTCAGGCCCGGAAACCTATTGCTCAGGAAAGGACATCCTATGATAGCCAGTGAGCTTTTTAAATCCTGTTTTACCAATTAAACTGCCAGGGAAAGGAGACTGGTGAACCCCCTTTATCTGGGGCTCAACAGACAGCACCCAAGAGATCAGGCCTGTGTCATGTTTTCTACACCCTTTCAATTTGTTTTCACTTTTTTTGTTGGAAATGCTGAATAAACATAGTGCAGGTGTTCTGTTCCTCTTTTATCATGACAGGGTGCAAATTGAGATGGGTTGCTTGCGTCTTTGCTCACCTGCTCCTCGACCACTTTCGTGAGCCTCTTTGGATAGTTCCCCCTCTGGCAATGCCCCCTCGCCTAAACAATTTACTACCTTTCATTCACCCTAGAATTGTGATCATCTCCACACTCATTGCCAGGATCTGGGATCCTAGGCATCCATTCATGCCATTTAATTTCCCGACTCTGAGGAAAAGGGCCTGAGCTACCTCACATTTGCCACGCTTAACGCTAGATAAGCTAACAAGCACGCCTAAACATCCATGACCTATTGGAGGAGTTTGACCTTTATTTCCTTGGTGTTACAAAGACACTGAGAAGCACCACCATATGCACAATTAGCTTCAATGATTCAGTCTTTATTAGGATTTTTACTGACACTTAGGTTGGGGTTTAAAGGAAATAGATCCTCTACTGGCGGCAGAAGAATTATAAACAAATTAAAACTAACAAATACAGGCAGCTCTCCACCTTTTGCCAGAGTGCTTTACTAATGTTCTCCCCAGACACCCTTAAAGATGTAGAAATTATTCAGTCATGATGTTGATTTTAATAAAAGCCTTCCCCAGAACACCTTTCCTACATCATTAGTAGTGTTAACATTGGTTGGCAAGGTGGCGACACAATGCACCCTCCAGACAATCAAACGCTTTACCCAAATATATATATAATTATATCCCTCCTAGAATATTTGGGGAAAGAATGTTAATGGTCAGAAAAAATAATTCACCTACCTGCTGACTTTTTCACTGCAACATTATTCCATGGAACCGTTCACATTAGCACTGTGAATGGGGTGTGTTTGATACACTCTTGTCTGCGCTGGGTGTGATGGTCCTCAGTAACGCTCGCTGTCCACAGCCAAGTTAGGGCATTCATTTCCCAAATGTCTGGATATTTCAAATTACAAGAAAAAAATGCATTTTCTTGGAAAGTAGGTGACAGCGCCCTGTATTATTGTTAGTCATATTAATTGACCTTATGGGAATCATTATTGACATAAACTATTGGTTTTATTTATACCTATCAGCTAATCATATATCATGCATACTAGTATGTTGATGGTCTCTTTACTATATATTATCTGGTTTGAATCATCAGTTAAAGAATTTGGAAACGGTTAAGTTGCCTACAAGTGTTTCGAACCTCCAAGCTCTTCTTCAGGGCAATCACACTTGTCCTAACAAATACATTTCAAAGTGGGTGTTAGTAATCGTGAGTTACAAACATCATTACATTCCTAATACTGTCCTTGGCCAGATTGATTAAGCTTTATTCGAATTTCCCACTGTATTGTTCTATTTTGTCTTTACTGTGTTCCTGCATAATTTGTGCTGTTCTCCTTCCAAAGAAGGTGTGTTATGGCGTTTAGTTTCCACTATTTACGCCTGAACATGGGCGATATAGTCCATTTCAGCAGTCTATACAGAAAGACATCTGTAACACTGTTGGACCATCAAGGATGTTACTTACCTGATAAAATAGTGCACTGCCTGGGTTAATAATGGCAGTGAATAACTGGTAAAGATATGGAGCCCAGATCCAAGTAGAGATCCACTGGGATCCTGTGTGGACCAGGGGCCTTACCCCTGCATTGGCTACATATTGCAGCATTGACCTCACCTAGGGTAATTGCCAGAGGCTCAGGGATCAGATTATTGGTGACAAGCTTGGAGGGATCTGGATTGTCAAGGAATGTTGGTCTGCACTCTGCATAAAGCTAGGAAAAATGGTTAAACGACTCACATTCAGCTATTTCCATCTGCAGGGGATATTTATCATTTTGAACACCTGGTTAGATTAACCTCACCATTTCTTTAAAATCTTTTTGGTGACCAGCTGTTTTCAGGATCTCCCATTTGTCCTGTGATTTCGTGTCCTTTTCCCTCTTAAGAGTGTGCAATCTTTCCTAAGTTCTCTAATCACATTATCGTCCTCTTGCTTCCTACATTTGAGGGCATTCAGAAGCTCTGTTTTTTTCCTGCAGCATTCATTGAACCAACTTTCCCTTGCTCGCTGCCAGGGCTATACTGTCTCAGTGGGTTTAGTTAATAAGGGTGCTAGCGAGGCTCTGAAGGCTTCATGAGATTTTAATATAGTGGCATAATCTACATCCTGATGGCCGAGCATAGTTTCAAGAGTGGGAATTGCTTATTGCTAGACCGCGGGAAATACAACATTTAAATTGCAGTCTTCCCATTTAAGTCTATTCCTGGTGCCCGTTGGTTCGACTGGAGCATTTGGATTGCAAGCGGGTACCAGTACTCCGGTCACTGCTGCATGATCGCTTTCACTACTTTGTATGATTTCCAGCTCCTTTATGCACTTCCAATCTTTTAAACTAATCATAATATAATCGATGTGGGTAAATGTATTGCCACTTAGATATGTAGGGAGTAGCAGCATATCATTGTACCCCCAGTTTATAGAATAGCTGGACAGTTGGTAGTCCACATGTATAGATTTTTTCTGTTTCGGTGGAATAAATGTGGGAATATCCCATAATAAATCCTCTTCTTCCAGCAATTTGTGCATTTCGGGCAAAGGCCCAATTTGAAGGTTTACATCACCCACGATAAGAATAATGGGTAAAGACTTTTTAGTGGAAAGCAATTCTCAACCAAATCAAAAGGTTTGTTCAGGGTATCCATTCCGTTGTTCCCGTCCAGTCTCTTATAAATGTTTATGAACAATATAGCATTGACTCTTACTAATATGGGCCAGAGCCATATAGGTCTAAACAAGCTGTTTCTAACGAGGTTAAAATGGCATTCAATTTGATATTTACCAAAATGGACAGCCCCTCACCCCCGCTTTACTGCATATAGTCTACAACTCCTTCCAGGACTACTGAGACAATCACACAGGCTTCCTAAAAGCATATAATGTCATTGTAAACAAAATTAACCCAATCTTGGCCTTTAAGATGCTTAGTTAGAACAGTGATGTTCCAGGATATAACCTTAATATCGCTGCAGAGAAGATTACCATTAGATGGCCCGACTTCAACATTAGGTGTACAGTACAAGCGAGGAGACCATTGTCAATCACTAGACCTCGATGGTATAGGGACGAGTGATACATTCCATGTAAATGTTATCTGCGGCCTATTATCTGAAGGTATTGCATCTGGGAGACTCAATTCTGGTACAGCAATCCTAATGAATTAATTACACTTTTATAACATGCTTAATACTGTGGGTTAGCCTCTAAGTGCAAGACGGGAGTCAAACCTGTGTTGATCCAAGTTGACTTGCTTCCAAGACAAGCACGCTGCCCCTGAGCTATCCTCCCGACTTTCAATGTTCGCGGCAGAGGGCAAATAAACAGTAGGTAAACCTGGCCTAGTTAGTCCAAATTTAGATTGGCTGGTGTTGCTAATATATCTCTGGTGATGAACGGCCCCTGCGCTGCATTGAGCATCAGTTGTTTCTGCTTCCCCGAGGAGCGCGCTGTGATTGTCTGGGCTCAACTTCTTCAAGCAGAGTCGGCAGGCAATCCCTGGCTCCCTCAAGGGCTTGGAAGACGCCGAGCTTCGGAATAGACCCTGTGAACAGCAGCCCCCTGCGCTCCAGATCTTGCACATATTTATCTTCTCTTGGCGACGTCTCTTTAGCCACACCAAGGATGCTGTTTTCCCTTGGAACTGTCCTCTTGTCTGGCAAAGTGCAAGATACTATGTATAATTTGGCATAAGGCAGCATCAGATATACACCAGCAACTGGTTGAATCCCTAATTTGTGGAAGCTGTGAGCCTGAGGTGTGAGCCAGTCTACTGCAGCTATCCACATCGTTGTTCTAAACCAGCAGGGAGTGCCTATTTCTACTGAGATACACCGCGGAGCGGTGAGCGGAGCTGTGAGCCTGAGGTGTGAGCCAGTCTACTGCAGTCCGCTGCGGACGCGAAGCCAAAGCCAAATGGAGCCAGAGGTACGTCCAGAAGCATGTCCTTTGAAAACCTCTAAAGTATTCAAAAGCCCAAAAACACTCCTGAAAGAGTCGCACCCGAAAGAATCGGCATACCCGGAGGGGAAATCCAACCCCGGTATGAGGTGGAGGAGGAGCAAGTCTGATTCGACTCCTGGGCTGGGGGCCTCCCAAACGGTGCCTCTATCGATTCTAGAATTGTTACACACGAAGCAGCAAAACTCGAAGCCTGCCTTATGCAAGGCACTGAGGAATACTCAAGACGCAGCCATGGCGCCCGAGACGCCAGAGAATACCAAAGCAGGAATGACGACCATACCTGACCCACGAGGACAAGTGGGGGAGCTTGTCGGGGTGGCGGTTCCCCTGCTGGTGCCGCTGCCGTTGCCGCCGCCGCCGACGAGAGCAGAAAATCAGCTCTCGAGTATCCGGGCGTCGCGGTCGGCGCCCGTCCTCAGCTCATGGGACGTTGACCTGAGTCCAAGGTGTGGGCTCGGAGATGAGCCCGGTGTGGCGGAAGAGACATACCAGCAGGATCCATACAGCCAGTTGAGTCACGGTGGAGAGAAAGACCTGAAAGACGCGCAACCTGATGAAAAAAGTGAGTGCCCTGCAACACCTCCCCCCTCCAATCCAGTCTCATCTAAAGAGGTGAGACGGACTGGAGTGAGAAACGCTACTGTTGCCAATGGTGACTCAGATGGGACAAAGGGGATAGCGCTCCAAGAAAAAATATCGGACAAATCAGAAAAAAGAGAAACAGCAAGTCACAGCAGGGGGAAATAAGTCTTGTAGTGGAAGGAATAAGGGCGACTAAACTACCCTTAGTTTCACTAAAGGAAAACTCCATGCCAAATGGGATAGCCATTCGAGCCCAGCTCCACGCATTGGAGCAGGACACCGAAAAAACGGCGCAAGGCCTGGGGGAAAACCAGGCTAAGATTGCAAAGCTCTCAAGGGAAGCCAGTGACTGTGTGAGAACTCCCGATCATGATAAAGACATGGATTCGGATAATGAAGACTCTGAGAGTGAAAACTCTTTTAAGGGCGAGCCGGATGACTCCAATAAAGAAACAGATGGGGAACAGCTAAAAATGGGCTCTTGCCCTAAAAGAAAAAAACGAGTCAAAATAAACACCATAGTAAAATCTGGACCTCAAGGAGCAAAAAAAACAGCGAAAATACGAGCGCAAAAAAATACCACTCTGGGGGATCAAAAAGTGAGAAAATTAAACAAAAAAGGGTTGCCAAATCTGTTACTTTCACGCCCGCTAAAAGCCTTTTTCACACTACAAAAGAAAAGAAAACAGAGCGCCGATACCGAAGTATCGGACGCATAGATGTTGGAAATAGCAAACCTAACCCAGCCGGTTAAAAAAAGAAAAACTGAACCGCTTGTAGCGGCAACAGATAAACAAGTCCGGCGAAATGGATGTGTGCAGGATAAAATCATGGCTATCTCAAATCTAAATAGTGGTATCAAAAAAGTTAAAGAACCAGAAACCACTGAAATTAGCCAAATGGGCGAAAAGGACCCCCAAAGAGGTAGGACCGAGATGCCTCAGACTATATCCACGCCTAAAGGGGTTCATCAATTTATAGAGGAGATCTTAGTGTCCGATAATGATCAGGAAGAAGAGCCCTCTGAGGGGGAGAGTCTCGACTGGGAAGCCAACCGAACGAATAAGATACAGCAAGATAAAGAAGAGCGTTTGGCTTCGACAAAACGCCATTTTTCCAGGAGGGCTGACGCTGCGCCTCCGCCTTTATTGACGAATTCCGGATTTCAAAGAAACCCCCCTAACAACGACAGAAATGTAAGAGCAAGGGGGGAACGCCCGGATCTTAACTCTTCAACACCTTCAAGAAGATCTGACAAAAGTCAACAGTCACCAAAAAAGAGACGTCTCGGTGAAATCGCTGTGGCTCTACAAAATGAATCGCCAAATAAAAAACCAGAAATGATTGCCATCATGTCGGCTATGACAATCGTACTGGATCCTTTCTGCAAGCTGTACGAAACAATTAAAGACAACGTACAAGACAATTCAGCAATTCTTTCCAACCTAATGGCTAAATTAGCCAAGATGGAGTCCAATTTACCAGGAAATGCAGACCTCATGCTCAATCAGAAACTTTCGTATGAAAGGAAACTTGAAGCATTGGAAAAAAAAGATAGAGAACTTGAAAAATGCGACGGGGACCCAAGGTGAGAGAACGATAGACAGATCGCAAATGTGGCCAAATCAGAAAACAACGTGGGAAACCAACTTTGAAGCATTGGAAAAAAAGATCGAAAGGTTGGAAACCTTGAATAAAGGTTTCTCAACCATCCCTACGATCTCTGACGAAGGTACAGACGAGTCACTGACCCACGCGAATGGAAAAAAGAAAACTGTGCTGATCCTGGCTCAAGACAAACCAGATGGTAGGCTACAGGCTAAAGCACAAAAGACGCATCTCGTAAAAACAGATCTGAGTAAGAAAATAATAAATGAACAAAAGGAAGCCATATCAGCGGATAAAGAAGTCAGCATGGGGCAGAGGCCTAGCGAACCGCTGGCGAGTAAAAAACGACAAGAGTCAAGCACTAAATCAGAGGCGATTGGCCTGACACGATCACCACGATCAACAGAGGATTTCCTACAATGCACTGACTTAATGAATATCTCTACTCATTCAGATAATGGGTCAGTTAAACTAAAGGATGACAACAAATAAGTAGGGGCGAAAAAGTACAGAGATCTTGCAGAAACATACACAGCAAAGTCTAAAAATGACAGTGAGAGACCTAGCCAGATGGAAAAGACTGCACCAAGTCTGTCTGATGGACAGGGAGCTGTTTTTCAACCAATGACGGAAAGTGAAAAAATCCAAACGGAGGGGGAGAAATCAAGAAAAAGCCCTCATAAGCAGCGATCAAGGTATGAAGGTGAAGACTGTCAAAAAAGTCCACGTAAGCATCGATTGGAAAGAAGAGATGTGGGTAACAGAAAGGTACCCAAAGAAGCGATACAAATTTTTAAGCTGGAGCAAAGGGAACTGGAGAGAAACTTCCATATTTTGAACAGACCAACAATACTCCAGATAACAAAAAAAATGAAAACCCTAAAAAAACTTAGGACAGAGGATCTGGTGCTTGTCGAACCCTATCATAGGAAAAAGAAGGCGAAAGCATTTATACACCTGAAATCAGCTGCCATCGAACATATCGACGAGGCAGTCTATGAGGAATTCCAGCAACTAGGCCTGTCCTTGATGGAACATAAGAGAATTACGGAGTACCAAGAACCCGAAGAGGAAAGGACAGAGCAATATAAACGACAAATTCACTACAGATCGAAAACGGAGGATCTACACAGGCAAACCCGAGGGTATAACACTCGAGAAAGTAGGGAGTTGCACAGACGACCATTCTACCAAGGCCGGGGTACAAGACGGCCCTCAGATAGGAGGGGGAGAGAATATATAAACCAAAGTCACGGCCAATACACCAAAATACACTCTGACTGGATAGAAAACACTGCAAAAAGCAATAAAAATGATCAGAGATCGATTAAATACTCCTCCAGATCGGACTGTCTATCGCCCGAAGTGTTCACAAATAGTTCTGACAAGCATCGGAAAAATACGGTAGATGAAAGAAAACCGAAAGGCCCATGGAAGTGGCTCATGTCAAATTCGTCGAAAAAGAATGACAAATAGCAACGACCTGGGTTAGCTTGTCGCAGTGACTTTAACAAAACCTGCAACGATAAATGCAACGAGCAACCCGAAATGGCAGCCTTAAAATTGGGCTCATGGAACACGAGAGGCCATATGCACCTCACGTCACCGGGAGATGTCGATCTGGGCGCCTATGATATTCTCTGCCTCCAAGAAACCTGGCTCGTACACCAACCGTTTCTGGACGGGTTCTCCGTGAAGATCTCTCCTGCAGTTAAAGGCCTCTTAGGTAGACCGTCATCGGGTTTACTTACAGCTATAAAAACAGGGAAAGGACTGAGTGAACCTAAAAACTGGAAACAGTCCTACGATATGCTTGTCATCCTGACATCCATATCCCAGGGAAAGATCAAAAGGAAAAATGGACATCAAAAGACGATAGCTAATATAAACTGCTATTGGAACCCCCAGCGAATGTCTACCAAAATATTCTGCAACAACATCGCCGAAACAATTGACCAGCTATATGCAGAATTTGATAAAATCGAGCTCATCATATGCGGCGACATGAACGCCAAATGTACCGAGGGCTTGGAGTCCATTCCGACGGTCCATTGGGGAGACATGGATTCTGCTACCGAAAGAGGCATAGCCTTGAATGAAGTTATGAGTAAAAGAAATGTCCAAAATGTGGCGAGGTTATTCCCCTATCAAATTAACTGTCCAACATGGGAACGTAATGAATCAAAAGCAACTTTGGACTACATCTTTATCTCCAATGGCTTCATCCAGGAGCTGTCAGGTTTCGAGGTAAAAAAAAACATCCATAGTGATCACAACCTTCTGTGCTGTTCATGGAGTATCACTACCAGGATATCCAAAACCTACAATTGGACGACAGAGGTAAACCAGCAACAGACTCGCCTGCAGTTAACCAAACGAGACATTGAGAAAATTAGAAATACCTGGGAGGTGAGAGTAAAAGATCAGGCTTGGACCGACAAGAGAGAAAGACCAAACTACCTACCGTTATTGCTAGCTTTCCAGGTCAAAGGAGCAGGGAAAGCGAAGAATATGCCCCAGAACAATCACACGTATGATAAGACGGTGGTAGAAAAAAGAAAAATTGTACGTCGTTTGCGAAGAAAAGCTAAGAAATTCAACGATGAGCTTGATTGGGAAAATTGGCGCAATGAAAATTTAAGCTACAGAAATTGGCATAAACATCACAAAGCCACTCTGTACCAAAACGATGCCGAGGCGATGGTGCATAAACTTCACACAAAAAAATCTAGTGACTTTTGGGGTTTAATAAAAGAGATGAACAAGCCCCTGTCCGCCGCAATGGGAAATGATGTAGCGGAAGAAAACTGGATCCAATATTTTAGGGCTGAATTCGACGGCCCCACCAGTGATAGCCAAGGGGCAAAGCAAAACCAAGTGATAACGTGGGCCGATCTGTCTAATACTATGGACATCGAAACAGCCATACGGAACCTGAAAACATCTAGAGCGCCGGGCCCTGATGGACTCTCCAACATGGACCTGAAAATGTTCCCAAAAAAATGGGCTGAAATGATCAGTGGTATCTATTCGGAATGTGGTAGAACCAACATGGTGCCCGAATCATGGCAGAAAGCAGTAATTGTCCCGATTTATAAAAAGGGACAGAGACAAGAACCGGCGAGTTATAGACCAATCGCCCTTTTGGACATTCTGGGTAAAATCTACGCGACCCTGCTACTCGTCCATTTTCAAGCTTGGGAAAAAGTCAGCCAGGCCAAAGATCAGCTTCAAACTGGCTGCCAGAAAAATGGGTGTACATCAATCAACCTTCTCATACTTAACATCATGAAAGCCAAAGTCAAAGAGGGGGCGCCTAAAGTATATTTGGCATTCGTGGACCTCTCAAAGGCCTTTGATAAGATCGACAGAAAAAGCCTGTGAACGAAGCTTCAAGATTGGAACTGCCCGGCAAAAATATTGGAGCCAATAAAAGCGCTCCATTCGAACACCAAAATAAGAGTTAAACTCAACAATCAGGGCATGCTCTCAGAGGAGATAAATGTTAAACGAGGAGTAAAGCAGGGATGTCCTTTGGCATCGGTACTGTTCACAGCTTTCTTGGGCGATTATCAACTCTCCGAACAAAAAATTCAATCTTTTCCCCCCAAAATCGGGAAAACTGAGATCCCACGGTTACTCTACGCAGATGACATCATTGTGATCGACCAGACGAAGGTGGGCCTGCAAAGAAAACTCCGTAATTTGGAGGCCTACATCCTGGAAAATAAGCTGGAACTCAACAAATCGAAGACAAAGGTCATGGTGCTCGAGAAAGTCCCCTGCAAAAAGATGAAAAATCTAAAGATCTTCCTGGACGAGTCAAAAATCGAAATCGTAGCCAACTTTAAATATCTGGGGATTCAATTAGACAGTTCAGGTGTGGAAAAGAGCCTTGTTGACCAACTCTGGGAAAAAGTGAAAAGACTGACTACGCAAACCAGAGCAGTGGACCGCAAATATGGCAAATTCTCCCTGATCCCGACTATAACTTTCTATAACACTAAGGTTGTTCCGGCCCTGATTTATGGTACGGAGTGTGTGCTATATCTCCAGCGCAACATCTGGAGATGCCTACCCAAATCTACCGCCATGCCAGCCATAAGGAGAGAGTTGGGGCTCATATCATTAGCATCGACAGTGGATCAAAGCGCCTTGCGCCTCTACAGACGAATCATCATGTCTGACACCCTACCCATTTATAATACCATACGGGAAGAAATTGATTTAGGCAAATGTACGGCTTTGAATAAATGGGTGGAAGCGAGAAAGAATGATCTGAGAAAAGTTGAATGCACCGAGAAAGAGCTAATAGAAAACCCAGAAAGAATTAAAAAAAGACGGAAAACATGGACTGGATTGTGACAACAGAAAAGGCGGTGGAAAACAAACTCCTGAAACATCTCCCACCCACTTTCAACAAGGGGAAAAAACCGCTCCAGTACTGTGTAAAGTTTCCAAATAAGAAGCTGAGAATTTCTGTCATGAGAGCCAGATTTAACCTTCTCCCTACGAGAGAGATCATAATTTTAAGAAGAAATGGAACCGAAAGCCGCTGCCATTTATGTAAAAACGAGTCCGCTATTGAGACTTTAAAACACCTCGTGGTCGAGTGTCCCAACACAATGGAAAACAGAAGGCTATACCTCCCCTGCCTGGCCGAAAATATGTGGATTTTCCAAGTAGATGAACTATGGAATAGACTGATATCGGGTGAGAAGACAAGATGGACCCTGGCTCTGTCCAAACTCATCGACCTAGTATTTGAACAAATTAACTGTCTTCGGACTGAAAGTACTTCGGTGACGGTCTCTGACCCTCCGGAATGAGGCCTTTTAGCTTCCCGGACAAGGTTTAGGACTTGGACTGTGGCCCGGTTTGCCAGCCTCTAGGGGAGGTTTTTGTGAGAAGCTACCATTCGTGGGTTTGCTTTCTTTTATGATATGCAAGATAGAGGAAGGTTTTTGACAAAACTCAGTCTTTACTGAGTAAAGTTCAAATAAAAAATATATATATATATCTCTGGTATTTTCCCTCACATGCTTATTCCCCAGGCTTGTGTTTCCTATTCTCTGACACTTTCCTGATGTTTTAAGGGACTTACACTGTTCTCCCTCTCTCACTCCCTGCTTCTTTTCCAAGTATTGTCCAATCCTCCTTCCAGCTTTTCAGCCTGAAGGCTCCCTGTTGTCCCACTTCACCTATTTCAATCTCTTGTGCATCTCCCTCTCTTTCCGGGTATTTGCCTCCTCACACCTCCCTTAATTTATCGGCTCCTTGGAGATGGTTACCTCTTCCATTCTCTCTTACTATCTCTATTCCTCCTGCCCCCTACCTCTCTTGCTTTCTCTCCTCCTACACCTTGACACTTCTACTACGCCGCTCGCTGCTCTGCTTCTCCAAACTCCAATACTTCTATAGCCAGTGTGTAGGTTTTTATAGCAATTCTTGCCTCACTCTGGACCGGGCTTTTAGTAATGACTTGAAGCTGGCTCCAAACCTGATGCCCTTATGCATGGCTCCACAATACCCTTGCTGATACTCTCAATGCCTTTGAACCTGCTGTCAAAAAGAAGGAAAAAACAGCAAACATGTGATTCCCAGTTCGATGCTGGCTTTCCCAAAATGAAGAGAAAGAAGAGAACACTTGAATGGCACTTGAGGAAATCTTAAACTAGGGAAAACAAGCAGGCGGGTCTGTACACGTAAAAGGTTACTATACTGCCAGCAGACAAAAGAAAATTGCCTGCTGTCACAGACATCTTGACTTGGCTTTCAAGAAATCTGCCAAACTCTATAGGGAGCTCCGTGCCCCTGAGGTGTGTTACTTTTTGCCTGTTGCGTCTCAATTTCCTGAAGACAACATGTCTGCCTCTTTCATTGAAAAGCTGTGACTCCTTAAGGATTCGGCAGAATCGCAAGCTAAAACCATATCTCCTCTCCGTCCTCTTTGCAGACCCTCCATGTGGTCCTCAAAAGGGTTCTTTCCCTTAAAGTAGGTGTCTTCTACAGACGTCCTGACCACTGAAAGAAAAGGGATGTGCCAGCGGAACAAGTAATCCCTTGCCCAGCCAGTCCCATGAAGGGCACTAGTGACATCATTGCCCATTTCTTGGCTGCCCTTTATAACATCTTATTTCACTCTAGCATCTTCTCCCGGGACTAAAGAAACCCTGTATTGTGCTGCTTCTCAAAAAGCCCTCTGAGGACCCAGCAGTCGCCTCCAATTACTACCCCATTACTATTATGCCATTTGCTGGCAAAGTTCTGGAAAAGATGGAAATTGACCATTTCATAACCTTCACTGAAAATAGTGGTTTGCTGAATGGCAATCAATCTGGTGTGGGGGGTCAGTAATGCGTGGCAAACAACTGTTTGAGGATGTCTCAAGATATGCCATTTTATTACAAAAGAAAATATGTCGAAATGCCTCACTGTCCCTACTCTGCTGAGGAATTCCCTGTCTAACCAAATACTAAGGGAATACACTCTAACACAGGATACTGGCCCTCACACTAAACAACAAATTCATAAAGAAAAGATTGTGCAAATCAACATAAAATGAACAACATTCACAGTTCCTAAATGACCTTATGTTCTGGGCGATTTCCCTGCCCCAGGATTCAAAGTCACTTTTACAAATCTTCAGTCAAAGAAGAAAAACATGTCTTAACGCAGTTCTTGATGTTTGAAAGTCAATGTAAAAGTTAATCAAGAAAAGTTGGACTGGTAACAAATCTCCTCTTTTGGTTGAAATGATCCACTTCCCACTTTCAGCAAAATAGTGCCAATAGTAATCCTGGCCACAAAGCTTTAGGACCTCTTTAAGATGATTTGCCGCAGTTAAAAAGGAAATGCAATAGCATCAATGGTAATCCTGGCCACAATGCTTTGTCACTCCCACAAGAAGATCTGCCACAGTTCAAAGGAAAATGTAACATCCACACTGTCAATGATACACAGTTCTTGATTAACAGTTAGGATTTCTTGAATTACAGTTCTAGTATTCAAAATTGTATATTTATCAGGATAACTTCTTAGTACTGCTGCTTCCACTTGAACAACGATACTTTTACTTACTTCACTATGAGAACAGTCACCTTTGTCCCCCAGTATTTCACCTTGCTTTAGAAAACTGTAATGTAGCATCTGCTGACAACCAGATATACCTCTTCAGTATCAAACTTTGGACTACTGCCACAGCTTCAATGACTTTTAGACAGACTTCGACAAGATAGATTTTTAAAGCACTTCAACCTCCTCAGGTAGGCAAGGCACTCTTCCTCTGAATAGCTTTCTTCAAAGGGGCAGCCTCTTTGCCTCTCTTGTCTATCTGCCACAATAACAACCTGGGTTTGCCTTTAAGACTCACTTCTCTCTGGCTTCCAAAGTCTTGGGCACTGTAGTTTTAGAGCAATTACCTGTTAGTAACTTCACATTATTGCTGGATTGCTCTTTAACTCTGAAAAAGGTTGGGTTCGCTGTTAGAATGGGATGCCTCTTGGCTTGGCCGATGCGTGTTCTTCTCTTCAACAGTTTATACTCTTTAACGTCTTATAAATAAAATGTATGTCACTTTTAGATGCAGTGTAAGATTCAGTCTTTCTGTAGAAACACAATTAGGAACACATAACCACTCTTTGAAGTAGATTTCAAGGTTTAAAGAAACATAAATTGTATTTGCATGTGAAGATAAAGGTTAGAGTTCAGGCCTTCTTTGGGAATCACAATTAGGCACACGCGACCACTCTTTGATGTAGTTATCTCACGTTAAGGATTGTAACTCTTGTATTGTCAAAGTTCAGTGTTTGATAATCGTCTAAGCAGCATTCCCTCTCCTTAATTAGGGACACGTGACGACTCCCTCGAACAGAAACAGTCTTTCAATAATGGAACAATTTACTGTAGTAACGTTTAGCTTCTCACGTGAATAAGAGATCTTTCACGTTACATGCGAGCGCTACATTTCCATTGTTCAGAGTATTTGCAACAAACAACTTTGCTTGCATAATGTATTCGAACGCTGTGCTTCACTCACCAGCGTTTTATACACTTGCTCTGCGGGTAGCACTGGTTTCCCGACTTCCACAACAGCTTCTACTGCCTCTGGCGCACTGGGGACCCACACCCTGAACAGGTGTCTCTGGTCCGGCCATGTGTTTTGGGAGTTCCTCTTACTCCCGAGACCCTAGGCTTGACAAATTCTTCTTGCCTCAGTCTCCTGCAGCTCGGTAACCATGGCAATCAGGCTCACATGTGGAAAACGATTTCTCCTGTACATCTTCTGCTGCTTAGCCACTGCACTTCAGAGTTTGGGGGAACAGGACTCTCAGAACACGCAGGTGAAATCTGCTGTTTCCATGTTCTTGCGTCCCTCTTGTTCTCCCACTTCTGCTTCGTTTGCCAGTCTCGTGCTTTCTTTCTGCCTGCACTCCAGCTAACGTTCCATGTCCTTCCACTCCTTCCCCCTGCCTGCATCTGAGGTTGCCTTTTATGCCACCCAGGTTCCTTCAGGTGTGGGCTGTTACGCTGAATTGCCTGACTACTGCAATGGCTGCTAGGCTTAATTGCCTGACTGCTACAACTGCATGCCTCCTCAGCCCTCTAACTCGTCTCAGTCCTTCTGAAATTCTGGGACTTGTAGTTCCTTTCAACAAAGTTATCTTTTGTACTATTTGAGTTACTTTTAAGGGTAGATTTAATTCCCTTAAAGTTAAGAGATGGGCTATGAGAATTAGCTATTAAAGAGGAAGGTAGTTTACTGAAGACATTTCCATATTCCTTTACATTGTACCCTTGGGATTGAGGAAGGTGTTTAGTTTGTGATACCCAAAAAAGCTCTTTCTTTTGGTACATTTAGTTCAGATTTTACAATATTTGGGTCCACAACTCTAGATCTAATATGAGGGTTGGGGACAATAAAATGACAATAAGCCATTAACTTTTTAGATACCATGGGAAGTGTCTTCCTTCCAGAAGAAAAATACTTTGTCTCAGCCCACGGAATCTCCTCACCACCCGGGGACCTGTCTCCTCTGAGGTGATCCTACCGCAGTACACCAACCCCAGGGTTGGGATCAGGAAGCTGCTTCCTCCCTGGCCACCTGGGAGGAGACTTTAGGCAGGGTTTCAGTGAGGGATCCGTAGGATTCTTCACACTGGGTTCCGGACTTTGAGGGGGAAATGAGGTGACACTTTTCTTTATAAGCGACGTACTCGTGCAGTTGTGTTGTAATGACGTTCCTGCTCTCCTCATCCTACTAGATCTAGCTTCTGCCTCGGACACTATCAACCACTCCACTTATTTGCATCAATGACCGTGTTCTCAAGTGGATCTTGTCCTTTCTTCTGGGCACAGAAGTTCAGGTTGGATTTAGCCCTTTTCTCTGCTACCTTGCTATTTGTGATTGGAGGGTTCCTCAGAGCTGCATAATCTCTCCGTGGCTCTGTACAACCTATTTGGCATCTCATTCAGAGTTAATTTTTCCTATATCTTGCTCCTTTCAATCTTCCTCTGATTGAACTGTTACCATGAAAAGGTAATGAGGAATGGTCTTGTGAAATTGTTGATTCATCTATTCCTGGGTTCTCAGGTCGTGATGGTTCTACTGGATCTGCAGTTAAAGTGTCCTGAGTTCTGAAGAGTGTAGGTATGATATGATATGTTATTTATGCGATTAATACCCAGAGCTTTCTAAGCACGCACCCGGGTATCGAACCTGTGTGGCTCCATGTAGTCTTTCTTCCAAGACGAGCACGTTGCCCCTGAGCTATTCTCCCGAGACACGCTCAGCGAATCACGTTGGCCCTCTATCGCCTGTATCTTGTTCTCCAGGCTCATGCAGGCTCCGAAGATTGTAGCATTCGCATGGTGTTCCGTTTCAGTTCAAACATGACCACAGATTTCTGTATAGATGTTTTCCATGCAAGAGTCCATTGGTTGTGTTTCATTTATAAGTGTTATGATGTTGTCTGCCGCCTTACCCCATCCGAATCACTTGACTGAATAGTTTCAAGGGGTTCGGGTGAAAAACGCTGAGATCTTTCCTTGTTCCTTTGCGCCCAACGGTTCAGGCTGGTTTGCCTGAATCTGGTCACCCCCAAGTCGGGAGTCTACGCTCCGGAGCACATAGCATTTCGCTCTTCCGCGCATAGTTACTCTGGTTGATTCGAGGCTCAAAGGGATTAGCCCTGCAGTCTGCTTCGCTTGCCTGATTTCTGATTTAGGTGCAAAGTTGCGAGTGAGTACTGGGGTATAATCCCTATGATCTCACTTTCCTTGTCAGCGTTTACTTCATGATCATATAAAGAATGAAAGATAAGGAAGGTGGGTTGTGGCCTGCTTGTTACACTCACAGTTTGCTGCGATTGAGTAGATGGAGACTTTTTCTCATTACAGTGCTCCGTGGGACGCCGTGCCCTGTTCGCCTGCACAGTCTGCATTTCACTCTACCCCCACTGCGCTCTGCGAACTTGGGGAATGTTTTTCACTGAAAGCTCCGCCTCTCACCACGATAGCAAGAGTAGACAGACTGCTTGCATAGATGCCTGAAGAGACTGGTTTCCACTCTAGCCCACTCCACTCCGCTCCATGGACTTGGGGAATGTTTTTCACTGTAAGCTCTGCCTCTCACCAGGATAGCAAGTGTAGACAGACCGCTTGCATAGATGCCTGCAGGGACTGCGTTCCACTTGGGATTATAATAGGCTTTCTGTATTTATTGCGACTTACACAAATGCTGGTTAATAAGCTGTCTTTTTTGCTGCCTTGCGAGCTCCAGTAGCTTGAATAAATTGGACCAGGTTTTTACCTGAATATTTTTGGCCAGCGTGTACATCTCTTGACTCTCATCCGTACACCAATTAAAAGGGTAAGAACCCTGTTGAGCTCTATGTTGTTTAACAGACAGTGACCAGGGCCCATGGTATGCATATGTCCCAATTGTACCCAACTTTGACCACAACTTCCTTAGGATAGTATTGAGGTTTCAGGGGAACCTCTCCACTAATCCATCCATTTGGGGGTGATATACTGAAGTTCTTAACATTGTGATCGCCAGCAGTTCTTTAATTTATTTCTGCCATCAGCTTGACATAAATGTACCGTCCTGATCTGTATATATATGTTTGGAGAAGGAAGTTTACTGCCTTCTGCGCTGGGCCTCATAAATTAAATGTAGGTGTTGCAAACAACCCAAGACTAAGGCGCTCCTTCCTTTATCTCATACTCTTTAAGCAACAAATTCCTATGAACCTATTGGGTATAGGTCTGCGCCTCCATTTAAACCAAACTTCTTCACATATGAATGCAATGCAGGACAAAATATCCCAATAGATTTGAATTTGCATATTTAATAATTTCGTTGAGCCTCATTTTGCTGACACATGTTTCGAGCTGCTTGTTTTTCATATGGGCATATCCTCATTTATTATTTTTAACGTATCATTATCATTATTGTTTCAATATACCATGTTCCATTCATTATAGCATGAAGAAATGACAAAACTCTAAACAAAAGTAAATTGGCTGGTTAAAATGAAAACTATTTGTTTCAAACACTTAATGCTCAATTTGATCAAACTTAGATCAATTACCTCATTCATTTCTATGATCAATACATATACTCCACATGTGTGTTAATTCTGTCTTTCTGAAAAAATACTTTTAACAAGCTCATCAATCAGAATCAAGTACACAAAGAAATAAAGCCTAGAGTGCAATGTGTTGTGGCTTTATGTTACATCATTTTTCGAAAACATATTTCTCTTATTTCAATGAAATGTATATTTGATTGGTCTATTCCCCGTATTAGAACGTTTTTTTTAGAAACGATCCCTAATGCACAGAGCAATGTCTGTCAAGTTTTACTGAATTGACTTGTATTCTTTAGATATTCATTACATGTGTACGCTGGATATCGATGTAGATCCAGTCATTTATTTACTTATATTGTTCTACCACTTTTTATAAAGCGCCACTAACCCTGAGGCCTCAGAGTGATATAAGAGACCAGAATAGAAGAGGAAAGAAGAAAAAATGAACCGACACTTAGCCTGTTACTTTGTCGAAGAGAAATGTTTTTAAGTCCTTCTTAAACCTCAATGGACAGGACAAATCCCATAAAGCAGTTGACTGACGGTTCCAAGCTTTGGGTGCCCAAAAATCGAAACTAATACCTCCATCTTTATTCATTTTGAAACTGGGCAGGTCAAGAAGAGTACTGTGGTTTGATCGTAAAATTCTCTTAGAGATTTTTTTGTGAATACAATCTTTCAGATATTGGGGGCTGTTCCTATGACACATTTGTGTGTTATTGTAAGAACGTTATGCTCAATTCGGTATGTGTCACTGGCGTAGTTGGTACATGATATGTCGACGCTATCCAGCAAATCAAAAAGAGGCTTCATATAGATATTGAATAGTGAGGGAGATAAGCATGATCCTTGCGGAACACCATATTCCATTTTTACTGGAACAGCCTGGCAGTCTGACATGGCCACTCTTACTAATCTAGGACCCAAAAAAGATCTGATCCAAGCCGCTGACCTTTTAGCAGGTAGAGCAAGGCTAGTCTACATTGCTTGAAGGACATACATCTAAGAAGAGAAATCAAGATTTGCTGGTGCAGTGATTTGTAGGGTGGACAAAAGAGGATTAAATGTAGAAAATCCTCTGTTAGCATTGCCGATCAGACAGATAGTTATTATTGTGATTCCCCGCCCACTTCGCAGTGATTCCATTCAGAAATATTACGTTAAACCTAGCTCTTGTAATAAGGGTCAATCTTTTCTAGTCCTTGGCCATGTTAGATAGCTGTTAGGGAGAATTCTCTGTTTAGGCTGAATTTCCTAACCTAGTGAGTCCCCCAGCAGCTTTGCTGGATTGCTGGAGTTTGTTTTTTTCTCTCCTGCCAAGAGTGAGACTCTTTTCCTCACACTCTTGGACATGATTTGAGGGGTTCCTTTGACTGTTGTGTTTTATGGGCTATGGGGTCTTTTACTCCATAGGGTCTCATGTGTTTTTACTATGTGTGTTACACAGCACCCTCAGTGCAGTAACACAGAGGTGTCCTAAGTGACCCCCCACCATAGACTCCATACCCTGGGACTGACTACTGTCTCCGAGGGCATGTAAAGTCACCATTGGCTTTACTAGTCCCAAATTTAGTAACAGAACCAGTACAAACCATCATAATGTGGAAGTACTGGTAGGGGTAATTCAATTGCCCCTGGGTCTGTTTTTCGAGGGGGTACTGTGCAGTCCTCCCTCGTCAAGTTTCTGGCTGGTGGCAGTGGTTACCACGCGTAATATTCCTTAATAATATTTCCTATGGGATTTTCCCATGTATTTTAAACGCACCACTTTTTGGTGCAATGTTAAAGATACCGCTGGTTTATTTATTTAATATTAATTCACCGGTAGGGTCTTTTTGCCAGAACTCGGGTTTAAAATGCTGTTTGTGTTCGCCTCTGTAACTCCAAACCAAAGGTCGAGCCCTTTGTTCCACTTTTGGTGGGCTTCTACACAGAAGCCCTCCAAAGTGGTGCCACTCTGTGTCTGGGTACCACAGGGGGTGTGTGAGGGGGTTTAGGCACCTTGGACTAAGTTGCCTAGGCAACTCAAGTCGCACTCTTGCGTGATTGGCCCAAGTGGTGAGCCGCCCGCTCCCCACTTAGCATGTTTGATTGACAGCTAGGCTGAATGAATGGGGGTTTGCTGCATAAAAGCAGGGTTTTGGGGACTGGAACTTCAGAAGTCGCCACAGGACCTGAAAATCCGAAGAGGGAGAAGCTGAGCCGACCTGCAACGACGACACCACCAGTGGAGCCCTGCTGAACCGACTCACAACTTCCCAACGACAGAGGAGATCTTCTTCCCGGAGAGTCTCTTCCCCTTGAGCTGGTGGGGGCAACCAGTTTGCCGTCTTTTTGCCTTCTAGGACGTCCAGTGGTCAAATTGCCCGTGCCAAGCACCCCGGCAACCGGATAGCCACTTGCCACTGAACCGTACCTTTTAATCGAGAACTCTGAGGCTGGTTTCTTCCCTGGCAGTGCAACGAACTCCTGCTCTCCTCCACGACTCGATCTTCTCTTCCCCCGGACGAAGCACCGACTTGCACCCGCTGCCAGGAACAACTGCCCCCGCTGGATCGTTCTCAACATTTCAAGGTACTGTGTCCGCCTGGCCTCCCTTTCAACAGATTGCACTAAGGTGACAGTAGATCCTTAGCCTTCTATGCTGGGTTGGTCTCTCGACCTTCTAACTGGTCTCTTTCTTTTGGTCCAACTTCTTTCTGAACATTTACAAGACTTTTATGCACTTTTTAAACTGTGTGACCTTGGACACATTTCGTTCTGATCCTCTCAAAGTGGTTCCGGCTTTCTGAACTCTAATTTCACAGTTGTATTCTGCCTTTCTATCTTGCTATGCTCTTCTGAAAGTGTTGGGATCTGTTTCAATTTATGCTCTGCCTTCTCTCCCTTTTTAACCCAATTATTAGAGTGACATCTGCGTTAAGCGCTCACCGCTGTCTGAAAATAAGTGGTGCTTTACTTTAGACTTGTCTAATAATCTTTGAAGGGAGTGTATATACTTTAGTGACTGTTTTTGAACTTGCTTGATATTAGTGCCAGTGTGTTTCCATAGATGTGTTTTTAAATAAATAATTATATATCTTTTACACCAAAGCTCTGGTCAGTGTTTGCTTGTTTTACTGTGTTTTTCTGCCCTATTGTGTATGCTCTGTATACTGCCTAACTCTTCTTGAGAGAAGTCTGACTGCTCAGCCACAGCTACCAGGTAAATCTGGGTGGTGCAGACTGCTACCAATTGGGTTTACTGCTAACTCCTGTAGTCTTAAACTTTTTTGCAGTGGTCCCTAAGGGAACTGCACAGGTTTCTGCCTAACAATAGCCCAGTAGCTGGCCCTCCAAGAGAATTATGTAGCTCCTAATAGCGTGTCTCGAGTTCCAGCTGGTCTCTTGTTAGTTTGTATCCGAGTCGGGTGTCAGAGATGTCTGCAATAGGTTTAGTTAGGGTTAAACCGTTATGAAAAGGGTAATTACAATGTGCCTCCTGCCAAGACTTTCTAATAAAAGCTATGCATGGTATCTTCAGGAAATTGTTTTCACTACGCCTTATAGATGACAAAATATCCTTGGTCAACACAGCTTTATCCTTAGTCCAAACCCTTAACCATAACTTTACAGTTTCCAGTCTTAAATCATCTTCTAGTGGTACTACATCTAGCTCATTATATACCACATAATTGGGTGCTGAATGCGGAAAACCAAAGATGTATTTTTAAATTGAGTATTCCACTACTGATAGGGGTGAAGTGTTCCGATATCTCCATATAGGGCTGTGACTTTAGATTTGACCTTATACACCCTTAGGATAAATGGGATTGGTTGGGCCTCATAGAGGTTGGAAAATCTTTGTATACCCCCTATGGCCTGTGACATCTCAGATGCCTGTTTTGACACATGTGCCTCCCTGTTAAAAGTGGTGGTGAATGTTATCCCTAAATTTTCGAAAGACTCAGTATGTTGAAGACATTTCTCATTAACCAAAAAGTGCAGGTGGTTTGCCTTGTGTTACCCCTAGGATGACCGGTTAAAACTGCAGATTTTGTGACATTTATCAGTAAATCTAAGCCATTCATGTGCATGGTGTAAGCATCCAATAACTTATGTAATGCACTGGGATGTCATGGGCCTATACCCGTGGCGACTGTGGAATCAGTATCGCCTCCAGGATTGAAGGAAGCATCACACTAGAACGCAAGCTGCGTTCTAGTGTTTCTTGTTTTTGACTTCCGCTCGCACGTACTTAAGCCCCGCCTTCCGCTCCATGGTTGCGTTGCCGCTTTAGCGGAATCCCTTCCGTGGCTTTTGTTGCGCTTCGCAAGTTTTCCTCTTGGGCTTGTTGCCTCTCTCTTTCGTTCGCTCTGGTAACCCCCACTTGGGTTCACCACTTTCTCTCTGATCTATCGCTCGCTTTCAGCGTTCCCGCTGATTGTTTTCCCTTACAGGTCTCCTCCTTTATTTTTTCTGCACGGCCTCGCTGTGTTCCTCTGCCCTGCCTTGCCTACCACTTCCGTTCTCTGTACTGCATTTTGACCATTGGGCACACTTCTGCTCCGCCTTTTTGTCCGTGCTGCCTTACGGTGCGCTTTCTGCTTTCTGGGGCTAGAGTATCTTTCTGTTTTATCTTGTCCTGGTTGGTTCTTCTTGCAAGTGTATTTATCTTGCATTCTGGGATGTTCCTCATTTCTGCAGTCATAAGGAGACCACCTTCCTTCGCTATTCCTCACCGTGCTGCACCTGTCAAGCATCACTGCATTTCATAGCTCGCAGGGGGTTTTTTGTGCCTGGCACAGCTTTTTCCCCTATTGGTCTCTCTCCGGAGGGGAGTTCACAGAGAGGACGGGTTAGAGGTTTCACTGTGGCTTCTCCCCGGGAAAGACACTCTCTACAAAAAAGAAGGACTGATTACACCGCCCGGAGGCCCACGCTGGTCACAAAACAGGATTCTGGATCACCAGGTGAGGAGGAAGAAGGGACATCAGGTAAAGGGGGAAAGAAAGCATCGGAAGCTTACTGATTGCAACGCCCAAAAATGGCGACAGCCGAGCAATATCAGGAGCTGGTTGCAGCCATGCAGAATATGTCTGTAGAGATGCAGAACCTCAAGGCAGAGAACAGTGTTTTATGCCAGATGGTGACTGCTAGGGACATTAGATAACCAGACCTTCCGCCCATAGCCTTATCCTCAGACAAATTTGATGGAACCCCAAAGAAGCTAAAGGAATTCTTGGATGCCTGTCATATTCACTTTGCATTTCGGACCAATACTTATACGTCCGATCATGCCAAAGTGGGATACCTTATCTCTAACATGACAGGGAATGCCCTGGCTTGGGAAACACCACTAGTTACCAATACCGATCCAGTTTTACAAGACTTTGCGGCCTTTACCACCCAACTGAAACAAGCATTTGAGAGGCCGTAAAATACATATAAGGTATGTGAAGATCTATTGGATGCACGTCAAGGTCAGATGGACGTACTGTCATACATCACCACTTTCAAAAGGCTAGCAACAGGGGCAGGATGGTCCGAACAATCTCAGTATGTGATCTTTAGGTGAGGTCTCAAAGAAGACATCAAAGATGGATTAGTTCAGGCACCACTTCCCACTTCATTTCCTGAATTGGTGTCTGCAGCACTCCAAATTGAGTTTAGACAACAGGAAAGAAGACGGGAAAGACGCAGGATGCGAAACCCCTTTGCCTGTAGTAAAACCTCTCCCCCACACGTGTCCCCAGCCACCAGAACAGATGAACCGATGCGAATAGGCACAACCCGTGCCCCCTGACGGCGGAAGATCGACGACGTTGTTGAGAAAAAGGCCTTTGCGCCTATTTGGATTGGATACTCATTTAATTCGTAACTGTTCAGAATTACCCTCCCGCAGTTCGGAAAACTACTACCCTCGGCCCTAAGAGGGACATGTCGCTGAGGGAATGCAGGAAGTCCCTAAGTCTCACTCTCGATCAGTCCCACTTCTTCTGCGGAAGACTCCAGGCTCATGGTCATAGGAGTAAAACTTTCAGTGGGATCAAAAGACCTCGATGTTCTCGCTCTCCTTGATTGTGGGGCCGCCGGAAACTTTGTGGATACAGTGTGGGCAGATCAAGTCGGCCTTCTCAGAAAAAATAACAAGGAAGATCATAAGGTGGAAGGAGTAGATGGCACTCCTCTCAGTTCTGGGCCCATTACACAGACCATGGAAGAAGTACACATCACTATCTTCCAACATAAGGAAACTTTGTGTTTTGACATTATCCGAGCAGCACATTTTCCAATTATTCTGGGTATTTCCTGGCTGCGCAAATACAACCCACATATCAATTGGGCTACCAATCAGCTGATATTTGATTCTCAATTTTGTAAAAGAAATTGCTTACAAGAAGACACATACCAAAAGGTGCTTACGCAATCCACGGCCTTGGCTTCATCCTTGGGAATCTACACACTACCCTACGACCTTACCAGGTACGAGAAGTTTTTTTCAGAGCAAGCACCACTTCAACTACCTCTGCATCGACCAGAAGATTGCTCCATTGACTTGATGCCTAATGCCTTGCTACCTTTTGGGTGCATGTTCTCGTTGTCACACATTGAAAAGCAAGCTCTCTGATCTTACCATGATGACAACTTAGGCAATGGACTCCCCCGACCTTCCAAATCCCCAGCAGGAGCGCCTTTCTTTTTCATTCCCAAAAGAGACTCCAAGGAACTCAGGCCGTGCAAAGACTTTCGGGCTCTAAATCAAGTCACAGTGCGGGATCGTTATCCCATGCCTCTTATTTCGGACATACTAGAGGCAGTTCAGGGAGCTAAAATCTTTTCCAAATTGGACCTTCATAGTGCATACCACATTCTCAGAATAAAAGAGGGAGATGAGTGGAAAACAGCATTTCGTAGACCTTTTGGATTGTTCGAGTATTGTGTGGTGCCATTTGGCCTGGTGAACGCACCCACTGTCTTCCAACGCTTCATGGATAGGATTTTCTCTGACTTAATGTTCCTGTCCGTTATAGTCTACTTGGACGATATACTGGTCTTCTCTCGGACTCCTCAGGAGCACAAAGAAAATCTCATGGAGGTCTTGAACAGGTTGGAAACTAACCGTCTCTTATCCAAAAAATAGAAATGCCTATTTGGGGCGAATACTGTGCCTTATCTTGGATTCATAATTTCACAGGAGGGAATCCAAATGGAACAAAAAAATGTGGAAGCAATTCTTGGTTTTGTAGCCCCACTTCTGTCAAAGAAGTCCAGAGGTTCCTAGGTCTGGCAAACTTCTACAGGCGATTTATTCCAAAGTTCCAGATACCCACCTTGACAATCGGACTAGACTGACTGCCCGGGAAGGGTTCTGGTTCTATGAGAATCTACTGTATCTACCCATGGTCTCAGTCCGAAAGAAAGCCTTAGCTTGATGTCACAATGCCAGAACCGCAGGTCACAGAGGACAAGAAGGCACATTAGAACTCCTCCAGCGGTCATTCTATTGGCCCTCTCTGAAGATAGATGTTCAACAGTATGTACAGTCTTGTTCCGTATGTGCCCGAAGCAAGACAGACCCGAAGAAAACGTGTGGATTGCTCCAGCAAGACCCTCTACCCTCACGACCATGGAGTCCCATAACTACCGATTTTGTAGATCTTCCTCCTTCGTAGTCCTGTGCATGTATTATGATTACGGTGGATACTTTGACCTAGTTGGGTCATTTCTCTCCGTTGCCTGGATTACCTACAGTGACTCGTTTGGCTGAGGTCTTTCTCAAGGACATATTTCGCCTTCGTGGGATACCAGAGAAAATCACCTCTGACAGAGGCAGCCAGTATACTTCCAAATTTTGGAAGTTGTTATGTACCAACTTGGGTATCGAACAAGCCTTGTCATCCGGATCTCATCCCCAGACCAATGGTCAACTGAGAGATTGAACAACACACTCAAGCAATACCTCTGTTGTTATATTAACCGAGAACAAGACAACTGGGTTCCACTGTTGCCCACAGCAGAGTTTGCTTATAATAATTCCAAACGTTCAGCCACAGGAATTACCCCTTTTTTGTGTACTTATGGTCAGCATCCTCTTACCATACTACCTGCAGTAGCAGTACAGTCTCCGTTACCTGCCACCAAAGATATTCTGCAAACACTTTCAGAGGCACACAAGACGGCTGAACTTAGCCTCACTGACAGTCGAACGAAGTATAAGATTCAAGCTGCCAAGCATCGCCGAGAGGCTCCCGAATGGAAGGTGGGCTCCAGGGTATGGCTCTCTACCAAATATTTGCCTCTGTGGGTTAGACCTACGAAGCTTTCACCTAGATACATCGGTCCCTACGCCATTACAGCTAAACTTAACCTAGTTACTTTTCGACTCCAACTACCATCCAGTTTACAACGGGTCCCCCCAGTTTTTAATTCTTCTCTTCTCAAGGAAGCACATGTGGATTCTTGTACGCGTCCCACAACTGCACAAACCAACAGACCCCCCACTCTGGAGTATGAAGTGGAACAGATCTGTGACTCCCGGTATAGGAAGGGGCGCTTGGAGTACCTTGTACATTGGCAAGGGTATCCACATTCGGAAGACTCTTGGGAGCCTATTTCACACATTAATGCTCCATTACTTATTAGAAAATTTCACTGGGCACACCCAGGGAAGCCCGGGGGCGTGAGACATCGGAGGGGGCATACTGTCATGGGCCTGCGCCCGTGGCGACTGTGGAATCAGTATCACCTCCAGGATCGATGTAAGCGTCACACTAGAACGCGAGCTGCGTTCTAGTGTTTCTTGTTTTTGACTTCCGCTCGCACGTACTTAAGCCCCGCCTTCCGCTACATGGTTGCATTGCAACTTTAGCAGAATCCCTTCCGCGGCTTTTGTTGCGCTTCCCAAGTTTTCCGCTTGGGCTTGTCGCCTTTCTCTTTCGTTCGCTCCGGTAACCCCCACTTGGGTTCACCACTTTCTCTCCGATCTATCGCTCGCTTTCAGCGTTCCCGCTGATTGTTTCCCTTACCTGTCGCCTCCTTTATTTTTTCTGCACGGCCTTGCTGTGTTCCTCCGCTCTGCCTTTCCTACCACTTCCGTTCTTTGTACTGCATTTTGGGCACACTTCTGCTCCGCCTTTTGGTCCGTGCTGCCTTACGGTGCGCTTTCCGCTTTCTGGGGCTAGGGTATATTTCTGTTACCTCTTGTCCTGGTTGGTGGTTCTTGCCAGTGTATTTATCTTGCATTCTGGGACATTCCTCATTTCTGCAGTCATAAGGAGACCACCTTCCTTCACTATTCCTCACCGTGCTGCTGCTGTCAAGCATCACTGCATTTCATCGCTCGCAGGGGCGTTTTTGTGCATGGCACGGCTTTTTCCCCCATTGGTCTCTCTCCGGAGGGGAGTTCACAGAGAGGCCGGGTTAGAGGTTTCACTGTGCCTTCTCCCCGGGAAAGACACTCTCTACAAAAAAGAAAAAAACAATTACACCGCCCGAAGGCCCACGCTGGTCACAAAACAGGATTCTGGATCACCAGGTGAGGAGGAAGAAGGGACACCAGGTAAAGGGGGAAAGAAAGCATCGGAAGCTGACAAGGGAATCCTTGCCAATAGCACTGTGTCATCCACTAACACCAGAATGTTGCATGTTCCTAAATGCGGGACGTCAGCATTACTCCTAATGAAGTTATCTATGAGAACGTTGGTGTATAATGAGAAGAGTAAAGGGGCCAGGGCACACCCTTGCCGTTCCCCTGCATCCACAGGAAACCAAGGGGTTCAGGGTCCACTATTGCCCAGCCGTATGCACATGCCGAGTTTCCACTCTGTAAACTCGAGAGGATCTTGATATGGTCTTTATGGCAGTTCATGGATCCAAGACACTGTTAAAGTATCGCCCTGTTTACCTTATCGAACACAGTGCTCAAGTCCATGAATGCCATGTATGTTTATTCCCTGTTCATATAAAGAGAGGGTTTTTTTTGTATTTTTTTAAATTATTATTTGTTTTTTGGTAGCAAAAAATATATATTTTGCACCTTTAACAAAAACAACATCCATAACATCATACCTATAAGCATACAATATTACAATATTTTGTAATGTGCAACTCAATTAAAAATCCATCACAACTTATAAAACATCGTGTTAGACAAAAAATGTCATCAAACACATAATACAATAAAATGAAAACATGCTTAAAAACAAGTTTTTTCTACGAATTCTTTGTTTTGCATGATAATTACTTTTTACTATACTACTTGAAAACACTTGTTGCTGTTGGAATTACTTACTCACTCAACATTCAGGGCAAATGCCCGATTAGATTTCAAGAGGGCAACCCCAAGTTATATCGGAGGAGATCGAAACATTTACCTCTCACTTGATAGTGGGAGACCTCAATAGAGCCGATTACAATATGATTATTGGTAGAGACAATTATGCTTGGTATACCAGATAGGCATCTATAACCTTCTTCATCTGTATCAATTTATTTAATTGCAAAAGATCTTTCTCAATCTCATTCACAAGTCTTACCATGGCTAACAAGATGGAATTAGACTGACCCCACATACAATGCAGCCAAACCAACTGGCGTTCCACCCTAGAATTTGAGACAAGATAAGATCCCAAACAGTGAGACCTTTGATGAACAAAGTGGGTACAATACATAGTCAAGTGTTCAAGGGTTTCTCGCTCCCCAACCAAAGAACAGAATCGACAACAATCCCACAGCCCCAAACCCTTGTAGCCTGTCCAGTTGCTAATGCGTGCTCCCGTATGAATAAGATCCAAACGAAATCTCATATGTCCTTCTAGCATGGTGATCAGGAAAGCACAACAGATATGTCATCCGAGGCGAGACAGCCTGCCTAAATTTTGCATAGGTGGTGAATGAGGAATAACCAGAAATCAAGTCTGCATTGCAAGCCTATGCATTCCTGAAAAATCTAGTTTTGACTTTCCTTGGAAAGTTGAGTCATATACAAAGATCTCAAAATCTCCACCATCTGTAACTTAAATTCAGCTATAGATGCAGGATGATCTTCGTTTAGCATTACGCTAAAGTCCTCATACAGAGAGTTGGCCTGCGGCAAGATCATTCTATAAAGAGTTTGCTATCATCAGGTAAAGATTCAACGCTTGTTTGTTAGTTGCCACACCCTCACAGAACATATATGTTCCCCTTGTTTACTATTAGTACAACTTTGATAAGCTATAGTACATTAGTAGCATGGATCTCATTCTGAACAGTTCTTGTTTATTTCAAACTCTCTCTGACCTATAAAAACATGTTCCATATGATGTGTTCTATTGAGAGTGCTACATTGCCAATTTTCCAGGGAGAAGGGGAAAGAATGGAAGAAAACACTACCACTCCCACAATTCCCAGCTCGGTCCTAGGAAAAAACGGGACTGGATCCAGATATAGTACGCAGGGATAAATGAAATACCATCTGAGGAACCACGGAGCCAAGGCCCAGCAGGCTACATGAACACCAGGGAACACTTCCCCCACCTTGTTCACCCATGATTTCCCCATAGAATCAGAAGGAAAGGACTAAATCTCCAACAACCCTCCTTTTTTCCTGAAGGAAAACCTAGGCCGACTCGGAGACCACACTAATCATTACAGCCACACAAGGGTTCTAGGATAGAGCAGGTCAACCTGCAAAAGCGCATTTTAACCCTGAAAGAAGATAGCACAGAAGATCCCACAGCCGTTACTACCTAGAGGGGAGAAAGAGCACCCCCTCGTCCTTTATCATAAACAGATCAAACTGAAAAAAACAGATGGCCAAAAGCTGTACCATGGGGAAGGAACCTACTAGAAGCAGTAAGGGAGTGAGAGCTCTGAGCAGCAGGTAGAAAGGAAGGGGTATGTCAGATTAGCAGAAACCAAGACAGCTCCCCCACCTCTTATAGCTTCTGCCTAATTGAGCCCACCCCAGGGGCCCCTCAGGAAGGAAACTGCTGCAGCCAATCACAGTGCAATTCCCCCTACAATCATAGCTGCAACCTGTTTCCGTAAAGACCAGCCAATGGGGAGGAGCCAGGCCGCTATAAAAAGCAGCTCCAAATCCAGCCAGTTTGTGGGTTACTGGAGAGGAGAGCAGATTACTTTTTTTGAGTGTTGGAGAAGTAGAAGGAGCAGAGAGGAGGAGGCGGGTGCAAGAAAAGGTGGTGGAGGACTAGTAAGAGGAGAAGGAGGTGGAAAGGTAGCTGTAGCACAGTAGCAGGAAAGAGATGGGGTGAGTATTAGAGGGGGAACGATTAACATCAGGGGGAGGTTAATGAAAGAGGAGTGGAGGAGGAACAGCAAGACAGCTGTTGGAGATGGAAGGAAGGAAGTGATACAGGTTTTACCATCTGGTGAGAAAGAAGGTAAAGGAGAATTGACTGAGTAGGTTTTGAGAGTTTAGGAGGAGGTGGGAAGGTTATTGGAGGAGGTTGTGGAACTTATGGAGGAGGTTGGGGAGTATAAGGAAGAGGTTGGAGAATGTAAGGAGGGGCAGCATTATTGAAGAGGATTGGCAAAGTCACAGATGGTCGGGCAGTTGTTGCATGAAATTAGCAATTTGAAGGAGGAGGTTGAAGAGTTTAAAAAGGAGGTGCGAAGATTGGCAGAGGTGGTTGGAAAACAGTGTAAATGAGGCCGATGACATCAGGAAGGTGGATGTAGTTTGAGTGGAGATTTGTTGGTGGAGAGGGAAGTTGGGCAAAGTAATCTATGAGGAGGTGAAAAGCATCAGTGGGTGTAAACGCAGGAGAGTGGCTAGGTCAGGGAATGGGAAGAACCCACAGTCGGAGGAGGCACGAGCTTGTGGTATTGCCACAAGGAGGGAGGTCCAGCTGTGGCTACAGGGCACTCGATAGATAGTGGGGTCTACTTCATTACATGCCTACTTATAGGACAACCGGATACATAGAACAAGAATGTCCTGGGAGGATAGCTCAGTGGCAACGTGCGTGCCTTGTAAGCAAGATGACACAAAGCAACACAGGTTCGATCCCCGGGTCTGGGTGTTTAAGCGCATTATAAATACGCAACTAAGACAAAAAAAAAATTACGCAACTAAAAAAAAAACAAAAAAAAACTAATCCTGTCCTCGATGCCCACGGGCTGTGTGAGCGCTTTAAAAATGTAAATTAAAATTAAATTAAAATAAGGACTAAGAGACATAGAACCCACTAACCCTATGCTCAAATCTGTGCATACCTAACTCACACGAAAATCTTCACAACCATCTTCTCACTCAGCAAACCGCACGCTCCGCAACAACAAAACAAACCACTCATAAACTGCACCAACAGCACACGAGGTCTCTCATGGGTCTGATAATCACACCAAAGCACACTGTGAAAACTGAACTGAAGCTGTCAACAACGCACCACTTTTCTCACTTTCCTATTCCCTCCCTCTTCACCCTACTAACCCATTCCCGCCTTCTTGTTTACAGATCCGCCTGAGGGCCTGGGGACCAATTCCGTTGGTGACAGAGCGCGCTACAAATACCATTAACATTAACTTGAGGAAGAGCCACCTGGCGAATACAAGATGCGTTGTTGCAAAGCGAGATTTTTACTCGGCGCAGTTCTTCTCGCATTACTCATTTCTCTTGACCTCTGTTCCCCGAACATCCTCTGCTACTTTCCTAGGTCCCTGACCCCCCCATGTTTATTTCTTTCCCTTCTCTGCTTCCCTACCTGGCTGCTGCCTTCTGTGAACCCAGCAACGTTGAGTTCCCTTGGCTGATGACTCCCTTGAGAGACCTACACTGCAGATTCATCCATTCAACAGTCGAACCACAGCTGCTTCTCACCAGAGGTTTTTCCACCTTTTGAGGTTTCTCCTCTGGGGCCTCGACCCCCGCACCTTCCGCCCCTTGCTTTGCCCTCCCCCTCTCTTGAACAACTAAATGGCAAGGTGGAGACTCAGTGGCACAATACCTTTCTATTTGACACAGATGAGTCCAGTCTCTGACACTGTGCCATTATCACCTCTGGTCATTTTAAAGTCGATCTTCCTACATGAAGTCCTCCTTTTTTGCCATTTCAGTTTGTTCTTGAGAACAGTCCCTTAGACTTTTTCGAAATTTTTGACGATTTGTAATTAATTTACCATGAAAATAAGCGCTTACCCTATTGTATCTACACTACAAGTATGCTTCCTAAGGGAGAAGGGTATTCCCTTTAGAATAAACATGGACTTTTAGACATTCTAAGACCACCTTAGTAGACCTGGTGCTCGGGGGCCCAGTTTTAGGACAGTTTTGACCAGTTAGTCAAAAAGTTACTCACCTGCTGTTCTGCGTGACCTTTTTCCTGAATAGCAAAGATCGAGATACGTTTTTAATAATACATGTTGCGATGTTTCCCTATTACCTGCTCCCAGCTTTAGAGATTTGACCTGGCTTGTTCACATTGTATACCGTTTCGCAGAGTGCGGTATAATTGTGGGCGAGTTTCTCTCGAACGCCATGAGCACACGGTCAGAGAGCAACCCTGGTAACACGCAGATATGCACGAGTTAATGACTATGTACCTAATTCGCCGAGTCAACACACCCGGTTTTACACACACTGGTCTAACCTACATGGATGATGATGGACACAGGACATGAACATATTTTAAAGTGAAATCTACAAATTGCATTCAATGTGCTTTTCCCAAATGAAGAAAGTGCACAGTACAAACAAGTATTTGCAAAGAAAACCTTTTTTTAAATCAATAACATTGTTTGCTAAGTATAAAAGGTGCGCTCCTTTTATATCTAGAATCTTTAACAAAAGATGGGTCTGTGTAGCAGAATATAAATCTGAGACATCATGTGGTTTTGTGGCTAAGTCACTAGCTTTACAACCGCGGCTCGAATCCTAGCTGCGGCACGGTTTACTTTCAATGGGCGCAGCAAATTATTTTTTGTTAATTCCTTGAAAACGCAGAGGGAGTGGCGTCTGCCCCCTGAAAAAAGTGAGTGGGCGGACGATATGTGTCCTGTACACTAACCCGCCAGTGGCCCCTCAAACTCTTTCGTGGCAAATCACAGCTCTCCCCCTCAGGGTCTGAGCTTTCCTCAGTTGTGTCCCTCGCACCCTGCTGCGATTAATCACAGCCATTGGCTGCTTCAGCCAAAGCAGATACATGCAGGCATGAAAAACCCTGCGCCTGGCAAGGCTCTGGGGAGCCCACGGATGCCAAGGCGTCAGTGATGCCAATAGCTGAAAACAATACCAAGCACGTGGCAGCCTTGGTTGCCAGCAGGAGAAAACGAGCAATATTTATGAAGTGATATGGATGGAAAACCGCTCTCCCCTGGGCAAATAATACTTATGCCTGTTTCTGTTGGCTTTGCACATGCGGAAGCCATCCCCCGGCCAGCCCCAGTGCGCCTTGCCAGCTGATCTTGTAGCGCTGTCTCTCTGAGATCACCGTGTTGTGACTGGACTCTGCCATTTTTACAGACAGGGGAGGCGCGCCGCCCATGATTGCAGTTCTCCCCAGGGCGGCTAGACGTAATTAACTATTCAGACCTGGCTTAGTATGTTCCCAGTTATGAAAACCAAAGAAGTGTGATTGGCTGGCAGCCAGTCCTGCTTTGGGACCGGGAGTGCATAGCCACGTGGCAGCAGCGACCCCTACACGCGCGCAATCTGAGCTGACCCCTCCCTCCCCCTTCAGATGGTGTGCAAAGGATGTTTCCGCTTGCTTTTCCACCCCCTTGGTGCTTCACTCGTCATTAGTGTGGTTAATTTAAGAGCATGTAATATGCAGACTCCACAGACAGCGCGGCTCTGCTTGTCCCTCGTTCCCTACCCGCTGCAGTGTTACTCCAGCTGTGTCCCTGCATACTGACTGGACGCACCAGTCCCACCCTGCAGTTCATCCCACTTTCCCCAGCACAAGGAGAAGCTCCGCATGAGGTGGCATTTTCATGACCCGAATCAGTCAACATAAATAAATGGACTGAGGATAGCAGATGGTGGACAAAATAAGTGGGTGAGATCACTAGAAACATTTAGAACTAAAATAATGACCACTTTTATAGTGCTCTTTCGAAACTGATATGCTACACACATACATGTAGTACAGATATATATGTGTATATATGGTGGCCAACTTTACAAAACGGTTCCGCAGTATTGTCGGCGGCTTTACCGCCAGCCAAGAGCCCTGGGATGTCCCCTTCCCCCGAACAGAGGACACAGACACAGATGTACAGCCGTTTGGCTCCAGTCGCACACTGCCGTGGCAGACACAGAAATGCCTGTTTATACGCGACAATTGCATCACTCCGTCGCGTGTCAAATAACTCACTACACTTATCCCTTTTCATTAGGACAACATGCACCCAAAAGAGTGACCCATAACATGGATATCCTAACAGTATACAGTGAACGAAAAACCAGCAACAGTGGGCACATGTTCTAACATTGAACGTCTAACACAACTGAAATCATGTTCTCTGGCCTGCTCTGAAAAACTCCACCAAACCTTTTATATCCCCCAACCTGGTTTACTCAGACATCACATAGTCATCAAAAAGCGAGGGTCGGTCTCCTCCTCCCTTCGCGTTGGGGGTATCTGCTAGTTTCTCCTCCTCCCGGCCGTCCCTCACTTACCGGGTCTGGATCAGCCAGTTCTTGGGAGGACCCCGTGCCTCCATCGTCCTCGCTGCCCCACTGGCCACTCCCCTCACTTGCTTCTTCTGGAGATGGCGCTTCCACCAACCTCCGAAAAACAATAGAGTTTCTAGTCACTGTTCCTTCCAGGTCGGCGACCATGTACCCCTTTACCTTGATTACGTCCAATCGGCGGGGTTTATAGGTGACGGATAGCTTACCTTCTGGGTGCCTGTTTTTATCAGTACTGCATCTCCTACCACCAGGTCATGGGGTTGCAGGTTCCTCCGCACATTCTCCCGCTCGTCCCTCACCCTCCTTTCCCTGAACACTCTTTAGTCGTCAATCTCCCCAGGGCTTCTCCCCTCCACCCCTGGGATGAGTCCTCTGGGACATCTTCAGAAGAGCGCTTCAGCCAGTGCCACTCCCGTCACACTGTGAGGCGTTCACCTGTACTCTTGTAGGAACTGATAACGTGCAAGTTTGAGGCATTTCCCTTGCCCCAGGGCAATCCTGAACACCTTATTGAGCATGCAGATAAAATGCTCCACTTCCCAGTCTGCCCTCGCCCATACTGGAGATATTTTCCTATGCGTAATGCCACACTCCTGTAGGAATTCTGTGAAACTTTCCCCTTGAAACCGGGGACCGTTGTCCCAACAGATTTCTCTGGGGAGTCCATGGGTCGCAAACATCTTTTCCAGCACATGCGCTAACTGGTCGAACAAGGTGGAGACCACCAGCTCCATCTCCGGGTACCTTGACCGTTGGTTGATTAGGACCAGGAAGTGGGACCCTCGCCCTGTAGAGCCAAAATCAATGTGCAGTGAGTCGCACGGCTGATCGCTCCTGGGCATGGATTCATTTTGCGGTTCTTGATGCGTTGACGCCTGGCACCACACACACCCTTGCACAATTTGTCCACATACCTCTCCAGGTGTGAGAACCATACTTTTCGGTGCAGCCTGGCTTTGGTCTTGGCAGAGCCGTGGGGCCTGGGATGGGCCAGATCTATCACTCTTGGGATCAACGCCAGCAGGACTACCATCCTATCTCCCTCAGGAGGAGTTTGTCACTGGTGACTGACCGTTCATTTCGCACCCTCCACAGTTGATCCAACTCCATCCTTGAATTCTGCATTGTCTTGTCGAGTTCCATTAGGAAATTTTCCACTCCCCATTCTGCATGGCTGCCCGTATTAGGCTAAAGCATTCATCTTGATTGGAGGCGTCCGTGAGCTCTTGCATCGACAGCGAAACTGGCTTGGTCAGCTCTACCACCAAGTCCACATACTCTGCTGCTTCTATGGCCTCCTTGAGTCACGTTGCATCCTTTTCAACGGGATGCTGTGACAGGTAATCCACCACATTGTGTGAGCCTGGGCGGTACACTAACTTCACTCCATACGCCAACAATGGAAGCATTCACCTTTCAATGCGGGGGGAGGCTTTGAGGACGAACCCGCCGTAATGGGCAACAAAGGCTTGTGGTCAGTAATAACCGTGACTGGTTTCCCCAGTATGTAAAGTCTGAAGTGACGGCACCCCTACATGATTGCCACTGCCTCCCTTTCAATTTGGGAGTACCGCTGTTCAGTGCCGGAGAGGGCCCTGCTGACATACGCCACTGGCCTCACGTTTCCTTGAGCGTTGCTCTGTGTCAGAAATGCTCCTAAACAGAAAGGGCTGGCGTCCACAACAATTTCAGATTCCCTCCCTGGGTTGAAAAACGCCATGGTCCCCTCCTCTGTATGTACCTTTTTGATTGTCTCAAAAGCTTCCTGCTCTAACAGGGTCCATTTCCATGTCATATCTTTTTTTGTTAAGTGCCTCAGAGGTTCATATATTGTCACAAGATTGGGAATGAAATGCCCACAATATGTAACCATTCTGAGAAAACTAGACATTTCCGATACATTTTCCAGAGGCCTGGTGTCTTGTATGTCCTGTATTTTCCAGGGGTCTGGTGACATGCATGCTTTAAGAAATAGTAATCCAAAGAATTCAGTCAGTTTACACAGAAACTCACGCTTTTCTCGGTGGAGAGTGAGCCCAAGTTGTTTTATCCACTTCAGCGTCTTCCACAGTCACACCATGTGTTCAGCCTCCGACCCTGCGAACATCAGAATATCGTTGCTTAGGTTGAGTAGCTCGGCTAGCCCTGCCAAAGCTCCTCTTATAACATTTTGAAAGACCTTATCCGCCGAGTATACCCCTAAATTGAGACTTTTGTATTGATACAAACCCCTGTGCGTAGTAAAGGTTGTTATATACCTCGACTTGGGGCGGAGGGCTAACTGGTGTTATCCAGCCCTCAAGTCCAATTTGGAGAACACACAAGCACCCTGAAGCTCTCCTACTACGTCATCCAACATGGGGGTCAGGTGTCTCTCCCGTCCGATAGCCTGGTTTGGCAGCCTCATGTCTACGCATATGCGCACCAGCCCCAGCAGTTTTGCCTTCGCGCGCCACCCCTATTGGACACACCCGTGGGGTGGGCCAATCCACCTTTTCGATAATGTCTAAGTCAGGGTTGCACAACTGATTTTGACAGAGGGCCAAAAGTACCTTACATGATGGCTATAGTGGGCCGAAAAGTAAATGTGGGTGGGGCGGTAGGCGTGGCGTGGCGTGGCGTGTCAGGAGGCTTTTTCAACCCCCAATTGTTATTAAACACATGGAAAAAGAATATGTTTTTGAGGTGTAATGATTTTTATTTGTATTTCAAACTTACATTTTGTACTACACATTTTCCATTGTTATCATTTATTTCTATTTAGTTATTGCATATTGTCTATTTAATTAAATTATATATATTTTATTGACCCTTGATTGGACATTCCGGTATTTTGGACTGCTATACTTTGCTGTTTGGATTGCCCAAGCGGAGTATGGCCTCCGTTGAGTCAGGTTTCCACAAAAAGCAAAGGATGTACATCTCCTAACTGTGCCTGTTTTAGCTTTATTATTGGGTTCACTCTTGGGGTGCAACACTATGCCCCATGGCCCCCACACTCCAACCAAGCACTATGCCCCATGACACCCACCCCTCAACCAAACACTATGCCCCATGGCCCCCACTCCCCAACCAAACACTATGCCCCATGGTCCCCACTCTCCAACAAAACACTATGCCGATGGCCCCCGTAGAGGAGGTCCCAGATATGGCCTGCACTCCAGCCACCCATTTCGAGATGCCAGAAGCATACTCGCCAAGATATGTTTGTTTGTTTTTATTACTTGTACTGCGCACCAGACCCAGGGGTAACTGGGCGCATTTTTATAAGACGGCTTACAGCTTAGTTACAGGAAAAACACATGGCAAAAAGAAACAAGAAATATACAAGGAATATATGTACACAAAATACACAGCAACGTATTTACAGTTCTACATGAACATGCAGTAACTGCTGGGTAGTAGGTGTGTGCAGAGTGCAGAAGTGGAGAGGGCTGCAGGATATATCCAGGCGGGATGGTGGTCTGTTATTTGTCTGCGTCTTTAATCCACTTTGTAAGGTTGTGTCGGAAGGTGAAGTATGGTTGGTTTGTCCGCAGGGTGGGTGGTAGGGAGTTCCAAAGTTGAGCTGCTTTAACCTGGAAGCTACAGCCACCGACTCTGGCTAATTTAAATCTGGGCGTTGAAATGTTATTAGTGTTAACGGATCTGGTGAGTCTTGTAGGTTTTGTTCTCATAAATCTTGCAGAGAGGTAGCATGGTGCGGCATTGTTTAGGCATTTGTAAACAAGCGAGGCCACTTTTAGCTGGATTTTCTCCTGAGTAGAAAGCCAGTTGTTGGCCCTTCTGAGTTCGGTGATGTGGGCTCTCCTGGGAATGCCTAGTGCTGCTCCAAGCGCGTTGTTCTGTAAGATTTGAATTTTTTGATAACTTCCTTGTTGGCCCCAATATAGAGCGAGTTGCAATAGTCCAACTTTGATAACACGAGCGCTCTCGCAAGTGTGATGCAGCTATTGTTGGACAGGAAGGGTTTGCCTGCTCTTATCAATTTGCAGGTGTAGGCGGTGGCCGAAGCCATCGCGTTCACCTGCTTGTTGAATAAGAGGGTAGAGTCCAGGTAGAAACCCAGGGTTTTTACCTCGTGAGCGGTTGTGATTTGGTTATTATCTATGTTAAAAGAGGAGTAGTTAGTTGGGGCCTAGTTTTTTGAGGGTGACGGGTGTGCCAAGGATAATGATCTCAGTTTTGTCATCATTCAGGTATAGTCCATGAGTGGCCATCCATGCCTGGATGATGAGATACACCCTGTTCACCAAGGCCAAATCCTTATCCTAATCACCAGTAAGTGGTAGGAGAATCTGAGTATCGTCTGCATAGTTAGTGTAGGTGACACCAAGAAGGTCCAGATCATCGAAAAGGGGCTTCGTGAAGATGTTGTAGAGTGTAGGGGAGACGCACGATCCCTGGGGCACGCCGCATGTAATGGGGATAGGGTCTGCTGCCACAGTGGTGGAGAAGACTCTCATGGTCCTATTATTGAGGAAGGATTGGATCCAGTCTATGGCTTCTTCCGAGAAGTGCGCAGCCATGTCCAAATGCCTACAAAGGGCCTTGTGGTCAACAAGGTCAAATGCAGCTGATAGGTCCAGAAGGAGGAGTAAAGCTGGTTTTCCTTGATCCCTTAGCTTGTCAATTTGTGCTTTTAGATCTAAGAGGGCTGTTTCGGTTCCATGCTGGGGACGGAAACCAGACTGCTGTTCTCCCAGCAGGTTATTAGTTTCGAGGTGTTTCTGAATTTGAGAGTATGCCACTTTATCTATGATTTTTAGGAGGAATGGCACAGTGGTGATTGGGCGGTAATTAGTGGGTATGGCTGGGTCTAGCGTCTGTTTTTTAAGTAGTGGGAGAACCCAAGATTCTTTTAAGTTACTTGGTATAGATCCTGTAGTGAAAGAGGCGTTAATGAGTTTTGAGATAAAGGGAGCTAGGTGTCTGGCTGCGTCCTTTATCAGTTGGGCTGGACATTGGTCCCCCTGACAGTTTGATGGTTTTAGTGACAGAATGATTTTTTCAGTCTCAATAATAGAAACTTTGGAGAACTTGAAGCGAGGAGTGTCAGTGTTATTTTTGGGGGGGTGGTAGACATTTTAGGCTTTGCATCCAAGCTGAGTGATGCTTTTTTCTTGGCAATTTTAGATTGGAGAGTTGACACTTTGTTAGCTAGGGCTAGCTGAATATTGGTGCACCATGGTTTGTCTTTGACACAATTGTCTGGCACCGGGATAGGAGATTCTATTTCCTTTAGGATGATAAAGAGTTCCTTCATGCTGGAGTTGGCTTGGGCTATTCTAGTGTTATAGGTTTCTCGTTTTGCCGACAATATTTCCTTTTTGTAGAGGGTGGATATATCTCTGAGTGCTTTTATTTTCTTCAGAGGGTTGTAGTTTCCATGCAACCTCAGATTGTCTTTTTTTGGTGCGAAGTGTTTTCAAGTGGGGGGTGTACCAGGAGTTGAGGTGGGCTTTAGGTTTACTTTCTCATTTTAAGCGGTGCAATTGAGTCCAGTGCAGAGGCCTTACTTTTGTGATACTCATTCACTAGAGTTTCGGGGTCCAGGTTGTCTGGTAGTGAATTGAGTGTGGGGAGGATAAGCGGAAGTAGGTTATCTGTGGTGATGTTTTTCTTATTCCTTGTCGGGATGGAGGGAGCTGGCTGGGCTAAGGTAGGAGTCGGTCTGTCCATTTCTAGAACAAATGTTATCAGGTGGTGGTCTGTCCAGATTTGGGGGGAGATCGATAGGATGGAGGCGTTGCAGTTATGGTCTGCCACCCAATCAAGTATTCTGCCTTTGTTATGGGTAGGGTGAAGTACTCTTTGTGTGAAGCCTAGTTCAGAGAGTAGGTTAACCACTCTACTTGCATGTGGGTCGTTTTGGTCATTGAAGCCCAGGTTAATGTCCCCTAAGAGGATGACCTGTGATGAGTTTTTTAGGTTATGAGATAGAGTGGTGGAGATGTCTTCCTCGAAGGTTCCTATAGGGCCTGGGGGTCTATAAATCAAGTGGATGGTGAGGGTTTGGGAGTTGTTAATAGCTAATTTGGCTGTTAGGCTTTCGCAGGATTTAGTGTCATTAGCTGGGACTATCCTGGTAGATAAGTTGGATTTGACGATAAGGGCTATGCCTCCTCCACGGGCTTCATTTCTGTCTGATCTCAGAATGTATAAGGAGCAAATAAACCAATAGAGATCCACAGTAGGGCTCTGTCCAGTGCCCATCAGAAGGACTTATATACCTATTGAAGCGCTAGTAACCAGACAACCATGGGCTGCACGGTATCCATTGAGACAACCATACCAGCAGTTGACACGAAATGAAGACTGCTTACAAACTGTCCCCGAAGAGACTCAAAGGGCCTTAGTCAAAGGCAAATGGTGAACAACACAAGGGCACAGACAGACACACAGAGGAACAAAACGCAGATCAAAAGAAGTCTTACAAAGATAATATGTTACGAATAATGACGTAATGAACATTGAAGAAGAGATGACATTGAAATCAAAAGGAGACGTAACCAGGATTGAATTATGCAACTGGCCAAATGCCTGTAAATAAGCTTGGAACGCAAGAAGCTAAGGAAACGATATTGCTTGCAATGCTTAGTAGAAGGATAGAGCGGCAAGCGCCAACTATATATCTACCTCAAGAAGCACATTATACAAGTGTGACTCCATTTTATAAACGCAGAACTAAGCCCTGGATGGTGAAGGACAAACAGGCCAGGATTCAGATACTAGCTCAAAGCCAGACAAAGAGCAGAATCGAAACTCAACAAGAAGCGGCTCAATGCCTAGGAATTCAAGGTCAACTCCAGGAAGGGAGGAGAGCGGCAACTCCGAAGAAACAAAACTTAAGAGCATAGAAGCCTACCCCGTGAAGGTCGATGTAAGGAGGCCCGGCAGGTGGCGATGCCAGACAAAAGAATCAAATACACAAATTGAGGGAGAATGAAGCAGATTCACAGTGAACGGGCACGTAATCAGCCAAGTGCGAAGAGGTACCAACATCTGATGTCACCCAAACCAGAGGGTGCCATAACTTTTCCTGATAAAAAGCTACAGTTTTGAGGCCAACCTCAGCCAACTAATTGACACATAGCTCTAAAGCGCTGATTGATGGAAGGGAGGCAGGGTGAATCTTGGGGCACTCCGCATCTGGGTGTCCATTCTGTATGCTGCTAATTAAAGTGGAGATTTATGCCTAAGGGTGTAACCTACCCAACCACAATGGACCAAATATTCTAGGGTCCTATAGCTAGTAAAACCAATGAGACGTTGTACTTGTAGTGACGTCTATGACGAGTGATGTAGAGGGATGGGCGTAGACGCCCACCCGATAAGAGTTATCCAATCCTCACGCTCTGTTACCATATACAGATATAGCACCTATACTTAAATTACCTTTCCCGACCAATAGAATTGCATGTCAAACTTATGAGTTCTACACGTCCATGATGACGAGAATTTGCTATAAAAATTACTGTTTGCATGAAGAATTGGGAAGTTGAAGTGAGACAGGCGATTGCATCACTGTTGATTTCCATTTGTTTCCCTGTTTTTTGTACTTGTCATTAAACGGACTTTCCTTTGCCAAACCATTGACTTGTCTTTATTGATTGGTGTTGGAGTAAGAGAATCCTGCACCCCATCCTCCTCAAGGTGCAGCTATCTCGTTTTAAGGGGTTGGAGGGCGCGTTCTGAATCTCATGGGTCCGTTCAGAGGTCGCTCCGCCCTCGACCACACTTGGTAGTAACGAGGATGGTTATGACCATCAACTTGTGAATATCGATTATTGATAAGACACCTATTGACCGTCAACCCGAAGTAACTCTAGGTCTTCGGCAATATCACGAGACCTTCGCCATTCGGCTTAGTAGACTGAGAAGCTTCCCGTGGACAATGATAGTGTAAGTCCATCAAAAAATGCAGTGGGTCTGAAAGAACCTGCCTTACAGAGCATAACCCTTCTCATTCCTACGGGTAGCCGATCGGACGAAAAGACCAAAGGAGGCGTTAAAGGAGGCGGTGATCCCGAAGATCCAGCGGTGAGTGAAACATAAATTGATGCTTTGGCAAATGTCCTTAGGCATTAGAACAAGTAAGGGAAAGGTAACGGAGGGAGGCGGAGAAAACAAAATAGAAGTAGAGAAGACTGTATATATATTTCTGAGGCTTGTGGAATCTGCTTAGATCACATGCTGTGCATAGGCCGACATCTAGTGGAAGCTGCGGAGTATTACAGTTTGTTTTTCGAAGTCGAAAAATGGGCGTCGACACAGGGCGTGCCAGTAATACTATCCCTAGTGTGACGTCCCCTGTACCCATGATCCCTCACGCGTCTAGGATCCCCAGATTGTTTTTTTCCGCCATTCTGGTCGGAAGCACTTCATCGGAGTTCCCTGGCTTTGCCATATTTTAACTCTAAACTAATTCTAATTTGCCCCGTTTGGCCAACCTTTCGTCGATCAACATCTCGACGCCGAACCGGGGAGGAGATCAACGTCGAATACCCGGCGGATTGGGCCTTGAGGCTTCCGCCTCGGCTCGGGCCTGGGCCGCTGGCCTCGGCCCTACAAGTAGGGAGAGTGGGGGTGGTACACTTCCACACTCGACACCTTATTACCTACACACACTTGCCCGCTGCCCACAGGCGCGTATGGAGGGTACGCCCTTTCAGTTTTGCCCCAAGTGTAATAAGAAATACCCTTGGGTAGATAAGCACGCTACGTGCAACCTTTGCCTACCCAGAGACCACCCCGAGACGGGTTGCAGGGCCTGTAGCAGGTTTAAGGCAAAAACTCTTAAGGACCGCTCCACCAAGCGTTGGGCCCACCACGCCAAGCTAGCAGCTATGGAGGCGGAGGGTACCTTCAGCGACGGCAGCGACGCCGAACTTTCGGACGGCGAGGGCACCAAGGCGTCGAAGGACAGCCGAACGCACGTCCCCGGCCTCGGAAGGTCGTCCGTCCCGGCGACTATGGGGAAGTCCCCCGGCGACAAAAGCGTTACACATACACACGCTAAACACAAAAAATCCACCCGAGATTCGACGTCGTCGAAACCTCGGAAAGAGGCACAGAAGGAGCGGTCCGAAAGGACGTCCTCTGGGCGGTCCCGGTCGAGGTCGCCGCACGACGTCAGGCAAGCCTCCACACTTGCACAGAGTGCCTCGACCATTAATATCCCGGAAGATCAATCGTCCGGAGACGAACACGACTTCCACCCCCAGACTGCACCCCAGGAAAAGGGTACATCACTTGGGAGTAAAGAGGGGCCAGTTTCGAAGGCTAGTTCGAAAGACAGGGATTCCACCTCCGATCCTCGACGCCAGGCGTCGAAAGATAATGGAAAGGGGAAACACACTTCCACCCACGGGGAAGGGGGTAAACAGCAAAGGAAACAACCCTTGCAGTCCTCCACTACAAAAGAACTGACCAAGTCTTCTCAGGGCCAATCCATAGAAAGTCCCAGCAAGGTCACCCCTAGCTCAAAACTCTGGTCATGCGAGGACATTGACAGAGTAATGTCAAGGATGTCTTCCTTGGCGAATTTTTTCGAAAGACACCCTGAACAACTCCTAGCTTTAAACCCTCAGGAAGATTCTCCCTCAGGGTCAAGGGACCCTATCCCCTCAAATAAAAGACCCCGGGTCGAGACACCATTTAGGCCTTTAGACCCCATCGAGGTCCAACCCTATTCTTACCTCTTCCCTACAGACCAAGGAAACTCTTCCCTTATAGAAGGTCAGGAAATTGACACGCCAGAAGATCCTGCAGGATCAGATTATTACGGCGAAGACGAAGACGAGGATGAGCCAGAAAATAGCCCAGATATTTTCAGAATGGACTCACCAGTCGAAAGGGAAGCCCCAGTGTCTGACTCCCCAATAGATAATCAGCCCCTCCTGAATGAACTGCTCTTTCGGGCAGCTAACCACTTCCACATAGACACACAAGGTGTCCAGGAAGAAAGGGACTTTGCGGAAGAACTAATAGGGGAAAGGAAGCCAGTAGCCCAGACCATTCCCATCCTAAAATCTGTTCAACGCAGAATAGCACCATCCCTTGTCAACCCAAACCTGACAAGACCTGTGAATCCGAGAGTGGAGAAGCTGTTTAAAGCAGCCCAGTCGGACCCCCTATATATTAGAGGTCAACTTAAGCCAGACTCTCTAGTAGTAACCAACACCCGCAAAAGAGCTGGTACACCATTATCTTCCTCTGAGGCTCCCCCCGACAAAGAAAGTAAAAAACTTTATGGTTTTGGCAGGAAAGTAGCTTCCACGGCAGCCTACCAAGCCAGAATCGCGAATTCCACCACACTGTTGGCTAGCTACAACTGTCACCAGTGGGAAGAAGTGGCAGCACTAATAGACTCTGCTCCCGAACCCCTTAAAAGCCAGCTAGCTCGCATTTGTGCGGAAGGAAGGAACGTGTCAGGCTGCACTGTAAAAGCAACTCTGGACGCCGCTGACAATGCGGGTAGACTTATAGCAGAGGGGACTGTCATCAAAAGGCATGCTTGGTTGAGGCAGTCGGGATTCAAAGCAGAAACACAAGCTGCGCTCTTAGACAAACCAGTGGAAAGTGATCTCCTGTTTGGGAAGGCAGTCGAGGACGCTCTAAAAAACGCTAAGGAAGAATTCGACACCCTCAAATCCCTTGGCCAGTTAACTACCAAACCACCTAACCAAAGAGGGAATGGCAATTTTCGTCGCACCCGCGGCCAAAATTCCAATAGAGGAAATAGCTACTCCCACACCCAGGGTACACAGTGGAACACCAGCTCACAACAGTCTACCCAGGCGTATGGTAGGGGTAGTAAAAGAGGACGTGGTAGAGGCAGAGGCAGCCCCAGTAAAGGAGGAGGCACGCCTCCACCAAAGCAGTGACGCTCAGTTCAGGGTCCCTTCCCATGCAACCCCAGTAGGGGGACGAATATCAAGTTTCACCCAGGCATGGGAAGGGATAACATCCGACAGATGGGTGCTGTCAACAGTATCCAATGGGTACTGCATAGAACTACTGCAACGTCCCCTAAACCATCCTCCAAGACAAAAAGTCCACTCTTTACAACATCAGAAGATCCTCCTCGAGGAGATCGCCATTCTGCTAGAAAAGGACGCGATAGAACTCGTCCCGGGACACCAGGTAAACAAGGGTATCTATTCAACTTACTTCCTTGTGCCAAAGAAAGATTTAACAATGCGCCCAGTTTTAGACTTACGGCCTGCCAACAAGTATGTCAAGCCCCAAAAATTAAAAAAGGGGGATTACATGGCAACCTTGGATATGAAAGATGCCTATTTTCATATTTCCATGCTCCCGGCGCACAGAAAATACTTGCGCTTCAAGGTGGACAGTCGCCACTACCAATTCAAGGTACTGCCCTTCGGGATAGCTTCTGCACCAAGGGTATTCACCAAGGTACTGGCGGTGGCAGCTGCACACCTACGCAGGGAGGCAATCCCAGTGTACCCTTATCTGGACGACTGGCTCATAACGGGGGAAACCCCAGGAATCTGCAGGTCAAACATTCAGAGGACCATCGACCTCCTCCACGAATTAGGCTTCTCCATCAACGAGAAAAAGTCAAGTCTGGTGCCAAGCACCTCAAAACAGTTTCTAGGAGCTATCCTAGATACTCAGAAAGGATTGACCTTCCCTTCGGAAGAAAGAATTCGGAACATACTTCTGCAAATTCCGCATTATCAGTCAGGTCAACAGATAACAGTACGCAAAGCTATGCGGTTACTCGGCATGATGGCGTCATGCATTTACCTGGTCCCCCACGCGCGTCTGCGCATGCGTCCCATGCAGGAATGGTTGGCGAAACAGTGGTCTCAGGCAAGTGGTCAGTGGGACGATCTAGTGGTCGTTTCGCCAACACTCGTACAGAACCTACACTGGTGGACAAGAGAGAATCTCGCAAAGGGGAAACCCTTTTACGATCCCGAAGTTCAGGCAGTGGTAACTACAGATGCATGCCTGACGGGGTGGGGAGCTCACCATCTCCACCACACAGCTCAGGGTCTCTGGTCACACTCAGTAGCCAAGAACCACATCAATCTGCTAGAGCTTCTGGCAGTATTCCGAGCGCTGCAGGCGTTCGAGCCCCATCTACTAAACTTGTCGGTGCAGATCAGGACGGACAGCACGACAGCCATGTTCTATCTGAACAAGCAAGGAGGGACTCGTTCGCCAAATCTGTCCAAGCTTGCCCAGAAAATATGGAGATGGGCACTCAGACGGAACATCTTCCTATCATCGCAACATGTTCCAGGGGAGCTCAATTCCCTAGCGGATGCTCTAAGCAGAGACTCCCTCCCAGAAGAACACGAATGGGTCCTTCACAAAGACGTAGTAGAAGATCTCTTCTCTCAGTGGGGTTTCCCCACTATAGACCTATTCGCCACAAGCGAAAACAAACAATGCCCAGGATTTGCATCCAGGTTCCCACAACCGGACTCCCAGGGGAATGCCCTGTGGATGAACTGGTCAGGGATGTTTGCGTACGCTTTCCCACCAACTCCTCTCATCAGGAAGGTGGTGTACAAGATGAACAAGGAATCGATGACGCTCATCCTAGTTGCTCCCATGTGGGCGAGACAACCATGGTTTCCACACCTACGCAGGATGGCGGTATGCGAGCCCATCAGACTCCCAGCCTGGTACAACCTTCTGTCCCAGCAACAAGGTCAAACAGTGCATCAGGAACCCAACTCTATGAACCTAGCAGCATGGCTCCTGAAGTCATAGAGTTTGGACATCTCAAATTACCACAGAGGTGTATGGACATTCTAAAAGAGTCTAGGAAACCAAATACAAGGCACTGTTACTTTAACAAGTGGAAAAGATTCGTTATCTGGTGCCAGAGTAAACAAATCAACCCGGTTGATTGCACTCCTTCCAACGTTGTAACATACATGCTCCACCTGCTGGATGCAGGGTTGGTTTTTAACTCTCTGAAAGTACACCTGGCAGCCCTCTCAGCCTACACCACATCCCATAACAAGGTTTCGTGGTGGAAAGTACCAGTGGTTAAAGCCTTCATGGAAGGAGTAAAGAGACTTCACCCTCCTATCTCGAACCCACCGCCAGGATGGGATCTCAATGTGGTGCTATCTAAGCTCATGGGGCCCCCCTTCGAACCCATGCATAAAAGTAGTCTCAAACACCTGACTTATAAAACGGCCTTCTTAGTAGCCATTACCTCCATAAGAAGGGTCAGTGAAATTCAGGCTCTGTCAGTGCAAGATCCTTTCTTTACTATCCACAAGGACAAACTGGTTTTACGCACACACCCTAGATTCTCACCAAAATTCATATCCAAGTTCCATGTAAACCAGTCCATCGAGCTTCCGGCTTTCTTCCAAAACCCACAAAGCTCAGCTGAGGTGAAACTACACACCCTAGATGTGCGTAGGGCGGTCTTATACTATGTAAATAAAACCAGACCGCTAAGGAAAACAGATCAACTGTTTGTCTCCGTAGCTACAGGCAGAGAGGGGGATCGCGTCTCTAAGGGCGCTATCTCAAAGTGGATTATCAACTGTATACAGCTGTGTTACTCTCTTTCTGAAAAAACTCTGCCTTTTACGCCAAGGGCCCACTCTACCAGAGGCATTGGGGCCACTCTGGCTTTCATTGCAAATGTTCCCCTTGACACCATTTGCAAAGCAGCTACTTGGAGCTCTATTCACACTTTTACTCAGCATTACTGCATTGACACTCATTCCAAGGCAGATACACAAGTGGGACAAGCGGTTCTAAGACACCTGTTTGCTCATGACCCTTCTCACATCCCACCTCCTTCTTCTGGTACTGCTCGCTAATCTATGCACAGCATGTGATCTAAGCAGATTCCACAAGCCTCAGAAGGGATACATTACTCACCGTAATCGTATTTCTGATGCTTGTATCTGCTTAGATTCACATGCGACCCACCCTTCCTCCCCTCCGAGAGAAGGCGCATGGTTGCTTGTAGTCTTACCTTTCTGTCTATCTGCTTGGACTATCTGTACTCACGCTACTCCTCATGCTACCTCATGTCAGGAAAAACACAATCTGGGGATCCTAGACGCGTGAGGGATCATGGGTACAGGGGACGTCACACTAGGGATAGTATTACTGGCACGCCCTGTGTCGACGCCCATTTTTCGACTTCGAAAAACAAACTGTAATACTCCGCAGCTTCCACTAGATGTCGGCCTATGCACAGCATGTGAATCTAAGCAGATACGAGCATCAGAAATACGATTACGGTGAGTAATGTATCCCATATAGGAATAATGACCCTAGGATAATTGAATAAAACAGAGGTTACCGGGATAGGACACCCGAGATAAAACAGAGGATACCGGGATAGACACCTGAGAAAAAACAGAATACCGGGATAGACACCCGAGAGAAAACACAGGATACCAGGGCAGACACCTGAGAAGAGAGAGGATACCAGGGAGGACACCCGAGGTAAAGGATTCGCCTTGTTCCTGCGCTTTAATATAGCGGTCAGAAGAAACGTGAACTCGTAGTCCCATATAATAGTGAAAAACTAGGCTACTATGACGATTAAAGACGTCATAAAAGGAGTTTGTTTAAACTCCATGTCGGGGTATTGATTACAAGGCAGAGATATCTGTGTCCAGCTGGTGTCTGTCTAGTCTGTTTAACGTTCGTCATACATGTTCTGTTGATGTGTCACATGTAAGAAAATTCAGTTCCATGTTGTTTGAAATTGATTAAGGGTTTTTCGCGATTCTATAATTAAGAGGGAATCTCACATGAATTGATGTTCTTGAATGAATTGGCGATATAAAAACTTTGCAGGAGAAGAGTGGCTTGGAGCTTGCGACATTTGGTGCTCGCTCATATTGTTGGGAGTGGTGAAATTGCATGAAAGCATTGCTAAAACAGATTAAGCATGGAAGATATTACTCTGCTAGTTCACTTGTGTAAACAATTGCCTAAACATGCACCCAAGCTTAAGAAATACAGTACAGAGTGGGTTAAGGGCACCGCCCACAATATGTTTATGCCATGGCCACAGAATGGGTCCTTAGCTAAAGCCGTCTCACAACATATGACGACTTATTTGCATGCCACATATACAGGCAAGAAACTAGAGAAATGCCTCGCTGTTCTAGAACTTTGGAAAATGTTCGAACAGGCGAAAGAGGAAGAGCCACCTGCAGATTGGATATGAAATGTATCCACGGAGGGGGGGTGAGACGCTTACCGCGCCACCAGCCCCGCCTGAAACAGAAAGCGAGGGAACTAAGTCAGAGGGACTCTACCCATTAAGAGAGAGAGCTCAAGGCAGCTACAGGGTACAGCAACCCCTCATATGAGACACCTACGTACGGTAGTGAAGAAAATAAAGGTAAGGATCAGGATAAGAATCTCACCTCCGCAGTCCCGAGGGACAAGGAGAGACGCTATGATGAACAGGAGGATCAGGCACAGACAAATGTACCTCTCGATAAGGGGAGAAAGGGAATGAAAGGGAAAGGAAGTGAAGACAGAACTGATGAGATAGCATTCGCAAAAGACGAATGGATGGGAGGACCGATATTGTTGAAACTCGATGGTAAGGGAAGTGATGATGTGAGACCGAGAGAAAGGTCTGATGAGGCACAGTGAAGGGAGAAAGAGAAGGAAAAAGAAGTAAGGGACGAAAGAATAAAGAGGAAAGATAGGCTGAGGCGAGAACAGCTATATCGCGAAGAGCAAGGAAAGCCGCTCAATCGCAAGCAGTACACAGCCTATGACAAGTACAGGCAGAACCTGCAAAGGTTGGAAGAAGAGCAAAGAGAACATGAAAGAAAAATAAAGAGACGAGAGGATGAGGAAGTTAGAAGGGCAAACAAATGTAGAAATGAAAGAAGGGAAGAAGATAAGGGCAGAGAAGAGGCGAGGAAGCACAAAGAATTCGATGATGATATTGAGCGTAAGCGTAGACAGAGAGCACGCGATATCGACTATCTGGAGTGGGAAGTTAAAAAACCCAATCCAGTTGTAGAATGGGAAGACATCACCAGAAGCATCGAGGAGACGATTGACAAAATATATGATAAAATGGGATTAGAACGAGTATCCCAAGGGGAAAGGGGAGACAAGCGCTTTGAAAGCACTCAGCTGTATGACACCGAGGACGTTACCCGAAGCAGTGGGAGCAGGAGACTGTCCCTGGATAGGCTGGAAATCAGTAAGAATGAAGATGACGCAAGGAGCTGCGTGAATTGGGAACAATCTATGTCCGACTCCGGAGAGGAGACGGAGTACGAGACAAATGAAGATGGGAGACAGCACGAAAAGCGGCTCCCAAGGGACAAAGGGGTACGATGGTCAGACGTTAGCGAGTCCCCACCAAGGGCATCAGAGTCTACCACACAATCTGACCGACACAAAGGAACATCCCATGGTCAGAGGGGGGTGCCAGCGCTCGCCTATGCGGACAGGTTGAGGATATTGCCAGGTGGACGGCGATGCAGGAATGTTACCCCAGCGGTAGACAGGAGAGCTATGGGGAAGTAGAAGGGAGTCTGCGTGTTCCAGTTTCCGCTTCTAGAAAAAGGTGGAGCGAGACACAATATATTCCGTGGCCACACATGGATAGAGAGAACTTGAAAAACAAGCTTCCAGTGTTGACATCGGGAGCTGGGAAGTGGATACACGAGTTAGAAAAAATGTCATGGGGTGTCACGTTAGCTATAGGGGACATTGAAGGTCTCCTGATTGCCATACTCGGTGAGAGAGCAGACGATGTATGGGCTCGGGCTGGGTACCCTGGTGTTACCATAATTAACACTGCCCACGACGGAGCACCATTTAATAATTGCAGAGCAGCAGTATGGAAAGCGCTACGAGTGCTTTACCCAGATACTTCCGATATGGGAGCTATGACTCGCAAAATGAAGGAGTCAGAAGATCCGTTAATTTATATCCAGAATTTCCAAGACGCGTGGGTGCTCGAAACGCATGAATCTTGGACAAAATCCATACCTGTGTTTTGCCACATTTTATGCCAAGGGTTACCAGAGCCTGTACAAAAAGTTTAAGAAATTGGTAGGAGTTGAGGCTAAACCTGGGGCCGAAATACAGTTGACAATTGCTCATTATTGTAGACTGTTGCAGGAAAAGAATCGGAAAAAGAAGGCAACTCGTAAAGGTGAGGAAGCAAAGCTGGTGCAAAAGAAATTATCCAAGTATGCTCTCGAAGGAGCTATGCTGACTAGCCCAGCTGAACAGAACTCACAACATCCCACATCCCACAGCTGTGGGATGTGGCTATCCCACAGCAGAATAACCAGGGTTTCATAGGACAATACCCAAGGGGAAGGGGATTGAGAGGAAGAGGATGGCAGAGTAATCAGAGAGGCTTCCAGAGTAATCAAGGAGGCTCTCAAAACGTGCAGATGGCAGTCCAGATATATCATATGGACAAACAGCCCGACCACAACCGGTTTGTTGGCTGTGTGGAATGACGGGGCACCTGGCGCGCGCATGCAGGAGCCAAGGTGCATGGCAAAATAGCCAAGGATTGGGAGCAGGCACAGAGAATGCACCTGCAATCCCACATCAGGGCAGTGCAGAGAATCACACAGTACAGCAGCAAGCACCAGGCATGCAGCAGGGTGCGCAACAGGGGGTCCAACCCCCGAGCATGGGGAACTTGCCACAAGGGCAATTCCAACAGGCCCCACCACAAATGTCTCAATGCACAAACTCTGCAAGGGGAGGTAACCTCGGGAATGGAGAAAATCCACAAGTGTACAGTGGACCTAACTTATATATGAACTAGGACAGCTCACTGGGAACCCTGATGTGCTCTATCCTATCAGTGACACCAGACCCTAATAGGGAACCTAGGATGAATGCCGCCATAGGGGGTAAAGAATATTCCTTCTTAGTTGACACAGGGGCAACACGCTCGTGCTTACGAGAAGGCACATTTTCCTTGTCCGGCGAGGTTATAGATACTCAGTTTTATAGGAGCTCACAGTCGAGTTCCCTTTACAGACGCACTCCCAGTCTCCATAGGGGAACGTGAAATGAATGTACCTTTGTTGAATTCGCGTCAGACCCCAGTAAACATTCTGGGCCGAGATCTAATGACAAAATTGAATATGACCATCTCGTTTACGGAGGAGGGCATAGTATGCTCTACTCCGGGAATGCATTATTCGAACGTGTGCGATATGATCAGATCCTATTCAGGACACAAAGCCGTGAGAACTATACCACTGGAACCTGAGGTTTTCGCATATGGCAAGGTCAGGAGAACCCCGGACAAATTTTTATTCAGGCCGAGAATACCAATGCATGAAGAGAAGGGACAAATATTTCCCTTGATGATATATGCTGCAACAGTGCGAAGCAGGATAGCATTAGTTGAAGGCTACGATGATGAAGGCAGACAATGGGGTGTAATTATTGCCATTGAAGAAGGGTATCGAGTGACTGACGTCACCGATGACAATCTGTTTGAAGAACAGCCTGACTCAGAAGAGTCAAGGGTAGAAGTGAGTCTCAAATTTTGGGTGAAAATGATCAAAAGAGAAGTGCCCCAGCGAATGATGTTGGCACTGATAAGTCCAGAATACTTTGATGACGACATGGCCCAGGTGCCTGTCTCAGTATGGACCACAGGACCTTATGACGTAGGCCTCCTAAAGGGGGTGGGAGAAGTCAAAATTAAACTGAAATCAGGAGCAATTTTACCAAAAGCGCAACAATACCCCATGTCCAGATGAAGGGATCGCAAAGACTATTTCCGCCATGATGGAACAGGGCATCCTCATGATGTCATAGTCACCCTGTAACACAGTGATTTATCCTGTCAAGAATTCAAAAGGAGGGTTGTGACGTTTAATTCAAGATTTAAGAGCATTAAACTATATTGTTGAAGCAAAGTTCCCTCTAGTCCCAAATCCTTCCACGATTTTATGTAATATACCCGTCGCGGCAAAATATTTCATGGTGATTGACTCGAAAAATGCTTTTTTCTCAATCCCATTGCACCGTGATTCACAAGATCTGACGTCGTTCACATTCAGACAAATGCGTCTGAAAAGCACAAGGTTGCCACAGGGGTTCTGTGAGTCCCCGTCCATCTTTAACAAAGTCCTCCAGATGGACCAGAGCAATATTGCAGTAGAAAGCGTTGTCTTGCAGTATGTGGTTTACATTCTGATCTGCAGCATAACAGAAGAACAATGCAGGCGCGATTCAGTTCAGCTACTGACTATACTGGCTGAGAAGCGTTATAAGGTTGACAAGGAAAAACTGCAATATTGTCAACAGGAGGTGCTGTATATAGGCCAGTTGATTTCGCATGAGGGGAAAAAGGTAACCCCAGAAAGGGCTGAAGCTATCATGAACACGGCAAAGCCACTCACGGTAAAGCAAATGCAGAGCTTTTTAGGTCTGTGTAATTATGTTAGACCATGGGTCTTTGATTACAGCTCGTATACCAAGCCCTGGCTCCAGGCCCTAAAGAAGGCCCAGGCGACAAAGGAAAAGATTGAATGGACTGAGACAATGGAAAAAGGGTTTACAGAACTCAAGAGAGTGATTTGTACGGCTCCAGTCCTCGGGATTCCTAATTATGCAGAAGAATTCTACCTGTTCTCGCACACGAATGGCAGCGTTATGACGGCAGTGCTCGCCCAAAAAACCTTGTTTGGGTACAAGCCCCTGGCATATTACAGTGGGAATCTAGACCCAGTAATGAGAGGCCAATTCCCATACGAACAAAGCTTAGCTGCCGCAGCGTTCGCCATAGAGAAAGCGACAACCATTGTAATGGGATGCTCCATGACGTTATACGTCGCGCACTCATTATTTGCCATCTTAGAGAAACCAAAGGGTACGCTGACAGCTCAAAGAGCTTCTGCCTATGAGGTGATTATATCTAACCCATCGATCAAAATAGTCCGATGTAATACAGTAAACCCAGCTACATTCATAGCCGAGCAAGTCACTGAAGGAGAACCGATACATGACTGTGCAAACTATGAGGAATTCTATGATGAAATCCCAAGGGTAAAAGAAAATGCCCTAGCAGGAGGAGAGATTGCTTTCATTGACGGTTCTTCAAGAATCAACCAAGAAGACAGATAAAGATATTCAGGCGTTGCCGTGATGAAACACATAGCAAACTGAGAATTTCGAGTACTCGTCAGTGCAGGAATACCATCTCATTTCTCAGCACAGGCTGCGGAGTTGTTGGCATTAATACTCGCCAATGAGAATCACGCAGACCAGGAAGTAACAGTGTACAGTGACTCCGCCTATGTGACATCCACAGTGCACGCAGGCCTAGCACTCTGGAAAAGGAGGGGCTACCTTTGAGCGGACGGCACACCAGTGCAGCACGCAGCCTTATTGGACAGGCTGATTAAGGCACTACAGCTCCCAGTGGGCATAGCAGTCGTGAAATGCGCCGCCCACACTCACGGAACAGATTTTGTGTCACGCGGAAATCACGCAGCAGACACGGAAGCCAAGCGTATGGCCTCCAAAAGTGAGACGATCATGGAAGTAGAAGTGGCGTGTACCCATGAACGAATGATGGTAGCACAAAGCACACCCGAAGCCTATAGTAACATGGGGCAGACACAATTGATGGAGCTTCAAGGGGAGGCACCGCAAGATGAAAAGAACCTTTGGAAACGTCGAGGGTGTTCTTTAAACCCCTCTGACGGATTGTGCCGGCAAGACAGCACTGGTAAACCAGTCATGCCTGTAGCCCTACTGAAAATAGCATTGGAGCAATTACATTACCCATTACATATGTCGAAAGAGAATCTAGCTGCAACGCTCGCGGAAGACTGGTTCATACCGAATTTAACAGAGCATGTTGCATTCTTTATGATGAACTGCATAATCTGCCAGTAATTCACCGCTGGGCACACATTAAAAGTAGTGAGAGGAGTCCTCCCCTGGCCCTTTTCAGCACTTACATATCGACTATGTCGACATGGTCCAAGTGTGTAACGGATGCAGGTACTTAATTGTAGTGGTGTGTCCATTCTCTAGATGGATAGAAGCAGGTCCCTGTACACACCCAGACTCAACCTGTGCAACCAAATTCCTGATGAGGAAAGTGTTCCCTAGATGGGGGGGTGTGCGAGGTGATGAGATCAGACAACGGGGCTCATTTTGTTAACTCAGTCTTTGAACAGATCAGCTTGCTGCTTGGTATAAAACACAAGTTCTCGTCTGCGTTACATCCGGAAGGTAATGGTATTTGTGAGAGGCTCAACGGCTTGTTAAAAGAAAGATGGTTGCACTGCCTTCCACTGGCATTGTATGCTCTTCGGAACTGACCAGGCTCCGACCATCATCTTACGCCGCACGAGATAGTCACGGGAAGGAGAATGAATACCCCTGTCCCCCCAAGAGATAGAGCTAGATGTGATGCCCAGCCAACCAAAGAGGTCCTGGGAACCGAATTGTCACAATACTTGAACTGTATGACATCCAGCCTTACTGTCATTTCAGACCAACTACACTGACGACGAAAAGGGTGCAGCGCAGCACAAGACACAGCAGGAGGCACTGAGGCAGACGCAGCTCAAGGTCTACGTGTACCTCTCATCTTCCCTGGAGACCGTGTTGGTGAAAAACCACACGAGGAAAAGATGGGACGAGCCAAGACTCAACGGCCCTTTTATCGTAGAGGACTGCACTCCTTCAGCTATCAAACTGCAAGGCAGAAGAGCATGGATCTTTCTCAGTGACATTAAGCCATATATCAGAGAAATCCCTCAAGCTGCACCCCACTGCGAAGAAACTACAGACACGTGCAGACAAGATCCATGACGAGGAAGGACGCATGAGCAGAAAAGCCAAGACAAAGAATCCGTTTGCAAGTTGTGGCTTAAACTGGACAGTTCCTCTAAGCAAAAAGGGGAAAGGACATAGCGGATACTCTATGCATCTGAGTTTTGTAGGGTGATGAAGACAATTGCGCATCTAAGCCACAACACGTTTGATGACTCAGGCTTGTAAAGCAATCACACTGAAGCGTCGAAGAAAACAAGACTCAAATAGATTGTGATTAAAGACTTTTGCCTAAAAGCTAAACACAGCATCCCGACTCATCAAAGAGCAGAACATCACCTCGCAGTATCAATGGTGTCACCAAGCAGAAATATCACAAGGGATGTGTTGTCCTGTTTTCAATTAGTGCTAGAGACATATCTGTCGCTTGTAGGGAGAGTCACCAGTATCTCAGACTTTATTCAAGATCCTGCCAACAAGAAAGTAATCTGGCAACTGTTAACTGTCATTGCAGAAGCCTACATTCAGTTGCCTGAATACAGTGATAAGGACACAAATGCTTCCACCACAGGCAATTATAGATGAACTCGTCAATACACTCTTCTTCTGCATCATAGAAGAGTGCCCAGCTATTGTCGGAAGAACCACTGACACACTTACATTTATCAGAGATCCAGCTAACACAGAACATTTGAACCAGCTGTGGGTCAAACTGAATTACCTAGTAGCAATCCACGCTGCAGGAAAGTGCAGGGACTGTTCACGCAAGGGAAGGGCCAGTGATCCAGAACCCAGCAAGCGGGACAAATGTCCCTGTCACCCGAGGACAGCCAATTGGCACACAATGTCCTGTTTCGCCTAGTCACTGACTTTCCAGAAATGGTGCGGAGACCTGCCGAGGTTGACGTCATCACCTTCATCAGAGATCCAGCTAATGTTGCGCATATGGGAATGCTTCTACATGGCATTATGCTCCAAGTGGAACTGTCCAACTTCCAAAAAGAGTATCTGAGGAGATTCCAGTGAAACCTTCCGCCGAGGGACACATCAAGGAAGCCAAGGCAGCTCGTCATCTTTCCGCCGAGAGACAGATCCAGGAGACAGAGTCAAAGCTCATCATCTCTCCACCGAGGGACAGATGGGGGGAACAGAGACAAGAACTTCACCAATTTGTTTTATTTTATTTTTTTACTTTGATTTTGATTGATTGCTATTTTTTCCATTTCTTCGCATTGAACAGGTTCCAGCATGTCCTCAGGACTGAAGCAAATTCGGGGGGTGGACTGGGAACTGACCTATTTTGAATATGCACAGTGAACGTGCCTCACCAAAGATGTTAGTCTAACCTCTTTCCATAGTCTAGCAAGGGAACGGTATCTCATAACCAGAGACAATCGTCACCCGCAAGAGGGGGGACACTCGCGAAGCACAAGACACTTTATGATACAAACTTTCTGAGAAACGATAATGGAGTGAGTAAAAAGAATAGAACTTTAACAGTTGCTATGATTGAAATTGGGGCCCAAAACAGTAACCTGGTCCTCCCACAACCAGAGGGGCGCCCCACTTCCCTGGAAGGAAATGCTGCCAATTGTCATACCGCACGATTATGTGAATATGTATAGTGATCATCATTGTCTTTCTGTCATTAACAATCAGAACTGCATTCTTTATTGGTGCACGAAGCGTTCCAATTTCAGTGCACCCACCAGATAATGTACACATGAGTCCCACGAAAGCACCTAGACCCTATATAGTTGTTCCAGTTCCAAGAAAATCTGATGATAAAACAAACAAACTAAAATTGAATGTAATTAGTAGTGATTCAGTCACACTTGAGTTAACGAATGAAGAGAAACACTGGAGACATGGTCAGCTCAGAACGAATGAAAACATAGCACTGACCACTACACACACCCACACACTAAATGCACATGAACTAGTGCAAGTGCCAATGGCTGCAGACCTCAAGCAAAGGCAGCAGAGAACACAAGACAGCCTGCCGAACAATCAGCCTCAGAAAACAATGAGAGAAACCGAGAAGAATCAAGAGAAACGCCAACTAAATAAGACATAAAAAGAGCCCTTAAAAAGACAGAAGCAGCTGTAGGAGAATTCACTGCAAGGACACAAATGCTGATAGATCATTTATTCCTGTTCATAGCTAAAGCTAAGAAGCTACATGGGGAACTGGTAACCAAACTCGCAGTGACTGTACTGAGAATCACACAAGTTCCAACACAAGGAACAAGTACCAGGCCCATGATGCAGCCATTCACGCCTGTTCATAGCTAAAGCTAAGAAGCTACATGGGGAACTGGAAACCAAACCCGCAGTGACTGTACTGAGAATCACACAAGTTCCAACACAAGGAACAAGTACCAGGCCCATGATGCAGCCATACACGGGGCAGGTGACAGGCTGGTCGCTAATAAAGACATTTGTAGAGGGCAGGAAAAGGATGAAAGAAGAGAAGGAGGGAATTGCAAAACCTCCACCTACCACATCGATGCAGAGAAGGAAACATGCTCGATCGACCAGAATGGCTGAGAATCCCCCAGCAATGAAAATTCACACACACGTTTAGAGATATAGTTATAGCGAACTACAGGAAAACACTAAGAATCAAGAGAAGCCCACATGAAGACGACAGTGAATTGAACGATTACCTGGACAGCACAGCGCATCTGGGGAACAACATTTGGTACCAGCACATGAAAGAAGTTGGAAGCCGAAATTCGGAAGAAGAATGCTTTGTGTGTGCACTTCTACCGTACAGCATGGGAAAATCCAAGATCTTCGTGGCTGTAGAGATTGATGTCCCGACAGCACACTGTTTGTCACATGTAGCAATGTGCAACACCAGAGGACAGTTTATGGGAAAAGATGCCTCACTGATATGGGCAACTGAAACAGCATATCCCGATGAAGATGATTATGTCCAGGACATTAAGACAAGAAACAGAGCTCATACCAGGAATCACGTGATCAGGTATGAAAAGCCAGAAGTGAAAGGAGCAGGAACTAGATGGGAAATTAACCCGAGACTGAACGTCCAAGGAAAAACTCCAGAAGAAGCCCAAATTTGGAAGAATAGAGGCCAAATGCAGATTTGGGGAACAGTGCTTTCACCAAATGAATGGGAAGAAGGAGTAGTGATATGCCGAGCATGGATGGTCCTTGGAGCCCGCAACGAAGCAGTAGAAAACTCACAAAAATTGTACAAATCTCTATGGCCAGAGTTGGTAAAGTTACTAACCTGGGTCGAAATAGAAGGGGACCATTGCAGATAGTGCCACTGGAAAGCCCAAAATTGTGCTTCAGGAACAATGGCACGAGGAAGATGGGAGAGAATCAGAACTGCGGACGCATCTTCGAAGCTCCAGGAATGACTCGCGGAACCGCAGTAATTATGGATCATTACTGGGCGTGTGGATCCAAAGCATACATAAGGCTGCCAAGAAATTGGGGAGGCATATGCACTATAGTGAACGTACACGTTCCTGCACTAGTGATCCCGAAGAGTGACTTGAACATTGACAGCTTTCCAAAAGCAGATGCCCACCTGAGGAAAAGGAGATCCGCAGAACTGGTATCCCGAATGAAGAGAGAAAACTACTTTTCGACCAAATCGGAAGAGGCATTCCATGCAATCCCATATGGACACAGGCTCTTCAGCCTCACCTCATCAGTATTCACAACGATCCTCATGCCATGGATACAAGTTGGAGTAAATACTAAATGGTTGCAGATAACCAGATGGGAGTTATTGCAGACCATCAACACTACCATAAAAGGATTCAATGCTATTAAGGAAGAACTAAGAGCAATCCGACTGATGACCCTCCAGAACAGATATGTAATTGACATGATCACGGCGATGGATGGAGGTGTTTGCACAAAAATTGGAGAATCGTGTTGCACAGTTATACCTTCGCATGACGAAGAAAATGGAACCTTAACAGAAGCCATAAGTATGCTGACAAACCTACAGAACCAGATGACCAATGAAACTGACGAAGTTGATGATGACAGCTGGTTTGGAACACTATTCTCATGGGTCCCACAATGGATGGCAGGCATATTCAAGTTTCGGGGAGCCCTGCTATTCATGATACTACTAGGATTTTGTGTTATCAAGGTAATCCTCACACAATGCCAGAAAAGTGCGAAGAAGGCCATTGGGCTGAAGATCATGATTGAGGTCAAACCAGGATGGAAGCCGAGAGACCTAACAGATGAAGAAATAAGAGATCTTGTGAAGGCCAGCGAATTTGCGCCAGAAGGAACAAAATTTGTGTATCCCAGAAGACGTAGACTTTATGAAGGAAAATGGATCTATTGTAGCCCAAATGGTCAGTGTCAGCTTATGACCTGGAACAAAGACGAACATGTAAAAACAGCAGGAAACCTGAAGGGAGTGATAAAAATATGGACTCCAAAGAAACACCTGTTTACACCATCATGTACAACCCCAGACGACGACGAATTGGATGCAGAAGATCCAAGTAAGAGTAACCTAAAGGAGGAAGAAGAAGTGGTCGATAAACCGACCACAGGGGGGTGTGTAGAGGAGGTCCCAGATATGGCCTGCACTCCAGCCACCCATTTCGAGATGCCAGAAGCATGCTCACCAAGATATGTGACGTATAAGGAGCAAATAAACCAACAGAGAGCCACAGTAGGGCTCTGTCCAGTGCCCATCAGAAGGACTTGTATACCTATTGAAGCGCCAGTAACCAGACAACCATGGGCTGCACAGTATACATGGAGACAACCATACCAGCAGTTGACACGAAATGAAGACTGCTTACAAACTGTACCCAAAGAGACTCAAAGGGCCTTAGTCGAAGGCAAATGGTGAACAACACAAGGGCCCAGACAGACGTGCAGACGAACAAAACGCGGATCAAAAGAAGTCTCACAAAGATAATATGCTACGAATAGTGACGTAATGAACATTGAAGAAGAGACGACATTAAAATCAAAAGGAGACGTAACCACGATTGAATTATGCAACTGGCCAAATGCCTGTAAATAAGCTTGGAACGCAAGAAGCTAAGGAAACGATACTGCTTGCAATGCTTAGTAGAAGGATAGAGCGGCAAGCAGCAACTATATATCTACCTCAAGAAGCACATTATACAAGTGTGACTCCATTTTATAAACGCAGAACTAAGCCCTGGATGGTGAAGGACAAACAGGCCAGAATTCAGATACTAGCTCAAAGCCAGACAAAGAGCAGAATCGAAACTCAACAAGAAGCGGCTCAATGCCTAGGAATTCGAGGTCAGCTCCAGGAAGGGAGGAGAGTGGCAACTCTGGAGAAACATAACTTAAGAGCATAGAAGCCTATCCCGTGAAGGTCAAGATAAGGAGGCCAAGCAGGTGGCGAGGCCGAACAAAATAATCAAATGCACAAATTGAGGGAGAATGAAGCAGATTCGCGGTGAACGGACACGTGATCAGCCAAGTGCGAAGAGGTACCAACGTCTGATGTCACCCAAACCAAAGGGTGCCATCACTTTTCCTGATAAGAAGCTACAGTTTCGAGGCCAACCTCAGCCAACTAATTGACCCATAGCTCTAAAGTGCTGATTGATGGAAGGGAGGCAGGGTGAATCTTGAGGCACGCCACATCTGGGTGTCCATTCTACATGCTGCTAATTAAAGTGGAGATTTATGCCTAGGGGTGTAACCTACCCAATCACAATGGACCAAATAATCTAGGGTCCTATAGCTAGTAAAACCAATGAGACGTACTTGTAGTGACAAGTGATGTAGAGGGATGGGCGTAGACGCCCACCCGATAAGAGTTATCCAATCCTCACGCTCTGTTACCATATACAGATATAGCACCTATACTTAAATTACCTTTCCCGACCAATAGAATTGCATGTCAAACTTATGAGTTCTACACGTCTATGATGATGAGAATTTGCTATAAAAATTACTGTTTGCATGAAGAATTGTGAAGTTGAAGCGAGACAGGCGATCGCATCACTGTTGATTTCCATTTGTTTCCCCGTTTTTTGTACTTGTCATTAAACGGACTTCCCTTTGCCAAACCATTGACTTGTCCTTATTAATTGGTGTTGGAGTAAGAGAATCCTGCACCCCATCCTCCTCAAGGTGCAGCTATCTCGTTTTAAGGTGCTGGAGGGCGAGTTCTGAATCTCATGGGCCCGTTCAGAGGTCGCTCCGCCCTCGAGCACTCCCCCACTCCCCAACCAAACACTGTGCCCCATGGCCCCTACCCCCAACCAAACACTATGCCCCATGGCCCTACCCCCAACCAAACACTATGCCCCATGGCCCCCGCCCCTCAACCAAACACTATGCCCTATGACACCCACCCCTCAACCAAACACTATGCCCCATGGCCCCCACCCCAACCAAACACTATGCTCCATGGCCCCTACCGCCCAACCAAACACTATGCCCCATGGCCCCTATCCCCTGAACCAAACACTATGCCCCATGGCACCCACCCCGCAACCAAACACTATGCCCCATGGCCCCCACTCCCCAAACAAACACTATGCTCCATGGCTCCCACTCCCCAACCAAACACTATGCCCCATTGCCCCCACTCCCCAACCAAACACTATGCCCCATGGCCCCTACCCCCAACCAAACACTATGCCCCATGGCCCCCTACCCCCAACCAAACACTATGCCCCATGGCCCCTACCCCCAACCAAACACTATGCCCCATAGCCCCCACCCCTCAACCAAACACTATTCCACATGGCCCCCAACCAAACACTATGCCTCATGCCCCCAAGCATGCACCATGCATACATACCCCAAACCCCCACTCCCACCCCTGCATACAGACTAACAAGCATACACCATGCACCCATACAGACCCGAACCCCCACCCCCACCACCAACTCACCATAGAAACTCACAAACATACACCATGCACCCATACAAACCCGAGCCCCCAACTCAGCAAACAAACTCACAAGCATATACCAATACACCATGCACCCATACAAACCCGAGCCCCCCAACTCAGCATACAAACTCACAAGCATAAACAAATACACCATGCACCCATACAAACCCGAGCCCCCAAACTCGGCATTCAAACTGACAAGCATACACCAATACACCATGCACCCATACAGACCCAAACCCCCACCCCACATCTCAACATACACAGCACTTCACAAAAACACACACTCAGGCAGAACCGACACCCCTCCCCCCCTCCAGCCCCGCATCTCAACATACACAGCACTTCACAAAAACACACTAAGGCAGACCCGACATACCCCCCCCCACCCCTGCATCTCAACATACACAGCACTTCACAAAAACACACACTCAGGCAGACCCGACACTGCCCGCACCCTCGCATCTCAACATACACAGCACTTTCACCCAAAAACACACACTCAGGCAGACCCGACACACCCCCCACCGCCGCATCTCAACATACACAGCACTTCACAAAAACACACACTCAGGCAGACCCGACACACCCTCCACCCCCGCATCTCAACATACACAGCACTTTCACCCAAAAACACACACTCAGGCAGACCCGACACACCCTCCACCGCCGCATCTCAACATACACAGCACTTCACAAAATCGAACACTCAGCCAGACCCGACACACCCCCACCCCCGCATCTCAACATACACACACAAACATACAGGCAGGACAGACCCAACACACAAACACAAGCAAGCAAACAGCGCACCCCCAAATCCCCCACTTACCGGACATGCTGGAAGGCAGGCTAGCTGTAACGCTGGCAAGGTCTCTGACACTATGGCTGGCGTGGGTGTGGCAAGGCTGAAATACCTTCTGGCATCAAGCCTTACTGGCCACACCAGCCGTAGTGCTGGCCCCCCATTGGTGCAGCACACACGCACTACGTGACTCGTAGGAGCCACATGGTGCATGTGCCCTGAGCCAATGAGGGCCAGTGTTTTGTCCAGCCCGGAAGAGTTAAAAAGACTTTACTAATGGAGGGCGGCCGATGCTGCTTGCGGCCGCCCTCCATTAGGAAAGTCTTTGTTGCTCGTGGGCCGGACAAAACTGCATGACGGGCCGCAACTGGCCCGTGGGCGGTAAATTGTGCACCCGTGGTCTAGGTCTACCAAGTGGCCAGTTCTCAGTCTACTTGTTCTCTCAAGTGCAAGAGTTTGTGTCAGTGTTTGAGTGCAACTGGGTGGACCGACTCATCAATATGTAGTTTTATCGACTCCTCTGCCATCTTCTCAACTCCTTCATACACATTCTTGAACCTTTCTAACATTGCTTTGATGTTTTCCGCATATACCCCCAATGTAAAGGTGTGCCTGGAAGGGCATAGTGTTGTAGTGCTATCACACACACTGGTGCACCCGTATCCATGAGAACCAGAATCTCTGCCCTACATATGCGCACTGTGCACCTCCACCGGGAACTCTCCTGAATGCAGGAGTTGTTAACCACATCTCGGGCATGGCATTGGTGTTTCTGGACCTTTTTCTCTCCATAGGACCCACTTCGTCTTGGTCATTGTGGCCCCTTGCTGGCGTTTCACTGTGCACACATCTTCCAGTTTGAGCAAGCAAATCACTCCATCCATTTTCGAAGCCCTAACCTCTGCCAATTCATATGATCGTCCCATTTCGAGGATGCGAGCCATTGTCAACCCGGGCTCCCTCAAAATTTGCCACCTCACCTTGCCAGACATGCATCTTTGTATAAGCTGATTGCGGACCATTGCGTCCTCATTTTCCCAGGCACATGTTATTGCCAAATGTCTGGGACGTCCATAAAACTTGTCCAACGATTCGTCCTCCTTTTGTTTGGCGGCACACATCATGAACCGTTCATAGTCCTCGTTTGCCAATGGCATGAAATGCTCTCTCAGGCATGCCTTTGCCGCTTGCTAGGTGTCATCGACAGGCACCAAAGCTTTGAAAATTCTGTACACCTCCGGTCCGCTGCATATGTCAGCGTTGACAGCTTTCCATCATCATCCGTCTCCCCTGTAGCCCTGAAATGCATTTCTAAACTTTCAATCCAAAGATTCCACCTGGGCCCGAGGCTGGATGGTGTTCCTGATGTGTCGAATTCGGGAATGGAGCCTTGGTCTGGGTCCCTGCCCCCTCAAATGGTGTCGCCACCTGCTGGCCTGTGTTCCGTCACCGGGGCGTTGGCTTGGTTTTCTACCATGGTCTACCGGCCCTCTGTGAGGTTGCACGTGTCCCAGCACACAGGCACCTCTGTCTTGGTAGAGGCCACAACTCACATGTGGCCGAGCGCACAGGCCCCTCTGCCCCACCATAGGCCGCAACTCAGGTACCACTACTGCTTGGGGACTGATCACATGTGCCTCTCCCACTCAAACTTGCACTGTCTCCCTTATTGAACTTTCTCCTCTGCTCTTGCCAGTCTCCTGTGCCTTTTCCACACCTCCAACTTTCAGATTCACGCCCTGTCCACTGTTTTTCTTTTTTCTTTTGCAATTACGTGGCCCTCCAGACCCAGTCTCTCACTGCCCTCACCTCTGATTTCAAACTGTGCTCCTTCAGCGCTTCCAGAAATTGTCTCTCAGGCACACGAGCACACTCTTGTCAGAGCCGCTGCCACCAGGATATTATCAGTGATAGATAAACCTTACTGCGAGGTTCATGCGCGGTCGACAGTGAGAGAAGTATACTCCACCGTTGCGGAGCAGACCAAAACCCTCTCTCCTGCCGGGCACCTACCTCGCCACCAATGTTCTCGCCGGCTGTACCGCCTGCCAAAAGCCCCAGGGTGCCCCTTTCCCAAACAGAGGACACAGACACAGATGTACACGTGCAAGCAGGGGCATGCCTCACCCAAAGCCGGTCGGTCCGAAGAGTAGGCTTCTAAGTCCTGTGAGGGCGCCTCATCCGTGGGGGCTCAAGATAAGGCCAAGCACCGCAAGTCCGGGTCCACTGGTTCGCAGAGGAAGCAGGTCACAGAGCAGACAGGGAACGATCAGCATCACCCTCGGCCTCCATTGCCAGCCGGAAATCGAGCTCCTCCTCGAAGAAAAAATAATGTAGACCTGGCTGAGCTGCGGGAGAAGCCAGAGAAGCTGCGGACCGAGGAGAAGAAGGCTGAGCTGCCCAAGAAGACCGGGGCGGATCAGGAAAAGTCTTTGTCATGATAGAGCTGGTGGAGGCTGCTCTTTTGAAAGCTAAAGGGGCTGACCCTGCGAGGGTAGCCCCCACATCGCCGAAGAGGATGAGGGCAACAGGGACGAGAAAGGCACGGGGCCTAGTGTGCCGATCATGCCAGTTCCAAGGGATGTGTCTCTGGACATCCTATCAACCCTCCACACCTTAGTAGATCCAGAAGAGGATGCCACAAGGGCCTGTTCCAACTGTCTCCCATGCCCCGATCAACCACCGACGACAGGTACGGGGGCGGATACGGCCACAATGATGTTATCATTGGAGCAGGCCGTGGGTCCCCGCAGCCTAGGGCATCTCCACCACACGAGGTGGGATCGTTCCATTCTATGATCGCCAAAGCCTCTGAGCTTGTGCCCGAGGAGACCAGGAAGGAGGGTTTCCTGTACCAGAGGCGTGAGGCCAAGAGGAAGACAATCCTGGCGGTACCCCTCCTGGACGACATGTGGGAGGAGGGCCTGACCCTCTTGAACACTTGCATGGCTCCAGCCAAGCGAGATAGGCTGGAGAAGAAGTACCCGGTAGCAGAATCCACCCCCAAGTGCCTGAGGTCATAACCATTGCCGGACTCAGTGGTTCCAGCGACTGCAATTAAGTGGTCATCTAACCCGTCCTCGTCTTCTTCAGTCCCTCGGCACAGTGAGGGTAAGAAGTTGGATGCCATGGGGAGGAAGGTAATCTACACTGCGGCGTCCACCATCACGGCGGCCAACACACTGGCGATCCTAGCAAGATACAACAGGGAGTAGTGGTACAAGCTGGGGCCTATCCTGGAGTTCCTCCCCGATGACAAGAGGATGGAGGCGATCACTCTCTTCCAGGAGGGAGTGATAGCGTCTGATCATGCCATCACATTGACGCTGGATGTTGCTGACATGGGGTTCCGCCAGATGGGGAACAGTGTCTGCCTTCGTCGTCAAGGCTGGATGAAGGCTACACATTTCCATTAGGAGGTCCAAACAAAGGTACTGGACATGCCTTTCGACTGAGATAACCTTTTCGGGAAGGCCATCGACGAGTACCTGCAGGCCATCAAGGCAGATACAGAGACTGGGGCACTCTCGAACAGCACCGCTCTTCCTTTAGTTCTTCCAGAGGAAAGTCGAGCAGGTCGTTGAAAGACCTGTGCCCTAAGACTGGGACTAAGTGTAGGTGTCCAGAAGCTCTTCCTCAGCCCCACCATCCGCTACCTTGGGGCAGCACCTGGCCCACTTGGTCACCGCCCTGCATGCCTAAAAAGAAAGGCAAATGATTTCATCACACCCTAAGAAGGAGCAGGCCGCTATGCATTGGCCTTTTTCTAGGATCTCCCTAAGAGCGTAGGTAGGGTGACAACTTTATTGAATCTTGTTTAAAAAAATGTCTGGGCGTATTTAAAGGGACTTGGAGGGGCAGACTTGGACCCATTGGAAGTGTTCTGTGCAAACCATGCTGGGTCCCCAGCTTTCAGGCAAGAAACCTCCTGGAGAAGGTAAGAGGAAGTGATATCAGTATTTGTTTTGATTTTGATTTATTGAGCATTTGTTAGGCACCTATACAACAAGATGGTGCCACAAGGCAGTGTAGGGAGGGGACAGGGGAGTAAATAATAATGACAAAAGAAAAACAGTAAATAAACATTTGTGGTGCTACTAGACTAGGCCTTGTGGCATTCTGATGTGCAAGTGCTATGAAGGAGGTGTAAGAGATGGAAGTGGGGCGGAGGGAAGTAGCAGGGTATGGGCAAATGCTGTTGAGAGCCCGGGAGGTAAGTGCTGGGGAGAGCCAGGGGAGGAGGCCGATGGCTAAGTGCTAGGGCGGAGTGATCCCAAGGATGGGATGCACAGCCACCAGGCAGGGGGCCCACAGGGGCAGTGCTGGGGCAGGGCGTGCTGGTGTCGACTGGGCAGGGGCCTGGTACCTGAGAGATACATGAAGGTCCGGGCCATCAGTCTCAGCAGCAGTGGGGTGATTAGCAGGGAAGACAGAAGAGATAGCAAAAAGCAGAATTTGGAGACATTTCCGGAACTTAAGGAGGTCTGGTTCGAGTATGAGAGGGGAAGGGAGGCTGTTCCAAAGAGAGACATCAGCCGAAGAGAGAGACCTGCCACCCACTCTCTGCTTGGAGAAGCGTTTTGCCAAGCAGAGAGTTGGAGTAAATGAACGGTGGGCTCTGGCAGGGAGGTATTTAGGGAGAGTATGTTGGAGGTAGCGTCGTCCCAGGCCCCAGAAAGCCTTCTGGATGATGCAGAGGGTCTTGAATTTGATCCTCGCGCCCACGGGGAGCCAGTGGGGAGACCATAGGGCTGGAGAGATACGGTCCTTGGGCTTGAGGCCAAGGATAAGTCTTGCAGCCCTATTCTGGATTAGCTTAAGGGGGCGTACAGAGGAAAGGGGGAGGTTGAGGAAGAGGCTGTTGCAGTAGAGAGGACCAGAGCCCTGGAAACATTGAGCTTTTGGGGAAAGGGAGAATGCCTCTAAGGAGGTAAAGCTGGAAGTGGGCCTTCTTGGCAAGGTCCAAGTTGCGAGGGGTGAAGGAGAGAGAGGAGTCGAACATGACCCCAAGGTTTTTGGCCTCACAGGGTGGTGAGGGTAGAGGGCAGACGGAAGACGGCCAGAGGGTGAGGGGGAAAGAGGATGCAGGTGTCCCAGTAAGAAGGATCTCCATCTTATTGGCATTAAGACAGATAGCGCAAAGACTATTGGGAATGAGAGAGGAGGAAAAGGAGGTTGTAGAGGGGAGTTTGAAGGAAATCTGTGTGTCATCAGAATAACACTGGAAATGAGGAGAGAGAAAGAGAAGATCAGGTGTGCAAGAGGGGCCGGCGAGATAGATATTGAATAGCCATGGCAATAGGATAGAGTCCTCAGGGATGCCACAGGTAGAAAGTGAAGCAGTGGAGGAGAAAGGGCCCAGCTGCAGCTGGGAGGGGTGGTTGGGGAGGAAAGACGTTAGCCAATTCCGTGCCCGATCCGGGATGCTGAGGGTATCATGAAGCTGTTTTATGAGGATGGAATGGTTGACCGTGTCTAAGGCAGAGGAGAGATCGAGGAGAATGAGAGCAGCAGGAGAGTTGGAGTCAAGATTTGTGAGCATGTCTTCACGGGTGTTCAGGAATGCAGCTTCCGTGCCTATGGATGCCCGGAAACCAGATTGTTGGTCTTGGAGGCAACCAGTGAGTTCAGTATGAATGATTATTTGGGGGAGGACCGGCTTCTCCAAGAGTTTACCCAAGAAGTGGGTGGCGGAGATTGGGTGATAGTTAGCCGGGTAGAAAGGGTCAGCAGATAGCTTTTTTAGGAGAGGGTGCACAAGGAAGTGCCTAACTCATAGAGCAAAGGAGCCATTGACGAAGGAGTGGTTACAGAAATAAGAAAGAGCTGGTGCAAGAGAGGAAATTGTTGTCCCTAATGTTTCTAGAAGAGCAAGGAGAACCTATTTGGATGAGACCTTCATAGAGCGGACAGCTTTAGCGACCTCATCAGGTGCTATGGGCAGGAGGGAGGCGAGTGCGGGGTGGAGGGAGAAGAACCAAGGAAGGCAGGGGAGCAGTAGTGGAGGTGGGGGATGTCTAGAATGAAGACAGGATGGGTTTTTGATGTGAAATGGGAGGACAAAGCGGTGCAGAGAGGCTGGGAAGGAAGGAGAGTGGTGGAGACTGCAGTTGGATTGGTGAGTTTCTTGCAGATTTTGAAAAGTTCAGCCGTGTTGTTAGTGGCTCCAGAGATGCCGGCTTGGATGTGGCCCCTCTTCTTGGAGCGGATCGAGAAACGGTATTGCCTTTGGAGCAGGTGGCAGACCAGTTTGTCAGAGGGTGATCCTGAGTTCTGCCACTTCTGTTCAGCAACTCTGCACTTAGGTTTCAGGGATGCTAGATAGATCGGAGTCATACCAGCCGTTGCGCTTGGAGGCAGGTTTCGGGTAGATCCTCATGACCGGAGCAAGGATGTTGAGGTTGTTCGAGATGGAGAGGTGCAAGTTAGAAAGGACAGAGTCAGAGGGAGAGACAAAAGTGGGGATTCGAGGGGGGAGGAAAGTGGAGGCAAAAGCAGCAACGGACACTCGCTTCATCATTCGAATGGCGGCAAAGGTGGCTGGCAGTGTGGGGGGAGACTCAGATAGAGGGCCCTCAAGCGAGAGGAGAGACTGGTCAGACCAGGACAGAGGGGTGGTGACCGGGTTAGAGATCAGGATGTCTCCATAGATGAAGGCATCCAGGGTGTGTCCGGCTGAGTGGGTCGGACCAGAAGGGAGAATAGTGAGAGAGAGGGAGTCAGAGGTCATGGAACTGTGAGGTAGCTGTGTCAGGAGAGTCGAGGTGGATATTAAAGTTGGAGAGGAGAAGGAGTTTAGAGGAAGAGGTCAAGAGGGAGGAGGCAAGGTTGGCCCATTCAAAGAAGATGAGAGAAATAGGGCTCGGAGTCCTGTAGATGGTATTGAGGGTGGGAGAGGGAGTGGAAGAGACACTGAGCCTACAGACGAGGCATTCAAAGGAGGAGAAGGATTGAGTAGGTGTGACCGAAGCAGGGATCCACTCGTGGAAAATCACGGCCACTCCACCTCGGGCACTAAAATACAGCATAAAATAATCCATGCACAAGGTTTCAAACACAGTAAGAGTTCAAGTTTCAGGCGGTGCAGAGACTAAGAGGTAGAAAAAAAGGGCTTTGGAAGTTGGTTGCAAAAGGGGAGAGAAGTGAACCAATTCAACACAAGCAGTTCATAGATTAAAAACAGCAAGATTTAAGAGTCAATCATACAAGTAGAAAGGCAGCATTTTAACAGGGCATGCAACAGTCAAACATGGCTAATAGAAGGAACTCATTGCACAGTCTGCAGTGAAGAAGAGCAGGTATGGCATCCTGAGGTGGACAAACATGATTCTCAGAGAGCTGCAACTACCAGGTTCTCAAGGAGACTATCTGCCCCTCACACAGCAGCCTATTACATTGATTATCATAGCAACAAAAGTGTCAACACTAACAGCTATTCATAAACATTTCACCTGACACCGGATAACATAGCAACAAGCACTAAGTGAAACGTGTCTTTATTTTGATCCTGAATTCAATAAGAAATCATTATAAGCCCCTCCTACCCCCACAGTTAAACAATTAGATGCACCACTCCATTAGCACCCTAAACCTAGGAACTTTAATCCCCATGTCCAGTAGGACAGTGACTCCTCCTCTTTGGGTGATATGTGCTTCTAAGAGACTAAAATGTAAAGAAAATCTGAAAGATGTCCGCTCTGCTTGTGGTTTGATGGATTTCATACAGCTTATATAGGTACCTGGATAGTGCATGCCTCGGTGACAATGCCTGGTTAGGGTTTGGCTTAGTAACCGAGTAACTCCTGTATATGTTTGAGATAAGTAAAAATGTCTACATGGGGGTTGTCTCAGTCCCATGTCTCTGCTAGCCTTTGCTATCACCTCACAAACGTTATGAAATATAATGCTTTTTTTTTTTTTACTCACTGCAGGACCTTAACTCACAATCCATGTTCAAGAATTTAAAGATGGCCCCAAGCAAGATGAAGGAACGGCTGAAAGATAAGATGGCAGAGATGATCAACCGCTATGGGAGGGAATTGGAGGGAGACGAGTACAGAAAAGTGGACCTAAAGATCGAGCTAGAGATTCATATCAAAGCGCACATGGAGCGATTTATGGCTGCCTACACTAAGCGCTTCAGAAGCAATGCCATCAAGGCCGGGGTAGCTGTGGGTGTGGGGGTGGTTGGCTTGGCCGGTGGTGTTGTGGGTGGTGTGGTGGCTGGTGTAGTGGTGGCTGCTGAGGTAGCAACTGTTGTGGTGGGTGCTGCGACTGGAACAAGCACGTTTGCCCTCATTGGAGGAGGCGTAGGGGCTGGGGTGGGCAATCAGATTGGGAAGAAGGAGGCCAAGAATCTAAATCGAGACAATGACTGCCACAGTGACGACGACAGCAGAGACAGTGAAGGGGAAGGTGGGGACCCACAAGGGTTTATAGACCTGTCTGAGGAGGCACAGTTACTTGACCTAAACTCTTCTTCCTGAAGCAAACTTTCCTGGCAGCTGCTAAACACTCTCTTAACTAATCTCATTGTTGAGGTAGCAATCACCCAGACCTGCAAAGCTGGACTGTGCTCCTCAAAGCCCCAATACAGGTGCTATGCTAATCGAGCAACATCAACAAGGAACATAGGAGAGGGGGGCAGGCAACAAAAAGCAATTTATTTGGATCAAAAAAGCTCCTGGATTATGCACTGGCTACCAAAGCACTTTCACAGTTAAAAGGGAAGGATGTATCCTGGATTATGCACTGGCTACCAAAGCACTTTCAGAGTTAAAAGGGAAGGATGTATTTATAGCTCGAGCAAGAAAAGCAAAAGGGACTGTGATGTTAAGAGACAGAGAGAGGGGAATAGGCAACTGCTGCCACCCAAGGGACTAGAATGGAGGGTATATAAGAGGGATATGGCAAGAAAGGCATCTACAAGTCTGAGAGGAAGCCTAGTAAAAGGGTGAAACAGGAGGGCAGCAGAAGGTGGGAGGATGGTCGAGCAGGAGAACAAAAGAAAGAATACAAGAAGGGACTTATGGAGAAACAAAGTGACCACTAGATATATTGATGTAAAACAAGATGCAGACATGGATGGGAGTAGTGGGGGTAATAGGCAGCCTAGTTTATAGGGAGATCACCCGATAGCATGGTAGCTAAGAGTGCCATACCACAAGCATAGTCAGTCAAGGGCAGGCCATACTGTCACTCTTTTATCTCCCCACCACCAGCTGAGCTGCCTTAGTCTTAACTATTCTATGGTCCGAATCCAAGAGGCGATTCAAGACGACCTAGAAGAATTTCATACCGAATATCTCGATGATGGATGAATATCCCAACTACTGAGAACAAACTTGCTGGACCAAATGGCTCCTTCACTGCAGGAAAACAGAGATAATGTGCAACGGGAGTGCTAATATTTAGGAAACAGAAGTGTGGCAATTGGAGAATAAGGCACTTAGGAAGAGACTGGCTGAAAAGCGCATCAGATGGCGTTTTGTTTGGACAATGGAATGAATGGATCATGTAGGAATCATAGGAGAGAAGTCTGGCGAGGCTTGGGGAGACAATGCGATCATGAAGGGGAAATGGCAACGCCTGAGTAAATAGATGGAGACGTACAGATGCGGATAATAGATTGATAATGAGGAAGTTATGGCATGAAAAGCGTGATCGGGAGACAAAATAAGTAGGATTAAAGGACCAAAGAATTGAGCCATGGGAATGGCTTCCTTGAACAATATTCATAACCCACAGAAAGTCGTTTGGGATTTCATTAAATGGGAATGCCTCATTTCAAAGACAATGCACTTTGTGGAGATCTGAACCACATCACAGAGATCTGGCCCAGATAGCATCCTGCTTGAAGCATTTAAAGCAAAGGTGAACTTTCATCTCCCGCCCCCGGGGAGTGGACATAGCCAACACTGGAGAGCACTGGAAAGTGATGGACTGTACCCTGGTTCTTCAACGTCTATATGGCTGCCCTGGCACATGTGATTGCTACTTTCACATCTAACTTCCAATGTTACGCAGATGACACGCAACTATCTTTCATGCTACCGTCAGCCTCCTCCTCCTGCTCTCTCATATCTGACTGTCTTTCCGCTATTCAGTGATGGTGTGCTGCAAACAACCTCTGCCTCAACGCCAGTAAGACTGAGATTGTTCACATTGGGACCCCTGCTCCCGCTTTCTTACTTTCACTCTGGCCAGCCTCCCTTTGCCCTGCGCCCGCACCCACCTGCGTGGCAAGAAACCTTGAGCTCATTTTTTAGTTCACTCTCTCCTTCTCATCTCACATTTCAGACATCTCTAAAAAGTCTATCAGCTTCACCTCCTCAGAGGTACTCTACCTTTTCTCACTTTCCCCCATCGGCTCACTGTCTCCAGAGACCTGGTTCTCTCTAGGCTGGACTATTGCAACAGCCTCTTCTTCAACCTTCCCTCTTCTGTGCTGCGCCCTCGGCAACTCATCCAGAACAGAACCACAAGACTTATCATTGACTTCAAGCCCAGGGACCGCATCTCTCTGGTGCTGAAATCCCTTCACTGGCTCCCTGTGGCTGCAAGAATCAAGACCCTCTGCATTGTTTCACAAGGCTTTCTGGGTGCCTGGGACCTACCTACCTGCAACTCTGCCTACCTAAATACTGGCCTCACGAGCCCTCCGCTCTTCTACCTCCAACCTTCTGCGTGTGCGCTGGTTCTCCAAGCAGAGATTTGGAGGGAGATAGCCTCCCTGCCGCCCTTCGCCTTGATCATGATCTTCTCAAGTTCCGGAAACTTCTCAAGACCTTCCTCTTCTCTTCCTACTCTCTCCCTCTACCCTGCTAACCTAGTTCTATGCTCTTCCCCTCTCTTCCTTCTCTTCCTTACAGCTTGCTGCCTGGCCATCTGGTGTACCTCAGAGTCTCACAGGTCCCTGGCACCCCCGCCAGTCCTCTCTCACACTTGCCTCAGGGCCTTACCCCCCCACTTACACTCATTGCACTTGAGAATAACCCAAGAGAGTGGCTCTCTCTGCACTTACCCCAGTCTCCACCGACCGGGTGCACTTGGACCTCCCCCTCCCTGTGATCATCTGTGCACTTGCATGATCTGTACGCATCATGCCTGAAGTTAGTCTGTCTGTTCTCCCTTGTCTTCGCCCCTTAATTGCATTGGTAAAACTGCAGAATTGTCGTCAGGCCTATTTTGCTGTATTTCAAACTGTTAAATGTATTTTACGTACTTACTCTGCCTGTGCAGACTATTATCGTCTCAGAATTTCAAGGGCTCTGAGGACTGTTGTTTTTTTCCCCATGTTCCCACCCTCCTTGAGGGCTTTGAAACATTGCCTGTGTATAGGTGCTTTATAAATAAACAATACCATACGAAAGTCCCGCCCAATCAGAATCTTGCTGAACACTTTTCGAGATTACATACCTGCTGTAAAGATATTCACTAGTAGTTTCAAGTTGGACAGACTCTAGGCTCTAAAGTGAAAGGAAAAAGAGGCTGTCACAGTGATCCCTAATAAAGATGATTCTTGTGCTTTGCGATGCTCCATAAGGTGTGCATTCCTTAAAATCTCTGATGGTCAAAAGGCACTTTCAAATGGTCCAACTATACACTCCCTTTATATCGCAGTGTGGTTGTCGTTTGGAGTGAGTGGGATATAATGCTTGTTGCCATCAGTGCTAGGAGTAGAGTGTACACTGGTTAACCCGCCAACTGGGTTCGGGGGGCACGTAAGGAGAACGCGAGTAAGGGTGCTTAGATTAAAAGTATGGTGAGGAACATTTGAACACAAACAGGATATTTTCAGAGACTGATGTTAAATGGGTTGGTACATCATGGGATGAAAAGCAAGGACGTTTGTGTAAGACGAGGCCTGGCAGACCCACCAATGACATTGCAGGGCACAGGGATGAAAGCATGCCCTTTTGTTAACCACTGATTTGATGCACAGTTACATTGACTGTGGTGCCAGTGTGCGCGTTGAGGAGGTGGTATGACTAAGAAAAGTATGAATTGATGTTAACTAATGCCACGCTGGACTCAAAATATCAGCTTCAGAGCACTTCCTTAACACCTGTGAATTTTCTGTATAGAGAAATTCGTTTGTCTAAGAACCTTTGAACAGGTTAACCTCAGCACTCTCTCAAGGAAGCAGGGAACACCTGGGGACCTTCAGTGCTGGTTTTACTGGGAGAGGTATGGAAAGGACCCCCGTTACACACTTGATTCTGGGCAATCATGGTGTTGTATGTAGCGTGTTTGTAAATTCAAACACACTCTACTGTGAACACGCATCATGTTTGTCTTATTGTAACAGTATGAAATTTCAGTTTGTTTTGTTATATCTCATTTCAATATTCTGTGTGATGCAATACATTTAAGCTACTACAGACTGAGTGGACGGTCATGATCCCGGGATAATGCCACACCTGCACGTTATGACGCTGTGGAACACGGTGAAGCCAAAGAGCTTTAGGTTGGAGTAGATTCATTATCCTAAGTGATCATGATCCCTCCTAAGGTCTATAAGCCTATTAACACATGGAGGTTGGAAACTCAAATTAATAGTTGCAAGCCAGATCAGCCATGTTTAGAAAGAAGTCTTCACCGGAGGTAATAGAATGCAATTTGAGCTGGCCGATTGGCTGAGAGGTCCATAATGGCATCCATGTGCTAATGACACACACTTTAATCATGTAACCGCATAGTAACAGCTCTTGAATCAATTTAAGAAACCTGAGACCGAGTTATCAATGTCACCCGTTTTACTTACCAAATCCCATGACATTATTTTAACAAACATTAACAAAGCAAGCAGACTTCTCTTTTCTGTGGCATGGAATATTCATTTGACAGGCACTAACTACAAAACGGGTACTGCCTGGCCATAAAATGGTAACAGCTGGAAAATAGTGTAAGTACCTAGGCATATATAATGTCGCTGCCTGGCAAATGTCTAGCTACTACTTATACACAAGCCAAAACTGTTAGCTGTTCCAATACCTGTTTTTTTTAACAAGACTTCCAAGCAAGGAGCAGAAGCGAGGAGAAGCATATTGCTTATAAAGCAAGTTAAATCAATTTACAATGGCAATTAAGCCCATCATTCTCAGAAGACTGCTTAGAGGTAGCACCACCAGGCCATATAGAGGACATGGTTGATGTTACGCTAGCTCAAAGAAATCCCATGAGGATGTTTTGGGAGGGGCTGCCAATAGTAACCTCTCTCAAGTTGACACCTATAAAAACAACCTTAAAAACGGTAAATAAATTTTTTTTATTGTGCGACTTTTGGTTAAAATAAACCTTAATTGTAACATTTCAAGAAAAATGAATGATTGCACACATTAAAAGATGGGTAGCAATGTCTTTCTACAATACATAAAAGAATTGGTTAAAAAGATTATAAAATCATGATTTAAAATCACTTTATACATGATTGCACCTGATAAAAGTCTGAATCACTTCATGGTAAGACACAATCATGTTGATACAGAGGCACCACATGCTCCTCTTCACGTTGTAACCATTGAGGTTCAATTGGGGGTGATTAGTGCTCCTTCTAGGTCTTTTATACAAGTATTGACAATTTTCCTAATGTTGTACACAGCAGCCATGATTAAGACTGATTCAGAACCATTGATGGTACTCCAAAATTGATCTCCCTCCCTGTGGGCGAGGTTTGAGGTAAACTGCTGGTAACCCTTGTCATAATTCTTGGTCATTTTTGGACACTGTGTCAACACATGGCGGGCAGTCTCTTTTCCACCTCCCTGTGTGCTCTAATGTAGGTAAAATGCTCAACCGAAGATAGATTATAAATGTACAGATAGGTCTTGATAAATACATTATTTGATCATGACATGGCTAACCAAAGAAACATTTGCTGAAACCTTGAACTGTCGTGTTGTCAATCCCAATATGTTGTTGTTAAACTGGCCTAAAAATACATAATAGAAGTTATCATTGAATGTTAGAATGGAAGGGGAAAGAAAAGCTTTCACCAATGCATCCCGTTCACAATGGATTATTCCAAGAAGAGCAAACACTTCCAGCATACAACTATCCCTGCTGGAAGGAAAGGCCATCTAGAAATAGCTGTATACAACAAACTGTTCAAAGGAATAAATACATATACATGACAAATTCCATCTAAGTCACACAAAATAATCTGCTATATCGGCTGCCTGCCTATCAGGTACCAACATATATTCTCCAACAGGAAGACAAGACACAACCAACTTGCCACATTCTGCACATCCTTCTTGCAAAGGGGTGAATTAAGCTGGCAGGGAATTTAATCTTGCATTGAAAATATCAAGAGACAACCTGCTACAATAAAGAAATGGCAGAAATATAGATTGGTCATCTTTGGCTGTCACCTACCACCCAGAACTAACACAAAACCTAGCAGGGATGATGAGCTAAGAGACATTGAGAAACCCAGCACAGTCTCTGAACAGTGTTACAAATGGCATCACAAACACACGAACTGTCCAAGACAGTTCAAGGGTTTTTATTGCTATTACTGTGAAGGAGCTCCCTATATGCCATTCCTCCCACTCCCATCGCCCCTGTGTGCTTCCCTCCCTAGCTCAGGCACCCAAGATGATCGCCAGAGATCAATAACCTATCCTATCCTGTCTAGCAACTGCCCAACTGGCCCTGATGGCCTAAAGAAAAACATCTTTTCTATCTTACTTCCGGAGGGGACAATCTATGTGGATCCTATCCTCGGTGCCAATATACGAATGCTGTCAATGAAAGGTGCCTTCCAAACACCAAGATCTTACTCTGTCCTGCTCTTGTACGCCTTTCTCTGATGTTCTATCCTTTCTTTCCCTTTCCTACACTCTCTCTCCTCTTACTCCCACTCTCCTCTTTTCTCTCTCTCACTATCCCTTCGATGGTCTCTATTCTACCTCTACTCTCCTGCACTCTGTTTCTGCTCTCCCTTCCCCCACACTACTAATCTCTCACCTACTGCTATCCCCACTCTACTGCTCTCCCTGCCACTACTCTCCACTTTGCTGTTCTCCTCTCTTCTCAATACTACTCTTCCCACTTCACAATACAACTGTACTCTCAACGCACACTTTCTCTCAGTTACCCTATTTTCTCTCGCCCAGTTGGTCTCACTCAATTTGCATGCAGTCTCACACCCAAGTACCACTTTCTCCCAGCAACCAATACCTCACGTTGCACACTTGCCCTTTCTCTGTTTGGTCTGTTGGTCATTCTCCTCCTCCTCCATTGACCTCGCCCGGACAACCCACTCTGCCCTGATTTCTATGCTCCTTTTTATCCTCCCATTTCCCCTTCCATTGTTTCTCTCCTGCAGCGAGTTCATCGGGCCAGCACCTGGCTTCTATTTCCTCAGGGATTGGATTACGGGTAGGCAAACACATGTAACATGCTTTAAGCTCCACTCCTTTTAGTCTGCGGGTCTGCAGGCATTTGCTAAGTGTGGCACACTCAAAGTATAGTCAATTTCAGAATTTGTATGTCCACCAGCATAGGATAATGACATCTCTTAAAAGGTATAGTCCATTCTACGATTCATGTCAAGACTACACAGAGCATCGGGATTGGCGGTTTGCTATGCAGACCGCTCTACCGTCCTGCTGTCAGGAATCAGAGGTGGAAACTATGGCATAGCTGGAGGCATTAGCCTTTGGAACTATTTTCCGCTCTAGTCCTCATCCAAGATGCTGGACTTCCATATTTAAACAGACTCCGCCCCCCCCGTCTGTGCGTTGTATCTGTTTTTTCACCCTACAGTGCTCCGCTTCTACTCGGTATTCTTACCAGTGCCTTTCTGTCTTCTCCGCGCTTTTCCCCCCGTGCTTTGATTCTTTGTAGAGATCCGCTTCTTTGCCTTGCGACTCTACTCTAGTCCTGCTGCTGTTTGTTATCACTCTGCCGAGTCTCTGCATCTTCTGCTCGTTCGCGGCGCTTCCGCGACTCTGCTGGTGTAAGTATCAGCGTCTTTCAGAAAGGCGCTGCAGGTTTCCTTCTATCTCTTGGCATTCTACCGCCCTTCGAACTTACCTGAGATCATCCCTCGTTTTCGGGTTTTCTTCCGCGGCTCTCCGCGGCTACTTCTTTGGAAGGGGCGGGGCGCCTTACAGCCTTCTAGGTGCCTGCCTCGCAGTTTCGGTTTCTTTTAGATTTTCCTCTGTTTGCCTTTTTGCCTTCCTTGTACATTTCACCTTTCTTACCTTTTGCCTGCTTTGTTTTCACTTTTGGAGTCTCTGCTTGCTTACCCATACCTGAAGGAGTATCCTTTCAGTAATACGACTTGTTTTCCGCCTTCTTCTTACCTCATTCCTTATTCTGCTGTTGTTCATTCTTGAGAGCCTTTATTGCTGGATTCCGGTTTTGTGCTGTTATAACAGGATCCGGATTGCATACCACAACAGACACTCTTCAGTGCATTTTTGGATCAGGGTTTTTTACGCCCATTGGCTTTTTCCCTGAATTGGGCTTGGCTCCTCGGGGTCCCCCAAGGGCAGGTGCCAATCCCTGCCAAGGTGGCCTCCGAGGGAGCCAGACCCTACTTACACGATCGAAGGTCCAAGGAGAAACAGCCTACAGACAAGAGGAAATCCTGCAGGAAGACTACTTCTACAACCAAGGACAAGTCCTCGGAAGGTTCAGGTGAGGAGGAGATTTGGGAAGGAGGACAGAGGCCTGAGACCTGCTGAAGGTAAATCAAGTTTACAGTTTGCGTCATATTGAAAATCTAGTCTGCTGGTTTGTTGTGCGGATTGCTCAGCAGTCTTGCGGTTTCTCATTGGCTCTCTCTCAGTTGGGTTGCTCGCTCTTTGCTCCACCACCAGGCCCTTTGGATGATGCAATTCTGTAGGGAAAGCAGTAAAAGACTAGCCAACATTGTGCACGACCGGTATGGGGCAACAAAAAGTGGTAATTGGTTCACTTAGACAGGCACAGGTAGAAGGGAAACACACTGTGGTCCTAACATCTTCCACACCCCTGCCCAGCCTCTGGGGCAGGACTGGCTCTGGGAAACCGCATGGTGTATGCTTCCTGCCTTTATGTTTAGAGTGGTCCCCATCCCCATTTGACAGGTTCATGTCCTGTATTGTTTTCTTTACCAATCATTTCACTCTGCACCATCTGATGAAGAAGTCTGTGGGGTTTCGAAAACAAATGCCCTGTTCCATCTCTACATAATGATTTAATTTAGCCCAATAAAAGGTGTCAAACTTGCATCTTGTGTAATTTTAAAACTTGGCTACCATGGCGCTGAACTTTCTTTGCAAGAAATGTACCTAATAATAGCAAAGCCATCGGTAGGGCAATAATGATTTCCATTGGCTCAAGACTGAGTATTTTTTTTTAAGTGGGAGAACTTAACATGGCAACAACCTTTTTTTGGTAAGGCGGTGGACGAGTCTCTCCAGGCCATCAAGACCGACTCGGAGACGGCCCGGGCCCTAGGGGTACTTCAACAATGACGGCCCTTACGGAGCTCCGGAAGCAGACAGGGTGCCTCCAAAGGATCCAGCGATGGCTCTTCCACTTACCGCCAGGCGCCCCGCTTCTCTTCCCAGGAGGCCTACAGAGGCCGTGGCAAGCAAGGGGGATCCCGCCATCGTCGCTAAGGAGGCCAAGGCGGCAAGGCCGCCTCCAAGCAAGACTGACCCGGCCGTGTCGTCGGGCCCCCACCGAAGCACCCCGGTGGGAGGCCGGCTGACGAAGTTCGTCAGCGTGTGGGAGTCCATCTCCACCGACCGTTGGGTGCTGGACACCCTGGCCAGCGGGCACTCGCTGGAATTCCAAAAGAAGTGCCCTTGCATTCCTCCCGTGGCCAGGAAGGAGAATCACGTCCAACTGCTGTTGGAGGTAAGGGCGATGCTCAAGAAAGGTGCCATCGAGCTCATCCCCAGGAGGCTCCGGGGCTTTGGAGTGTACTCAAGGTACTTCCTCGTCAGAAAGAAGACAGGCGGTTGGCGCCCCATCCTGGACCTGCGTCGGTTAAACAAATACATCAAGGCGCAGAAATTCAGGATGGTCACCCTCCAGCACGTGTTGGGACAGCTGGAGGAGGGCGACTTCCTATCGTCGTTGGACCTGGAGGATGCTTACTTCCACATCCCCATTCTAAAAGCGCACATGAAGTTTCTCAGGTTCGTGGTTCAGGGACGCCACTACCAATTCAGAGCCCTACCATTCGGATTAAAGTCGGCACCCAGGGTATTCACCAAGTGCCTGGCACCAGTGGCGGCGCGGCTGCGCCTGCAGGGGATCCACGTCTACCCCTACCTGGACGACTGGCTGATCCGGGCAAGGACAAGAGAACTCGCTGTCAAACACACAGCGAGGACCGTCCGGCTGCTCACGGAACTTGGGTTCGCCATCAACTACCCCGAATCCCACCTGGTTCCATCCCAAGTAGCACTGTTTCTGGGAGCGAAGCTCGATACAGTGGGGCAATTGGCCTCCCCGTCAGAGGAGAGGACAAAGACCATCCTGGGCAAGGTGCGGCGCCTGCTAGCCACGGACGTGGCCAGGGTGAGGTCCATCAAGTCCCTCCTCGGGATGATGTCCTCATGCATCTATCTTGTACCCCTTTGCAGACTTCGGATGCGTCCTCTACATGAGTTCCTCGATGCCCGCTGGTTTCAGGTGACGGGCTGCTTCGAGGACAGGATCGCTCTCGACGAGGAGTTCCGTCGGGCGATCCTGTGGTGGGGTACCCTTGCTCACCTCACTACAGGCACGGGCTTTCAAACCCCGGCGTTTCAGGAGACGGTGACGACGGACGCCTCTCTGGAGGGTTGGGGGGCCCACACTGGAGAACTCCACGCAAGAGGCCTTTTGCTCTCGGAGGAGAGGTCTCTCCACATCAACGTTCTGGAGCTCCGAGCAGTGTTCTGGGCGCTCAAGTCGTTGCTTCCGTCCCTCAAGGACGAGGTGGTGAGGATCTTCAAAGACAACACCACCGCAATGTTCTACATACGGAAGCAGGGGGGCACCAGATCCCCAGCCCTATCCAAGGAGGCCCTGGATCTGTGGCACTGGGCCGTAGCCCAGGGGATGTTTCCGGTTCCCTTCCACTTGGCAGGAATAAAAAACACCATCGCTGACTCACTCAGCAGGGAGCTGCGCTCGTGCCACGAGTGGGAACTACATCAGGACCAGGTGGATCAGCTTTTTCGACGATGGGGCAAACCCCGGATCGACCTTTTCGCGACGGTGACGAACTCCAAGTGCTAGAGGTTCGCCAGCAGGTTCCCGCAGCCGAGGAGCAGGGGCGATGTTTTCTCGTTCCCCTGGGACGGCCTGTTTCTATACGCGTTCCCTCAGTTGCCGTTGCTGCTCCGCCTCATCAACCAGCTCAAGAAGTCCAGGTGCAGAATGATCCTCGTCGCACCGGCATGGCCGAGGCAGATCTGGTTCCCGGACCTTCTGGACTTGTCAACGTCCCCACCAGTCAAGCTGCCGGCGGACGCGGATCTTCTCTCCAGAGAAGGTGGCGCCATTCTCCATCACGACCCACAGTCGCTGAACTTGCAGGCATGGCTCCTGCAGCACTAGAGTTTGGAGGGTACGATATCCCGGCTGACTGCAGAGAGGTTCTTGCAAAAGCCAGGGCGTCCTCAACTCTTAAGTGGAAGAGGTTCTCGGTCTGGTGCCGTGCACAGAAGATTAACCCTCTGTGGATTACGGCCCGTCAAGTACTGCCGTACCTACTGTCGCTGGCCAAAGCTGGACTGGCTCACGCCTCCATCAAAATACATCTGGCTGCCATCTCCCGATATAGCAGGACTACGGGACGGGCGTCCTTGTGGTCTCATCGCCTGGTGAAGGAATTTATGAAGGGACTATTCCGATCGTTCCCCCGGTGAAGGCTCCTGCCCCGGCGTGGGAGCTTAATGTGGTGCTGACCAGGCTCATGGGGGTCCCATTCGAGCCTATGCATTCGGCGCCTTTGAAGTTCCTGTCATGGAAGACAGCGTTCCTTGTGGCCATCACCTCCGCACGAGTGGGAGAGATCCAGGCCCTATCTTGCAATCCTCCATACTTGACTTTTCATGACACAAGGGTGGTGCTGAGGACGCACCCCTCCTTCATGCCCAAGGTGCCATCGGACTTCCACCTCAACCAGCCCTTGGTGTTACCAGTTTTCTTCCCGTCGCCTTTGACGCTGGCCGAGAGGACTTTGCACTCGCTGGATGAGCATGTGAATCCATGCCAGACCCATGCTGGAGAACAACATTTACAGGTAAGTAACTTGTTCCATCTCCAGTGAACAATTCCCCTGAAGGCAAGAATATAACCTTGTTCCAGGTATTCTAGCTTTCTTTCCAGGAGACACTGAGCAATTCAAACAGGTTGATAGTTCCTAATAATTCAAATTGTCTTGACTCCTGTCCCAATTACGAATTATGGGCTTTATGGTGTCCCATACCACATGACTAGCCAACTGCTATAACAGAATCAAGGTTGACCCTTGCAAGGCTTTGAGCTGTCAGATTTCCTGATCCCAAAGGCTAGTCCCCGGTCTTGTTCAATGGGATGGGAGCTTGCTGTCAGTGGCAGTGTAAGATAGAGTGAGGATGTTGGCCCCATTCTCCCTTTAGATCCCCTTCTCTCTCTCCATCTTGGGTCTCTGAGCTTCACCTCCCTCTGTCCTCTCTGCTTTATGACTTTTCCATTTAGCAGCACTGTCCTGTATCTCAGCCCGCCTCTGCCTACCTTGGACTCACCTGATCTGCCAGAATCCTCTTATGCTGGCTAGCCATTCCCCTGCACATTTGCTCTTGTGGTATCTTCTTTGCTCCCTCTCGGGGATCACTCTCCAACTCCCTCTCTATTTCTTTTTCCCCCCTTCTGGTATTCACAACTGTCTATATTTTCATGATCTTTCTTGATCACCTTCTTCACCCCTTTGGATACAATAATCATTATCTTTTTTACCAACTGTCTTTGCTCTCTGAACCTCTGGAGGCCTCCTGCACCCATTCTTCCAACTCTCCCAGTGACCCCTGAACCTTAAATGCCAAATCTCTGGATAACATGCACCTCAACCTTTACATCTCTGGGAACCCCCTTACCTCCAACTTTAAAATTTCTGGGTCACCCCTCTTCCCTCCCAACATGCAAAGTGTGTGGTAACCCCAGCACTGCAACCTCTAAACCTGTAAGTGACCCCTAGACATGTGTCTGGAAACGATACCCCATAAAGGGAAATAGTGGTTTGTGAGACTGGAACTGTGATTGGGACTATCTTTTCCCAACCCAAATGTATCCCAGGAGATATCTATTGCTGGGCAGATGTGCAGTAGTTGGTTGTCCATAAATTGGACAGCCACTACCTGCTTGGATGTTGTGTATCTGTTCCAATGGTGGGCTCTGCCAGCCCTCAGCCTTGGATTTTGGATAAGAGGAGAGAGTCCAGAAACAGTCTGGAGGTTGCCCGTTGTAACCAAGAATTTGAAAAGACCCAGAGTACTGCAGCAGAGGGACCCAACATTGTCCAAGTAATCCACTGAGGATCCTCTGATTCATCTCTGGGGAGAAGGGCACACTTCAAGTGCCTTCCTCCAACAGACTGGGGTGCTTAAATCAGTTGTGTGACCTGCCATCAGACTTTAGAAGTGTCCATGGATTCTCCTGGAGTGGAACCGATCCACTGAAGAGACAACAGTCAGTCTTGAAATGGAACTTGAGACTTGCCATATCTTTATCTTGTGGCCCAGGAATCTTGCATCCTGCAACTGTTGCTCTCGACATTTAAGCAAGTGCAGCCTGTAGTGTCATTTTCACCTCCCCTGGCTGGGGTTTCTTTGACTACTCTCTGTACCTGCAGTGTCCTGAGGGTCATCTTTCATTGTGGGAACACCAGTGGTAGCCAAGCAAAGGCTGCTGTCCTGCCCAACTGGGGTATCTCTGGAATCTCATCTGCCCCAAAGACAGGAACCAGCTGAGACAGAACAAGACATCTACTTGAACCACGGAACCCATGAATTCTGGTCCACATGCATCAGAACCAATGGTATGAGGAGTCTACTGCAGGTTTTCTTAATGACCTGGGGGTGGTACTCTAGGGGCAAAGTGTATATTCCACTTTTGTTGCCTGCCTCTCATCTCATTGGGATTGCATAGGCTTATAGTCCACTTCCTAATACTATCCTTACCTGGCGATTGGTGATGGAGTGCCGGCCTAGGAGTCCTCTGTGGAGACCCTTCTTTCTCAAACTTTAGGTACTGGCAGGGACCCTCTTTCGGTTGCGCAGAGGGGATTTATTTTATTTTCTTAACTTCTTCCCAGGTGCTTAGCTATGCACTTAACTCTGGAAAACACTGGAACCTCGCTTCTTTGATTAGAGAAGGACTGCTTAAGTTAAGGTAACTACCTCATAATTGTAAGAGAGGTTCTTTGATATATGTGTAACCACTTTTTCTATTACAAAATGTTTTAACGTTAATACACATTCATTCACACATACAGAATGTATAACAACACTTTCACAATATAAGAAAAGGAAAGCGGTTTAATTTATTTACAAAACTAGCATTATTGTTCAACATTCAAAATTTCAAAAATTCAGAGATGAAAAGAAACAAAATATTTTTGGTTATCTGATTACAATTGTACGTAATCTGTTCTAAACCATAAACTCGAGGCCTTTTTAAAATTCTTTTACTCAACACGTTTTGAGTCTGTGACTCTTCTTCAGGAGTAGGTCTAAAAATTCTTCAATAAAAAACACATTATTGAACCTTCATATTATCTAAGTAATAATATTGTGGATAATATTTAACGTCCTCTCAGGACTTTGTCACTGTGCTAATGAACAAAAAGTAGAAAACAGAAAAATGCTTTTTAAAATGTTTTAATTATTGATATTGTAATGAAACCATTATCTGCTGATTATGTAGTGTACTTGCTATAGCAGTAGTTGTAACCCACTATATAAACATTTGATCTCAATTTTTCTCCTAAAGTATTCTACCCAAAATTAGTAAAGTTGTTAGATATACACCTCGTTGCCCAAAGTCAACAGGTTGCTTTTATTGGTGCAACGCTGTGAAAGCAGAATAACATAAAATGTAGATGTCGCCACTATTTTATTAAACCCTATTTTCTAGAGAAAAAGTGATAATGAGAAGTAGAAATATAAACGTACCAAGTTGCATGTGACTTTCATGCAAAAAGTTATAGGCATCGGTTTCTCATTTCGTGACCAAACTACGCAGGTTCTGCAATTCAAAAAGGGCTTCTCTACCCATTAATCCCTAATATAAAGTTGCATATAATTTAACCACTAATCACGTTTTTTTTTAGAGATCTTATCCATCATAATCAAGGGGATAATAGGGAAAAGCATCTTTGTGTATAAAACCTCATAATGGAAAAACAAATTCTTATTCAGTTAACAGATGATGTGCCTCGTTACATGTGTGGAGGCCCAGAAATAAGGGTTCTGGTAGCAACGTACAGGCACCCTTTCCGGACCGCCAGACTACAAGTCTGCCTGCAACGGTCTGCCTGCAACGGTGCCTGCAACGGTCCCGGTAGGCAGACTTGTCACGGAAGCACCAGCACCATTGCTAACGGTGCCGGTGCTCCTGTGTCCCCATTCCCGTGGAGTCCTATAGGACTTACACTTTCCCCCACCTGATATCCCGTGGCGCCGGGACTTGTAATGTCCCGGTGGCACCAGGATTTCAGGCGGCGGAAACAGTGTTACAAGTTCGGCGGCAACCCGCCGCTAGCACCGGTGGGTGACCAGCAAACTAGTTATGAGGCCTAGTTTGTCACATGTTACGCATAGACTTCTACATAATCGACCATTCCAAGATGGCCTCTGCATTCTGACCAAAGTAGTCGCCATTTTGGAACACATCCCTACTAACTAAGAATTAATTCTTTGTCCGATATTATATTAGAAAATTATTATTCACAGAAAGTTAATACATAGGGAATCCCCTTAATATTATCTAGAGGTTTGTTGAAAAGCCACCATTAGTCTCTGAACAATTTTTGAGTGTTATACCGACTGTTTTTAAGGCATATACCTCAAAAAGCAATTTTGTTTCTGTTTCGTGTCTTTCGCATTAATTCCATATGTACTCTGCAATTATTGATAATGTAGAGAAAAGTATTATTTAAAGCATTGAGATATTTGCAAATTATGCATAATATACAGATCATCAAATAAAGTATATGATGTTATATGACAACTTCAAAATAATGATCTCAGATCTTGTCTACAGGTGACAGTTCAATTCAAATACTTCACGAAAGCCATACTAGCTGATATATCCCAAGGAATCACTTATTTTCTCTATTTAAAACATTTAGGTATTTGCAAATTATTCATAATATGCAGATCATCAAATAAAATATATGATGTTATATGACAACTTCTAAATAATGATCTCTATCTAGTGGCTTATTCACTACCTCCAAAAGTTCGAAGTGACCATTGCCCTGAATCTCTTCAGACTGAACTACTGCTATGGAATCTATCTGTATTTCAACCACTTCAACTGACTTGGGACAAAGCAGTGACATTAATCCTGGCTATAGGACACAAAAATGTGATATTTCTGGCCTAATAAACTGTCCACTTTATTTATTTATTTAAATTTGTATAGCGCGCAAGCAGCCCAGGGGCCCACTGGTTACCTATTGAGCAAAGGATCGCCTTCAAGATGCTAGGAACCTTCCACCCGTGGTGGAACGTGTAAGTTGAAACAAGAAAACACAAGAAGGTTAAAACGCAGTTTTATACACTGAAGGAGAAAAGAAAATGGGTATCCAGTGATATGATCTATGGACATAACATCGAGGGTGACTCGATATTTTTTTTAAAGGCACTATCCAACACTTTCCCAAAATATACTAGGACTGGTGTTACTTTATATAATTGCATCAGTCCTAAAATATGTCGGGGTGGGTGTTTAGTGCCTTAAAAAAAATATTGAGTCACCCTCAATGTTATTTCCAGCGATTATATCACATAGAACCTACAAAATGGTGAAACTACTGTAATATTCCAAGGCTAGGCAGTATAATTTTTCACTGGCCTAATTTAAGTAGAGTAATACAACTTGAATGTGTATGCCTGCTTATAAAAAGGTGCTTCTGGTTTGTCACACAGAAAAGTGAATCTGTTCACTTGCTCATTAACAGACACACAATAGCTCATTTATAGGACCCTCTCATTTTGCCCAATGTATAGGCCATCACAGGATGGCTTTTCTTCAGAGTGTTGATAAAGGATGTCAATTCATTTATAATAGTCATGAACAGCTGTGTTGATAATACAAACAGAAGAGTATCCTGACTAACTTGAATTGATAGCTTTTATGCAGCGACATCTTGAAAGTATTTGTGAAACCATAGGAAGCTCTTTTAACTGAGTGGTAAATTACTAAATTCCTCCTGTTGTACAAAGTTTCCAATGTACCAGGAAATCTATGTAAGCTGAGACCCAAAAACTGGGGGGAGGATTTAGGAATTGGGATGTTTGTCTGAAGCTGTCTTTTTATATGTGCATTCCTATGTCATCTTCCACTTTGCTACTATTAACGTTTACCGAACAAACCTCATCTAAATCTGTAGTCGAGTTTTATGTTTTTCAGCATCAGACCTGATGGGGAAAGTTGGACTAACATATCTTGACCCTAGCATCATCAAACACTCAAGAAAAAGGATTTTAAGATCATAACAAATAATCTACGCCTCTTCCGTTGAAAAGATGGATCACAGGATCAGAGCTCCCGGCAGTGACATTATCCAAGTACTGGAATGCTTCCAGTACTCGGATCGAAAGCGATCACCCTGAAATTTCAAAAGATCTGTAAAATATTCCTATTAAACAAGCCTTGTTCACAAACTATACTGGCACCCTAAGATCCTCACTCCTCAGCCACCACCCTTGAGTAGATTTTGCCCCCTCCCAGACTATACCCACATTTCCTACAATAAAGTAGTCCTGTTTTTCCTAGTTTATTACCACTCTAAGATTTCCAGTTTAGTGCAGTGAACAACTAATCTCCTATTTCACATAATTGTGACAAAATGTTTTGCATCCAGTGTGCCTATTTGTGAGATGTTAACTAGAAATATACTATTGTAATGTGAATTGTTAACATATGACCACTTCCTTTTCTCCCTGTGACTTCTCGTTTTAACATAATTAATGTTGCTTGGAAGAGGTTTACAGCAATCTGGCATGTTACAAATCTACCAAAATGACAATAAAACAATTACACTCTGAAAACCGTAAGCCTGGCCTGTATAACATTCTATTTATTTGTGTAAATACCACGTTTATGTCAATTCACCCTAAAGGGGAACATGGGGTGTTTTTTATGGTTTGTACCTGGTTTATGTTGCGCTTTGTTCACACCCACATAAACTCACCACTCGTTTTCATCTCTGTGCTATTGTACAGGCACTGTGCCATATCAAGGACATTTGTCCCATCTTCTCAAGGGGAAGCCCCTCCCTGTGAGGCTAGGTAGGTGAGCCCACTCCACAATACCTTCCCTAGCGGTAGAGGCAAGTGGTACCACACTGGGAGAGACCTTTTAGGGGACAAGGACTCGCATTCCTGTGAGGAACTCTCTAAAGCTGTACATATTATGGCCAATTTGGGATGCTCACACATATCAGAAACATGTTTACATCAAGACTGGTATGAAGGAACTCTGCAAAGTTGCTATCATCTTACTGAAAAAGAATATGTCCCTTTAAAGGAGAATGACCAATCTACTGAAACAAGTACATTGATTAACGTAACCATAATGAGCCAAGAGGAGAAAGAGAGAGGAACGCAGATGACAGAGCAGTTACGAGCTGCGTAACACCTGCAGAAAGCAGGAACGAAAAAGCCTGCAACTTTCAAACTCACTCAACAGCATAGAGTGGGGCTCCAAAGCTCTAGCGAACCTAAATCATGAGAATCCAGCAGGGCCAAAGCCTAAAAATAGATGGCAGTGAGACCATAAAGGAGGATTCGTGGTGGACCACTGGTCCGCAAAAAGTCACCAATTCCAGTGTTAGTGTGAAGCCACACAGTGTCCAGTCCCACATCCGAGCACCGGAGCACCGAAAAGGGACGAGAAACCACGAAAAGAGGACGGACCGCGAGACAGCAAGCACTGATGAAGGAAAGGCACTGGCAGCCCAGATCAAGCGGGAAGGATTGCGAGGAACCCGACTATATATGGCATTCTCCGAAAAGACAAAGGTAACCGGAAGGACGGGAGTCGCATGTGGCCTCAACGAGAGAATTAGTATACCGTACAGCCAACTCATCTCACTTGCTTGAAGCAAGTACATTTAAAGGGTAATAAAACCGAAGAACGGACTATTGAAAAGCTAAAGAAAGAAAGAGAAGAACCAATAATCCCAATACCGTGGGAAAAGGGAAAAGAGGTTAAGTTCAATTGGAACCTGATGAACTTAAAATGTGAAAACACGAAACAGTATATTACTGAAAAGCGGAATAAAGAAAGCGAAGAACTAGTGATAATAATACCCTGGGAAAAGGCAAAAGTATTACAGCAGCAACAAGGTCAAGAAGGCCAAAAGGAACTGAGCTGTTATAAACAAAGGGGAACAGACGCCCCACACAACAAATGTATCAAGTGATATACTGAGAACCACAAACAGGAGTTTGAAACCTATAGGAGATTCCTAATGTAGATTCCTAAAGAAGGAGGAAATTACATTAGCCCATTTGAAGAGTTACAGACACTTATCAAAGTAGTCAGAAGAGGCTATTTAAGGATCATCTACAGACTGATACTGGCAGTATCCTAAGGAGAAGGGAGCCATTCTCTGAGCCTAACTTAGTTTATATAGGGGTAGGGTCAGTGAGGGTAGTTTTGGACAGCAGACCTCTTTATTTTGGACATCCATGACAGACTGACGAGCACCTTAGTAAGTAAGCTAGGCAGGGAACACCCATAGTTATAGTGAAAAGTAGGCCTTATAATTCTTACTTTAATAAACCATCCTGAAATATGTCATCTGAGAGTCTGTGTCCTTCTTCTGACTCGCCACAGCACCCTTACAGGGAATGGCTCTGCCGTCTGTTAATGTGTTATTGTAAGTCATTTCTGATCGGAAATGACACTCCAGTTCCTCAAGTAAATACGAATAGAGTGTTGCTCCTATCAACAGCAGTCCAGCACAGATCTGCTTAATCTCAAGTCTTTAGGAGGGTGCTTTTTAGATTTCCAAATCATGGTTATCCTCTTCAAAAACACTATCATCAGGTTATACCCCTTATGGATTTCCTTGACTCACTTTTTCCTTTTAAACACTCCTAGCAGTCCTTAGAATCGGCTCATCCAAGAATGCATTCCCCGGGAGTAGTTGCCTTGTCCATAATTCCTAAATGGCCTACTGTTCCCACAACACATGATAGAACGTTTTTCTACCTGCTTGCCACCTGGTGTAAGTCTCAGATAGTATGTATGTATGTACTGGATTTGTAATGATCAATAGCATCTAACCATCAATGGCGCATCAAGGTGCAAAATATTAAACAACATACAGCATTGCGCTAAATATTAGGCCTACCAGGACCGATTAACTGGAGAAAAGCAATGTTTTCAAGGTTTTCCTAAAAGCCAAAAGATCTTCCAGTAGATGATAAGGTGGGGGCACATTATTCCATAGTTTAGCAGCTTGAACGGAAAAGGCCTGTCTGCCCCACTTTCCTGGCGATGGATGATCTAAGATGGTGATTGGGGACTGAAACGCCTGATAAAAAGGAGGGTCCTTTGTTATAATAGGCCTATGGACCAAGCAAAGTGCCTGCAATTCAATGCACTTTATTACTGGGAACCAGTGTAACTCACGCAATTCCCGAGAGAAATGTGCAGACCGTTTTAGCTGAAAAATAAGTCAAGCTGCTGCATTCCGAGTAAGCTGCAATTTTGTTAAAGGTTTTTTGAGAGGCCAAGACAGTTAGAGTAGTCTAGCCGACTCGAAACACGTACATCAATTGCACCTTTGCAAGGAGGGCAAAGTAGTACAGAAATCCTTTCAACTGAAAAAAAACAGCGACTGGTGAGTTTGCTAATCTGTGCAGACATGGACAGGTCTGACTCAAACCAGATGCCTAGGTTGCAAACCGAGGCTGAGGGGTCTGAACAGGGTCCAAGAGAGGCCGGCCAAAAGACATCTTGCCAAGTCATGTGCAAGTAACCTCCTTCACCACCACAGAAGCCCTCATCCACCAAACTTGAATTCCTTCCTCTTTTAAATGTAGACTCTTATGTGCCTCCGCTCCTCGGGAACACCTAGAGGCTCCCATTGATGGCCTTTCACTGCTTTGCCTGGATTTATTATGGCTTGCAACCAGACATTGATCTGTGCAGCATGATGTAAGTATTAGGTATATTAAACATTACATCCTGTCCCCCTTAAAGGAATAAACCTCTGGCTTTCATATAAATCATTAGTCGTTAGCGTCCTGTTATTTTTCATATAGAGATCTCTATTGTGCCGCCTTCACTGGTGTTTAATCCCACAGAAATGCACATGGAGGGTGTTCCTGCGTGTATCTTAATGTGTAACCTTTCTTGCATCCTTTTAAAGACAAAGTGTGGGCTCAAGCTTACCCTGCACTCATCGAGTGTGCTTCGTTAGGGTTGTTTCTTTTTGGCCTGTCACACCCAGCGTCCTCTGGATCTTTCCATTTACTTCTTCAGGTTAGGTAGGTGAGAGGAGTAATCTTTTTTACCTGGGCAGCCGCCACTTCTTGGCATTGCCCCTTAGTCTTCATTACGTTGTTCTACCACATCAGTCTCACCAGTATTCGTTTTTTTGAGTGCACTGATTTTGCTTTTAAGGCTAGTCAACTCAATTGTTCCAGTGTGCCAATGAGTCCTACATTTCTGGAAAGAAGTGGGATGCTTTTAAATTTAGACACACTAGAACTGTACTGATTTGGTTAACGCTGCTTTTGAATTTTGCCACACCAGAATTGTACTGAGTTAGTTAATGCTGCTTTTGAATTTTGCCACACTGGAACTGTACTGAATTGGCATCCGCTGCTTCTGAATTTAGCCTCACAAGATTTGTACTGATTTATTTAACGCTGCTTTGAATTTAGTTGAATTTAGTTGCACTAAAATTGGAACCCACTGCTTTTTAATTTAGCCACACGAGAATTGTACTGCTTGGGCGTCTGCTGTGTTTTTGAATTTAGCCACACTAACGTTGTAATGTATAGTTAATGCTGCTTTTGAATTCAGCCACACTAGAATTGTTCTGAGTTAGTTAGCACTGCTTTTGAATCTAGCCACACTAAAACAGTATTTGCAGCTCTCTTTTACTGTTCTGCACTGCCTTCCTGAATGTAATCTGTAGCCATCCTCCACGACAGCCACTTGGCAAGCAGTTATTGGCATGTTTGGTGCTTTTTTTGAGGGATTTAACTGTGTATTTACTGTGATTTCCAATCGGTTTCTTTTAGCTGGATTGCTCCTAGAGTGCCCCGCCTTTGTGCTCAAGTCCTATGTTTGTTTTTAGCCTTTTTCCTTCCCCCTCCAACTCCCCAATTCCTAAGCACTGCTCCCAGGGCTGCCTTGCCTGGACAGCGGGCAAAGTGCACACGCTAAGGGCGCCTTCCTTGGGGCACCTACCATCCCTTTTTACCTGTTCGCCATGCCGTGCCACACACCACACCTACTCTCAGGTAAGGGACGCCTACTTTGTATCCCGCCACTGTTTTTATATTGCCCCTACTTGCATTTATCCCATAGTGTGTCCCAAAAGTAGACTTTGCTGCTTTATCACACCAATGTTTGTGTATCTTGCATTTAGCCCACAGAGTGTCCCAAAAGTAGATTTTGCTGCCTGATATTTCGCCACGGTTTGTATAATGGCACTAGTTACATTTAGACCCTAGAGTGTCCCAGAAGTAGTTTTTGCTTCCTTTCTATCAGGCAACTGTGACAACTACGAGACGTGTTCCACATGGAGGCTTCCACTCCAGGGAACCCCGAAACGCTGCACAGCTGCCAATCAATCAAATCCAATCCAAAAATACAACCATGAGACAAGAGAGAAACAAGCCACCACAATCCTACAACTATAGTGAGGCAGACACCACTGTATGTCGCAGCACATCGATCTATCACTTATCCCAGGAAAGAAAGCAACCCTAGAGGGCACCGGCCCCTCGAATATATCGCAAACCCAGATCCAAGACCGAGGTGAAAAAGCAAGACACCAAAATCCCAACAAGCAGCGAGGCACACACCACTGTGGGTTACAGCACATCAACCTACCACCGAGACAAAGAAACAAATCGTCTCAGGAGGACCTTGCGCCCAGAACAAAGCACAAATCAGCAATGGCTTGGACAAAGCAAGCCACCACAAACCGAGAACCACATTGAGGCATCTAAGCATACATCAATCTTCCCAAACAAAAACCATTTAACCACACGACATCTAGTACAACATCTAGTAATATCAAGACCAACAGAGAATAAAGCAACTTCAGAGATCTGCACAAGCAGGAAGCCAACCTCGAAAACAATGTAATTGCACAACCAAACCCTACGTTCAACACCAAGCCACAACAGCCCGACACATCAAGACCACAAACATGCCACGTTACAAGAAGGACAAGGAAACAAGAATGGAAAACAGAATAAGAAAGAGCAATGAAATCACACCCCCGTGGAACTGGAACCACCTACCAGAATTCCCAACAACTCAAAATCCCCACCAACTGTGGCACTGGAGGTGTGATAGAGTGCGGGCAGGCTACCGTCCCTGCAGAGGTCTTTCAGTGCATGGGCCCCAGGCTACCTACAAGTTGTACCCTTGCCCACTCAATGTATCTCTGCGAGAACTCGCCCAAAAGATTGACCAGACCCTCTCAGAAGAATCAAACCTGGAGGCCACCATGCAAGATAAAACTCCAAAAAGAATGTTCTAGCTCTCAATTTAGATGCCAAAATATTTATTTTTAAATGTAGCTCCGTTGAAACATCCCTTTCTCAATCCTGACACAAATCGAGGAGTGAATTATCCCAAACAAATGGCAACCATGCATTCTAACCTACAAGGCCACCAACTAAGGCCAAGGGAGTTGAGCCTGAACGTCTCTGCCAGTTGGGCTGGGCCTCCTGCAACGCCTTTGTACATGAGGCCCCTCCTTGAGCCTCTTCAGCAACTCTAGATGCCCACAACGGGGACCGCTGTCCCACGATCGGCACATGAAGCTACTCTCATGAACATGAAATGCCTGTCCACCCGCATTATGAGGCACAACTTGGGGCCCACTACTCCCTTACCTACCCACATGAGAAATGCTTGGATCGGCTCCCGGTCTGCTGCTCCTTGCATTAAGCAGCCATTTCAGCACCGTCCTCAGCTTTGGCCATCACCTATCGCAGCCTACCACCGCCCCATTACCAACACAGCAGACAATCACACAAAGTGCCCAAATGCTGGCTGCACTTATACAGTTTCTGGGTCTACAACCGACATTGGAATGCCTGCATTTCAAATGTTTGACACCCAGGGCCTAACTTCCTCTGAAAGCTCCTTTACAATCAGGTCGACAACTATATGCTCAAGCTTGTACGTTTCGGTCTCAAAGATCTACCTCACCAACACTGAACATGTCGCAATTGATACTACTGCTAACCATGTTACCTCTGTTGTGCATACTACCTCTATTAGCCCTGCAATTGCTACTACTGCTAACTATGTTACCCCAGCCGTGCATACTACCTCTGTTACCCCTGCAATTGATACTACTGCTAACTATGTTACCCCTGCTGTGCATACAACCTTATTAGCCCTGCAATTGATGCTACTGCTAACCATGTTACCCTTGCATGGCGTACCTCCTCAGTTAGTTCTGTGAGTGACACTACTGGCAGATTCCACCCCTACCACCTGCACATTATCTGGCTCACTTAGCCTCGTCTCTAACAAAATGGTAGCCTTCATAGGAGCACTAATTAATGCTAAATCTCTACCGGCACATGCACTAGACATTTCTGACCTTATCACTTCTAACCACCTAGACATCCTAGCCCTTACATAAACCTGGCTACACCCTGCCGCTGGTCCATTGCACTCCTTAGCTATCCTGGACAACTACATTATCTACAAGAAAGATAGACATTTAGTCAAAGGGTGAACAGGGGGGGGGCGAGGAGCCTTCATCGCAAAAAAGTGCGGCCATTAGAGAAATAAGTAGCCCAGTGTTCCAATCTGGTGAACTCCTATCAATCAAACTTACCCTCTCCCACACAAGCACACTGAATCTTCACCTCGCCTACAGACCCCTGGACCAATGCTGTCCTTCGAGGAAGACATCTTACAACTCCCCTCACTAGTAGCCGAGCCTTCCACTAGAATTGCTCTCCTAGGTGACCTTAACCTAGGCATGAACGACCCCACAGATGTCCACAATTCTTTGCCATCACCTTGCTTCGGCTTCCCACTTCTCCCCGAAAGCCATAACCTGGATTGAATCCTTCCTGTCCAATAGAACCATGAGGGTCTTCTCACCTACGGCCTCGGCCCCACCAGCCCCAGTCTCATGTGGAGTTCCCCAAGGTTCCTTTGTCTTACCCATTCTTCACAATATTTTCACAAGCCGCTATTTGACCTCCTGGACTCGATGCGTATCTGTTACACTAATTACGCTGATGATACCCAGATCCTCTTGCCCATACCAGACAATTAGGACACCGACTCCAACTCGCTCAATACTATCTACCAAAACATCCAGGCATGTATGGCCATGCATTGCCTGTGTTTGAACGATGAGAAATCCAAACAGCTGCTCAACAGATCCCAAAAGCTCCTAAGCAACTTGACAGTGCCTACACATCTTTCACCATCGACGGCAGCTCCATCCCGGTTTCTAAAGAAATTAAAACCCTTGGAGTCTATCTGGACTCTGCGTTCAAGCTAACTAGACAGGTCAATGCCGTAGCCTCATCCTCGGCCTACACTACTAGACTAATCAATGCTGGCAGACCCTTCCTCTCCGCTAACAGCTGCCTCACCCCAGCCAGGGCCCTCATTGTCTCTAGATTAGACTATCTCAATTTGCTTTTTGCTGAAACCACTATGGGCAATATAAAACAATTACAAGTCATTCAAAACAATGCCCTCAAGCAGCATTGAACATCCCAAAAATAGATCCTACTTCCTCTGCTACAAGAAATGCTCATTGGCTCCCTATCCGGGATCGAATTGCCTAGATGCTTTTGGGTTTTGTGCGTCCTACAAATGACAAAATAACATACAAAATAAATACATAAACAACCCCTAAACGGACTAAAAATACAGACAAGACAAGAACAAAAACAGCATACATCTCCTGCTACCTCTCTACTTACAATTCTACCACAACAGAAAACAAACAACCCACAACTAAGGACCCAAAAAATCCTAGAATGGACCCCACCAGACTACCAAACCGCACATAGAACCCAACATCTCCAAAGGTATTTTTTGGAGAAAAAAACCAACAAAAATCAGAGCCACCGTGGAATCCCTAACCATCCACACCCTTTACATAACCAAAGCCTGGAAAAAGACCACACGGACAACCAAACGCCTGACTAATACAAACCCGAGCATAGAAATCCATCACTCAACTTAATTGAACTCCTCAACAAAGGGATAGAGGCCCCAATTACGCAACAAGCAAATAACCACCTCACCAAAGAGAGAACCAGAAATTCGACAGGCACCACCCCAACCGACATGTGAGAAATGATATACAACAAAGAACAAGGAAAAACCCACACTCTGCACTGCAGTCTAATCAATGTAAGAGCCATGGCTAAGCACAAAACAGAAAAGTACAACCTCCTAAGCAAAGGCGGCACTGACGCCCTCTTCCTCACAGAAACATGGCTATCGGACAATTACAAAACAATCAACCCAAAGCCCTACCCGACAACTTCAAACTAATACATTCGAACAGAGAAAACCAAAGAACAGGAAAAATCGCAATAGCACACAAAAACCACATCTGCTCCACACCACTCCCCTCAACTGACATAGAAGATTGCGAATCACTCCTAATCAATATCGAGCTCAATGACCAATCCAACATACTGTTCCTCCTGATCTACAGGCCGCCATCCTACAACTCCAACTTTGCCATGAGTCTCACTGACGCCATTGCCAACCTCGCAACTTACCATAACAACGTAGTTGTTCTGGGGGACTTCAACATCTAGTTTGAAAGAAACAATTAAGCCACTACAAAGTCCCTCAGCGTCCTACTGGAAAACCTTCACTTCAAACGAATAGTAAACAGCCCCACCCACAGTGCTGGACACACCTTACACGCATCTTCTGCTGAGCTGGCCTTTCGACCTCTGCCCCACTCATACCAATCATATGGAGCAATCCCCATATGATCCCATTCACCATCAAAATCACAAACGTCATTATGCCCACAAACTTAAAACTCCCTGCGACAAACTAAAGAAACTGGAAAAGTATTGAGCTGGAAACGCTAACAGAGCTACTGGAATCAACCAAACCAAACACCTCAAAGCTAAATAGAATGACTCCGGACTCAGTGGAAGAGAAACTTGACAACTGGATCACAGGCACCTTAGATAATTAGCACCTGCAAAACTCTTCAAACCCACCCCAAAGAACATTGCAGGAAGATGGTTCACAGAAGAACTGAGGGGACCCACCAAGGAAAACCGCAAACTGGAAAAAAATGCGGAAATCACTATAAACAATCGGACAAAAACAAATAGCAACGACAAATCAGAATTTACAAATCAGCAGTCCTGAAAGCAAACAAAGCATATTACACTACAAACATCTAATCGGCAACAAACCCACAAAAATAATAATTCAAAATCATCAAGGAAATTAAAAACCCAAACTCATGCAACAAATGCATTGTATCATCATACTCCCTTTGAGGCAACATCACAACCCATCTAAGAACAAAAATAGAAGCAAAACAGACCACTGATGCAAGCTGCCCTACAAAAAACACCCCCTCTGAAACAACAGAAACCAGCACGCCACCAACCAGCACAACACACAATTGTTTTGAACCTATAAGCGAAAATATTTTTAACAAACTAATAAAAGACACCAACCTCGCTGATCTCCCAGTGACCCATGCCCACCAGTATCTTCAAAAAACTCCTCCACCACAGAACGCCAGCCTCATACCTCTGACTACTAATTAACCTATCCCTAAACACAGGAATAGTACCTAAAACTTTGAAATCAGCATACATCAAGCCTCTCCTAAAAGAGCCAAACAGGAAATTCGGAAGACCCTTCCAACTACAGACCTATATTGAATCTACCTTAGCCAGCGAAAATTCTTGAGAACCACATCTACAAAGTACTACTCAACCATGTAGAAAGCAATGGACTACTGGAGCACTCCCAAGCCGGCTTCAGACCCACGAGAGGAAATGAATCAGCACTTCTTTCAATATGGGATGACCTAAAAATAAACATAGGTAACAGCACCAAATCAGCCCTCATAATACTAGACATATCAGTCGCCTTCAATAAAATCAGTCACACAACACTAATACAGAGACTGGAGGATTGTGGCATAAAAACCTCTGCACTACAATGGCTGAAATCTTTCCTCACCAGCCGAACAGAAAGAACACACTTAACAAGTTTAGATCTAACACTATAAATATCTCCTGTGGCGTACCACAAGGCTCAAGCCTCTCCCCGTTCCTCTTCAACATCTGCATGTCCCCCCCTAATGAAACTCATTCAAACCCATGGACTGACTGCCTACAACTACGTAAACAATACCCATCTCATCTTCAACATAACCCCTGTCCAAGACTCGAACAACACCCTCAACAAATGCCTCAATGACATATACACCTCGATGACAAACAACAGTCTCAAACTAAATCCAACCCAAAAAAAATAAATAATTATCTCCCCGCCAGAAGACAATGCAACACAGACATACCTGCGCTGGCCACCATGCATTTGAAAATAAATCATCAGTGATAAAATAAAAACTGGGAAACCTCATGGACAACAAACGTTCTCTAGAACCACAAGTCAACGTAATAGCAAAAAAATGCTTCTACCTCCTGTGACTAATAAGACGGATACTCCCCTACGTCAACTTCCCACACAGAACCCATGCAATCATCTCCTTGATACTATCGATACTAGACTACGCAAACAGCCTCCACCCGTCCCCTATGCACTTCTCCTCCCTCTCCTTCCCATGCACTTGCGCGATCTGAATGACACCTTGCCCAGTAAGATCAGGTCATTAGGACCCAGGCGGTAATTACGCCAACTTTACCACCATGGTGTAAACTATGTTTACACCATGGTGGATGGCGGATTTACCGCCCCATTCCAAGGTGAGTGGGGCGGTAAATCCCCATTTCCCATTTTCCCTTCCCCATTCCCATTTTTGCCCCATAGGGCATAATGGGAGTGGAGAAGGTGCTAATTACGCCACCGTAAATTACGGTGGCGTAATTAGCATCATGGCGGGTTAGCGCCATGGATTTTAACGGCTGCTAATTGGAATCAGGCGTTAAGGGTTAACGACAGCGTTAACCCTTAACGCCTGGGTCGTAATGAGGCCCATTGTCTGTCTTCCCTCTGTCCCCCTCCCTTGCCTTGTCGCGCCTTGAAACACTTGTTTCCATATCATATCATATATCACCTTGGAATGCCAGAACACTTCACAAAAAAACTACAAAGCATCCAAAATACTGCAGCAAGACTACTCCTGATACTAAATAGAAGAGACCACATTACACCAGCCCTGATGAGTCTAAATTGACTACCAGTAAAAAAATGCATTTAGTTTAAAGCCCTCTGCATCGCTCATAAATCACTACACAGACAAGTAGCTGAATTTCTCCACACTGAAATAAACCGTTACCAACCAGAAAGAAACCTAAGATCGAGCAACGACGTCCAAATTGAAAGGAAACACTGCAAGAAAAGAAATTCCAGAGGAATCACATTCTCCTATTTGATAGCCAAAATATGGAACTCAGTACTGAAGGAAATAAGAACTACAGAGGACCACCTAACTTTCAGAAAACGACTGAAAACCTGGCTATTCAACTTACAGGCACAAGCATAAAAACGTGCACCTCCACAAACCATACTCTGGGACCAAAGCAAACAGGACAATACGGATCCAAGAACCAGCAATAAAACAACCACACTGCCGTCCCTCCCCCCGAGCGAACCAGAAACCAACAAACCGTTCCACCTCCTCTTTTCCACACATGGATACCTCTCACGTACTACACACGCTCAAAAGGGCCTGCAAAGCTACACCCAAAAACACACAAACAACACACCAACTGCTAACCACTCCACAAGACCAAACAGTTGCAAATAACAAACAACCCAGACACTGGATGCTACCTCTTCCGGACACAACAATCCCAGTACACACAACAAAGCACACCCAGAAACCTAACATGCACAATGGCAGTTTCAGCTGGTTCTGCAAGCATCAACAGAATAGCACAACTTCTATCCTATCACTCTTCCATCACTAACTAACCCCACCCACTTTTCTTACAGAGCCACTTGAGCACCAGGAAACCATGCAGTATACATTAGCATAACTTAACATATTGCAGGCCATGTTCTGTACTTGGAAGCTAGATGTGGCAGGGTCGTGAGTGGATGTGTCATCAGTAAGGGTCGATCGGAGGCCGCCCTGGCCAACGCAATGGAAGTGCAATGACTAGTGGAAGGAGTACACATTTTGTTTAGTGGTGACCTGTTCCTTCTACACTTACTGAGTAAACAGTGTACTTGGCCCTCAAAGGAAATGATCCATCCAAAACAGCCTCTATCTTACAAATAAATCACCACCCCAAATGAATGCATAGGGGTACATTCTCAAAACAGATACAAATAAACAATGCTGATGTGCTTTTACAATTTGTGTTAGCTTGAGGAATGTGCAGGTCACTACATCCCGAAAGCTGGCCTGCACATTTCATGGGGCTGGGCAGCAGCATAAATGATGTATGTTCCGAATTATGTAATCTCATGATTCAGCGCTTTGGCAAAAGCGATGTACAAATTTCAATCAAATACAAATATGCTGGCCAGCCCCCTTGCATGCATTAGTACCGGAAGCGCACTCCCAACACTAATGAAGGACTAGCTTCCCAACCACATGGATGCAGGAAGTGCATTTCATAGTAAGAGGCCCTTAAAGGGCTTGTTGTGAAAATGCATGCATCCTTATCATTGGGACGGCTGCTCCCTATTCCCCCCACTCTCTGGCCAGACTCCCTGGGTCCCCTCCCCTCACCCACTTGTGAGGCAAAAAACCTTGGAATCATCTTCGACTCCTCTCTCTTTCTCTCCACACATCACGGACCTTGCCAAGAAGTCCAACTTTCAGCTCCATCTCCTCAGGGGCATTCTACCTTTCTTCACCTTCCCCCAGAAGCTCAACGTCTCCAGAGCCCTGGTTCTCTCTAGGCTGGACTACTGCAACAGCCTCATCCTCAAACTACCTCTTTCTTCCCTTTGCCCCCTTCAACTAATCCAGAATAGAACTACAAGACTTATCCATGGCCTCAAGCACACAGAACGCATCTTTCCCTCTCTACAAAATCTCTACTGGCTCCCCGTAACCGCAAGGATCAAATCCAAGACCCTTTGCATCATACACAAGGCTGTCTGGGGCGTGGGACCACTTTACATCCAGCTTTCCCTCCCTAAATACCTCCCGGCCACAGTCCTTGGGCCGCTGGCTCCAACTCTCTACAGGTCAAACGTTTCTCCAAGCAGAGAGTGGGAGGTGGATCCCTTTCCTCGGCTGCCTCCTCCCTCTGGAACAGCCTCCCTCCCACACTCAGACTTGGGCTGGATTTTAAGTTCCGGAAACTTCTCAAGCCTTTCCTTTTCTCCTCTTCCTTCCCTCTCCCCCTTCCTTGCTAACTCTCCCTCTGCCGCATGCGACTGGGACCTGGTCCCCTCAGAGTCATACAGGGGCCAGACCACCCCCTACCAGTCCCACCAGCATCCTTTGCCAGCACTTGCCCTCCGAATCCCTTTCCCAAACTAGCCCAACATGGTCCTCCCTGCCCACCGCACTCATCCTTCCTTTATCCCTTTTCCCCTGGCACTTGCCATCTTGGCCTGCCCAGCACTTGCCACCCGCTTCCCTGGGGTCACCACACTCCTGCACTTCTCCATATACCACCAGCACCCTTTCACTTACCACCTTGTTAAGCACTTACACGGTAGGATTGTCACAAGCCTAATATTACCGTTTTTTGTTGCTCTACTTTTGTGATTCCCATGTGTATCCCCCACCCGCCATCTTGTCTTGTGGCGCCTGGAAACACGTGTATAGGCGCCATACAAATGTACAATAAATAAATATTAAATAATGAAACCTATCTATCTCCATGTAGAGGATAGAAATGCAACTGGGACAGAAGCAATTCATGCCTCTGCTTTTCCACGTCTAATAATGCATCACAGGGTCAGGATTGTCATGTATTGCACATCCCCTGCACCTGTTGCAAACAGGCGCTGGAGCATGTTGTTAGTTTCTGCACATTTTACACCACATCCCATCTGTAAATAGAGGCATTTTAAAATATGCCCCCTGATTTGTGGAGATGCATGGAGGGATGAAAAGGGGTATTTGAATCATTTGAATTCAAACACCTTTTGGGCATCTTTTTTTTGGTGCAAGTAATGAGATGCACTGGCGCATCTTATCACCTGCGCGAAAAACATTTGATAATCCACCCCATAATCTTTACATCTGTGCACCGGTCCACTAATTTGGGGGGAAAGGAACATTATCAATATCGTTTTCCGGGCAGCCAGATGGCTGCTTCCTCCACCCCGCCATCTTTCCCAGCACCCTGAATTCCCTTACCGTAGGGTGTCTGGTTCCTCCCTATCCCCCAACCCCACTTAACTGATTTGTGCGGTGGCACCCCCGCTGCTGCCGCTGTAAGGAAGGCATGGTATCAAACAATAAGACAACCAGAAGTGATCACAGTTCAAGGTTGTTTATTGACTTCAATTGGGTTTGAAAAAGGCCTATCTAATCCTAAATCTAAAGATGGGAGCAAGCTACTATTTGTATTTGTATTTATTTTATTTGTATAGCGCAAACCAGGCCGGGGGCTACCGGGCGCATATCTTAAAAGCAATGGTTACATAAGTTACATACAGTGATTATATATCAATCATTAGATATAGCATAGAAATAGGAGGCATAGGTAAGTATTACAACGGTACATGGGTTGTCAAATAGTACATCCATAAATGGGTTGTCGCATCACGTTTTCAGAGTGTGGCTTGGGCATTGGAGGTGACTAGCCAACATTTGGCTCTGTGTTTGAATAGGTTGAGGGAGGGGAGGTTTCTGATAGTCAGGGGGACAGCGTTCCACAATTTGGCTGCCAGGACTGGGAATCTGGATCCACCAGCTGTTTGGAGCTTGTATCTAGGTATCAGTAGGCTCTGGTTCAGGGTAGATCTAAGTGAGCGAACTGGGGTGTACAGCGTGAATCGTGAGGAGAGATAAGTGGGGGCCAGGTTATTCATGCATTTGTAGGTTAGGGCAAGCGATTTTAGTGAGATCCTTTGGGTGACTGACAACCAATGAAGGTTCTTCCTGGTATCCGAAATGTGTGCTGATCTGGGGATGTTGAGGGCTGCCCTGGTGGCGTTATTTTGTATGATCTGGAGCTTGTCTAGGTTACCCTGATTAGTGCCCTGCTACAATGCATTGCAGTAGTCCAGCTTGGACATGACCAGGGTCCTAGCAAGGGTAATACAGTTGTGAGTGGAAAGAAAAGGGCGACATGCTGTGATCAGCTTGCAGGTATAGGCGGCGGCAGCCGCAACTGCATTTGTTTGTCTGTGAAGGGAGAGGGTGGAATCGAGGTAGATTCCAAGCGTTTTGGTATCTTTGGAGACTTTTATTAGATTTCCATCGATGTTAAAGGAGCTGAACATAGGGTTCAACTTGTTTAGTCTTTGCTGTGTACCTAGGATGAGGAACTCTGTCTTGTTGTCATTGAGACAGAGCTCATGTTGGGCCATCCATGTTTGAATGACATGGTAAACGCCATTTAAGGCTTTCGAATCTACTGTGTAATCACCCGAGATGGGGATGAGTATCTGGGTGTCATCCGCATAATTCGTGTAGGTGACACCCAGATAGTCAAGCACATCAAATAAGGGTTTAGTAAATACATTGTAAAGGGTAGGGGATGCACACAATCCTTGGGGGACCCCGCAAGGGACTGGTGCAGGGTCAGCGGAGGAGGTGGGCGAGAATACCCTCATCCGTCTGTTATCCAGGAAGGATTGAATCCAGTTTGTGGCCATGTCGGAGAAATGAGCTGCCGTTTTCAGGGGATGACAGAGGATTTGGTGATTAACCAGATCAAAGGCAGCAGATAAGTCTAATAGTAGTAACAGGGCTAGTTTACCTTTGTCTTTGAGATCCTCAATTTGGGTTTTGAGATCGAGGAGGGCTGTCTCCGTACCGTGCTTAGGTCTGAAGCCGGATTGTCTCGTGCCTAATAGGTTGTTTGATTCCAGATAGTTCTGTATCTGAAGATAGGCTGCTCTATCTAGGATTTTTAGCAGAAATGGGACCGTTGTGATGGGCCTGTAGTTGGTTGGAGCCTCCGGGTCTAAGGTGGGTTTTTTAGGAGAGGGATAACCCATGCATCCTTCAGGTTATTGGGGACCACTCCCGATTGAAAGGAGGCGTTGATAAAAGTGTTGATAAAAGGAGCGAGGTCATGAGCCGAGTCCTTAATGATCGGGGATGGACAAGCGTCCCCTTGGCAGTTTGAAGGTTTTAAGTTACAGATGATTTTTTCAACCTCCAGAACGGTGAGCGGTGTGAAGCTGAACGGCACCGGGGAGTCGGGGGTGGTTATTTTAGGTGGCCTGGTATTGCTAAATATAGGGGTGGGGAGGGTATTTTGTTTGGCGTTGATTTTGGATTGCAAGGTGGATATTTTGTTAAGAAGGGCATTTTATATATTGTTGCACCAGGTGCTGTCCCTGGTGCACGTGTCCGGGGCAGGTGAGGGAGATTCTAACTTTGAGGATTTTGAATAATTCTCTAGTGTTCGATTCTGCCTGGGATATGCGTGAATTGTATGTCTCCTTTTTGGCTTGAAGTATGGCCTCCTTATAATTAAGAGAGGTGATCAGAAGGGAAGCTTTATTGGCTGCGCTGGGGTGACTTTTCCGAAGGGCTACGGCCTTGCGCTTTTCTTTGCGCAGAGCGTTGAGCTGCGGGGTGAACCAAGAGTTCAGGTGGGACTGTTGTTTGGCTTTGCAGATCTTTAGTGGAGCTATGCTCTCAATGGCATTGGTCATTAGGCTGTTAAAAGTGTCTACTAAGACAGTGGGGTCCTTGTCCTTGTGCTGTGAAGCAAGAGTGTTCAAGCAAGGGAGGATAAGAGGAAACAGTTTCTCCCTGGTGATATCTTTTTATTTCTGGTAGGTATAGCGGGGGCTATGGTAGGTGTGGGCTGGGGGTTGGTGGCTGGCAGGAGGAAGGTAATAACATGATGGTCGGACCAGGCGCAGGCATCGTTAGAGATGACATTGGTGTTACAATTAAAGGGATGGTCTAGTAAAACATTTTATTTAAAAAATAGATAGGCAACATAAAAAAAAAATACTAGCATTCTCCGTTTTAAAACTTCCTATGTAAAATTTTGAGCTATTCAAGCTCAAAATTCGCAAAAGCAAGCACATGGGCGCATCCATTTTGTGAAATGGAGGCCCTCCTGTGCTGGCTTTTGCTTTTGCGGCACTAATGAAGGAAAAGCCAGCCAGCTGTAGTAAACAAAGGCTACCGCTGGGTGGCTTTCCCTTCATTAGTGCTGTAGGCGGAGGATGGGGACCGGAGACCAGAGCAGGAAAGCTGCAGCTGAATCTCGGTAAGTGCTATTTATTTATTTTTAAAAAATAAGCACTAGCTGCGAGGAGCCCGGAAAACTTAGAAATAAAACCGCAGCTTTAAAAACGTTTTATTTATGTTTGCGGTCGCTTTTGAAGCGACCGCAAACATAAATACAACGTTATTGTGTTGGAAAACGCTGCAGTTTTTCTTTCCAAGTTTCTCAGGCTCCTCCGGCTCGGAGGAGCCTGAGAAACTCGGAAAGAAAAACCGCAGCGTTTTCCAACACAACCGCGTTGTTTCTGCCTGAATCTGCTTTCCTATTCGGGGCTCTCGGGCTCCCCGAAAAACAACCGCGTTGTTTCTGCCTGAATCTGCTTTCCCATTTGGGGCTCTCAGGCTCCCCACGGGGAGCCCGAGAGCCCCAAATGGTAAAGCAGATTCAGGCAGAAACAACACAGCATTGCGGAAAACAACTGCGTTGTTTCTGCCTGAATCTGCTTCCCCATTTGGGGATCTCGGGCTCCCCACGGGGAGCCCGAGAGCCCCAAATGGGAAAGCAGATTTAGGCAGACAACGCAGCATTTAGCATTTCCCATTTGGGTCTCTCGGGCTCCCCACAGGGAGCCCGAGAGCCCCAAATGGGAAATCAGCTGCAGGTAGAAACACTACGCGGCATGTAAACATAACCGCGTGTGTTTCTGCCTGCTGTGGCTTTCACTTTGGGTCTCCGGTGCTCCCCTGGGAGCACCGGAGACCCAAAGTGATAGCCACAGCAGGCAGAAACACACGCGGTTGTGTTGGAAAACGCTGCGGTTTTTCTTTCCAAGTTTCTCAGGCTCCTCCGAGCCGGAGGAGCCTGAGAAACTCCTCAATAATAATTGCCTGCAACGACAATTGGCTTAGTTCACGTCTGAACAAGACCATTGTAGTCGATTTGGGCAAGTTGAGGACCTATCTCCAGAAGTAGCTTTCCAATGTCAGCCAGATTTGTTTTGGTATGTATGACATTGCTTCCGCTCTGTAAGATTTAGGGGGTAATTCATAGAATTTCGCGCACAAGTGGCGCACGCGGCTGGCGCACAGTGTGCGCGTGCGAATGTCTGCGCCAGCCGCGTGCGCTAAAATCGATTTCCGCGCACAGCGTATTCATGGATTTTAGCCTCCAAAACCAGCCGTGGTGCAGCAACCCTGCAGCAGCACCAGTTATGCCCCCAAGAACGCCCTCGCACAAGGAAAAGCCATCAAAATCCCCAATCCAGCGCAAAGGGCGGGGCTAACCCTGGACCAGTTTACAGGGCTGCCAAACAGCAAACGCCAAGCGGGGAACGTGTATTACTGGGGTTCGCGTGAAGTTTCACACGCAAAAGGGCGTGTGCGAGTGGGGTACGTGTATTACTAGGGTTCGCGGGAAATTTCAAGTGGTGCAGTCACAGTGTTAGGGACAGCGACATGCACAGGCCCCTCCGTGGTGACCTGTGCTGCCTCCTGGCCCTGGACTGCACCACTTGCACCAGTGGTACTACCCCCACCAGGCCCCATGTGCGGCTCAGTAGCGGGCTCCACCTCCTCTGTGGAGACCACCAACCTGGATGTCTCCACACCGTCTTCCCCCATTGGAAGCCCCTGTGGGGGCTCACCCGGCCCTTCCGCCACAGCCCTTGTGGCAGACGCAGCACCAGCCCCCTCGCTCCCCGATGATGGTAATTCCTGGGAGGGTGGCTGGGCCTTGCATCGCCGCCCAGTGGAGGCATCCCCGCCGCTTGGCTCCACAGCGCCGTCTCCGCCCTCTTCTTCACTTGACGCTGCGTAGAGGGAGACATAGAACACAAGCATCAGGGTACAGTACAAAATACCCTAAACAGGAAGCAATAACACATGAGTGGCACTGTCAAATGTCACTTCCATCCTGTCATTCCACAACACATGGGTGACTGCACACAACACACATGCAGAAACAATTCTGGCGCCTGCAATCAACATCAACATCCATGTAGAAGGGCCCTTGTAAACCAAGATGTTGCCTTCAAAGTCACATGCATCCATGGCATTTCAAAGTCACACACACACTTCTCAGGCACACACACACACACATGTGCACCATACATGTACATGACATCAGCACCCATTCCTCACCCCCCCTTCATGTCCAGGAACAGAGACAGCCATGCTTTCATGTGTGCATTCCGCACAGAGCTCCCATGTTGCATTACAACACATGCACCAACCATGTGGTTCACACATAACTGGTCTCACATGCATGACCATGATGTCCCTGCACACACACATCCATACATGGCCTATGTCACACATACAGGCAAGCATAAGACTACCAGCACACTGCAACATGCCCTGTCTCACACAGCAATGCTTGCCCACTTAACGCTCAACTCCAGACGGGTCTGCCTCCGAAGGATCTGGGCGTGGAGCGCTGGGCCTATGCGTTCCAGGACCCTCCCCTGGATGTTACTCATGCGTGCTCGGCCCCCCTCCGCGAGGCACCGGGCCTTGTAGAGGGTCCTGGACCTGAAGTCCTCCCAGTGCTTCTTGACATGCTTGATGTTACGGGTTGCCACCCCCTCTGCGTTGATGACAACCACTACGTCGTCTGAGATCCTCTCCCGTCCTTCCTTGTTGGCGCGTGATGTTCCGAAGAGGGCATCATAATGCCCCAGGGCATGCTCCACCAGGACACCAACTTCGGTGGCAGTGAAGCTGGTGGCCCTCTGCCTCTATGGCTGGGTTTGCCAGTCGTGCCAGATGGAGATGTGCCGACATGGCAACCCCAGAGGCAGGAGTGGGTGGGCAACTGGGTCCTGGGGCTGGGCTGTGGAACGATGGTATCCCAGTCGGGAGTCTTCTGTTCCAGCAGGGGTGGACACAGCAACTGGACCCCTGCAGATGGCTTATGTGCAGGCACCAAATAGCAGGGCACGTGGGCAGCAGACAGTCAGGCAGCAGCAGATGGCAGGTGGGAGCGTGCTCGGGGCTCTGGGGGGGTAGGAAAATGGCCTTCAGGGCAGGAGCGTGGTCTTCCGTGTGTGTATGCGTGGCCAGCTTGATACAGAGTGGTTTAGCACGTGAAAAAATTGCCCGTCGGCATGTAATTCAAGGAAAGGCCCTTAGCGCGTAAGCGCATCAGCACACGTACGCGATTTCATTGGACCAAAGGCCCTTAGCGCGTAAGCGCGTCTGTGACGTATCACGCACGGGCGTTGCCCTTTCGTGTGTAAAACTTCACGCGAACCCCAGGAATACACGTACCCCACTCGCACAGGGCCCTTTTGCGTGTAAAACTTCACGCGAACCCCAGGAATACACGCACCACACTCGCACAGGGCCCTTTTGTGTGTAAAACTTCACACGAACCCCAGGAATATTGGCCCTGTGCGAGTGGGGTACGTGTATCGCTGGGGTGCGTGGGAAGTTTCACACGCAAAAGGGCCTATGCGAGTGGGGTACATGTATGACTGGGGTTGGCGGGAAATTTCACACGCGATAGGCCCTGTGCGAGCGGGGTACATGTATTTCGGGGGTGCGCAGGGAGTCCTACACGTGAATTGGCAGTGTGGGTCCTCCCAGGTTTTCCCTCTACACCCCCCATAGCCCCTGCAGGCAGCCCACACCACAGGGGACTACCCTGCACCCCTGGTCATGTCCCGCAGGCAGCCCATCTACCATGGGCATGCCCCCCAGCCAAGCCACATGTCAGCTTGCACTACTGATCACCCACTCATGTCCCTTTGCAGCCCCACCCGCCAGCAGTCAGGGGCACCTGCCAGCAGGCCCCCACTCATGACCCTTTGCACCCCCACCCCCCAGCAGTGCAGGGCACCTGCCAGCAGGCCCCCACTCATGTCCCTTTGCACCCCCACCTCCCAGCAGTCAGGGGCACCTGCCAGCAGGCCCCCACTCATGTCCCTTTGCACCCCCACCCCCCAGCAGTCAGGGGCACCTGCCAGCAGGCCCCCACTCATGTCCCTTTGCACCCCCAACCTCCAGCAGTGCAGGGCACCTGCCAGCAGGCCCCCACTCATGTCCCCCTGCACCCCCACCCCCCATCAGTGCAGGGCACCTGCCACCAGGCCCCCACTCATGTCTCTTTGCACCCCCACCCCCCAGCAGTGCAGGGCACCTGCCAGCAGGCCCCCTCTCTTGTCCCTTTGCACCCACACCCCCCAGCAGTCAGGGGCACCTGCCAGCAGGCCCCCAGTCATGTCCCTTTGCACCCCCACCCCCCAGCAGTCAGGGGCACCTGCCAGCAGGCCCCCACTCATGTCCCACTCATGTCCCCCCTACACGAAATAAAGATGCACAGTCATGGCCCACTTCGACACCAAAAAATACCACATCACGCCACCCCATTCTTGAGACGCAATGATTTCCCAATCCACCCCATACTGACATGCCTATCTCAAGACACAAACCAAAACTCAACTATGTACATCAACACATGTCCATCACACACATACACTGGTTGGCATTGCCTGTGTAAACCCACAATTTCACATGCATCAACCCAATGAGCAAATCCCACACATGGAACTAAAATATGAAAATGTATTATGTACATAAATAAATAAATGAAATGAAAGCATACCAAAATATCAAACATGAAATGAAAAGCATGTGAAAAAGATGAAAGAATGAAAATGATAAGCAATGCAAAAACAATTGAAAGAAATACAGTCAAAACTCTCCCTCCACCAACGCAAATCCAAAAAAAAGGTAAAAAAAGATATCCATTGTTTCATGTTCATAATGATAAATAAAAATGCGAAATCAATCCATAGTCCAACTATTTACAATACATTGCCCTGAAAGAAAACCATTACTCCATGTCCATAATAATAAAAAAAAATCCAAATGAATCCGTGATGTAACTATATACAATCCATTGTCCAAAATAAAAATCCATTAATCCATGTGCAAAAATCCAAAAAATAAATCAATCCATTGTCCAACGATGTATAGGGTCCATGAGCCCAACTAAACAAATGAAACCTACCTAAGAAACTACCTAATATAACTACATAGAAATGTGTGTGGCATTGTCCATTGACCACAAATAAAAGGAAAACGAAAAGGAAACCTAACTCTAAAAACTATTTACAATGGCAGTGGGCTAGTCCGACGGCTCACTTTTGGATGTCCCGGGCCATGGCATCATCGAACTCCTGCTCAATGTCCTGGAGGCGGGCCTCTGTCCTGGCCCCTGAGGCACTCATGGCATGTTCCAACTCCCTGCGAGTTGCCTCGAGGCACTCTGCCCGCCTCAGGGCCCTCCGCATGGAGTTCTCCGCCCTGACCATCGTGAGCCGTGCCTCTTCTGCCCGCTGCCGCTCCGCATCTATAGCATGGCCTAACCGCTGCCACACAGAAGACACTTCCAGTCCTGGGTCCTCCTGCCCTCTGGCCGATGCCTGCCCCTCCGATGACAAAGGCCCCGAGCCATCATGGCTCCCACCTTGTTGCTGCTGCTGCTGTGCCTCTGCCTGTGCCCTGGCTCTTGCTGCCTGCACATCCTCCTCCGGCTGGGGTGCAGTTGTTGATGTGGCCACCCCTGCTGGACGTCCGACTCCCAACTGTGGCAGGGATGTGTCCTCCACCAGCATGGCCGCAGGGTCAGAGGCAGCTCCACAGGGTACCCAGGTGATACATGGGTGGGAAGATGGCATGGAGTACGACTGGCGCATAGGGGGTTCAGTTGAGGAGGGGGTCGGAACAAGGTCCAGCAATCGGAGGAATCCAGCCCTGGTGAGCTGTCCCAGTAGGTCAATGCGGTAAACGAGCCATTCGAGATGACGTGCAGTCTCCTCATGAAAAGACTGCAGGTCACCTCGCATGGCCCGTTGACGCAACGCCACCCCACCCAGGACAGGCTCAACCCGGTCCCAGATAGCCACGTCCGCAGGGAGAGGAAGGCCAGTTGTTGTAAGCGGATCCCCTCCCTGAAAACGGGTCTGGACGTAGGCATCTCTGCTGGTGCGGGATGATGCAGTCATAGGATCGGGGACAGGATTACACACAGGCACCTCCGCAGTGGCCTGTGCTGCCTCCTGTCCCTGCCCCTGCACTGCACCACTAGCACCAGTGGAATCCCCACCTCCAGACCCCGTGTCTGTCCCTTGCACGGCCTCCTCCTCCACCAAACCTCCCACCAACCTGGATGACTCTGTGCCATCTTCCTCCGTCGGACCCTGTGGGGTCTCAGCTGCCCCTTCTGCTGCCGAGGAGTCATCAGGGCTAGGATAGGGTAACAAACGTTTGCGCCTATTATGATTCACATCAAACAGAGTTGTCTGTATCAATTATGTTCCTCTCCCCTCTGCGCGCGGCTCGCATGACCACTACAGACCCTTTGCTGCAGGTCTCAGGCTGCCCCACCCTCCGCATAGGAAGCCATTCTACCACTTCAGAGGGGAGAGGAACATAATTGATACAGACAATGCTGTTTGATGTGAATCATAATAGGCGCTCACGTTTGTGACCCTATACTAGCCCTGATGAATGTGGCCCACCTACCCAGAACCACAGAAACCGGTCGGCTTTAGAATGACCTGACCTAGTGCGAATACCTAACTGCACAGGCGCAGCTCATTCCCAGAAAGGACCCCCCTTAGAATCTAATCACGGGTCCTAGTTCAGAAGGAAACCTCTGGAGAGGAACCTACCGAAGAACAGTATCTTCCTTGCTTTTAACGAAACCTGCACCCCCTGAGCAGAGAAAATCCATTAAAGAGAACAATGTCCTTCATCTGCAAGGCAGCAGACACATGTGAAGACCAAGGTGGTCTAGCATGTGCCTTTTAGCACTACACAGTGCATTAGAGACGAATTGGAAAGCCCAGTTAGCTAAGCTGGTCCTTTGTAACCTTTTCCACTCGACAAACTGTGATTTCCCAGTGTGACCACGTCTTTGGTCAACTCACAGTTGGCAAACCCTTAAACAGTCCCTTGTGTTTTGTTTAATTGTTTAACTACAGACAGGGCATCACACTCCACGACACACATGTCATTTTAACTCACACACATGAACATTTCAACAGCAATATTGCACCAGGCAGCACCATCCATACACATACAACAGCAGGAACAGCCAAAGGTGAGCCTGACATCAAATGAAAAACAAGGAGTGCACTAGACATGCACACACGCCACCACACTTACATGCATGTCTACATCTCCTCCAACTGTTGCAGTGATGAGATCGTCATACATGTCACATCTTCCATTCATCCTTCTACATATCAGTGTCACGTGCATCCATGTTGCATCACAGTTGCACACTTGTCAGATACACATACATGCACATGTACACAGTGCAGATACGTGCATTATGAACCACCATCCATGCCACAACCATGCCAATGTACATACACAGAAATTCAAACATGTGGGCTCCCACACCTGCATTTGCACAGCATGCTTACCAACACATACACCATCAATGTGTCTCACTACTGAGAGGACTCACATGTGGCAGCCTCACGCCCATGTTCATACACATCCCTACATGGCCCTACATAAACACATGTGCAACCTGCACACTCCTGGCACACCACGACACGCACAGCGTACTATCAACATGCATGTACACTTACCGCTCGACTCCAGACGGGTCTGCCTCTCAAGGATCTGGACGTAGAGTGATGGGCATATGTGTTCCAGGACCCTCATTTGATGGTTCGACAGCTGGCCCGGGCACCCCTTGGTATCCGCTGCCTTAGCGAGGCACCGGGCCTTGTTGAGCGTCCTGGTCCTCCCAGCGCTTCTTGACATGATGTAAGTCGCGGACTGCCACCCCCTCCGCGTTGATGGCAGTCACGATGTCCATCCAGATCCTGGTCCGTCCTTTATTGTCGGCGCGCGAACTTCCAAAGAGGGCGTCATACTGCCCCAGGACTTGCTCCACCAGGACACCAACTTCAGTGGCAGTGAAGCTTGTGGCCCTCTGCCTCTCTGGCTGAGGGTTGCCAGTGCTGCCAGATGGTGGTGTGCTGGACATGGCAACCCCAGAGGCAGGAGTGGGTGGGCAACTGGGTCCTGGGGCTGGGCTGTGGAGTGATGGAATCCCAGTCGGGAGTCTTCGGTTCCAGCAGGGGTGGTCACAGCAACTACACCCATGGCTGACGTGCAGGCAGCAAATGGCAGGGCACGTGGGCAGCAGGCAGTCAGGCAGCAGCAGATGGCAGGTGGGAGCATGCTTGAGGCTCTGGGGGCCAGTAATTTGGCCTTCTGGGCAGGAGCGTGGTCTTCTGTGTGTTTTCGCGTGGCCAGCTTGATACAGAGTGATTTGGCACGTGAAAAAATTGCACGTCAGCGTGTAATTCGAGGAAAGGGCCTTAGCGCGTAAGCGCGTCAGTACATGCGATTTCATTGGACCAAAGGCCATTAGCGCGTAAGCGCGTAAGTTACATTACGCGCGCGGGCGTTTCCCTCATAGCACGTGATGACAGAGCACACGTGGAAAAACTGCACGTACAAGTGTCATCGCCATTGCGCGTAAGCGCGTAAGTTACATTACGCGCGCAGGTGTTTCCCTCATAGCATGTGATGACAGAGCACACGTGGAAAAACTGCACGTCCGAGTGTCATTGCGTTTAATTTAACGTATGGGCCGGTTTAAAAGCTACGTGTAGGACGCCATTTCCTTGTACGTGCTTTTCGTGGAGAGCGAGTGGGTGAAATCTGTACTTCTTGTCGGTTCACGCGCGATTACTTCACAGCGTTTCTAGTTCGTACTCCCTGTTGCCTCTGCCAGCTCTTTTCTGATTTTTTGTTGGGCCTGTTTCCTCAAACAGAGTTCACTTCTCCTTTTGTCCTGTCTCCTCAGACAGCGTACAATTCTTCTTTTGGCGGGGGTGTTGCCAACGCGCACACGCGTGTATTTTTCACATTCTTTTTCCAGGCAGACGGTGAGTTCTGCACGTACTTAGCAACTGTGCTTGCCCCGTGTGTTGCGTTCCCCTTCAGAGGTCATTGTAGGCTGCGTGTATTACGCGTACGCTTATTTTTGTGTTTCTGGGTGCCACAGCGTAGTGCGGGTTCATTTTTTCACGCACGTGGTCTATGAGGGGTTGCGTGCACGTTTATTTTCGATTTTGGGCTGCCTGTGCGTTGCGTGACCCGTCATCTTCCCCCAGGGGTCACAGACAGCCATTTTAGAGCACTAGGGTACGAATTCCATCTAGTATCCTACCCCTTTGACCCCCAATTGTCCAGGGCAATAGTTTACGGCAACTCCCATACGCACAACAACATCAGTGCCATGATTGGGAGGCGACCAAGCGGTAAGGGAGGCAAAGGTGGCCGACCTTCAAAAGGTGGGCGCGGTAGGGGACGTGGTCGGGATTTGCAGGGTCCCCCTATACCCCCATGTGTGGAGGAACAATCAGGGACACCCATGCCCCCCCATGGTTGAGGGAAACGTGGCTGACACCATCCCAGCTCAGCCCCTGTTGGACCAGCCCATTGTGGCACCTGACCTGGCACAGGATGACTCCCAGGCTGACTTTCAGGTCAGCAAGTCTAGGCCACGTGTGGCGGTGCAAGTTGTTGTCACCAAGCCACGTGGATCTGGGGCAGCTATGCCATCTGCTGCCCCAAGTATGCAGGGTGGGGAGGCTGCAGGGGCAGCTGCAGCTCCATCCGCCCCAGCTCTGACTCTCCCAGCCAGGACGGTGTCAAGCAGGTCCATCAAACTGACGTTCCCCCTGCCAACATTACCCTGCAACCAATGCCTGCATCAAGACCTATGGTCATTGTTCATTCCCACACTCCTACTACCCAGTCCACCGGTGATTCTGCCCCTACTGACCAGAGCGGCGTAAGCCACTCTGGCTCCGCTCCACCTTTAAAGAAGAGGAAGAAGTGTGCTCTGGCACGACAGGCTGAGACCCCAGACACGGCTACACTTGATGCACTTGTGTCCTATGTGTCGGCCAAAACCGGACACAAGTGTCACAAAGTACAGTGTCCCTAATGGAAACTGGCCACACACAAAATGCTCCCAGTAATGTAGAACTAACAACACACATGACCAAATACTTACCAACAATACAACCTCAATGCAGCTACACAACCTCAAGCATAGCAAAAACATGACAGTACTAAGTTAAAATAGTGGTAGTTTTACAACCTGATTATGCCAGCACATTGAACCCTTCCAACTGTACAGTGTTGCTGCCACTCAAATGTGTAAGTGCACTGCTTAAAACATGAACTCCATCTCCAAAGTAGACGCCTTGTGAAGACATGAGGAATGAACCTGCCAATTAGGAGGAAGACATGGATGCACAAGCACATATCAATACACCATGCAGTGTACAATACAACAACAGTATCCACTAGGAATGTATACACAGTATTGACTACAAACTGCCCACACAGCTCATGGGAGTCCAACGTCACTGTTTAAGTCACTGTCACTTGGGCACACCCTTTGCAAGCCCATGGAAACGGGAAGCAGGAGGGGTGTGTGTCTCACGAACCCAAGCATCTAACCCAAACACAGGACAAGCCTGCATGTGCCCAGCCGGAATACAGTGGATGCCCACGGGAGCCACACAAGACAACACACTGTAAAAAAAAAATCAAAAATCAAAAATGGCCATGTGGGGGCTGGGGGGGAGGCCACCCATGAAGTCCGAGGACAGGGCACGCACCAACAGCCACCTGTGTCGATGTTGGGAAAAAAAAACACCTCCATGGGCTCAGGGCCTGCACGGCTATGCCAATGTGGGAGAACTGCTGCTGTCGCTCTCATCACCCTCTGCTGCTGCATCAGGAGGTGGTGGTGCTATGGGAGGCAGCCCACGCAAAGCCCTGGTATGGTCCTCCATGGCAGCAAGCATGCGGGTGTGGAAGGTCTCGTTCTGGAGGATTATAGTGCAGAGATCCCCATGCATCACCTGAAGTGATGGCCGGATCTCCTCCCGAGTTGCCTGCATCTCAGCTGAGAGCGAACGTGTGAGCCGCTCCAGCTGCTGTTCTGTCCTCAAGTTAGTGGAAGCCTCAAGGTCAACAAGAGTCTCCCTGAGGTGATGGAGTTCTACCCTCAGGGCTTCCCTGTGGCCCTGCGACTCTATTGATATCGATTGGCGTAGAGTCTCCAGTGCCGCCCGTCTGTCCCTGTTGGATGCCAACATGTCCTCCCTGTGTGATTGGCAAGTGGAGTCTGTTGCCTGCTGTAGTTGATGCATCTGCCTTTCAGGGGGGACAATGGAAGTGGCCACCCTCTCCATTGCTTGAGCCATCATCTCAACTGATGCTGCCTGTTGGCTTGCCATACGGTACATCGATTGTTCCCATATGGTATTGCCTGGTGGCATACGGCCATCGCGTTGGCGAGCACCACACCTGTTTGGGGCAAGGCGATCTGCGCCTTGCTGTGCCGGAACTGCCTGAGGCTGCAGGACTGCATTCCCCCTCCGATCTGCTGGCCCAGGAACAGGATCAGATGTTGTGGAGTGTGACCCTGCAACCATAACCGCCAAAGGCGGACTTACCAACGCTGACATCCCCATAGAGGGTTCTACCCCTGGTGCAGGTGGGTTTGACAGAACAGAATCCCTGCCAGAAACACTTACCTGCGACGGCACATAGGTCTCATCATCCGAATCAGCACCTGAATAGAGGTCTGGGGAGGTGCACCCAGAGACACCCCTGGACAGAATGGTCTGCAGCAAGATTGGGTTCTCACCCACCACCACACCACGTCCCCCACTGGTGCCCGGTCGTGCCTGAGATTGCTCCTGGGTCTGCACCATCTCCTCAACCTCAACAGCATCAAGTGCGTCATCCCCTGCAAAAACATGAAAGACAAAAAATGGAAACAGGCATTAGCACCATAGCACACAAATAGGCCTGACAAGCTACAGAACCAGTACATTATTTACATATGTCCCATATGACTATAACCCTCCCATGCATGCACTGTCACTGAGTTGGAAGGGGAGGCAAAAGACAGACACTGATGACACCAAGATGGAAGAGCAACACATTTGCTGCATGCTGGGTAGCACTGCCATCACACATTGGCCTGTGAGTGGCATGTCCAATACACATACATGACACATGCCATCACACAGATGGCATGTACCATAGCCATGGTACATTCCACAAGTACATCCATATGTCAGTGAATGAGTACTGTCAGCCATCCATGTGAGATGGACATGATGAGATGAAAAATGCTACATAGTGTGACAAAATACACATGTGCCACACACTGCAACACATCCAGTGTACAAAAATACAGTGTTTGCAGGCCGATGTACACATCAATGGTTGTGCACTTCAACATGACAGGAAACAACTATCATGTTCCACATTCAAACAGGCCCCAAAAATGTATGTGATCAGGCCGATACTCAATCAGCCTGAATGGTCAAATCATTCACCTAACAAGGTAACACATGTGGGCCAATGTGGGGTTCATAAATGACAGAAGCATGTCACAAATGTGACAATAGGGCTGAGGAATGCGTAGCAAAAGTGGGAGAATTGAAACAATTAGCCTGAACGAACACTGAAAAATACAAACAATGTTGTTGCAAGATGCCACTTCAAGGGCAACTGCCGTAATGTTGCGCTAAATTACTACTGTGGGCAGAAGGGATACTGTCACACCCAAATCCAAGGCCGCTGAATGTTTTGGATGAAGCACATGGGTGTCACATATTCCCTTACGTGCGGTTAGCGGTTTAGTGTTCTTTCAAGATGGCCGCCCGCCGCTTCCTATTTACTTTCAGCAGCGGTGCGGCTCGGCGCATTGCAACGTTAGTATTTTCTCTGTTGCGTGCGCTCGTATACTTTCCTGTATTTCTCCTCTGTTTTTCGCTTGGTAATTCACCATTGTTTTTTCCCTCCTGGCCCCCCCCTGCTTACCCTTTCTTCTTTTTGCCTCCTTTTATGTTTTTTTTTTGCTACAAATATTTACTTTAACTGGGGGCTTACTTCGCCCTTCCATTTATCCTCTCCTCCTCCAGAGCTCCCCCTCATAGTTTATATATTTTTCCTCCGTTATTTATTCTTCCTGTTTTTTCTTCGCACTTGGGCTGTTTGGTTCCCTTCTGTGCCTTTCATCCGGACCCTCGGACAAGTCTGCATCTCCTCCTTGGACACTTCAGGGGCAGCTCTTCAGCAACATCCAGCATACCTGCCAGGGGTTTTTTCTGCTACGGCTTTTTCCCCTGTTGGCTGTCACGTAGAGGGGTCACGGTGAGCCCCAGTCTCGGGGTCACAGTGGCTTCTTTCCGAGGCAGGCCATATCTGCACGAGAAGAAAAAGCCTACTTCCCAAAGGCCCCAGAGAAGGAAGTTGGAGCTAGCCACGTCACCAGGTGAGGAGGTGGAGGAAGGGTCGGGGGAACTATTCTATTCCAACCTTGAAGACAGTAGTACCACAAGCCAACCATCCAGCATTGACAATGGGGACCCATACCACCCAGGCACACACACCCTCACCTGGCACTCAATCAGAACCCGTCACCCAAACAACATACACATGCATTACACACACATACATGGGCACTCACCGGACAATGCTTTGTTTGCTCTCACATAGCATGACATGCCATGGTGTGTTGGGTGGCGGTGCTGGGGAGGGGTTGGGTGACATGGCACTGTTGTCATGTTGTATTTTGCAAGGGGGTAATGAATTTAGCAGCATAGAAGTGTGTCTTTTGATGACACAGCATTGGTGGTGTTTGTGTAGGTAGGGATGCACACAATGTAACACTTCCAGGTGACCAATCTCAGGCTGGTATGGTTGTGACAGTTGACTGTCCCTTATGTCATCATCATTGATTGTCAGATGGTATGTGCCAGGGCTGTGTGCACTCCACAGGGGTGTGATTTTAGGTGAAGTAATTAGCCACCAGCTGCATATGGGCTGCCTCACCCCGTGCCCTTTCCCCTCCCATGCACATGCTGCCACTATGATCCTGCACACTACTGGGGGACCGTATAACAGCTGCCCGCCAGAACGGTCAAGGGAGCGAAAGCGTGACTTCAGCACTCCAAATGTGCGCTCCACTATGCCCCGTGTTGCAATGTGGGCTGTGTTGTATCTTACCTCGGGTGGCGTGGTGGGGTTTCCAATTGGCGCCATCATGTGGGTGCTCAGAGGGTAGGCACTGTCCCCTGGGGAGGTGGTGATGGGTATCATTAGTGGGGTTGTGACATTACTCAGTATCTGACATGCATGCATGTGCTGTGGCATTTATACTCACCGAGCAGCCATGTTTTGCCATGCCGCCCAGCTTCTAGGTCCCGGTTTAGGGTTGACATTCTGTAAATAAAACTGTCGTGGGTGGACCCTGGATAGTTGGCATATACTGAGGTGAGGATTCCCTTGGCATCACATACTACCTGGACGTTGATGGAATGCCAGTGCTTGCGGTTTCTATAGATGTGCTCTGATGCTTTGGGGGGATGTAGAGCCACATGGGTACAATCAGTGGCACCTAGGACTTTGGGGAATTGTGCCACCCCGTAGAAATCTTGGACGGCAGCCTGCCTTTCTGCAAGTGTTCTGGGCAGGTATATGTGTCTGCGGACTGATGGGCGTGCAGTCATGATGGCCAAGACCTGGTGTAGGCAACGTGATTGCGTGGCCTGTGACACCCCCCCCTATAGCACTTGTCCGCTGAAATGATCCAGTGGCCAAGAAGTGCAGTACATTGAGGACATTGGGAGCACAGGGTGGGTGATGTGAGGTCATCCTCTCACTCACTCACCAGGTCGAGTATTATGTGAGGTGGAAACCTGTACCTCCCATACACCTGGTCATCAGGCATCCCAAAAAGGCTGGTTCTGGGTGTAAAAATTCTGGCCCCGACTATCCTCCTCCTCCTCCTGCGGTATCCCACGACCACTGCTGCTAGGAACGGTATATTCATCCTGGCGTCTGAGCTTGTTTGTTGTTTGCGCGCACTTTTATGCTGCGCGGGCCCACGTACGCCTGCTTCCTGCTGGCTTACGTGTTTCTGGATTAGCGTGTCTTTTTTGGCGCATGCGTTGGCCCCGTTCGAATCCATGAATATGTGTTTGGAACGTGCGTGTGGACGTTCCGTGCATTTGCCTCCTTTACTTCCCTCGTGACGCCCACATTTTCACGCGTTGTTCCCCATTCCGCGTGTCACGCCCTCTGTTCCTCCTACTTCTGTTGTGTGCGCCGCGCTATGTGCGATTTTGCTGTGCGCCTAGCGCACGCTGTTTGGAGACATGTGCGCCAGCATGCGCCATGCAGAATTTTGGCGCACATACTGGGATTTCCACGCGCACAGACTTCCATGAATCGCTGTGCGCGGGTTTCGCTGCGATTTTCACACTGGCACTGCGATTTGCACGCTTTTGCACGCTAGCGCTGAAAATTTCAGCGCACATTAATTCCATGAATCGGCCTGATAGATGGAACAGCTTTCGCTTTGTAGAAATTAATGACAGGGAGTAATGCAAATCGGCCGTAGTTGTTGTCTACCGCTTTGGCTTGCGACGTTAATTTTCCCATTTTCTTATGTAGAACATGCTGCAATGATGTTTCTGATTTTGAGCTGTCCAGCGTGACTCCAAGGTATTTGAATTCTGTCACTTTCAAGATGCCATTTTAGTTTTTCTGCTTTTTTGCTGGATTTTTCTAGCGACATGATTTTGGTCTTCCCTTTGTTAATCTCCAAGTCATTGGAGTCAATGTATTTTGATAGGTTATCAAGCTGTCTCGGTAGGCCAATAGCAGTATGGTCTAACAAAATCATGTTGTCAGCTTACAGTAGTCGAGATACCTTTGCTTGACCAATTGTTGGCGGGAATGCTCTTACCCTTCCCCCTGTGTTTTTATAGTCTCCCAAGTAGGCGAGGAAAAGAGCAGGAGCTAAGGGGCAGCCTTGCTTTACCCGTCGTGTTGTTGGTATTTTGTCAGATACTAAACCCTGGTGACTTCGGCGCACTTGCATTCTGGTGTTTGTATGAAGGGCCATAATCGGGCCTAGAATTTCCCCAGGGCATTTCCATGAGGACAATTTGTTCCACAGTTTTTCTCTATTGACCTGGTGGAATGCTTGAGTTAAGTCAATAAACGCAAGGAAGACCCGAGTCCCCCCAACCCTGATCTTGCTCTTGAGGATGCTCAATAACATGTTTGCGCTGGTTCAGATATTTTTCTTGAAACGCATCTGCAAGGGATCTGCGCACGGGGCTTGGCTTTCCCATGCTTGAAATCGGCTTGGTAGTAGAGAGCCATAGACCTTCCCAATTACATCTAATAATGCAATGGGTCGGAAGTTTCTTGGGTTGTGTTTGCTGCCCTTTTTGAAGATCTGAACTACTATTGATGAGGTCCATATGATGTTGGTATTTCCTTGAATTCTCTGCATCTTTTAAAGACCGCACTGATGAAAGTTGACCCTTCCTCTGGATGGTGCTTTAAGTAAATGTTAGTAATTCCGTCTGGGCCGGGGGCTCTTGACTTTTTCAACTTGCGAATGACGTCTGCGATGGACTCTCTGTTGTGTAAATCTGCCCAATGTGTTTTTTTCACGTTCTGCACTGGAAATGTAGCAGTTGGTAGAGAATGAAATCGGTTTTTATAATGTTTCACCTAGGTGGCTTCTCCAATGCTGTTTAGGAGTGTGTTGTTGGTTGATCATTCTGTGGACCTTATCAAGCACCAGAATTCATGCGGGTTGTGTATCAACATTTCCTCAGAATCCTGCTGATATAGGGAGAGTCGATAACCTTTAAACCAAGACTTTTATTTCTTTGTTGCTTCCAATGCCATGTCTCTGTGTAATTGGGTGTTTTGTCGAATTGCCGTTCTTTTAATTTTCCGCAGGGCTCTTCTTTTTGCCACCAAGATTTTGTCAAATTTATGGGTTTTTGGTTTTGATGTCAACCCAAGTTTGTTCGTGTTTACCCTATGGGCCACAAGCAGTGGCCGGTAGTCAATTTGAAAAGGCTTCCAATTTGGAGTTTTGACCACTTCAGGTACATTCTAAGTTGTTGTATGGTCTGCAATGTTTCTGGTGCTGAGCTTGAGGCGATTGCCCTGCGTGTTGGACTTGAGTTGAGGGAAGGTTTTCAATTATTTTGTGCAGGTCGACTTACATGCAGTGGTCAATAGGTTGTGGTCGCTCGAGTTGGTTTTTATGACCTCAAAGGGTGTTGTCACTGGAATCATCAGACGTGAAACGAAGATGTAGTCAAATGTTGCAAAGGATTTTCCTCTTTCCAGGTTGGAATTCAATCTGGGCAATTGAATACAGTGTCTAAGTCGAAGAGATTTCTTGAGGTCATTAAGTTTAACCAAGCGGCACCTCTCTCTTCTGCTGGAGATCTATGGGCTTCCAGTATCTTCTTTGTCTCTTGTTTTCTGCATGTAGGAATAAGGTCTCCGCAAGTAAGTAGGTGTGACACTTGATGTTCAACATATGCGTCATCGTTTACATTTTCTATCATCATAAGAAAGCTGTTATTAGACGTTGCATGAGGGTTGTTATGATATTCCCAGCTCAGTAATGCTGCCAGTAGGAATAGGTTTGCTACCAGGAATTTTTCCAGATGTATGCCGCTGCCAGATCGGATTGCCAGGAGTAGTCCCGAAGAAGGACGTCCTTTGTCCCCTTTTTTCACCAGTGAGATTGCTAGGATGTATTTTCAAATAATAAATTAATGTCTCCTTTCCAACCCTAATCTGTTAGTACAAGTTTATCGGGCAATTTTTATGGATAGCTGCAAGTCTGTCTACTACCATGTCCATATTTAATTTGGCTGCAAGTTGCAATTCTATTCCTAAAGTCCCAAGATCTGACCACCTTTCCTCTGCCATAGTTGTGCGTAGATATGTCTTTATTAACTTAAGTGCCGAGAAGCTTCTTTCACAAGATGCACTGCTTACTGGCAGGGCACATGCTATTTTGCAAAAACGCAGTACAATTAAAAAAATTGAGCAGCATAAGGTTGAAGGAAGTTGGTGAACTGCAGAATATTGTTGATTTCAATGGCATCAGAAGCTCTTTTTCTCTCCAAAGTTGTGAATGCTTGTGGCAGTTCGTTTGCCAGATTCTGAAGACTACATGAGTAATAAATAGTCATCGGTCTTAATTTTTCATAATTAAGAAAACATGCAGATTTGCGATTCAGAGACTGTATTGCTTCCATGATTTGCAGCGAGTCCTTGGAAAGGCGCAATTGTAGCTGTGAAATATCCTGTCCAGAACTTCATGTACAAAATATTTTCTGAAATCATCCTGTTTGTGTATGTGCCGTCTTTGACCTACCGCTTCCATAATAATGCTATTGCGCAAGTGAAAAGGCAGACGACTGTCCCTTTTTTTGAAAGGTGGTTGAGTCTCTCCATCATTTGGTATGGTTATCCTACATTTGCTGCTCAGTAATTTTGCTTCTACCCAGACTGTTGCTATTGCCAAGGAGTGCGGGGAAGCAACAGTGGTAAGATTTTCAAGGCGCACTTCTTCGAGATCTTCCATAACTGTTTGTACAAGAAGTGCAGCAGATCCCAGGTCTAAATCTGTGGCCTGCAACATGTTGAAGAGAGTTTGTATCCTTTACAGTAGGTTTTCAAATAGCACCAATGAAAGAATGAAAGATTTGCCTTTTTTAGTTTGGGCTATTGGGTGTTGCTTGCGGCACCTACAAAATGAAACTATTCAATTAGAGTGCAGATAGGGAGAAATGGCATATTAGGAGGGACACACAGCTTGCAGGTGTTGTGTGGTTAGCTGCTCACCCATTGACTGCCCGTGGCTATGCTAAGCCCTATGGCCATTCCCACCCTGTTCCTGCCGCTCCCCGCCCCAAACACCTCCTTATAACGGGAACTCTTTGAGCTCACTTAAATCGGAGCATTACCATCAAACTATGCCAGTATTTTTTTCAAAGCAGTCTTCTGAGATTTAGACCCTGATTCACAGAAGCCTTTTATAATTGTGCAATCTCATTGGAAAAAGCTCTGGGAATCAGGCTAGTAATTACTTTATTGGAGTTGTAAACCTGCTACTGGTATGATAAAAATTCTTAACTCTATTTATAAGCACTATACCTGTCCTTCACTGAAGTCTTGTTAAAAGCAAGCATCAGCAAATCCAGCAGTGTTTATGTATTAGACATTTGCCAGATTGCTATTAGAAACCCAGGTACTAACACAATTGTGCAGCTGCTACCATCAATCGGCAGTTAATAACACTATGGTTCTGTGCCTGGAAAGTGCCTTTCCTGCACCAAAGCCTAAACTGTTGGAATTGCCAATGCTTGTTTGCATTGTGTCCTATCTCGCTCCTCTGCTCTCTTTGGGCCTCATTATGAGTCAGGCGTTAAGGGTCGGCGCCGTTTACGGCGCCGACCCTTAACGCCTGATTACAAGGTCCCTTAGCGCCATGGTGATTTTAACGCCTGCTTTTTGCAGGCGTTAAAATCCATGGCGCTAAGGGACCATGGTGCTAATTACGCCACCGTAATTTACGGTGGCGTAATTAGCGCCTTCCCCATCCCCATTATGCCCTATGGGGCAAAACCGGGAATGGGGAAGGGTAAAATGGGAAATGGGGATTTACCGCCCCACTCACCTTGGAATGGGGCGGTAAATCCGCCATCCACCATGGTGTAAACATAGTTTACACCATGGTGGTAAGGGTACGACCCAGGCGGTAACTTACCGCTTGGGTCGTAATGAGGCCCTTTGCCTCTTTGTTCCATGATCCAAGTGTCTCCCCATCTATCCTGCCTCTTTGCCGCTTTGAAGACTCGTCCCTTTCTAGAATGCTCTTCTCTTGCCATGCCTCTTCCCCTTCTCGCCTTCCTCTCTTCCACCCGCTCCTGCCACTATCTCTCCGACCCCATCCCTTCTCTCTACTTGACCTACCTTCCTTGTTCCCTCAACTTTCATCCATAGTTTCTTGCCACCCACACCCCAGTCATTCTGGGTTTGTTTCCTGGACTGGTGCCACTTCCTACTTGTTATGTTCTAGCTGTTATGTTCAATTGTAGTGTGATGACGCATTATGCATTATCATGCAAAGGGAGTAAAAATCAACACCAGTGCACACGTGCCGGAAGTCAGCACCACACCACGAGTGTTTGTGTATCATTATACTATGTGTGGACACTTGGGCACTGAGAGCAGAATCCAGACGTACGCCGGGTACTGTCGTGGTCACTTGCAATGTCTTGCCCGCGCTGGATAGAGATAACCACAGAATCAGGACCCGAGAGGCTGTGGCGACTCATCCCAAAGGATCTCCATGCTGCCCAAGATTTAGGGCCTGATTCATGGAACATTTTCCTATGGGATTGCGCCATTATAAAACCCTTCCATGAATCAGGCCCTTAGTGTTCTGGTCCTCCCCTGTGACTCAGCAAACCTGAACTCTTCTGCATGTCCTAATGCCATTCTCAATACTGATTGATGGTCAGCCTGCCACCACCATGTGGTCTTGTATCAGGTGGCTATTGGGCTGGTTGCAGTGCAATGTCTGATTCATGTGTGGTCAGTGACAGTCCTCACCACCAGTCACCACAATATTATAGAGAGTGGTGGCCATCTGGCCAAGCCCCTCCGTGACATGCAAGCAACACAGTCAAACAGATTTCTGATGGGGATGACGCCCGAATTGCTTTTCGGTTGGGCGGGAATAGCCAGGCTGCTTTATGGGCATGGTCAGACTGGCCTAGAGGGCAATAGGCCAATGCCCAAACCAAAACACAAAATGCTAGTGTGGGCCTGCTTTTTTGGTCGAAGTGGTCCGCTTTGTTGACCCATGTGGGCCAGTTGGTAAGTTACTTCACCATGCAGCTAGTGTTTTTGAGCAGTGTTACTGAATAAATATTCTTTAAAATGCACAATTTGCATCATATTTATCAAAAACCTCCCCCTTGGGTACTACTCACTCAAACAGTCTGCCACAAAAGGAATGAATTGCCATTTGCAACTGTGGGCCACATTTGTATTGGTGCCTGAGACAGTGTTTTGCCCCAGGCCGACTTTGTTTATTGGAAGATTGCAAGGGATTTAAATCGGTTTACTATCTATAGACAGGAATATGCATGATGACGTATCCGAGGCAGCCAGGCAGACTGCTTGATAGCTCGTCTGATTGAATACTCACCCCCCAGCCATATCACGGGCGGGGGCACGGAAGATTCGAGAAGGACTGCGGAATAGCCCATCGCACGTGGTGCCCTTATGCAGCAATGTGTAGTGTGCAATGCAGCAGTGTCGACAATTTTTGTCTGTATATGTTTGGGCGCCAAGAGGCCAAGAAAACTGAATAATGTATGCTATCTAACACACAATACAATGGCTAATCCCCCACACTAACGTGAGATGGGGGTTTAGATTCTATTAAAGACAAGGAGGCGAGTATTATGCATTACAATCTTTACTCTGAAACCACAGCAGCAAAGAAAAAACTTTTACAAACAAAAAAGTTGTAAAGAACAGAACTAAATAGAGTTCAATGTCAATGTAAGGGAGCTCCCCAATCCATCATGGAGGACAGGTTATGCCCTGCAGGAGACCAATGAGCAGGGACCCTTCCTTATATAAGTCCATTACTCTAAACCCAACTCCTCTTTCTGTAGCTGTCTTGAACCAGACGTCCACTGCACAGATCCGATGATAAACGATGACGGCAAATCCAGTGAAACTCTCGTACCACGCACTCCACATCTTGTAACTGTGATCCACACTCCTGCTCAGAACCTCAACTCGTAGCTGTAAGAACAACAAGCAAGAAGGGTGGGTGGATGGGAAGAACAACAAACCAAAGAATGTTCTCTCTTGAAACACTTGTGTATATGCGTGTCATAACTGCCATATCATATAAAGGGTCGGTGGGATAATACTCGCCACTTTGTCTTTAATAGAATCTAAACCCCATCACACGTTAGTGTGGGGGATTAGCCATTCTATGACAAGACAGGAGGCTCATATTATGCAAGTTTGAAGCCCTTGCATTCCATTAGTACAACATGATCAATACAATCGTGACAATATAATAAAAATAATAGGAGAAGAAAATGTTTTAAATGTTTTCATTTGATCAATCAGCTGACCGCAAGAGTATTGCCCAAGGCTAGGCTGCCTGAATAACTGTCTTATAAGGCATAGCCAAATCCACTGCAAGAAAAACAACTGGAAGATGTGCCAATTCCAGCGTTCCTTACAGGCCACCAAAACCAACTGGTTAAAAAGAGGGGGGGGGGGGGACACTAACACATTTTTCCTATACTAATAGGTTAGGAAAAAACCCATTGGAGTAATAAACTCATCTGTTGTCCAATCAAACATTTAAAACACTTAAATTCATATAATCTTTGGGAACCTAGATAGTAAACAAAAGAAGATAAACACTTAGCTCTACTGGAGATAAAGAAAAATACCCCTTAGGGGGTGAAAGCTTTGTAGGTTCCATCCCATGCGTTAAAGGAAGATATCGTATTAGAAACAGGACATGTCACATAACTGCACTGGGGACCCAAGTGGGAAAGACAAATCTTCATAAAAGGTAAAATGGGAGTAAAAGGTCATTTTATTAATCTGTAATAGCACGATGTAACCTGCTGAAGCAATAGACTTAACACACAATTGTCCCCAGACATATGTGTATACTAAGAAAGGTATGTCTTCTGGAGGCAGAAGCAGAATGGAAGAGAGGGGCCCACCTAAAAAATTAAACCTGCCAAACCGCCAAAACGGAGACAAAGAGATCTCCCCAGCTCTCGAAGAAGGACTCTGCTACCATGACAAAAGGAAGATATTTACAAAAACCTGACCCTTAAGAGACCGAACTTGGTAAGGAGAAAAAATGTATCTTACATCCAATCGCTACCATTATAGTGATATCTGAACCCCCTTGTAGATGTGCCAGGTGCTTGGACCTTGTTCCCTGCTCCATGGTTGATAAATCCCCTAGAGGATCATAAACTAATCGAAGGAGGACCACTACATTCCATAGTCTTAGCAAAGACTCTAAACTGCAAAGAACTGATCACTAAACAGTTAAAATGAAGTTGCTCACCAGCAGAGGACTAACCTCTATCTTAGCCAATCTGAAGAACTTTGAAACCCCAGCACCCTGTGCTGGCACCTTATTGCAAAAAAATCTTCTGTGAAAACCCAAAAGCTGTACCTGACCCGCAGGTAAGTAGGAGAGCCAAGTTATTCACTAAATAGATCCCAGTCCTATGGAAATCGCACTGATAGACACCTTCTGAGATAGTTAATGTAGAGATGTGGGAACGCCTTGTGATAGAGGGCCGTAATAACTTGGATGGAAGATGAGTAGCACTCCCAGACCCCTTTATCCCACCAAAGGATATTGTGCCTTCCCAAAGGAGGAGAAACCTCCCCCACTTATCTAAGGAAAACCTTGCAACCCAGAAGAAGTCTACCCTGAGGACCACACTAAAGCCCCACTTTACACCCTTAAAATAAATACACTCTTGCACTTCTAACCAACCCCCTGACCGTGGAAGGGGGGGCTCGGCTTAACTTAGTGAAATACCAGGAAATTGGCGCAAAGGAAAGTAAACTGATGGTAGGGAAATGCTCAGTGTGAGTCTGCACTGGTCATGAGCCAGAACTCCTGTAAAAGGAAAACGGAAACCATCAGGTGTTACTCCAAGAGGTGTAATTTTATGATGCAATCTCCCTCAAGGATGGCGGGAAGGGGAATGAGGGGGGAAAGGACTTTGGGATAATTATCATGCCCCGAAAATGAAAGGTTGTGAAAAAATACTGGGACCACAGTCCCTTCAAACACTGAGGCCTGAGCATCCGTATGTATGTAAGGCTGACTGGCCTCTCTGGGGATCCGAGGAAGGAAAAAAATAAGCACATTGCCCATAGCAAAAATAGCACTTATTTAGTGCTACAAACCCTCAGGTATACGAGTGTTGCTCATCATTACTACCAATGGTGTGTGGTGTGAGGAGTTCACTTATCAATCTCAACAGGATGAAAGACTGATTTAGACCTTACAAAATTAGGAACCTGCATCAGTAGGCTCTGCACAGATCTGAAAGCAAGCACTCTATTCGCTGTACTGTATTCAAAATATAAAATGAAAGAAACTAAACACCTCTCTTGAGGGTACAGAATCCTGCTTGCACTCCTCGAGCAGAGGAGAAATTACAACACACCTCTAGACGATTAGCGGAAAACAGGCCAAGCCATGGGAGGAAAACCATGGGGAGGGCTCTAGAAAAGATAATATTTGATAACCCTTCCCTCTGATACCAGCAAGCATTTCCAAAACACTTAATCCAAATCAGAACATGGTTGCTCAACTTGCCTTCCAAATTGTATAATGAATGTCATAATGGGACAAAGAGTAAGGGAAACACGCCACCCTCTAAAGAGAGAATCAAGTCTTGAAGCCCTCAATAGGGACATAAAAGTGCCATTTTACTCCTCCTCATGTCGAGAGAAAACTCTGCAACTTAATCAACACGGGTACTGAGTGAAGCAATTGTTATTGGGGAAGGAAATGCGTAAGGAAAACAGACTGAGTTGTCCTGAAACTAACTAACGTAAAGGGTGACAGAATTTAACTAAAAGCCGAAGGTTAACACCTGAGAGATGGCTAAAGAGGAAAGAACAACCCCCCCACATGGGTCTGTTTACAACCATTTCCACACACTCTTTTCTTTAAAGTACTTAATGATAATATAAAATAATATAAAATGCTCAAGGAAGTGGGGTCACGCCCCCACAGGGGTCCGATCCCCGGCCCCTTATAGAAGCTTAAGCTTACTGAGCTATCTGGGCTACTGACAATCCTGAAAACGTAAATGTGCTCCAGGCCCCTTAAATATAATGCAAGTGCACCTCCACTACTCAGCCTAGCAAGGTGTGGGGCCAGCAGTACACGAGGGGTTCCCTCTCAGAAGAACACAGGCAAACCCTGCCACCGAGCAGGTTATGGCACACATAACGTGAAGGTAACCACCAATGTCATCTGCCGCAAAAACAAAGTTGCTGACCTAAGGGAGGAATATACTGAGCAAGTGTACCTCAAACTGCTCACCCTAGCAGGGTGTGGCAACCAGCAGTACACCAGGGAGCACCTTGCAGTAGAACCCAGGCAAAGCCTGAAACCGAGCAGGTTCTGGCAAGCTTACAGGGAAGATAATGACATCTGCCATATGCAGCACCTAAACAAAGCTGCCGACTTAAGGGAGGAATACACTGAGCAAGTGCACCTCAAACTGCTCACCCTAGCAGGTTATGGAAACCAGCAGCCCCAAGATTCTGACGCAATATACCCCAAATAGTGAGAGACACTTTGGGCCTCATCACGAGTTGGGCGGTAACGCTGGTGCTATTAGCACCGGCGCTAATAGCCCTACGCCAAACCCCCCAGCGCTATTAGCGCCGGAGCACGGGTTTGGTGGAAGGGTTATTGCCCATTCCCAATTGGGCCCATTTGGGAATTCCTCATTCCCCATTGGGCCCAATGGGGAAAATTCACGCTATTATCGCTGGCTGATTTCCCGCCGGCGGTAATCCCGCCGAAAATCCGAAATTTTGCCGTGGATTTCCCCCCAGCTCGGAGCTGGGGGGAAATCCGCCAAAGCCATGATCTGGCGGACCCTTAAATGCAGTCGTAATAGAGCTACCGACGCATTTAAGGGTTACCGCCAGACTCATGATGAGGCCCTTTGTATTTTATTGTATTTCATTTCTAAAATGTAAAGGAGAATGGTACATGGCGTTCCCCTCACTTGCGCATCCGTAAGCAAAGCTGTTGCCAGGGCGCGCGTGGGGATTGAAGTGGGTGGCCCATATGTGGAAACTCTGCACTTTTCCCATAGTGTTTCCTTTAAAGGGAAAAAAACTCTTGTATCTCATTGGGTATAAATTGAAACATTTATCATTCATAATTCAGCATTTAAATATGTATAGCGCTACGAACCCACAGGTATCGGAGCGCTGCTCAACTCTACCCCTGGACCTGGGGCAGCGTATAAGAAGGGGGAAAAAAAATGGAAAAAAAATTCCCATCACTCTTGTACCTTTTTGTGTATAAATTGAATAATTTTCCATTCCTAATTCAGCATTTAAATATATATAGTGCCACAAACCCACAGGTACCAGAGCGCTGCTCAAACCTACCCCTGGGGCAGTGTAAAAGAAGGGAAAAAACTCCCATCACTAGCCCCCCGCCGCGCCAGGAGTAAAGCAAAGCTTTTAACGCCGGCGTGCGAGGTTAATGGGGAGGGAGGGGCCGGACGGCGGTTAGCCGACAAAACGTGTCCCATAAGTATACTTCCAGCCACGTGCTGGGCCTGAAGCGAAAGCTTCTAAAAGGGCAGCGCGATGGAGGGAAATACAAACATCAGCCTGTGCGCGCGTGGTCTGAAGCAAAGGCTTCAAAGACCTGCGCGCCACAGCTGACAGCTTTCACATAATTCACGCGTGACAGGCCTGAAGCTAAAGCTTCCAAAGGGGCCGCACGCGACGGACACAACCAAAGCCTGTGCGCAGCTCGCACTAATCGTATGAAGGAAACATTAAAATAGCAGTAAAATAAATAAACACACAGAGCCCGGCTCTGCCAACATTAAAATAAACATTAAAAGAAACACACAGAGCCCGGCTCTGCCAGGCGCCCCAAACCTACACGTGACGGGCCTGAAGCTAAAGCTTCAGACCTGCCTGCACGCATCGGGACTGAAAAGCGAAATGCTCGCTTCATAAAAGGAACTATACTGCAAGAAAAAAAATGCACGGGCGCTCGCGACCCATTACTTTTGTTAGACACCACGAAGTAAGTGGCAGTTCATACAATACTGCAAGAATAAATTAAAATAAGGAAAAACAATTCCCAAGGTGAAAGCAGTAAAGCACATATTATATATGCTACACAAATACACACATTCATATGGCAACCACTGACTAACATGCTAGGCACAACTAAAAGGAGTGACTTAGCTGTGATGTCAGCAGCAAAGAAAGAGGAGTTGGGTTTAGAGTAATGGACTTACATAAGGAAGGGTCCCTGCTCATTGGTCTCCTGCAGGGCATGACCTGTCCTCCATGATGTATTGGGGAGCTCCCTTACATTGACATTGAACTCTAATTAGTTTTTTTCTTTACAACTTTTTTGTTTGTAAAAGTGTTTTTCTTTGCTGCTGTGGTTTCAGAGTAAAGATTGTAATGCATAATATGAGCCTCCTGTCTTGTCATAGAATCACATTACATTTAGGCTGCAAGAGACAAAAAACAGATTGTCCAAGACCAAAAGGAAATACAAGGTGGGGATGAACCAGGCGATGGCCTCACCCTCTCCAATCTCACAATTAATCCAAGCCGCAACGTCAAGGACTTGGGATGTGGCCCTTTTAAACCCATCACACAAGCGGGTCTCTCCCTTAGGACACACCCAGTTTGGTCTTCTTAGCCTGGAGATCCATAGGACAGCTTCCTCGTGAGGGGAATCTGCCCGGGAGGCTGGGGTCTCAATAGTGTCTGCAGCACTGGTGGTTTCAGGTTTGAAACACCTCTTCAGAGTTTGTTCTCCTATTCCGAGGGGTTGTCTCTGATTTTTTTGTATTTTTTGAGTATTTTACTTGTGGTTTATAGAGGGCCTTAAGCCAAAGCGCTGTACATTAAAACTGAACATGGAAACAATAAAATTGAGCAGACAGTTAGATCCAGAAGACGATCACTCGGGGTGTTAAAGCAGGTATGACTTTAGAGAGCCACGGAAAAGAGAATATAAGGTGATAGAACGAAGAGAAAAAGGGAGAGCATTCCAGTAGAGAGGAGCAAGAAGTTCAAATGATCAAAAGCGAGACTGTTCACAGGGGTGCGGGGGGCCAAAAGTCTAAAGTGGGAAGAAGACCGGAGAGAGCGAGAAGGAATATAGAAAGATATGAGTTAAGTAAGGTAGTTGGGAGCAAGACTATTAAGAGATTTGAAAAAAAGGCAAAGAAAGTTGAATTGGAGTTGAGAGTAGGACAACCAACCAGGTGTGGCGAGAGAAGAAGAAATTGAGTCCTGATAGGGAAGAAGACAAAGTAGACAGATTGAAGAGTTAAAGACCGATCTTAAAGGGGCATGGCGAGATCTGGGAAGACCAAACAAAGTGGTAGAACAATAGAAAAGTCAAGAAAGGATCAGTGAAGAGATTCAAAGTTTTGATGCTTGGAAGTGAGAAACGGACAAGCTTTTCGGATGTTGTACAGATGAAAGCGACAGGAACGAGAAGTAAGGGAGATATGGTGGGAAAAGGAAAGATTTGAATCAAAGTGAAGACTAAGATTACAAGCTGTGGTTTAAATGGGGAGCTTAAAAGGTGGGAAAGATAAGAAAGAAGGTGGAAGGTATGATATGATATGTTATTTATAACGCGCTTAATACTCAGAGCAGGAAGTGTGTTTGCAGGGAAGAACAGCACCTTAGTTTTCCCTGCATGAAGAGTCAGAAAATGGGAGGACATCCAGAACGTAATAGCGACGAGACAGGCTGTAAGGGTGTGGTGAATATCCGGGGAGAAAGAGGAAAAAGATAGGAGTGAAAGCGTTTCAAATACCTACCTTACTGTATGTTAAGACATAGGAACATAGCATATGTTATCTGTTATTTTCCCAGTGTTCACACACCCACCACAACAATGAAATTAAAGTAGTTTTTCACGATTATTACATTACTGCTGCTTGCTCTAATATTAATTCACGAGCAAATGTTTTTCACTCCCCTGCAATCCATCACCATTAAATAATTTAAGCAGCGTAATTATTATTAGTCAGAGAAATATTGCCATTTCTGTCATGGAAGATGAATTCCCCCTCGAATATCTGCATTGCCTGGGGAGGAACTGGTCTTGGTAATGTGCTGTTGAAATGCTAAATTGTGAATTTTCCCCGCTCAATACCCTTTTGAATATATCTCAAAGGCAACACAACATAATTGAAGAAAATTACGCTTATAAAGAGTGCAGCCATGCAAACACGCAGCAAATGCAGCACACGGGAAAATTGCTATTAGCTCAAATTCCTGCGGTATCATCCAAGAATTGCTTTTTTATGTCAGAGGCTGGAGCCATTGGAACATCGCAGCTCGGCACTCTCACCAATGGGAGCACAGTTGTGTCCCTGTTGGAGCTAGAATCTGCCAGTAAAGATCCTATGCAGGAAGCTTGCAAAGGACGAGAACCGAACAAATAAGTCCCAGAAAAGGATGATAGTTACACGGTAGTCGTGTCAGTGTGATGGTGAGAGTAAAAGGTGCGCACTTTTTTATTCACCATCACCGCAATACAGACTTTCACTGTACACATGAAGCAACATCAGCTACCAGGGAACTGGACCAGCACCCGTCCCGGGCAAACATAAAACGGCAGAGGCGAGAGCCGCAGAATGTCAATGTAAAACTCCTGGGCAGTGCTGCAGCAGGAAGAACAGCATACCAGATTCAGGACTCACAGGCCCTGCATAATGTCTCATTTAGCGTCCACTCCCAGGATTCTGCATTTGTGCCTCACAGCACACAGGCATACGAATCACTCACCATCACAGGGGCACTGATGATTATGCGCTGCAGATAGACAGGCAAATTCGCCTTACTGTCCACGTGCACCGTCGGTAGTACAACTCAAGTCGAGTCAGTGAGTGCCGGGTGGCCTACCATGCGATGCGTTGCTAGTGGCCTGCTGCTGCAGCGCTGCCTGCTGCACGCACAACACGTGAATCTGGCAACTCGAGTCGGCATTGGACAACTCACTAGCCCACGCCCCCACCCCACAACCCTGGCTGTGCTGTAGTACACTGCGCAGAACGGAGGAGGACTCAGTAGTCACCGCAGTAATTAAAAATAAACTATCTTTTAGTAAGATGTAGGCAGGCACTAGGCCACGGCACCAGCACTACCAGGCCACAACAAACGCAATTGAGTGCGGAGCAGCACACGGGCCACAGCCCACTGTCAGCAGGGTGGGGGGGCAGAGCACAGAATAGCGGGGACATTAAATGGGTGGCATTTGCCCCCCCCCGCCTAGCAACACCTATGTCTGTTGGGCTCATTCCAAATCTATTTTTTCAAACGTTCTCTACTTCACCAAAATCGAAGACTTTCAACTGTGCGCGGGATTTTGCTTGACCCGTCGCAGGACCACTTTGATTCACAATTATTCATTCTCTTCTCGATATATACCTTTTTCTCACTTTCACTTTTGTCACATCTCAGCTGTATACCTTACAGAGACCTTCGATTGAGCACCCACGGAGTGCCGGGCCACTCTGTCAAAGGTAGTATATCTTACTTTGAAGTTCAGTCACTCAGCAGCAGTTCAACTTTACCTTTGTCTCTTATCACACGTGTTTTAACAATGTTCGTTCCAGCACTCGCCATACAATGTTGCTGCTTGCAACCTTGGCTTCATCACAGAGCAGCCTTGTACCGGTCTCCGTAACTCACCGTCTGTGTTGATTTCACTGACGCTGCTTGGAGCTAAGCACGGTACCATGGCGACTGGTGATTCTCCCCTCCTTCATTATTAACACGGGAGGGCCCCGGTATCTCCAAAACACAATGCAGGATTTTTCTTCCTGGTTTCTGGTCTTGCGCTTTATATTCTTGAGGTTTCTAGAAAGTAACAGTTCGTTATCAAAAATGTCAAGGGAGCTTCCCTTCTTGTGATACCCTTCTGTTTTGCCATCTTTCCTCTCTCGTTCAGCTGCCGTCTTGAAACTGCTGTTTCCACGTGTGCTTTGCCTCGCTCAGAGTGTGCTCTTGTGCTCCGCCTTTCTGTGAAGGTTAATGGAAGTCAGGTGTGTGTGAGATGGTCAGTAAATTGCCTGACCTCGCCTGACTATTGTATTGGGACACGTCATGTATACTGCTTGAATGTTAGTCTGTTTTCTCTTATAGCGGGCTGTCTGTGAGAAAGTGTTTGTGTTGTAAAAGGGGTGGGGGATTGAGTTCCTAAATATCCTACCTGGTAGGATGGGGTAAAGGTGTTACAGGGAAGGGGATACTGCATCTCACCATCCAGTGTCCCACTCGCCAAAGACCCCTCACCCAGCTGATCTTCCCCCACTGGTGAATCCCCAGGAACTGGATCTAAAAGTGATGGGCTGTCCAGGCCATCTGAATGACAGATCCCCATTGACTAGTGGATGAGACACCTTCTGGTTTCTCACACCGCTCCGTGTCCTTGCTGGCCGCCAAGCAAATGGAGCCCCACCTTCCAGATCCATGTCAGCCATTTTAGATAAGTATTTTGTGCAGCGTTCCGTTCATTGAAACAGAATACATTTCTATTAGCAGCCCCGGTTTACATATTTAAAACCTGGGGTGCTAATCGCAATAACCACCCATCCGGGTGGCTTCATTGGCTGGTAATGGTGCCGGGGCTCATTGTTAAGCCCCTTGATTTGCACTGGCCTATAACTTGGGCCCCAGGCTGTTACCAGCCAGTGAAGCCCCCCGAATTGGTGCTTATTACTTAAAAAGCATGTGTATGAAAGGAATGGGACGAAGAATAACATTCTTCAGATAAGTAAGGATTGTGGCGAGGAAGAGGAGGAATTAGTGTAGTGAAGAATAGCTCCACAAGAAAAATCTCCCTTGTAATAGATGATCGCCACAGGTAAAAGTGCAGGTTTGATCCCCTGTCTTGTTAGGCTTTTCCCTCCCTCCATTGCATGTACTTTGCATGCGTTCTAACATCAGTAAATAGACTAACTGTATTACCAGGTCTTGTTGGGATGCATATTCAAGTCCCATGCCACGCAAAGTGATTCCAGTTGAGGAAAATGTATTGGGAATACATGGTAACGTAGAAGTAGGGGCGACGGAATATCATAGTTCATGGTAATGGCAGGTGGGAGAGTCAACTCAGCCCTGTGCCGAAAAGCACTAGACTAACCTCATTTTGATATTGAGGCCCAGAAAGGCCAGGCCTCACCATTAGCGATCGCACATCCTGATATTTCAGCACCAATACACTTTCCCATTTCCGTTCCCAGCTCAGGCAGCAGACAGAAAGGCTTTCACACCGAATAGATACAACTATCCCATTATCTCATGCGATAGGCCTATGCAACTAGAAAGGAATGTGAGTAGCCAAGCATGAGCGGGCTGCGCCTGTCCCTGAAGGACGATCTCTGGGGAGCCAGGGCAGAGGTCCTGAACTGCCAAAACAGCTCCATTCAGATTTAGGGTCCCAGCACCCCCATCATACTGGTCACATTATTTGAACTACCAGATGCCCATCCTTAGAAATCCCCCACAAGGTGACTGATTAGTGTGGTCCTGACAGCCCAGGTGAAGGTTCAGGGAGGGGGCTGCTGCCAAGGTGGACGCACAGAGCAGGATGCTTGTGATTTGTACTATGAGGTGCACAGGGTGAGGATAACAAATGTAGGTCAGTGGCGGGGAGCCATGGTGGAGGCGCCTGCATGTCTGGGATCCCAAAAAGTGCCTTGCATTTCAGAGGGCCAAGTTGACCTTGAGAGTATCCACTGAGCTCATGTATGATTACCAGGTGTGCATCATGTGACTTACTTGCGAAGAGAAGAGCGTTCTTATTTAGGGACCCATCAGTAACAAGACAATGGGCCATGTGGAAGGGGATTGACTTAAAAGTAACAATGACCAATCACTTGGCACATCCCATATGGAGTGAGTGGTATGTAGATAGAGTAGGGCCAATGAGCTGGGGGAATTAGTACTGTATATTGCTTGCATCATGTTCGAGGATAACTTCACATAAAAGGTGTTGCATTGCTTTGAACTAACCAGTGTGCTCCATGGCAGTTGAGAGAGAATGCCCCTACTGACATGTTAATTTGTATTTTTGTGAAGTAAAACCTTGTGATCCTTACAAGATGTGCACCAAACATTTTTCTTCAGAGGAATGTCAATTCCTGATGTGATTGCCGGTGGTCCACCCTACAGAATTTGGTGATCCCTGACGTGATCCCAGATTATCTGCAGAGAGGGAGGATTCCTACCCACACATCCGGAGGGGCTGGGCCCACCTGCAGCGACCTGTCCTTTTGTGCACAACCTGTAGTGGTTTACAGGAGCCGTGTTGCCAGAATTCCTGTCTGTTCTTTGGAGCAGGGTGCTGCTCCCGGATTGTGCAGGCCGTTGATAGGACCCCGTGATAGAGAAACTAGGAAGAACATGCAGATTTAAGTGCACCTTTTGTGGGCAAGAACAATGTGGTGTGGGGCAAGGGGGATAAGAGTGAGTGTTGAGTGTGAAAGGGTTAGATGATGCGGCGATTGAGGTGTGTGAGAGGTGATAGAAAAACCATGTGGCGGGTTTGGACTTTTATATTTTTTATTATATGCAGTAATGGAGAAAATAGAATTACAGGAGCCTTTGCTATGTTATGTTTTGCAAATCTATAGAGCGCACAAACGCCCGAAGCCACCATGGCACTAAGACGTGAGCAGGATAGCTTAATACCCGAATTAAAACACAAATGTTTTCAGTAGATGTCGAAGAGTAAGGTGGTCAACAGTCTAGCGCAGCGCAAGAGTAAGGGCGTTCGATGCGTTAGCGGCGGAAATCGAAAAAGGAACGTCCGCCAGTACACGTCAGTCTGAAACGAGGAACCACAGCAAGGAATGCGGACTGGGAACGGAGACACTGAGTGGGAGTATATTGGGGGAATTTATCCTTTGAGTTAGAGAAGAAGACAGAGCTGTGTCTTTTAAGGATTTTAAGGAAGTAACAAAGAAAGGTAGAGGCTCTGCATATTGAGTGGGCCTGGGATCTCCCCGTACGATATAAGGGGTGCGGTGAAACAAAACGTAGTCGTTTTTTTCATGTGTTTTTATACTGTATCAGTGCAGACTGAGCTGGGTCCAGCTTGGTGATGTAGAGTTTTTTATGGAGTTGTGCGAGGTGAGAGTGGTGGTGAGTGGTGTGAGATATTGGGAGAGTGTGTTAACTGGTATGAGATTTGAGGCGGGAGAGAATGATTGATGGGGAATGGGGTAATACTATTGAAAGGGAGCTGGGTGGGAAAGACGGGTGTTGCTGTGTGGGGCTTGACAGGGTTGGAGTAACGGAGGAATAGAAGTGACTCTGGTTTGGACCCCAGATAAAAGGAGTATTTTTTGCGGTTAAAACAAGTGATAACGAAAGGGGGAGGGGTGCTCAAAATGGCGCCCACTACCCCGTTACAGTTTGTGTTCTGCCCTAACATTGTATAAAGAGAAGATCTTGAAGTACCACAAACAGTGGGGGGCCGAGACAAAGGGAGGGCTGTTCCAATCGTGGCCCAAGCAAGGAACTAATAATGAGGAGTTCTTGGGTCACATGTATAAGTTCTTAGCCTCTAAATACAAGGGGGAAAAACTGAAGAATAGAAATGAAGTGTTAGAGTTGTGCATTGGTGGGATTATACAAATGGAACGGTGGGTTTCAGACACAATATCAAGGGTAGCCTCAGGGAGGGTATCAGCAGGGAAGATAGGTATTTTCAATACAGAGATGGGGAAGATTTGGAGGAATGGGGCCAAGTAGAGGATATACTGAACAGTGCTGGATATGTGGAAGGATGGGACATTTTAAGAGGGAGAGTGTAGAAGTAGATTGGGGGGGTATAATCAGATGCCCCTCTATGCTCCAGGAGTACCAGCCCCAGACCAGTTTCCCTACACCCCCAGCCCTGCTACAGTTCCGTATGGTGCCTCGCAATCATCGGCTTAAGTGGCTCCGCCTCCACAGTTTCCGCAGCTTCCAGCACCCAGCAGCCAAGAGGAGTATGCCACCCATCCTGCACCACCACAGCTGCCTCGAATACCCAACAGTAATGCAATCCCCAATTGTAACGTCACGCATTATCAAGGGGCAAGTGTGCTAGGGGGGCATCCTTTCATCTTCACAGGGACCAACACCTATCCAGATTAGGACAGCCCACAGAGAGCTCTTGCTTGCCCAGTCCTGTCAGTGACTGCCGGCCCAAAAGAGGAACCCTTGGTAGGGGGTGGAGATGTGCAGCAGATCCTTTTTTTTCATGGTGGCTACAGATGCCACCAAATCATACATTAAGGAGTGGCATTTTCCTTTGTCAGGTGAGATCAATTGGCCATCAAAGTGATGGGCAAGACAGTGCAGGCCCCATTGTTGTTTTCAGAAACCTCCCCCATCAGCCTGATGGACAGATGATGACAGATGTATTGACACAAAAGAGCATGATGGGCCATAAGCCCTTGGCCTATTATAGTGGAATGCTAGACACTGTAATGCAGGGACAATTCCGGTGTGAGCAAGTGTTCGCTACTGCAGCATTTGCCATAGAGAAGTCAACTACAATTACAATGGGGTGTTGAGTGAAGTTTTACATACAGCATGCGGTATCGGCCATTTTAGAGGGATCAAAATCCACGCTGACTACACAGCGAGCATCCGCCTACAGAGTTATACTGTCCATCCCAAATATCCACATAGTAAGGTGTAAAACTGTGAACCCAGCCACATTTCTGACAGAGATTGTTACAGATGATGATGACATAAATGACTGCGCAACTTATGAGGGACCAGATGATGGCACACTAAAAGTGCAAGATTATGTCCTTTGACGACGCAGAAGTGTTCTTCGTTGACGGGTCAGCAGCTATTGACCAGGAGACAGGCAGGTGGCACACAGGGGCAGCAGTGGTTTGCTTGGTGGATGGGGAAATGGAACACTAGTGCACAAAAGGTTACTGATGCACTACTCCGCCCAAAAGGCCAAACTCATTGCCTTAATTGAGACGTTGGAAGCGTCACATGGGTGTCGAGTAACTATCTTTTCCGACTCGGCATACGTCACCACTACAGTGCATTTGGGGTTAGCCCGATGGAAAAGGAGGGATTTAGAAGAGCAGATGGGTCCTCTTTACAACATGTGGGTTTGCTGAACAGGTTCATTCATGCCCTATCGCGGCCCAACTTAGTAGCAGTGGTGAAATGCGCCGCCCACAATAATAACACATGAAGTTTCTCTCGTAAACGCTGCAGCAGATGCAGCAGAAGCATATGCAGCATGTCTCCCCATACCAGAAATTGTAAAATACCTTGAGGTTGCAAACATGCAAGTACAATTACCAGCCCCTTATACATCCCTGCCACTAAGTGAAATAATTGAATTTCAGGACAGGGCCCCGTCGGAAGCAAAGGTGCTGTGGGTGAAAAGAAAGTTTGTTCAATCCCCAACGGACATGATGTGGAGACAGGGGGCTACAGGTAAAGTTGTGTTGCCCCATGAGCTGGTGATAAATGCATTCGAGCACCTACACTTTCCTTCACGTGTGTTGAAGCAGCACATTGCAGCTGACATACAGGAGGAGTGGTATGTGGCGAACAGAACAGGAATTGCTTAATTTTGTTGTATCCAGTTGTACTATCTGTCAGAGTTATAAAACAGGGCAAACACTGCAGACATTAGGAGGTATGTTGCCTCACCCTAGTGGGCCGTTCCGCACGCCTATGCCGACATGGGAGAATGGGGTAACACATTCAGATACTTAATAGTAGTGGTGTGCCCCTTCTGCCGTCGGGTTGAGGCTGGTCCATGTTCACATCCAGATGCCAAAAGCGCTGCCAATTTCTTGTACGAGAACTGTTTCCCCGTGACCCTTTTCAGTATGCAAACCCAGCCCTGCAAGGATTACCATTTGTCCCCAAACACAATTGTGATGGGGATGCATATGGCCACGCCAGTGACTCCAATTATGAATGCATCTGATGAATCCGTCTTGGGGGCTTATTTCTCAACAGATAGCACCACGGTGAACAGAAAAAGATACCAGTGCTGCGCCTGATTCTGTGAGCTCACCACCTCTCCAATTGGCACCTGGGAATCGAGTATGTGTTCGCAACTTTGTCTGCAGCTGGTGTGAGCCCAGATATAACGGTCCATTTACAGTCATGTAAAACACTCCCTTTGCGGTCAAAGTGAAGGAATTGCAATATTGCGTGCACTTTTCGGATGTTCAAAGGGCCCCTCATATCACACCTCCGGAACCTCAAAGAATACACTAAAATTCAGGATCACCTGCTTCTTAACTGTCTAAAAAGTAAAGATTCTTTTGATGGTTACAATGCACAGTAATGTGTACATAATATGTTCTCTTTTATGGGGTTGACATTTTTTGTTCTAGTAGTACACATATAGCGTGGATATTTATTGTGTTAAAAAGTGAGGTTTGATAGATATATTTAGTTGTGTCGTGCTTCGTGCAACATATCCACCTCAGCGCTGCAACGTCAACTCAGTGCGCTCAAAAAGATACAAAACTCATTTATCCTCCTTTTCGGAGTGTTAGCTGCTAAAGAGACAATATGCAAAAATATTTGCTGCCTGGTTTGATAGTTTTTCTAATACAATAATATGCCTATACAATGCTTTTCTAAAGGCAACCTACATTTCAGGTTTCATCAAGAGTCTGCTCTCCTTCTGTCACTGGACACTATATGTACTAACATGGTCGTGTTTTGGAGTTGTTATCGCAGTTAGCATGTATATAAGGAGCAATGTTATATGGCTGAGGCATAGAAAGGGGGTGTTTTAGGGGTGGATGTGTGAACAGGGGAGGGAACATACTTGGGGAAGAAAATATCCAAACTGCTAACTACTCAAATGGGTTGATGGGTGGGCAGAAAATACAAGCGCAGCTACATTGCTGTGGTCACCCACCGCAGCACACCGCAACCAGACCTCTGAGATCTGCCCATGTACACACATTGGGCCTCATTACAAGTAGGGCGGTAATGGTTAACGGTCACCGGTAACGAGACTGGTGCCGTTAAACCCTTACTGCCCTACTACGAGTTCCCTTTGCGGGTCCTTCCTTAACGCCTGCTTTACGGTACCGTTCTTAGCGCCTTGCCCATTCCCACTGAGCCCTATGGGGGCTCAAATGGGAATGGGGAAGGGCCCTGGTGAATGGGGAATTACCGGTCCCGCCAACCTGGGAATGGACCGGTAATTTCTCCATTCACCAGGGCGGAATCGGAACGAGTTTGGAGGCAGCCATGCCGCAAATAGCGGCGTGGTTACCTCCAAACTCGGAATGAAGCCCATTGTCTATTCCCAGCTACAAGCTGCAGACAGCCGGAGGATCGAGCTTCCCAGTCCTTGAGGCTAAGCTATTGAACTCCTTACCCAATTCACTCAGAACAGTTCCTTCCATCCACGCTTTTAAAAACAAAACTAAAATGTGGCTCCATGAACTTAATGCTTTGCCCGCTTCGCCTTAATCCACGCAGGCACCCTTCTCTGTAAGGTGCTACCTGCTCGGGCACCTCCTCATCTTGCCCTCCCTACTGTATCCTGATTCTCATATCGCTTGGGCATTTGCTATATCATGTTATATTTATTGTATACTGTGGTACCTGTCTATTCTCTCCTGATGTAATGCTTTGAATGTCTGTAACCTTTTTTTCTGTAACCAATGCCTTCAAATCATGCACCCAGATGCCCCAGGGCAAGGTGCGCATTACAAACAACCAAATACAAATACAAATAAAGAGGGAGGTGTGTGATGAATACAGAGGACTTGAATTAGATACTGTGGCAGATGTGCACCGTCCAGAATTCAATAATGTGTCTTCTTTTTCGTTCTGCCCCTCTTGCTCTCTCCTGTGGTGTCCCTCAGGGTTCTGCCCTGTCCCCTACACTGTTTAATGTGTATTTTCAGCCCTTGGTCAAACACGTCCATGCCCATGGCTTCTCCTGCTACTTGTATGCTGATGAAATGCAGCTCATTGTCCGTATTTATCTTCATCAACAGGAGGCTGCGTCTCACCAGCGAGGATGCCTGCAAGGGTGGATAGGTGAATGAGTGAGGATTGGCTGAGGCTGAACAGGGACAAGATGTAGGTTTTGGCGGTCGGTCCCCCTTCTGCTGCCTCTCTGTGGACTTCAGATTTCTGGCCTGTCCCTCTTGGTGCACTTCCTTCCCCTGTTCTTGTAGTAAGGGACCTCAGTGTCAAACTTTGTATGTCGCTCTCTCTTGATGCTCAGGTGGCAACTGTCTGCCAGGCCAGGCACTTTAAATTGAAAGTGCTATGAAAGGTTCTTCCTTTTCTTCCTCCTGGGCTTAATGTGCCTGTGGGCACTTCTCTTGTGTTGATTTGAGTAGATAACTGTAATTCGCTCTACCTAGCACAGCCACCCTACCTCTTGCGCCGACTTCAGCTGCTCCAGAACCCGGCAGCTCATGTTGTGTCGCCCAGTTCCCTTTCTTTTCTCACATTTCATTAAAGCGAAAAGTGGACCAGTGGATCAGGATGGCACAAGTCGTTCAAAAAATAGAAATTTTAATCAATAATTCATCATATCAACATATAAGAAACGTGATTTTGTCTATAAATTGGGAGAATAGTTTAAATGAGTGCATACAGTTATATGTTGATATGATGAATTATTGATTAAAATTTGTATTTTTTGAACGACTTGTCATCCTAATCTACTGGTCCACTTTTCACTTTAATATTATATATCTTACCTGAAGGACCAGGGATTTGATTGCAGGTAAACCCCTTTATTTACAATTTCTTCTCACATTTCTCCCGTTCTTCGCCAGTTTCACTGACTCTCCATTGAAAAACAAGTTCAATTTAAATCTTTATGCCTGGTTCACTAAGTATTCTATGGACTTGGAGCCGAATATCTACAGCAGAAATTCCGGCCCTATGTTCTGAGCCAGGTTCTGCGCTCTCAGTTTATTGCTGTCATTGCAGTGCCAAGGATTTGGCTGTCCTACGTCGAGTGCTGCACTTTCTCTTTTGTGGGTGCTAAGCTTTGGAACTGGATGTGTACGTTTTGGCTGTGGAACAATTGTTCATGACAGAGGTGAATTTGGCGGCAAAGCCCCCACACACATACTCCACCCACCCCAACTTATTTATTTATTCATATATTTATTTATTATTACGTTTGTAAAGCACGCCTAAACCTCAGGCATTTGGGCGCTCGTGCTTAAGAAAATGGTTGCAGCCAGTTATGTAGTCCATTACAGGTCTCGAGCTTCAGGTAAATGGTTACATCCGGTTACATTTCATACTTAGTCAAATACTGAATAGAGTTACAGTTGCGGTTCATAACAGATCTTTTGCTTAGGGAGATGGTTACATCCAATTACTTTTCAATTTTAATCAATTACTAAGTGCAGTTGCAATCAGGTCTAGTGTTGAAGGAAATTGTTTCGTCCAGTTACTCTTCATGCTTAGTCAAATATGTAGAGCAGTTGCAGTTGCCATTGTGCTATGGATACGTTTCAGCTTAGACCGAGTCGAACAGTTAACATATTGCATACATCTTTTTGACTTCCTTAGATGGGCCTGGCCTGAGGGGGCTAGGAAGGTGTTTAGTGTTCAGTGGCGGACTATGGGTAATTTTTGATATCTTGATTGAAGAGCCAAGTTTGGAGTTTTTTACGGAAAGACCAGAGTGAAAGGTCCGTCCACTCCGGGGACATGGCATTCCAGTAGTTGGCTGCGATAACAGGGAGGCTGGATCCTCCTGCTTTTTGATGTTTGGATCTCTGTGGGGTTAGCTGCCCCAAATAGGCAGATCTGGTTGGTCTGGTTGGTTGGGCTTTGGATATTTGGTTGGACAGGTAGCCGGGGGCGTTGTTAGAAAGGCATTTGTGAGTGAGTGGGAGTATTTTGAATTTAATGCTGTCTCTGACTGGGAGCCAATGGATTTTTCTTCTGGGTGAGGTTGCATGATCTGATTTGGGGATGCTGAGTGCTGCTTTAATTCCATTGTTCTGGACCAAGGACCGACACCCATATTGTCTAACATGTCAAAAAGCGGTTTTGTGAACGCCTTGTATAGCGTGGGTGAAACACATGATCCTTGTGGGACTATGCATGTGACTGGGGTGGGTGGTGCCGCTGCTGTGGGTGAGAAGACTCTCATTGATCGACTAGAGAGGAAGGATTCAATCCAGCTTATGGCATTATTCGAGAAGTGGGCATCTGTAGCTAGGTGGCGGCATAGGATGTTGTGATTCACCAACCCGAAGGCTGCCGAGAGGTCTAATAAGAGGAGGATGTCTTGGTCCCCTCTATCTCTGATTTGATCCATTTGGATTTTAAGGTACAGCAAGGCTGTTTCAGTGCCATGACTGGGTCTGAAACCTGTTTGGCGGAGGCCGAGTAGGTTATGCTTTTGGAGGTAGTTCTGGATTTGTACATAGGCCACTATGTCTAATATTTTTAGTAAAAGGGAACTGTGGTAATGGGCCTTTAGTTGGTTGGCACATTTGGATCTAGAGTGGGTTTCCTCAGTAAGAGAAGAACCCACGCTTCCTTCAAGTTTTCAAGCACTTTTTTAGAGGCAAAGGAGTTGTTAATTAATGATGTGATGAACGGGGCTAAATTGTTAGCGCATTCTTCGATCAGCGTGGCTGGGAAAATGTCACCTTGACATTTAGATGGTTTGAGGCCATTTATGATTTTGATAGTCTCATCTACGGTAATAGGGGAGAGTGGTTTCATCGCGGTAATAGGGGAGAGTGGTTTGGGTGGGTGGTGAGGCTAGCTTTCGTTTTTTTTAGATTAATAATATATGTTGTAGGGTTGCAAATTTGTCCATGTGTGCTTTTTGTATGCTTTCTCACCAAGCCTGGTCTTTGATGCAGTGGTCAGGAGTCTGAGAGGGTGATTCTAGTTCCCGAAGCACAGAAAAAAGCTCGAGTTGGCATTCTCGATGCGCATGTTGTTTTCGTTGCTCCTAGCTTGGAGGGTGGGTTCTTTATATTCTAAGGCTAGGGTGGTGAATTGAAGTTTATTATTGTGACTCAGGTTTGTTTTCCTGTTGCTTTCTGCATTTCGTTTTCTGTTGCGCAGGTCTTTAAGATCTGGAGTGAACAGGTGATTGATGTGAGCTTTGGCTTTGCAAGTGCCAATGGGGGGCAATGTATTAATGGCTGCCTCCATGGTCTGGTTGTAGATGGCTACCAGGGATGTGGGTTAGTGGTCTCCTCATTATGTGCTGTTAGCATTGAGAGTAAAGGCAGCATATTAGCTGGTGTGATGTTGCGGTGGTTGCGAGCTGGACTTGGAGTTGCAGTGATGGTAGGTGAATCTGACAGTGTGGATGTGTTGATGGTGAATGGTGTTGTGTTGTGGTCTGACCAAGGGCAGGGGTCATTGTTGAAGATCTCTGTGGTACAGTTATGGTCAGCAAGCCAATATAGAGTGTGGCCTTCGGCATGGGTGGGCCTGTAGTGCGAAGGGTAAATCCTTGCACTTCAATGGTGTTAGAGAGAGCTGTGGCTTGGGTGTCAGTGCTGCTCTGCAATCTGGCGTTGATTAGGGCTCCTTTGATAGGAGGGAGCATATCTTTCGCTTGGGGCCTGTTAGGTGACCTGTCTGCTTTAGTTATGATGGGATGGGTGTCCTTATACTGGTGTGAGTTCCTAGAGTAAGGAGTGATTTCCGTTTTGTCACTGAGTCTTTCATTTCTCTGTTGGATGGTGGGAACGATGGTTGTTTTGATAGGCGGTGTGTCTACTGGGATGGCAGGTGTTATGTTGATCTGGGTTATGCATTGCTGGATAGACACTAGCCCGCTATGTTTATACCACTATTCTACACAGTTCTACTCAGAACTGTCCTCTACTTGACCACCCTTCACAATATGAACTTATCCCAACCACAGAACCAGCTACCTCACGGAAGTGTATCGTTCGAGCAAGACAACATGGCCACTAAACCTTGCAGCCTCCAACAGCGAAACCTAAGACTCTGCGCCAGACCGCCAGACTCCCAAGAATTTATGACCCTCTATCCAATGCTCAATCCGCCCCAAACCACAATAGGCACTCTATGCATACCACCAACACGCCTCCACACACAGATAATATTGGCCAACACCGACTACAACTCAACAGTCGAACTGGAATAAATGGTGTCTTAATAAACGCCCGTTCTATGGTAGCCAATGCCACTGAAATAGCAGACTTAATCCAAAATGAGAGCCTAGATATCCTAGCCATCATGGAATCCTGGCTCCATCCCGCAGCAGGACCAGCCATCATGCTAGCTATCCCAGACAATTACACTCTTATATGCACGGATTGCACCACGTCTAGAGGTGGTGGCCTTGCTATAATTGTCAAAAATAATCTAGCCCTAAGACTCTCCTCACCCAATAATACCAACTCCTGTGAATCCCTCACAGCCAAACTTACCATTGCTAACAATCAAACCATCAGCATCCACTTGATATACCGACCACCAGGCCCCCTAGGCTCCTTTAAGGAAGACCTCATGAACCGATTATCTGACAACTTAAAAAACTCTACTCAATGTCTCATCCTGGGCGACTTCAACCTCGGATTCAATGACCTAAGTGACCCCAATGCCCTACAAATCAACAGCACCCTTGAGGAATTAGGATTTAACCAAAAGATTACAGAATCCACACATATCAAAGGAAGGACTCTCGAATGGATTGCCGAACATAACTGCCCAACTACCATCACCTCCATAATGCCTCAGTTATGGTCCGACCACCACATGGTATCCTTCACCTTAGAAGCCTCCACACCCATAAACAACAGCATCCTAGCTCCCACCCCACCTACCAGAAACAAAAAAAATATTACCCCTGAAAATCTTATCCCCCTCATTCTCCCCACCCTAAACTCCATAACAGATCAGTCCGACCCTGACTACATGGTAGAAAAGTACAATGAAGTGATGCTTGCCTCTCTGGACGCTATCGCACCACTGAAAATTAGGAAGAGCAAACCCCGCCAACACCTAAATACTTGGTTCACACCCCTACTGAAAGACATTAGACAAAAGAAATGCCTAAGCGAAAAAACGTGGAGATCAGACCCCTCAGACATCAACAAAAACAACTTGCTGAAATTAGCTACCCTCTACAAAAAAGAAATCATCCTGGCGAAACAAACATCCTACAACACCCGTATCACCCTAGCCAAATCCAACACCAAAGAATTGTTCGCCATCCTAAAGGAAGTAGAATCCCCCTTCCAAACCCCTGACTCCTGCCTCAAGGATAAGAACTGGTGCACAGGCATACAAAATGCCCTTGCCAACAAAATAACAATGCTTCAGACAAAGATAAATAACAAAAAAGCCTCCATAACTGGCCCAAATAATGTCAGCATAGGCACCCCATCCAAGCGACTACTAACCCATTACCAACTCTGAAATCCACTCCTTCTCTACCCACACTGGACATCCCTGCCTTCTACTTTCGCAAAGTCTCCACCAAAAAAGTCGAGAAAGTCATCCTCACTCTCAAACCCTCTAACTGCCAGGGCGACCCATGTCCAGCCCAAATCATAAAACATGCCGCCCGTGAACTCTCCCCCTTCATTACTAAACTTATAAATGCCTCTTTCCCATCAAGTACCATACCTAGCAATCTGAAACAGTCCTGGGTCCTCCCCCTCCTCAAAAAACAAACTCTGGACCCCTCCATCCAAACCAATTACAGCCCCATAACCACTGTGCCGTTCCTACTGAAAATCTTAGATAAAGTGGCTTATTTACAAATTCAGCACCACCTGGAACTAAACCACCTCCTAGGAGTTTGACAGTCCGGCTTCAGACCACAGCATGGTACCGAGACTGCACTCCTAGACCTTAAGGCACAAATAGACACACTAAGAGATAAAGGTACAACTTCACTCCTACTACTCCTTGACCTCTCGGCCGCATTCGATCTGGTAGACCATGCAATACTCTGCAAACACCTGGTCGCGGCAGCCTGCTTTTCCCATGAAGCAGTCGCATGGATCCAGTCCTTCCTAAATAACAGGACAATGCGAGTTTTCTCACCTCTAGAAGCTGCAGACCCCGCTCCTATTTCATGCGGCGCACCCCAAGGTTCATGTGTATCTCCTAACCTCTACAACATTTTCACAAAGCCCCTTTCCGATGATCTAGATGGTCTAGGTATCACCTACACGAACTATGCAGATGATACACAGATCTTCATCCCGTTGACGGGAGATTATGGAAAGGATTTGGCCTTTGTGAATAGAATCTACCTCATCATCCAGGCATGGATGGCCTCCCACGGACTATGCCTGAATGATGACAAAACTGAACTCCTCATTCTAGGCACCTCCTCTAACATCAAAAATCTAGGCCCCAACTATGACTCCTTCATAATTGACAACAATATCATTACTGTGGCGAAAGTAGTCAAAACACTCGGCTTCTACATAGACTCCACGCTCACCTCTGGCAAACAAGTGAGTGCCATGGCCTCAGCCACCTCCTACACCTGCAAATTAATTAGAGCAGCCAAACCTTTCCTTTCACCTAATAACTGCGTCACCCTAGCAAGGGCACTAATCCTATCGAAGCTAGACTATTGCAACACCCTCTACATAAGTAATAACAAACACATCACTGCCAAAATACAGACACTTCAAAACAATGCCTTGAGAGCCGCACTATACTTCCCTTAAAACGCCCACATATCAGACCTTAGGAGATCTACTAACTGTCTCTCCACAAAAGACAAAATCCTCCTTAAAACTGCATCTCTTACACATAAATGTCTCAACCACGCAGCCCCACAATACCTCATAGACAGATTCTCCAGACAAACAGCCTCTCGCCCCCTAAGAAAAGCTAACTCCAACCTCCTGTTAGTACCCAGATTCAAACTCACTAAATCTGGTGGGAGCAGCTTCGCTGTTAAAGCAGCACAATATTGGAACACTCTTCCCCCTGCTCTAAGGGAAGATCTCCCCTACCGGCAATTCAGATCTAATCTGATTCAATGGCTAAAAGAACATGATACCTAACCTCATGGTCGATTAGAACTACCTCCCCCCACTGACACCTGGTATCTTATGTATACTTTGTATATCTGTCTTGCTTTATTTATATGCCACACATGCACACTTGTAAATTTACTGTATATACATATGCGATTCTCTGACTACATATGCATACAGCCTTGTAACCGTAGCTGTACCTCCATGTTTTAATATGTAACCTGTAACCTAAGCTGAACAACCCTCTTTTTGCCTTCGTGCCCGAATACCCTTGGGTCTGGTGCGCTATACAAATAAATAAACAAACAAACAAACATTTACATGTTGTGTTGGTTGGGGCACAGCAGTGCAGCTCATTTCAGAGGCAGTAAGTATGTCAGGCAACGTTAAACAGTGCACCTCATTTCAGAGACAGTAGGCATAGCAGGCAGCGTTAAACAATACCTTTTCGCCGTTTGTGCAAGTTGTGACCCTGCAGCGTCAGATCTGTCCCTCCTACGTGGGTCGGATCTGACGCCACAGGGTCAGCTTTTCTTTTTCTTGGTCCCCTGCCTCAAGACCTCTGGAAGCGGGGGACTCCCCTGCTACCCCCAAAGGCAATCACTACCAAACATGGGGAGCGGGGGACACCCCTGCAACCCCTGCTCCCCATGTTTGGTAGTGATTGCCCAAGTAGGTCGTTTCTAAACGACCAAATGGTACTGGCCAAATTTGGCCTGTTGTACCATATGGTCAGTTAGAAACGACCAATTTGGGTAATACCTTGGAACTCACTCCCTGTGGAGTTGCGGGGTATAGAGCACCATATGACTTTTCGCTGTGCCCTTAAGACATTTCTTTTTTAATGAATTCCTTGCTGGTTTTAGCACCATGGTTCCTCCGGGTGTACGAGCGCTCCATAAATAATCAATCATAGGCACATGAGCTCAGTGGAGAAACAGAGAGCAAATGGAAGATACTAATACTACTCCTTGATACCCCACGCGTCGGGAGCTCCCAAAATGTTAGTACCCAGAAGATGCAATCTCTAGAAGTTCAGAGCTTAGTCCATCTAGCGCTAGGCCAGGTTTTCAGCCTGTTCCAGGGGCACAGAGTACAACTTGTGGGTATGGACAGAGATGAAGCAAAATGCGCCAAGAACGCCAAAGACCCATAGTGCAAATCATGCCCATTCTTGAAGGTGTACTATTAATATCAGATAGAAGGCAAGAAGCAGTAGTAAGTTACCAGGAAACTGCTGTGGTTCGATGAAGGGATTTGGGACGTCAATAACAAATGCACCACATTATGGAACATGTATATCCCAAAGATAACGTGGATTGAAACTAGAGAAATCCCTGTGAAAGTGCAAGTAGTACGAGAATATAAACTGTGTTTCCAAGGCTGCAGCAGTGTCCCTTTGGGGACCGACAATAAGTGCAACAAGACTCTGTACATTCCAGGCATATACAAAAGCACCGCAGCATTAATGGACGTGTACTAGGTGTGCGGACAGCAGGCGTACTTGCACCTCCCACCATCATGGAGGGGTGTATGCTCATTGGCAACACTGCATTCAGTAAAACTTGTAGTGCCTGGGGTACACCTTACAATACCACTGGATCTTGTTGCAGCACAGCCAAGAGAACCCTGATCCCAGTCATTACAGATGCAGAGAAAGAAACGGTCACTGCAAAGACAGAAGAGGCTATCTAATTATCTATCTGAAGATTCCTCCAAGTTACTGAAAGAAATACCAAACAAGTATCGGCTCTTCAGCAAGACAGAAGTGTTTTTTGCATCCCTTCTATTGCCTAGGGCTCAGACTGCAGCAACATTAAAATGGCTTCAGATCGTACGATGGGAAATGATCCAGTTGGCCAATGATATGGAACCGGGATTGAACGCGATCAAAAGCGAGATGCAGGCTATCGGGCTGATGACCCTCCAGTACCAATATGTGTTGGATCTATTAACAGCCATGGAGAGGGTGGTCTGGAAAACAATTGAACTGTCTTGCTGCACTTACACACCCCCAAACGATGCAGAAAATAAGTCCCTATCACACATAATAGGAGTCCTACGCAGATTAAAGACTGCCATGGAGAGTGAAGGTGGAATGGAAACAGATCATTAGTTTAATGCCATGTTCTCTTGGGCGCCATCTTGGATGGGAGCGCTGGTGAAGATCTTGGTCCCTATCATGGTACTCCTGCTGGTTATGATCTGCACGTGCCAGATTATCCTTCCATGCTGCATGAAACAATCCCAAATAGCAAAATGGTGATGGTTTCAGTTGGGGCAAGCAGTGCACCTTGTGGTACAAAAGATGGGCAGGCTCAAGCAGATGATCCTGCTAAACACGGGTTTGTGAGGTTTAAGAGACTTATAGATCCCCCAGAGACTGTGAGCACACCCTCACCAGATCCAGAAAATTATACAGAACACTGGGTTGAGTTATCAGGTGATGGAGGGTGTATTTATCTTACATGTACCCCAGAACAATATGCCCATGCGGGTGAAAGTTTGCGCAATGTGGGTAGGGTCTGGGTATCAAAAGAAGGAGCTTGGAGGACACAAGAAGCAGCAAGACTGGCAGCAGAGTTAGTACGTTTAGGATTGACTAAAGTGGGGAATGTTGGGATGCATATTCAAGTCCACTGTCCCCCATCCCCTCCAAATGATTCTGGTTGAGGAAAATGTATTAGGAATACATGTTAATGTAGAAGTGGGTCTGTAGGGGGGACAGAATGTCATAGTTCATCGTAATGGCAGGTAGGAGAGCCAGCTCAGCACATAACAAAAAGCACTGAACTAATGCCATTTTGAGAATGAGGCCCAGAAAGGCCAGGCCCCACCATTAGCGATCGCTATCCTGGTATTTCAGCACCAATACACTTTCCCATTCCCAGCTCAGGCGGCAGACAGAAAGGCCTTCACATCGAATAGATACAACTATATCATTGTCTCACGCGGCAGGTCTATGCAAATAGAAAGGAATGTAAATAGCCAAGCACAAGCAGTGCTGCGCTTGTCCCTGAAGGACGATCTTTGGAGAGCCAGGGCAGAGGTCCTCAGCTGCTAAAACAACTCCATTCAGATTTAGGGTCCTAGTGCCCCCATGATACCGGTCACTTTATTTGAACTACCAGATGCCCACCATTAGAACTTTTAAATCCTACACAAGGTGACTGATTAGTGTGGTCCTGACAGATCCCAGGTAAAGGTTCAGGGAGGGCGCTGCTGCCAAGGGGGGAGCACAGAGCCGGATATCTTGTGATTTGTACTACGAGATGCACAGGGTGAGCAAAACAAATCTAGGTCAGTGCCGGGGAGGTGGGGGTGCCTGCCTGTTTGGGATCCAAAAAAGCACCTTGTATTTCAGAGGGCCAAGTTGACCTCGAGAGTATCTACTGAGCTCATGTATGATTGATTACCTGGTGTGCATCAAGTGACTTGCTCGCGAAGAGAAGAGCATTCTTAAGTAGGGATCCCATCACATTCCTGGGACCCATCAGTAACAAGACCAGGGGCCACGTGGAAGGGGATTGACTTAAAAGTATTAATGACCAATCACTTGGCATCTCATATAGAGCAAGTGGTATGTACATAGGGGAGGGCCATTATGCTGGGGAATTAGCACTGTATATTGCTTGCATCATGTATGACGATCTCTTCATTTAAAAGGTGTTGCATTGGTTTGAACTAACCAGTGCGCTCCATGGAAGTTGGGAGAGAATGCATATACATAATGGATACATAATGAAAGGCGAATCAGTGATGAACCCACATACGGGGGAGACAATTAGACTCAATAGTTTTGCAACATGTGACTCCCACAATGTGATTTATGCTATAAAGTGCCCGTGTGGTTTATACTATGTGGCCCAAACTCTCAGGGTGGCTAAAACTAGATGGAATAAACACAGGTCCTGCATAAGGAACAATAATCCCAATTCAGCTGTGGCCAGACATTGGCATGATAGAAAACACAACCTAGCTCAGATTCGATTTGTTATTTTGGAGGTGGTAGAGAAAAGAGATCTCCACGAAAATTTCCAGAAAAGGATGGACCAAAGAGAAACCTTCTGGATTGATCGATTGAGCTCCTTGGCACCGAGGGGGCTCAACGAAGAAATTAACTTTATGTGCTTTTTATAATGTTTGGTTCAATGAAAGGCTTGATTGTTGCAATTTACATAACACAATAGCGTTCTGGATATCTGTTATATGTGAAGCTATTGGTTTAATTTACACAACTAGGAGCTTTGGGTGCTCTACCCCGATGTTTTTTGGCTTAATAGAAATTGTTTGTGATAAACACTTAACAACAGTGAATTCTGCACAACACATGCACATTATTACAAGCTAATCTTTTTGAATCCTAACTATCAGTTACACTGAGTACTGCAGACACTAGTGTATTTGCAGCTGCTCTTTCACGCTCGGGGAGCATATAGATTCCAGGAACAAGCGTCTGCAATCACTTGGTCTCCATGGAGAAATCCCCGCCCCTGGGCTCGCGCCCAGTGGTTGGGCGCGAGGCGTACGTGCTCCAGCTGGACCGCGACGCCTCGTACCGTCTCCATGGAGACCAATAAAAGGAAACTGAAGCCGGCGCAAGCATGCTAGACAGCGGCTCACTTGGCTTCCACAGCACGCGTGAACAAGTCCTACGGTAAGAGCGGCTACCTAAAAGGAACCTCTGCATTTTTTAGTGAAACCAACAGTCCGGTGACATTTCGTATTTCTGTCCACAGATACTTCTGTGTACATGCTCGTACACATGTAAGAGAATAGCATAACCCAGGTAGGACCTGCATTTATATGTAATTCTATCTACAAAGACAGAATTTACCGGCTTGTCAGCTAACTAAAATGTGCTTTTATTTTGTTTTCTTTCCACTGTGGTACGCATGGATTGTTTCTACACACAATATGGTATGTGTTTTTGTATCGGTTCTACTTAAATGAAATGGTTTGTTAATCTGCCAATTATGAACAAATATATTAATGGAATATTAGTTATGTGGTACTAAAAATTGCCTTAATACTGCCCTGAAGAAGGATAATCCGAAATGCATTGGCACTTATGTATTATGGGCAACTCAAGATGAAAACTCAATTTATGATTTTCAGGATTACGCGACTCTAAAAAATTTACAGGATTGTGAATTAAACATATCCAGTTACAAAATATACACTTTTGAATTGATTTATTATAGCCCAAACAAACCTTTTTAGCGAAGCTTCCTTTTCCTTAATTGGTAGCAACCTTATGGGGCAAACTGAGAAGCGCCATTCCTAACAAGGTATAATTACTTTGTTTTTTGGATTTTCTAAGTTTGGATAGGTCCTTGTGCTACGGGACCGTTATGGACTGGCAGCTCCAGGCAAAAGTATTTTGAATGTAAAAGTATACTCATCTACAGCATTTGATTACCAAAGGATTAAATAAAAGTAGTGCCCTCCTCTCCATCTACATATTCATGCCTGAAAACCAAGACATGTTTCATTATAGACTGCTATCCCAATAGACTCAACAGGACAGGAAGTCCTCTGCTAAGCTTCTTGTGGACTGGAATTTATTTTGGTAGCCAGCCATGTGAGATGGGGGGATTCCATGGTCAGAACGGTTTTCAAAACCAAGAATATAGGAATATATGCAAAGCTCCCATGTTAGACTGACCTAAGATGGAAGAATGCTGGACTCACCCGCATGCCTCGTCCCAATTGCAGATTGACTGAGGTGGGTTCTGCACATATGTAGGCCCCATACTTTGTACAAATGAGCTCAGCACAACCTGCAAATCATGACATCCAACTCCAAACCCCATGCATGCCACCCTTTTCAGCCAAGCAGTGGAGCAACCAAGTCCCTCCTCCATCAGCATCGACCACCAATCCATCGTCGCCCTCCTCTGCCCTCAGGAATCTTACAGGCTTTTGCAGCCAGCAAGACGACACTGATAGCGGGGACAGATAAAATGGCTGCCGTTCAGGCCATGGAAGGTTCTTTCGGCACAGAAAAAAAAAGAAACGAGGATCCCACAACGCCTATCATGACATCCCCGCCTTTCCTGTTCCTTCCCTGTGAATACAAACTCATATTATCATGATGATAGAGGTAAGCACATCATCACACTCCTGGCATTTCTTTGACTACTTTGAAGCTGATTCTCTTCAATAACTTGTGGCACTTAGGGTACAATAAATTCACTTTATTAGGACATATTTATATTCCCAAAGAGTGAACTTATATGTGAATAAGACTATGCCACACCCCAAGTCCCGGAACCACACGCAGATATTTTTTGTTACCCTAACATTGGGGACGCAGAGTAACTGGAGGTGCTTACTCAAAATGTTAATCCTACTTTGTGCCCCTGGCCCTGGTGAGTCATCCTTTCCACGACCGCCCCATCTGGCATAACTAGACTGTTCCTCTGAGTATCTCGCTTTAGTGTTTGGATATAGTTGAGGGCTGTCGTGGGTGTACTCCTCTGTGATACGCGCAAACTTCCCTTACCACCTCACAGCTACACCCAAAACTTCTTTTGGAGTACTCGCGACAGGTTTTTAATATGACATTGCCTCAGAATTTTTTGAACGTCCTCAAAGGGCCTGTGTATGTTTGTATTATTGGCATGTAGTCTGGAAATGTGGGTATTTAGGCAGAGCCAAGCGTTATTTAGCTATCTATAAAATGAAAACTCACCGTCAGGGGAGTTGCTAGGTCTGGAAAAGACCCGGGGCTACACTGATGTTGGAACTGTTGGGACTGGGGGCTAGCTAGTCTTTTGGCTGTAGCTCCTGAGATTCTATCCGGGGCTACAACCAAAAGATCAGGGGCTATAGCCCCCTTAGCCCCCCCTTAGCAACGCCCCTGCTCACCGTGGTTAAGCGGCCTCACAAAGACTGCCATGGCGGAGTTTATGCTGGGAGTTTCTGGACCAGTGCTCGAGGTGCCTTCACAGCTTCTCTGATATGACTGGTTATTTATAACGCGCTTTAGGCTGAGTAGTGTGGGCTCCCTTTGCTCCTGCTACCTGACCCCTCCCTGAGCAATAACATAGCCGACCAATTTTGTTTGTGGAAAAACCATAGGCCGTAGGCAATTTATTTTCTTGCAGAAAATACATAACACAACATATATCACATCATTTGCTTTTGGGCACATTGTGTCCAGTTTGGGGAAGCCCAAGGCTTCTCCTCCCAAGGCTTTGTTACCCTTGGGCATCCGTTCCTGGGCACATGCCGCCTATGACTTCCTTGGACTGTGTACCGGAAGAAAGTACTCGGCGTTCCGGCTCCTGCCTGCTTCCTCCTTCTTTCGTTCTCTTTGTAGGATGGGTTGGGTGGTAAACGTTTTTTCTTCCCCTTTTCCAGGCCCTAGGAGCTTACCCGAGAGAGTTGAGCTCCTTACCTGGTTTGTGCCTGATCCCTTCTCTTGGGGTTAATTATACCCCCTAAACCCCTTTGTTCTTACCTTGGGGCCCGGGCTTCCCCCAGCCCCCTGCTGTTACCCCTCACACTTTTCCCAGGTGCCATTTCCTGGGCTTCCTTGGCCTTTTGTGTTGTGAGCGCCATTTGGCCGCCCCTCCCCACGGCTTTCATGCCGTTTCCCCTCCACCCCGCGCCTAAACTCCCAGGCCCTTTATCGTGCCGTCTTTCTGACGGCCCGGGGCCTGGGGCATAGGCTGAGTAGTGTGGGCTCCCTTTGCTCCTGCTACCTGACCCCTCTCTGAGCAATTGAGCAATAACATAGCCGACCAATTTTGTTTGTGGAAAAATCATAGGCCCTAGGCAATTTATTTTCTTGCAGAAAATACATAACACAACATATATCACATCATTTGCTTTTGGGCACATTGTGTCCAGTTTGGGGATGCCCAAGGCTTCTCCTCCCAAGGCTTTGTTACCCTTGGGCATCCGTTCCTGGGCACATGCTGCCACACCTGAGTGGGTGTTACCTCACCCGCTCAAGTCCCCCCCAAAAGCGCCTCTATTTGCATCCCCGTTCTTCTAGTTCCCTAAAAATGTTGTCAGAGAAAACCCCCATTCCCTTGGTTGACAGGTGCACCCCGTCCTGGTGAAACATTTCTGGATTGTTTTGGGAGAGACTGTGTTTTATGAAGTGGAGTCCTGTGCTCCTACAATACTTCTCCACAGCTTTATTCAGTTTCTTTCTTGTTGTCTCAATTGCCTGTCTCCGACGTGCCCTGTACCAGACTCTTCGTGCTATTACCGCTGACATAAAAATTTCCGTTTTCCACCAACTGTGTGCTATGCTATGCAGGGACTCGCAAATGTTTCTCTGTAATTCTCCCCTATTCGTGCTGACCAAATCATTCTCCCCGAGGTGTATAACCAGGAACTCGTGGGGGTCCCTGAAGCCGATCAGGTCCGACAACCTGTCGTGAATGTCCTCCCAGTGCATACCCGGCAGGCCCCACCAGGATGTGATTGTGGTTTTGAAGTGGAGTCCTTGCTTCACTTCCTCAATCCACTTGCCTGCCCGTGTCACGAAGGAGTGCCCCACTATCCATGTCGATTTGTAGGGGCCCCTCTCTGTGGAAATGGGGGAGATAGAGTGTTCATATCAGTTCCTCTCTTATGTACTTTTTAAAACATTGTGATTTCCACCCCACAATTTTTTTCACACCTTTTGCTCCCAGGGCCCCTGCCCATGCAGAAGTTGCTGCTCCTATCCTGAATGAGTGTGTCCCAAATTCGGCTGGGTCCCATCCTGCTTTGGCCACTGCTTGTTTCAATACCACCTGAAACTGGTACCTGCGCTGCCTTTCCTATGTATTAGTAGTTGCCCGCCGACCTCCGGTCGGATGTCTTGGAATTCCTGGGTGATGCATCTGGGACAGTGGTCCTTCTCTCTGATGCAATTGAGGTCTATTGCTCTCCCCTTTCCTGCCTGGTCAGTCTTAAATTTCCTTAACATTATGGACATGCCCTTGGTTCCCATGCTAATATCGCTCCTTGCCAGGCCATCTCCTGCTATTGTGTTCTGTGCCACCAGTTTCCCAATCCTAAAAGCCCCATAGTATGCCAACGCAAATGCTGCCCTGAACAATGCCGTTTCGTATTTGCTGCTGCATATATCTTGCAATATTTTTAACAGAATTACTAGCTTCCCAAAATTTAGTGGCCTTCTGCTGTCTGGCTTACTCCCCTCTAACTTTGCCCAACCCTTCATTGCATATTTTATTCTTGGGCTATCTGTTGGATCTGATACACCGGATACCTTTGTGGTGTATGCCACAGCAGCTAAGTGTGCTGCCGCCCAGCTCTTCTTTTTCCCCTTGGCAAATGCCCCTTCTAAAAATTCGCACATTTTTTCCGTTGAAATATCACCCACATCTTGCACTCCTGCTTCAACCAACACATCTTTTACATGTTTTTTCGTACTGCTTACCCGTTTTGTACGTTAGGGCGTTCCTGGTCAGCTTGTCAATGACCCATTCCGTTTCTTTTGGTTTCCCAATTTCTTTAGAGTTGACCTTGTAGTCAACCGTTCTTTCCTTTCCAATGCTTTTAGCGGGACCCATGCCTTCTGTAGCGTGGGTGTTCTCTCCCTACCGGTGTCCGGTCTCAGCTCCCTGAACTTTTTCCACTGCAAACGACATAAGGCATCAGCCACCACATTTGCTTCCCCTGCGATGTACCTCGCCCTTATGTATGCATTCATTTGTAGGCATTCCAGTGTGATGGCTCTCAACAATTCCAATACTATTGGACAGGACGCGCTCCCTTTATTTAACACGTGCACTACAACCATATTATCCGACCATACTGTCAACTCCTTGTTGTTCAGCTCTTCCCCCATGCGCACACTGCTACCCAGATTGGAAAGAGTTCCAGCAGCGTTATTTTCTTTGTCCATTCTGCCTCCTGCCATGTTATAGACCATTTTTCTGCACACCACCTTTTCCCTAGTATTGCGGCAAAATCCAAACCACCTGCCGCATCCGTGAACAACACCCTTTTCCCTTCCTCGTTTGTCGGTAAGCGCTATATGACCGATCAATTGAAAAACCTCAGGAATTCTGCCCAAATTTCTATGTCTCCCTTAATTCCTCCTCCTAGCCTGACTCTGTGGTGGTCCATCCTGGCCCCTCATGTTCTCAGCTCAATGCTTCTTTGAAACACTTTCCCTTGTGGTATGCCCCTGCCTGCAAAGTTTAGTTTCCCAGCTAATGCCTGCAGCTCCCTCACAGTAGCCTTGTTCCTCCCTTTCAGCTCATTTATTGTTTCTAGCAGGTCTGCCACTTTGTCCTCAGGGATCCGGCATACCCCCTGCCTTGAGTCAATTTCTATCCCTAGAAATTGGATAACCTGTGTTGGACCCATTGTTTTCTCCCCACTCATTTGTTATTTCTACAAATGTGTCCAGCGTTGCTTTGCACAGTCTTGATCCTTGGGCCCTACAAACAAAAAATCATCCAGGTAGTGCATGATCTTGGCCTCCTCCATCTCTTTTGTGACTGCCCATTGCATGAATGAGCTTACCCTCTCAAAGTATGCATATGAGATGGCGCAACCCATAGGTAGACATTTGTCGATTAAATATTCGCCCTCCCACTGCATGCATAGCCATCTCTGAGATTTGCTGTTGACTGGCAACAGACGGAAGGCTGACTTAATGTCTGCCTTTGCCATCCATGCCCCTTTTCCTGCCTTCCTGATTAAATCTACTGCCTCTTGAAAATCAGAGTAGGTTACTGTTGCTTCGCTTTGTGCAATGCCGTCATTGACCGAATCCCCGGGGAAGTGTGATAGGTGGTAGATTACTCTATATTCTCCCTCCTCCTTCTTTGGTACTAGTCCCGGTGGTGAGCATATGAATTCTTTAAATGGTCAAACGTAAAAAGGGCCCCTATCCTACCCAGCTCTACCTCTTTCTGGATTTTTTTGGTCACTATCTACTTGTTCTCCATAGCAGATTTTAGGTTCTTGAGGATATTCTGTGATCCTCGCCCTGTGAATGGAATGTTAAAACCTTCCTGAAAACCTTGTCTGATCACCTGCGCAGTTTTTTGGTCTGGGAATGATTGGAGCCACCCTTCCATTCTCTCACTTTTCACCGGTGTGGCCCCCTTCCTGTCCCAGGACCTAGCTCCGATTTTCGTTGATTCTGTGGCTGCATCCTGCTGCCCTTGTGCCTTTGGAGGTGCTATGGTCACCTTTGCATTTCTCGCACTTGAGGCTGAATTTGCACTTCCAGCCCCAGCTGCATGGTACCCCTTTCTCAAAATGTCGACATTGCCCTGACTCTGCCCGCCCTGCCCCGTTGTTCCCGCTGCTGCCTCCCTGCGTTGTAGGTGGCAAGCTGCTCTGCCACCCTCTCTGTGCACCATGCTGCCTGCTCCGAAAACTTTGATCCCTAGATCTGTCATAGCTATTTTCATATCTTCTGTTATTGTATTTATAATCTGATCAACAATCATTCTGCCAATACTGCCTCCTCTGCTGCCCTCCAGAGTTCCTTTCCTTGGTTTCCCATTTTTCTTTCAATACATTAAAAATGTATAGGTTAAAATTTTCTTCGTCCCATCCCATGTCTGGAAAACAGTCCATTTCTTTTCTGAACTCGTGGTCATATTCCTGCCATGCATTCCCTCCGAATGCCCTGTATACCCTTAACACCCTCTGCTGATATGCAACCAATGCTACCCCATCCTCGGGGAATTTCTGCAATATAATGGTGGACATTATCTGGAAGGCTGCCATCCAGTTGTCAAAACCTCTTACTATTGCTCCCCTCCTCAGTAGGCCTTTCTCATCCTCCCTTATGTCCTACAATGCCACATTCATTCCTCTTTTTTGACAATCTAGCAGTGTATAAATGTCAATCAATTCCTTTCTCCATATTTTTTCCTTTACTTTGTCATTTATATACCAAGCAATTGACTTCATCGACCTGCCCTGCGCGTCCTTCCCCAATGTTGGTCTGCCATACTTCGACATGATTGGTCCCCCTTCCTTGTCTGCTGTGACTGTAGCTATTACCACTGGTGGTGCCACCCCCTGCGGTGGGTTCCCTGCCACTGGTACTGCCGTTGCTCCTATTGGTGCTACGGGTTGTGGATTGGTACCTTGCAGTACCCCCCTGGATTTGGTACTACTGGTGCCACTGGTGGTGCCACCCCCTGCGGTGGGTTCCCTGCCACTGGTACTGTTGTTGCTCCTACTGGTGTTACTGGTTGTGGGTTGGTACCTTGCGGTACCCCCCCTGGATTTGGTACTAGTGGTGCCCCCTGCGATGCTGGGACCGGGGTTTCTATAAGTTCTGATCCCGCACCCCCACCCCTCTTTTCTTCTCCATGCTCACTACACCTCTCCACTTTACCCAAGCCCTTAGGTGATCCCTTTGTTCATCCTCGCTGATTTCTCCCTCTGATGAAGAACCCCCCTGCTCCTCCCTGGGTCCCCTATTGCCTCTGCCCCTTCTGCCACTGGTTCTGGGCAACTTACCCGTACCTGTGACACAAGTTTTCAACATTGCAACAATTTTCCTCCCCACATCATTATTCACAGTACCTTTGTTTTTCTCCTTCTTCTTCTTCTTCCTGGGTGCCTCTGGCTGGTCCTGCGATCTCCTTGGCTCTTCTCTCCTCCTCTTCTGTCCTTGTGGCACTTCATCTTCTACTTCGCTGCTGCTGGGTTCTATAAACAGCAAAGGTGACATTGCCTTTGCCCTCTCCTCCTTTTGCATTACCTCCAGCACCCATTGTGCCCCATATTCCTTCTCCGCCTTCTTTGGCCATTCACTGAATTCTAGGGCCCTTCTTGCCCTTTCTTCTGCCATCCTTCTTGTCTGAATTCTTTCTTTCTGCAGGGCTGGCTTCCTCCCTTCTTACTCCCTTGACTTGTACTATTTGTTGGTTTCTTGGCTCTTTACTACGTGCTTGTTGCGAATTGGGCTGTCAAAAATAAAGTTCAAGCCCCTTTAAAGGCATGGTCTAGTAAAATGTTTTATTGTCCCTACGGGTCGGCCATGTTTTTTTAAGCCTAAGTGGCTCGATTTTAGAAAACTTTCCTATGGACCTTACCCGAGTTTTCGTCCATTAAACGCACGCGAAAACAAGCACCAGGGAGCCGCCATTTTCTGATAATCCTATCTTTTCCCCGATCGCCCTGGCTGACCTGCTTTTGCGGCACTAAATCAATTCCCCCGCCCCTGAGCCTGTCATCAGCAGACTCGTACCGCCCATTTCCCAACGCCAAAGCACGTCTCATGTCAACATTCGCTGTGCTTCAGCTAATGATGTGTCGCCATGGAAATGGCAGGACGCCTCTTTCCTCAATAAGTATAAATAGACCGTTTCACAACACACAGCAGCAGATTTTCGATTCCATTCCTCTCTCTGTGTTACTTTGAGTATTCTGTGACTCGTTTCAGTGCTCTGGTCAGCTACCTTCGCCGCTTGTAGCCCGTGTGAACAGATACCAGTACCACCGCTATAAATTATTTTAGTTTGTTTAACACACAATGGCTACAATAATGCCCTACATGTACGAGCCCGAGTATACCGAGGAGGAACTACTGGAAAGGGAAGCACGCGAAAACGATGGGGATTTGGACAGCAGTTGGCAGGACGAATCAACAGATGAAGAGCCTGGGCCTAGTCGAATGGACGCCGTCTCCACCTGGTGCACATGCAATTGGTGCAAGCTAATGCCAACTGAGGACGAGAACTGCTGCTGCCGAGAAAACTCGGGATGCCTGGCCTACATTTCGGAAGGCGAGCCACGACCGCAATGCATCACCGAGCTGCCAGACTTCAGGGCAGCCTGCCTCACATGGGCCGTGTTGAGAATAATGATGGTGCTTATGCACGGACTTCGCACAACTGTTCGTCCTCGTAATCCGAGTAACGAGTAAGTATACTCTGCTTGTCATGCCACTCCTATTTCATGTTCTTCTACTATATCCAAAATTACATCTACATATCATTGTAACGCATGTAAGTCGTTCAATAGTGTGCATTGTCTAGATAGCATTTGTCCGTGTAAAATGCCATTAGTTACAAGAATTGTCATTGACAACAAACGTTTATTAAACTTATCTTGGTCATTTAAAAACAGTTTGTTTCATTCCTTTTCACAGGTGGTACAGGCTGGTGGCCTATTGTTCCTTTACATGGTGGCTTCACGGGAGGCTTGGACACCGCGTTCGAAGAGTGATACCCGCCTGTGCCGTTCGTGCCATTAGAGAAACGTTCCTGAGTGACAGCGGTCAGTACAGGGGATTTTCTCTCGCTGTGCTGCAACCTGACCTGTATAATCTTTAAAGTCTTGTATTTTTGTGTCATGAAAATATGATACAAAATAAAACACCACATATATTTTAACAACGGTTGTCTCGATTTTTTAAATGAATCAAGTGTGTCTCCATTCAAGGATGGACGTCAGACATCTGTGCTCCGAATGGGTGAAGGTCTGGTCGCTGTGAACTAGGGTGGTCACTATCTATCTAAGCTAACATAACATATTCTCGATAATGCATGCACTAAATAACACTTGTTCAAAGTCTTTCAGTAGGTTATGTCTCTATAAAAGTCACACATATATCTATACTAACAATTACCATTGGATTATACAGGCCTTAGGGTCTTGACCACTATAATACACCGGTTGAAGTGTGGGTCTGTGCTCACAAGAATCTCTGGTATGTGGCATTTGTTATTGATAAGCACGATATACTATCATTGATATAAAGGCGATATACTATATATTGATATAAAGGCGGTTCGCGCCAGTGGATGCGTGCTGGCATGGGGGGCTGTCAGGGGCGCAAACGGCCAAGGTGCCAAACTACATGTGCACTTCAAAAGGTGTCCCACGCCCAGGGGCCATCGGTCACATGGCCTCCTCAGACCCCGTGTCTCCAGCCAGGCCTCCCCTTGAAGCAGGCCGCCCCCCTGCAATCCACATAAGTGTGTTTCCATTCAGCAGCCTTCCTGTGCCTTATCTGCACGCCCCAGGCCCATCCATCCCACCCCCCTGTATCAAAGGCGGTTCGCGCCGGTGGATGCCCGCTGGCATGGGAGGCTGTCAGGGGCGCAAATGGCCAAGGTGCCAAACTACATGTGCACTTCAAAAGGTGTCCCACGCCCAGGGTGTAACGCTCACCTGATTCCCACGGAGGCGCAGGTCTGGCTTCGAGTGCTGAGGCTTCTTCAATGGTGAAGCGCAGGACTCTGAAGATGGACAGGAAGGGCCCTCTACTCTGGCTTCTCCGGCTTGCAGGAATATTCCCCTGTGCGTGAAAAGGGGGTATTACCTACTGACTGAGTTATGCTCAAGCCTCCCACTCTCTTCCAACCCTCCACGATACCCTTCCACGATTCCCCGTGAAGTCTCACCTTAGGGTCAGGAAGGATGAGCTCTCCATCCTGCTTCTGATGCAGGGGCGCGTTGAAACCCAGTTTCTTCACTGGATTGAGGATTGATGGGAGTTCAGGTAAGCTTGACTATTCAGGTAAGGCTCTGTAAAAGTTCAGTTGCAAGTTCAAAAGTCCAAGCTTAATAATAATGTTCATTGTCTTTTTGCAGCAAGCGCTAATGCTTATGTCTTTTTTCCCCTTAGGGGCCGGGGTTCGGAATGCCGGAGATATGGCGCCGACCCGAAGTGAAACATGCAGTTCCAGTTCCAATAAATTGCAGATTAGTTCTGGATGAGCGCTCGGGAACTGTCTTTGCATATGCTCATTCAATGTCTTTGTCTTTTTTCCCCATAGGGGCCGGGGTCCGGAAAATGCCTGGAAGCGGCAAGACCCGAAATGAAATGAGGTAAGTCTTATTCCCTTCCTTCTCTCACCTCTTATTCTTGTCTTTTTCTCTAGGCTCTGGGAAGTGGCTGTGTATCCGGATGATCGCTGCTGAAGATGGAGGAATCCAGGAAAGGTGAGTGAAATGCAGCGCTGCAGCGATCGTAACGAAATGCTTTTAAAAATAATGTCTTCCCTTTCAGGATCGTCGGTGATGTCTCTGTGGTGCCGATTTAGCTGGTAAGGTCTCTTGTCTCCCTTTGCAGGTGACCCAGGATGCTGGCTGGCGTGGCTGAAGTCCAGAACAGGAGCTGACACGGTGAGCGTCCAGCTGCGAGGAGCAGAACAACGCGAAGTGTGAGTTGCTGATCGGGTGTGGTTTAAATAGCTTTGGAAGAAGTTCGAAAAGTGTATCCTTCCTCCGATCAGGTATCTATCCTTCCCTGACCACACCCGGGTGGAAAGGAATCCCACAGGTAAAGTAGTTCCATTCAGGCCTCAAGAGGGCCTGGATGTGGCAGCATGGTCTGCATCAGGTAAGTGCACATTAAAACACTTGAACACATGTCTAGCTTTATGAGCCTGGCGCCTAAGGCGCCAGGACAGGGGTCCAACATGAGCCTGGCGCCTAAGGCGCCAGGTCTGCGTCCAAAGGGCCCCAGCTTGGGCCAGTTGGCACTCCACTGGGGGAAATGATGCCTGCCTCTGGGGTTGCTGGGTCGGACCTTGCTCCTTGGACGTAGGCATCATGACAGTACCCCCCCTCAAGGCCCCTCCCAAGGTTCTTCCCTCCGGGGGTTTTGGCTTGTTCGGAAATCTCTGGTGAAACCTTTGTACTAATCGAGGTGCGTGGACATGGTTACTAGGCTCCCACGATCTCTCCTGAGGTCCATATCCCTTCCAGTCAACAAGATAGAAGAGTTTCGACTTTACTACCTTGGAGTCTAAAATGTCTTTAACTTCGAATTCTAGTTCCCCTTCAATTTGAACTGGATCTGGAAGCTTGGACAATCGGGTTCCTGGTTGTACGGGCTTCAAAAGTGATGCATGAAAAACTGGATGTATACGCATGTTGGACGGTAGATCCAGTTTAAAGGCCACTGGGTTGATTATAGCCTTGATGGGATAAGGTCCTATGAATCTGGGATTGAAGGTTCGTGGGCCCTTGAGGGATAAGTGTTTAGTTGCTAGCCATACCTGGTCTCCTACTTGGTAAGGCGGAGTTTTACTCCGGTGCAAATCTGCGTTTTCTTCATACTTTTTCTTGGCTTGCTGTAAATGAGTTGCAGCTTCTTTGAAGGCTCGGGTTATTGTGGAATGCAGATGATTTACTGCGGGCATTTCCAGGGTCAGAGGTGGATCTAGGTCAGAGGTCTGAGGATGGTGACCATACAAAGTATAAAAGGGGGTTTGTCCGGTTCCAGAATGCACTGAATTGTTGTATGCATATTCTGCGATCCAAAGGATGTCTTTCCAATTTAACTCGGATTGGTGTAACATGCACCGAAGATATTGCTCGAGAGTCTGATTGGTTCTCTCGGTTTGTCCGTCGGTCTGGGGGTGGTGGCTGGTGGATAACCGCACATCTATTTGTGCTAGTTGGCAACACTTCTTCCAAAAATGGGAGATAAATTGACTTCCACGATCCGAGACTAATATGGAAGGGAAACCATGTATGCGAACTACATTCTCCTGGAATTCCTTGGCCAAGGTGGAAGCAGAAGGCAAACCCTTTAAAGGGATGAAGTGGGCCATTTTGGTGAATAGGTCCACAATTCAAGGATTGTGTTGTAACCAGCACAAGGAGGCAGGTCGGTTATAAAGTCCATTGACAGGGTGTGCCATGGCGCCGGTGGAATATCCAAGGGTTGAAGTAGGCCAGCTGGCCTTTTCTTTTGAGCCTTGTTTTGGGCGCAAATTCCACAAGACAGAACAAAAGACTTTATGTCTTTTCTCCAAGACGGCCACCAGAAGTGACGTTTAATTTTTTCCTCCGTTTTAGCGATACCAGGATGTCCTTCCATTAAAGATTCATGATGATGGGCAATAACAAGTTCTTGCAATTCTTTACTTGGCAGAAACAACCGCTCCTGGAAGTAGGGTAAGTCATCCTTAACGGTGTAATGAGGACCCTTCTGACTCCATTCCAGTAAGGTTGAAGAGTCTAGAAGTTATTTTACTTGCGTTTGGATGTCCTCAATAGTGTGCAATGAGGTTAAGCCTAAGATTCTTTGCTCAGGTATGATGGGCACAGGTTCTAAGCTCGAATTAGGTTCTTCCATGCCAATCCGGGATAAGGCGTCCGCTTTTCCATTCTTGCAGCCAGGGCGATAGGTAATTACAAAATCAAATTCCGCAAAGAATAGAGCCCAGCGGAGTTGTCGTGAAGATTGAGCTTTGGCCGTTTTTAAATACTGTAAGTTTCTGTGGTCCGTAATTACGGTGATGGTGTGTCTTGCCCCGAGAAGGTAGTGACGCCAAGCCTTGAAAGCAGATTTGATGGCCAGTAACTCTTTATCGGTAATTGCGTAGTTGATTTCAGGAGGAGAACATTTTCTGGACCAAAAGGCCACTGGGTGTAGTTGGTTAGTTTTTAGGTCTCTTTGCGACAGGACAGCTCCCATGGCCGAACTGGATGCATCGGTTTCCACTATGTACGGGAGATCTGGGTGCGGGTGCTTCAATACAGGTGCAGAGGTGAATTTGGTTTTCAGGTCCTGGAAGGCTTGTTCGGCCTCAAGAGTCCATTCGAAGCGTTTGTTTTTCTTTAGGAGAGCGGTGATGGGTTGGACTGTTCGGGAAAATTCCGGGATGAATCTTCGATAGAAATTGGCAAAGCCGAGCATGCTCTGAACTCCCTTCACCGAGTTTGGAGAAGGCCATTTGAGGATGGCGTCCACCTTTCGCGAGTCCATTCGGACTCCTTAAGGTGTCAGGATGAATCCGAGAAACTCAACTTCTGTGGTATGAAAAACGCATTTTTCGAGTTTTGCAAATAGTCTGTGCTGGCGCAGTTTCTCAAGAACTGCCCTAACATGTTTTATGTGATCAGATTCTGAAGAAGAGTACACCAGGATGTCGTCAATGTAAACAATGACACAGACATCGATATGTTCCCGAAGAACATCATTCATAAAATGCTGAAAGGCGGCAGGTGCATTGCACAAACCGAAGGGCATCACCTGATATTCGAAGAGCCCAAACTTGGTGCGGAATGCAGTCTTCCATTCGTCGCCTTCTTTTATGCGCACCAGGTGATAAGCCCCTCGGAGATCTAACTTGGTGTACACACAAGCGTCTTTCACCTGGTCGATAAGCTCAGGGATCAAGGGCAGAGGATAACGATTCTTAATCGTTATTTGATTTACTGCGCGATAGTCTATACACGTTCTAAGGTCGCCTTCTTTTTTCGGCACGAAGAACAGAGCTGAAGAGACAGGAGACTTGGACGGTCGAATAAAACCATTGGCTAGGTATTGATCTAAATACTGACGCAAATGCAGGTTCTCAGGTTCCGTAAGAGCATAAATCCTACTACAAGGTAGTTGAGCATTGGGTACCAGATCGATTTGGCAATCATAAGACCGATGGGGAGGTAACGTGTTAGCCTGTTCTTTCTGAAAAACGTCTTGGAATTCTTGGTATTCTGACGGTAGCTGTACAGGGGTGGAAGTTGCTGAGGCTAGACCCATAGCTGGATTTCTTGGATAACAAGTTGGTTCACAATCAGGAAAACTTATCTTCTTTGCTCGACAGTCAATTCTGGGATTATGTGTTTCTAACCAAGGAATTCCAAGAATTACTTGAAATTGTGGGGCCTTGATCACATCAAACACGATTGCTTCCCGGTGTCCATCCTGACCCACCAGTGTCACTTCAACAGTGGAATGCGTTACAGGCCCTGAGGCTATTTCGGTTCCATCTACTGTAGTAATGACATCTTGGGTTACTTTCGGGCGGAGAGGAAGCTTAATCCTGGAAGCCAATTCATGGTCTATGTAATTTCCAATAGCTCCACTGTCGATGTATGCTTTTATAGCATGCAACTGCTGAGGCTGTTTTGGGTCCACGAGCACCATTGGCATGACAAAATGCGAGGTCAAAGAGTTAGTTTTCAAGCTCGGCAAGCGGACCCCTACGCTTGCCGGGCTAGGTCGTTTCCCGAATCCGGTGTCACTAATTCGTTATCAGTAGCTCCTACCACCTTCTTAAGTGGTTTAACTGGACAATTTCGAAGAAAGTGACCGGAAGTCCCGCAATACAGACAGAGTTGCATTTGCCGCCTTCTCTCTCGTTCTTTCTGCGTTAATGGTCCTTTAACACCACCGATTTACATAGGTTCAGATACGTCGGTACTCTTGGAGTTAGCGTGGGTTTTGATCGGTGCTCGGTTTTCATACTTGAACCGATCTGCTTTTCTATTTTGAAGTCTGTGATCAAGTTGAACCACCAAGTCAATGTAGTCTGCGCAGACCTGGGGTGGGTTTACTATCTGAGCTAGAACATCCTTAAGCTCTCCGCGCAGGCCTCGATGAAACAATGTGATCCTTTTGCTTTCTGGCCATCCAGTTTCCACAACCAGTCTGTTAAAGGTGGCTATGTAGGACAGAAGATCCTCATTACCTTGTCGTAAGGATAGCAGTTCGTTATCAAGGGCCTGTCCTTGAGAGTGTCGAGCGAACAATCTTTCCATGCTGGCCTGGAAGCCCTGAAAATTCTGGAGAATGGGATCATCCTGATTTACCAATGGAATAGACCAATCGGCAGCACTGCCACTGAGGTAAGATAGTATAAAGGCTACCTTGGTCTGGTCGTTAGGGAAGGCTCCGGGTCTGCATAGAAAGTGTAAACGACATTGGTTCATAAAGACGGCATATTTCTTGGGATCCCCCGCAAAACGTTCAGGCGGGGCCAAAGGCATGTGTTCAGGTAGATTAATTTGTACCGGGTTACTCAAACCCATTGATGTGGAAATGTCCCCGGAATTAGGTAAAGGAGTGTGCCCTGCCTGGGCCTGTAATAACCTTTTGGCTAGGTCATCTGTTCTTTCCTTGGATAAGATCAGTTCTCTTTTGAGAGCGTTAGTCTCCTGGCGGGCTGAGTGCACCTCCACCCATAATTCCCCCAAAAGCTGGGCCAGCTGGTCAGTCTCGGAGGTCTCCATAGCGCCCGGGTGGGAAATTGTGGGTAGGCTTCGCGTTCTGTAACGCTCACCTGATTCCCACAGAGGCGCAGCTCTGGCTTCGAGTGCTGATGCTTCTTCAATGGTGAAGCGCAGGACTCTGAAGATGGACAGGAAGGGCCCTCTACTCTGGCTTCTCCGGCTTGCAGGAATATTCCCCTGTGCGTGAAAAGGGAGTATTACCTACTGACTGAGTTATGCTCAAGCCTCCCACTCTCTTCCAACCCTCCACGATACCCTTCCATGATTCCCCGTGAAGTCTCACCTTAGGGTCAGCAAGGATGAGCTCTCCATCCTGCTTCTGATGCAGGGGCGCGTTGAAACCCAGTTTCTTCACTGGATTGAGGATTGATGGGAGTTCAGGTAAGCTTGACTATTCAGGTAAGGCTATGTAAAAGTTCAGTTGCAAGTTCAAAAGTCCAAGCTTAATAATAATGTTCATTGTCTTTTTGCAGCAAGCGCTAATTCTTATGTCTTTTTTCCCCTTAGGGGCCAGGGTTCGGAATGCCGGAGATATGGCGCCGACCCGAAGTGAAACGTGCAGTTCCAGTTCCAGTAAATGGCAGGTTAGTTCTGGATGAGCGCTCGGGAACTGTCTTTGCATATGCTCATTCAATGTCTTTGTCTTTTTTCCCCATAGGGGCCGGGGTCCGGAAAATGCCTGGAAGCGGCAAGACCCGAAATGAAATGAGGTAAGTCTTATTCTCTTCCTTCTCTCACCTCTTATTCTTGTCTTTTTCTCTAGGCTCTGGGAAGTGGCTGTGTATCCGGATGATCGCTGCTGAAGATGGAGGAACCCAGGAAAGGTGAGTGAAATGCAGCGCTGCAGCGATCGTAACGAAATGCTTTTAAAAATAATGTCTTCCCTTTCAGGATCGTCGGTGATGTCTCCGTGGTGCCGATTTAGCTGGTAAGGTCTCTTGTCTCCCTTTGCAGGTGACCCAGGATGCTGGCTGGCATGGCTGAAGTCCAGATGCAGGAGCTGACACGGTGAGCGTCCAGCTGCGAGGAGCAGAACAACGCGAAGCGTGAGTTGCTGATCAGGTGTGGTTTAAATAGCTTTGGAAGAAGTTCGAAAAGTGTATCCTTCCTCCAATCAGGTATGTATCCTTCCCCGACCACACCCGGGTGGAAAGTAATCCCACAGGTAAAGTAGTTCCATTCAGGCCTCAAGAGGGCCTGGATGTGGCAGCATGGTCTGCATCAGGTAAGTGCACATTAAAACACTTGAACACATGTCTAGCTTTATGAGCCTGGCGCCTAAGGCGCCAGGACAGGGGTCCAACATGAGCCTGGCGCCTAAGGCGCCAGGACTGCGTCCAAAGGGCCCTAGCTTGGGCCCGCTGGCACTCCCCTGGGGGAAATGATGCCTGCCTCTGGGGTTGCTGGGCCGGACCTGGCTCCTTGGAGGTAGGCATCATGACACAGGGGCCATCGGTCACATGGCCTCCTCAGACCCCGTGTCTCCAGCCAGGCCTCCCCTTGAAGCAGGCCGCCCCCCTGCAATCCACATAAGTGTGTCTCCATTCAGCAGCCTTCCTGTGCCTTATCTGCACGCCCCAGGCCCATCCATCCCACCCCCCTGTATCAAAGGCGGTTCGCGCCGGTGGATGCCCGCTGGCATGGGGGGCTGTCAGGGGCGCAAACGGCCAAGGTGCCAAACTACATGTGCACTTCAAAAGGTGTCCCACGCCCAGGGGCCATCGGTCACATGGCCTCCTTAGACCCCGTGTCTTCAGCCAGGCCTCCCCTTGAAGCATGCCGCCCCCCTAAGACCACGACATACATACGTCATTCATTCACAAACACACCCCTGTTTCTAATACTTTATAAACCACTTGATATGTCTCATGAGAACATCTTTGTGCTTTGCAAGTCAACTCCTGAACGTGTTACCTGGCAAACACTGAGATCTACGCTAATCTGCTCGTCGTTGTGCTATCCATGAACTTCTGTGACCGCTTAGAGCAAACCCATCAGTGTGCTACCCGTGGCCACCCACCTATTCTCCTGCAACATACTGCTCTGCTTGCTGAATCCAACTGTTTGTTGGTCAAGGTAAGGCCATGTATCCTAGTCATATTTCGCAGATTTTTAAATTTCTATCTATTTACAAGTTGAGTACACAATAGTGCTAGGTTCATTGGTCTCATTGCTATTGACTTGATTTTCCATTGCTATGCTATCAATAGATCTGTTTATTTTCATCTGTGTCTATTTTCATCGAATTGTACCCTTCGGGGGTCCAGTCTATAATGTAAGCATGTTTCCTTCTCGTGCAATACAGAACATCCAAGGGATGAGTCACATGTTCAGTTTTTAGTCACATCATTTATACATTTCTGCAACGTATGCAAATACTAAGCCGCACATAATGAACTGGTATAGTTCCTGCGACCAAAACAAACCTTGCATTGATCATTGTATGATTCATTTACTTTTGTATCAAATCTTTATTCTTGAAGATTGTGTAATAATGTCGATATTTACTTTTCAGATTTATCAACAATGCCTGCCTGTTCAATTAGCGGTTGCCCTTCGAAGACCCATGCTAAATCTGAAGGCACTACAATGCATGTATTCCCGAAAACTGTTGATCGAATAAGAGAATGGGTCAGACATTGCGGATATCCACTGGATGAGCTGGAAAGTAGAGTCCAACAAGTCTTACAGGACAAGAGGGGTGATCGATACCGCATCTGCAGCCGGCACTTTTCCTTGGACATGTACACAACATCTTGGGTAACAAAGAAGAATAAACGGCGAACGACACGGAAATTGCGCAAAAACGCTATTCCCACTCTATTCGTCCACATTCCGCCACTGGTGAGTCAAGTGTCCGGATTTAGCTTTAGGCCTTGCGGTAGTGTCTAGGTAGCCGAATGGATTAATTGATATTGTAGGTGTTCTATCCCTTGTAATAATTTCGATATTGATATGAGTGTATAGTTTTTTGAATAATGACATTTATCAATATATTCTTTTTCGATTTCATAACCCACAAACGCAATGTATATATATATGGGGACAGGGAACTGTGCTGTATTGAGCATTTTTCAAGTATTCTGTCGCCTTACATGGCTATTTTTAATATTGGCATTTCATTATCAATCATTAATTGACCTTTACAACTTCTTGACTATCCCTTGAATCTGAAGCAAGAACATTCTACATCCTTGACGTGGTCGCAGTTATCAACCACTTCTAGCGCGTATCAGGTAATCTTATTAGGCTAATCCGCTACATACTTGTTTTATGCATGTCAAGTAATAGTTTTATTCTATCGTGTAATTATTTTACCGAATGTTTGGTTACTGCTTTCCAATTGATATACACCTTAGTTATCGTCCACTGGTGTTTGTTTTCAGTTATAATTAGTGTTACCATACTAATGCAAGTACTGTCTTTCAGGGAGATGCTGAAGCGTCTGCCAGATCTACAACATTTCTAGATGTTCTTCAACAGCAGGAGGTATGGATACTGACAGCTCCATCGAGCGTCATCATCAGAGCTGGAATTCTTGTCGTTTGATTGTTCTACACAATGTTTAATTCGTGGTTAGCCGTTGATATGTACCTGTGCTGTCGACCCCAGGTGTGTGTTATGTTTTCACAATTGTAATCCTCACTAATGCAAGTACTATGTTTCAGGCAGTTGATGGAGCGTCAACCCCTGCACTTGATGCAGAGCCTGACCTTCAAGTATACGAATCGGCGCAACAGCTTTCGGAAGTGCGCACTACATTTGCAACATCCATAGATATTCTTCAGCAGCACGAGGTATGGATAATGACAGCTCCATCATGCGTGATCGTATAATGTGATTCCATTTGCTATACTTTCTTCCCTATTAACGCAAGTGCTGTGTTTCAGGGAGACGACGAAGCTTCCACTGCAATCACAACATCCAATTTAGATGATGCAGATGTAAATATTTCGTTGAAAAAAGTCGATGAAATGTGATCATATTTAGATTTTCCTTGATTCTTTTGGACAATGCATCATTTGCGGTTATCTCTTTATATGTACCTGTGTGTTCGACCCCAAGTGTGTGTTATGTTTCCAATATTGAAAACCATACTAGTTTAGTTTAGTTTAGTTTAGTTTATTATTTATAGGGCGCGCCATACCCTGGGGCATCAGGGCGCACAGGACAAGAATATGCTCAACTTAGTTACAGGTACATAATAAGTAGTAACAGTACACGGGTATCATACAATATAAAGTATACAGTGGGCATACATATACACGGCCGGAACTAGGTCCAGAAACAACACATTTTACAGGTGTGGGTATACTATCGGGAGTATACAATAATATATACAGTAGTAATATACAGGTATCAGGAACATTCCAGTACAAGAGGAAGTTGATTTAGATAGTCTGGTATAGGGGTGCCAGAGGAGCTTCAGTTAGTTTGCCAATGGAAACAGTCAGGACAGGGTAGTTAGGCATCATTTGCTCTCAGCCAATTGATCAAGTTCTGCCTGAATTTCGCAAAGGGCTGGGGTTCTCTGATGCCAAGGGGTAGTGAGTTCCACAGCTGCGCTGCCTTGACTGGGAAGCTCTGTCCTCCTATAGTCGCGAGTTTAAATCGCGGAACTTGTAGGCAGTTACTAATCCAAGTACTGTGTTTCAGGGAGACGACGGAGCTTCCACCACAAACACAACATCTCATTTAGATGATGCAGATGTAAATAATTTGTTGAAAAAAGTCGATGAAATGTGATCATATTTAGATTTTGCTTGATTCTTTTGGACAATGCATCATTTGCGGTTATCTCTTTATATGTACCTGTGCGTTCGACCCCAAGTGTGTGTTATGTTTCCAATATTGAAAACCATACCAATGCAAGTACTGTGTTTCAGGGAGACGACGGAGCTTCCACCACAATCACAACATCTCATTTAGATGATGCAGATGTAAAGGAATCGTTGAAATAAGTCGATGAAATGTGATCATATTTGGATTTTCCTTGATTCTTTTGGACAATGCATCATTTGTGGTTATCTCTTTATATGTACCTGTGCCGTTGACCCCAAGTGTGTGTTGTGTTTCCAATATTGAAAAGCATACTAATGCAAGTACTGTGTTTCAGGGAGATGCGGATACCTCCTCTCCAATACAACCATTCATGGCAGTCCATGCAGAGCCAGAGGTATGGATACTGACAGTTCCATCGAAATAGATCATCACTGGTCGAATACTTGTCGTTTGATTGTTGCACACAATGTTTAAATCGTGTTTGGCTATTGAGATGTAAAACTAAGTGAAAAGGTGGGCACTACAAAAATACTGTTAATTAAATTTTATTCACAGTTAATTTTAATTAATAAACTTTAGCCTGGGGCATCCGGTTATAAAGAGGTCCTATGGCATAGGGACCAAAAAATTAAAAGCAAAAAGATAGAATTGAACTGCTCTATCAAAAAACCAGTGCTCTCAGTTGGCCCTAAAAGAGGGCTGCACATTAGATATGGACCAATTGCCAAATATTAATAAATAAATTGTCAGCATTAATTAAATGTATCAAAGAAATGTTTATTCACATCTCCTTTGGTAGTTCTTGTTTAAAAAGTCACTCAAATGAATATTTTTGTATCATATTCCATGAGGCTGTGCCAATATCAGGCTACAATCATATGTACATATGCCAATGCATTTCGGTTGTAAAAACCTTCATCAGGGCGGTACATTCAATCAATAATCTGTTCACATATACCAATATATTGACATTCATCACAATAGTGATTCCAAACACATACCAGATCCAAGTGTTCCATAAATGAGGATGATATGCAAAAAAAGAGAGAAATTCTAAGTCAATAACTACACATCAAAACGCATAAGTTGCTATCACAGCGTAAATTAGGCAGAACATAATAAAAATAGTTGTTCGTACCTATATATCCAAATAGCTCGTGTTCGTATTACCATCCAGTGGAAAAGACAACAACTTATAAATTAAGTTCCTGCAAAACCACAGGAAGGTTAATCAGTAGCAAGTAGTTAACAATTAAGGTCATGTATACCGAGAAGGGAGTGAAGTAAAGTCAGCCTTACCGTGCAGCAACGCTGAGTCAATGTCAGCCGCATTCGCACAGGTACGCGCGCGAATGTCAGTCTGGGAATTTAAACGTTCCCATTGCGACCAAAACGGCGTCGTGTCAGTGCACGTACGCCTTGGGTCCCACCACCGTGGTGTCACGGGAAGCGGGACTCATCAACATGGAAACGTGATCCGTAGAACGGATGCTTACTCATGCGGGTGTTTCAATCTTTGTAACTTAGGCGCACAACATTCTCGTGTATCTGAGCGGTAAAGCGAATAGCATAATCGTGTGTGTAAACAGCTATCACATAGGTATGTAGCAATATATTGTGAAAATACACAATAAACAAAAAAACAAATTAGCTCAATCAGTGCAATTATATCAAAATCGTTCTCATGATGCATATACTGGCGATGTATATCTTGGTCAAGTAGTATCAAATGGAACATAAATAATGTGTAACCACATATGACATTAGAAGTTAGTGAACAGAAATGCAATGCAGTTAAATGTTCTGTAATCAAATGAAAACTGTCAGTAAATATGTCCGTAAAAACAGCCCACTGTATCATTGGAAATCCATCACAGCAAATTTCAAGGAAAGAATCTTAAAGGAAAAAAGGAATTATAGATAACACATATAGTTTATTTCTTCGTTGATCCCCTTAGGTGCCAGGGTCCCCAAACGATCAATCCAGTAAGTTTCACGTTGATCAAGTTTCTTTTGCAAATTTTCATATTTGTTATACCTTTGTACCACTTCTAGGATAACAAATTTAATCTGTGCCAAACTGTGGCGTTTCTCACACCAGTGTCTAGCTACTGCCGAGGTAACTGTTCGATTCCTAATGCAAGATCTATGCTCATTCCAGCGTATCTTCGCTGTACGTTGTGTTTGTCCAACGTCAAGAGTCTATACACATCTATTCCCCACGATCAGGGCTGAGAAGCGGTGGAATGGCTACTTTTGCAAGAAGAAGACATACCAGCTCAGAAGGAGTTTATAAATACAGCCCTTCCCCATGCGCGATCAGAAAGACACCTAGCCTAGTAGGATCGTTGTCTGTCTGCCCTTGTTCCCCACCTGCCTCGTCACGCCTAGAAACACTTGAGTATAGGCGCGTTACAAATGCCATATCATATATCATATCATTCCTCACGCATGTAGACTAACTGTCGTTTATCATTGTGTGTTGGCCTCGATTTATCTCGTTACTTTTCGCATTGATTTTAGAGACGAACATACTCCATTGAACTATCCTTGCAAGCAAATAGTTTCTGATCGGCCGTAATAAATAAAATGAGTAATATTAATGAAGTTCGGCTAGCGAGACTAATTATCATTTTTTTGTTTTCATAACAGGTATTTGATCCCATTCTGCCACTGCCATCTGTTTGAGACACCGGTGGATGGATTCTTCAGCAGACACCTGCAGCTTCGTGTCAACAACTGAAGCACGATCACCATATTATGGGACGATCGCCAAGGGCCCACATGCCCTTACGCTGTACTAGTGGCTAGAAACAACATAACAACCTTTAGGCTGGACTAGTGCCTAGTTGATGCAACAGCCTTGCGGTTCACCGTGCTTCCAAAGTGATTCTTTTTACGAAAATGAACACCCTGTGTACCATAAAGGAACAGCGCGTGACTCAAGATGAAACGGAACAGTTATTGCGGATACAGATAAAAGAAAATAAATGGCTTCCGGAGTTCATATGGCAATTGCTGAATATTCTCTAAACATTTAATGTGAAATAAATGTACTTTACCAAATGTACCGTGTTGCTGTTTCATTTTAAAGTACATTTTCATATTCCGAATAGTGTCGTGCTGTGTTGTGAGTTGATCTGTGTTGGTTTCCGGGTTCTGTGTGGAGTTGCGCAGAAGACGACTGGGCACGTTTGCCTACGCAGCACAGTAACGTCATGGGGAGAGGCGGGGAGTATGAATGTTTTGATAATGTCAGGCTCAGGGACGGGGGAATTGATTTAGTGCCGCAAAAGCAGGTCAGCCAGGGCGATCGGGGAAAAGATAGGATTATCAGAAAATGGTGGCTCCCTGGTGCTTGTTTTCGCGTGCGTTTAATGGACGAAAACTCGGGTAAGGTCCATAGGAAGGTTTTCTAAAATCGAGCCACTTAGGCTTAAAAAAACATGGCCGACCCGTAGGGACAATAAAAATTTTTACTAGACCATGCCTTTAAGGCGAGTTGTGCTAGGCAATATTGCTCCTTCCATGTCTTTCCTGTACTTTCCCCTTTCCGCCTACTGTGCGTACGCTGTCCCGTTAGCACTGTAAAGCCGTGCTCACTTCTCGTGGCTTTCCGTGCATGTCTGTACCTTTAAGCGCTGCGTTGTCCCTTTTAAACGCTGTGTTTCTGTTCGGAGGCCGTGCCGCTCCCACGTTGATGCTACCTTGCCTCCTAGGCAACGCCCCGGGGAAATGTATCAAAATTTCTGCCTGGCTCTAGTGGTGCGGGTGGCCCCTCCTTCCTGCACCATTCTAATCCTGCTTGTAGACGCTCGCCGTGCACTCTCCGCCTCCCTGGACTTCCTCAGTGCTTTCGCTTCGCCTCCCGGGGCTTCTTTGGAACTTCTCCGGCTTTCCTTCCGTCTTCCGCTTCGCCTGGACCCGTCGCTGGACGCGCTGCTCGGCTGGATCTTCGCTGCACGGTGCCGCAGCCACACCTCCTTCTGGCATGCCGGCGGGTCCTCCCTCGCAGCAGACCTCCAGCTCCCGACTTGCTTTTTCGCCCCGCGGCCTGCTCCTCCTCAGCACCCGCCTTCCCTCTCCACGCTGCTCCGGTAAAGGTAGATGAACACCCCGCAGCTTCAATGTCTAAACCTGTAACCAACAAGAGAAAGCCAGAAAACATGAACCTGTAACGCTCACCTGGCTCCCATGGAGGCGCTGGTCTGGGTTGCTGTGGCCTCTTCAAGCGTGATGCGCAGAATTCGGACCACCGATTGAACAGGACCCCCAAATCTTGCTTGTCTGGCCCGTAGGAATATCCTTCTGCAGATGAGAAAGGGGATTAACTGTCTGCTGAATAGTGTGCTTGCTCCCCCTTTTCCCCCTTCGTTCTTCTCTGACTTCCTCCAAAACCCCCAGTTTTAGCTCACCTTATGGTTTGGAAGGATGAACTCTCCATCCTGCTTCTGGTGCAGGGGCGCGCGTTTGTCCAGTTACTTCACTGGTTTTCAGAATGGCGCTGGCACATCCACTTGACTTTTCTGAGTGATACGCCGTAAGTATGAAGATGCAAAAGTTCAAGTGTGAGCCTCCTTTTATGTTGTTTTTTCTGTCCTTTATTTCAGGTGCAGAACAAAGGCGATGCGTTGAGGGGTTAAATTGCCAGTGGTAAATCAGGTGAGTTAGTGATGGGGGCGACCCCTCTAAATGTCTTTATAATTCCACAGTAATATCTTTTGTCCTTTCCCCATAGGGGCCAGGGTGCGGTCCCTGCCAAAGATGCGGCGCCGACCCGAGATGTGGAATGGTTCACCAAGAAAAGCCGGTAAGTAATATGGCTGAAAATTCGGCTTTCCTCTTGTGTTCCCTTGCTCACCTTTTGTCTCTTCTTCTCTCCCCTAGGTGCAGAGATGTGGCGACCGGTGCTGAGAGCCGCGATGGAGCCGGGCGGCGTCTCGGGAACAGGTGAGTGAAGCGCGGCGCTGCAGCGAGCAATGCGGTGCTTTTAAATGGAAGTCTTCCTTCAGGAATGCTGGCGTGAAGATTCCGGATGCAGGTAAGAAGGTTGAATAAGTTCTTGGTCTTCACCTTTCTCTTCTCTTATTCCCTTACAGGTGTTCCGGGTTCGAGGCGGGCGTGTCTGGAGTCCAGGTGCAGGAGCAGACACGGTGAGCGTTCAGCTGCTGGGATGCAGAACAACGCGAAGCACGTGTGGCTGTGGCTTAAATAGCTTTGGAAGAAGTTCCAGGTGAGTATTCTTCCACAGCCCCACCCAAGTAACAAAATAGTTCCTTCAGAAAAATAGTCCCTCCTAAGCCTCATTTGGCTTGGTTCTTCATGCAGCATGGTCTGCATCAGGTGAGTGCACCAAACACTTCCCCTTATGAGCCTGGCGCCAACGGCGCCAGGACAGAGTCCAAATGAGCCCCTATAAAGGGCCGCTGGGCTTTTACCCAGGGGCGTGATGCCTGCTCCCGGGGGTGCTGGGCCTGGCCTGGTGCGGTCATCATGACAGAACCCGCATGCTCAACACGTTTCTTCTTCCCCTTTTCCAGGCCCTAGGAGCTTACCTGAGAGAGGTGAGCGCCTTGCCTGGTTTGTGCCTGATCCCTTCTCTTGGGGTTACTTATATCTCCCAAGCCCCTTTGTTCTTACCCCTCACACTTTTCCCCAGGTGCCATTTCCTGGGCTTCCTTGGCCTTTTGTGTTGTGGGCGCCATTTGGCCGCCACTCCCCACGGCTTTCACCCTGTTTCCCCCCACCCCCGCGCCTAAACTCCCAGACCCTTTATCGTGCGGGGCCTGGGGCAAATACCCACAGGTTTCTAAGCGCGGACCCGGGGATCGAACCTGTGGTGCTACGTGTCGTCTTGCTTCCAAAGCAAGCACGTTGCCCGGCCTGAGCTATCCTCTCGAGACTAGTCTGTGCTTACAAGTTTTCGCCACCAGTCACAGTAAACATCTACCTTCCCTTCACTCTAAAAGTCACCCTACGTGCATTGCATATATCGGGGATTTCTCTAAAAATTGCAGTTTGAAGCTCACTGAAGTTTCTTGCTATTTCCACGAAGGTATTCTATATTTCACGTTTGCTATACAAGCATTTGACGAATTCCTCCAAACCCACTTTGCCAATTTGTATTTGAAGCACGAATCTTTCGCATTTGAATCCCTGAGCTGTAAATGTTCAGACTATCTGTCCACCTTGACAGTTGGGGAGCCAATAGGTCTGGCCATCCTGATTGGCAGATGAGATCGAACTAAGCCTAGAGACTCGAGCTGATGGGTATGCATGTGCAGCTGGCGGCAGCTGGCACAACTTCTCTGAGCTAATAGCTTCTTAATAGCATTTCGAGATAATGGCCCAAAGGGTTATTTCTGCTTCTGCAAGTAATCCATCGTGATACACTCGCCCTCTGCAAACAGGTCGTTCAGCGAGACGATATCCAGACTCTCGAAGTGGGTTTGGAAAAGTGACGGCCAAGCTGGGGATATTGAGTATCCGCAACAATGATATATTGGTAAGTGTATCGCCGGCTGTTTCGGCCGCCCGACAGAGTGCTCTGCAAGTTGTGAACCATGGCTGAACCCTCCCCCTACCCCTAGGAATCCTTGCTGCACCCCAAAGCAGAGCCGCCAGAGAGGCAGTGTGAGCGATCGTTCTCTCAGTGTGTATCTGTGCGATGCTGTCATGCTCCCAAAAACCACCAGGCAGTATATATACTGCGATTGTGCTGCACAGTGGTATAACTCCAGCTCCGGTACAGCGAGGACTTCTAATTCACGTGGTAACGTCAGTATGTCAAAGGAGATACGAGGGGCTTTTATCACCCAAAGCAGTTTAAGTAGCATAGGGTTAGCTACATTCGGCACATTCTGTTGCATATAAAGGAGGATTATCCATGTGACGCTCTGCCTATGAAGGATATGGGTAACTATCAACCACAGCACTTTACATTCCAAATCCTCCAGGGATTTTATGAAGTTATCTTCATATAGTAGACTTGCATCAATGGAGAAAATAACGTCCATGTATATGATCTTATCTTCCTTCTAGACAAATCTCATATCTTCTACAAGCCTGTTCACCCCCAGGGTAAGAGGCAACAGCTCCCACTTCTCCCAAATAATTTTTAAACCGAGAGATCCCCAGACGTCTCTCTGTCCTTGATAATCGGACATAAAGGAACTCCCAAGTGCACTACATACAGCAGTATACTGGGCCTTCTGGCGGTACCCCTGCCGGTAGAATTCGGGCTAATTCAGTCCGATGGCCGGAAATTCAGGCACCGGTAATGGGTACACGGGAGCACCGGCACCGTTAACAACGGTGCCGGTGCTTCCTTGAGAACTTTGCGAGCAGGTGCCGTCCCGCCCGGCAGGTCTGACCGCAGAGTTGTACTGTGCCGGTCCGGAAACAACGGTGCCGGTATGCTTACTGGCACCATTGTTTGAGGCCAACTGTCTGTGTAACGGGACTCTACTGTTTGCTATCGTGAAGTTGTGTACCGCACCTAGCATGCACTTCTCTAAGAAAATAAGCAAGTGGTTCAATAGCTAGGGTAAAGTGGATAAGGGAAAGTGGGCAGCAGTGGTGTGTGCCGCTTCTTAATATGAAAGGAGAACATGTAACTTTATTTGTCCTAACAATGTCTCTATGACAGCAGTTCAAATAAAATAATATAGCTCGTGAAGTACGAGGAAGTACTGTTGGCTGTCTCCACACCATTCCCTGTCTGCTGTGTGCTTCGTGGCAAGTTTCTACACTTGAAAATCAGAACCATTTTTGGCAGGAGGAAGTCTTTTGCTGCAACACGGAAGTTGCCTGACCTGGACTTCAAAGTAACTTTAATAACTTAGGGCAGGGGGGTGGTGTTGAATTAGCTATATCCTGATTGTGTCATCTCCCCTTTTGTGCCTTTCTCCCCTTACAGCTCCCGTGGGATTTGCCTAAACTCTCAGGATCCTCCCCTAACTCCACCCCTTTGTACTTACAAATAGCGAGTGCCCTGCGCACCCGCGCGCGCACTCGTGAAGTACGAGGAAGTACTGTTGGCTGTTGTCTGTGGGCGGTGGGTGGTGAGCATCGTAGCCTGCCCTGTTTGTATTTCAGGAATTGGCCACTTTGAACAGAGCCGTGTGTGTGGGGCGCATACTGTGGTGCTTGTTTCGAAGTACTAACTGATCGACCCTAGACTAAGTCAATGGCTAAAGTGTACACGCTAAAATCTAACATGCCTAAAATTGTGTCCCTTGTGGACAAACCTTATGATTTTCAAACTACCCCAAAACGTATTGTGAATGGCTCCTATCCGCGCATAATTGTGCGAGGTCGCTCCTTATCCCACACCAGCGATATCAGAACATTTTGTGCGGATAGCTCTGAAGTCCATGCCTGCAGCGAAAAGCTAAGTGAGAAGGTTGCTGGGGTAAATTTGAGTATACCTATCTCCTCCCCGGCCATATGTAGAGAGGGTACTGATTGTGAAAATAGCAACAAGGGTGTATCTGAAGCTTTAGCAAGTAATGAAAGAATGAATGAAAAGGGATCTAATTGTGAAAATAGCAACAAGGGCATATCTGAAGCTTTAGCAAGTGATGAAAGTATGAATGAAAAGGGATCCGAATGTGAAATCAGTAACAAGAGTGGACCTGAAGGTCACACAAGTGATGAAAAAAGTAATGCAAATGCTGGAGCTGTAGATCTTTGTACTCCCTCTGACTCCCTTTTGGCTGCTTTTTCAGAAGAGAATCTGCTGGGGATTTTTGCGTTGTCAGCCAACAAAAAGACCTCAGCGGACATTCTTGTACATCCTATCGACACCCTTCCTATGGATGTCAAATCCCCAGACAGCTATCCACCAGAAGTAATGGTAGAGTCTGGTGATGCGCTTATAGCGACAGTTGATTCATCCACTATTGACGCCATAATTCAACCATGTGTTGAAGATGATGTTGATCATTTATCTCAATCCCCCGTGATGTTTCCAGAATGTTCCCAAGAATCCTCTATTTTATAAATTTCCTTTACGCAACACTCCCCTCGGCGTGCTATCGCCTCTAAGGCAGTATCTCCAAATTTTCAAAAAACCCCCCTTTCCTCATCCAGCGAAATCGCTTTGCAAGCAATGAATACAGCTCTGTTCACCTTGGCTAAGCTATATGAAACCCTAGATGCGAGACTGTTAGATCAAAACTTTCTACTAAAAGAGCTGCTAGAAAGCAAAAATGCGGTCAGCTTGCCTGTTGCCTGTCCTATTAATGAAAATACAAACATTATTTCTAGATCTGTTAGCACGTCAGTAAGTGTACCGGAAGAAGTACTAAGAATGACCGAACCAGTGCTTTTGCTCCAAGAAGATAGTATGAGCAACTTGAGTGAAAAGAGAATTAAGAAAGCAAGCTCCAACTGTGTGGGCCAGGACATGAGTGTAATTGAGACAATTGACCTCAGAGTGGGGAAAGATGAGGAAATAAAATTATCAGGGAAGATGTCAGGTGTTCAAACTGATAAACCTACTTTCTGTCCCGCTATAGGCACAGAGACCTACAATATATTCAGTGTTACTAAAAAAGGGAAAAAACATATAAATAATCCCCAATCTGTTCTAAAAAAAACCAAGAATCAACAGATTTCAAAGACGCAAAAGAATAATAACTCTCAACAGTTTATTAAGAATATCTCTTTACCTGATAAAAGTTGTCAAGAGAAAAGTGCAGCTATTGTTCGGAAGTATACTGCCATTAAGAGGAACAAAGTTACCCAACACCCAATTAAGCTAACAGCGGCAAGATTTTGTAATTCTAATAATACTGTTCCAATACATGAGCCTCTTGATAATCTAGTGTCCGAAATCACTAAACAGGATCTGAGAGAGGATTCTTCAAATCCTATCAATATAGGGCAGCCACCTTTGATGAAAGAGCAGATGAGTTTTCCTGACAACCAGGTACCGAAATACTCATTTCTAACCTTAGATGAGAGACGCGAGGAGATCATGAAGTCGATGGGAGTATTTTTCTCCCGCCCCTCTGACCTTCCAAGGGCCACAATGAATAAATCCTTTGAAACTGGTTTTAATCAGACGGATAGGCAGAATCTGTTAGAGCAAGGTTCAACTTCTCTCCAGTCCAAAAAAACATCACATGAGAACGTGATGCCGGCACAGAACCAAAAGACCATAAAAATGATGCCGAGGATCAGACATGATAAATGCAATGATCAAACTCATGTAAGCTTAATCTTACAATGTAGAGGTGGGGAGTATGGCATGTATGACTTAAATCGGTCATCTGTGCTTAACATTTTGCGCACTATCCCAATTTTACAAGGAATTAAATCTGAGGATATGGCTCAGATAGAATTCATAGATGATCAAGATAGTGCAATTGTGAAAATATGGATGACCTCAGACATAGTCAAACACACGATCTGGCAGGCAAGGGATGATATTTTCCATTTAGGGTTCGCATTGCACAATCCTTCGGCTACATCGGTAGTGACCAATACTATTCCCGTAAATGTAGCCAATATATTCCCCTCAAGTTCAACTAACGGTATAAATGGATCCATACGATGTAGTAGCAAATCAGCCGACCCTTTAATGATAAAATGTTTTACAACAGGTGGAAACCAATCACGAATGGTAATGACTGCTTTGAATGAAAGGCTGAATGAATGCTAGCTGCCTTGTAATGGGGCTAGAATGAATGTCCAATTGGCCTCTTGGAATACAAGAGGTCATGCACATCTCAGTTCATCTTCAACATCTATTTTTGGTATGTATGACATTGTAATGCTTCAAGAGGTTTGGTTAACTTCTTCCCCGGCTTGGGAGAACCATCAGGTGATTTTGGAACCTGCAATTAAACTTCCGAGAGGTCGTCCCAAGGCGGGCCTTCTCGCAGCCGTAAGATTAGATCATGGGTGGAAGATCGAAGCATGGGCCGCACCTAATAGCTACACCCAGATGGTCCGAATCTCCAACAAAGACCATATTATTGCCTGTATTAACTTGTATTGGAACCATTTAGAGATCTCTGACAACCGTTTTTTTAGGGACTTAAATAACTGCCTGAATATGATTGACAGATTCACAGTGCCGGTGCTTCCGTCCTCCCCATTTCCATTGATTTCTAAGGGTCTCAAATGGGAATGGAGAGTTACATTGGAATGCCCCAGTGATTCCCTAAAGCCAGGCACAGGAAAAAAAACACAACTCAGGGGGCAGCCTGCCGTTTTTACTGGCACGGCTACCGCCAGAGATATAATGAGGCCCTTACTTAGTCTTTGCAAGCACCGGAGTCCTTGCGTCACAACTTACATGGTAAGCTGGATTGGCGCTGTTCCGTTTCTCCGTTCCTTGGCTAGACTCTCATTCCTTACTTGAGTCTCCCGTCCTTTTGCCTTCCTGCTCTTGTGCCTTGCTCCATGTGTCTGTGTTAGCTTCTGACACACCTTCATTGCCTTCCTTTCATAAGCCTCCTTCCTGCATCACTTTCTGTTCCTTTGTCTTCCACTTGGCACTGCATCATCTGAAGCACTTCTAAGTGGAATCTGCCACTTTCATGAGAAAGGTGCTTATCTACAGTGGAATATTCTGACTATAAGACAACAGAAGAGTGTGTTCTACGCGTTACAGCTTCAGAGGTTTTTTTTTACCCCAGAGGTTTTCTCCTCTGAAATTTTGGATCTACCTTGGTAGTGGCCTGACTGGACACCTTGTGGGTTCTCTAGGGTGTCAATCTGGCCACCTCGAGAGATAGACCCTACATCTTCAACACGAAAAGTCGCTAGACGCAAGAGGTAAGGAAAACTTCTAATCGTGATGCTGACAGTTTGCGACGCCAATCGTCTCAGGAAGTTATGGCACAACTACATGAAGTCATGGAGGCAGTGCAGGGGCTCACTGCAGAGATTCAGGCTCTTCGCCTTGAAAACCAGACACCCAGACAAGCCTTAGTTGCACCAGAAGGCATTCCTTTGGATATTCCACCAGGTGACCATGGTGCCATGAAATACGATGGTTCCCCTCGAAAACTAAAGGAATTCCTGAACCATTGCTTTATTCAGGTCACTTTTCGTCCTCAGCACTTTCGATCAGATCGTGCTAGGGTGGGCTGTGTAGTCACCTTTATGATTGGAAGTACGTTGGCTTGGGTTACTCCTCTTGTTACATTAAGAATCCAGCCTTGCATAATTTTGATACCTTTTTGGTCTTTATGAAGGTGAAATACCAGACACTGCTTATACTTCCCAAGAGAATCTACTGGACTTTGTACAAGGGTCTTTAGACGTGGTGGCCTATGTGACTTGGTTTACGCAAATGGCGGATGAAACAGGCTGGGCAGAAGAAATACGACTCACACTTTTACGCAGGGGCTTGCACAAAGAGTTGAAAGATGAACTGGCTCATGTTCCTCGACCAAGAAGCTTTGCAGAATTAGTTACCTTGGTGTTACATTTAGATTATTGTTTACAGGAACGTAAGACAGAACGAAGGAAACACAAGACATCCCAAACCTATCTGGAAAGACTTCCCTCTTTTTCCTCTTTATAATCTACACAGGAACCAGAACCAATGCAGATCGGTACCTCAAGGGGCCCATTGTCAGATGCAGAGATGCAAAGAAGAAGTATGGGCTTCTGCATGTATTGTGGCAATAAGGGTCATTTGGTGAAAGATTGCCCTATCGCTCCAGCCAGACGCTCGGTAAACGCCAGTTCCTACCTCTTGATGGGAAAGAGGGGCGGGAAGTGCCTGATATTCCCTTTATAATGTCCAAGATTGAAACAGCTTTTAACAACACCAATCTCTTGACTCTTAAAGTCCAGTTATTGAACAAGGATAAACAGAAACGTACAGTCACGGCATTATTGGATTGTGGAGCAGCCAGTATCTTTATGGATTACTCATGGGCTAAAGAACACCAAATAACAATCATAGAAAAAGGAAATTCGGTTCCTGTAGAGGTAGTTGATGGGGTTTCTTGGAGCTCAGGACCCGTGTTGTATCAGACAAATGAATTATCTTTTCACATCCGACACCATCACAAAATGCTTTCCTTCGACCTGATAAAGACAGTACATTACCCGATTATTTTGCGTATATTGTTGTTAAAGAGACATAACCCTTACATTAATTGGAGGGTAGGAACGGTTTCCTTGGCATCGGAAGAGTGTGTCCAGCATTGCTTCTGTAGTCCAGAGACTTCAATTACAGATCTGTTTGAATCCTTGGCCTTGCATGATCTGAACAATTTGCCCTCTGAATGCCATGAATATGCTTCGGTTTTCGTTGAAGACTCAGCTGTACAGTTACCCCCTCACAGGAATGAAGGTTGATCTATAGATTTATTACCCAACGCTACTATTCCCTTTGGCAGAATGTTTTTTTTGTCGGAAAGTGAGAAGAAAGCGATTCACGAATATTTGGACAAGACCCTTCAAAATGACTTGATAACACCATCCAAGGCACCTGGAGGTGCTATGTTATTCTTTGTCCCCAAGAGTGACACGTCTGAGTTAAGACTGTGTTTGGATTTTAGAGGATTGAATCAAATAGCCAAAAAAGATAAATATCCTTTTCCTCTAAGCAAGGACATCTTGTAAACTGTCAGAGGAGCTACGATCTTTAAGACAGCATTTGCAACACCCTTCTGTTTATATGAATATCGAGTAATGCATTTTGGACTTGCGAATGCTCCAGCAGTATTTAAATGTTTTGTGGATAGGATCTTTAGTGATCTGTTATATACCACCATTATCCAATATTTAAACAATATGCAGATCCATCTCCATCAAGAACATGTTCGAGAGGTGCTATACAGGCTACAGATTCATAAACTCGAAGCCAAATTGGTAAAATGCATTTTTCATACTTCCTCAGTCACTTATCTCGGCTATATCCTATCTGAAGAAGGAATAGCTATGGATCCACGCAAGGTTGAAGCTGTTCTGAACTGGAAAATACCTATATCTGTCAAACAAATACAACAATTCCTTGGTCTAGCTAACTTTTATCAAACGTTTATTGATCATTTCTCCTTTTGAGTTCAACCATTGACAGAGTTACAACAAAAAGGATGTGTTTTCCTTTGGACAATGAGACAAGACAAGGCGTTCAGAGGTCTGAAAGAGGCCTTTACGCATATTGTGTCAGCCCAACAAAACTGTACCATTCATTGTGGAAGCAGATGCTTCGGAATCTGCAATTGGAGCCGTTCGACTTCAAGTCCAGCCTGACAAATTGGAACATCCAGTTGCTTGCCTTTGTCATTCCCTCACAGCAAGGGAAATTAACTATTTGGTTCATGAAAAGAGCTATTGGCAATAAAACATGTATGTATGGAGTGGATACATCTCTTATTGGGTGCCCGATTTCAGGTGGAGTTTTGAAAAGATCATCTAAATTTACAGGCCTTGCAAATCTGGAGTGTTGAAACATTAGGCAACCAAGATGGGCTTATTTATTTGAACAATATGACCTTCGATTACTTATATACCAGGCAGTTCTGACACTATAGCAGATGCTCTATCCAGGAAACATAAAGCCATAACCAAAAGGTCAAGGATGTCTGAAAGATTATTGTATTGCCTTCCAAAGTTTTTTTTTGTACACTTGTTTTTGCAACAACTCCTTGCAGATACAAGATCCCTTCTGCAAGGTATCACTCCTGTTCCAGGACTTCATGAACATCAAAGTTGACTCTTCAAGGATAAGAAGATGTACGTACCTACACCACGCCTCCAGAATCTGATACTACAGATATTTGATGATCATTCAGAAGCAGGACATAGAAGGGTAACCTGTACCAGGATGGCTGTTAACAGGTATTTTTGGTGGCCCACGTGGCAAAATGATATTGAAAGACACGTACGGTCATGTGTAATTTGTGCACAGAACAAACATATTCCTCAGAGGTCCATGGGTCACTTAATGCCCATTCCTGTACCTACAAGACCATGGGAAGCAATAGCAACTGATTTTATAATGGAGTTACTTCCCTCTAATGGACTGACTACTATCATGGTAACTGTTGACCGTTTCTTGAAAATGTCACACTTTTCAGCCTTACCAAAATTACCTACATATCTGGAGATGGCAAAGATTTTCCTTAATGATGTTTTTCGTTTACATAGTTTACCATCACCGATTGTCTCGGACAGAGGTCCTCAATGCATCTCTCTAATCTGGAAACATACTTGTAAAGCATTAAACATCAGTCACGATCTGTCCTCAGGCTACCATCCACAGTCCAACGGGCAGACTGAGCAGACTAATCAAGTACTAGAACAATACTTGCATTGCTTTGCCACCACTGTAGATGACAACTGGGCAGTGTTGATACCCATGGCCGAGGATGCTTCCAACAATGCTTTTCACACATCCATAAAAATGATACTGTTTTTTGTGGTTTACGGTCTACATCCACGCACTTACCAGACTACCCAATTCAGGAAACCAGTGTGCCTTCAGATCAATAGGTTTCAGAACTTCAATCTGCCCATCAGCATGTGAAACATCAGCTTTCTCAAACCAAAGACTCAATGAAAAAATGTGTTGATAGGCAAAGACAAGATGCTCTTTCCTATGCCATTGGAGACTTGGGGCCTTATTCACAGAGTGCATTCCAATGGGGCTTTGCCATTATAAAACACTTCTGTGAGTTTGGCTTTTGCAACTTTACCACGTCACCTGGTTCCTTCCAAATTGTCAACCCGGTAGCTTATGAACTACCACCCACATGGGAGAGGATCCACCCAGTGTTTCATACTTCACTTCTTCGCCCATATCTAGAGAAACCTGCTGATCATGTGGTCAAGGCTCGACTCCCTCCAGTCAATATCGAAGGGGAACAGGAGTATGAAGTGTATTACATATGTGATTCCCACTATCGAGGCAGGATTCTCCAGTATCTTGTACACTGGAAAGGATACAACATTTGTGACAAGACTTGGGCGCCCATCCATCATGTTCGTGCACCTGTTTTGGACCGTCAATTTTATCGTTTGAAACCTTTCAACCCTGGATTTGACTGCCTTGGAAGAGGGCTTGCTGTCATGAATAGATGAGTGCTACGCTTCCGCTATGCCTTGTGGTAATGGCCTAGTAGTTTGGGCCGTCTTGTCCGATCAATGCGTGTGGCATTGCAGACCTGGAAGACATTTAGTCTTTGCAGGCACCAGAGTCCTCACATCACAACGTATACAGCAAGCTGCATTGGCGCTGTTCCGTTTCTCTTTCCCTTGGCTAGACTCTCGTTCCTTGCTTAATTCTCCAGTCCTTTTGCCTTCCTGCTCTTTTTCCTTGCTCCATGGGTCTGTGTTAGCCTCTGACACACCTTTCACCGTCTTCCTTTCATAAGCCTCCCTCCTGCATCACCTTCTGTTCGTTTGTCTTCCACTTGGTTCTGCATCATCTGGAGCACTTCTTTTTAAAAAAAAATGTATTTGAACTTCATTGATTTTCAAACAAAAAGAAATAATTCTGCAGAAATACAGAGAAACCGCTTCCTGCAGCCATAAAACAGTACAACGCCCTCCATGCAAAAGAATGTCCTTTCCCCTTACCTCCCACCCACACCTCCCACCCTCACCCTCAGATTTACCCCACCTCATCATCACATAGCTACTGTTTGATGTCATTAACATGCTCATTGTCACTTGTTAACCCTCGGGAGGGTCTGAGTCCTCTGAGGCAACTTCCAACCTTGCTTTAAAGTGGTGACTTACGCACTGAGTGGCACAAGGGCCTTGTGCACACCTTCCAACCCAGCCAGGGCAGAGTTTACTTCACCTCTAGGGAATATATCCAGCACAAATATCTGTCCACTCCATTTCCACCGATCCGGGCTCTCCGTGGATCGCCGCCGTTAAGCGTCCATAAAGTACAAGATCTGGGCCGTGGTGACCCATTCAGACTTTCCAGGGAGTGCTACTTGCTTCCACTGTGTTGCAAGGCATTCCCTCCCTGCCGAAAGTAGGCCATTTAACCATTTTCAGCAAGCCTGACGTATTCCCCCTCCAGTTCCTGCAACCCAAATAAAACCAGCATCAGTGATTTAATTCTTGTGATCCCTTCCAGGTCCCTGATCCAGCTCAAGACCTCATCCCTGTAGGACCTCCACACATCTCCTCCACATGTGCCAGTAGTCGGCCCTTGATCCACACCCATGCTAACAAAATGGACTCACATACTGGCACATTCTTGAAAGCCTAACCGGGTCGTACTGCCATGTGTGCAGTAATTTAAAGGCATGCAGTTTGTACTGACAGGAAATTGAGGTCTTATAGGCCTCGCAACACAGTCTTTGCCATGTGTGAGGGTCAAGTTCAATCCCCAAATCTTTTTCCCAGCGCTGCTTCAGTCTTTCAATTGACCCCCTTCTCGTCTCAAACAGGGCCCTATATAGTGCCCCAATCAAACCCCTGGAATCCGCTGCAGTATCTAAAATCTTTTCAAAAGGCGTAAGCTCTCTCTTTATCTTTTCTTTCCACTTCTCACAAGTCAGAGCCCCCTTAAGTTGCAAGTACGAGAAGACTGAGAGTGCATCTATCCCCAGCGTCTCCTCTAGGACGACTATTGAGATAAACCTCCTGTCCTTCCATAATTGCCCAATCCTCTCTAAACCTGCCTCATACCAAGCCTGAAACTTCTCTGGGTTCGGTATAGACTCCCTAACCCCCTGTACCCAAAGATGGCCCAATAGCGAGGGCCATAATGTGACATCCCCCAGGCCCGCCCCCTTCCTCCAAATACTCTGAATGGTTCCTAAAATGGGGTGTTCCCTTATCCTACGTAATAACTTTGATCTTGGGACCCACAACCATTCTCCCACCATCCCCGGGCTCAGCTGGAGGTTATCCAACCGCACCCATTGCAGATCACCTCTCTGTCTGAGGTGCAGGATCAGAACCCTCAACTGGCTGGCCTTGTAATACAAGTTTATGTCAAGCAATCCCACTCCCCTACTATCCTTAGGGAGAGTCAGCACCTCACTAGAGACCCATGGCTTCGTCCCATGCCAGAGAAACCACAAAAAAGTGCACTTGATGACCTTGAAGAAGAGGTCCAGAATCTGGATCGACAGCATTTGGAAAAGACATTGAACGCACTTAAAATGGTGATCCTTCTGAGGATTCTATCGCCCCATCCAGGAGATAGTCAACTTGCTCCATTTCTTTATGTCCCTGTCCATTCCAGACATCAGCGTGGGAAAGTTTGCTTCATAAAACCCCTCTAGTTCTCTCGTGACATTAATACCTAGCTACCTAATCGTTCCCAGGGTGACTTAGCATGCCCAGAGGCGCAAAGTGCACCAGATCATCATCCCTACTGCTATCGAGAGGGAAAAGAAGTGATTTTCCATTGTTCATTTTGAACCCTGTCATATGACCGTAGTGTTCAATCAACCCAACAGCAATTGGCACTGAGGTCAGTGGATTCACCACATGCAGGAGCATGTCGTCTGCATATAAACCAAGTTTGTAACACTTCGCACTGACCTTGAATCCCTCTATCCTACAGTCTTCTCTCAACCTTTGGGCAAGAGGTTCCAAGGAGAGTACAAACAAGGCTGGGGACAGGGGGCACCCCTGTCTCGTTCCTCTACCTAGCTCAAACCATCGCCAGTATCCCCCATTCACTGCTACACATGCCCTTGCCGCGGAGAAGACCGCCATTATGCCACTCAGATGTCTCTGCCCTATCCCCACTTTAGCAAGCACTGCTTTCAGGATTGGCCACTCCAACCTGTCAATGGCCTTTTTCAGTGTCCACAGAGCGGAGCGTGGGATCGTCAACTCCGCCTGTGGCCTCGTTTATCAGGTGTACATTTTTCCTTATGGTGTCTGCCCCCTGGCGCCCTTGACAAGCCCCACCAGGTTAGAGTGAACCAATCTAGGCAAGTGTACTTCTAACCTGGCAGCCAGGACTCTGGCATATATCTTTGCGTCTATGTTTAATAGGGAAATCGGGCAATATGAACCACAGGTATTACTGTAATGAGTGCCTGGCCAATCGAGTCCAGGACCCTCCCCGTCTCCATGACATCATTAAACAATGTTATCAGAACGGGGAGGAGGGCCGGTAAAAAGGTTTTATAGAACCCTGAGGTGAAGCCATCGTCCCCCGGTACTTTCCCAGGTCGAAGATGTCCTATTGCAAGCTTAATCTCTTCCCCGTAATGGGCGCTTCCAGGTTCCCAGATTCCTCCTGCGATATCAGTGGGAGGCAGGACTCAGCTACATAATTCTGAATCTACACCTCTGTGACCGTCTCTTCACTCTCATATAGCCCCTCGTAAAACAAGGCAGAGGCCTCTTGGATCTCCTCAGGTGAGACCTCTGTCTGACCCTCCCCTCCCTCTATCTCCGAGACCCATCTCTCTGCGCGTTGTCCCCCTAGCCTTGTGGCAAGAAGAGGATCCGCCTTGTCTCCTTTTTTTTATAAAACATCTGTTTAAGAAATTGTAAATTGCAAACAATTTTCCCTTCCTCCAGCTGCCTCAACTCCTCACCCTGGCTTCCCTCGCCCGCTAATGCAGGCCTCCCTGTTATCATCTGGTAACTGTCCATGCCTCTCTAGGGATATTATTTTCTCCCACAGCCCTTTTTCAATAGGCGGGGAGTTCCCTCTTATTACGGGCCCCTTATCTAATTAGTATGCCTCTCCACGTGGCCTTCGCGGCATCCCGCGCAGATTCCCTGCAAACCTCCCTTGTGTCATTGATTTCAAAAAATTCCCTGATACCCCTCTCCATCTCTTCTTTGAACACAGGGTCCTCCCACAGAGACTCATTACACCGCCATTTAGACTTCTTAGAGAGGAAACCACTCCAACCAATATAAACGGACACCATGTAATGGTCCGACCAACTAATCGGGTGAATCACTAATCCCAGGGCGAGATGCCATGGGTCCCTTGAGATATAAAGATAGCCTATTCTCATGGAGGTTCCATGCAAGGGGGAATAGAAGGTAAACCCACTCTCCTACGAATTGAAGTGGCACCAAACGTCCCAGAGCCCATATAGGTCTATTGCTGCATCTAAAGCTCTGCCCCTTTGTTTCTGCGATTCCTGTTCCCCTGGGGTTTTTGACTGCCTGTCCAACCTGGCATCGATCCACATATTGAGATCTCCTCCAACTATGAGGTGCCCCAGTCCCTCGCTCATGACTTTCTCTAGGGTCCTTTGTAGAAACCTCCTTTGTCCCGGATTCGGGGCGTACATTGTGGCAAAAGTGAATCTAATGTCTCCGACCAAACCCAAGACCAATACTGCCCTCCCCTCCAAGTCTGACCACACTTTCGTGACCTTCATCCTAAGTCTTCTCCAGACCCAGACCCCAACCCCTCCTTTCCTCGTTATTCCCGAGCTCCAAAACTCTTCCCCCTATCAGCCTGCCGATGATCTTACGCTCCTCCCCCCTAAGGTACTTGGTCTCCTGAAGGAATAAAACATCAATTTCAGACCTTCAAAATTCTCTTTCAACCAGTGACTTCTTGGCCAGGGAGTTGAGTCCTTTCGCATTCCGCGTGCATACCCGCAGATTGTCCCCACTGTTTCCTTTTCTTGAGTCAGCCATGGTAACCACCTACGTCGAAACCATCCTTGCACCTCAGAGAACACCCCCTCCCGTCATATCAAAAAAATGTGCAAGTGAGCATTGCCACAACCAATTCGTAGATTCCAAACCCCCCCACCCAATCACCCTACCGCCCTCTTCCCTTCTGCTGCCCTCCCCTAGGCGTCAGGCACCTTCCAGTTACCTTCACCAGCCGGCTGCCGAACCACCAGTCGAGCCCACAACCCAGCCCCTCGCTCCTTATCACCTCCCTTGTTGGTGCCCCCATGACTCCCCCCGAACTTCAAACAACAAAAATAGAAAAAAAACAAATATTGAAACTGCTACAAAACCTCATTACTCCCATGCCAGTCACCCACCCCCACCCTTGTGAACAACACCCTGGCAACATTCCCCTGCATATTCTTCGGTCTCATTCCGAGATTGGAGGTATCCATGGCGCTATTTGCACCATGGCTGCCTCCAATACCGCGCCTGGCACCGGTCTTGTTCAATGGGGACTTACCGGTGCATTCCGACCCTGGAGGGACCGGTAAGTCCCCATTGAACAAACCATTCCCCATTCCCATTTGAGCCCCCATAGGGCTTAATAGGAATGGGGAGGGAGCTAATAACGGGCTCACGACTAGCAAACCCGTTATTAGCGCCCTGGTCCCTTAGCGGGACCCGTAAGGGATGTGTGGTCAGACCGCACGTTCCTTACGGTTCCCGCTAAGGGACCTCGGAATTGGGCGATAAGGGATTACCGGCACCGGTCTCCTTACCGGTGCCGGTAATCCCTTACCGCCCAACTCATAATGACCCAAGCTCTGTCTCTCCCCCTGGGAACCGCCGGGGGGTTCACCCTTCCTTGAAACATTACCCTCTCCCCTCGAGCCTCCCCCAGAGGAGCAATCAGCACATGTCTGCCGGGGAGGTATTTAACTTAATGAATTTCCTTGAACCGGGGATACCTCTCCTGTTAGGTCCCTTAATATGCCATTGTCTGTCCCCATGGTTGTCTCCTTTGGTTCCCGGGGTCGATTCATCCCCTCCTAGCAGCTCCCCGGAAACTCTCTTTAGCTCTTCCTCCATCGCCATCCTGTATTTTGAACAGTCCAATTCAAAGGAGATCGAGAACAGGAATCCCCATCTGTATCTGACTCCTTTTTCCGTCAGCCACTTAGTCAGAGGCAAACACATTATTCTCTTTGCGAGAGTGAGGGCAGACAAGTACTGAAAAATGATGATTCTTGTCGATCCGATGGTCACAGGTCCCTTGGACCTTGCCTTCTCCAGTATTTTGAGCTTATCGGGGTAATTGTGGAACCGCGCCAGGACTGATCTAGGGCCTCTGCCCGTGCAGCCGGCACTGTGCACTCTTTCAATTCTAAACTCGTCTATCGAAACGTCTTCGAACACGAGTTTTGTGATGTCATCAATCTTCCTCCTGAGGTCCCTTTCCATTTCTCCCAAGAAGCAAGGGAACATCACTTGCTACCCAACTTCCCTACACACTGTCAGGAGAGTGGTTACTCCTATAAGTGATTTTTATTTTCACTTAGCTGCATTGATCACATACACATGGGTATAAAAGAAAACACAATTTAATTCATATTCAAATCGTTAAAACAACCATCTCAAGGCCAAGTAAATCAATGGTCTAGCTAAAATACAAAACAAAACATACAATCATATGTCAGCGTGGTCTCAGGGTGCTTCAGAGTCTCGGTCATGACATCAACCTTCAACATTTCACAGAGATGCACTGACGGTAACTTGTTGACTTTCAGATCCACAGATCTATCATGGCATCTATTTAAACAACTGTGATGTTAGTACCAGAGTGACTTTGGATAAGCATGACATCCTAAATTTAGTCATAGCACGTCTACACCAACTTGTGTTTCAGGAGACATACAACACGACTGAAAAGATCTTGATATCAAGTGTGCAGTCTGCCCCCTTCTTTAGGACGCTGGCAATTTTCCAATATATACACAGTAAAGCAGTGGGACATATGTTCAGCATATACTGCCTCTGCTACTTTCTGTTAAGGAAAGCGTCTCGTGGGCGCTGGGTACCTGAATTTCCAGTGGATGGTCGTGGTGAAGTAGCCAGGCTGTCCGACTGATGGTTGCAGAATGTGTGACGCGAGGAACCAGCGCAACACCCACCCTGAATTCAAACAGGGTCAGTGGTGAACCAGCTCCCAACGCCACGGATGCGCACTTCCCTGATTTGTGTGACGTCGGGACAGTGCAAGCACTGACAGGGAAGGCGGGTCTTGACTGGATAGAAGGTCCACAGCAGATGGTGTGAAGGATTCGTAGACTCAGAACTCCAAGGAAGGCTAGGCACTGAACCAACAGGCAAGAAGCAGGAGGCAAGGCACTGAATCAACAGGCAAGAGGCAGGAGGGAAGGCACTGAACCAACAGGCAAGAGGCAGGAGGGACTAGGAACCCTGGGGCAGAACAAGGGAAAGCGCTGGCAGGAAGGAAGGGAGCAGGAAGGAAATGAGGCCCAGGGAACCTACTGGCTAGAAGGGATTTGAGGCAAGAACACCCAGAGGCTGACAAGGAAAGGAAACTACAGCAGGGAAGGACAAGAACAAAGGACTGGGAATACTGACAAGGTGCCACTCAAGAGTAACACGAGCGAGAACGCGATCAGGAAACAAACCGCGTTGAGACGCGGTTTGTTCAAGCAAACTGGCCCTTATATAGGGCAGGCAGCATCCGGGAGGCTTGGAACGCAATCCGTGATGTCCCCGGGTGCTGATGCGCCCAAAACGAGGCTTGGGAACCAAGCTTGCAACCTCCCGAGCGCTCTGTGGACGGCGCATGCGCGGAGAGCGAAACACAGCCCTCCGCGTCTGCGCAAAGCACGCGTACGGGAAATTCCGGAGGCAGCTTGAGCCGCAGATGACCAAGGGTCCCCCAACCTGTATCGGGGATAGATGCGCCAGGACGGGAATCGCCGGGACCTGTGGATGCGTCCTGCACCCCGGGTAAGTGGCATAACACTATGTCCCCTCCCAGAAAGGCCAGGGGCCCCAGGTTTCCAAGGAAATCGGAGGTAGAAGTCGCGAACCAGACGGGGAGCGTGCACAAAACTGCAAGGTTCCCAAGGGCGATCACAGGCCGGGTAACCCTTCCAGTCCACCAAATACTGAAGCACTCCCCGTCGTATGCGCGAATCACAAATCTCCTGCACTTCGAATTCGGGTACACCATGGACAGTAACAGAGGCAGGTCGGGAGAAAGATCGCTGGAAGGTGTCAACCACATATGGTTTCAAAAGGGAGACATGGAAGACAGGATGAACCCGCCAGGACTGTGGCAACCGTAGGCGATATGCTACAGAGGACAAACGCTTAGTAACCTTGAATGGGCCAAAATAACGGGGAGCCAGTTTGGTAGGAAGATTACGCACTGGCAGATTCTTAGAGGACAACCAGACTAAATCTCCCACATGGAAAAGTGGTTCGGGAGTGCGTCCTTTATCAGCCCGCTGCTTCATGCGCCCCTGTGCCTCAACAAGAGTTCTGTGTGCCAACGAGTGTTGCTTTTGGATGGTGACGACCAGACGATCAGCAGATGGAACTGTACTGGGTGGTACTGGATGAAAAGGCACCAATTTAGGATGTTGACCAAAAGAACAGTAAAAAGGACTGAGTCCGGTAGCAGAATGTTTTGCATTATTATAGGAGGCTTCAGCAAGAACCAGATGTGTCTTCCAATTGGTCTGAGTGGCGTTAGCAAAACATCGAAGGTAGTGCTCCAAAGTTTGATTGGTTCTTTCCGTCTGACCGTTAGTGTGTGGATGATAACCCGAGCTCATGGCTCTGTGGATGCCTAGATGACTACACAACTGACGCCAAAAAGAGGACAGAAACTGGGATCCACGATCAGATATGATCTTTTCTGGCAATCCATGTAATCTGTATATTTCCTGGAAGAACGCTAAAGCCATCTGGGATGCCGTGGGTATTCCGGGAAATGGAATAAAATGGGCAGTCTTAGTGAAACAGTCTATAACTACCATGATGCAGGTATATCCGTCTGATGGAGGAAGATCAACGATGAAATCTGTGGCTATGGTATGCCATGGGTAAGGAGGTATCTCTGTGGGATGAAGTAACCCCAATGGTCTTTTCCTTGGGATCTTGGTCTGGGCGCACACGGGACATCTCTTGACATACTGCTCAATTTCTTCGGCCCAACCTGGCCACCAGAATTGTCTGGATATTAGTTCTTGGGTGGCCTTTATGCCACGATGTCCGCCGATTCGGGAATCATGGAACCCGCGAAGTACAAGAGTTCGAAGAAAGACTGAGGGTATGTATAACCTGTTCTGATAAAACAGCAACCCATTGCTTTCAGTGATTGTGGTCGTTTCAAGAGGCTAGCCCGAATTGAATCTGTTATGGTATCCTGTGCAATCTTCTGAAGATGGGGCGAGAGCGTAAGCAGAAAATGCTTCGGAGAGATCAGTGGTTTGTCACTACAGTCGCCCTTAACTTCTCCTTCCAAAGAACGAGATAAGGCATCAGCCTTCAAGTTCTGAGCACAGGGAATGTAAGTAATATGGAAGTCGTAGTGAGAGAAAAAGAAGGCCCATCGGGCTTGGCGAGAGGTACGGCACTGAAGAGAACGTAAATACTGTAAATTGCGATGGTCAGTACGGACTTCCACCGAATGCCGTCCCCCGAGGAGATGATGCCTCCATTCTTCAAATGCTGCTTTTATGGCCAATAACTCCTTCTCAATCACGGCATAGTTCCTTTCACTAGGAGTGAGTTTACGGGAGAAATACGCCACGGGATGTTCCATGTCGGTTTCGGGTTGCCTTTGCAGGAGAACAGCACCAACAGCGAAGTCGGAAGCGTCTGCTTCTACAATGTATGGTATTTCGTCATTGGGGTGACACAGAATGGGTGCTGTGCTGAAGGCCTTTTTCAAGGTGTCAAAGGCCAAGGTGGCCTGCGAATCCCAGAGGAAAGGTACTTTGCTGCTGGTTAGTCCAGTTAAAGGAGTCGTTAGCTGTGAAAAATGGGGTATGAAGTGCCGATAAAAATTGGCAAATCCTAAAAACCGTTGCAGGGACTTCAGATCACGAGGTTGATTCCAGTTCTGAATAGCTTGTACCTTTGCGGGATCCATGAAAATGCCTGATCCGCTGAGCCCAAAAACTCCATGCTTTCCTTGTGAAAAGAGCACTTCTCAGCTTTTGCGTACAGTTGATTCTGGGATAGCCGTCGAAGTACCTCTCGGACGTGTTTCACATGTTGTTCCTGGGTAACAGAAAAAATGAGTTTATCATCCAGATACACCCAGACGGAGAGGCCGATCAAGTCGCTAAAAATGTAGTCCATAAAGCGCTGAAAGACGGCCGGGGCATTACACAAACCGAATGGCATTACCCGATATTCATAATGTCCGAATGGGGTTTTGAAGGCCGTCTTCCATTTATTGCCTTCCTTTATCCGGATCAGATGATAAGCACCACGGAGATCTAGCTTGGTGAAGACTTGAGCTGTTCGAAGGGATTCCATGATATTCCGGATCAAGGGCAGTGGATATCTGTCCTTTTGCGTGATGTCGTTCAATTGTCGATAGTCTATACAAGGACGTAGTGTACCTTCCTTCTTCTTCACAACAAATAAAGGAAAACCAGCAGGGGATTTTGAGGTTGTTATGTATCCCTTCTTGGTGCAGTCATCCAAGTATTCCTGTAAGGCCTTTTTCTCGGTTAAGGAGAAGGCGTACACCTTCCCGTGAGGTATCACCGAACCTGGTATCAAATCAATGGAACAATCGAATGGTCTGTGAGGAGGTAGAGGAATATCCCCTGGTTCGGAGAAGACCTTCTGAAAATCGTCGTACACTTGAGGTATTGGGAACAGTGAGCAAAGACCAGGTGAATTATTGCTTCTAGTAAGAGGCGTAGAGATGACGATGTTCTGAGGCCTGCCAGGCAAGCAACAATTCCGAAGGCAATGAGCGGAAGCAAAAACCAAAGTACGTGCTTCCCAATCGATAGTGGGATTGTGGCATTGCAGCCACGGTAAATCCAGAACTATTGCATACGAAGGTGATTTGATAACGTCCAGAGCGATTCTTTCACCATGTTCATTGATCTGAATGAATAGACCCATGGTGTGTTGACGTATTGGCCCCGAGGATAAAGGAGTCCCATCAATCACCTCCACAGACAGAACATTCTTCCGGGAAAACAAAGGTATACCATGCCTTGCTGCGAAACTTTCGTCGATGTAATTGCCAGATGCTCCACAGTCCAATAAGCCAAGAGCCTTCACCTCTTTGTCTAACCATCTCAATTTGATTTCCAAAACTAACAAAACGGCGGGTTGCATGGGCTGGAACAGGGAACAAGGACCGGAAAGGACTGAAAGTGAAGTGAGACCTGTCGTTGCCTTTCTTATAGACGACAGGTCACCTAGTTTTCTGACTTCCTTTGAGGGCGTAAAACACAGGTACCCAAGTAATGTCCGGCGGCTCCGCAGTACAAACATAACCTTTGACTTCTTCGGCGTTTCTTTTCTGCTTCTGATAACGGACCCCTCACAGCACCCAACTGCATGGGTTCTGGACCGGAGTCCGAAGACCCAGGAATTCCAGTAGACGTGTTTGTGGGTCTGGAAAACAGCCTCTCAGCTCGACGTCTTTCTCCTCTTCGTTCTGCCAGTCTGTGATCAATCCGCAAGACTTGTTCCACTAGTTGTTGAAGGGTGTCGGGCTCTGGAATATGTAATAATTCGTCCTTATATTCTTCTCTCAATCCCCGACGAAACAGAGTCTTTTGGGTTACTTCAGGCCACTGGGAATCGGTGGCCAATTGTCGGAAGCGACCAATATAGGCTATTATGTCCATGGCTCCTTGCTTAAGGTCCATCAATTGATTCTGTGCTGCAGAAGCCAAATTGGGTGATTGAAAAACCTCTAGAAATGCCTTTTCGAACGCTGCAAAGTCGTTGAGAATGGGGCTATTGGCAGCCACCAAAGGCGCTGCCCAAGCAAGCGCGTTCCCAGTCAAATTACCCAGAATATATCCAACCTTGGCCTTGTCTGAGTTAAAATAGGAAGACCTGAAGAGGAAATGTATTCTACAATGATTACAAAACTCGACCACACGTCTTGAATCTCCATCGAATTTGATAGGTGCGGTATGAGCCATAGCACCTTCACCCTGAGGTGTAGCCCCGGTACCTTGTGCCACCAACTGTCTTAGACCAATGTTCTCCTGGTGAAGTGCAGACATCTCGGCTCGAAGGGCCCGCATCTCATGCGAAGTTCCTGGGCTTCATCCATCTCGGGATCAGAAGGTAGGCGTCTCAATCTGTTAAGGAAAGCGTCTCGTGGGCGCTGGGTACCTGAATTTCCAGTGGATGGTCGTGGTGAAGTAGCCAGGCTGTCCGACTGATGGTTGCAGAATGTGTGACGCGAGGAACCAGCGCAACACCCACCCTGAATTCAAACAGGGTCAGTGGTGAACCAGCTCCCAACGCCACGGATGCGCACTTCCCTGATTTGTGTGACGTCGGGACAGTGCAAGCACTGACAGGGAAGGCGGGTCTTGACTGGATAGAAGGTCCACAGCAGATGGTGTGAAGGATTCGTAGACTCAGAACTCCAAGGAAGGCTAGGCACTGAACCAACAGGCAAGAAGCAGGAGGCAAGGCACTGAACCAACAGGCAAGAGGCAGGAGGGAAGGCACTGAACCAACAGGCAAGAGGCAGGAGGGACTAGGAACCCTGGGGCAGAACAAGGGAAAGCGCTGGCAGGAAGGAAGGGAGCAGGAAGGAAATGAGGCCCAGGGAACCTACTGGCTAGAAGGGATTTGAGGCAAGAACACCCAGAGGCTGACAAGGAAAGGAAACTACAGCAGGGAAGGACAAGAACAAAGGACTGGGAATACTGACAAGGTGCCACTCAAGAGTAACACGAGCGAGAACGCGATCAGGAAACAAACCGCGTTGAGACGCGGTTTGTTCAAGCAAACTGGCCCTTATATAGGGCAGGCAGCATCCGGGAGGCTTGGAACGCAATCCGTGATGTCCCCGGGTGCTGACGCGCCCAAAACGAGGCTTGGGAAGCAAGCTTGCAACCTCCCGAGCGCTCTGTGGACGGCGCATGCGCGGAGAACGAAACACGGCCCTCCGCGTCTGCGCAAAGCACGCGTACGGGAAATTCCGGAGGCAGCTTGAGCCGCAGATGACCAAGGGTCCCCCAACCTGTATCGGGGATAGATGCGCCAGGACGGGAATTGCCGGGACCTGTGGATGCGTCCTGCACCCCAGGTAAGTGGCATAACACTTGCGTAGCTTCTTTTCCGTGTGGGAGTCAAATTTCATTCTTTGGCATCATGTTTCTGCCTATGGAATTATTCCTGACTATTAGTGGTTGGAAGTGAACGAAGCTCCCTGGTGCAATATCACCCAGTTAAGTGTAGGCGAGAGGAAATCACTGCTGTGTTGTCTCCGACAGCGTCTTCAACTGTGCTGTTGTGGGCCGCCTGGTGTAAGCTCTAAATGCCACCTTTGCGTTCTCTACGTTTATTCCAGCCGGGGAGTCGCAGTCTGTGGTTGGGTGTTTCGTTTGCACCTCGCGTCTAGTGCTGTCTTAACGTCGGGCACTGCTTCTAGTTTATGGAACTCTGTCTCTTTCCATGTTCGTCTTGCTACTGCAATCAGGCTGTCGCTCTACTCGTTCGTTTCTCCTTCCGTCTCCGGTACTCCAAAAAATCTAAGATACACGAGTCGTATTCACCAATGGCTGCCCGCATACTTCCCCCCTGGAAGGGGCTTCAGCGTCTTTTATTTCAGATTGTGTTAATTGCACACGAATTGGAGAAACCATCAATGTCGATTGTTTATTGGGTGGCCCTTTTTTTGCGGGTGTAGATTGTGTGAAGTGGTCACTGAGTAATTCAAAAGCATCTTCCCTATATTCAGTTTCTTCTTCATCTTGTCGAGTTCTCACATTTTAGCAATGGTCCAAAAACACTTTGCTTGCTTCGCCGGTCACATTCAATTCATTTTCTGGCCATTGGGCATAAGCATCTCAAGTCTGTTTATTGACTGGACTACGCCGCACTTCAAATATTAGTTGTTCCATGGTGAAATCTGTTTGGCAAGCAGCATCTTTGGTTTCATTTGTTGTCTGTGTCTTCATACTTTGTTTTCTCCTGGGCCTCTAGGAGATGGGTTTAGATTTTAGATGTTTAGAAAGACTTTAGATTTTTTTAAAACCATCTTATGAAGACAACACCAGCCCAAACCACTTTTTGTAAATGAAATTGTTTATTAGTTACCCTTGTTTTCTTTATTTTCTGTGAAACCGTGTTCTTCACTGTAACGGCCGCACCAGCAAGCTGGTCCGCCACCTCTGATCGATGTGTCTCCTCTTCTAATTCCCGACCTTATATACATCCCTTGAATATAATATTCATTTAAAAAAGTCAGTCGTTTTTTAAATCTAATTCTTTCCTCGCACACATTGCTTACATACATACCCTTGTAAACTGTGTATGTCATATAGTCAAAATATACATTTTGAATTTCAACTGACTGATGGCTAGTGTACTCGATCAGAGATCACTGTGCGAAACCCACTATTTGTAACGTTCCACTCAAGCATTTTGCATTGCATTCAGCATTAGGGTACAAATTGTAACGTTAGAACTCAAATGGTAAAAGTTTGAAAAGATGCTTGTTTATAATAATGTTACTGTCTAATAGTATCAGATGTAGGATACACTTTCTTTCATTCAACTGAACTGTCAGTACGCATACCTCATGATCTGGACCATCTCCAAAGGCTGAAGTAATTGTAGTCGAAGTCCCAGCATCCCCCTGTAACACAGTACTTGTTTTAGAGTGGATGAAAACAGTGCAATTGAACAGACTCAATCATCGGATGTAGTCAATGGTACATATCAATAAAAACCCATAAATGAAACATTATGTAAACAAACGACAGGATACGTAAAATATTTCATATTTTCTAAAACTCCATGCATATTAGATTTCTGTAATCGAATAGCGAAATTAAACGACCTTATAGGCGCTCAAATTTGTTGTTGACTCCAGGAAAGAAATGGAGGCAGAATCTTGCTCCTTCATTTTCAGTGCATTGTCACGAAGGGAAAATTAGATTTGCATTAGATATGTGAGAAGATCCAACTCTCAAGAATATGAACTTCAACAACTCTGTATGGCTCACCATTGTTATACTGGACATGTCGGTTATGTCATCACTACCGATAGTCTGTGCTTCAGTGAATATGCTCACCTAAATAAATTGACATGTGAAGCAACCGATTACAAAAAGATTGTGCTTATTTCAAAGGGCACTATAGCATAGTTTTCTGTGTTCATAAATAATTTTGGATGATGCTCCTAAAACCAAGGACAGATGTCTAGCAAAATGGGGTAAAGTTATAAAGCAATACAATCTGGTAAATATGCAAAGTTTAGTAAGAAACATTTACACCAAAAGCACCAATGAGTCCATGTAGTTACCTGTTTAGTACCCCAAGGCCTACAGCTAAATCATGAACCGTGACTCACCTGAGGCAGGATGTGCATGAATAGAGTTGGAATTGCATTTGGAAGCAATTTACGAGACGTTCTGAGTCGATGATTCTTTGTGTACTGCGATTGGTCGTACATATTTGTGGTAAAGTGCAGGATGCAGATGCAGAATTGATCACCCATCAAGTCACCCAAGACATCCTGGGCTCTACATTCAAGCTCTTCCAGCTCAAATCTGCAATATCTGACCCATTCTCTTATTCAATGTATATTCCTCTGGATTATATGCATTAGTGTGCCTTTAGGTTTGATATGGGTCTTAGAACGGCAACCGTAAACCATATAAGCAGGCATTGCTGAAAAAACTGTTTAAAAAAGTCCACATTGTTAAAAAATTATTTTGCATGAATGCATGAGAAAGATGTAATTATATCATACGTTTTTCTATGAAATGTATGTTTTGGACACAGAAGCAAAACCTGTGTAGCGTAGCCGACTGTATTCTAGGATAACTTTCATACACAATTGATTGATGTGACGTAAATTGTAACATGTTACTCGTCCCTTGAATGTACTATCATGCATCAAAAGGAAACATGCTTTTAGGCATGTCCGCGAAGGATGCAATTCTATCCCAATTAACATTCATGACAATTGCTATATATCGAGAACACAACAAATCAAACAGAAGTCAATGGTAATGGCAATGAGATGAATGAACATTACACCACTGGTTACATTTGTTTGAAATATATAGAAATTTAGAGATCAAGAAGAGATGATTAGGTGACCTGCCCTTACCTTGACCAACAAACAGATTCAGCAAGCAGGGTAGTTAGTACAGGTAGCGCGATCCCGAGTTGACTTCCAGTGCTCAGAGATGTTCACAGGTGGCACAATGACGAGCTGACTTTCAGTGGTAATAGATGTTCTCAGGTAGCACGATCACAAGTTGACTTGCAGTGCTCACAGATGTTCTCACGATAAATATCAAGGGGTTTACAAAGAATTTGAAAAGTGGGTGTGTATGTGAATGAGTGACGTGTATATGGCGTGGTCTTATGCGGATAGCAGGGGGGCGGCCTGCTTCAGGGGAGCCTGCATGGAGACACTGGGTCTGGGGAGGCCATGTGAACAATGGCCCCTGCGTGGAAGATACCTTTGAAGTGTACATGGTGTTTGGCACCTTGGCCATTCCCATCCTTGGCAGCGCACATCCACAGGCGAACTCCCATTGATAATGGAGGGCGGATGGATGGGCATGAGGCATGCAGACAAGGGCCGGAACACCGCTGAAGGGAGTACACACGGTTACCAGACATTTGGTCGAAATAAATTGGTCGACCAGACAAATGGTCGAACCAATTTGGTCGAAAACCAAATGGTTGAATTTTTTTATTTTTTTATTTTCACTCCTTTTATTTTTTTTCTAAAAAACCATTTTTTTTAAAAAACGAAAACCCGAAAAATAAATATATAATTAAAAAAAAAATTCGACCATTTGGTTTTCGAACAAATTGCGTCGACCAAATGTCATTCCACCAGTTTTAATTCGACCAAATGACTGGACACCGTACACACTTATGTGGATTGCAGGGGCACGGCCTGCTTCAGGGTAGCCTGCCTCGAGACACTGGGTCTGGCTAGGCCATGTGTACAATGGCCCCTGCACGGAAGATACCTTTGAAGTGTACATGGTGTTTGGCACCTCGGCTGTCCCCCCCCCTGACAGCCCCCTTGGGAGGGCACTGACACAGGTGTGAACTGCCATTGATAGGGTAGGGGGGATGGAAGGCCAAGGGGCATGTAGTAAAGGGCCAGAACACTGCTGAATGGAGAAACACACTTATGTGGATTGCAGGGGCACAGCCTACTTCAGGGGAGCCTGCCTGGAGACACTGGGTCTGGGGAGGCCATGTGCACAATGGCCCCTGCGTGGAAGATACCTTTGAAATGTCCATGGTGTTTGGCACCTTGGCCGTTCCCACCCTGAGAGCCCCCTTGGGAGGGCACGGACATAGGTGTGAACTGCCATTGATAGGGTAGGGGGGATGGAAGGCCAAGAGGCATGCAGGAAAGGACCAGAACACTGCTTAATGTAGAGACACACTTATGTGGATTAGAGGGGCACGGCCTTCTTCAGGGGAGCCTGCCTGGAGACACTGGGTCAGGCTAGGCCATGTGTACAATGGCCCCTGCGTGTAAGATACATTTGAAGTGTACATGGTGTTTGGCACCTCGGCCGTTCCCAACCAGTCAGCCTTGCCAGGACAAGTGAGCGTGTCCTTGATTCAATGAAAAATTGAAACAACCATTCATAAAAGTTCAGTTGTATTTTATTTTGTTGCTGATGTTGATGGCACAAATGTACTACACATTGTATACTTCAGGTTGCAGCACAGTGTGGGAAAATCCCCTGTACTGACCGCTGTCACTGGGGAATGTGTCTCTAATGGCACCAAAGACACAGGTGGGTATTATTCGTCGAAAGCGGTGTCCAAGCCTCCCATGAAGCCACCATGTAAACGCACGATAGGCCACCAGCCTGTACCACCTTGGGAAGAGAAAGATACAAACTGTATTTAAATTAACAAGATAGGTGTGTCAAACCTTAGTTGAAAATGCAATCTTGTATCCTATGGCATTGGTTCCAGTACAAATGTTAATTCATGGATCAATCAACTTGGGCTTTAAAGTGTAGACACATTACAAAAGTGAACAACTATGCATTCAATTTAATTTGGGACACAGAGAAATATTGTTTCTTCGTTGTATGCAAAAGACACATAAGATGACCAATATGATTTGCAAAAATTGCGAGTGATGTACACAATTGCAAGACTACCATCATTTGGCAGTAATAGATCAAAGTTACGACAATATAGGAGACAAACATGAAATGTTAGTGGCCTAAGTGACATCACATCTAGACTATACTTACTCATTACTTGGATTGTGAGGGCGAACTGTTGTGCGAAGTTCATGCATAAGCACCATCATAATCCTCAACACGGACCGTGTGAGGCAGGCTGCCCTGAAGTCATGCAGCTCGGTAACGCATTGCAGCCGTGTCTCGTCTTCCGATATGTAGGACAAGCATCCAGAGTTTTCTCAGCAGCGGCAGTTCTCCTCCTCGGTTGGCATTACCTCGTACCGATTGCAGGTACACCAGGTGGAGACGTCGTCCATGCGACTAGGCTCAAGCTCTTGATCTGGTGATTCGTCCTCCCAACTGTCGTCCGAAGACCCATTGTTTCCGCATCTTTCTCTTTTGAGTAATTCCGCCTCGGGATACTCCGGCTCGTACTGGTAGCCATTATGCGATCAAATTAAAATAGATAGTAATGATAGTACTAGTATCTGTTCGCACGGGCTACGAGCAACGAAGATAGATGAACAGAGCAGAAACGAGCCACAGGATACACAAAAAAGACAGTGAAACGATTGGAAAAGCAAATCTGATGTTGTCTGATGAGAAGCGGTCTGTTTATTCTTATTGAGGAAAGAGGCGTCCTGCCATTTCCATGGAGACACACCATTAGCTGGAGCACAGAGAACGTTTACACAAGATGTGCATAGGTGTTGTGAAATGGGCCGTACACTTCTAGTGATGTCGGCTTCAGGGGCGGGGGGATATGATTTAGTGCCGCCAGGGCAGTTCACCTTAGGGCGATGCAGCAACGGATAAGATTAGCACAAGATGGCTGTGCCCTGCTGCCTGAGTTTGCATGTGTAAAAGTGAGGAAAACTACGGTAAGGTACATAGGAAATGTTTGTACGATCGATCAACGTATGCTTAAAAAATCATGCCCGAACGCTCGGGACAATAATATTTTTGAGCGCCCTAGTCCTTTAAACCTTTTTTGATTTTCTCACCCTAGGAAACAACTTTTGAATCTGCAAGAATCTAGTTTTAGTTACTTTACTTGATTTATTTATACTGCCAGGTGTTTCCAGGCGCCACAAGACAAGATGGGGGCGGTTTGGGGGTGCTTGGGAAATCATAAGAATACAACAAAGAAATGGTTATATTAGCCTTGTGACAATCCTACTGTGTAAGCGCATGACAATGTGATAAGTGCAGGGGTGTGGGGGGCAGAGGGAGTAGTGCAGATTGGAATACCCACATGGGTGGAGACCTGCAAGTGCTGGTCAGGCCAAGGCGGCAAGTGCCGGGGTGGGGGGCAGGGGGGAGGATACACTATACCGGTTTATGATGACTTGTTGTTGATGGCAGATGTTGCATTATGGTAAAGAAGAGGACGCTCCTTGGTCGTTCAGATATGTATATACTGCTAATGAGGGTCATATGCACCTGAGCTACGTTGGCCACGTTACAGGGTGCTTTCTTCTGGGTTTTTTCGCAATTTCATTCAGTTACATTCTTTGCTGCTGGCTGTACAGTAAAGAGGTTGTATGAAAACTCTACACCTTCGTCGCCTTTATTAAAATTACGATTTTCCGACACAGCTTGCTTACACAATCCGCCTTTTCTTTGTTTCTGGCAATCCCATCCTAATTTCTTGCATGCAAGATTCTGGACCGTTGGTGAAGGGAGGTGCTCACCTTCAAACCTGTAATGAACAAGACAAGATGCAAATGATAAAGAGCGTCTCTGCACCTCACCTTGCTCTGGAGCCCCCTAATCACTGAGAACCCCGTAACCTGCGTGTCCAAAGGTGTAACTGATACCCTGATATTTACAAACCACTCCTGAGCCCAGGCCCAGAAATGTATACTAGATTCCCATGATGTGAGATGTAAAATGCATTGCAATAAGGGATAACCGGAAACACACAGCCAGAGGCAGCATACATCTGCCGAAAAATATGTGCACATCTGTCTTAACATTTTTCAGATTTCTGTAGAGAAAAAAGATAAAATCCTGTGGGAAATCTAAGAATCTGTGGAAAAAAATGTAAAGACGTTAATTCTTATCATTATTAATTAACAATTTCATGATAAAATAACGAATTAATCTGCATCAAACTGCACTCACTGATCTATTGTAAACCGTCCTGAATGTTCAGAAATGGCGGCCCGCTGTGTTGCTCGCCTTTTATAATAGACTCCCATTATTCCACCTTCATGTATGACGTTTTGGGCTTTCTCCCTCTGCCTGGAAGTGCAGCCATAGTGGGAAATTCTTTAAGCACAGAGAGAACATATGTGGCTGATTTTGAAAAGAGACAAACAATTTTGCAAATCGGCCCTTATTATGAAATCTGCCAAAGAAGAAGGGCCATCGATTTGTACTCTCCTCCCCCGTAGCCAAATATTGACAACTCAAGCCGGAACACGTGTCCTGACATGCACAACCCATGTGAAACCCAGACATGCCCTATGTAAACCCTTAACATATTAACTGCATACACAAAGGTTTCTGGGAGCCCCTCTACTGAGAACGAACCCGGCCAAAGAACCTGTTCTATGGCAAGGTGCCCACTCGGGAGGGTCTACAAGCATGTTTTAGCTCCATATACTATTTCAAAGAGAAGAAATATCTATTTGCATATCAGTTTGTACCACCCACTTAGGCAGTCCAGCACCGAAATGCTAGGCCAGTGTTCGTCCACAATAGAGGGGTCCCCACACTCCTGTTTAATTTGTAAAACTTGAGGTTTCACCGTAAGTAAGCAAGGGTAATCCAGACGTGGACCCCTTGCTCACTGTGCCTTAGAGAGGTTCATCTTAATCTCACCGAGGAAGCCCAACAAGGCCGAAACACGTGTCCTGGGTTGCTGATGGTACTCTTACTAAGAGGAGAATTGCCTAGCATTTCGGTGCTGGACTGCCCTTGTGGGTGAGACCAGAGTGAAATGCATATGGATATTTCTTCTCTGTGAAGGGGGGAAGTGATCTAAAACGTGGTTGTAGACCCTCCTGCTTGGAAGAAATTCCATGGAGCAGGTTATTTGAGCCATGTTCATCCTCAGTAGAGGGGCTCCCACACGCCGGTTTAATTCATAGACATCACTCATAAACCCAGCCCACGCCCGGCAATGTGCAAAACATGCCTATGCGGAAATGTGCGTAATGTCCCTGTGAGCTGACACCTACAAACCAACCACATGCCCTGAAACCAGCACCCATGCTAAGAGATATGCCACCCAAAGCCTTGACCTGACACTTAGCCGCGCCCCTCAATCGGGAGTCAAAAGCCATTCCCCACAAATGCCTACCCTTTCCCGTTGGAGGACGCTATATTACGCCCTTTCAGCATCCCACAGCACTATTACAACACCATGTGACCCAAAATGTACCAAATCCTTTCTCAGACGCTCAGCCAGTCTTGTTATTTTACTCTGCATTCTGGGACATGTAGTCTTACTTTTCCCAACACAAGTGTGCAGAGAAAATATGTGTTGCCATGAAATGTTAATTCAGTTTCAGAATCAAATGAAATCCAAGTTTTGATACCTTTTATTGGACTAACTGAAAATATGATGCTGAGATGGTAAGATGCATAAGCTTTCCAAGTCCCATGCACTTCCTCATCAGATGGTGGTCAGCTGATGACGTCTATTGGAATGCCCATTACAAGCAGGCTCGGACTGGCTGATAGGGCAATAGGGCAATGCCCGAACCAAAAGCACAGAATGCTGGTGTGGACACATTTTGGACCAGTTTTGATGAGTTACTTTACTATGCGGCTACTAGTTTTGACCATTGTTGCTGAATAAGTATTCTTTAAATTGCACAATTTGCATCGCATTTCATCAGAAACCTCCCACCCGAGTACTATTAGGAATGAATTGCCATTTGCAACTGTGGGCCACTTTTTCATTGCCGCCTGAGACAATTTGATGCCCCAGTCCGACCCTGATTAAAAGCCTCATACTACGAATCAAAATACGTACTGGACGAGCATTCCCAGAACGACACTGGGGAAGTTGCCGTCTATGTAACACTTTCAAACTCATTACACTTTCATGAGCCGATTTATAAACTATATAAACTTTCATACACTCATTACATTAATTTTCTTCACCTTGGCAATACTGGCTGCTCACACGTTCTAGTCAAATATGTTCCAACACACACGGCCCCCTTGGTCCCCGTAGTTATAAGAACGTCGCTTGGCCTTGTCAGTGGTTTTCAGAGGTTTTTACAGGTCTGACTTTGGGGCCCCTACTCTCTAGGCAAGCTTATCACCCTACTCGTGCACTTTGGAGACCCAGGACGAGAAGGTTGAACCAAAGTGTCTATTTTTAGGAAAAGGAATGCGTTGCCGAATGAAACCCATTCAGCGACGAATTTGTTGTTTTAGGTTTTTTAGCCGCAGTTGTGCGGGGTCCAAGTTATTTTTTGAGCTCGTGTTTAGTCTGGCGAGTCTGGGTTCCATGAGAATCACGGGCTTGGCCCCCGGCCCGCTCCGCCTGGAGCCGTACAGCTCAGGCCTCATCAGTCAGTGGGAGCAGGATGGGCCCCTGGGAGGCCTGGCCTCGGGCCTGGCCTGCAGCCACTTCTGAGGCGGGAACGAGGCTGGAGTCTGCGCCTACCCCTGGGGCCAGTGGGGCCTGTGTTGTCTGGCGCGTTTGGTTTCCTCAGAGCTGATGTAACTTAGACAAGCATTGGAAAAGTCAATACTTTGGGATTTTTAGTCACTGATATAATGGTTCTAGCTGGCCGTAAAATGGCAGGAGTTTACAGAGTGATTACGTGGGCATGTGATGGCGGTACCTGGCAAAAGCCTATCTAATACCTCAAGCCAAAACTCTTGGCTTTGTCATTGATTGTTTTTCAAAGGATTTTGGTGCATGGAAAACATATACATCAAGTGGGTGAAGATATACTTGGCGAAGGCATGTGTATTATATAGCGTGAATTAATTCATGAACTGTCTGCAGGCTGCTTAGAAATGACCCTGGCAGGCTAATTATTGGTTGATGTCCATGCTTGATAGAGTGAGCCCAAAGGGATCCCAGGGGCATGTGTTCTGGGCAGGGCGGGACAAGCACTGGGTGGGAATGGCCATAGGGATTAGTATGGCTATGGGCAGCCCATTTGTGGGTAAATAGCCAAGCAACACCCGGGAGCTGTGTGTCCCTCCTCACATGCCATCTCCCTCCAGGCATGGAGAGAGGCAGGGGTGCACACCAACCTGCAAAGAAGAGTGTCCAGGAGAAGTTGTCCACCAACAAAACTGTGCATTCTGGGTGTGTACATTAACATCACTTTTCACCTCTAGACATATACCCCAAATACAGGGGCTTCACCGAACAAGTAAAGCAATACCAGTACACCAGCTCCCTCATCCCCCAAACTTATCTTTACTGCAGCGCCAAGATGCCTTAGGGCGTACGTGCGCTTTATAAAAACATATAACATAATATGTTTACGTGCACGCGTCTGTACACACTTTGGGGCCTGCAAGGCCATCCCATGAGCACTATGTCCACACAGGAATACTCCAGTGTATATACTTCATGTTTGCATGACACCTTGTGCACAAAACGGGATGTGCCCTGCACCTATAGAGGACCCTGTTATTGAGCAACCATTTTGAGGAATGGCTGCAGTGCTACTGCACACGAAAGAACACTGGGTAACATCCACATGCTATCACTCTGAGCAAATACAACAGGAGTGATGTATTACTCCCACCTCTCAAAGGGACTTGGCATACCAAGGACACCCTTGGCTGCTAAACTCCATATGTCAAGGACATAATCTTGAGTCTGAAAGCATCTACATGCCTAGGCGATGCCTGCCCGGCATCAATTATTAAAGAGTCAGCGAAAGACCTTGTGGCCTTTGGGGCCGATTCATGGAACAATTTGTGCGCCGAATTCGATGGGTCAAGCGTGAAAAATCCAGTGCACGTGTGCGATTCGCACGCAAGCGATTCATGGAAGTCTGTGCGCGTGTTTTCCCAGGGAGCTGCGCCGAAACCACGCATGGTGCACACGTCACTGCGACATCCCGAACGGTGTGCGCGACCCGCTCTGGGAAAGCGCGCAACATGTCGCGCACACACCAAAAAGGGGGCGGAACACGCGGAATAGGGAACAACGCGTGAAAATGAGGGCATAACTGGGGAAGTACTGCTGGGAAATACACGGAACGCCCACACGCTCGCGAACTACACGTATTCATGGAATCGAATAGGGGAAACCCGCGCACACCAAAAGACACGCACAGGCGTAAACACGTCCGCCACACAAAGGCAGGCGGAAGCGTCCCCGCGCAGTATAAAAGTGCACGCAAACAACAAACACGTATATACAGCTGCGATGAATGACCCATTTCTCGCAGCACTGATCGTGGGACACCGCAGCACTGATCGTGGGACACCGCAGGACGAGGAGAATAGCCAGGCCCTGCCTTATTTTGCCCATGACCAGCCTTTTTGGGATGCCTGATGACCAGCTCTATGGCAGGTATAGGTTTCCACCTCATAGCATCCTAGACCTGGTCACTGAGTGGGAGGATGACCTCACATCACCCACCTTGTGCTCCCAAGCACTGAGCCCCTTGGAAAAGTACTCAATGTCCTGCATTTTTTGGCCACTGGGTCATTGCAGCGGACAACTGCCATAGTTGGGGGTGTCTCACAGCCCACACAGTCACGCTGCCTACACCAGGTGTTGGCAATCATGACTGCGCGCCCCTCAGTCCACAGGCACATATACATGCCCAGAACACCCGCACAAAGGCAGGCCGTGGTCCAGGACTTTTACAGGGTGGCACACTTCCCCAAAGTGCTTGGTGCCATAGATTGCACCCATATGGCCGTACGTCCACCTAGGGCCACTGAGAACATCTACCACAACCGCAAGCACTGGCATTCCATCAACGCACAGGTTGTATGTGATGCCCATGGAATCATCACCTCTGTCTATGCAAACTATCCTGGGTCTACCCATGACAGTTTCATATACAGAATGTCCGCCCTGAGCCGGGACCTGGAAGCTGGGAAGCATGGCGACACATGGCTCATTGGTGAGTACAAATGTCTGTGCATATGCATGCATGTCACACACAAACAATTACACAAACCCAACTAATGGCAACCATCCTCACCTCCCCAGGGGACAGTGCCTACCCTCTGAGCAACCACATGATGACGCCAATACGGATCCCCACCACACCACCCCAGGTAAGATACAACGAAGCCCATATTGCAACCAGGGGCGTAGGGCCACTCCCTTGACCGCTCTGGCGGGCAGCTACTATTTGCACTCCCAGTAGTGTGCAGGATCATTGTGGCAGCATGTGTCCTGCACAATGTTGCAACACGGCGGTGCATACCGGTGGACATTGTGGTGCCCCCACATCCCCAACCACAGGCACAGGCGCTGCTCATGGGAGGGGAAAGGGCATGTGGCGAGGCAGGCCGGACCCAGCTGGTGGCCACATTTTTCGCCTAAACTCCCACCCCTGCGGAGTGCACGCAGGCCTGGCACATACCAGGTGACAATCGATGGTGACAAAGAGACATTCATCTGTCACAACCTTACCACCCTGAGAATGTTTCCACGGAAGTGCCACATTGTGTGCATCCCTAGCTACTTAAACATAACCAATCCTGTGTGACCAAAAGGAACACATGCAAGGTGCATATCACACCACCCCCCTGCAAAACAGGCCATGAAAATCACTGGTATGTCACCGAAACCCTCCCAACCCCATCACCCTCGTCAGCCACACCATGACATGGCATGCAACAGCAAAGAGCAAACCAAAAGCACAACACATGACAAATCAGATACAAAGTGCCACGTGATAAATGGAAAGAGGCCTGAGACAATCACACCGGACATGGAATCAGATGAAATGACTGACCAACAACCTCCCACACATACAACATCATACACAAATGCATGCCACCAGCGTTACCATCAACAAAAGACAGAATGCCTGTTGGCATGCACATTGGCCAATCCAAATCCGCAAATCCCAAAACCGTGTGCTGTGTGTCTCCTGCAACACACCGCTCAATACACAGTACAGTGAGCAGCCATTGTGTTGGGGATACGCCTTGAGCATCATATGACAAGGACAAGCAACAAAAATAACCCAGTGACGCATGTACACGATCCCCAAATGGTAGTGATCATGCGCTGCAGGGACACAGCATGGCAGAGAAGGCAACCTGTGTGCCATGGACGGGTGGTTATATGTGTGGTTGCGCATTGTTTAAGTGTGTGCGTCAGTAGGGACATGCACTCAATACATGCATGTGAAATGAAGTGACCCTCAGTGTCCTGTACACATCACATGTGAACATTGCCCATGTGGGCACCCCAGTATGTCAAACCACACCAATCCCCTGACACATGAAAAGTAAACCCAACACAGGAACAGACATAGACCAGCAGAACACATCATGTACATAGTATCCCCGCATTGACAATGTCAGAGAGTGCCCAATCACTGTAGCCCAAGCGTACTGTCCGACAACAAAAGCCCCTCCCTCATTTCCTCATCACCATGACCTTCAGAAGAACTGTGTCTGGGGTCCGTCGGCTTCTTCCTTCTAGTCTACCTGGCTTCAGAAGCCCCCTTCCCCTTGGTTTCCTTGTTCTTCCTTTCATGTAAATAGGGTCCAGCCCCCTCAGAGGCCACCTTGACTGCTAAAAATACCAAATCGCAGAGAACTCCAAGGAGCCAAACCCCCAAACCAGGGAAAAAGCCTCTAGGCACCAAAAAACCCTGGAAGAGTCTCCAGTAGATGACTTGAAGTCGCAGAATATGGCCAAGCATTTGTCCAAGCAGAATGATAGAAGAACTACCAAGGTAGCACACTTGAACAATGGTTCAACAGGATGGGTAGGAATTTGAGTACACAATAATCAATGAGGATGCCACAACTGATGGGCAAAGCTGGAACATGAGTAGAAATTAACCAAGGAGGCTGGCACAACTGGATGGTAGAGCTGAAACCCAATCAATCCTTGATAGCGTGAACGAAAAAAGGCAGAGACAGCACAAGTCTGGAAAGGCACAGTGAATGCGAGATAGCCGGAAACAGCCGACAGCAAGTTAAGAGCCACAACAGTTGAATAGCATTGGTAAAAGGCCAAAGTCAACATAAAGGTATGGGTGTAATAGATGAAAGACAGGAGGAACGAGAGAGAGAGAGATGCTGTTGAACAGAAGTGTACTGAGGCAAACCGAGCAGTATAAGAGTACGTGGAAATGCCTGCCCGAGAGACAGGAGGACAGATCTGCAACAAGGACAGTAGCAGGAAGAAAAACAGGGACTAAAGGCACCAGAGTGTGAAAAACAAGTAAAAGAGCTGTAATCCAGTAGGAAAACTGCGCCGTCAGGCAGCAGTGAAGTCCAAGAGGGAAGACAGATACAACGTGCCGTCCAAACGGAACGGAGGCGGACATCTCAGGTGAGGACTGGACCGTGAGTTGTGCTTCTTGGGTCACATTCCTAATGCATCCTCCTTTGCCAGAATCCCCAAGGGCTGAACTGAACACGTACCAACTTGACATTGTCACCACCCGGCCCCCTCCCACCATCAGTGTGACTTTGACAGCTAAAGGGGGCAGGCTACTGTCTACAGCACGAAGTGCATCAAGCACGTATACAGGCAAGAAATTAAAATACATCACAATCAACTTCAATAAATGGACAGTTCAAAAATGGACTCACCAAAATTGATTGCAGACATGCCGTGGAGAAAACATCCATAATCCCCATTAGGGGTGTAAACACAAGTAGTACAGCAGCAGACAGGCCACAGATTTGACGAAAAGTCCAATGCCCTTGTGTAAATTGTTGTCACACCGAACCATCCTTGCAAGCCCATGGAAAGGGGAAGCAGGAGTGGCATATGTGTCTGAACCCCAAGCCACAAACACATCCATGAGACAAGCTTGAATGGGCCCAGCTGGAACAGACAGTGGATGCTTTCAAAAGCCACAAAGCACCACACCGTCACATGAATTCACAATAGACAAACAATATTATACTAATAAAATTAAAAATGGCCACATATGACCCGGGGGGGGGGGCACCCAGGAGGGGGAGGTACAGGGTGCACCTCAACACCCACATGCGATGATGTTGAGATAAAAAAACTCCATGGGCTCAAAGCCTGCACGGCCCGACCTGTGTGGGAGATAAGTCGTCGTCCTGCTCACCCTCTGGATGGAAATCAGAAGGTGGAGGTGGCACAGTACCCTGACCATGCCTATGTGCAGCTTGCCCCTCGACGGCAGCAAGTCTACGGGACTGGTAAGCCCGGTCCTGTGTGACGATGGCACGTAGGTCAGCATGCAGCACCTCACGTGATACGGGTGCTTCCTCTTGCAAGGTAGCTTGTGTAACAGAGAGTTCTGCCTGCATGGCCTCGCATGACATCTGGAGCACCTACCGGCATGCACGTAGCTCAGCCGAGATGGTATTCTCAAGCTGCTCCAACATCTCCTCTGACCACTGCCTCTGGGACATGTTGAGCACACCCATAGTAGATCTGAGGGATTGATGGTCATCCCTCAGCGCCTCCATGTGCGCCTCTGCGTGAGCAGCAAGTGCTTGATGCAAAGATACCATTTTAGCCTGGCGTGCCCTGTCTGAGGCTGCCATGCCCAGTTTGAGTGAGCGGGCCGTGGACTGTGCTGACCGCTGCTGGAGCTCCACCTGTCTAGCAGGGGGGAGCATGGATTGGGCCACACGTTCCATGCTCTGAGCGATCTTATCAATAGCTGCCCCCTGTTGTTCTGAATTGGCATACATGGATTACTCCCACTCAGTATACCCCAATGGCACACGGCCACCGTGGTCCTCGCTGGATTGACACCGTCTGCGGCTGCAGGACTACATCCCTCCATTGACATGATGCCCCAGGCACATCAGAAACTGCTGTGGAGTGTGACCGTGCATCCCAATCCACCACAGGCGGAGGTTCTAACACTGTCTGGCCCCTCAGTGCAGGTGTCGCGGACAGAAGATCGTCCACATCAGCATCACTCACCGTCGACGAATGGACATGACGCACATCCAACTCAACATTGTTGTCAGAGTGATCATCAGAGCTAGACTGATTGCCAGCCCTGGACACAATGGTCTGGAGCACAAGTGGGTTCTCGTGGTCTACCACCCCACGACCCCCACTTGTGCTGAGTTGCTGATGTAATAGCAACCCTGTGTCTGGAATTACATCACCATCCTCTGGCTCCATTGCCTCATTATCTGTAATGTGGAAAAAACAAACATGAGTACACATGTCAGAGGCACATAACCCACACACACATGGACATCACATCGACAGCCAACCCATGAAGCAGACATGTCACACACAACTGAAATTCTGCCATGCATCCAGTGACATTGATATGCAAACGCATCGCAAAAGCAGAAATGGATGTGTGTAAATAGCTAAGCCTACACATGTACTGAATGTAGTATATCACCTCCATCACACACCACCTCTGTCAGGCACATATCACAGGCAGAGATGACAGATGGCAACAAAGAAATGGCACATACCATAAGCATGTCTGAACAGCCAAATGCCCAGAGCTCCAAGTGAATCCAAACACACCATGACACACGTAATATGCATGTACACATGCATCACTAAATCAGCATCACCAATATAGCTTCATCCATCTGCAGCTCGGCCCGTACCAGGCGTTATGGGCCATGTAGACATAGTGAATAACCCGAGCAAAGCGCAGGCCTGCAACCAGGCATGAGGGACCATAACGCCCAGTACGGTCTGAGCTGCCGGTCCATGAATCCTCCAGAACACCCCTCAGGGCCTGATTCAGCGCATTGTGCATTGATTGTGCCCCAAAACATTATTTGGTGTGTCAAATCATCACGGCCAGGCCCTACCAGATTAGCTTAGTGGGCCTGGGCGTACACATACTGCCCAACAGTACACATTCAGGATTGTGCCAGTTGAACATAACGGGCACAATGCTGAAATCTCAGCAGCATTTACGTTAATTAACAACATATTAGTCATTTAACAAAAAAGCTGCAGAGAACACATGTGTAAATAAACACTTTCACACATACATAAGTGAGTAGCTGCAATGTTGTACTACACAACATTGAAGCTGCTTGCATATGTACATGTGAACGTTTTCAAATACACCCGAATTCATATACACCCGTATGGTGAATATGACTAGCATCCTATACAGCAAAGCAAGCAGCTACAATGCTGCTTGCTTTGATATATGTGAAAGTGTACACATACACACGTGCAGGCAGCTCCACAGTTATTACAACCAGATTGGCAGGCTATAATCAATCTGCGGCCTATACCAGTTAGTATAGCTCGCAAATTGACCAATCAACTTTGCTAAACACCCGCAAGGGTGTTCCAATACTGAGTACATGTGTCACAGGATGCACCTGTGCTCCTGCCATTCATGACAGTGAAGGGATGACAATCTGAACATACATGCCAGGTCACTTTGACATTGCAGCAGTGAGTAGGCATGTAGAACGGTGTAACATGGCTCAGAAGTGGGTGCGTGCAGTGCCGAACATGTGTACGTTACCAACCATCTACATCAACAAGTACGTTAAGATGTCAATGAACATGAAGGCAGTGTAAGGGCAAGTTCAACCATCATGTGCAATGTGCATGCAATGGGTTGCATGGCTACAGGCAACCCCCCCCCCTTAGTGAAAATGCAGGGGGGCATTGCATGGCTATGAAAGGTTGACCAGAGAACTGTGTATTGGCAGACAGTGTTGAGTAGCGTCAATTGCATCATCTGAGTCAACTGACACCACAGCTGTTGAGAATGGGACAGTAAGCAGGACACATGATAAACCCTCAATAGTACACCCATTTGTGCAGAAGGCACTACACTAGTTGAACAGAGTCAGGGGCCCTGCAACAGGGGGAGGCCTGTGCCCCACATGGACTATGACACCCTAAACATGTGCGTGATGCCGGACTGAGCCAGAGTGAGCATGGAATGGATGAGCAAATGCCATGATATGTATGTCATCCTGGACACGTACTACAATGATCATCCTGCCAAGGACACATAGGGGCATGCATGGAATGCACATGCAGCATGAATGGGCACTCATGTCCCCGGGGAGCATATGCCATCTGCACAGTCCAAGTGAGGCACCCTGCATCAAGGACAAAGGATGTACCCCACTGTATGTGTCTGGCAGGTTGGCGGGGGAAGTGTGCATGTACACAGGAGCATGGAACAGGCCATTGTAGTAATCCAACATGTTACCCACCAGTGCCATGGTGAAATTGAGGTGCAGGATGGTGGAGGGGCAAGGCAGCATGCCCACGTGGAGTACCCGCATGCAGGCACACACATGCACGTCAGTCATGCAAGTGCTGCATGGAAAGACACCCCAGGCTACATGCAGAAGGGTCAGTGAGGTGGAACATGGACCGGAGGGACAGCCGGGTGACTAGCATGTGAGTAGGGTGCATGTGTGGTGATGAGGACAGTCCCCGTCTGCTCTACATGTCCATCATGCAGCACAGCAGGCACGCATTAGTGAAGCATTGCATGACTCATGAGAACCATGTACACATAGCATGTAGTGGCAGTCAAGCAAAACACATCACACAAGCAAACCACACATGGGCTGGATAAACACGCAACAACACTCACCGGACGGGCAAATCAGAATCCAGCATCTCTCCCACTCCTTCGACCAATTGTGCCTGGATGAACTCTGCAGCGATCAGCTCGTGCGGAGTGAGTTCTTCCTCCTCAGGTACTGGCCCACTGCCAGTCACCCGAGTCATGGCATAATTGGAGGCACGCTTTAGCTTAGCACAGCGGCGGAGGTCATCCCAACGCTTTTTGCACTCCTGAGCTGTGTGCACCTCATGTCCGAATGCACTAACACCCTCCGCAACATGCTTCCAGTGGTCCCAACGCTGGGCAGGCATAGTGTGACGATTTGGGACCACTAGCAACTCACGTTCGTGTCCCGACACGTAGCCCACAAGGAAGTCCAGTTCCTGCTTGCCGAAAGGCTTCTTCCTCGACGTGCCGGAGGCCGCAGCCACGTCTGGGGTCCCAGCCTTTTGTGCAGAAGCAACCTTCCTCCTCTTAGACAGTGGTCTGGACCCTGACTGGCAAATGCCGCCCTGATCAGTAGGGGCAGTGGCGCTGGTGGACTGGACCAAAGGAGTGGCAGGTGGAACTAGGACGGAAGCCATCATTGCGTCAGTTGCTGCTGGGGGCTCTTGACTGGACCCAGCGTAGCAACAGCCGCTGTGCCAAGGCCTGTGACCAAGACTGTCCTGGCTGGCAGACTCACAGCCGGGGTGGTTTTGGCTGCATCTGCCCATGCAGTTGCCAACACCCGGCTGGTCGGGACAGCAGCTGACAACACTGCCCCAGGGACAGGTGCCTCGGTCGGAGCATCGCTGTGCACCTTGGCTTCTGCCTCCTGACCACTTGGAAATCCACCTGGGAGTGGTCCGGTGCCAAAGCATCATGCGTTGTCCGACCCTGAGGCTGGGTGGTGGACAGCTGCACCTGCAGCTACTGCTACCATTGGGCCAGTGGCAGTCGATGAAACTGACTGCCGGGTCACATGGGCGCCAGTGTCAGATGCAAGAGCTGCATCCCTCGGAGTCGCATGGGATGGTGGCATGACTGCACCAACACGTGACAGAACATCCTGCCGAAGTGGCGCACCCCTGCCTCTTCCCCCTCTGCAGCCACCCTGGGCACCCTGGACTCCCCCTACTCCCTGATCACCCCGGTCACGTCCCTGACCACGCCAACCACCTGGAGGACGCCCAGCTGAGGCACCCCTCACCTTTCATGGCCTCCCAGCCATGGCACAGATGTAGTAGTGCCAATGGGAGGTGTACACAACAATTGTCCTGGGCAATTGGGGTGAATGGGGTTGGGGTACTAGATGTAAACAGCACCCCTGAGCGCCTGCAAGGCTGTATGTTACACCGGTGAGATAATGACGGGTCACGCAACGCTCAGGCACCCCAAATCTGCAATAAAACCGTGTATACAACCCCCGGTAGCCCACGTGTGTGGAATTAACCTCCCGCAGTACGCGGTGGCACCCAGGGACACGCTAAACACGCACGAGTGGGACACACAGGCTACTATGACCTCGAAAACGGGTAAGCGATACACAGTGGGACCCGCAGTGGGAAAAATAGCGTGCACGACTCACCGTCTGACTAGCATGGGAAAGAAAAACACACGTAGGCAAGACCCCCCCAAAAGAAGAGATACGTCCTCGATCGCTGTGAAGGGATGGCGCGTGTAACAACAAGAAGTAGCAACACACGCGTTGGTCTCCAAGAAAAGCACGTACAGCGAATTGCTGGGCCACGCTCACCTTTAACCCGTGTCGAGGGAAATGCCTACGCGCGTCATGTCTCTTACGCGCTTACGCCCTTTCCTCAAATTACACGCATTCACACGTGGACGTGCTGTTTTTCGCATGTGCGGATTCACTCTGCACCCATGCCAAGGAAAAAACGCGCGCATCACGTCACTTACGCGCTTAGGCCCTTTCCTAGAATTACACGCATTCACACGTGGACATGCTGTTTTTGCACGTGCGGATTCACTATGCACCCTACCAAGGGAAACACCCGCGTGCATCACGTCACTTATGCGCTTACGCGCTAAGGCCCTTTTCTCGAATTACACGCTGACGTGCTTTTTTATTCACGTGCCAAATCACTCTGCATCAAGCTGGCCACGCGACAACACACGGAAGACCACGCTCCTGCCCACAAGGCCATTTTCCTGCCCCCCAGAGCACCGAGCTGCCTCCCACGAGCCATCTGCTGCTGCCTGCCTGTTGGCTACGTACCCTGCTATTTGGTGCCTGCACGTCAGCCATCTGCAGGGGTCCAGTTTCTGAGACCACCCCTGCTGGAACAGAAGACTTCCGACTGCAGTTCCATCGCTCCACAGCCCAGCACCAGGACCCAGTTGCCCACCCACACCTGCCTCGGGGGTTGCCATGTCGGGCCAAAATATATCTGGGACCAGTGGCGACCCCCGGCAGAGAGGCAGAGGGCTGCCAGCTTCACTGCAGGAGAAGTTGGCACCCTGGTGGAGCAAGTCCTGGTGCATTATGATGCCCTCTATTCGGAAGATCACGTGCCGACAAGGATGAGCAGAAGAGGATCGGGATGGACATCGTGGTTGCCATCAACGCGGAGGGGGTAGCAACCCGCGACCTACAACACGTCCATAAGCGCTGGGAGGACTTCAGGTCCAAGACCCTCAGAAAGTCCTGACGCCTCTTGGACGCAGCGCATGCAGTGGGGTGCCGGGTCCGCCTTACCACCGACCAGATGAGGGTCCTGGAACACATTTGCCCAGCGCTTCACCTCCAGGACCTCGAGAGGCAGACCCGTCTGGAGTCGAGCAGTAAGTGTCCATGCATACTCATTGGACGCGGTGCATGTTGAAGTGTGCCAGGAGTGTGCAGCTTGGACATATGTCTGAAATGGCCCATGTATGGATGTGTATGTGCAGGGACATGACCGTGCTGCATGTGAGTCTAGTCATGTGTGATGCACATCAATGGTGTATGTGTTCCAAAGCATGATGCACAACTGCATGTGGAGATGCATACATGTTAGCATTTCTGTGTATGTACTATGCCATGGTTAGGTTGTGACACATGGATGCTGGTTCCACCTTCATGTACGTGCACAGCGTACATGTGCGTGTGTGTGCTTGACATATGTGCGACTGTGATACGCCATGGATGCACGTGACAGACATGTAGGAACCCGATTGGCAGATGAGCTAGTTGCTGATGATTGCACTGTGACAGGTGATGGAGATATACAGATGCATGTCTGTCTGGTGGCGTGTGTGCATGTGTTCGGCACTCCCCATGTTGCTTGTGACGTCATGACAACCTTTGGATGTTCATGCTGCTGTGTGTGTATGGATGCTGCTGCCTGCTGCATGATTCCTGTTAATTGGTGCATGTCTGGGGGTTCAAATGATATGAATGTTGGGGAGTGTGATGCCATTTGTGAAGTTTGACACTGCCACTCATGTGCAACTGTCATGTGTGTATCAGACCATTGTACAGTTCCCTGGTGCCTGTGTTCTGTCTCTCCCTGTCTGCAGCATTGACTGATGAAGAGAGTGGAGAAGGTGCTGTGGAGCACAGCGGCAGGGATCCCACCGCCAGCCGGAGACGCAAGGCCCAGCTCCCCTCCCAGGTAGTTATATCTTCCGGGAGTGAGGAGTCTGGTGCCGCGTCCATGGCCGCAGCTGCCGAGGGAAGGTCCAAGAGGCGGAGGTTGGAGGTGGACTCCTCTGCAGCAGTAGGGGCAGCTGACATCACGTCTTCATCGGACCACGTGTTCTGAACTACCCATACTGCTGTAATCGTCATCAGAAATATTAATTGCCATACATTCTTTAATTATTTCATTTTCGTGTTGTGACCCTTCACTTGACATGCGAGGAGGTTTTGTTCTAATAGCATCTACACACTCATTTGTAATTTGGGAGCAGAGGACTGGCAGTCATTGTATGCAACAACAGCAGAACATGAGGATTCCAAATATCATAAGCAAAATTGCAATTAGTTTCCATCCCCATGATCGCAGCAGTTCCCAAAACCATGAACTTATATTCAGATTCCAACCACCTGTGGGAACATGAATTTCAGAGCTTAGGACATGCAATTTTTTTATTGCTTCAAATATCGTGGGGGAGGAGTCACGAATACACAGCACACCGACGCCACCAATTTGCATACTCCTCCACGATCAGCCAAAATGATATCAAGCAACATTCTATTCTGAAGTGCAATTAATCTGATTGCTTTTTGTTCCAATGTCATATTGTAGAGTATATCTGTAGTTCCATTTATCGTTTTTTCTAACACCCTAGACAGTTTCCTTATATTCCATGAATGTATTGCTTGTCCCCAAAATGGTATAAATGATTTCACAATATCCCCTACGATCTGACCTGCGGTATCATTTGGACATGGCCGAGATCTAGATAGTTTTGATATTTCAGAAGTTTTGGAAAGAAATACACCAGGTAAAAGTATACCTAAATAACAGGTCCCTTGACAGGTTCTAGGTAACCATGGATAGGCCTGATTTCCACATATAAAATAGACAGAACCATCCTATATATAATGTCTTTTCTTCTTGTTCAAGCACAGCAATGTTCATGCACCTAGTAAATGTTCCCATGCAGTTGCCAACACCCGGCTGGTCGGGACAGCAGCTGACAACACTGCCCCAGGGACAGGTGCCTCGGTCGGAGCATCGCTGTGCACCTTGGCTTCTGCCTCCTGACCACTTGGAAATCCACCTGGGAGTGGTCCGGTGCCAAAGCATCATGCGTTGTCCGACCCTGAGGCTGGGTGGTGGACAGCTGCACCTGCAGCTACTGCTGCCATTGGGCCAGTGGCAGTCGATGAAACTGACTGCCGGGTCACATGGGCGCCAGTGTCAGATGCAAGAGCTGCATCCCTCGGAGTCGCATGGGATGGTGGCATGACTGCACCAACACGTGACAGAACATCCTGCCGAAGTGGCGCACCCCTGCCTCTTCCCCCTCTGCAGCCACCCTGGGCACCCTGGACTCCCCCTACTCCCTGATCACCCCGGTCACGTCCCTGACCACGCCAACCACCTGGAGGACGCCCAGCTGAGGCACCCCTCACCTTTCATGGCCTCCCAGCCATGGCACAGATGTAGTAGTGCCAATGGGAGGTGTACACAACAATTGTCCTGGGCAATTGGGGTGAATGGGGTTGGGGTACTAGATGTAAACAGCACCCCTGAGCGCCTGCAAGGCTGTATGTTACACCGGTGAGATAATGACGGGTCACGCAACGCTCAGGCACCCCAAATCTGCAATAAAACCGTGTATACAACCCCCGGTAGCCCACGTGTGTGGAATTAACCTCCCGCAGTACGCGGTGGCACCCAGGGACACGCTAAACACGCACGAGTGGGACACACAGGCTACTATGACCTCGAAAACGGGTAAGCGATACACAGTGGGACCCGCAGTGGGAAAAATAGCGTGCACGACTCACCGTCTGACTAGCATGGGAAAGAAAAACACACGTAGGCAAGACCCCCCCAAAAGAAGAGATACGTCCTCGATCGCTGTGAAGGGATGGCGCGTGTAACAACAAGAAGTAGCAACACACGCGTTGGTCTCCAAGAAAAGCACGTACAGCGAATTGCTGGGCCACGCTCACCTTTAACCCGTGTCGAGGGAAATGCCTACGCGCGTCATGTCTCTTACGCGCTTACGCCCTTTCCTCAAATTACACGCATTCACACGTGGACGTGCTGTTTTTCGCATGTGCGGATTCACTCTGCACCCATGCCAAGGAAAAAACGCGCGCATCACGTCACTTACGCGCTTAGGCCCTTTCCTAGAATTACACGCATTCACACGTGGACATGCTGTTTTTGCACGTGCGGATTCACTATGCACCCTACCAAGGGAAACACCCGCGTGCATCACGTCACTTATGCGCTTACGCGCTAAGGCCCTTTTCTCGAATTACACGCTGACGTGCTTTTTTATTCACGTGCCAAATCACTCTGCATCAAGCTGGCCACGCGACAACACACGGAAGACCACGCTCCTGCCCACAAGGCCATTTTCCTGCCCCCCAGAGCACCGAGCTGCCTCCCACGAGCCATCTGCTGCTGCCTGCCTGTTGGCTACGTACCCTGCTATTTGGTGCCTGCACGTCAGCCATCTGCAGGGGTCCAGTTTCTGAGACCACCCCTGCTGGAACAGAAGACTTCCGACTGCAGTTCCATCGCTCCACAGCCCAGCACCAGGACCCAGTTGCCCACCCACACCTGCCTCGGGGGTTGCCATGTCGGGCCAAAATATATCTGGGACCAGTGGCGACCCCCGGCAGAGAGGCAGAGGGCTGCCAGCTTCACTGCAGGAGAAGTTGGCACCCTGGTGGAGCAAGTCCTGGTGCATTATGATGCCCTCTATTCGGAAGATCACGTGCCGACAAGGATGAGCAGAAGAGGATCGGGATGGACATCGTGGTTGCCATCAACGCGGAGGGGGTAGCAACCCGCGACCTACAACACGTCCATAAGCGCTGGGAGGACTTCAGGTCCAAGACCCTCAGAAAGTCCTGACGCCTCTTGGACGCAGCGCATGCAGTGGGGTGCCGGGTCCGCCTTACCACCGACCAGATGAGGGTCCTGGAACACATTTGCCCAGCGCTTCACCTCCAGGACCTCGAGAGGCAGACCCGTCTGGAGTCGAGCAGTAAGTGTCCATGCATACTCATTGGACGCGGTGCATGTTGAAGTGTGCCAGGAGTGTGCAGCTTGGACATATGTCTGAAATGGCCCATGTATGGATGTGTATGTGCAGGGACATGACCGTGCTGCATGTGAGTCTAGTCATGTGTGATGCACATCAATGGTGTATGTGTTCCAAAGCATGATGCACAACTGCATGTGGAGATGCATACATGTTAGCATTTCTGTGTATGTACTATGCCATGGTTAGGTTGTGACACATGGATGCTGGTTCCACCTTCATGTACGTGCACAGCGTACATGTGCGTGTGTGTGCTTGACATATGTGCGACTGTGATACGCCATGGATGCACGTGACAGACATGTAGGAACCCGATTGGCAGATGAGCTAGTTGCTGATGATTGCACTGTGACAGGTGATGGAGATATACAGATGCATGTCTGTCTGGTGGCGTGTGTGCATGTGTTCGGCACTCCCCATGTTGCTTGTGACGTCATGACAACCTTTGGATGTTCATGCTGCTGTGTGTGTATGGATGCTGCTGCCTGCTGCATGATTCCTGTTAATTGGTGCATGTCTGGGGGTTCAAATGATATGAATGTTGGGGAGTGTGATGCCATTTGTGAAGTTTGACACTGCCACTCATGTGCAACTGTCATGTGTGTATCAGACCATTGTACAGTTCCCTGGTGCCTGTGTTCTGTCTCTCCCTGTCTGCAGCATTGACTGATGAAGAGAGTGGAGAAGGTGCTGTGGAGCACAGCGGCAGGGATCCCACCGCCAGCCGGAGACGCAAGGCCCAGCTCCCCTCCCAGGTAGTTATATCTTCCGGGAGTGAGGAGTCTGGTGCCGCGTCCATGGCCGCAGCTGCCGAGGGAAGGTCCAAGAGGCGGAGGTTGGAGGTGGACTCCTCTGCAGCAGTAGGGGCAGCTGACATCACGTCTTCATCGGACCACGTGTTCTGAACTACCCATACTGCTGTAATCGTCATCAGAAATATTAATTGCCATACATTCTTTAATTATTTCATTTTCGTGTTGTGACCCTTCACTTGACATGCGAGGAGGTTTTGTTCTAATAGCATCTACACACTCATTTGTAATTTGGGAGCAGAGGACTGGCAGTCATTGTATGCAACAACAGCAGAACATGAGGATTCCAAATATCATAAGCAAAATTGCAATTAGTTTCCATCCCCATGATCGCAGCAGTTCCCAAAACCATGAACTTATATTCAGATTCCAACCACCTGTGGGAACATGAATTTCAGAGCTTAGGACATGCAATTTTTTTATTGCTTCAAATATCGTGGGGGAGGAGTCACGAATACACAGCACACCGACGCCACCAATTTGCATACTCCTCCACGATCAGCCAAAATGATATCAAGCAACATTCTATTCTGAAGTGCAATTAATCTGATTGCTTTTTGTTCCAATGTCATATTGTAGAGTATATCTGTAGTTCCATTTATCGTTTTTTCTAACACCCTAGACAGTTTCCTTATATTCCATGAATGTATTGCTTGTCCCCAAAATGGTATAAATGATTTCACAATATCCCCTACGATCTGACCTGCGGTATCATTTGGACATGGCCGAGATCTAGATAGTTTTGATATTTCAGAAGTTTTGGAAAGAAATACACCAGGTAAAAGTATACCTAAATAACAGGTCCCTTGACAGGTTCTAGGTAACCATGGATAGGCCTGATTTCCACATATAAAATAGACAGAACCATCCTATATATAATGTCTTTTCTTCTTGTTCAAGCACAGCAATGTTCATGCACCTAGTAAATGTTCCCACTGGGTGGGAACCGTTTTTCCGTAAGCAAAATGGGACAGAACGCAGACTATGGGCCTCATTACGACCCAGGCGGTAAGTTACCGCCTGGGCCGTGACTTTACCACCATGGCGTAAACTACGTTTACGCCATGGTGGTTGGCGGACTTACCGCCCCATTCCGAGGTCGGCGGGGCGGTAAGTCCCCAATCCCCATTTACCCTTCCCCATTCCCATTTTTGCCCCATAGGGCATAATGGGAGTGGGGAAGGCGTTAATTACGCCACCGTAAATTACGGTGGCGTAATTAACTCCATGGTCCCTTAGCGCCATGGATTTTAACACCTGCTAAAAGCAGGTGTTAAAAGCGCCATGGCGCTAAGGGACCTCGTAATTGGCGGTAAGGGGTCGGCGCAGCTAACGCTGGCGTTAACCCCTTACCGCCAGGGTCGTAATGAGGCCCTATGATTAATAGTATAAGAGAGAAGCACAGCATCTTTATTTGCTACCGGACCATTTTAAAAGTGATTAGGGACTTGTAAGGCCTAGAGAGCCTATCTACTGGACTTGTTACCGGGTTTACTTTGCTTCTGCTTGTAAATATGGAACAACCCAACAGTTCCAGTACCAATCTTTCAAATTCATTTATGTTTGTTCCATCAAACTTACTAGTGACACTATCTTTCCATTTTCCAAAATATAGAGCTCTTAATGATGCGCAACAGATTAAGTGGCAAAGGATGTACATACCAACCCATTCCTCTTTCCCTGTGCTGGGGTAAATGGGAACAGACCCAACAATTGGACCTATTCAAGATAGCATGGGTCATATTCATAATCAGTAGCAATGTATTATTGTCATACCCTTTTATATGTTTCACTTCTTGGGAGGGGAGAGTATAAGAGAGCACATGCACTGGGCTGCTCATACTAGGAGCATTGGTAGTAGTCAAGTGAGAGTTCAAAGGATGCACAGTTTCTAGATACCAAAATGTTGGGACCAGTGTAATCAAAATGCAAAGCGGTATCATAATCATTAGCATATTATTCTTTCCGAACCAAGTCTTTCTTGCAGTAGGCTTAATCTCTATCTCTATATCATTAACAGCATCGGTGCAGGAGGGAGCAGGAGCGAATATAGGCATTGTCTGTAATGTTTATCTGAGGAAATATTTTTCAGTGTCCGTCGGGGAAAGTTCTCCACAGCAACACAGGTTAGCAACAAATCGTTCAGGCCAGTCCAGGCTAGCCTGTCTATTGATGATAGCAAGCTGATGTGAATTTGCACAGAGCTCCAGAAAAGCAGGAGCAAGTATCAATTTGATAGTGTCGGTACCATACGCCCCCGCTTGTCTGTGCTAGGTTGCAATGGTCCTTCACTTTTCAATGGAAGCACCGGGAAAACCGCCTGTCAGAGCTTTCAGTTTGATACAGTTTGATACAGCTCATACGCTCCTTTTCCCTAGGCCTCTGTTCCCAGCTTCATCCGTGAGCTAGGAACAAAGGCGAAACAAAAGCTGATCATTTCCGATTTTGTGAACGTAGATTGTACCTCACAGCTCCAGGTACAATATGGTCGATGAACAATGCACTCTCATTTCCAGATGCAGGATCAATGCCAGCTTGAGATGCACTGCGTGATGATGATAAGGCAGCAGTCGGACAAAGTTGAGGCATCTTTGGCCTTTCGATCTTCGTTGCAATCTCCCCAGGCCCTTTCCCAGGCTTAGGAAGCACTTCTGACAGAGAACTGGCGAGGATATCTTTGTGATCAAGTGCAGCTGTCTTTCTTTCGATGTCAGGATTCTCAAACTCTTTCTCATGTGGCAACGGAAACTGAACTTTTTTCGTGTGTGTTGCGTGGATCCAATGCTTTCGTCCATTCACTCGGACTGCAGTCTGCATAGCCAGTAGCACCTGGAAGGGTCCCGTCCAGCGCGGTGCAAGTGAAGACTTTCTTTCAACATATTTCACAAACGTCCAGTCTCCAGGCTACAGACAATGTCCTGGGCCGGTATATCTGACAGGAAGAGCCTCTTGCACCTGCTGATGAATCAAACGCAAGTTTTGAGTCAACTGTTTACAGTAGTCAATAAGTAATGAGTACTCTATATCCCTTAACCGTTTCGGCCGAGGGGCATTCCAAACATTCCTGGTTTCTCCATCACGATTTCGTAAGGGGAGAGACCAGTCCTCGCCTGTACAGTTTTTCGCATGCAAAGTAAAGCTAGTGGTAATGCATCAGGCCATTTCAAATTGCTCCCTCTGCATATTTTGCTAAGTTTGTTTTTCAGGATACCGTTCTGGCGTTCTACTAAACCGGCACTCATCGAGTGTCTGGCCAAATGGAATCGTTTATCAATCTTTGAGAACTGCACAAATTTGCAATATTATGGCCGCAATAAAGTGAGGGCCGTTATCTGACCATATGACACAGAGTAGCCCAAAACGGGAAAAGTATTCTTTTAGGATGGGCTTAGCTGTGGACATAGCTGTACAATCTTTCGGGGGATAGGCCTCTACCCATTTATTGAATGCGCAGACCACCACGAGGACATACTTATAGTTTTGGCACCTCTCCATTTCTATGAAATCAAAATGGATGACTTCAAATGGCATGGACGGTGGGCCAAAACTTCCTACTGGCGTCACTGTTCCCTTTCCAATGTTATGTTGTAAACAAGTCATACAATTCTGAACCAATCTTTCAGCAGTTTTTCTAATGTGTGGATTCTGCCATACAGAATCCAGATGTTGAATCATTTTTCTAGCACATATGTGTGTCGGACTGTGGGCCGTGGTAACCTTAGCCATCACATAGGCATTTGGTAACATCCATCGTTTATTTTTCTTGTCCACCGAACAACCTTCAGAATCTAATTCTGCTGGACCCTCAGACCAGTTTTTTATTACATCTACAGTAGCTTCTGCTTGCATTTCCTTAACTGTTGCAATTCCATTCTCTATCATGCAGGGTACTTCTTCTATTTTTTCGGTATACATTTTTGTGTGTAAATCAGTGGCAGTTTATTTTGCAATTTTGTCTGCAAATGCGTTTCCCTTTCCAACATTACATGTTATTTTTTTTATGTGCTTCACATTTCATTATTGCTAATCGCTTGGGAAGAGCAAGTGCTGATAACAGTTTCACTATCAAAGTGCCATGTTGGATTTTGGTCCCGTGTGATGTCAGGAAACCTCTTTCAGCCCATATCTGACCAAAATTTTGTACCACCCCAAAGGCATATTGACTGTCAGTATATATGTTTACATTGAGGTTTGCAGAAATTTCACATGCTCTTGCCAACGCTATTATTTCTGCAGCCTGTGCTGAGTTGTATGGGATTCTTTTGCTTTCTATAATACTTTTCAGTGTAGTGATGGCATAAGCAGCAGTTGATGTGCCATCTGGTAATTTAAAACAAGAACCGTCACAAAACAGTTCTCCATCTGGCTCTTTCTGTGGGGTATCAATTAGGTCAATTCTTCCTTTTGTCTCTTGTTCAGTAACAATTAAGCAATCATGGGGGAATTGTTTTTCACCCCCTTTGTCATGTGGAGGGGGCATTAACTCGGCTGGATTTAAAGCGCAACACCTCATAATTTGGATATGTGGTGCAAATAGAACTATTTCATACCTTGTTAATCTGGCTGATGTAAGGTGTTGCGTCTGCGTTCTATTTAAAAAACGTCAGCTGAGTGAGATACCATTACGGTTAAAGCGTGACCTAAAACCATTCCCTCGGTTTGTTTTACTGACCCAGTGGCTGCAGCAACAGCTCGCAAGCAACGCGGCAAAGCACATGCAACAGGATCCAACGTGGAAGAGAAGTAGCCACATGGTCTATTTCTCCCCCCGTGTTCCTGGGTCAAAACAGCCAAAGAACATCCATTATTTTCATGCACAAATAACTTTAAACTCTTGTCGTAATTTGGCATGCCCAAAGCCGGAGCTGAACACAATGCAGCCTTGAGCAGGTCAAATGCTTCTTGACATTCCATGTTCCATGGCAAAGGTAAGGTAACATCCTTCCTTATCAATGCCACTATTGGTTTCACGATCATTGAAAAGTTAGCGATCCACTGCCTACAATATGAAGACATGCCAATTAAAGCTCTGACTTCTTTCTCTGTATTTGGAATAGGCATATCAGAGATGCTTTCTATTCTTTCTGGTGTCAATCTTCTTCCCTCCTTTGAAAGGAGGTAGCCCAAGTAGGCCACTTCCTTTCGACAATACTGGAATTTTTTTAGCGAAGCTTTGTGTCCATGTGCTGATAAATGTGTCAATAATGCAACTGTATTCTCTTTACAAATATCTTCTGTGTCTGCTGCTATCAATAGATTGTCTATGTACTGTAGTAATACACAGCCTGCTGGTAGTTCAAGCATATCTAGTTGTTCCTTTAAAGCTCTACCTTAAATACTTGGACTTTCAGTGTAGCCCTGCGGAATTTGTGTGAATGTAAATGAATGTCCTCCTAGAGTAAAAGCAAACAAATATCTGCTATCTGTATGCATTGGGATACAAAAAAATGCATTTTTCAAATCAACTACACTAAAATACGAGGCAGAGTCTGGAATCATAGTCAGAATTATAGTAACATCCGGGACTAATGGAAATTGCGGATCAACCACTTAATTTACTCCGCGTAAATCAATTATAAAACGGTAAGGTATATCATTACCTCCTTTCTTGTAAACCGGAAGAATCGGACTATTGCAAGTACAACCAGAAGTTTCTTCAATTACGTTTCTTTTAATCAAATCTGATACATTGCATTTCAACGCTTTTTCTCCCTCAGCCGAAATTTTATATTGCGGAATACTAAGCAATATAATACCTTCTTTCAGAACAATTTTGACTGGCTCTACTTTTAAACAACCAACATCATTATCGTTCACTGCCCATATACAACCCGGTACTTTACTCAATTCAGTCGGTAGTGGTTTAGATACAAATTGCGATACAGGAGACTTTTGTGGCGAGATTGTCAAATACACTCCAACAGGAGAACAATAAATGACAGCATTCAATTTCTTCAACAAATTTAATCCCAACAAATTTTCGCCGCAATTGTTCGTCAAAAGAAATGGGCAAGATTCAGTGAATGGACCTAGTGTTATAGGTACTGGTTGTGACACTGGACTAATTACTGGCGTACCTGAGAACCCTACTGAGACATTCTTATGCCCTGACAGTGGTATTTCTGGACCCCGCTGATGGTCAATTGAACATTTTTGTGCACCTTGGTCCACTGAAAAAATGTGCTCCCTATTCCCAACCTTCATTTCTACATAGAGCCCTTTCTGGTCTACGGGAATAGATACTGGTTCCACCCCCTGTCTCGGGCTGTCCTAGTAGAACAGTACATCATCAGATGTAAAATCGCCAGAGTAATATGCATTGGACTGATTGTCAAAAATATTCTCACCATTTGTATTGTTTCATTGTTGATTCTGATTCTGGTTCTGATTCTGATTACCCTGGTTATCCTGAAATTGTGGCGCTCTTTGGTTTCTATTCTGTCCTTGGATTCCCGGACGACCTCTATTCTGTCTTCTCAGAAAAGTGTCACTATCATTGCCCTCAGCCTGGATAGCCAGGCCAGGTGGGCTACTTCTACCCCCAACAGGCCCTCAAGGGCCTTGACATTTGCCCCCAGACTCTCTTGGAGTCAGTCCTGGCGCCTTTGGCGCCAGGCTCATATGCTAGAACAGTAATCAGGGCCCATAAGGGCATTGCGCAACAACATGGATGCCTCCACATGGCGAACCATGCGGTCTAGCATTTTGGGTGTGGCAGGCCCAGTGATTCCTGGGATGCCTGCAGGCTATATAAACCACACCCGAACTCCAGTACACGCTTCGCGTTACTTTGCATTCCAGCAACGTGACGCTCATCATGTTCTGCAGCATCTTCGAACCTCGAAAAGCCCGCACCTGCAAAACAAAGGGACATTGTTATTTTCAGCAGCTTACCTGAGATTCCATCGCAGACTGCAATCAGCACCCAAGGAACAGCAAGCTTCTTGGTTTTTTGAACTTGCAAAAAGTGAGAAAAGAGACATTAGACATTTACATCAGAGCCGGCAACTTACCTCTCAAGTCACCCATCGACCAGCACCGCTTAGAAGCTTCTTGCTTCGCTGAACGCAGCGGCCAACGGGAATAAAAGACAACAGGTTAGCAGAAGGACGGCACCATAGCGCTACGTATAGCGCCCACTTACCGCTTCGAGGTGCTCCCGAAACACCATCACTTGCCGGTGAGCCCAAATACAGCCAACGGCTCACAGCGGACTCTTGCGCACCTACTGGGAGAGAAAAGACATCATTAGTAGTTCAAAGAAAGGCTTACAGAATAACAGTAATAAGACCTACCTGAGAGACTCAAAGGGGCAGCATCAGTGAAGTAACTCGATTGCTATCGCCCACAGAGGACAACGCGCCCCTGCCAAGAAGGCAGGATGGAGAGCTCGCCAAAGCCCAAAACAAGGTGAGGAAAGGCCCGGGGAGGCGCTGCGGGCATACCGGGTGTTGGGTGGTTATTTCCCCAGTTGCTCAATCTTGAACATTGCCCACCTGTTTTCCAGAAAGAACTCCCCGCTGATAATACCCGGGATCGACCGAGAAGGGCACCACGGTTCTGGCAGCTGGGTGGCGTCCCCGTGGATACCAGGTGAGCGTAACAGAACGCGAAGCCTACCAAATCTATCCACCTGGGCGCCATGGAAACATCAGAATTAGACCAATTGGCCCACTTATTGGGAGAACTTCGTGCAGAGGTGCACTCTGCCAGACAGGAGACTAACGCTCTTCGGAGAGACTTGTTGGTGACTAAAGAGCGTACCGCAGACATTAGCAGACAAGTCTTGCAATCCCATGCGTGTCAGACACTTCTACCTGGAAACAACCCACCAATGCAAAATCCTAGTATGTCATCCACAGTCTCTACTCCGGTGCAAGTCGTGTTACCAGGCATAGTTCCTTTGGCACCCCCGGAGAGGTTTTCTGGAGATCCACGTAAATACGCAGCCTTCATAAATCAGTGTCGCCTTCATTTTCTTTGCAGGCCTGGAGCATTCCCAAATGACCAAGCCCGGGTAGCCTTTGTTTTATCATACTTAAGTGGCAGTGCCGCAGATTGGTCGGTACCGTTGGTGTCCCAGGATGACCCTTTATTACATAATGTTGGAGACTTTCAGAGGGAAATGGATAAACTCTTTGCTCGCCATACCCGTGAACAAGCTGTGGACAATGAACTGCTTTCCCTCCGACAGGGAAATCCGGATTTGTTTACGTACATTGCTACTTTCAACCAACTGGTTGCTGAAGCTAGGTGGCCTGAGAACAAAAGAGCCACATTGTTTCATCGGGGCTTACGAGGTGAATTAAAGGACGTTCTAGCTCAAGTGGTTGACCCTCCCAGAGATTGTTCTGAATTCATAGACCTTGTTGTGCAACTGGATCACCGGTTGCAAGACCGAAAAGCAGACCGTTCAAAGATGGACCCTCGGCCTGGGTACGCTCGGCCTAGAGACAATGTACCTCAACTACAAGAGAATACTGTGGAACCCATGCAAATTGGAGGGGTACGACCCCCTCTAACAAAACAAGAACGAGATAAAAGGAGAAAACAACAACTATCTCTATACTGCGGGAAGTCTGGGCATTTCCTGAGGGACTACCCAGTGAAACCTCAGAGGAAGCTCGTTGGAGCCACGGAAAAAGAGGAAGAGAGTCAGTCGGGAAACTGCCCAGCTCAGCAAACGTAGAGGTCAGTTTGTCGAGTGAGGTAAAGGAGCCACCGACCTCACACTTTGCAATTCCGGTGATCTTGATTAATAACCAACAATTGTCAAGAATGCATGCCATTGAAGCATATATCGACAACGGAGCTGTTGGGAATTATATAGATCAGGACCTAGCTGCAGAGATGGGGCTTCCCCTATCTTCCAAGCTGACTACAGATAAGGTAACCACAGTGGATGGGACTGAAATCGCTTCCGGACCCGTAACCCAGCGCACAGCTGAATTAACCTTGCTGTGCCAGGACGGACACCGAGAACTCATTTCGTTCGATCTCATCAAGGCACCTCAATTCCGGCTCATACTAGGGATGACATGGTTAGTTGCTCACAACCCTATGATTGACTGGCGGGCAAGAAAATTAACCTTTCCCAGCAACTGCTCTCCAGCCTGCTATTACCAAGGACACAAACCTGCTTTAAGTATCTCTACGACTCCAGAAGTAGTAACTTTAGGAGTGACTAATACTTTGCCTGAAGAATACCAAGATTTCCAGGATGTATTCCAGAAAGACCAAGCAAACACCCTGCCTCCGCATAGGCCCTACGACTGCCAGATCGACCTTGTACCTGGTGCGCAGGTCCCTTGTGGCAGGATCTATGCTCTCACAGAACCCGAAAACCTTAATTTGAAGGCTTATCTAGACCAGTACCTCGCTCATGGATTCATCCACCCATCCAAGTCCCCAGCAGCCAGTCCTTTGTTTTTCGTACCGAAAAAAGAAGGGGACCTGAGAACCTGTATCGACTACCGTGCATTAAACCAGATCACAGTAAAGAACCGTTACCCCTTGCCCCTCATCCCTGAAATGCTGGACCAGGTCAAAGATGCCCAAATTTACACCAAACTGGACCTTCGGGGAGCATACCACCTGGTGTGGGTCAGAAGCAGAGACGAGTGGAAGACTGCTTTCCTCACCAAGTATGGTTTGTTCGAATACCAAGTCATGCCCTTTGGGTTATGCAACGCCCCTGCAGCGTTTCAGTATTTTATGAATGACGTTTTGAGAGAGTTTATAGATGTCTGCGCCCTAGTATACATAGATGATATCTTAGTGTACTCAACTTCAAAATAGGATCACATCAAGCAAGTCCGTTCAGTTCTCTCCAAGCTCCGGGAACATCGTTTATATGCAAAAATGGAAAAGTGTTTTTTTCACGTCACCGAAGTTGAATTTCTGGGTTTTGTTTTTACTCCAGGAGGCATCAGAATGGACTTGCATAAGTTGGACGCCGTTTTGAAATAGCCATCTCCAACGTCAATAAAAGGGGTACAGAGCATGTTGGGTTTTGCGAACTTCTACCGCCGGTTCATACCAGACTTCTCACAGGTTGTACACCCGATCACCACATTGTTAAGAAAAAACAATAAGAAATTTGCCTGGACCGAAGATGCGGAAAAGGCTTTTCAGGAACTAAAGAGAAGATTCACCTCAGCACCGATCCTGCGACATCCACGTCCAGACCTCCCGTATATAGTGGAAACAGACGCTTCCAGTACAGCTATGGGAGCTGTCCTATCACAAAGGGATCCCGAAACTGGCCAGCTACATCCAGTGGCCTTCTGGTCGAAGAAATTTTCACCTCCAGAAATTAATTACGCCATCACAGACAAAGAACTCTTAGCCAGACACACCATTACAGTTATTACTGATCACCGTAATCTGCAATATCTTAAAACAGCAAAGGCCTAATCTTCACACCAACTGTGATGGGCTCTCTTTTTCACCGAATATGATTTTGTCATAACATTTCGATTAGGAGTCAAGAACGGAAAAGCTGACGCACTTTCTCGTACTGACACTGATGACTTGGTCTATACGGTGCCAGATCCAGTCCCCATCATACCAGAAGACAAACTCTTAGGCCTTACTATAGCCTTAACCCACATGGAACTGAAAAAGGAAATCCAACAAACCATGAATCCGGATACCCTCCTTGCATGGCAAGCGCAGGGAGAACAATATTCCATCCAAGATCGTTTACCCTTCTTTAAAGGCCGCCTATACATCCCCACCAAGAACTTACAACAACAAGTCATTTCTGGTTACCACGATTCCCTGATCGAAGGGCACCCCGGGATTACCAAGACTTTGCCAAGGTGAAACAGAACTTCTGGTGGCCTACTTGGCGAAGAGATATTATCCAATACATCCAATCTTGTGGAGTCTGTGCACAAAATAAATCGCAAAAACACAAACCATCTGGCCTTTGGACATTCCCCCAGCGCCATGGCACACCATTTCCCTCGACTTCATCACTGATCTACCTACCAGTCAAGGATTTAACACCATCCTTGTAGTTGTAGACCTATTCTCAAAGATGGCCCATTTTATTCCACTCAAAGGCCTTCCAGATGCCTCCACACTAGCCAAGGTGTTTCTGGACAATATTGTTAAATTACACGGCTTCCCATCAATCCTGATCTCCGATCGAGGTAGTCAGTTCGTTTCCACCTTTTGGAGAAAGTGTTGTGCTATGGCACAAATTGACATCCGGCTATCCACTAGCCACCACCCCCAAACAGATGGCCAGACCGAAAAAGGACCAACCAGACCCTTGAGCAATACCTGCGGTGTATTTTACATCACAAGTTAAGAGACTGGAAGGAGTTACTTTGGATAGCCGAGTACGCTTATAACAACTCCTTACATTCCAGTACTGGACAACTCTATATGGCAAACACCCACGTACCTCAGAATTGTAACTCCCAACCAACTTAGAAATGCCAGCGGTAAAAACCCTTCACACCAACATCACTCAGGCTTTCAAAAAGGCAGAAGAACATCTAATTCATGCCAAAGACAAGCAAAAACAATTTGTCGATCAACACAGGACTATGGCCCTGGATTATCGAGTAGGAGACAAGGTTTGGCTAGCCATCAGGTTCATACCCATCAAAGGAATCCGGACCTTCCAACCCAGGTATTTGGGACCCTACACCATCAAGGCGGTTATCAATCCGGCGGCCGTCAAATTAGATTTACCATCCAATCTACGCATCCATCCGGTATTTAATGTGTCCCTTCTAAAACCAATGCAGCCAGGTACACGGATTAAGGCAGCACCAAAACCCATTCTTGTCGACGGAGAACCAGAATTCGAAGTTAAAGGCTTACTGCATTCTAAGTACTCAAGAGGGAAGCTATACTATCTAATTGATTGGAAAGGTTTTGGACCCCAAGATAGATCCTGGGAACCCTGCGAAAATGTTCACGCACCACGTCTGATTAAAAGCTACCATCGAAACTTCCCAACTAAACCTGGGCCGCACAGAAGAAACACCTTGAGAGGGGCCTTAGGGGGGAGTGCTGTCACGATCCCTGCCCTAAGCCTGTATAGCCAGGCCAGGTGGGCTACTTCTACCCCCATCAGGCCCTCAAGGGCCTTGACATTTTCCCCCAGACTCACTTGGAGTCAGTCCTGGCGCCTTTGGCGCCAGGCTCATATGCTAGAGCAGTAATCAGGGCCCATAAGGGCATTGCACAACATCATGGATGCCTCCACATGGCTCAGTTCCTAAACTGAACCATGCGGTCTAGCATTTTGGGTGTGGCAGGCCCAGTGATTCCTGGGATGCCTGCAGGCTATATAAACCACACCCGAACTCCAGTACACACTTTGCGTTACTTTGCATTCCAGCAACGTGACGCTCATCGTGTTCTGCAGCATCTTCGAACCTCGAAAAGCCTGCACCTGCAAAACAAAGGGACATTGTTATTTTCAGCAGCTTACCTGAGATTCCACCGAAGACTGCAATCAGCACCCAAGGAACAGCAAGCTTCTTGGATCTTCGAACTTGCAAAAAGAGAGAAAAGAGACATTAGACATTTACATCAGAGCCGGCAACTTGTCTCTCAAGTCGCCCATCGACCAGCACCGCTTAGGAGCCTCTTGCTTCGCTGAACGCAGAGGCCAATGGGAATAAAAGACAACAGGTTAGCAGAAGCACGGCCCCATAGCGCTATGTATAGTGCCCACTTACCGCATCAAGGCACTCCCGAAACACCATCACTTGCCTGTGAGCCCAAATCCAGCCAACGGCCCACAGCGGACTCTCGCGCACCTACTGGGAGAGAAAAGACATCATTAGTAGGTCAAAGAAAGGCTTACAGAATAACAGTAATAAGACCTACCTGTTACACCCCGCCGTGAACATCACTCCAGAAGACGGGCTTGTTCTTTAAAAGGTACGCACAAACATGTTTTCCTTCCTTATGGTATGCGGCGCTTCATTCCCCCATTCCTTTCACAATGGAGATTGCGGCAGGGATTGAACAAACTACGAGTACCATGATGCTCCACTGCACTATCATGTGCCCTGCGCCTCCAATCACCATGCTCTGACGTTTTGCTTTCTCTTTCGGATAAATGCAGTCTTTTCATTCAGCTCGCTGCTTCTGATTGAAGTTGCTGACGCCTTTGAAGTTTCGTCTTCGTCCTTTCTTGAAAATCTGGAATTCTTGACCTTTGCCTGCCTAACGGACCGTCTTGTCTGCTGCTTTGTACTTTACTGCCAGGTTAGTGTACCAGGACCTATTTCTTGTTTTCACGGACTGCCTTGCCAAATCGATTTTGTACTTCTGCTGCCCGCACGTTAACAGGACCCTTTCAAGTCTTGCTCCTAGCCCCGAACAGCACATCTAACAGGATTACCGTCTGGGATTCATTGACATTTCTATCATGTCTGATATTGGACATTGGGAATTGTGTTTACCTTTCTTCAACAAGTGCACAGGGGGACGCTGCGCAGAGTGTGCACCAACCCGGAACTAGTGCGCTCCTCGTGCTGTTCGGGTTAGAACCCTCACTAACATTCCCATTTATTATTTTATACTGCCGTTTGTTTCACCTTGGATTGATCCCAACACTACTAGTGGTAAGGAGTGTTTCTTTCCTATTCCAACCTATTGTCATAGTTCCTTGAATAGTCTTGACAGGGATATTGTCTTGAGGTAGAAATAATCCATCCCCGGTCTGCAATTATAGAACTCATCTCTTCTTCTTTATTTTTACAGCTGGTAAACCGTGGCGGTGTGTTCTCCCCGCTCTTTTGGGTGATCGGGCTCTTGTACTGTTTTAATCAGTAGGGGGTCATATCATTTTAAAGATCTATTCCCTCACAGAGAGGAGGCTCGGTTGGAGGCCCCATCCAAGCTCTTCAATGAAACCCTGCGAATACCGGTCCTGGTCACCTCCTTATCCTCATCCTGGTTGGTGAGTAACACTACCTGAGAGACTCAGAGGGGCAGCATCAGTGAAGTAACTCGATTGCTATCACCCACAGAGGGCAACGTGCCCCTGCCAAGAAGGCAGGACGGAGAGCTTGCCAAAGCCCAAAACAAGGTGAGGAAAGGCCCGGGGAGGCGCTGCGGGCATACCGGGTGTTGGGTGGTTATTTTCCCAGTTGCTCAATCTTGAACGATGCCCACCTGTTTTCCAGAAAGAACTCCCCGCTGATAATACCCGGGAGCGACCGAGAAGGGCACCAGGGTTCCGGCAGCTGGGTGGCGTCCCCGTGGATACCAGGTGAGCGTAACAAAAAGTCCCATTTCTATTCTGTAAATGCAGGCACCGTGCTCGCCAATGGCCTTCTTGTCTACAATAGGCACATTGATTAATCCCTATTGGACCTACTTGCATATTGGACGCTAATGAAAATTGGACTCTGGACGCTGCGTTCCCACCACCTCTATTATTGTTTGCTACTTGCTGTAACAGTACTCTTGTTTTCAAATTCCCTTTGTCCATCAGTTCCTTATCCTTTTCTGAATTTACTCTGTTCTCATAATACTGGGCCATATGTAATACTTCACTTTGTGTTTTTGCTTGCCATGCACTTTCAGATGTCATTATTAGACTTTGAATTTTCGGTAGCAACACTTGCACAAACTTATCAACACACAATCTCTTCCCAGGTTCAGTACTTAGATCTTGACCACTAAAATCTGCAAATACTTCTTCAAATCGATTAAAATAATCTGTCGCTCCTTTCTCTTTGCCCTGCAAACAAGCAGTCAATTTATCCCAAACTATTCTCTTTTCGGGCCCCAAAGTTTTCAATTTCTCTACTATTCGCGATGGTAAAGTCAACATTACTTGCGGTGGCTTCTCTCCAGCCTTTCTCTCACTATCAATTCTAGTCAAATTCTCCCATGTATCACCTAACATCAGCGCGCCATTTATATTTCTAACCTGTTTCCATATGTCTACAGGAAGAATCACGGGAAACAGTAAATCAATGTCACTCAATGTAAAAACAGATGAGTTCAAAACAGATTCAATTTCCTTATAGAATCCTGACGGGTTCTTCCTAATATCAGGGATCGTCTGCTTTATAGTATTTACCTCTTGCCTCGAAAAAGGGACATGTACAAACTGTGCGATATAATGAGCTTCTATCGTTCGCGCTGGAGTTCCTCCAGAGGCAGCAACTTCTACTTTCGGTACAAACGTGGGAGGCACCTCCCCCATGGGTAATTGCAAACTAGGCGATTCTACATTTGTTTGTCTATTAAGCAACAAAGCTAAATCAAGTGAAAAAACAGTCGTTCCAGTTTCAGGCGAAAATGCTCTTTTATAAATTGTCATTAAATCAGCGGGACAACATATCTTGTTCTTCATACATTCATCCTGTAAATACTCTACCATAAGTTGCAATACCTTCCTCTGCATTTCAGGTGTATACTGACTAAACGTATCATGCACTTCAATTGGGGAAATGGCAGCATCTGTAATTCATCTAAGCGCATCTCGCGTACAAATTCGCATCTCTTCACTAACAGGTTTCAACAGTGGAAAAAACCGTTGCTGGACATACGACATATGTGGTTTATCTTTTTTCAATAATTCTTTATGCAATCAATCAAGTTCTCGCTTACACACAAATATTCGGTCTACGTGTTCTCGTACTTTCGTCGCATTATCTCGCAAATTTGAAAGAACAACCAAATCACGCAACTCTTGAGGTACCACTGTATCGGTCAAATCACTCCACATTTTCACAAGATAATTCCCCATGCATTCTAACAATACCTGCTGTTCACCAAGGCCTCTATGATCAGATATGGAACTTTGCACAGCCACTTCATTGTCATCATCAATATAGGTTTCGGCCCATTCCTTCAGTTCAGTTCTTCTTTCCTTTCTTTACTAACCGTGCTACGCGTCTGTCTACTGCTTCGTTGGGCAGGCCCCATCTCTGTAGAACTGCCTGCTAAAGCGGCTAACTCATGCTCTGGAGGCGGTGGAGGAAATGATGTCACAGGCACAGGGGGAGAGGAACTGCTTACTGAAGGTGCAGATGGAATAACGGGAATGGGAGGTACATAAGGACGAGGTGCAACTGGGTCAGTGTTTTGATGTTCATTTCTTTGCTTATTTAATATTTTGTTTATTAGTTCATCTGATGTATGCAAATCTTGCTGAGGATATATTTTCTGTACATCTAATTGGAAAGCCCTGTCCATGTTCCTAATGGCTTCTGTCTGCTGATGCTGATCATGCTCTAGCACTTTCTCTACATTCGTTTTATGTCTGCGCGCGTGTTTCTCCTTACTTCTAAATTGGAGATTAGCTTCCTTTCTCCAGTCTCTTACAACGTCGAACGCTGCTGGTCGGGCCTTTTTTCGTTGCAATACTGATTTTAGGTGTTCTATACGTGCTGATTGAAAGCTCCCATTATTAGGCCACTGAAGGTCTGACACACGTCTGGTCTGCCTATGCCAAATTGCATTAAACACTATTGCCCCTATACCGTACTTGATATACATTTCATGTGCCGGCGACCCTTCGAGTGGCACGACCTGGCCAGTTTCCAAAGATTTTCTACGGCAGTGAAAAAAACTCACTAAACAGGAAGAACATTTCCCAGGCATGGTTAACTCTTACCCTTTTCTTACCCTGGGCGTTTGATCTTGCAAGAGCAACAATCAACCAATATCAGGACGTTTAAGAATCGGGGCACGACTCACCTGATCAACCAATTCGTCACTCAGGACGCAATTTGCATGTATACAGACGCAACCAAGAATCGTTGTGACTGCGTGTCTGGCTCAATCTGCCTCGTTCCAGGACCCTCGCCTTGATGCCCTCTGGGCGCTGCTCATTGATCAGGGATCGGCTGTGTACAGATCTGCAGAGGAGTCTCTCATCACTTCTACAGGGGCGCCCCGAACACCTTCCGATCCCAGCTCGACAGCTTCGTCCTCGACTCGTTTTTTCCCTTCTGCAACTTCAACGCATACGATGGAGCATTAGTGGGAGGGTCCCTATTCGGGCGCCGTATTTTCTAGGCCATAAAGACCGCATATGGAAACAAAGGCACAATAACCATATACTAAAGTGACACGTCTTACACAAGGTTCGTTTTCCAAACAAGTCTGGTTTATTTCAAAGTATTCTCAGTCGGCCGACTGGGTCTCACTGCCTTGCGACGTGTGTTCCCAAACACCTTGAGATGCGAGAGAGAGCGAGCACCGCCCAAGCAGAAATATATATACATTAGACATAATCTTTGTGAAGGCAATTCGATCCGCCCACATACATGTCATACAGGCTAGGATTCAATGATTGACAATTATGGCACGTTATGACAAGTCTTCATTCAGCCTAAACATAGTTATTCTAGCAAAGGCAGCAGAGACAGCTTACTGTTATGGGGAACATGGAGCTCTGGCTCGGTAAGGATATCTTGTTCTTAGCAGAGAAACATTCCATGCTACGTTATCTGTGTGTTATGGCTCATGAGCTAAGGGTCAAATAGTTCTGAAGCAGAGAATACCATTCTCCGCGAAGGAGCACCGCTAGAAGAATATATTTCATGTTTTAACTGCCTTTTACTACAGCGTTTGCAAGAAACCGGCACCTGGTCTGCTGATTAGATGCGGCTTCTGCTCGACTTCAAGGACTTAGTGAGAGAGAAAAACAATGTATTTCTGCACAGTTTGACATTCCTGGCTGTGTTAGTATTTCAGCATTCAGGCCGTGGCCTCGAACTGTGTTTGAATTTGAAGCATAGAATATATTTGCAAAGCGTTTTGATAGAAGGGAGAAAAAGCAAATGGCCGACATTACACAAAATGTATCCCCTTTGGTTACATTGACGATTCTTAGGTCACGATGTTTGTCACATGATGCGATTGGTTTCAGGCCAACATACTATAAATATCCTTCGACTATAGGGTTACTTTTCTGGTCTAACAGGGTGGCCACCCCACCATCTGGACCCCAGCAATAGGAGGACGTGCAGGCATCAACAGGCAGGGCACGTGCACGGCAGCAGCAGGCTCAGGGTGGGAGCGATCATGGCTCGGGGCCATCAACATCCATGGGGCAGGCATCGGCCGGCGGGCAGGAGGACCCAGGATTGGGAGTGTCTTCCGTGTGGCAGCGGTTGGGCCAGCGAATAGGTGCAGAGTGGCGGCGGGCGGAGAGGGCATGGCTCACAATGGTCAGGGCAGAGAACTCCATGCACCGGGCATTGATGCGGACTGAGTGCCCCGAGGCAACACGCAGGGAGTTAGAGGAGGTCATGGCAGCATCCCTGTGAGACCTCTAGGCCAGGGAAGAGGCCCGCCTCCGGGACATTGAAGTGGAGCTCGATGATGCCCTGGGCCGGGACATCAATGAGTGAGCCGTCGGACTAGCCCACCGCCTTTGTATATAGTTATTTAGGTTTAGGTTTCATTTGGTTTTTATTATGATTAGGAGTACACCGACTTTGCTCCACTTTTTTTATATAGTTGTATTTTAGATATGATTTTTGGTAGGTTTCATTTGGTTTGGGGATTGTGGACCCTTCAGACTTTCGTTTTAACTTTTCTGGCCATGTACATACGTTCTTTTTTTGATATTCACATGCAGTAATGTTTTTTTTATGCTTTTCATCTTCGGATTTCTTTGTATGGACCTTGGGGATAGACCACTTTTATTTTTTCATGTTTTGGATTTTTATTTTTCCTTGGATTACACTTCCTTTTTCATATGGCAATCATTATTTCTTCATTTGCATGTGTGGTTTTCATTTTGTAATGTAATGTTTTTATTTTTAATACATTTCATTATTCTTCATCATTGGTGTGGTCTACTATGATTTCTTTTGTGCATGTCTCCATGAGCATTGGCTCAGTCATGTGTTGCCACTGTGTGGCTCTGTAGGACATTTGTTGATGGGCATGTTCGTTATTTTCAGACTCTCATGGCATGGGTAATTTACTAGGGAGTGGGTGCAGTGGATCGTTGGGTGTTTGCACTGGGGGGTGGGGGGTGGGATTTGGGTTGGCATTAGGGCCATGGGGGTCTGTATAGTTATGACGTGGTGTTTGGGGGGATATGAGTGGGCGCCTGCTGGCAGGTTGCCGTCAATGGGGGTGGGGTGGGGGACATGAGTCGGGGCCTGCTGGCAGGTTGCCGTCAATGGGGGTGGGGTGAGGGGACATGAGTGGGTGCCTGCTGGCAGGTTGCCGTCAATGGGGGTGGGGGGACATGAGTGGGTGCCTGCTGGCAGGTTGCGGTCAATGGGGGTGGGGTGGGGGTACATGAATCGGGGCCTGCTGGCAGGTTGCCGTCAATGGAGGTGGGGTGAGGGGACATGAGTGGGTGCCTGCTGGCAGGTTGCCGTCAATGGGGGTGGGGCGGGGGGACATGAGTTGGGGCCTGCTGGCAGGTTGCCGTCAATGGGGGTGGGATGGGGGGTCATGAGTCGGGGCCTGCTGGCAGGTTGCCGTCAATGGGGGTGGGGTGACATGAGTCGGGGCCTGCTGGCAGGTTGCCGTCAATGTGGGTGGGGTGGGGGACATGAGACGGTGCCTGCTGGCAGGTTTCCGTCAATGGGGGTGGGGTAGGTGGACATGAGTCTGGGCCTGCTGGCAGGTGGCCGTCAATGGGGTGGGGTGGGGGGACATGAGTCGGGCCAGCTGGCAGGTTTCCGTCAATGCGGGTGGGGTGTGGGGACATGAGTGGGTGCCTGCTGGCAGGTTGCCGTCAATGGGGGTGGGGTGGGGGGACATGAGTTGGGGCCTGCTGGCAGGTTGCCGTCAATGGGGGTAGGGTGGGGGGACATGAGTCGGGGCCTGCTGGCAGGTTGCCGTCAATGGGGGTGGGGTGAGGGGACATGAGTGGGTGCCTGCTGGCAGGTTGCCGTCAATGGGGGTGGGGCGGGGGGACATGAGTCGGGGCCTGCTGACAGGTTGCCGTCAATGGGGGTGGGGTCGGGGGACATGAGTCAGGGCCTGCTGGCAGGTTGCCGTCAATGGGGGTGGGGTGGGGGGACATATGTCAGGGCCTGCTGGCAGGTGCCCGTCACTAGTGGGGGGGACTTATGTTGGGGCTCACAAGTGCATGGTGCCAAGTGGGCTGCCTGCGGGGCATGGGGAGGGTTGATGGGCTGGCTGCAGGGCATGGTCAGGGGTGTGGAGGGGTGGCCTGTGGTGTGGGCTGCCTGTGGGCCATGGGGAGGGCACACCCGGAGGGCACCTACTGCCAAATCGCGTATAATTCTCACTCGCGTACCCCGGAATACATGTACCCCGCTTGCGCAAACGTAATTGCGTGTTATTCTCACTCGCGTACCCCGGAATACACATACCCCGCTTGCGCAAGCGTAATTGCGTGTTATTCTCACTCGCGTACCCCGGAATACACGTACCCCGCTCGCACCAGTGGAATCACGTGTAATTCTCACTCCCGTACCCCCAGATTCATGCAGCAGTGTCGTGAGGAGCCACATGCAGCCCCTGCAGCCAGACCACACCACAGGGGTCCGCCCTACACCCCTGCACATGCCCAACAGGCAGCCCATAACCCCTGCACATGCCCCACAGGCAGCCCACACCACAGGCCCCACCAACCTTCACCATGCCCTGCAGCCAGCCCATCACCCCTGCACATGCCGCGCAGCCAGCACACACCAGAGGTGGGATGTTTTCCATGCTATTTGCCTGACGCGAGCAGGGTACGCGTATTCTGAAGGGTGCGCAGGTAGTTTTACACGCGATATGCTGGCTGTGAGCAGGGTACGCGTATTCCGAGGGGTGTGCGTGGACTTTTACACGCGATTGGCCTCGCGCGAGCGGGGTAGGCATATTCCGAGGGGTGGAAGGGGAGTTTTACACGCGGTTGGCCTGGCGCGAGCGGGGTACGCATATTCCGAGGGGTGCGCAGGGAGTTTTACATGAGATTGGGTTCTCGCGTGTGGGCTTTGTGGCATATTTAGCGCATTTTCATTGTTGGGGGGCTGTATGCTGGTCCACTGGCCTTTGCGCCATGTAGGGGATTTGTGCAGATGTTTTTGGCGCACAGGGCGGGGTTGGGGGTGTAACTGGCGCTGCTGCAGGATCGCTGCGCCACGGCTGGTTATGGATGTAAGTATCCATGAATACGCTGTACGTCAAAATGGGTTTTGGGGCATGCGGCTGGCGCAAGATGGCGCAAGCTCCCTCTGTGCGCCAGCCGTGTGCGCCACTTCTGCGCTTGATTCCATGAATTACCCTCTTTATCACAGCTTTAATCAAGGCTCCCTTTGCAACCAACACTGTACCGAACAATCTGAAGGATGCATGGGTCATGCCACTCCTAAATAAACCTACCCTTGACCCCAACATCCCAACGAACTACAGACCAATCACCACCATGCCCTTTCTCCTTCAAATTCTGGACAGGGCTGCCTACCTTCAGATTCAGCATCATCTGGAAAGCAAAAAGCTATCTGGTTTCCAACCTAGACATGGCACGGAGACAGCCATATCAGATCTAGTAACACAAATGGAGATAATAAAAGATAAAGGTAATTTAGCACTCCTCCTGGTACTAGAGCTTTCAGCGGCCTTTGACTTGGTGGACCACAAAGTCTTATGTAATCACCTCTCATCCACAGCACACTTCACTGACGAATCCACCACCTGGATTCAGTCCTTCTTAAACAATAGAACTACCAGAGTTTCTCACCCACTGCTTCTGCCACTCCCGTCCCTGTCACCTGCGCAGTCCCCCAAGGATCATGCACCTCACCCACACTCTACAACATTTTCACCAAGCCCCTCTTTGACGACTTTGACTATTTGGGTGTCTCCTACACAAACTATGCGGACGACACCCCAATCCTTATCCCTATCTCTGGTGACTACAACACAGACTCGAACTGCCTAAATGACGTCTACCAAATCATCCAAACCTGGATGACCATACACGGTCTATGTCTCAATGACGACAAGACAGCTGCTCCGTGTAGGTACCCAAGCCAGACTCAACAGACTTGACAAACAATTCAACGCATTCAATATTGACAGCAACAATATCACGGTTTCGAAAGATGTAAAAACCCTAGGTATTTACATTGACTCCTCCATCGCACTGACAAGACAAATCAACGCAACTGCCTCCTCTACTGCATACATGTGCAAATTAATCAATGCCTGCAGACCATTTCTGACCACTAACTGCATTAACCTAGCCAGGGCCCTAGTCTTATCTAAGATAGACTACTGTAGTGCTCTCTACCTTGGTACTAACCAACACAACCTAAAAAAGCTGCACATTTTCCAAATTAATGCTCTTAGGTCAGCAACCAACTACCCTAGATCTCTCCACATCTCGGAGATTAGATGCAGTGTACACTTGCTTTCTGTCTCCCAAAGAATCAGACTCAAAACCTTCTCACTTACTTTCAAATGCCTACACAACCTAGCACCTAAGTACTTGTGTGATAAATTCACACAGAAATCCTCAGACCGACCTACTAGATCTTCAAACTCTAATTGTCTAATCATTCCTAGGTTCAAGCTCCAAAAGGCAGGAGGCAGTAGTTTCCCGGCCCTCGCAACTAAAATGTGGAACTCCCTACCAGCAACCCTCAGAGCCGGACCTTCCTTCTGTATATTCAGAAATCATGTGAAATGTTGGCTCACTCTGAATTAACCCGACATACTGAATGAACCCCTTACACTGTATGCTATACCCTGTAAATCTCTCTGTATACCTTGTCAATTGTTTGCAGTTGCTCACCATGTAAATATTTATTTGTGAATACCTGTATGCTATTGTAAATGTTATATTGTTACTGTAACGCATCTACACTGTAAGAAATGCGCCAAGATGCCTAAGGGCTTGGTGCAATATACAAATAAAATACAATACAATACAATGTATCATCCCGCTATTGGCCCAGAGGTGCAATACGACCCACATGAACATGTGCAGTACCATGGAGTAGGCTGTTACTGCTTGAGCAAGGCAAGCCCTATTCTTGTGTAGTACTGTATTAAATGGCCATCTGACCACATGTACACGTGCCATCGAAGGAATAGGAGAGTAATGGGGATGTTGATGATAACTATGTGCCATATATAGGACTCCTGGAATGTACAATACTGTTGAGAGACCATTAGCAGATGTATCCACCATACAACCTCAGTGCCCGGTGGAATTGCTGCCCAATAGGCTCTACTGTTAGACATTCAGTATATATTCCACTATGTTGTCTATCATACTGAATAACTAGAGTTTCTGAGCGCCATTGTCGGAAGCGGCCAGCGCGTGTCAGGCAGTCAGTGTGCCTCTGGTGTGGCTTGACAATAGTACGCCGGAAGTGGATTGCGACGCACAGCAAGGCCCATTCCTGTAGCCTGCTGTTTGGTCTGGAGAGGTGAGGCGAGGTCCGGAGAGGTGAGGCAAGGGGAGGACCGGAGTAAGGTCCAGAGCAAGCCTCTTAATCCCCATGAGGTAGGCAGCCGCTCCTCCAGGCTGCTGTGTGGCGAGGTGAGGAGAGGACCGGCGCAACCGCTCACAGATAAGATCTACAGGATGGTGAACCTATGATTCCGTGAGCCCATGAGAAGAGGGGTTGGGAGTAAAATCTCTCTTTTTTTAGAGCAGGCTGTATGGAGAGACTCATAGCTCTGAATCTGGCGGGCCGAGTGTGAAGTCTTTCTTTTCTTAGGTATCCTGGTCCCCTGGTGTGGTGGAGTACTATAGAACCGCTTATTCTGCCTGTCTGTTTTCATGTTTTTATACTTAAGTGGCCAGACTTCGCTCTATAGTTGTGTGGAGCTGTGTAGGCTGGGCCTGAGCCTGAGCTTTTATACACTGTGTGAATGCGGTGTTTCTTCTTGCCATATAGTGCTTCACAGTGACTGCGGGGTACCTGTAAGGACCCCTTGAGCGGGGTACCTTTAAGGTGTACCTGTAAGGTCCCTTTGAGCTGTGTGCACTTTTAATTTTCAATCTTTTCCTGTGTGTAAGCTGTATAAAGCTCTACAGTGGTTGCTGCCAGGAGGAGCCTGTGACCTGCTGCCCTGCAAGATTTACTGCCATCAAAGCAGCACGCAGCTCTGAGTGGATCACAAAGTGGATGAAAGTGGTCGTTTTGGTCTTTGCGGTCTGCGGGGCTGTAGTATGGTTCCTGAGAGGCTGTAAGAAAAAACATTTTCATTTAATTTGATTGATTTGTATGACCACTAATCAGAAAGTACGCTCTGATTGTTTCCACATGTACCCGCTACTTGAACGAGACGGCAATTGTAGCCAGCATTAACTGTATACATTTTGAACCTTTGTACTTCAACTATCGGACAGTACTGTGGCAACACCCTGGCTCTGTCTTGCTGGAGTTTGGCCATTTTGGCCAGTTAATTTAATCCTGATTTTCTATTTGATTTTTTATCCATTCCATAAATTATGGGAGAATAGGCGACTACGCTTATGATTTGAGGAGTGGAGCAAAAGCAGGCTTTACGCCTATCGCCACACAGTTGGATGCATCTGCTGCATTGTCCCACGCCATGGAACTACCATTGCCTGTGTGCCAGGTTGCGTCCTTGGCTGGTCCTCTCCTTGTTTTGGATCAGTCTATTTGGGCAGTCGAGCTCAGGAGGAGTAGAGGTGGCATGTTTCAAAGGGAAACACAGTTTCCAGATCAATTGCCTCTTACTTTTTAAAAATGCAAAAAAGCGCAGCGTGAGCAGAGGGTGAGCAGTCAACAGCAGACTGCAGTCTTTCTACTGTGCTTCTTGTGGGAGGACTTTAATACACCTGGAACACTGCGGAGCGGTGAGCAGAGCGTGAGCAGAGGGTGAGCAGTCATCAGCAGACTGCAGTCTTTCTACTGTGCTTCTTGTGGGAGGACTTTAATACACCTGGAACACTGCGGAGCGGTGAGCAGAGCGTGAGCAGAGGGTGAGCAGTCATCAGCAGACTGCAGTCTTTCTACTGTGCTTCTTGTGGGAGGACTTTAATACACCTGGAACACACCGCGGAGCGGTGAGCAGAGCGTGAGCAGAGGGTGAGCAGTCAACATCAGTCCACAGCAGGAGCAAGGCATGGAGCCTGTTGTAACTGCTGTAGCCCAGCCCCATCAGCCCCCACAGCCTGTCAATTCACCTCCTGTTTCTTCATCAGAAGCCCGCAGATTACGGAGCAACTGCAAGTTATTCGAACCGACAAGCCTGAAATCGGTGCCAACTTTTAAAACACTGAAGGAGGTAAGACTTGTTTCTAACATTACCATCGCCTCCCCTTCAAGCCCAAAAGCCAACACGGGACAGTGCAACTTGGAAAGTGTCACCCTCTAGAACCATTTGCCCACTGTTCCACTCAACCTGTCTTTAGATATCCACCAAAATGATGTGGCCAGGACCGAGACCGAGACTGAGCCCACAATGGTCCTGCTCCCCGCCTTACCAGTTTCGCCAGTGCAGCGGGCCATCGGTTTGGAGGTTTGTGATGTCTCTGTGCGACCATCGGTGTCCTCACAGCTGGGGACGCCTGTTATGCCTCGGCAGGCCCGCAGGAAGGTTATTGCCCTCGTAAGGGTATGCGTCATATTGCAAACCCATTCTACGCCCACTGGCAACTGCCTTGGAAAATAGTGGCTTCAGCTCACTCCGTAGCACTCTGCTGCAAGTTTGGACTACAATTCCCAGCTTTCCGCCTCCCGCTGTCAGCTCAGAGGCGATGATGCGTGAGCCTCGGTTTCGTCCGGTTCCACCTTCTCCTTCCCGATTTAAACCTCGGAACCGCGCGGAACGCTGCTTCTGATTAAAGTTGCATCCCGGTATTTAGAAGTTCCGTCTTCAATCCTACCTACTTACGTGTACCAGACCTGTTTCCTCATTCACGGACTCCCTTTGCCTGCCGCTTTTGGAACCTTGTGATCATGGCATCAGTAAGACTCTTCTTTTCACCACTTGCTAACAAGCACATCTCCTGTACTCTTTGTACCTTGCCGCTGACCTATATCACCTGCAAAACTCCAACTCAATTGTGTCCTTTATTGTTGCTTTTACCATCCTCTTTCCACAATCAGACTTCTATTGGACATTCTTCAGTAGTGCACAGGGACGCTTTGCGGATAGTGCACCTACCCGACTCTAGTGCGGCCCTCGTTCCACCCGGGTTTAGTTTCCCTAACTAACCTACCCATTTGTTATTTTGCACTTCCATTTTCATGAACTCTTTGGACATTACAGATTTAACAGCACATTAGCGGTAAGGGTCTTCTTTTTGTATGATTACCCATTCTTCTTATCTAATTGACAACTATAGTCAGGATAGGTTACATTTTCCTCTCTTACTTGTAGATGGTTCCGGTGGCCTTGGAACAAAACAAGGGGAGGGCAGGTACTACTAGAAAGAGGTATCGAGGGAAAGGGATCTTTCTTAAATTTCCAATTGCTCACCTCTTGTTTTTCCTTTACAGCTGGGTTCTTGGCGGCGTGTCCTCCCCGCCCTTTTGAGCGATCAGTCCCTCTGCCTGGTCCTACCCAGCAGAGAGTCATATCGTTAAAAAGGTCTTGTGCCCTCTTGTGCCCTCACAGAGAGGAGGCTAGGTTGGAGGCCCCGACCTAGCTCTTCAATCAATAGTCCAGTCCTGTGCCTTCCGGCCACCGATTTGGTATACTTCTCATCCGGTGAGTAACAAAATCAGAAGCCATGGACGAAGCGGATCCGTTGGCCACTCTGGTTCATTTGGTATCCGAACTACGGGCAGACATGACTGCCGCGCATGATGCCTTACACCAGCGGATTGACAACATGAGGCCCTTTCCTGCACCCCAGACTCTGGGGATTGATCCGTCCGGTGCTACTGTCTCAGGCTCTGGAGCCCATTCAGCCTCCGCCTCTGGGTTCACCTCTGGCCCTGTTCTGATGGCCACCCAATTCCCATTGGCCCCTCCGGAACGTTTTACCGGTGACCCAAAGCAGTACCGGACATTTATCAACCAATGCAAATTGCATTTTCTTTGTCGCCCTTCTGCCTTTCCCAATCCCACCACGAAGGCGGCCTTTGTCCTTTCACACCTTGGAGGGACGGCGTCAGCCTGGGCTAATCCCTTGCTTGAATCCAATAGCTATGTTTTGTATGACTGTGACGCTCTTATCACAGCCATGAATAGGGTGTTTGATACCCGATACAAGTCACAGGCCACGGACCTAGAATTCTTGAATTTACGTCAAGGTACGTCTTCCTTATTTACATACCTCACTAGGTTCAATCAGTTGGCAGCCGAGACGGATTGGCCAGAAGAGAAGAAATCTGCGGTATTCTACAAAGGATTGTCTGAGGAGTTAAAAGATATCCTGGCTACTGTGCCAGTAATCCCTACCACATTCGGGGAGTTGCTTGATTTGGTGTTACAAATTGACGCTAGATGATCTGAAAGGAAGGGAGAACGGAAAAATGAGACTCCAGTACCGCTTTCCCTTGATTCCGTTAATCCTCCTTCCTCTGCTTCTTCTGAACCTATGCAGATAGGGGCAGTGCGTGGTCCGTTGTCTCCTGCACAACGTGAACACCGACGATCCAACAATTTATGTATGTACTGTGGTTCGTCTGAGCTCCAACTCAAGGATTGTCCAAAAAGACCCGTTAAGAAGGCGGGAAACGCCAGAACCCGGCGATAGCAGGAGTCCCTACGCCGGGGGTATTATCTTTGGACTCGAATGTGGCAATTACCATACCTGTTAGTCTGCCAGTGGTATTTACCACTACAACTGACTGTTCTTTTTCTTCTCAGGCTGTAATTGATTCCGGTGCTACTGGGAATTATATGGATTATGACTATGCCATGAGCAATAACGTTCCTGTGGTTTCGAAACCACAACCTGAAGCCGTACATGCGGTAGACGGCTCTTCTCTGGTCTCGGGTTTGGTTACTCAAAGCACGTCTCTCGTCCGTATGCAGACGGACGATGGACATACTGAAACACTCACATTTGACCTAATTAAGGCCCCCCAGCTTTGTGTAATTTTGGGCATTCCGTGGTTACAACACCACAATCCTGACATCGACTGGGCCAGGAAGGTGGTACAATTCCCTTCCTCTGTCTAATGAAAGGTGTTTTCAGACCAGTAGCATTTCCGGTACTTCCTGTCAAGCCCTGGTGTCCTCAATGGCTTTGATAGGTGCCATTACCAACGCCATCGAACCTCGTATCCCTGTGGAATACGCTTCCTTCCGGGACGTCTTCGATAAAGGTGGCGCAGACCAGTTGCCCCCACACAGGCCATATGATTGTTCTATCGATCTCGTACCGGGGGCTAAAATACCTGCTGGCAGGGTTTATTCGCTCACACTGCCAGAAGACAAAGTGCTAAAAGAGTACATTGACAAGGCCTTGGCTACAGGGTTCATCAGACCATCGAGATCACCGGCAGCGTCTCCTCTGTTTTTTGTTCCTAAAAAGGAAGGCGACCTTCGCCCTTGCATTGATTACAGGGCATTAAACGCAATCACAGTTAAGAACCAGTACCCTCTTCCCTTGATCTCTGTACTCTTGGATCAGCTAGGTTCTTCTATAATCTTTACCAAACTTGACCTGAGGGGTGCCTACAATCTAGTTCGCATAAGAGAGGGGGACGAGTGGAAAACCGCCTTTCAAGACCCGGTACGGGTTATTTGAATACCTTGTGATGCCCTTCGGGTTGTGTAACGCCCCGGCCACCTTTCAGGCCTTCATGAACGATGTCTTTCACGATTGTCTGGACCGGTTTGTTGTGGTCTATCTAGACGATATACTAATTTATTCCTCATCCAAGAGTGAACACACCGAACATCTGAGATTCGTCTTACAAAGGCTGAGAGAGAATCGTCTCTTCGTCAAAGCCGAGAAGTGTATCTTCAATTCATCGGAGGTTGAGTTTTTAGGTTATGACCTTACCAATCGGGGCATCCGGATGAGCCAGTCCAAGGTTAAGGCCGTTTTGGAATGGCCTGTTCCTACTACAACCAAAGCCCTACAGTCATTCCTGGGGTTCTCAAACTTTTACAGGCGCTTTATCTTTTCATTTTCTACCATCTCGGCTCCTTTGACAGCTTTAACTAGCCCAAAACAGCCATACCGATGGACACCAGAAGCGCAATCCGCCTTCGAGGCCTTAAAGGCAGCTTTTTCTTCAGCTCCAGTGCTGCAACATCCTGATCCGCTCCTACCCTTTTTTCTGGAAGCTGATGCTTCTGGGACGGCCATCGGGCTATACTGTCGCAACCCTGTCAGGACTCGGGTGAGATTCATCCGGTTGCGTTCTTTTCGAGAAAACTGACACCATACGAGGGCAACTATCCTATCACGGAAAGAGAGTTGCTGGCAGTCAAGGACGCTTTCTCGGAATGGCGTCTCCACCTATTGGGGGCCCGTCATCCGGTTACTGTCTTCTCTGACCATCGGAGTCTTTTGGCATTCAAGTCAATGAAGTGTCTCACTGCTCGACAGGCCCGCTGGCACCTTTTCTTTTCTCAGTTCAATTTCACCATCACGTATCGGCCAGTCCGTCTCAACGTTTGTGCAGACGCCTTGTCTCGCCTGCCCTCTCACCCGGAGCAAAGCAAATCCGATTGCCCTCTTCTGCTGCCTTCTAGGGTAGTATGTGCATGTACTCCACGCCCTTTGCTCCGTTCTTTAATCTCGGACTGGGTGAATACACATAAAGAGGAATGTGTAGCTCTAAATCTTGACGTGGTACAAGGACTTCCCTATATTCAGGGCCGCCTGTTTGTGCCCCCGGGGAAAGCTCATCTCCAGGCCCTTGCTTTGTCCCATGACTCCTTGATAGCGGCTCATCCAGGCCAAAAGAAGACTCTGGACTTGCTCCGTCGTTGGGCCTGGTGGCCGTCTATGTCTCAAGACGTGGTTAACTATTTGGCCTCCTGTTCTGTGTGCGCTCAATGTAAGGTCTCCCGGTCTAAACCTGTGGGTTTGTTGCAGTCACTCCCGGTCCCTCACAAGCCATGGTACATGGTCTCTATGGATTTCATTTTGGACCTGCCACCGGTTGACGGTTTTGACACCATCTGGGTGGTAATTGATTATTTCACTAAGATGGCGGTTTTCATTCCTTGTTCGGGTTTGCCCTCTGCTCCGACATTGGCCTCATTGTTCCTTAAATACGTGTTTTGTTTCTTTGGTCTGCCTTGTATTGTGGTTTCGGATTGCGGACCGCAGTTTACGTCACGTTTCTGGAGGGCTCTGACGGCATCTCTTGGCATCGATGACAGGTTCAGCTCTGCCTTCCATCCACAAACCGATGGGCAGACTGAACGGCTCAACGCTACTCTCGAGCAATACCTACGCTGCCTCACACTTCGTTTCCAGTCCTCTTGGTTGGCTTTGCTACCACCCGCTGAATTCGCTTATAATAATTCTCTGCATGCCGCTTCTGGTGTATCTCCCTTTTTTGCACTTTATGGACACCATCCGCGGTCCTTGCCCCTGGATCCTGACCTTCCCATTGACAATCCAGCGGCTCATGCGTGTGTTCGGGACCTCAAGTCAGTTCATTGGCTCGTTCGTCAACACCTGCTGCATGCTCAGGCAAAAGCAAAGAAATTTGCAGATATGCATCGGACACCTGCACCCAACTACCGTGTGGGTATGAAGGTTTGGCTGTCATCACGCAACCTGAGAATACCTGGTAAACAAAATGCTCTTACCCAAGTTTGTGGGTCCCTTTCCTGTCACAAAGGTCTTAAATCCAGTTGCTGTGCGTCTTTCATTGCCCTCGTCCTGGAAACAGCACCCAGTGTTTCATGTCAGTTTGCTGAAGCCTTGCCCAGCCAACATGCGGTTGCCGGTCCGCCCAACCCCGGTGCGGGTGGATGGTAATGATGAGTTCGAGGTGGCTGATATCCTGGATTTTCGACTTCGGACGGGTCGTCCTTTTTACCTGGTTGACTGGAAGGGATTTGGCCCCGAGGATAGGTCTTGGGAGCCTTTATCTAATATCCATGCCCCGGCCCTGCTTCGCCGCTTCCATGCCCGTAGGGGGGTGGTGCCGCCTTTGGGGGTGGATGCTGTTACGCCTCGGCAGGCCTGCAGGAAGGTTATTGCCCTCCATAAGGGTATGCGTCATATTGCAAACCCATTCTACGCCCACTGGCAACTGCCTTGGAAAATAGTGGCTTCGGCTCACTCCGTAGCACTCTGCGGCAAGTTTGGACTACAATTCACAGCTTTCTGCCTCCTGCTGTCAGCTCAGAGGCGATGATGCGTGAGCCTCGGTTTCGTCCGGTTCCGCCTTCTCCTTCCCGATTTAAACCTCAGAACCGCGCGGAACGCTGCTTCTGATTAAAGTTGCATCCCGGTATTTAGAAGTTCCGTCTTCAATCCTACCTACTTACATGTACCAGACCTGTTTCCTCATTCACAGACTGCCTTTGCCTGCCGCTTTTGGAAAACTACTTACCCGTGTACCAGACCTGTTTCCTCATTCACGGACTGCCTTTGCCTGCCGCTTTTGGAAAACTACTTACCCGTGTACCAGTCCTGTTTCCTCATTCACGGACTGCCTTTGCCTGCCGCTTTTGGAACCTTGTGATCACGGCATCAGTAAGACTCTTCTTTTCACCACTTGCTAACAAGCACATCTCCTGTACTCTTTGTACCTTCCCGCTGAACTATATCACCTGCAAAACTCCAACTCAATTGTGTCCTTTATTGTTGCTGTTACCATCCTCTTTCCACAATCAGACTTCTATTGGACATTCTTCAGTAGTGCACAGGGACGCTTTGCGGATAGTGCACCTACCCGACTCTAGTGCGGCCCTCGTTCCGCCCGGGTTTAGTTTCCCTAACTAACCTACCCAATTGTTATTTTGCACATCCGTTTTCATGAACTCTTTGGACATTGCAGATTTAACAGCACATTAGTGGTAAGGGTTTTCTTTTTGTATGATTACCCATTCTCCTTATCTAATTGACAACTATAGTCAGGATAGGTTACATTTTCCTCTCTTACTTGTAGATGGTTCCGGTGGCCTTGGAACAAAACAAGGGGAGGGCATAGTTCAGGTACTACTAGAAAGAGGTATCGAGGGAAAGGGATCTTTCTTAAATTTCCAATTGCTCACCTCTTGTTTTTCCTTCACAGCTGGGTTCTTGGCGGCGTGTCCTCCCCGCCCTTTTGAGCGATCAGTCCCTCTGCCTGGTCCTACCCAGCAAAGAGTCATATCGTTAAAAAGGTCTTGTGCCCTCACAGAGAGGAGGCTAGGTTGGAGGCCCCAACCTAGCTCTTCAATGAATAGTCCAGTCCTGTGCCTTCCGGCCACCGATTTGGTATACTTCCCGTCCGGTGAGTAACAACGCCTTCCTCGCCCGCGGTCCGCTCCTCTTTGTCTCACGGCCCGTCCCCCACCCAGCCTACTCTGCCTCCGCGCCACGCCACTGTGGCGAGGGATGCCTTGGCTTCAGCCGTCAGAGGACAGTCGGCCTCAGCCCCTGTGCCGACAGTGCTGGGCGGAGGTTTGACGGTCTGTACAGCCTGGAGTGAGCCAGCCGCTGCGGTCTCGGTGATGGACGCCACACGAATATTTAGCCCGCCTCAGTCTTCTGAAATGCTGTGTTCCCCATGTACCGTTGGGGTGCTGGACCCCGCCCTCCACCCAGTACAGCACCTTGACTTGGCGTCTCCAGAGTTGGGGGGCCCCTCTGAGGTTACTTCGACTACCGTATCCTCAGTGACAGTCCTGGTGTTGGCACAAATTCACGCTGCAATGGAGCCCCAAATCATAAAGCCTAAACACTCTTCTTTTCCACGGTCAACTGTGGAAAATTTGGGAAATCACTCTGTGCCTGAAACTATACCAGCAGCAGCAACAGTACCTCATTCCAACCCTAAGGCCCCCCCTCACGTTTTCAACAGCAACGCCCGTGCATTACTGGCAAATCAGAAAGATACTATTGCACCTTCGTCAGAACAGTTGTTTGTGGATCAGCAGATAAAATAACAAAGTCAGGATCTGCCCAAAACTAAAAAAAAAACAACAAAACAGAAAACAAAAAAACAGACGTATTCAGATAAAGGGCAAAACTTCCCCTCAATGACATAAGTTTTGTTCTTCGTAAAACTCAAACCTCACAACTCAGATAAAAAAAAGCAGGCAAAGTAACTCTTCCAGCGCCACTTCTCTCCAGTGCCCTTAAAGACTTCTTTATTAAGCAGCACAAAAGAAAGCTGGACCAAACCCAAGAACTCTCTGATGCAGAAATCCTTGAGGCTATTCAGGACCTTCCTCCAGCCAGTAAAGCAAGACAACTAACGTCAGTAAAATTGAAAAAAACGCCGATAAAATCATCTATTCAAAAGTCACAAACTAGAATAAATCCAGCGTCTATATCGCCTAGGAGAGCTGCAGTTACCCGAAACATCTTAGCAGAACCCAACAATGAGGTGCTTCTGGAAGATTCATCCAACGCTGACTTAGAACCCCCAGAAGCGATAATTAATCTGGACGACTCCAACACAACCGAGACACAAATAAAACCAACAACGGGTGAGACTGACCCTGATTTGAACAAATCGACCAATTCTAAAGAAACTGGGACCTTACAGCAAAAACTAACATCCTCTACACCCACGTGTCATTCCGAACTTCAAGATACTAGACCATTGATCCAATCTGCATCAGGCTGCTCTCCATTGCAGCCGAATCTCTACGATGGGTGACTCAAACAGAAGAACATTATGGTGTGTCACTATCGCCGCTCCTGAATACCCTTGACATCGATCTCCTCCCAAAAACAGAAGATTGAGCGAAATAGCCACCCCAGGAAACAAGGAATCACCTACAAAAAAAACCGATCTCACAACAATCATGTCAGCAATAACAATAGTCTTAGCGCCATTCGGGAAGTTGTACGAAGCCATTAATGATTCGTTGAAAGATAGTACTACTATCACTGCGATGATGCATACCAAACTGATCTTTTTGGAAGGTTACATCACAGCACCAGATCAAAGAAACAAAGAACACAGAGACCTATGGGAATCGAAACTGAGCCTTCTAGAAGACAAACTAAACTCTCTTAAAACCTGTCACGCCGGTCAACTATGAAAAGGAAACCCAGACTAAATCTCTACCTCCACCACTAGAATTGGCCCCTGTATTCACAAGACAAGCGGACAAGCCTCTGTATCCAGTACCGTCATCTGGCAAACACCAGAGAGTAGCGGATAACCAACAAAAATCAGCGCAGGGTTCCAAAAACAAACCATTGCTGAAAGTTGTAAAGCCCAGCGAATCAAACACTTGTACTCCACAAACAGTAACGGCCTTCGACCCCCTGATGCCTTCAAAGAAAATATCAAAAGAAGTAACGAAAGAGAAAACCGCATCATCACAACGAAAACAAAGCCTTAACAACCCAGTGGTTTGTATCTCCACTTCTCCCAAGACAGAAGAATTTATGGCCCAAAGTTCACTGATGGATTTAATCCAACACTGGGACACAACCGAGACACGGGAACCACATCCCGAAACTCTAAACAAATTGACTACACAAGAAGCAAGCTTGTCAAACTGTTCTCCAGCTGGGGAAACTAGCCTACCAACCCTAACCAGCAAAGTAGATTACAAAGGCACTAAACCGATTTTGGACCCTTCAGAAAGTACTCAACAAATACAAAAAAACAAGCCAATCACACCCACTACCCAGGCCTTTACAAACTGAACAAACCGGAGATATAGTCCTCTGAGACGTTGGACGGAAGACCAAAGAAAGCCAAGGGGTCCAACAACACGTTTGACTCGCCTCTTCAAAATAGAACAAAAACATCAAACGACCACTACATGATCTTAAACAGAAACACGGTCCTCAGAATATTTAAAAAAGTGAAAGTTCTGCAGACCTTAAAATCAGATGACTTTATTCTGATTGAACCTTACCACAGAAACAAACAAGCGAAGGCCTACCTCCACATTAAAAAACAAGCACTTCAAGAAATTTTGCAAGAAGTGTACAAGGAACTAGCGCAGCTGGGTTTCAACCTCCATGAGATCCCAATTACGAGTCCGATCGACAAACCAACAGACAAATACAGAAAAGCTCCCAACAAAAACTACAGATACAAATCACAAACAGAAGATCTCTAGAGACCAACTAGAAGGGGAAGATGCCCACTACCACAAGCAAAAATAGCCAGAGATATATCAGCACTACACTAGAAAGACTGGCTACATCCAACCGATCGAGGCACACCTTAACCAACAACGCAAGAACAGAATTAAGACGAGATGCTAGAAAAAATTATGACCGCGAAAGAAAGAAACCTTACCCAACTTCGTCTTGTACCCAACACCAAGACCATACAGCATCCCCGCATAACCAATGAATCACAACAATAACCCCAGAGCTGACCACAGCGTGCTCTGACAAATCACCTAAGAAAGACAAATGGACATGGATCCGCAATGCCCTAACACCAGGCTTCAAAATATAGCAACCACCAAGGGGTGTTGCTCTACTGCCACAGCCACCCCGACCAAATTATGAACACTACTCAAAAGCAACCTTGAGTATAGTGTCTTGGAACACCAGAGGTCACGTCCACCTTACTAAGCCTGATAGTCACGACCTGGGAGACTACGATGTACTTTGCCTCCAGGAAACCTGGTTGCTGGAGAAACCGGCTCTTGATGACTACTCCATAGAAATATCACCAGCCTCTAAAGGACCACTGGGACGCCCCTCATCTGGTCTACTGATAGCCACCTGCACAGGTTCCGGCATATCCATCATAAAGGTAATAGCCCGTAGCTATGAACTCCTGGCCGTATTGACCACGCGGAACCCTTCAACTCAAACAGACAAGACCTCTCCGGCTGAATTTTTGGCTATCATCAACGTGTACTGGAATCCCCAAAAAACATCAACAGAGAATTTCTGTGACACAGTGGCCAACATTATTGACGAGATTGCTATTAAATACAAATCTTCCAATATCCTCATCTGCGGGGACCTCAATGCAAATTGTACCATCACAAACACCATTAAGACGAAGCAGCCTACTAACACATCAGCAACAATCAGGGGACTTGCATTGACAACCCTTATGAAATCCAGGAACCTTCATAACACAGCAACTGTCAGCGATGCACATACCCTAATACCAATGTGGGAGCGCGACAGGTCTTCAGCCACACTCGACTATATTTTCACGTCAGAATCTGTGTACCTCGACATAATGTCCTTCGAAGTAATAAGATTCAGCAAGTTGTGGTCACTGTCCTTAGTTCTTATCTGTAGTAGTAATGCTTGTCATTTGCAAACCTATGAAGCATCTTTAGAGACCAACTCGCAACAAACTCGTCTCCGCATGACCTTCACTGATGTTCGCAAGATCACTGAACAATACAATAGCCTAACGTCTGATACCGCACTCCAAGAGGCCGTCTTCAGGTCCAGCTACATTTCCCTGCTTCTTGCCTTCAAAAAGCCTAATAAGAGTCATAATAACTCCATCCATCACTACAACCACGAGTATAGCATGACTCTGGTTACCAAATGTAGATACCTGAGAAAGTTGAAAAGAGAGGCAGCTACCACGAACCTAACCAAACTTTGGGAAACTCTCAACTTTGAAACAAGAAAATACAAACAGTGGCTTAGAAACACCAGATCTGCTCTATACCAATCTGATGCAGAGGCAATGATGACAGCACTAACCAACAAAAAATCTTGTGAGTTTTGGTCGCTCATCAACAAACCCAACAACCACTCAAATACTCATATGATCAACCCAGTCTCGGAAGAAAACTGGACCACCCACTTTTCAAAACAGTTTGAACCTCCAAAAGAAAACCTTCTTGAAGCCAGGCGACCAAATGATTCAGATTGGGTGGACCTGTCAGACATTGACGAGATAAAAAAAATCATCCTAAAACTGAAGACGTCAAGAGCCCCGGCCCTGACGGCCTTGCCAACTGTGGCCTGAAGCAACACCCGGACGATTTGTCAATTCTAATCAGTTCAATCTTCAAGGACTGTGTAGAAAGGAAAACAATCCTGACTCGTGGACTAAAGCTGTGATAGTCCCAATTTTTAAAAAGGGCTCCAGAGAAGACCCCCTGAACTATCGGCCAATAGCCCTTCTCGATGTTATCGGGAAAGTCTTTGCTACAATACTTTTGACCCACTTCCGTAAATGGGCTCATACCTTGTCGAACGCCGGATCCCCTGCAAACCGGATTCCAAAAAAACGCTAGTACAAGTGCTAACATAATGCTCTTGAATATACTTAAGGAAAGAGTCCTGTCAGGTGCACCGCGAGTCTTTCTAGGGTTTGTTGACTTGTCCCAAGCGTTCGACAAAGTTGACAGACAAAAGCTATGGTCCAAACTAAGGACCTGGAATTGTCCAGAAGAAATTCTGGACCCCATAATTGCCCTTCATTCGAATACCAACATTACAGTCCGCCTAAACCATCAAGGCCTAATTTCCGATCCAATACCCTCATACCACGGAGTGAAGCAAGGTTGCCCACTAGCACCGGCCCTTTTCATATCCTTCCTCGGGGACTTCAAAGACAGTCAAAACAAGATACTACTTGACCTCACCCAGATCGGCCTCCAACGACAGCTTGACAACCTGACGCAATATACTAAAGAAAACAACCTCGAGATTAACAAATCAAAAACCAAAATATTGATCTTCCAAAAACCAGAGACCAAAAAGAAAGAGACCCTACAGTGGTACCTACACGATACGAAAATTGAAGTCGTCCAAACATTCAAGTACCTCGGAGTCCAAATTGACACCACCAAGAAAGCCTTGAATATGCAACAAGTATTGTGGACAAAGGCTAAGAACCTAGCCGCCCACTTGTATTTGTATTTATTTATTTGTATTGCGCAGCCTGCCCACGGGCATCAAGGCGCATGTTTAGAAAGGTGGTTACAAGAAAGTGTTACAGCAGTGTTACAGTCCTGGTCATAGCCCAGCCCTTCTCCAAACTAATTACACATTTGGGTTCGTGCCCAGTTCACATAACAAATGTAACAATATTAGTATACACTTTTGACATGTTGTCCTATCCTTGAAGATTCAATGGTGATGTTGGTTCTCCAGCTTAGGTTGATCCTTGTTTGAAGAAACGAATTCAAAAGTTTATTGCTAAAACACATATTTTTAGTTTGTCTGCCATTCGGTTCTGATGTTGCATATGGCTGATGCTATTGATGCAGACAACACTTTGAATTGAAGTTAACTGTGGCTCCAAGGTTCCTTAAAGACGCTGGCAAACTTTGTTGTATTCAGCTGTGTAGATATTTCCTTGTTTCTTGAGCTTTAGGATAAGTCCTGTTCCAAGAAATACACAAAGGATTTCATCCAAGACTCACAGCATTAGTTACTTTGCATTGTATGTCACTGTTTGAGGGAGGATGAGTCTGTAGACATAGATAACACTTTGAATAAGAGTTCATTCTGACTACAAGGTCTCTTTGCACAGAACAAATAGTCCGCTCTTGGCAGCTCTAGTGTTGACATAGGCTCAAAGGTCAGTCTGCTCTGGCAGCTGAAAACATGGTTAATCATTTCTGAACAGAGAGCAAGAGTCAGAATCAAAATGGCAGATGTTTTCTAAAATGGCAGCAAAGTCAATTTGTTCTAGATCTAGTTAAGCATAGGTTTTTATTACAAATGCGAAATGGCTTAGGCCAATGTTTATAATCAGGCAGTATTTATGCGAATATGGTTTAACACGATGAGGAAAGTTGGAAAGCGCTGATAAGTGGAAAAAAGACACCATGGGTCAAAGGAGCTGTGTCCATGATACAAACTGTTCTCCCACAACTGGAACCAATAATATCCAGTCAGGAGGAACAATTTTGTAACATCAAGTGAAATTGAATAAAGGCGTCTTTTATGTCGGGGATACGAGACTTGGGCGAAATGGTGAATCAGATGAACTAATATTTTAGAGCCCTTAGAGGATAAAGTTATGCACCAAAGTGAGATGCTTGACGAAATGGACAAGATGGTGGAAGTAATGTTGTAGTGTTTCTTTTTGTAAAACTTGTTAAGTCAATTAAATTCAAATAAAAAACAAAAAAAAACAATGTGGAAAAAGCAGGTAAGGAATTGGATGAGAACTCAGGTGAGCCCGCTACTGCAGGGAGGCAAATCAATAGCAAAGCTTCAAATGGAATATTAGGACAGAAAAATGAATGGAGAAGTTGAAAATGAAATGGGCAAAAAGGGGTGCGGGTAAGGTATCAATCCACATGCCCCTTTGTTTAGCAAGAAGCCAGGCAGGCCTAAGTAAATTTAGCCCTCAGATCAGTAGCAATTCACATCTCCTGAAGAATGTGAAGATGGATATTGCGGAACAGCAATGCAATGTGTTTTTAGTGGTGGATACAGGTACACAGGCTGCTTTAATGTTAAGGAAAATTCTAGATAGCATAAATGAAGCGAGACCACAACAGAACATTTTGAAGTTAAGACAGATTGAGTGGCCATGTGCATAATATTAATGGTTAAGAGATACCGGTGGAAGGTGCGACTGAAGTTAACATCCAAGTAGGGAAACCTAGACTGAGACAAGAAGTGTTGGTCACACTGATTGAGGAGATACCATTCCTATTAGGCATGAATTGTCTGAAGAGACTGTTGCCACTAATTGATGGGGTAAATGGTGTTGTGTCATCTTTGGCCAAGAAGCCCTTGAAGCCCCAAAAAGTGGCGAGCCCGTCTAGCAGTGCAAAAGAATGCCACACTGTTTTCAAAATGTCTGTGTACCTAGTGTCACTGTCATTCTCATATGCCAGGATTAAATGCAGGGGTGGGGGGCGGTGGTGAAGAAAAACAGTCATTGGAGATTTGTCTATATCCCAAGAATAATTGGCAAACACATAACAATTCTATCTAGGTAATGAAGATTTTAACCAATGTAGCGCTTTGGTGTCAGATCAGGAAACATATATTTCAACCATCACAGAGTTTCACATGAGTGAAAGTCAGGCATGGGTGCACATGACTAGGCATCCGGAAATGGTTAAGGCTGTATTGGCCCTAGAACAGGAGTGGAGTTTCATTCATTAATTAATTTATTTATATAGCGCTGCAGCCCGCGGGCATCATGGCGCATCACAAAGAGACTAAGACAACAGAGTGAGGACAGGACAGTCTGGATAGTACAGAGGTCACGGAAGTCTAACCATTCCTAGCTTATTTGAACAGCACAGTTTTCAGGTTCTTTCTAAACTTAAGATAGTTTGGTTCTAGTCTGAGGTGAACTAGAAGTTCATTCCATTTGGTAGTTGCTATGGTGGGAAAAGCCGGACCAAGTCCATTTGGCTTTTTTTGTGTGCAAGGCTTTGACTAGCCCTTGGTTTATGGACCTTAAGGCCAGGCCAGGTGCATATGGGCTCATTTGCTTTTTTAGATAGTCAGGTGCAATTCCGTGTAGACAGCAGTGGACAAGGGACATTGACTTGAAAGTGATTCAGTCTTCTATCGACAGCCAGTGAAGGGCTTTTCTTTCCTTAGCAATGTGCTCCTTTTTAGATTTGCCATTGATTGTCCTTACGGTGTTATTTTGTATAGTTTGGCATGGTTTAATGCATTTGCTGCTGGCCCCCAGCATCAGTGAGTTCCCCTAATCCAACCTAGATAGGATTATGGCTCTAGCAATGATGGAGATATTTTGCTGATTTATGTGGGGCCTAATTGGTCTAAGCAGTTTTTGGTGGTATTGGCAGGTTTGCTTAAGGTGTGATACATGGGCGTCTGCCCCCAGGGAAGTTTGTAAGTAGACGCCAAGGGTCTTCACCTTGTCTGATGTCATGACCATGGAGCTTTTAATGTTAAATTTCGAGTAAGCCAGATCAAGTTTGGCTCAGGTCTGTGGAGATCCAAAGACCATAAGCTCAGTTTTGCTTCCATTGAGGCACAACCAGTTGGTCTTCATCCATGCCTCAATGGAGCTTAATGAGAAAGTGTTCAAACAAATGCTTGACAGGAAAGAAATACTAAGTTTTAAAATAAGGAATCAACAAATATATATATATATTTTTTTAAAGATTTTTATTTTGAAAACAAATAAACAATACAAACCAAACTTGCAGCATTATTTACAACAGACTCGTGAACATCAATTAACGCTCATTACTGCTCCCCAAATCCCCCCCCTCAAGAGTTTATTTGCGTTTCTCGTTCTGTATCCGCTGCGTGTGGCTGGGTATCGCTTCCTTCCGAAGCTGCAGAATCCACTACTGTGCCAAACAGTCCTGTTATTAACATTCTCCAAGCCATCAGGTTACCCACTTCTTCTTCCCCGCACTTGCTACATGCCTCCTGCCACACCACTGTTTCAGCCTCCGCCCATTTTTGCAAGTCCCGCCACCATACCTCAACCCGTGGCTTGTGGCATTGCTTCCAGCCCATGGCAATCCTTCTTTTAGCAAGCCCATATGCCAGGTCCCTCAGTTTCCCAAGATGTTTAGTATTCCGTGGTCTGGGAAGCCCTCCCAACAGGCAGGCCCAGGCCGTATCTATGTTGAGAGTGACCCCTTTATCTGCTAGTTTCCGTGCCACTTCCCCCCAAAAAGCTTCAATCACTGGGCAAGACCAGAACATGTGTAGCCTCTCTGTGAAAAGTGGAATTCAGAAGTGTGCCCAATAGCCTCTCTGTGAAAAGTGGAATTTAGAAGTACATTTAGAAAGTTGCATTTAGAAGTGTAGCCAATAGCTTCTCTGTGAAAAGTTGAATTTAGAAGTACATTTAGAAAGTTGAATTCAGAAGTGCACCTAATAGCTGTGAAATGTTCCATTCAGAAAGTTGAATTCAGAAGTGCACCCAATAGCTGTGAAATGTTGCATTCAGAATTGTGCTCAATAGCCTCTCTGTGAAAAGTCAAATTTAGAAATGTGCCCAATAGCCTCTCCGTAAAAGTTGATTTTAGAAGTGTCCTCAATAGCCTCCCTGTGAATTAGAAGTCTCTGAAAGTGCATGAAACCCATCATATCTCACCAACACGCTTACTCTCTCCTTACATCACCACTCAACTAGAACACAGAGATACTATGACACCATTCGGTATAACTGTTCTCATATCAACATTCGCTGCTCACTCCACATCATTCTAAATAATCACTGCTGGCTACACACCCCCCAGCAAGGCGTTCTCCTCAGGCCTAACGCAGCCACATCCGATCTGGATTAATCCTGCCAGAACGAACACATACTCCTGACCTCTCAACCACCACACCTACCGCTAGAAAGCAGCTATTACACTGACACTGCACGAGCTGTACACATACCTGGTGCTCACACGCACCTTTTGACTCTCTCTACTCTCTCTACTGATATGAACTTCGGTTCCCAAGGGCGTTCAACCTACCAGCGCCTTCAGACCATACCAATGGTATATAAGGCGCTATATAAATGCAAAATAACAATAACAAATAACAAAGGTAGTTAGAGGTTACACTTATATATACATAAACATATATAAATTATGTACAACATTTACAGGGGTAATATACAGATGCATTATATACAAGGTAGCCGGAAGGTGCAGCATGCAGCCAGTGTTACATAGGACTGGCCGCCATAGCGTCTTGCTCATGGAGCCAGTGTTTTGTTTTACTTTTGAAGGATTGGAGGGAAGGGACATTCCTGAGTTCATTGGGTAAGGAATTCCAGAGCTTCGCCGCAAGGACTGGGAAGCTCGAGCCTCTGGCAGTTTGAAGCTTGAAACTGGGGATGATAAGTGTGTGCGCTTGTGAAGATCTTAAAGGTCCGGAGGCTGTGTGTTGGCTAAAGAGCGCTGATAGGTATGCCGGTGCAGCGTTATTCTGTGCTTTGTGACTAAGAACAAGTGTTTTGAGGGCGATGCGCCGTGCAATGGGGAGCCAATGTATGTTGCGTCTGGTGGAAGAGATGTTGGCGCGCCTGGGTATGTTTAGGGCAGCCCTGATGGCGTTATTCTGGGTTACCTGTAGTTTATCAATGTTTCTTTGGCTCGTACCGAGGTAAAGGGCGTTGCAGTAGTCAATTTTTGATAAGATGAGGGTTCTGGCGAGAATAAGGCAGTTGTCCGTTGTTAAGAAGGGACGGCAAACTGTGATCAGTTTACACGTATACGCGGATGCTGAGACTACTGAGTTGGTTTGTCTGTTGAGTGAAAGGGTGGAATCTAGGTAAATACCGAGGGTTTTAGTGACATTAGTAACCTTGATAATGTTGCCATCAATGTTAAAGGCCTCATATTTACTGTCGAGTTTTGCAAGTTTGGGCTGAGATCCTAGGATGAGTAGCTCAGTTTTCTCGTCGTTTAGGCAAAGCCCGTGGTGGGCCACGCTTGGATGGCAGTGTAGACTGCATTAAGCGCTTTGGTGTCCGTTACATAATCCCCAGTGATAGGGATGAGTATCTGGGTGTCGTCCGGATAATTTGTGTAAGTGACACCCAGATAGTCAAGAATATCAAAGAGTGGTTTCGTAAATACGTTATAGAGCGTGGGTGATACACATGAGCCTTGAGGGACTCCACAGGGGACGTGAGCTGGGTCCGCGGCGGCGAGTGGTGAGAAGACCCTCATGGACCTGTTTGCAAGTAATGAGCTGATCCATGAGGTGGCTGCATCAGAGAAGTGGGCGGCAATTTTGAGGTGCTGGCAAAGGATTTGGTGATCAACCAAGTCGAAGGCCGCAGAGAGATCCAGTAGGAGTAGGAGCGCTTGTTTACCCTTGTCTTTCATGTCCTCAATTTGGGTTTTTAGATCTATCAGAGCTGTCTCAGTGCCGTGTCTCGGGCGGAAGCCCGATTGTCTGAGGCCTAATAACAATTATTTAAGGATTAAAACTTACGTGCAGTCGATAGAAAATACGGCAAATTTTCACTCCAACCTGCCATTAATTTCTACAAGGCTAAGATCATTCCGTCATTGACCTATGGGATGGACGCTATACCGACAATCCCTCCTCCGTTGTGGCAAAAACTTGAAGGTTTCATTTGGAGATCGGTATTAGGACTCCCAAATTCAACATCACCAGCTGCAATAAGACGTGAACTTGGACTTCTCTCTCTGAAAGCAGTGGTGGACCACAGTACCATACAGCTTTATAGAAAAATCCAACATCCTGAGAGTCTTCAAATCTATCGTATGATAGCAGAAGAAATTGTTAAAGGAAACAATTGCTTCCTGAATGACTCTTCCCCAGTTCCCCAAATACAAACTACGGGAGATTGCTTGTACAGAGGAAGAACTAACGAACAACCCATTAAGGATTAAAACAAAAATGGAGTTTCTAGACTGGATAACCACAAACGAGAAAGCAGCCTCAAACAAACTACTAGCCCATCTTCCCATGACATTAAACAAATTGAAAGAGCCCATGATGTACTGTAAAAAATACCCAAGCAAACCCCTAATGAGAATCCTACTGCAAGCACGTCTCAACTTATTACCGACCCAAGAAATACTAGCCATTAGAACAGGATCTAAGGAAAAAACATGTAGACTTTGCAAAAACCTGGATAGCACAGAATCTATTAGACATCTGCTGATGATCTGCCCTGTTCTGCATCAAGACCGGAAAGCCTTTTTCAGCCCCCTGCTAGTAAATTCTTTCATCAGCAATGAAGCAATATGGTGGAACCGTCTCATCACAGGCGACAAGACCAGATGGTCCACAGCGACAGTGAAGCTTCTGAACATTGCAATGGAAAAGATCAAACTCGGCATTGCTTCCAACATAATCTCTACTTGAAAATTCGATCGACGTGAAGACTGTTCGCTTTTTTTAAAAATTTTCAACCATGAATGAAAACTTCCTTGTAAAAATCTATATGATTATAAACAAGTAAATACATTTTCTTTTAAAAAATGCAAAAAACTAAAGGGATCGCTCTCCAACAGCCTACAACGTCACGAGTGAATGGAAACGTGGCCCCACCACAATGTGGGCAAACTCTTATTGCAACAGAGCTGATCTGTGTTGTGACACAGGAAGTTGAGCAACAGGTCTCAGGATCAGAAGAAGATTATTTTCTGAATATGCCTTGTACATTTTCGGAGGCACCAGACACTGGTTAAGATTGCTCGATTACATTGTATTCCTTAACCCCTGCACAAGCTCAGCATAAAAGATTATTATCAATAATTTAGACTATTGATCAAACTGCCACAAGGGTTACGGATTCAATTGTTTTAGAGTTGAATCAGGTACTGAGTTCTCTGTTGACTTTGTTTGAAAATTTACAGCGAGATTCGCAATCTTAAGCAGTGTATATGGAACTAATTTGGGGAAAACTGAAATGCAAAGATGTAAATGGCAGGGCACTGTGGCTGATATGATAAACAATTTGGGCAAGGCATCTGACCCAGCAGCGGAAAATGGGGTAATCGATTTGCTTTGCTCTGGAGCTAAGGGAGTTGATAATAGTCTAAGAACAGAGGGAGCAGCTATAGTGGAGGGTGGGGTGCCTCCTCCATCCCACATTATTTCCAAATGTCTTGTAAAAACGAAGGGCAAACACAATGGGGAACAAATTGTGGGAATTTGGCTCTTTTAGAGGGGACTCAAAGGGTGCGAAAGGGTAAAGCTAGATGGTATACGATACAGGAGGTAGCTTTCTTAGAGAATCCTCCTCAGGTGGATATGACAGGCCCCCTAATTCTTTTATGGAAGGACCAGGCTACTCTGGAAAAAGGAGGGGGAAAGACACGATTTTGTTACATCTGGTTGTGAGCGGTGGCCTGGAGGCCCCAAGACACTGAGGGGAGGCAGGAAGAAAGAGTAGGCTCTCAGTCTGCCCCCAGCAGAAGTGCCGAGTGGTTAGGAACAAGAGAACAAATGGCTAAATGAGAATTGAGCACAGGGGTTGGTTGTTTAAAATTGAAAGTGTACAATAGATATATCCTGCTGGATCATTCTGGTATTTTGAGGGTTCTCTCAGAGATTCCCTGTTTAAGAGCCATATGTACAAAAGATCTGGAAATAATTGATTGTCTCCATATTAAAAGAGCAGATGTAGCAACTGTTGTGGTTCTGTCAAAGATAGTCTTTGACCTCATACTGAGTGAAACAATATCTTTTCGTCACTTGGGTTTTGATTTATCTCAGATAGACCCCCAATTGAAGATGACTTTGGAGGGAAGATCATGGGAGTCAAATGAGGGGGATGTTTATGAGTTAATAGCTGGTCCCAGATTTGTGAAAAGGGGCTCTAGCGTTAGCCAGGAAGTCGGGAGGATCCAAGTGTAAGGAAGGATTGGGCTTCGGCCCCTAGTGTGGATAATGAAAATTCACAAGCGAGGCAGACGGGAAGATATTGGTAACCTATCAGTTGTCTCTTGGAATAGCTGCAGGCACAATCTTCTATACACAAACCCGATTTTGAGGAAGTCCTATCAGGACTGGCTCTATGGGCTACGGGACCCACTAGATGATCAGCTATGTCTTCGTCTTCACTCGAGTTATAACATTTCCCAATCACCTCCTCCTCACCTGAATAGTCCAGTTTCTTCCGGCGGGTAAGTCCTATGTAAGGCTTCTTCTTTTTTTGAAGATAAGGTCTACCTCGGAAGGAAGCCACTGTGACTCCAAGACAGAGAAAAACCCACAGGGACTCCCCTCCGCGACAGCCAGAGGGGAAAAAGCCACTGGATGGCAAAAAACCCTTGGATCCGAGGTAGTCGTGAAGGCTATTGAAGTTGTCTGATCAGTAGTAGGTTGAATTGGTCCTCCGCCGATACCCAGGAACCGTGAGGTCAGCGTGTCTCTGCAGACCGATTTGTTGGAGGAAGCGGGATACCGGTAAGTACCCCTCAGGGTGGAGGACAAGCGAGAACGGGAGAACCAGGGAGGCTGAGAGAATCCAAGAGCGAAGAATGGCAGCAGGGAAACAGTACGGGAACCACAAGGGAGAAGGCAAGCGGGAACAAAGAGAAAGGGGGAGGGAGCCTAGCGGAAACAGGAGGAGGAGGAATACAAGGCGTAAATAGCAGGACAAGAACTGTCAGAGGGAAAATACTAGCGCAAGCAACGGGGCGAGAATGAACACAGTTGCAACGCGCCGAGCCGCCTGGAGCCGAGTGAGATAAACAAACGGCGGCGGCCATCTTGGAAACAACTAGACCGTGTCTGGTAGACGGAGAAGGAACGTAACGGAACACTTCAATGGCGTCCCTGTTTCCACCTTCGCCACAAACGCCAGTCGCCGGCGGCAGTGACAGTATGCCCCCTCCGAAGGCTTCTCCCTCCCGGCCTTTCAGGATGCAGTCGGTGGAACTTGTGTAATAGTTGAGGAGAGTGAATGTGGAAATGGGGTTCCCAAGTATCTTCTGAGGAGGGATACCCTTTCCAATGTACGAGATACTCAAGACATCCCCGATGATAACGGGAGTCACGTATCTGAGAAACATCATACTCCTCAAAGGCTGGAACAGGCAAAGTCCATAACTTGGGGGATGCTTGTTTCCGGGTATCTGACACAAAGGGACGTAAGAGAGATGAGTGAAACACAGGGTGAATCCGCCTGAGTCCCCTAGGCAACTTGAGACGGTAAGCCACAGGATTGATCTTTGAAGTTATCTCGAAGGGTCCAATGTAGTGGGGTGACAGCTTAGAAGGCCGAACCCATCGAGGAAGGAACTTTGTGGACAGCATGACCTTAGAGCCTTTGTCCCAGGCAGGAACTTGTTTCCGGTGTTTGTCAGATTGCTCCTTGTAATGCTTACTAGCCTCAAAGAGGCTCTTACGGGCCGTATTGTGGGCCTCCTTGATCTGCACGAGGGTGGTCTCCAATGAAGGGATGTTAGTTTCCTCCCAGAAGCCCGGAACTATGGACTGCGGGTTGAATCCGTAGGTACAGAAGAAGGGGCTAATCCCTGTAGCAGTGTGGACAGCGTTATTGTATGCAAATTCTGCTGTGGGGAGCAGGTCCACCCAATTGTCTTGCTGCTTATTTATGAAACACCTTAAGTACTGCTCTAAGGTTCCATTTAACCTTTCGGTCTGTCCATTTGTCTGGGGGTGAAACCCCGGCGAAAGGGCTCTCTCCACGCCCAACGAATTACACAATGCTGCCCAGAATCCGGAGGTGTACTGACTGCCCCTGTCAGAAATTATCTTTTGGGGAAGCCCATGTAGTCTGAAAATGTCCTTGAGGAATACGTCAGCCATGACTGAGGCGGACGGGATCTTTGCCAAAGGAGAAAAATGTGCAAGTTTCGAGACCGTGTCTACGGTTACCATTATGCAGGTACAGCCTCGGGAAACCAGCAACTCCACAATAAAATCCGTAGAAATGCATTTCCAGGGACCATGTGGGACTGGTTCCTGTTGTAACAGCCCCAATGGTTTCGAGGTGGTATATTTGCTTTGTAAGCACACCATACAGGATTGAACATAGGCTTGAGTATCGGCCTTCATGTTGGGCCAGATGAAAGCCCTTTGAAGAAGTTCCAGGGTGCCTCGTACTCCTCGATGACTTGCTGTCTTGGAATCGTGGCACCACTGAGTGACCCGTCGCCTGAGATTAATGGATGGAATGAACAGTCTTCCGTGGATAAAGTGCAACCCGTCCTTAGTGGTGACTGGTTGATTACCCACTTTGAGAGTAGGTTCGTGGATGTAGGCTCCTCGTACTTCCTCCAAAAAGCTAGACACTGTAGATATGATCCGAGTACGAGGAAACATAAGCTCCTTGCTGTAAGGGAAATTAACATCATCTCTGCGAGAGAGAGCTTCGGCGACTAGATTTTGAGAGCCAGGGATGAATGTGATGACAAAATCAAACTGGGGGAAAAAATGAGCCCATCTGGCCTGACGGGTAGAATAACACTCTTGCTGCTTGAGTATTTGCAGATTTTTATGGTCTGTTCGTATCTGGAACGGGTGTAGGCTCCCTTGGAGCAAATGCCTCCACTCCACACAAGCCAGCTTCATAGCAAGTAGTTCCTTTTCTATGACAGAGTAGTTGCGTTGGCTGGGATTCAAAGTCTTGGAGAAGTAATCCACCGGATGCTCGAGGTTCTTGACTCTCTGAAGAAGAACGGCACCCACGGCTGCTGAAGAAACGTCGGTCTCCAGAATAAAGGGTAGTATCTGATCTGGTTGGTTCAAGATAGGAGCTGTACAGAACTTGTGTTTTAAGCTGAGGAAGCTTTCTTCAGCCTCATTTGACCAGATGAAAGGACCTGTGGATTTCTTGACAAGGGATGTAATGGGAAGAGTGAGTAAGGAAAACCTCGGAATGAACTTCCGATAGAAATTTGCCAGCCCCAAAAAACGTTGAATATCCTTAACCGAAGAAGGCAACGGCCATGACAAGATGGCATCCACCTTCCTTGGGTCCATAGTAACCCCTTTGTCGGATAGGATGAATCCCAAGTAAGACAACGAGGATTGAGCAAATGCACATTTCTCAGGTTTTACCAGAAGACTGTGATGTTGTAACCTGCGCAAAACCTCCTGGACATGCTGAGTATGTTCCTCCTGGCTCCGTGAGAAGACTAAAATGTCATCCAGGTAAACCACTGTGTTAAGGTTCAGAAGGTCTGAAAATAATTGGTCCATGAATCTTTGGAAAATGGAAGGTGCATTGACTAGGCCAAACGGCATAACTTGATATTCAAACAACCCATAGGGCGTGCGAAACGCTGTCTTCCACTCATCTCCTGTTCTTATGCGGAGTAGATGATAAGCATTCCGTAGATCAAGTTTAGTAAACACAACAGAGCCTTGAACAGCCTCTAGAATCTCTGAGATGATGGGCATAGGGTACCGGTCCTTTATGGTCACTCTGTTTAACCCCCGATAGTCGATACAGGGCCGCAGTTCCTTAGTATCCCGTTTGGGTATGAAAAACAGAGAGGCCCCTGCGGGGGATTTGGAAGGTCTTATGATTCCATTTGCTAAATTATCATCAAGGTAACTTCGTAGCACAGCCTTTTCCGATACAGAGAGGGGATACATCCTCCCAAAGGGGACCAACGCCTGCGGTACAAGGTCGATACCACAATCCTCTGGGCGATGTGGAGGAAGTTTGATGGGGGTCTGCTCCTGAAAGACTTCTGCGTATTCGGAAAGAAGTTCCGGTATGCAATGGATGGAACTACTTTCGACAGCGGACATGGTTTTAACAATTTCGAATGTTGGTTCCGGAAGGCATTCTCGTAGACAGAAAGCGGAATGAAAACTTAGTAGATTCTTAGACCAATCCACTGTTGGGTTGTGTTTCCGGAGCCAGCCTATTCCTAAGATGACCGGGAAGTGGGCCGCCTGTATGATGTCAAATCTTATGGTTTCAGAATGCTGGTGAATGGATACCTGAATCTCCTCGGTGGTGTGAGTAATGAGTCCCGAACATAAGGGTGTACCATCCACTCCTTCAACCTTTTGGTCCTCTTTTTTCTCAATCCTAAGCAGACCCACCTTATCAGCCCAAAAGGTGTCAAGGAAGTTTCCAGCCGCCCCACAATCCAGTAGAGCCTGCGTCTCTACTTCTCTCTTCCGGAAGCGGAGTTTGGTGGCTATAACCATGAGACGCAAATCTTCGCTCATCTGAGATGAAGCCACAGAAAGAGTAGTGTAGGAACAAGGTGCAGCCCCTCGATAGTCTGTTCCACTGACTATCGAGGGCAGTTGTTTCCCGATCTCCTTGGGGGCACATCAGGGCAATCTCTCAGCAGATGGTTGGCAGCTCCACAATATAAACAAAGATTTCCTTCACGCCTCCTCTTCTTTTCTTCGGCAGTCAACGGAGATCTGGTGGTTCCGACCTGCATGGGTTCATCTCTAGCGGGACGCAATGCAGGTGAGGAGGCTGACGGGGGCATATCCAAGAAAGGATGAGGACCTTGAGCCTTCTTCTTTTCGTTCTTTCGTTCCGTCAGACGGAAATTGATTCTTAGAACTGCAGTCTGCAGATCTAAAAAGGTTTCTGGGCGAGGAATCCGGGCAAGCTCATCCTTGAGCTCCTCTCGCAAGCCCCTGCGGAATATGGCGTACTGGGCCTGCTCTTGCCAACCGGCCTCTGCAGCGAGCTTCTTGAAGGTGGAGATATAGGATAGTAAGTCAGTACTCCCTTGACGCACATCCAGCAGGTCTTCGCTAGCTACGTGTGAGCTTTCGGTTCGCAAAAAGGTGTGTATCAGTAGTTCCTTAAAGGCCGCATAGTCCTGCAGAATTGGGTCAGATAGGGATACCAATGGAGTAGCCCATGCCAAGGCGTTTCCCGTCATGTGCGTGATCATGAAACCCACCTTGGAATGATCTGTGGAAAATGCATTCCTGCAGAAAGTGAAATGGATATTACAGGCTTCCAGAAATTCCTTAACTTTTCTTTCCGAGCCGTCGAATTTACCCGACACCAGGGGTAGTGGGGGTAAATCAGATGTCTGTTGTTCTCTTGCAGCTACTCTTTGCTGGAGCGCCACGTTGTCAGCCTTGAGTGTTTGGACTTCTGCGTTGAGGGTTTGGACAGCTGTCACTAGCTCTTGCAGTTGTTGTGGCGTAGCCATAACTTCTTCTGGGCATTGCAAGCTATCAGGACTGGCTCTATGGGCTACGGGACCCGCTAGATGATCAGCTATGTCTTCGTCTTCACTCGAGTTATAACATTTCCCAATCACCTCCTCCTCACCTGAATAGTCCAGTTTCTTCCGGCGGGTAAGTCCTATGTAAGGCTTCTTCTTTTTTTTTAAGATAAGGTCTACCTCAGAAGGAAGCCACCATGACTCCAAGACAGAGAAAAACCCACGGGTCTCCCCTCTGCGACAGCCAGAGTGGAAAAAGCCCCTGGATGGCAAAAAACCCCTGGATCCGAGGTAGTCGTGAAGGCTATTGAAGTCGTCTGATCAGTAGTAGGTTGAATTGGTCCTCCGCCGATACCCAGGAACCGTGAGGTCGGCATGTCTCTGCAGACCGATTTGTTGGAGGAAGCGGGATACCGGTAAGTACCCCTCAGGTTGGAGGACAAGCGAGAACGGGAGAACCAGGGAGGCTGAGAGAATCCAAGAGCGAAGAATGGCAGCAAGGAAACAGCACGGGAACCACAAGGGAGAAGGCAAGCGGGAACAAAGAGAAAGGGGGGGAGCTTAGGGGAAACAGGAGGAGGAGGAATACAAGGCGTAAATAGCAGGACAAGAACTGTCAGAGGGAAAATACTAGCGCAAGCAACGGGGCGAGAATGAACACAGTTGCAACGCGCCGAGCCGCCGGCAGCCGAGTGAGATAAACAAACGGCGGCGGCCATCTTGGAAACAACTAGACCGTGTCTGGTAGACGGAGAAGGAACGTAACGGAACACTTCAATGGCGTCCCTGTTTCCACCTTCGCAACAAACGCCAGTCGCCGGCGGCAGTGACAAGTCCCTACGATAGCACACCATTTTCTTTATACAAGAAATTCTGATGTTAGAGCCTCCTGTCGTGGACATGTTTGTGTCATTATTTTCTCTGGCAGAGAAGGGGCCTGAGGTAGGCCCTCTGGGGGTTTGGTTACCCTAATAAAAAAGGTGGCTGTGTTAAGGTTTGATCATCAAATTATAGTGAATAAAAGTATGCTTGCCATTCAAATAAGTATAAGAGGGTTTTATTAATTAACATTTATTGGCATTCCTCATTGTGTAGTTTGGATACCATTTTGACAGAAGTGGTAGATTGTATAGGGAATCGGTGATGACCACTCCGGTGGTGATAATGCGCGGTACAAACTCTCTACTTGTAGTGGGAGCCCACAGACACTCCCTTTTGGAGCCCACATCAGACTCTACACTGGCTTCCTATTGCCCAGAGAATAAAATGTAAGTCTCTCTGCTTGGGAGTCAGGTACAGATGGGGATTCCCGTTTTCAATCTCTTTCGAATTGGAAGGTCATAAACACAGGCTGGTTACGGAGGAAGAAATAAACAGAGTATCGGGAGAACTAATGGGTGGAGAAGAGACAACCCCGGGTTTGCAAAGAAAAAATGAAGAAGATAGACAATGGCGAATTAAGGGTCCCAAGAGAAGAAGAATCCCTGGCTTGAGGAAATTTAGGAAGCTCAACACCTCCCGGCTAACACATCCTGGACACACCTTAGAATAAGGTCCTGATGGAGACATTCAGAGTTTTCAGATAGGGCTCAGCAAATTATTACAGCCCAAAAGGGGTGGGCCTGAGGGTGAATGTGAGTTAAATTATCGTCATTGATAGTACAGCTGGGGTATGTTGATTAGCACAATGGTTTGTTGTTATTATGTTGCTTTTCTTTTTTGAAGTTGTTGGGGATGGTAGGAGGCATTAGATATTGAAGTGTCTATGACTGGGGCCTGGAGGCCGAACTTGTTTTGGTGGTTTGACCCTCCCCTAGTGATGGTAACTGGGAGGGTAGGGGTACCCTTTTATGGGGGATGGGTTGGAGAGGGAAATGGGAAATTCATTTATTGTATGGCTCTTGCAATGGTCAATTATGCTTTCAGCCAACACACTTTCCTGGGGTTAATCTTGACTGAGAAAAGTTGCTGGGGGTCAAACCTTGATATGGTTGCTGTGGGGGAATGAACTAAAGGGGACAGTTTGCAGGTATGTACTCTTAACGTTAAGGGTCTCAACTCCCCTACTAAGATGTCTCTGATTGCCAGGGAATTTAAGGGGTCTGAGATGGATGTTATATTCCTCCAGGAGACCAAGTATCTGAGGGGAGAGGAACACAAGATTCCCTGTGGCCAGGTCAGGGGGATGGGGGCAGTACTGGAGTTCTGGGATCCTGTGAAAAGCCAGGGTCAGGATTTTGGTTTGAAGAGGATTGAAAATGGAAGTCACTGAAGTATGGTCTGACTCGTAGGGGAGGGTGATGTTGATCTCCGGTTTGATTACGAAGATAAGATTTACATTTGCTTCAATTTATGCCCCAAATCAGGGTCAGATGAGATTCCTAGAGAGAACCCTAGCAAAGGTTATAAATGAGGGAACGGGTGACCTTGTAGTCGGAGGGGACCTTAATGTTTGGGTGGATGTCACTTTGGACAGACAGACTATGCACCCCGGGGAACAGGAATCCCAGAAACTGTGTTGCAGGGAGTTTGGTGCCGCTATGGAACTATTTGGCCTGCGGGACATTTGGCGACACTTTCACCCACAAGAAAAGGGGTTCACCTTCTATTCCGCCCCACATGGTGCCTCAATGAGAATAGATTATCTTTATATCTTAAGGGACCTAGGGAATGTGGCTCAGGGATCAGAGATTCATCCGGTTAGTTGGTCCGACCATGACATGGTATCAGTCGAGATTGGGTGGAGCGGTCTGTGCCCTAAGAACTCTAAATGGAGGTGCAACAAATCCCTCTGGAAAGACCTTGTGTTCAGGGAAGAGATGGAGAATGGTATCAAATAATTTTTTTTATCATTAAAAAATCCCCATTACAGGGGAGGTGGCAAAGGAAAATGTCTGGGACGCTGCAAAGGCCACTTGGAGAGGCATGTTGATCAAAGAAGGGGCCTGCAAAAAGAGAGAACGCAGCCTAATCGAGAACAGATTCCGGATTAAAATAGGAGCTCGGGAAAGGCTAGGACAGTTGTCCAATAGCAGAAGGGAGGATCACATTCAAGAGGCGAGAGGCTTGAGGGAAGAGCTGAGGGTGTTGGAGAAAGGGAAGATAGTATGTTATTTAAACAGAAATTGTATGAAAAGGGAGATAAGGCAGACGCTCTTCTTGCCGCAAGGCTAAGGGGACAACGGGCTGAGAGATAGGTCTCTGAAATAGAGGGACGGGATGGGACTACAGAGGTTTCAGTAAAAGGGATACAGGATGCATTTGCTTTGTTTTTATGAGGTGCTATACAGAAGTAAAGGGGAAGCCAACACATGAGTGATTGAGATAATTCTTAGAAGAGACACACCTCCCGTCATTAAAGGCAGATGAGTCCGTGGCCTTGGACACTCCAATCACCGGGGAGGAGATAAAGAACGTGATAGGTCGTCTCCAATTGGGCAAAGCATCAGAGGAAGATGATTTCACCTCTGGGTTTTCCAAAACATTCCTGCCTGCCCTCCTCCCCTTCTTGATAACATTGTTTAATGACATTATGGAAACAGGCAGAGCCCCGGACTCATTTGTCCAGGCCCTCATCACAGTAATACCAGAGGAGGGGAGGGAGCCACATCTGTGTGGCTCTTACCACCCAATCTCTCTTCTGAACATAGACGCTAAGATGTACGCTAGGGTCCTGGCGGCCAGGTTGGAGGGACATCTTCCATGGTTGGTACACTCTGATCAGGTGGGTTTTATTAGATGGTGACAGAGGGCAGACACAATGCAGAAGTCCTTACATTTGATTAATGAGGCTCAAGGTTGGCCAGGTGATCCCACTCGTCTCTTTGTTGATGCATAAAAGGCCTTTGATAGGGTAGAGTGGGCCATCCTAGAGGCAGTGCTTATTAAAGTGGGGATAAGCAGGAGATTTTTGCGGGGTATAATGTCAATCTATTCATTCCCTATGGCATGCATGGTGGTAAATGGAGGATACTTGTGTTGGTTTGGTTTGGGCAGAGGGACAAGACAGGGATGTCCTCTTTCTCTGGCTCTCTTTGTTCTTTATTTGGAACCCCTGGCCCACAGGTTGAGAGAGGACCACTGAGTTGAAGGTTTCTTGGTGGGAGGGAAAGAATACAAAATTGGACTATATGCAGATGATATGCTTCTGCATGTAGTGAACCCATTGACATCCGTACCGCCGGCGGTTAGTTTGATTGAACAATACGGCCAAATGGAACACAGGCAAGACAGCACTTTTCCCTTGGATGGGAACAGGGATGACGATATGGCTCACTTCTTACCTCTAGGAATGAAAATTAACTTGGAAACACTACGCTACCTGGGCATTAACATCACAAGGGACCTTAGGGGATTATCTGAGGCAGACTTCCCCTCTTTGATGGCTGTATTAGAAAGGGAACTGGAGAAATTGGACAAGCTATCAATTTCATGGTTGGGGCGTCTGAATTCCCTGAAGATGGTGGTTCTCCCTAAGATCTTATACTTATTTAAGATGCTACCAAATCAGATTCCCGATTCCTATTTTAAAGTAACAAGGGGGACACTCCTACGAGTTCTGTAGCAGAGGAAGAAGCCCTGGGTTTCTAAAGAGGTCCTGAGCCTCCTTAAAGAATGTGGGGCTGTGGGTCTGCCAGACATACACCTGTACTATAAGGCCACCCAGCTTCGAATTTTGATTCCGCATCTTAGATCTCAGGGAGACCAACAATGGATGCGATTGGACAATCATCATCTTCGACCGGCCACCGTAGGAGAATGGTTGTGTGTTCCTAGGGCGAAGTTACCATGTAGGATATGGTAGCACCCCATCCTGGCAACCATTTGGTCCATTTGGCGACAGGGAGCGGGATTGAGAGGCATAACAACGTGGCCTTCACTGCTGGGACACCTTTGAGTACCAGGGGTTAGGGATGCAATTTCCGAAACCCAGAGAGGTTCCAAACCTGGTTTGAAGCGGGACTAGAGAGGGTTGGACAGATGTGAAGAGATGGTAAGTTTAACACAATAACGGAATTAGAAGAGGCCTTGGGCATAGGCTCGCTCTCCATTTTCTTATTCCTACAATTGAAGGGGGTACTAACGAGCGACTAGCGGGGCATGGATAGGAAAACTACAGAGGGATCTTACACCCTTTGAGAAGCTCTTAGATACCACTTCCGACTCTAAGGAGTTGATTGGAGCACTATACATAGCTTTGGTTGAGACGAGAACGGGCTGTATGGACAGGCTGAGAAAGAGGTTGCAGGAAGACCTGGGAATGGAGCTTGATACTAAACATGGGAGAGATTATGCAAGGGGGCCGTCCTGTCGTCGATTTCATGTCAGTTCAAATTGCATGCCATTAAGCTTTTGCACAGATGGTAGTATGACCCTGTTAGGATCTCAAGAATGTATCAAAGTGTGAACCTGATGTGCTGGCATGAATGCAGATCATGGGTAGAGTATTGGCACATGTGGTGGGGATGTGATGTGGTGCAGGCTTACTGGGACAAGGTTTTAAGCTGGATTAGAGACCTGGGCGGGATCACGAGGGTGAAGATCCTGATGCTGCTTTTGTTTGGCATACAGGAATCTGAGGGTGAATGTATCACGCTTCCAAAAATGGTCCATGGTTTACTGCAGGCGGGAAGGGCATGCATGGCAGCTCACTGGAAAAGGGAGTTGCTGACAGTAAGAAAGAATGGGTAAACACAGCCCAGAATGTATACATAATGGAACGCTTAACAGCGCCAATCCACGGAGACCATGGATCTGTTGAAACGGAATGGTCTGATTTCTGCTGCAGATTCATTGAACAGGAGGGCGCTGAACCGGAATCGAGTGCTGGAACAGGGGAAGGGCAATGATGCACTCTGTACCCTAATGGAAGGGATAGTGAACTGAAACTGGAGGGGAGACCTGCTTATGTGGACAACGACCCATAGGAAAGGCAGAATAGAGAGAAGAAATGTGTGAGTGCCAGACAGTTGCTGTTATTGAACAGGAGGTGAACGGAGGGGGAGTAGACAGAAAGACGCATCTCACACTGTATTTGAGAATATGATTAGTTTCCGTGAATAGCGGACTCATAGTATGTAAAAGTAACTGTGTTTTTCTTGAAAAATTAATAAAGAACACATTTAAAATAAATAAATAAAAGGAATCAGTAAGTCTAGAGCTCCGGGCCCTAGTAGATTAGCAAACATGTTTTTTAAAGATTATCAGGTCACATGGTCTACGATTTTAACAATATATTTTCGCCAGATCTTAAAAGAGCGGCTTTTGCCGGTTACCTGGCAGATGACCCATTTGATTCCTGTCTTTAAGAGGGGGGATAGGAATGACCCTAGAAATTATAGGCCTATTTCAGTACTAGATGTAGACAGCAAGGTCTATGCGGCCTTGCTGTTAAAACATCTAGAGGCCTGGACATCTAGCCAAGGCAGGATTCAGAAATGGCAGACCGGCTTCCCGGAAGAACCGCAGTACAAATCGGAACGGTCTTTTGATGAGATATGTTCAAAATCTAGCTCTTACCAGGAAAGTTAAGGCCACTTATGTAGCAAGTATTGACCTAACGGCCGCCTTCGACATGGTCAATAGAAATCTTTTATGGCGAAAGCTGGCCAGTTGGGATATCCCGGATGGGCTGTTAAAATTGTTAATTGCTCTTCATGATAACTCAAAAATGAGAGTTAGAATGAACACTTAGGGAGATTCGACAAGGACGATTCCAACTCTTTTAGGGGTTAGACAGGGATGCATTCTTGCTCCTTGTCTTTTTAATGTATATGTGTCCGATGTGGGCAAGATATTACAGCAGTCTGCCTTTGCATCTGCCAAGCTTAATAATCACCATTTAACATGGCTCACCGATGCAGATGATTTCTTACTTTTTGATCAAACACCTAGGGGGCTTCAGAAATCCAATTGATGCTTTTGGGGTGTATGCAGTGACTAATAATCTCATCATTAATCCTTTAAAGACAAGGGTGATCAGATTTACAAGGAAAAGGAAACCACTTTCTTGGTGGAGTGAGGGTCATAAACTGCATAATGTTGAATCCCAGGTTTATTTGGGTTTTCAGATAACTGTGAAACCTTCCAGAACATCCATAAGGGGGCATTTTCTGCAGAAAACCATCGGGTTAGTAAATTAAATGAAAAATGTGCACGGGAAGTACGGTACATTTTCATTACTTCCGGCCCCGGTTTTATCAAGGTAAGATAATTCCAGAATGACTGTATGCCATTGAACTCTATGATCATGTAATCCGAGTCTGTTGCCTGTTTTTTTATTATTGATATTGATATTTTATTTCTATTGTGCTCGTAATTAAGTGTTTCAGAGCGTGACAAGGCAAGGGAGGGGAACAGGAGAGAACAAAACAACAATCTTACTAGGCCCAGTGACATTCAGAACATGCAAGTGCATGGGAGAGGGGCAGGGGAAACGTGCATGGAAGGGGGAAGAAGTGGAAAGTGCGGAGCAAAGGAGAAACAGATAAATAATAATAAATAAATAAATAAATAATAAAGGCAACAAACAGTGGTAGTGCAGCCAGCTGGGTTTAAGGCAGCAGACAGGGTAGGTCTGATAAGTGCAGTAAGAAAAAAGGGGGGGGCTGTATGGGTACACATAGATACCCCAGTGCAAGGGGTGGCCCGGAGGCAGTACAGGAGGGTGGCAGGGTGAGCAGGTACCTGGGCCCGGAGGACAGAGGGTGGCCAGGTGCACGGTACCAAGAGAAAACAGATCAGCAGGGGAGATGGGGAGCAAAGGCAGAAGCAAAGTGGAAAGTCTTGAGGTGCTTCCGGAACCAGAGATGGTTCTCCTCATGTTTTAGAGTGGCAGGGAGACTGTTCCAGAGGGAGGCTCCAGTCCAAGACAAAGATCTACCCCAGTTGGTTTCTTTGAAAAATGACTGACCCTGAGGGAGTTAGAGGTAGAGGAGCGAAGAGCTCGAGAGGTTCTTAGCCTCGCCGGTGGGGGTAGGAGGAGGGCCAAGGGAGGCTGACCAGAGAGTGAGGGGAAAGGATGGTGAAGGTGTGCCGATGAGGAGGATCTCTGTCTTGCTGGCATTCAGACAAAGATCATTGGCGGCACACCAATCTTGAAAGGCAGTTAGGCAATCAGAGATGAGAGAGGGAGAGGAGGTGGCCGAGGGCAGCCTGAAAATGAGTTGAGCATAGCACTGGAAATGTGAGCAGAAAATGGCAATGCAGTGGGCAAAAGTTGCCAGGTATTGGTTGAAAAGCCGGGGCAAGAGGTTAGACCCTTGGGGAACACCACTGGTAGAGAGGAAGATAGATGATAGGAAGGACCCAAGTTGGACCTGGGAGGGTCGATCAAAGAGGAAAGAGGTCACCCAGGCCAGAACCTGATCAGTGATACCCAGGTTATCACGGAGACGGTTGAGCAGGATGGTATGGTTGATTGAGGAAGGCAGAAGAGAGATCGAGGGGGATGAGGACAGAGGGAATGTTAGAGTTTGGAGAGCAGATCTTCACGGATGTTCAGGAGAGCAGTTTCCGTGCTTCTGGCAGCTCTGAAGCCAGACTGGTGGTCATGGAGATAGCCAACAGAATTGGAATGAAGGTTATGGTCATGGAGATGGCCAACTTTTCCAGGAGATGCCCAGAAAGGGAGTAATGGAAATTGGGTGATAGTTAGCCGGACAAGAAGGATCAGCTGCGGGTTTCTTGAGAAGAGGATGCACAAGGGAGTGCTTCAGAGGGGAGGAGGAAGGATCCTGAGGCAAAGGAGTAATTGCAAAAATCAGCAAGGACCGGAGCGAGGGTGTCAATGGTTTTAGAGGTTGATGGTTTTAGAGGAACAGAAATGAACCTGTTTTGATGAGGCTTTCATAGATTGGACTTGTCTAGCGACCTCATCACAGAGAAAAGAGGAAAGGATGAGAAGGAGGGTGGGGGTGTTGCTGAAGGAGGGTCAACAAGCACAGACAGAGAGGGGAGAGGAGGTGGAGGAGTTGAGAGGATGGACAGGATGTCCTGAGTTTTTGAGATAAAGTGAGAGGCAAGGGCATTACAAAGAGCCTGGGAGGCAACAGGAGGGGTAGAGACTGCAGCAGGGTTGGCCAGCTCCTTGCACATTTTAAAGAGTTCGGCCAAGTTGTTAGATGCCGCAGAGACACGAGTTTGAATCCCTTCTTGGTGAGCACAGAGAGTCGGTATTGCCTTTGGAGCAGGCGACAGGCCAGTTTGTCAGAGGTTGAACAAGAAGCCCTCCATTTCCTCTCAGCCGCCCTACACTTAGGTTTAAGTTTAAGATTTTGAATCTTTAATCTGGAGGAAGCTGCTTAATCTTCCAAACTCGCTCCCAGCTGTGGCTTATTGGTAGGAATTGGGTATTCAGTCCCTTAGATGAAGGGGTGAGTGGAATTATTTGAATTTATACCAGAGGATTTTAATGGCGGAAGATGTCTCCCTCTATGGAGATGTCCTGAGTTCTATGAATGCATATAGTGAGAGTCTTTTACAAGATATAGGATCCAATAGGGACGAACTCCAATTAAGACCAGAACACACCAAGAAACTACTAAGAACATTGGATTGGATCACCACTATGCAAAACTTCATGGTTATCCTTCTCTGAATCATCTACAAACTGAACATAAGAAACAGGGAATCCTGGCGCCTTTTTTTTTTAACTATTTATCCAAGTCGATCTGTCAGAAATGAATTTTTGAGGTTTCATTGGAACCTTACATTGACAAAAGAAATCTTGGTCAGATATAAGAATATCGATGGATCTAATACTAAATGTAGATTCTGTGCAGAAGAGAAGTACATAGAAACAATTAGGCACTTGGTGGTGGAGTGCCCTTCTCTTATAGACCTGCGACAGAAATACTTTGGACATTTCTTTTATTCCTGGGAATCAATAGACCAGACTTTTTTATTTTATAGTTCTTGGAGGCCGAATGATGTCAGATGTGATATCAGTAGTTGGGGAACATGGAGAGATTTTAGATCTTAGATTTGTAGTATTTTAGGAGTAAGAGGTTTAAGAGTTAAAACTGAGCATGAATTAAAAGGGTGCAATATTTTAGGATATTTTTTCATAAAGGTCAAATTGAATATTATTGAGTTTTACGAACTGAGTAATGAATTCTGTGTATTTAATCTGCTTATTGTGTTTTTTAGTCCGATGAATTGAGATTTCAATGCATCGTGATTGTTTTATGGATTATGTATGAATGTATTGTTAAAGGTTGCTTGTCAACCAAATTACTAATACATAAAAAATATAAATTCCACTATTCCCATAACACATTAACAAAAGAGCTTTGACGTCACTGTAAGGTGTCAATGGTGGCACACTAAACGACTTATGGATAAAGAAAAACATTTATGTGAATAGATAGTGTTGCAAAACTGAAACCTGTCATCATGCTTCATAACATCCACACCTAGGCCGATTCTGTCCAAAGGAAACAATCCACCAGAGATGCCCCCCACCCAGCCCCAACATCCCCCAAAATAAACACATAAATACTTCTTACTTTAAAAAAAATGTATTTGTGTGTTTTGGTTTTTAAAAAAACATTCACGCATCTAATTCATCATGACATTACATTGATTCTAAAATGCATTGATAAAAATGCACAGAGCTTAAAAATTTACAAGATAAACACATTTGATTCCTCCTAACATTGCAACAATTTTAAAATACAATAATAGTAAAACTTATAAAAGTATCACAGTAAAAAAAGACATCTTCATACACATATACAAACCTCACAAGAAAAGAACATCAAAGCTTAACATCATAAAATTACCATGAATACATTTTACTCTTCACTGTAACCCAACCTTTCCTGCTTTACACTATTAATCCTTCTCGCGGAGAGGAGGGCGGGAAACTCTGCATTCTGTGCTGAGGGCAGAATGTCTTATTGTCCTGATAGAGGGCTGCTTTTAGGAGGTTAGGGGTTTGAGGCAGTGGCCCTGTAGGTAGTAGTACTGTCCCCCTCAAAATAGAGAGGCACGAGGGGTGAGACTGATGCTCACATGACCCAGTCACTTCTGTAAAAGACTTGACATGTTCTTATTTACCAAGCATATGAGAGTCTCTCCACAGAGAACGAAAAAATTGTTAAAAGATGTTTCTATGGCAGAGTCAACTTTGCACATCAGTCTTGTCCCACCCACATGGACAGTGAGATACTGAAATGCTAGGCAATTTTTCTCAGAGCAAGTGTACTAACAGAAGCCCTAGACACATGTTTCGGCTGTGTTAAGCATTGCAACAAAGGTGTGGCTGCAATGCTGTGTCTCTCTAGGCACAGAGAGCAGCAAGCGGTTCCCCTCTGGATTACCCTTAATAACTCTAGGTAACATGGTGAAACCCCAGGTCTTCCAAAACGCACAAGCCCTTCTGCTGAGAAAACACACAGCTAAATAGTCAGAATGGACATGTCCTGCATGACATTATCCCAATCATCTCTGCATGAGGAGAAGTTGGGGGATCAAATGTGCTTGTGGGCCTATGCCACTGAGGTCGGATAGTGAGAGCCAAGGGCTCCATTCCGATACAATACCTTCTTAAGGGCCCAGTGGGCATCTTCCCCTGCCTGAACATTTGTTCTTACCTCAGCTTGTGGCTGAATTCCATCTGCACAGGTAAGCAATCCTGGGGTTTTCTGATTTTTGTAACAACTTCTTGTTTCTAATTATGCTTCAGAATGTGTGCTCTGTTAATTAGGCCTCACTTTCATAATGTCCATTACTGACTGGAAAATGATACTGAAAACATGTATCTCTGCTTGAAATATCTACTGGAACCCCCAGCAGTTTGGCAACATGACAGTTACAGAATAGCACAGTGCATTCCTGTCGGTAGCTTGCTAGAACCCAAGGTGTGCGCCTTGAAACACCATTGCTGTATGGACAGACTATAAATACCCAATAAATAATAAAGTGCCAACAGCCAGGGGCTACCTTAACCATGGGCAACCCCGAATTGAATTATATATAACTGTACGCCCACAAGGCGTGGCGGCAGATTCTTTGATAAAATATAAATATAATAAATATAAACCATATCTGGTTTGATATGGTGGCCTGTGGTAATACATAGTGGTACTGGCAAAAACCTGTTTGATGTGTTTTAATTGTTCAACCTGGTTTCAAGTGACTCATTCAACTGTCAAAGCTGTTTGCATCACTGTGTGGGGCGGAGCCTTACCCAAAAGTGACTATTGGATCTAGCCCTAGCAGCTCCCTCTTTTCTCTGCTGGGAAGGCATGACAAGAGGACAGGATATACCCCCAGTCGGTAAGCACGGGACAAGTGCTTTACCTGATTCTCTGCCAGAACAGTGGAGAAGTCACACCAGGGTGGTAATTACTTAGGTCTCTTAGATGTAAGGCAGCCAGGGAGAGGGAGGAATTACAGTAGCCCAGAAGAGAAAGTGCAGCCAGAAGACCGGTCGTTCCATTTTGGAATTTCTTAGGCCCCTCACATTGCTGGTGCCCCCTCCTCACTTCATACATACAATGCACTCTGAACGTTGACATCATATGACAAGACTCTTGTTACAGCAGCAAGGATTGGATCCTTACAGAAGGCTTGAAATAGACCAATCCACTATGGTAAAATTACTATATAAGGGTATGAGTTACTGCCTCTTAAATGAATCAACTTTGGACCACAAGAAAAAGAAAGGTTCACATTGAACCTTGTTGAGGTACAGTCTCCCTAGAGACCACTGCCATAGATCTTACGATAAAGACTTGAAGAGAGGAAGCAATATCCTCTACTTACCAACTTCAGAAAACCAGTTAAGTGACCTGCTGTTGGACAAGGTCTGCCTGCTGCTGAGACACTGGTACCCACGACCCTGCCTGCTGGAGATGGCAGTTCCTGTAAGTACTCTCTGGCCCCTTTGCTGGCTGGGAAGGGCAGAAGAAGAACGTACTTTATGCTTTGAGACCCTGAACAAGGTCCCACAGCAACCCATAAGCAAAGGTACAGCATTGTTGGGCTCGGTTTCCCACCTTGAACCATGTTTCAGCTGACTTAGCTGCTTTCAAATTATTTTCGAATCACTACTAGACCCACTGAACTGCCGTTAGCATTCTATGCTTTTTGAGCCCTCTTAACAAAAACTTGACGAATTGGAAGCAATCATATCATCATATCAAACTGCCTTGATGCTGACTCAACCCCCTATGTGCACAGACTTGAACCGTCTGAATGTCTACTTGACCCACTTAAAGGAATAGTGCGCTCACAAAAGTTATGGGCTTAAAAGATGGGCAATAATACAAAAAAAATAATAAACATCTTTTTAATGAAAGTTCCTATGTAAAATGTTTTACAACTAATGTTTAAACCCCTTTAAAATCAAGCACTAGGAGGCGTCCATTTTGTGAAATGGACGAGCCTCCTGTGCTTGAGTTAGTCTCTGCCCTCGCGGCACTAATGAAACAAAAGCCACCTGCTGGTAGCTTTTGTTACAGAAGGTGGCTTTTGCTTCATTATTGAGACACGCAGAGCAGAGAAGTTTTTTTTTATAAATTAAACGTTGTTGTATTTATGATTGCCGTGGTTAGAAAACCATGGAAATCATAAATACAACAAGGTTGTATTTATTATTGCAGTGGCTTTCGCTTTGAGTCTCCCAGGCTAACCCAGCCCGGGGGGCCTGTGAGACTCAAAGCGAAAGCCATCGTAATCATAAATACACAACGTTGTATTTATAACCGCCGCCTCGCGACTCTCGATGCCCGCTCAGCCAACAAACACGCCTCTGACATCTGTCTCCTTCTTGAAGACATTGAGATCGAGATTCTCGCTCTTACTGAGACCTGGTACAATGCCAGCTCAGTCACTGCTTTTGACTCCCTCCTCCCTGATCGCTTCAAGATCATCTCCAAGCCTCAACCTCACCGCTCTGGTGGGAGGGTTGCCTTAATCTTCCCTCAGTGGGTTCCTACTTCCATTTTATCTACCCAGACCTATTCCTCTTTTGACAGCCTGGTTTGCAAATTGGTCACCTCTCCCACCACCACCCTGACCATCGCTACCATCCACCAGCCTCCAGGCGCCTGCTCCCCATTCCTCTCTTCCACCTCCAACATTCTCCTCCTGGGTGATTTCAACATTCAACTGGACTCGCCTTGCTCTGCATCCACTCTATTCGCTGACCTCTGCTCCTCGTTTTCCCTCTCCATTCTACCTTCTGGCCCAACCCACACAGCTGGACACAGTCTGGATTCCCTCATACACTCTGACCTCTCTCTCTCCGCCCATCAGACACCCCTCTCTCCTGGACAGACCACTCTCTTCTCTCATCCCAACTGGGTCCCATTGGTCCCCTGCCCCCCCCCAATAGCCACTACAACCTTGTTCATGAACACCCACCCTATGAAACGAGTGACTGCAGCTGACTTCGCCTCCACCCCCCCTCACCTCCCCACCCCTGACTCTACCTCTGACTCGGCCCTCAGCAACCTCCATCTTTCTATCACCAACACTCTTGACATTCTTGCCCCAGTCATGAGGATCCATCTGAAACCTGCCTCTAAGCGTAACACTTGGTACGACACCGAACTTGCAGCCCTGAAACGAAAGTGCAGGGCAGCAGAACGGAAGTGTCAAATCTCTGGCTCATCCTCTGACAAACTGGCCTGTTGCCTGGTCCAAAGGCAATACAGACTCGCCATCCGTGCAAAGAAAATAGCCCACATTCAGGCACAGGTCTCAGGCGCATCCAATAAATCAGCGGAACTTTTCAAAATCTGCAGGGAACTAGCTAACCCCTCTGCAGTCTCCTCCTCCCCTTTTCCGTCCCAGGCCCTCTGCAATGCACTGGCCTCACACTTTGGCACCAAATCTAAGGACATTCTGACTACCCTCTCTACTCTCCCTCACAACCCATCCCTCATCCCCTACCCTCTCCTTCCTCCTTTTCCTCCTTCTCTCCTGTCACACCTGAGGAGGTTACCAAAGTTGTCTGCTCCTTGAAGGTCTCTTCTAAACAAGTCTCCCCTTGCTCATCCAGTACCTTCAAGGATAACATTGGCTCTTTTGCCGCTGGTCTCGCTGATTTCTGTAATCACTCTTTTATCAATTGATCTTTCTCCTCCCCCCTCAAGCACTCCCTTGTGTGCCCACCCATGAAAACTCCTTGTTCTGACCCTACCTGCCCTGCCAGCTATCACCCTATCTCAATCACCCCTTTCCTGAGGAAGCTACTTGAGAAGCTGGCTTTGCCTCAACTTAACTCATACTGAACTTGGTGGTGGCCTCCACGGCCATCAATCTGGATTCTGAGCATCCAGAGACATGGAAACTGCTCTTCTGAACATCTGTGAATAACTGCCTGCATCTCTGGACTCCAGTTCCCCAGCTGTTCTTATCCTTCTCAATCTCTCCTCTGCATTTGACACAGTTAACCATTCCATCCTCATACAAAGACTCCACGATACACTTGGGATCTTGGTACGGGCACTGGCTTGGCTGTCCTCTTTCCTCACCAACTGCTCTTCCCAAGTCATCCAGGGCCCCTTTATCCCTCCTACATCCATCTCCTCCTGTGGTGTCCCCCAATGCTGTATACTATCTCCCTGGCTCTTTAACATCTACCTTGCCCTCCTTGCATGCCTCATCTCCACCTTATCTTCCAGTGTTACGCAGACGACACACAGCTCTTCTTCAGACTCCCTGCTGACCCTTTTTCACCCTCCATCATGCAGCCTATCTGCCATCCAGTCCTGTTGTGCCTACAATGATCTGTGCCTCAACAGCTGTAAAACCGAGATCCTTCTCCTTGGCTTGGGTCCCATGCTCCCTCCTTCTTCCCCTCACTCTGGCCTTCCTCCTTCAGCTACCCCCCTACACCTTCAACTGAAGCCAGAAACCTTGGAGTCATCTTCAACTCCTCTCTCTCCTTCCTCCCTCACACTCTGGACATTGCCAAGAAGTCCATCTATCAGCTCTTCCTTCTCAAAGGAATTCTTCCTTTTCTCACTTTCCCTCGAGGCTCAATGTGACTCAAGCCCTTGTTCTCTCTAGACTTGACTACTTTAACATCCTCCTCCTGAATCTGCCTTCTTCCACTCTGCGACCCCTTCAGCTTATCCAGAATAGGGTAGCAAGACTTACCCCTTGCCTTAAGCCAAGGGGCCGCATCGCTCCTGCATTAACAAGTCTTCACTGGCTCCTGGTTGCTGCACGGATTGAATTCAAGTCTCTCTGCATCATCCACAAGGCTGTCTGGGCCAGGGGACCACACTATCTTCACCTCTATCTCACTAAATACTCTCCCTCTAGACCATTTCGCTCCTCTGACACTAACCCCTTGTGCGCAAAGCATTTTGCTAAATAGAGGGCAGGGGGTTGCTCTCTTTCCTCTGCAGGCTCCCTCCTTTGGAATAGCCTCCCCCTCATTCAGATTGCACAAGTGCGAGGAGGAGGGAGAGGGGAAGTAATGTGATGTGCTTTTCCAATATGCACTTGGAGTTCATTTTTGTTTCAGCTTTCTCTGGATTTCCACTACAGAAAGACACCCACATAGTCCGCCTCGGGCCTACAGGAACTTTTGCTGGCAACAAAGTGGGCTTTTCTTTTCAAATGTCTTACAGTATTTTGCATGTGAAGCATAATATACATTACTTTTTGTCAACACACCCACCATGTCTTTTCCATGACATCTTTATGTTGGCAGGGGAACATTTTTCTCATGTCTTGCTTTTAACTTGTAAAAACACATCCAAAGCCGTTTTGGTGTCAGTGTTTAAAAATCCTTTTTTTTCATGTGAAAGGGACCTTTGAATTTCTTCTGCCTTTATGAATTAAAATGCTGCTTTTCCTTTGGTAATGACAGGTAGGCCTTTTCACATGGCCCTTCAGTTCCGTTGGCTTGGGGCCTTTGATTACATCCCACACAATGCAATGAAATAAACCAGGATAAGCAAAGGAGACCTCCTCATTGAGAAGCTGTTACTAGGAGTGCAAGTTAACAGGACTAGCCCTGTTTCAGATATTAGAGTTTCTGGTAAGTATATTGTTGACTGTGTCCCACTGGTGTTTCTGTTGAAGAATAGGGCAATGACACTAAAGCCCCAGCAACAGTCTGTTTGGATCTGGAAGATGGTTGGAGGGACTCAGCCACAGGGAATGTCCTGATCCCACAAGAAGACAATCTAAACCAAGGAAGCTGGAGGAGCCTTTCTTGATTGAAGTTCTGATGCCTTTACCCACATGATTTCAGCATCAGTAAGGTAAGGGCTCATACCTAACCTGTGACAGCATGTCTCATCAGGATGAAGAGCCTGGCCCCTTTTGTTCTAGTGAAAGGAGGGGCAGTGGTGGACTGGTCTACAGGGAACCCTGGAGATTTCCTGGTAGGCCTCTGAATCCTGTGCCTCTTTTGTGTGGTTACCTATTTTATTTCCAAATGTTCCCATGGGAAAGGGGTTGGGCTTGCTCACACGGTGTAATACGGGGCACTTTTGAAAAATGTTTCCAGTGCCTCTTTTGGTTCCCAGTCCACCCCTGGGGAAAGGCCTCATCATTCCACCAACCAACAACCAATGGCATGGCCTGTCTTAAAACCCTTAACCAAGAGTGGGAAGCATTTAAGAAATTCAATCTGTTTAACACATCCAACAAACTTAAAAGTGATATTGCTGCCTTCTCAAAAGAGAAAGTGTGTCCTTATTTGGCCAGTGACTACAAAGTGCCGAACTGGAACACAAGATCCTACAACAGACACCAAACTAATAAACTTTGGGTCACGTTTTCAGATACCAGCTCTTCGGGTGATGACTCAGGTAATCAATACGCAGCCCTAGCAACTATTGCTACATCTCAGAATTTATTAGGATGCGCGACCAACAGAGGAAGACACACACCCAACAAACATTTAGCACCAGACAAAAGGGATATCCCCGCTAGACGTAGTGATTTTCAACTTATCTAAATACCGTTTTACAAGTGCTGAAACCAGCGTTCTAAAGAAGGGATTAAGTTTCATTCCAACGACTGATAATTTGGTCAACAACATGGAAATTGAATTAATTAAGTTCTTCAGAACAGTTAGACTAAGGGCCTTTTTGATGAACAAGGATGACAGGGAGAATCCTTCACTCCAGGAGTGAGTGGCGTTCCTCCGGAAATAGTTACTTTTGAGAACATGATCCTTAGGTCATTACCCCAAGTCACCATGAACAGTACCTCATTAGGTTCACAACATCATTTCAACAGAGAAGAGAATGCCGCCCTATTATCTTTATCTCGCAATAAAGAAATAGTAATTAAACAAGCTGATAAGGGCAGCAGTATTTTTGTTGTAGATAGGGAGGAGTACATTAACATGGGACACTCGTTAATCGACAATGAGAACCATTATTCTAAAATATCAGCTGATCCCACAGATGAATTGATGAAAACCCTGCAGGAATTATGTATGCAATGGATTGAACAAGTGTATCTCATTGTGGATGAAGCTTGTTTTCTGACACATAGAGATTGCAGACTGCCTACCATATATGCACTCCCCTAAGTTCATAAGAACTGTCTAAACCCACCGGCCAGACCCATTATATCACTATGTGGGTCTGTCCTGGAACCGTGTGGTGAATACATTGTAAAAAAAAAATTAAATTCTTAGGTGAAATATATTTACAGAAACAAGGCACTGCCATGAGTGCAGCGTTTGCACGCAGTTCAGCAAATATTTACATTGCTGATTTTGAGGATAGATTTGTTTACAACAATAACCACTTCAGCAGTTGTGTACACCATTGGAAAAGGTACATAGATTATATTTTCTTCATTTGGCAATGAACAAAAGAACAGTTAAACACATTTATTATTTGGTTGAACCATTGTATTATCAATCTTGAATTCACCTTTCATTCAGACAATCAGAAATTGGCTTTTTTGGATCTCTCAATATCCCACCATGACAGGCACGTTTATACCACATTATATCGAAAGCCTACTGACCGAAAAACTTTATTGGAGTATTCAAGTCAACATCCATATTCTCAGAAAGATAACTTCCCCTAGGGACAATTTTTGTACCTCAGGCGCAATTGTACCATGAACAGTGACTTTGAATACCATGCTAACATCTTAGGAGCAAAACTAGCAGCAAGAGGATATCCCTGCAAGCTAATTAAAAGATCAGCTAAAACAGCAATTGGACTCATATGGAGCATCTGCTATGTCCAAGGGAAAATAAAAAACCAAATCAGACCGTATAGTGTGTGTGACTACATTTTCCAAACACATGATCCAACTAAAGAAACTAATTAGACAACATTGGGACCTTGTCACCAGCTCAGGATGTACACCAGGCCTCCGCCTGTTTGCATTAAAACGAGGTAAAAATATTTGAGACAGCTTGGTTCATTCCCGGTTACAGAAGCCGAATATCAGCTTTGCCCAAAACACTCTTTGTGCGGCTTGGAATCATCAATGAAAGCAAGTGCTGGGTCACTATGCTTGTGACAATTGTAGTTTTTGCCAATTTCCATCAAAAACATTGGTATTCACCGAGGGCAATTTCAGCTGGCAATTGCGCCAATTTACCAATTGCCAATCATCCAATGTTATATATGTCACCGGAAGTCCTTGTGAATGGATCTATGTCGGGATGACCACAAGAAACGTGGTCACCTGCATAAATGAACATCGATCACGCACCCGGACAAAAACTGTAACAGCACCCTTGGTCCAGCACTATGTGACAGCAAATCACACCAAAGACAAAATGCAGTGAGTTGTAATTGACCATCTAAGACAGGATGTTGGACATTATTCCATGCAAAATAGGTTACTGAGGTTGGAACAACAGTGGATACAAAGACTGTAGACCTACATGGTAGGCCTTAATGAGGATCTGTTCCCCTCCACACTCACTTTGTATCTGTCAAGGCTTCACCTTACATGCTGAACGTATCAATTTTAAGAGCCACTAATTGTGCATCGCTTGAGTTATATTGAGCTATGACATGTATAAAATGGATCTGAGGTAGCAACAGCTCCTCACCCCATATGGCTGCCGCGAAAGGCAGAGGGCACGATTGCACATGAAAGGCACACTCTCTGCGGAGGGGGCAACTATCACGTGTTGATAGACATAGGTTTCTTATTCGCCCCTTCGCACAAGGAACAGACAAGTGAAACACATTTGCGGATAGGCAACCGGTTGACGAGATCCCGGTAGATGCAAATTGCACTCCACGACGCAGCGAAGAAAGACCCGGTTAGCAATTTGTGGGTACTTTTTCAGTGACAAGCGAGCAGGTGATGGTTCGGTTGCTTTGTAGCCACTGGGGAGGACTTTTTATTTTTAATCCGACCCTGTGCCTTAATGGTTTGCTTGACATATGCACTATACACTTTTCCTTTGCAACACATGAAAACCATGCTGCGACTGGTTCGCTCAGAGTTATATGGGCCATTCGACTGACGAGCCCCATGTTAGGCATCAGTTTAGCTACTCAGACTGGTATATGGGAGGCAACAACCAGCCTTGTTGCTTTCCATAATAATGCTCAGGAACCTGTTCCAATACCCAAACACAATTTACTCTGTGATGTGTTTCTGTAGAATTGGCACGCTCCTTCAGTGATTATACCATCCGGGCTTCACAGGCCATTCATCTCTGATTTTTGGGTTGAATTAATTTCCTCCCATGCTACTGCAACACGAGCTACCAGGTATGACTTGGTGATTGGGCGAGGATCTACCATGCTCCTGGAGAACCGAATGCCCACAGGAATGTTTTTTGTAATGTTTTTTGACATGATGCAATTTTGTTTATCCATAATTGCCCACTTCGTTATTGTCCATCAAATTCATTTCTGACAAGCATGACCATGCATGATCTAGGGTAACAGATATGTGCTTGCATTCAGTTTGTGACCAATAGGTTTCCACACCCATTGTTACTAATCATCACCTAAGTGGCTTCGGCATAATTGATTAGTTATCAGTATGCCCAATTGGTGTTTTAAGATGCGAGAGACCCAGGATCAGCCATAGGCAATAGTGACCCTTTTGAACTGGGCTGCCCAGCCCTTTAAGATGAGTAGCAAAACCCTGGAGATGGATGAGAATGCAGATTTTATTCATACATAAATAATCAAGACGACTCAGGTAATTTGGCAAAAGGAAGTCCATTTTAATATGAAGTATCTAAAACAGAGAGTACAACGAACATCAGCATTCACTCGATCCTCTTACTCAACTTATCTTTAGTAAAAACTGAGGTTTTATCATGCAAAACCGTCATCAGTGACATGCTGACCTGTGTCATTACCAACGTCATCCTACGTGGCAAACTACAATACCTATCGGAGGGAGTGATTGGCTCTAAGTGAATATCTAAGTATAAGTTCCATATCAGTAAAGAACCGTGAAGGAGAGTGATAGGGTACTTAACATCAAGTGGGGCAACTAAGCCCTCCCCTTAAAATGGCCACAAAAAACATCACTAAATACATGACGTTCCATTGGCTAAACAAACTATAGGACCCTTGATTACACGGTCCTCTACAATTGAATGGCTTCTAACCCCCGTCAGTACTTTCCCACCTACGTCTAGCAGGGTGCAGAATGAACATTCAGGTGCTGGTGGGCTCGTCTTAAAACTAGCTTCCCACCAACTAATGTATCTATCATCACCTCAATGGTCCAGTGTCAATTAGTGCTTTGAAGTTTGGCCTTCAGTTTGTACTGTGCTCTGACAAATTTAAAGAGTGCGGGCACATCTTGCCGTCGTCCGTAGGTGTGACCACCTCCATCGGCCAACTTCCCTTTTCCACGTGACTGGACACCATGAAATCAAGCCTTTTTGTGTATTTAATATTATTTTCTACTAATCCTCTGATGTCTTTTGTTTTGCTCAAGCCTTCCGAACAGGAGTCTCTATTCTTTCACACGATTTGTATCCAATGTCAGCCAATTCCAGTTCTGATAAACCTTGGCTTCTTGTCTCATCCAACTCCTTCTGCTGAGATTCACTTGTAATTTCAATTAGCTTTTTAACTGCAACACCGTGAAATGAAATAAAACATCCACCATTTACTTATCCATATGCATCTATATATATTGCCGCTTGCCACATTTTATTTACTATAAAGCTTGAAGCTAGCTTTTAAGATTACTTCGCTGCTTGCATTTCTGTTGCATCTGTACATGTTCAAACTAGCTTAATATCTTCATCTGTTTCTGTGGCATAAGCTTCTTCACCTTGATCCCAAGATGCCACTTATCCTTGATACTTTCTTGATGCCTTATAGAATATCTGCATTCACTTGTCCCGGCATCTCTTCTGTGTGCGTCAGTTCAGTTGTGACATCACCATTCATCTTTGCCATTCATCTTCTATGCTTCTTCAGGAATCTCATTTAAATGGCCAATATATTGTCTTATATGCAGGTACGGGTTTCTCAATGGGTACCTTGCCTCCCAGATCTTCTTAGGTACTCTTATTGGTACTGCACAGAGTCCACGCTCTGCTCTTTGTCTGTTCAACTGTTCTGTGTTTGTCACATACTCTGGTTTCCACTCTATAGGTAATAGAGGCAGGGCAGTTGGAGAAGGGGTACTTGCTCCTCCTCTACACTCCCCCATATGGGCAATCCATCAACCACTTTCTCATCATCCTTCACATCTAGACATCTTTGTCTGAAGAAATGTTTCTTTGGGATCCATATCTTAATGACTCCCTCAGGCAACCTGCTGATTTCACATGCTTATCCTTGTTCCATGTCATGAGCATGGACTGTCCACTTGGACTGTAATAGATCCATCTTCCCACATATTTCTTATGGTTCCTTGGGTACAGGAACTTTGTTCCCTCAGGTGCATGGATACTGGCCTTGACAAATTTTCTGATCTCTTAATCTGGAAGATCCTTGGGCTTCCATCCTGGTTCAACATCAATCATAATTTTTTTTTAATTGTATTTGGTTAAAAAAAAACCTTTTTTTTATTGTGTACGGTTTACAAAAGAAACCTTTCCAAATGATTTCCTTAAATACAGAAAAAAAGAAGCAAAAGAAAAGGAATCATACATTACTGTTACGTTGCATATTGATTTCATTTAATTACCAAGATTTAAAAAAAAAAACATACAGATCCACATATCCTTCTTCTATCAGTGAGTAACATATAAAATCAGTTAAAAATTCAGTGCACATAAAAAAAAAATTCGACACAGATTTGGTGGTTAGAAGGGGAGAAAAAAAATGTCCCTTTACATAAAAAGAACGAATTTAGCAGCAGTATCAGTTAAAATTCCAAGATTTGTATACATACATGATAGACTTGGTAGTATATAAAGGTGGAATTCATCAAACAATTTGGTCAAATGGGAGGGGGATAGAGATCAAGAGACTTAATAAAACCCGCCACAGCGAGACCGTCTTTAATTTTAGAAATTGAAAGAGACTGGGACCAAATAACATTCTCTGCCCCCAAAAGACCCAGGGATTTGAATCTGCCCAAGTATATATCTCTAAGTCCTTTCAGAGCAGTACATTCTAAAAAAAAATGGCATGTAGATTCAATTACCCTGGGAGTGTGACAAAAACGACATAAAAGGTCCAAATCACTAATCTCCTTCCTTCTATAGAGAACTTCTTTAGTAGGTAGGAGATTCCATCTGAGTTTGAGAAGAAGTGAACGGTAATAGCGGCTGGGAAATTGAGTTAAGATAAAAGACAGGGAGCCTCTTTTCTTATGGTCAAATTGCAAATCACAGAGAGATGGGTAAGAATGCAATTTTTCCAGCGTATTACTCCAATCGCTAGTGAAGAGACATTGTTTAACTTTGTTGGGGTTGGTTAATAGGATATCCCTGTCAGTAGAAAGGTCTGATAGAGTCTTGTCGCAGAGGACACTAAATCTCGAAAGAAATAAGTTTCGGTCTGGTGATCCCCGTGAGAAGAGCATCTTACCAACATCAACATAAAGGGTATCCTGTTTCAGAGAGAGCAGAGCAGAGAAAAGTGTCAGAACTCTCCATAGAATTCTAGCTCGCAGAGAGACTAGACCCAATTCATACCTTATGGCAACTATTGGAACACAATTAGGCAGCTTCATAACTTTTCTCCAGAAGATACCCTCCAGGGTGTCCCAGAAGATCCAAAAAAAACCTTTACAAAAGACAGCCTCGAAATATACTTAATATAACATTTCACAACACAATTAAAACAATGCTATATACATCATTACATACCTAAAATATCACAAAAATTCATCATTTACAACAACATATTACTACAACACGAATAAAACACATTTTGCTTTGTTAGTTTTTCCTCATTTAACTGATTTCAGCTATGGTTCATAATCTTCATCCCTATGGCTTTCTTTACTGTCTTCTTGCACTGTGAGATTATTATCTTGATCACACAAAATCCAAGCAATATCAGCACAATAAGGGCTCCAAGAAACCTGAACATGTCTGCCATCCATTGTGGAACCCATTAGAAGAGTGATCCAAACCAGCTGTCATCAGCAAAGTCTTCTACTTCACCTATCATCTGACCATGGAGTTTTGTCAGCATGTATATGGCCTCTGTCAAGGTTCCATTCTCGTCATCATGAGAAGGTATGAATGTGCAACATGATTCTCTGATTATTGCACAAACACCTCCATCAATAGCTGTGATCATGTCCAAGACATATCTGTTCCGGAGTTATGGGTCTCATCTCCTCTCTGATTGCATTGAATCCCTTTATAGTAGTGTTAATTGTCTGCAGCAATTCCCATCTGCTTATCTGAAGCCACTTGGTATTTGCTCCAACCTGGATTCTTGGCATGAAGATCAATGTGAACACTGAAGAAGTCTGGCTGAACAGTCTGTCTGTGTACATATGGGATAGAGTCAAAAGCTTCTATTGATTTGGCTGAAAAGTAGTTCTCTCTCTTTATCCTCTTTATCAGCTCAACAGATCTCTTCTTCCTCAGGTGAGCATCTGCTTTTGAAAAACTGTCGAGATTCAGATCACTCTTTGGAATCACTAATGCTGGAACATGGACATTCACCAATGTGCATATTCCTCCCCAGTCTTTAGGTAGCCTTATGTATGCCTTGGATCCACAAGCCCAATAATGATCTCTGATGACTGCTGTTCCATGCACCATTCCCAATGTGTCGAAGATACGATTGCATTTCTGATTTTCTACAACTTTTATTGTACTAATATTTCTGAAGCACAGCTTTGAGCTTTCTAAAGGCACCATCTACAAGGGTCTTCCTCTGTCTTTGACCCATGTCTGTAGTTTAGAAAGTCTTGGCCATGATGGTTAACACTGATCCCGTGCATTCAAAATAGTCGATTCAAGACGATTAGTTACCATCCAGGCTCTGCCGATCACCACTCCTTTTTCCCATCCATCTGGTGATAACACTGGTCCCCAGATCTGCATTTGACCTCTGTTCTTCCAAATTCGAATATCGTCTGCAGAGTTTCCTGCAGTCTTCAGTTTTTTATTCCCTTCCCGTCTGATTTCAGCTCCTTTTACTTCAGGTTTTTCGTATCCGATCACATGATTCCTCATCTTGGCATTGTTTCTTGTCTTTATATCTTGAATATAATCATCTTCATCTGGATCTTCTTTATGAAACTGCTTTTGAGTCAATTGTCACTGGACCAGGTGTTTTTGCATGTGTTACTTGTGTAGGCTCACCCTTTAACAACCCCTTGTCATGCCGTCTTGCCAAGGCTGTCTCTGGTGTCCAAAAATAAGTTCTGAGACACTCTTTGGTTGTGAACAATTGTTAATGACATCCATTTCAAGCTCAGGCAATTTGCCATCTTTCTTTGGAACAGGAATGACTACATAGGGTCTAGGCTGCCTAGTAGTTGGCACGTGTACATTTTCCTTCTGCTCAGGAACATGCACAGGAGTCTGAACTCCATTTGTACCAATATAGAACGCAATTTGTACAGTCAATGAAAGCAGCACGATTATGAACACAATGCAAGTGTAAATGATACAGTGGTACATTAAACTACAACATTTACTTCTTGGACAACGTGAGCGTCTCTCTTCATGTGGTAATATTGTGTTGGTGTTTAGATTCCCCATCTTGATTATCTAAGGAAGGAAAAACTCAAGCTTTAATACATCAGCATTGTGAACTGCTACTGCAAGTTGCTGTCTTGACTCAGCAACACGTTCTTGATCAGTTGTCTGCTTACTGGTTGTCTCTCTGGAATCAGTATTTCACCAGTCGAACTGTAGATGCCTTTTTAGTATGAAGAAAAACAACCTCAGTAAGTCTAAATGATCTCAATTACATAGATTATCTCCCAATCTATGCCTCGAATCTGCCTCAGCCCAGATGACAATGTCAAATTTCTTTCAGCATGAATCGAGAGTTCTTTTTCAACAGCAACCTTTCGATCTGTCCCTTGAAGGAAAGTTTCTACACCGACCTGTGATTACGCTCAGAATAAATGCTCACTTTGATAATAATTCCTTGCAAGATCACATTCAGATTTGTATTGTTTCTCGGATCCCTTAGAAAGGTGAGCACATCAGTGTGCCTTCCAACAAAATTCAGGTACTCCTCAATCAGACAAAAAAACACTGCACTGACTAGTCTATGAGCTGCATCCGTTGATAGGGACATTTGTACTCTCTTCCCTGTACTCAGGTAGTTACAAGAATTGGTAAATGACGACTATGAGCAATCTTCTTATAATTGGGCCATTCTTAGGATCTCGCAGGAAAGCTGGCATGCGAGTATTTCTCCCCACCAACAAAGGGAAAGAGCGCAACACCAACTCAAAATAAGTAAGAACTTGCCTATAAAGGTCATCACTGGGTGACACCATAGGTAAATCCAAACAGGAACCCAGTGTCAAATGAATCTGGGTATTGTACCCTTTTCCAATTGCTGTGTCCATGATCAGAATCGGGCATAATCCTCTTCTTATCAAGGCTTAAGCATGCCTCATTCCAAAGTCAATAAGCTACTGTGGCTTCACAAATACAGATCTTCCCTTAACCCTGCAACTGATATTCACAGAGTGTTTGAATTTACTTTCTTTCACCCTTTTATAAATGGCTTAAAAGGAGTGTCCTGAACCAGGCCACAGTCCCATGAATTCTCTGTTTTTCTACTTGTCAGCTTCGGCATCCTTCTTCCTCGTCATTGATCTTGTCTGCACGTGCTGTGCTTCTTCCCCGATGCTTGTACTTGCTTTGTGTAGGGGTGCGGGCAGAGGAGTTTCTCCGGCAAAGATTTTAATGTCCCCAAGAAAGATCCTGCCCTGCAATTTGACTGAAGACGGTGTGACGTCTTCCACAATGAACAGACCGTTAAAACGGGTTTCGTCCCACTTTTTCCTCACGTGGTTGCGGACTAGAACCGCATCTCCAGGGAATACTTGGGGAACGCAAAGTTTCTGAGGTTGGTCTGTCGAAGCATCTCCTTCTGTGTTCTGTACTGCCCTACAACCGTGTCACTGCAGCTGTCCTGAAATGACAGACATACTGGATGTCATACAGTCATACAGTTCAAATAATCATGCAATTCCATTCCTAACAGTTCTGCAGTTGGCTGAGTATCACTCTGGATGAAGGCATAATGGGTGTTCTCATTCGCCTCCCCGTCACTATGTCGTGGGTCGTGAGATGGTGGTCAGAACCTGGTTGGTTCCTTAACGCATATAATTACCAGTGGTAGGCAATGCAACCACCCTTTCTTCAAGGTAAGCTTCAACTTGGCTGCTCTTTCTTTTGGCAGGCCGTTGAGCCTCTCACAGATCCCATTTCCTTGCGGATGATAAGCCGAAGAAAACTTGTGCTTTATACCAAGCAACAAGCTGATCTGTTCAAATGTCTGATTTGCAAAATGTGGGCCATTATCTGACCTCATAACTTCACATACTCCCCATCTAGGAAATACTTCCCACACTAGAAATTTTGCTGCACAAGTGGAATCTGGGTGTGTACATGGACCTGCCTCTATCCATCTCGAGAAAGGACACACCACTACGATCAGGTATCTATACCCATTACATACTTGTATCATGTCGACATCGTCGATATGCAAGTGGTGAAAAGGGCCATTAGGTCTCGGAATGACTCCCCTAACTGTGTGCAGTGTATGCCCAGCCATGAATTGTTGACACACAATACAGTTCACTATAAAAAAGTAACATGTTATGCTAAATTTGCCAGAGACCATTCCTCAGCAATAGTTGCAGCGAGATTCTCCCTCATTGTATGCGTGGGGTAGTGTATCTGTTCCAGCGCTACCCTTAATAAGGCTATAGGCATCACCGGTTTACCAATGGCGTCCTGTCGCCACAATGCTTCAGAGGGGTTTGAAGAACACCCTCTTCGCATCCACAAATTCTTTTCCTCTTGAGGTGCTTCCCCCTGGACCTCTATTAATTGTGTTTTTGTCAAGTGGTTATATCCTTCAGAGACAGTCATCATAACAACCATTTTTTCATTCACATTAGGAGTTTCAACATTCATCATCTCTTTATCTGTAATTGCTACACGCTTGGCCTCAGCGTCTGGTGCTTGATTTCCACGTGAGATAAAATCTGCCCCTTTAGTGTGGGCTGTGCATTTAATGACTGCTATGCCTACTGGGAGTTGTAGTGCCTTAATGAGCCTATCCAATTAGGTGGCTTGCTGCACTGGCATGCAGACCACTCGAAGGTTGCCCTCCTATTCCAATGTGCTAACCCTGCGTGCACCGTTGACGTCATATAGGCAGAGTCGCTGTACACTGTTACTTCCTGGTTTGCGTGATTCCTGATCGCGAGTATCAAAGCCAATAATTCTGCAGCCTGTGCTGAATAATGAGACGTCAAGCGAGTACTAATAAGCACCCGCAATTCCCCATTTGCTGTGTGCTTTACCACAGCGGCACCTGTATACCTCTGTCCATCATTTTGATTGATTCTTGAAGAACCATCAATAAAAAAATCTCTCCTCCTGCTAATGCATTCTCTTTTATTGTAGGAAGTTCATCATAGAACTCTTAATAGTTTGCGCAATCGTGTATAGGTTCTCTTTCTGTCACTAGCTCAGCTACAAACATGGCAGGATTCACTATTTTACATCAAACTATTTTGATAGCTGGGTTTGATATGACTACCTCATAGGCAGAAGCCCTTTGAGAAGTCAACATGCCTTTTGGCTTTTCTAAAATGGCAAATAGTGTGTGCTCAACAAATAACGTCATGAAGCATCCCATCACTATGCTTGCAGCTTTCTCTATGGCAAACACAGCAGCTGCTAAACTTTGTTCTCACGGAAAATGATTTCTCATCACTGGGTCTAAGATTCCATTGTAATATGCAAGGGGCTTGTACCCGAACGTGGTTCTCTGCGTGAGCACCGCTGTCATAACAGGGCCATCTGTATGAAAAAAAAAAAGAATCCTCAGCATGATTAGTAATCCCTAAAACTGGAGCCGTACAAGCTTTTTTTCCTCAAACCCTTATTCCAAGTGCTCAGTCCACACAATATTTTTGTGAGTTGCCTGTGCTTTCTTTAGAGCCTGCAATAAAGGCCTTATATATGAGCTGTAGTCAAGGACCCATCCTCTGACATAATTACATAATCCCAAAAACCTCTGCATGTGTTTTATCATGTGTGGCTTTGCTGTTTTTAAAATAGCCTCATCTCTTTCAGGGGTAGCTTTCTTTCCTTCATGTGAAATCAATTGGCCAATATACAACACTTCTTGTTGACAATATTGTAACTTTTCTTTGTCAACTTTATATCCTTTGTCAGCGAGTATAATCATCACCTGGACAGAATCGCGTCTGCACTGTTCCTCTGAGGTGCTGCAAACTAAAATGTTGTCTACATATTACAATACAATGCGTTCTAAAGCAATATTGCTTAAATCCATCTGAAGAACTCTATTGAAAATTGACTCACAATACCTCTGTGGTAAACGAGTGCTTTTCAGGCGAGTTTGTCTGAACATAAACAATGTCAGATCCTGCGAGTCTTTGTGCAATGGGATTGAGAAAAATGCATTTTTCAAGTCAATCACAGTGAAATATCGTGCTTCAACAGGTATATTACATAGGATCGCAGACGGGTTAGGAACTAGAGGGAACTCGGCCTCTACAATCTGGTTTATTGGGCGAAGGTCCTAGACTAGACGTCACAACCCCCCTTACTTTTTTTCACAGGATACACTGATGTATTACGTGGTGACTCTGACGTCACTAAGATGCCCTGATCCATCATGGCGGAAATCGTCTTAAAAATACCTTCATCTGCCTCTCTGGACATAGGATATTTTCGTGCTCGAGGTAAAATTGCTCCTGGTTTCAATTTAATCTTTACTTCTCCAACCCCCTTTAGTAGGCCTACGTCATAGGCACCGGCGGTCCATAATGAAACTGGCACTTTCGCCATGTCATCATAAAAATACTCGTGATATTTTTGTGCTATCATCATAAGTAATGCACATCTCAAATATTATTTCATCATCAGATGGATGATCTCCAAACAGATCTTCATCAGTGACGTCTGTCAATCTGTAACCTTCCCCGGTGGTGATTACTGCGCACCATTGTTTTCCTTCATCATTGTGTCCATCAAGTAAAATCATTTCCCTTCACATTATGGCTGCTTCTATCTCTAACGAAAAACTCGTCCCTTTTCTTCGAGCATAGGTATTCTTGATCTAAACAAAAATTCAACTGGAGTTCTCATTGTTCTGCCTGCCAGACCTGGTAACCATGACAAGAGATGCGCACTCCATATTGGAAAACCTCTGGTTCTAATGGAATTGCTCTTATAGCCATAATCATTTCGCACACGTTTAAGTAATGCATTCCTGGTTTTGAACACATTATACATTCATCAGTGAACAAGATTGTCATATTCAACTTAGTCATTAAATCTCGTCCCAATATATTGACAGGTTCATGTCACATTCTCCTATATAAACTGGTAATTCTTCAGTGAAAGGAACTCTGCTTGTAGCTCCTGTGAACCCCTGAGTATTCATGGCATTGCCAGACATTGAAAACTTTCCCTCTCGCATACATGAGCGCGTTGCACCTGTGCCTACTAAAAACTTACTTTTGCCTCCTATACTAACGTCCAGCCTTGGTTCCTCATGAGAGTTAGAGTTTGGTGTCACGGATAGTATGGAAGACATCAGGTCTCCCTGTGAGCTGTCCTATTGCGCTACAGCCTCATCGCATTACTTGTGACAGGATTCCCTCCATTGGCAGTGACATCCCCTATCCCAGGAGTCATTAACTGACCTGTGTTTGTGTTTTGCTGAAGCTGCTTAGGCTACTGCTGCGACTGTCCTTGTGGCGGATTAACTGCCACCTGCTGTGGTTGCAAGCCTTGCTGCACTCTCGGCACTTGCTGTTGCATTGTGTGATTCTGCGCAAATCCATCTTCATTCTGCTGTGAATATGCAGGTGGATTTAACGCCCCCCTCTTGAAAACTGGCCATTTTGCACCATCCCTTGATTTCTACATGTGCAAGAAAAATACCCTGTCATTCCACACGTCCAACATATAGGCGGTGGTCTCCCAACCTGCCCAGTTTGCATACTCTGATTACCATTCTGCATATTTTGAAACCACCTTATTGAAAATGTCCCTGATTATTCTGCCAATTCCCTTCATTACCTTGCCAACCCCTTCTTCGAAATCTTCTTCCGCGTGGAGCATATCCACTATTGTTTTGATTCATCTGCCTTTGATTATTCACCTGCGGCATGTTCATTATCTGCTGTGCATTTGATGCGTCTACGCTGGTCAACATCGCCCCTTCAATGGCATACTTGGATAATTGTTTTGGCACTAACTTTGCCTCCTCGCCTTTGTGAGCATCGTCCTTTTTGCGATTCTTTTACTGCAAGATTCTTCAGTAATGCGCAATGGTCAGCTGAATCTCCAACCACGGTTTAGCTTCTATACCCACTAATTTCTTGAGCTGCTTCTGCACTGGCTCTGACAGCCCTTGGAATAAGGTATCCAGTTAAAATTTTGAATGCACATTTTCGAATGCCTTTATGTCGAAAAAAAATGTCAAAAAAATAATTCTGAATATTATTTTTTTAATTTTATATATTTTTTTGGTTTAGTTAGTAAAAAAAGGGTCAATAAAAAAAACATGGGGTGGGGGGACCCCCCATTAAAAAAAATATGACATTTTTTTTCCAGCATTTTTCATTCAAGAAAAAGGCATTTGAAAATGTGACATTCGAAAATGTCACTATAAACCAAAACCTCAGTTTTTACTAAAGATAAGTTGAGTAAGAGGAGCGAGCGAATGCTGATATTCGTTGTACTCCCTGTTTTAGATACTTGATATGAAAACAGACTTCCTTTTGCCAAATTACCTGAGTCGTTTTGATTATTGATGTATGAATAAAATCTACACACCCATCCATCTCCAGGGTATTGCTACTCATCTTAAAGGGCTGGGCAGCCCAGTTCACTTGGTAGCAGAGAGATGGTGGTTTATTAAAAAATCCATCAACCATCGATATAAGTAAACTTTAGAGTCTTGGTAATATCGCACGACCTTTGCCATTCGGCTGACAGGACGTGAAGCTCCCCATAGATAGTGGTTAGTATAATTGAAAAAATCCTTGCAAGGAGGGTTTGACGGGTCCCCTTAGTTTCCATAAGAATCCCATCCCACATCTACGTGAAGCGGATCGGGCAACAGTTTGAAGAGACGGTAACGGAGGCATATGATCCTGAGGGTCCGAAGAAGAAAATATGCGAATGGTGAGTAAAAACCGAAGAGTATGGCAAATTGATGCATGTGAAGTAAAATAAAGGTGAGTAACGGATGGAGGTGGGATAAACATAATGTAAGAGTAAGAGTTAAAAATATATATGGGGAATGAGATATTGACCATGCTCCGCAGGAAGCCCATCCACCCTGTCGATGCTCCACAGGCAGCCCTTCACCCCTGACCATGCCCCGCAGATAGCCCATCCACCCTGACCATGCCCCGCAGGCAGCCCACACCACAGGGGACCACCCTACACCCCTGGGCATGCCCCACAGGCAGCCCATCCACCCTGACCATGCCCCGCAGGCAGCCCTTCACCCCTGGGCATGCCTGCAGGCAGCCCATCTACCCTGACCATGCCCCGCAGGCAGCCCTTCACCCCTGGGCATTCCCCGCAGGCAGCCCATGACCCCAGACACCATGCACTTGGGAGCCTGGACACATGTCCCCCCACCCGACCCCCAGTTATGGCAACGTGCCAGCAGGCCCCGACTCATGTCCCCTCACCCCACCCCCAGTGACGGCAACCTGCCAGCAGGCCCTGACTCATGTCCCCCCAACCCCAGTGACGGCAACCTGCCAGCAGGCCCCGACTCATGTCCCCCCACCCAAAACATCATCACAATCGAGACCCATGGCCCTTATGGACACCCAAATCCCACCCCACGCCACCCGAGTCCAAACACCCAAACAAGCATTCCATCCACTCCACATTGAAATCCCCATGTCATGATAGATCCCAAGTAACCAGTATGCCCATGAATACATGTCCGTCAGACCTACACAATGGTGACACATGACTGAGAAAACGCACAGTGTGACATGCACAAAACCAATGAGACAAGACCACACAAATGAATTTAAAAATAAAAATGTATTCTATACAAAACTGAATGAATGAAATGAAATCACACAAGAAAATAAATAATAAATACAAGTCTGGATGTCCAAAATAAATTAACAAAATTGAATGCTGAAATCAATAAAATACAAAGTAAAATGGATCCAAAGCGTCTGTCCATAAAACAAAATCCAAAGTAAAAAAAAAGCAAACCATTCCTCCATGGTAAAAAGATACAGTAAAATCAGGTCCATAACTATATACAATTAAAAAATCAAGGGTCCATGAGCCCAACAATCCAAAAGAAACCTAACAAAAAACCTACCTAATAAATAACTATTTACAAAAAGGCGGGGCATAGTCCATGCGCCCCAAAGGAACAAAAAATAGAAAGGAAACCTAACCCTACATAACTATTTACAAAGGCGGCGGGCCAGTCCCACTGCTCATTTAGTGATGTTCCGGGCCAGGACATCATCGAACTCCACATCGATGTTCCAGTGGCGGGCCTGTTCCCTGCCTCAAGGTCTCGCAGGGATGCAGCCATGGAATCCTTCAACTCCCTGCGAGTTTCCTTGAGGCCCTCCACCCGCCTCAAAGCCCGGTGCATGGAGTTCTCCGCCCTGACCATCCTGAGCTGTGCCCTCTCTGCCCGCTGCCTCTCCGCATCTATTTGCCGGCCCAACCGCTGCCACACGGAAGACACTTCCAGTTCGGGGTCCTCCTGCCCCTCGGCCGATGCCTGCCCCGGGGTGTTGATGGCCCCGAGCCATGATGCCTCCCACGCTGAGCCTGCTGCTACCTCCGACGCAATTGCCTCTGCCACCACGACGGCCTCCAGGCTGATGGAATTCCCCGGCGCCGTTGTACACGTGCCCTGCCCGATGATGCTGGCACATCCTCCATCTGCTGGGGTCCAGTTGGTGGGGTAGCCACCCCTGCTGGACCTCCGACTCCCGACTGTGGCAGGGATGGAATCTCCACCAGGCTAGCTGCATTGGTTGGGGCAGGTCCACAGGGGGCCCTAGTGGCATCTGGGCCGGAAGACGGCACAGAGAACGACTGACGTATAGTGTGCACAGAGGAGGAGAGGACCGCAAGACTGGCTGACACATGGAGGAAACCCCCGACCATGGTCCCACCCAACTGGGCCACGTTGGCACACAGCTCTTTGTGATGACGTGCATGGTCCCCCTAGGAAGCACGCACGTCATCACGAATGTCACGTGTGCACAACGCCAACACCAATCAGGGTGGACTCAATCCTTTCACGGGTCCTCACGTCCGCAGGTAGAGAAGTGCCAGATGCGCGTGGACCTCCCCCCTACCTGGGACGGGGCTTCCCTGCTGGTGCATGGTCATGCAGTCACAGTGTCAGGGACTGTGACATGCACAGGCTCCTCTGCGGCGACCTGTGCTGCCTCCTGCCCCTGCCCCTGGACTGCACCACTTGCACCAGTGGTACCACCCCCACCAGGCCCCATGTGCGGCTCTGTAGCGGCCTCCTCCGCACACACCACCAACCTGGATGGCTGCACACTGTCTTCCGCCATCGCAAGCCCTTTGGGGGCTCATCCGCCCCTTCCGCTGCAGCCGTTGTGGCGGACGCAGCACCAGTCCCCTCACTCCCGGATGATGGAATTTCCAGGGAGGGTGACTGGGCCTTGCGTCGCCAGCCGGTGGAGGCATCCCTGCCGCTTACCTCCACAGTGCCATCTCTGCCCTCTTGTTCACTCGCTGCTGTGTAAAGGGAGACATTGAACACAAGCATCAGGGTACTGTACAATAGTCTCCTAGACAGAAAGCAATAGTACACGTGTGGCACTGTCAAACGTCACTTCCATCATGTCCCTCCACAACACAGGGGTCAGTGCATGCAACACACCTGCACGAACAGGCATGGCACATGCAACAAACATGTGCATCCATGTCCAAGGCACCGTAGAAACATCCAATGGTGGGCTGAAAATCACATGCACCATGGGACAAGCTGATCACATGTACACACATCACTGGAGGGTCATGCATCTGGCCCTGTATACCCCCAGACACAGTGGATACAAGGATGACTAGGCTGTATCAGTGAATCAACACATCGTCACGGACATGTGTCATGCATCCATGCGCACACACTACTCAGACACACGGACATGTATACCATGCATGTCCATGACAACAGCACACATCTCTCACACCCCAAACATGTCCAAGTACAGACACAGGCATGCATACATATGTGCATTCCGCATGCTGCTCCGCATGATGCATTGTAACACATACACCATCCATGTAGGTCACGCCTGACTGGACTCACATGCACCACCATCATGTCCCTGCACACACACATCCATACATGACCCGTGTCACACATGCAGCCAAGTAGCTAACTACCACCACACTGCAACATGCACTGTTTTAAACGTGAATGCATGGACACTTACCGCTCGACTCCAGATGGGCCTGCATCCTGAGGATCTTGTGGTGAAGCAATGGGCGAATACGCTCCAGGACCCTCATCTGCTGGGTGGTAAACTGGACGCGGCGCCCCACTGCATCCGCTGCATCCAAGAGATGCCGGGCCTTCTTGAGGGTCCTGGACTTGTAGTCCTCCGAGCGCTTCTGGACGTGTTTGATGTTGCGGGGTGCCACCCCCTCTGCGTTGATGGCACCCACTATGTCCTTCCAGATCCTCTTCCGTCCTTCCTTGTCGGCACACGATGGTGTGAAGAGGGCCTCATAATGCCCCAGAACTTGCTCCACCAGGATACCAACTTCCTTTTCACTGAAGCTGGTAGCCCTCTGCCTCTCTGCTGGGGGGTTGCCACTGGTGCCAGATGGTGTTGCGTCGGACATGGCAACCCCCGAGCAGGTGTGGGTGGGCGACTGGTGTCATGATGCCTACCTCCAAGGAGCCAGACCAGGCCCAGCTACCCCAGAGGCAGACATCATGTCCCCGAGGGAAGTCTCAGCAGCCCCAAGTAGGGGCCCTTTGGACTCAGTCCTGGCGCCTTTGGCGCCAGGCTCATTTTGGACAACAGTCCTGGCGCCATAGGCGCCAGGCTCATAAAAGATGACTTTGTGTTTAAAGGTGCTTGGTGTAAACTTACCTGATGCAGACCATGCTGCAACATCCGGGCCATCTAGAGGCCTGAATGGGACTACTTTCTCTTTGGGGACTACTTAACCACACGGGTGTGGCCGGAGGAAGAATATATACCTGAGAGGAAGGATACATACCTGGAACTACTTCGAAGGCTATTTAAGCCACGCCCAAGCAGCAACTCACGCTTCGCGTTGTTCTGCATCTAGCAGCTGGACGCTCACCGTGTCTGCTCCTGCATCCTGACTTCTGCCACGCCCGCCAGCATCCTGGAACAACTGCAAAGGGAGAAGAGAAGAGAATAGGAGAAAGAAGAGTCCTTACCTGCTAAAACCGCATTCCGGAACATTTCGCCGACGATCCTGAAAAGGAAGACATTCATTTTAAAAGCACATCACATCGATCGCTGCAGCGCCACATTCCACTCACCTTTACTAGGCGCCTCCATGTTCATCAGCGACCATCTGGATCCGCAACCACATTTCAGCGTCTAGGGAGAAAAAGACAAGAACAAAGGTGAGCTAGGGAAGAGAATAAGAAAAACTTAATTTGCCATCATAAGACTTACCTGTTGGGTCATTCCCACTTCATTTCGGGTCGGTGCCGCATCCTGGCATTTCCGGACCCCGGCCCCTAAGGGGAAAAAGAGACATCAGCGTTAGTGAGCGAATGCTAAGACATTACCTGAACGCCATTACCTGAACGCTCATTAAAGACTTACCTGATATCTACTGGAACTGCACCTTTCACTTTGGGTCGGTGCCATATCTCCGGCATTTCCGAACCCCGGCCCCTATGGGGAAAAAAGACACAAGCATTAGTGCATTAATGTAAGGACACTAAAGGAACTTCTCATCAAACAACTCACCTGAATTTCCTTCGTCGGTTCCATTGCTCATCTCGGAATCTTTGTTCTGCACCTGAAATAGAGACAACGGACAATTATTATTTCGGGCTCATACTTATAAACAGAATTCTCACAGTACTTTACCGGGAAGGTCAAGCAAACTTGAACTCTCTACAATCCATGATCCAGTGAAGTAACTGGATTACAACGCGCCCCTGCATCAGAAGCAGGATGGAGAGCTCGTCCTTTCAGACCCTAAGGTGAGACTTCACGGGGAATCGCAGAAGGGTTTTGTGGAGGGTGAGAAGGGAGTGGGAGGCTTACACATTAACCCGCAGATTGTTAATACTCCCTTTTCACACACAGAAGGATATTTCTGCGAGTCAGACAAGCCAGATTTGAAGGTCCGGTCCTGTCCATCTTCTGAGTCCTGCGCTTCACCATAGAAGAGGCAACAGCACTCCAAACCAGGCCTGCGCCTCCGTGGGAGTCAGGTGAGCGTAACAGAACGCGAAGCCTACCTACAATTTCCCACCCGGGCGCTTTGGAAACTTCCGAGACAGACCAGCTGGCCCAGATTTTGGGGGAATTACGGGCAGAAGTACACTCCGCCCGCCAGGAGACTAACGCTCTCAAAAGAGAACTGATCCTATCTAAGGAAAGAACTGATGACCTGGCCAAACGGTTGTTGCAAGGTCAGGCAGGACAAACTCCTTTACCTAGTTCCGGGGGTAATCCCACTTCTATGATTTCGAATAACCCGGTACAAATCAATCTACCTGGAAACATGCCTTTGGCCCCACCTGAACGTTTTGCTGGGGACCCCAAGAAATATGCCGTTTTTATGAACCAATGTCGCTTACACTTCCTATGCAGACCTGGGGCCTTCCCTAATGACCAGACCAAGGTAGCTTTTGTATTATCTTATCTCAGCGGCAGTGCTGCCGATTGGTCAGTTCCTTTGGTAAATCAAGATGACCCAATTCTCCAGGATTTTCAAGGCTTCCAGGCAAGCATGGAAAGATTATTTGCTCGACACTCTCAGGGACAGGCCCTAGACAACAAACTGCTATCCTTACGACAAGGTAACCAGGATCTCTTATCTTACATCGCCACCTTTAATAGGTTGGTTGTGGAAACTGGGTGGCCAGAGAATAAAAGGATCACATTATTTCATCGAGATCTGCGCGGAGAACTTAAAGACGTGCTAGCCCAAATAGTAAATACACCCCAAGTCTGCGCGGAGTACATAGACTTTGTGGTCCAACTTGATCACAGACTTCAGAATAGGAAAGCAGATCGATCCAAGTTTGAAACCAGAGTGTTGATCAAAACTCACGCTAACCCCAAGAGTGCCGACGTTTCAGAACCTATGCAAATCGGTGGAGTTAAAGGACCGTTAACGCAGAATGAACGAGAGAGAAGGCGGCAAAAGCAATTATGTCTCTATTGCAGAGCTTCTGGTCACTTTCTACGAGATTGTCCGGTAAAACCACCTAAGGAGGAGGTTGGAGCCACTGACAACAATTTAACAGAACCTGATTCGGGAAACGACCAAGCCCGACAAGCGTAGAGGTCCGCTTGCCGAGCTTGAAAACAAACTCTTTGACCTCGCATTTCATCATGCCAATGGTCCTCGTGGATCCGAAACAGCCTTGGCGGTTGTATGCTATAAAGGCATACATCGACAGTGGAGCTATTGGAAACTATGTAGATCGTGAATTGGCCTCCAGGATTAATCTCCCTCTCCGTCCGAAAACTAACAAGGATGTCATTACTACAGTTGATGGAACCGAAATAGTCTCACGGCCGGTAACTCATTCCAATATAGAAGTGACACTAGTGGGTCAGGATGGACATCGGGAAGCTATTGTGTTTGATGTAATCAAGGCCCCACAGTTTCAAGTAATTCTAGGAATTCCTTGGTTAGAAACACATAATCCTCAAATAGACTGGCGAGCAAAGAGAATAACCTTTCCTGATTGTGAACAAACTTGTTATCCAAGAAATCCAAATATGGGCCTGGCCTCAGTAACTTCTGCAACTATACAACTATCGGCTGAGTACCAAGAATTCCAAGACGTTTTCCAAAAAGAACAGGCCAACACGTTACCTCCCCACCGGTCGTACGATTGTCAAATCGATCTGGTACCCAATGCTCAACCGCCTTGCAGTAGGATTTATGCTCTTACTGAACCTGAGAACCTTCATTTGCGTCAGCATTTAGATCAGTACCTTGCCAATGGTTTTATTCGCCCGTCAAAGTCTCCTGTTTCCTCAGCTCTGTTCTTCGTGCCGAAAAAAGAAGGCGACCTTAGAACATGTATTGACTACCGCGCCCTAAATCAAATAACGATTAAGGGCCTCATTACGACCCAGGCGGTAAGTTACCGCCTGGGCCGTGACTTTACCACCATGGCGTAAACTACGTTTACGCCATGGTGGTAGGCGGACTTACCGCCCCATTCCGAGGTCGGCGGGGCGGTAAGTCCCCAATCCCCATTTACCCTTCCCCATTCCCATTTTTGCCCCATGGGGCATAATGGGAGTGGGGAAGGCGTTAATTACGCCACCGTAAATTACGGTGGCGTAATTAACTCCATGGTCCCTTAGCGCCATGGATTTTAACACCTGCTAAAAGCAGGTGTTAAATCCGCCATGGCGCTAAATGACCTCGCACTCAGGCGGTAAGGGTCGGCGCTGTTTACGGCGCCGTAAACCCCTTACCGCCTGAGTTGTAATGAGGGCCTAAGAATCGTTATCCTCTGCCTCTGATCCCTGAACTTCTCGACCAGGTAAAAGATGCTTGTATGTACACCAAGTTAGATCTCCGGGGAGCTTATCACCTGGTGCGTATAAAAGAAGGCGACGAATGGAAGACTGCATTCCACACCAAATATGGGCTCTTTGAATATCAGGTGATGCCCTTCGGATTGTACAACGCACCTGCCGCCTTTCAATACTTTATGAATGATGTTCTTCGGGAACTTATCGATGTTTGTGTCATCGTATATATCGACGACATCCTGGTGTACTCCTCTTCGGAATCCGATCACAGAAAACATGTCAGGGCAGTTCTTGAAAAATTGCGCCAGCACAAACTGTTTGCAAAACTCGAAAAATGCGTTTTTCATACCACAGAAGTCGAGTTTCTCGGATTCATCCTGACACCTAAATGAGTCCGAATGGACTCGCGAAAGGTGGACGCCATCCTCAAATGGCCATCTCCTAGCTCTGTGAAGGGGGTTCAGAGCATGCTTGGTTTTGACAATCTTTATCGGAGATTCATCCCGGAATTTTCTCGAGTGGTCCAACCCATCACAGCTCTCTTACGGAAGAATAAACGCTTCGAATGGACTCATGAGGCAGAACAGGCCTTTAAAGACCTAAAAACTAAATTCACCTCCGCACCTGTGTTGAAGCATCCACGCCCAGATCTCCCTTACATTGTTGAAACCGACGCATCCAGCTTAGCCATGGGAGCTGTCCTGTCTCAAAGGGATCCAATAACTAACCAACTACACCCTGTAGCCTTTTGGTCCAGAAAATTCTCGGCTCCTGAAATTAATTACGCAATCACCGACAAGGAGTTACTAGCTATTCAGTCCGCTTTCAAAGCTTGGCGTCATTACCTCTTTTGCGCAAGACACACCATCACGGTGATTACAGATCACAGAAATTTGCAATATTTAAAGACGGCCAAAGCCCAATCATCACGTCAACTCCGATGGGCTTTATTCTTTGCAGAATTTGATTTTGTAATCACATATCGCCCTGGTTGCAAGAATGGCAAAGCGGACGCTTTATCCCGGATTGGGATGGAAGAAACAAATTCGAGCTTAGAACCTGTACCGATTATACCTGAACAGAGAATTTTGGGTTTGACCTCTTTACAAACTATTGAGGACGTTCAAACTCGAGTTAAACAACTATTAGACTCCACAGCCTTACAAGAATGGAGCCAAAAGGGGTCACACTTTTCCGTTAACAACGATTTACCTTATTTCCAGGGGCCATTATTTCTGCCTAACAAAGAACTGCAAGAACTCGTTATTGCCCATTATCATGATACATTAATGGAAGGACATCCTGGTATCGCTAAAACTGAGGAAAAGATCAAACGACAATTCTGGTGGCCATCCTGGAGAAAAGACATAAAATCTTTTGTGATGTCTTGCGGAGTTTGTGCCCAAAATAAAGGTCAAAAGAAAAGACCAGCCGGTCTTCTACAACCTTTGGATATTCCACTGGCACCTTGGCACACCTTGTCGATGGACTTTATTACCGACCTGCCTCCTTGCTATGGATACAACACTATCTTGGTGATTGTGGATCTCTTCTCCAAAATGGCCCATTTTATCCCTTTAAAAGGGTTACCCTCAGCCTCCATCTTGGCCAAGGAATTTCTGGAGAACATAGTTCGTATGCATGGTTTTCCATCCATATTAGTCTCAGATCGAGGAAGCCAGTTTATTTCCCATTTTTGGAGGAAATGTTGTCAACTGGCGCAAATTGATGTACAACTATCCACCAATCACCATCCACCAAACCGATGGCCAACCCGAGAGAACTAACCAAACCATTGAACAATGTCTTCGGTGTATGTTGCACCAATCTGAATGCAATTGGAAAGACATTCTTTGGATCGCAGAATATGCATATAACAATTCTGTACATTTTGGAACAGGACAAACCCCTTTTTACACCTTGTATGGTCATCATCCTCGAACCTCAGACCTGGACCCTCCTCAAAACCTGGAAATGCCTGCGGTAGATCATTTGCATTCCACAATAACCCGAGCTTTCAAAGAAGCTACGACTCATCTTCAGCAAGCCAAGAGAAAGTACAAAGAAAATGCTGATTTACATCGAAGTGAAGCACCTCCGTACCAAATAGGGGACCAGGTGTGGCTAGCAACTAGACATTTACCTCTCAAAGGACCGCAGACTTTCAACCCCAGATACATAGGACCCTATCCCATCAAAGCTATAATCAACCCGGTGGCCTTTAAACTCGATCTACCAGCGAACATACGAATTCATCCCGTTTTTCACGCCTCACTGTTGAAACCGTTGCAACCAGGAACCAGACTGATCAAACCACCAGAACCAATTCAGATTGATGGGGAATTAGAATTTGAAGTTAAAGACATATTGGATTCCAAGGTGTTAAAGTCAAAACTCTTCTATCTAGTTGATTGGAAGGGGAATGGACCTCAGGAGAGATCTTGGGAACCAAGCGACCATGTACACGCGCCGCGATTAATACAAAAATTCCACCGAAAATTCCCAAACAAGCCAAAACCCCCGGAGAGAAAAACCTTGGGAGGGGCCTTGGGAGGGGGTACTGTCATGATGCCTACCTCCAAGGAGCCAGACCAGGCCCAGCTACCCCAGAGGCAGACATCATGTCCCCGAGGGAAGTCTCAGCAGCCCCAAGTATGGGCCCTTTGGACTCAGTCCTGGCGCCTTTGGCACCAGGCTCATATTGGACAACAGTCCTGGCGCCATAGGCGCCAGGCTCATAAAATATGACTTTGTGTTTAAAGGTGCTTGGTGTAAACTTACCTGATGCAGACCATGGTGCAACATCCGGGCCATCTAGAGGCCTGAATGGGACTACTTTCTCTTTGGGGACTACTTAACCACACGGGTGTGGCCGGAGGAAGAATACATACCTGAGAGGAAGGATACATACCTGGAACTACTTTGAAGGCTATTTAAGCCACGCCGAAGCAGCAACTCACGCTTCGTGTTGTTCTGCATCTAGCAGCTGGACGCTCACCGTGTCTGCTCCTGCATCCTGACTCCTGCCACGCCCACCAGCATCCTGCTACACCTGCAAAGGGAGAAGAGAAGAGAATAGGAGAAAGAAGAGTCCTTACCTGCTAAATCCGCATTCCGGAACATTTCGCCGACGATCCTGAAAAGGAAGACATTCATTTTAAAAGCACATCGCATCGATCGCTGCAGCGCCGCATTCCACTCATCTTTACTAGGCGCCTCCATGTTCATCAGCGACCATCTGGATCCGCAACCACATTTCAGCGCCTAGGAAGAAAAAGACAAGAACAAAGGTGAGCTAGGGAAGAGAATAAGAAAACCTTAATTTGCCATCATAAGACTTACCTGTTGGGTCATTCCCACTTCATTTCGGGTCAGTGCCGCATCCTGGCATTTCCGGACCCCGGCCCCTAAGGGGAAAAAGAGACATCAGCGTTAGTGAGCGAATGCTAAGACATTACCTGAACGCCATTACCTGAACGCTCATTAAAGACTTACCTGATATCTACTGGAACTGCACCTTTCACTTCGGGTCGGTGCCATATCTCTGGCATTTCCGAACCCCGGCCCCTATGGGGAAAAAAGACACAAGCATAAGTGCATTAATGCAAGGACACTAAAGGAACTTCTCATCAAACAACTCACCTGAGTTTCCTTCGTCGGTTCCATTGCTCATCTCGGAACCTTTGTTCTGCACCTGAAATAGAGACAACGGACAATTATTATTTCAGGCTCATACTTATAAACAGAATTCTCACAGTACTTTACCGGGAAGGTCAAGCAAACTTGAACTCTCTACAATCCATGATTCAGTGAAGTAACTGGATTACAACGCGCCCCTGCATCAGAAGCAGGATGGAGAGCTCGTCCTTTCAGACCCTAAGGTGAGACTTCACGGGGAATCGCAGAAGGGTTTCGTGGAGGGTGAGAAGGGAGTGGGAGGCTTACACATTATCCCGCAGATTGTTAATACTCCCTTTTCACACACAGAAGGATATTTCTGCGAATCAGACAAGCCAGATTTGAAGGTCCGGTCCTGTCCATCTTCCGAGTCCTGCGCTTCACCATAGAAGAGGCAACAGCACTCCAAACCAGGCCTGCGCCTCCGTGGGAGTCAGATGAGCGTAACAACTGGGTCCTGGGGCTGGGCTGTGGAGTGATGGAACACGAGTCGGGAGTCTTCTCTTTCCAGCAGGGGTGGTCAAAGCAACTGGACCCCTGCAGATGGCTGATGGGCAGGCACCAAATGGCAGGGCACAGTGACAGCAGGCAGGCTGGCAGCAGCAGATGGCTCGCAGGCGGTTGCTCGGGACTCTGGGGGGCAGTAATTTGGCCTTCTGGGCAGGAGTGTGGTCTTCCATGTGTTGTCGCGTGGCCAGCTTGATACGGAGTGATTTGGCACATGAAAAACAGCACGTTTGTGTGAATTCTGAGGAAAGGCCCTTAGCACGTAAGTGCGTAGGTGATGTAACGTGCACACACGAGTTTCCCTCGGCACGGGTTAAAAGTCCCACCTGGGTTTCCATCGCTCTGTACATGCTTTTTCATGGAGAGCGGTGCGTGTGTTTTCCAGATGTTAGGGTTCACACGCGATTACTTCACAGCAGCTACAGTGCGTACTTCTTCTTTTGGCCTGGGTGTTGGTGACGCATTCTTCTTCTACACGCAAGGCAGGTGGTGAGTCGGACACACTATTTTTCCCAATGCGGGTGTCCCTGTTTGTCGCATACCCCTTTTATTCGGGCATACTTGCCTGCGTGTTGATCACGTATGCATTTTTTGTGTTCCTGGCTGACACAGCATACTGCGTGTGTTTTTTTACACACACGTGGGCTACAGGGTCGCGTATCTCTTTTTCTTGCTTTTTTTGGATGCCTGAGCATTGCGTGACCCGTCATTTTCCCTAAGGGGCCACAGGCAACCTTGCAGGAGCACAGGGGTGCTGTTTGCATCACGTACCTTGCCCCCCTCACCCAAGTTGCCCAGAACAATTGTTGTGTGCACCTCCCATTGGTACTAGTACATCTGTGCCATGGTTGGGAGGCCACAAAAAGTGAGGGGCGCCTCAGTTGGGCAGCCTCCACATGCCCTTTCCCCTCCCATGCACAGCACTTGTACGTGTGGTTGGGGATGTGGGGGCACCACCATGTCCACCGGTACGCCCCGCCGTGTTGCAACATTGTGCAGGACACATGCTGCCACAATGATCCTGCACACTACTGGGGGTGCATAAAGTAGCTGCCCGACAGAGCGGTCAAGGGAGCAGAAGTGTGACTTGAGCACTCCAAATGTGCGCTCCACTATGGTCCAGGTTGCAATATGGGCTGCGTTGTATCTTACCTGGGGTGGGGTGGTGGGGTTCCATATTGGCGTCATCATGTGGGTGCTCAGGGGGAATGCACTGTCCCCTGGGGAGGTGAGGATGGTTGTCATTAGCTTGGTTTGTGTATTTGTCTGTGTGTGACATGCATGCATGTGCACAGGCATTTGTACTCACCAATGATCCATGTGTCGCCATGCTTCCCTGCTTCCAGGTCCCGGCTCAGGGCAGACATTCTGTATATGAAACTGTCATGGGTGGACCGAGGATAGTTAGCATTGACAGAGGTGATGATCCCCTGTGCATCGCACACTACCTGCACGTTGATGGTATGGCATTGCTTGCGGTTGCGGTGGATATTCTCAGTGGCCTTAGGTGGACGTAGGGCCACATGGATGCAATCTAGGGCACCAGGCACTTTAGGGAAGAGTGCCACCCTCTAAAAGTCCTGGACCATGTCCTGCCTTTCTGAGGGTTCTGGGCATGTATATGTGCTTGCAGACTGAGGGTCACGTAGTCATGATTGACAACACCTGCTGTAGGCAGCGTGACTGAGTGGGCTATGAGACCCCCCCCCACTATGGCAGTGGTCCGCTGAAATGACCCAGTGGCCAAGAAATGCAGTACATTGAGCACCCTTTCCAAGGGGCTCAGTGCTTGGGAGCACAAGGTGGGTAATGTGAGGTCATCCTCCTACTCCTGGACCAGGTATAGGATGATATGAGGTGGAAGCCTATACCTGCCACAGACCTGGTCATCAGGCATGCAAAAAGGCTGGCCCTGGGCAAAGAAATGCGGGGCCTGGCTATTCTCCTCCTGCGGTGTCCCATGATCAGTGTTGCGAGAAATGGGACATTCAGCATAGCTGTATGTATGTGTTTGTTGTTTGCGTGCATTTTTATACTGCACGGGGATGCTTCCGCCTGCCTTCGTGTGGCAGACGTGTTTAGGCGTGTGCGTGTCTTTTGGCGTGCACGGGTTTCCCTATTCGGTTCCATGAATACATGTAGTTCGCGTGTGTGTGGGCGTTCCGTGTACTTCCCAGCAGTACTTCCTCAGTTACGCCCTTATTTTCACGCATTGTTCCCCATTCTGCGTGTTCCGCCCCGTGTTCTGCCCCCTTTTTGGTGTGTGCGCTAACGTTGTGTGCCTCCGTTGTGCGCGTTGCGCACAGCATTCGGGATGTTGCAGTGACGTGTGTGCCCATGTTCGCCACCCACGGATTTGGTGCACATCCCGGGGAAAACACACGCAGAGCCTTCCGTGAATAGCATGCGTGCATGTGCGCTTGCTTTTTCACGCTTGCGCCACAAATTTTGGTGCACATATGTTCCATGAATGGGCCCCAAAATGTTTATGCCGTGGCTGCAAGGAGGGTCACTATCGAAGGCAGACTTTGAGCATATGACGGCATATTTGCATGCAGCATATACTGGGAAGAAGCTAGACAAGCGCCTAGTGAGCTTAGAGCTCTGGAAAATTTACCAACAAGAGAAAGCCTCCTATAGACTGGATACTTAATGTGTATGCAAAGCGGGGGGTGAAGAGTCCTCTGCTCCACCCGCCCAGTCTGAAATAGAAGATGAGAGTAAGAAAGACGATGGGTTATACCCATTAAGGGAACTTAAAGCAGTGACAGGGTATAGCAATCCGTCATAAGAGTCTCCTACGTAAAGTAGTGACAAGGGTCCAGAGAAAAATACTGAGGGACAAGGAGAGACGCAATAAGGAGAGAAGCGATCAAGCAACCACATCTCTAGATATAGGAAGAGAGATAAAGGGATGGAAAGGAGAAAGAGATAAAACTGATAAGATAGCGCTCTTGCAGAACGAATGGGTGGGAGGTCAGATTTTGCTTAAACTCGATGGTAAAGGCATTGAGGATGCAAGACAAAGAGTAGATCAAAACGAGCAAGATAAAAAAGATAAAGAAAGAGAAGAACAATTGAAAGATGAAAGAGCGAAAAGGAAGGATAGACAAAGACAAGAGCAGTTATATCAAGAAGAGCAGTCAAGAAAACAAGAGAGAGCAGAAGCGCAAAGAAAACGAGATAACAGACAGAGAGTGATTGATGTGCAAGAGAGGCTAGAAAGAAAAAGAATAGAAGAGGAGGAACAGAAGTTAAGGGATAAGAGAATGCAAAGACAAAGGGATGAGGAGATACTCAGGGTAAACAAAAGAAGGGCTATGAAGAAAAAAGAGGAACAAAGAGTGAGAGAGGAAACGAGGAAATGAAGGGAATTTGATGACAACATGGAACGTAAAAGAAGGCAAAAAGCACGCGATCTTGATCGCCTGGAAAAAGAAAAAAATCCTAATCCACAAGTAGCATGGGAGGATATAGAAGAATTCTTTCCAGAAACCGAGTCATTACCAGGCCCGTCTAGAGCAAACTAGAAGACGAGTTCGACTCGAGGAGCATTGGGCAAGCGACCGATAAAATATACCATGAAATGAGAGCTCAGAAGGAGTCAAAGGGGAAGGGAAAACATGACCGTCTTGAGAGCACTCAGTTGTATGCAGGGAGGAAGCCTTGTGTGGTGCGAGACATAAGGAGCTGTCTTTAGACAGACTGACTCTAAATAGAGATGACAAAGAGAGAAGTTGCACGAGTTGGGCACAGCAAATGTCAGACGAGGAAAGGGAAACCTTCCATGGGGAAGAAAGAGATGATGCATGTGGTCCTGAGGGATGCTTTCCTATGGATAAAGAAGTAAGATGGATGTATTTAAACGTACCTCTATCTAAGGCGTCAGAGCCATTGACACAGTCAGACCATCCTAGGGGGCAACTCCACAGTGAGAGGGGGAAGTCACTGTCTTATCTAAGCAGGTTAAGATCATTGCCAGGTAGAAGGCGATGCAAATATATCGTCTGTGCGGTTGATAGACAAATGATGAGAAATGAGAACGAGTTTGGAGTTTCACAGTTTCCCTTGCTAGAGAAAGGAGGAACGAGACCACAGTATATACCATGGCCTCAAATGGATAGAGATAATCTAAGTTGTAAACTCCCAAGTTTGACTTCTGTTCTGGTGCTGGGAAATGGATACATGAATTAGAGAAAATGACGGGAGGAAATACATTGGCCATAGGGGACATTAAGGGTCTTTTAATCGCCATACTTGGTGAGAGAGCTGATGACATGTGGACAAGGGCAGGGTACGCTGGTGTGACTACAATCAACACTACACGCGACGAAGCACCATGCAATAATTCAATAACTGTAGGGCGGCAGTCTGGAAAGGGCTTAGAGTACTGTATCCGGACACGTCCGATATGGGAGCTATAATGACGAAAAAGATGCAGGAAGGAGATGATCTGTTGGTTTACATTCAAAATTTCCAGGAGGCTTGGGCCTTGGAAACGCGCGAATCTAGGGGAAAATCCATACCAGTATTCTATCATATATTATTCCAAGGTTTATAGTGACATTTTGGAATGTCACATTTTCGAATGCCTTTTTCTGGAATGAAAAATGCAGGAAAAAAAATGTCGACTTTTTGTAACATTTTTTTTTAATGGGGGGTTCCCTCCCACCCCGTTTTTTTATTGACCCTTTTTTTTACTAACTAAACCAAAAAAAATATTCAGAATGTTTTTTTTAACTTTTGTTTTAGACATAAAGGCATTCGAAAATGTGCATTCGAAATTTTAACTGGATACCCTACAAAACCTATCAGAGTGAGTGATTGGCTTTAAGTGAATATCTAAGTATAAGTTACATATCAGTATCGAACCGTGAAGGAGAGTGATAGGGTACTTAACATCAGGTGGGGCAACTAAGCCCTCCCCTTGAAATGGCCTCTATAAACGTGACTAAATACACAACATTCCACTGACTACACAAACTATAGGACCCTTGATTGCATGGTCCTCTACAATTGGTGGCTTCTAACCCCAGTCAGTACTTTTTCACCTTTGTCTAGCAGCATGCAGACTGAACGTCCAGGTGCTGGTGGGCTCGTCTTAACACTAGCTTCCCACCAATTAATGTATCAATCCATCATCACCTCAATGGTCCAGTGTCAATTAGTGCTTTGAAGTTTGGCCTTGAGTTTGTACTGTGCTCTGACAAATTTAAGAAATGTGGGCACATCCTGGACTGGTCCGTAGGTGTGACCACCTTGATCGGCCAACTTCCCTTTTCCATGTGACTGGACACCATGAAATCGAGCCTTTTTGTATATTTAACATTATTTTCTAATAGTCCTCTGACGTCTTTGATTTGCGCAAGCCTTCCGACAGGAGTCTCTGTTCTTTCACACGATTTGTATCCAATGTCAGCCAAATCCAGTTCTGATAAGACATTGGCTTCTTGTCTCATCCAACTCCTTCTGCTGGGATTCACTTGTAAATTCAATTAGCTTTTTAACATGCGACACCCTGAAATGAGGCCTTCTTGTTTAACGTTCAGCACTGCTTATAATGCGAAGTGGAAACATCCCTCATTTACTTATCCATATGCATCTATATATATTGGCGCTTGCCGCAATTTATTTACTATAAAGCTTGAAGCTAGCTTTTAAGATTACTTTGCTGCTTGCGTTTCTGTTGCATCTGTACACTTTTAAACGAGCTTAATATCTTCATCTGTTTCTGTGGCATAAGCTTCTTCACCTTGGTCCCAAGATGTCACTTATCCTTGATACTTTCTTGATGCCTTATAGAATATCTGCATTCTCTGGTCTCTGCATCTGTTCTGTGTGCGTCAGTTCAGTTGTGACGTCACCATTCATCTTTGCCATTCATCTTCTCTGCTTCTTCAGGAATCTCATTTAAATGGCCATCATATTGTCTTGTATGCAGGTGCGGTTTTCTCAATGGCTACCTTGTCTCCGAGATCTTCTTAGGTATAGGTACTCTTATTGGAACTGCACAGAGTCCACGCTCTGCTCTTTGTCTGTTCAACTGTTCCGTGTATGTCACATACTCTAGTTTCCACTCTATCGGTAGTAGAGGCGGGGGAGTTGGAGTAGTGGTACTTGGCTCCTCCTCTACATGTTACATTTAAAATTTTTAGAATAAATCGTGGGATGGCTTCGAGCTATCCATAGCATTGCCATTGACTTTGTTAAACGTGCAATTGAAAAAATCCAACATGCACTTGTTCTTTTTTCTCTTTCTCCCTTTTGCTTATTTTAATTATTATTGTTTCAAGTTTGCCACACACACACTATTGTTACCAGGAATGACCCCTCGTGTCCTGAAGATGGCTGGGGTATGAGACACAGCTAGATTACCCAGCCGAAACTCAAGTAGACACCTTTTTACAAGTTCCACCGGACACAAATGGTGGATAGCCCCACATGAATATTAAGGCGATTCATTGTATCAAAATAGACATTTGATATATGCCAGCCCTTAACTATAATGGTGCATTTATGGTTAATATAGCACATTGCACTTTAGGTCAACTTTTGGGACCTATTTTTTTAAAACATTTTTTCTAGCATTTTTGCACTGTATGAATGAATAATGTATGGGAAGGCGTGGTTTTGGACTGAATGGTTGAAATATTGGTTACAGATGGGTGTGTGTGTTCATTTCTCAACAATTGTGGAACCACTGATTTGAAAGGTCTTTTAAATGAATGATTTTGTATTCATCGTGTTTTTTCTATGTACAAATAAAATAAAGAATGTTGTGATAACAACTGAGATTTGTTTTGTTGGAAGGAGATTGCTACATGTTAGCATCTAGTAAATGCCATGAGAGTTTGTTTATACCCTTTGGTATAGACGTTGTTTGTGTGCTCGAAACCCTGGAGAGCCGCACAAGAAAGAGAGGGTCAGAGGTTAATCCTGTCCAATCCTCTACAGGCACTATGGTGCACAGAAGGGTCAGGTCACCATGATTGGCTGTGGCGCTAAAGAAGTTTGTGTCTAGGCCAGTCCACTCTAGGTCAACCCCTGACACCCAAATGCACCCTTCGGAAGCAATGTTTGCTAAAATGTCTTCATTCAAGGCCAGATAATCTGTTTTGACCTGCTTAACAGAGACCCATTACACATCTGGAATTTCCTGGGTTTAGAGAAATGAGAAGTACGTTTTGAATTGGAATGTCTTCCCTAAATGCGTGTGTCAATTAAGAATGAAATGTATCTTCCCCAAAGATCATAGCCATACCATTAAATGAGCAATTGTGGAGAGATATATGTAAGTGATATGGGTAGAAACGCTTGCTGTAAGCGATGCTATCCAAGGAAGGAAGCGTGTAAAGTATAACTTCCTGTTATGACTTCTTTTTTGGGCCCATGTTTTTTTGTTAGATACTGTGTGAGCACTTATTCCCAGGTTAGCAAAATGATAATTGGTCAATAGGGGTAGTGAAACGTGCCCACTATAGGGTCCCTGTACTGTACACCAAGCTGAACCGTTTGAGGCAATGTATCACTATATGTCAATTAAGCAGTAGAATACGCGTAACCGTACCATGTTTTGAGGCTGCGGTCTACATGGATAGACATGTTAACTCGGGGGGAAAAGCCTGTAATTTATGCACTGTGCTAAGCAACAGGTAGAGACACTCACTCAATGAACGAAAGGTTACATAAAGAATAGATCAACAAACACTCTGGAAAGAAACAACATTGGCATGTTTTTGCTACCCTTTGCCTGACTGTGTTCATATTTGTCATGTGTAAATTATTTTTTTTTTTTTTATTGATTTGGTTGAATTTAATCAACCTTTCAAACACAAGAAAGAAAAAAGTACAAAAATACAACATTTAACATAAATTCCAACAGTCATTGTATAGAAAAGACAACATTTGGTCAATGGTCAATATAAAAAATCTTAAAAGGCAACATTTTGTATGCATTATTCACCACTTAAAAAGATTTGAGAAAGCTATAATTTGCAACATTTAATTAAAATCTCGTTTAAATTAATTGTCTAGTTTAAGACTGATGAGAAAATTAACAGCTGCTATTTGGATTGCAATGTTATTTGTGCTCAACAGGACTGGCCAGCATTCATCCTGTGAAACATTACCCAAATATTGACAATGTCTGGCAAAAGCAATTTGTCTGTTAGCACTCAGAGGTACGCATTCTGTAAATAAGTGAGCCAGAGTTTCACCTTGCAAAGAGGCTTGACAAAATCTACAGATATTTTGTTCTTTACTAATTAATCTACGTTTAGCCTTGACTTCCATAGTGGCCCATAGATTAAAGCGAAGACGCATTATTCCTGCTCTATATTTTAGAGCAGGAGAGCGTACTAAGTACGCTGGGAGAGTTTTGAGTTTTTTTGGAGGAAAGCGGGCTGGATCACTGGAACGATACATAGTAGTTAATTCACATGTGTTAATCCAGTCTGTTTGGTGGATTTTGAATTTGGCTTTTACAGGGTTCAACAGCAAATTATTTCTGTAACCTAAGTCTTGAACTTCCTTGTAACTTCTGCGCCCTGACACCTCCGGGTCTGGTGCGCAATACAAATAAATAAACAAACAAACAAACATAACATCAGACATTTGAGAGTAATAAACTACTAAGAGTTCCTTCCTAATCGGAGGAGATGATGCTCCCACGGATGGACTGGCCTATAAGGAACTCTCTCGATTTCCCTTTAGTCCTTTGCACCGTGGTGTAACACAAAATCTGGGGCCCCCTGCGAGCCATGCTGAGGGGCCGCACTCCAGCGCGACACAAATTAGTGTGCCACACTCTTGGCTGCCCTAGATTACAATGTTTGCGCAATGTGCACAAACGTGCTGCTGCAGGGGTACGCCGCTCACTGCACTAAGAGAAGGATATATATTTGTGTTTTAATGCATTATACAGCACACTTTCGCAGAAAAATTGGCTAAAAAGCCAGAGCGTTTGCAATTGATTTATAGGGTAACATGCAAGTTCCCAACAGTGCACAGGAACATAATTAATGTAATGCTTTGCTATTAAAAATGTCATGACACAATGAAAACATGTGTATACACAAGATTCCACAAAACAGCTTCCCACCTTCTCACGCAAAAGGTCAAAATAGTTCACAGATGTCACCAAGCAAAAACGGTCATCATTCAATTAGACAGGAAATATTCAAAATTCACATATTTTAATCAATATACACAAAACATAAAAAGTGGGCGTTTGAACAACGCCTAAAACAACATGATTCATCATTGGCAATGTCCCAATTTTTCTAGGGTGATGACGCCCAAAGTTGTCTAAATGAGTTGTTGTCATTACAGTGTTTTTGTGAGGTTAGTAGGGGAGTGGGGACACATTTTCATAAATCGAACAGCCCTCTTCTTTCTGTACACTCTCCCTTGGCTTAGTCGACACTAAGATGTGTTTCTAGGTCTCAACAATTAGGACTATATGCAATTGATTTAATCTGGTTTGTAGTGTCTAATGGACCTGTCTTCAGGACACTGTGTAGTAGCACAGATGGATTAGAAGTGACAATCTTCCAATTTCTTATACAGCGTGTGAGAAGTCATCTAGAGTAATGACGACGATGTTTCTTCATTAATTGGTGCTTGATACCAACTGTGATATAACTGAAAGCCATAAATACATGACTGTCTTGCTGTTGTTTTTGTTTTTCTTCCTGCACTAGTTGTGCCAAAAGTGTGTGGTGCATGCACGGTGGTATAATGGAGAAATTCCTCGGTTATTGAAACGACTGAAGCCGTGTTGTTAGATCGAATCGCGATCGGGTTCTGACTGTTTCAATTGTCCTCCTCCGCACAGCCCCCGAAAAAAGAGGACTATCTTACTCTGTACTATATATCCTACAATGAAAACATGTCCAACGGGCTTCACATTATAGACCAGTATAGACACGTAAAAACATATTACAGTAAAGCATGGCAGGCGACATTTAGACATCTCTAGGCTGGATGCATCAAAATGCCAGTTGAAGCAATACCACTTATCATGGTTATTTTATCACAGATGCCCAGAAAATAAAATATACAATGCCAAAGTAAGAAACAGCTAGACTGGCAGCACCCAAATGCCTGTCTATCCAGGTAAATACACTTAGCAGGACTACTTTATCAGAGATGTCCAGTTAGAAAAAAGTCAAGCCAAACTAAGAAATGACTAAACTGGCTGCACCAGAATGCCTCTCTATCCACTAATACCAATTAGTACCCGGCGAGAGTCAAGCAGAATGCAACACGCATTCTGATTGGCTCTCACCGGGTCATTAACACTTCTGTTCCCAGCGCGTCCGCTCCCGATGGCCGCCATGGAAAGGGAAAAAGGACTCCATTTTCCCTTTTCCGGCAGCCATTTTCTTGGTTGTTTTTTTTTTTTTTTCTGTCCTGAAATGATGCAGCCCCATCACGCAGATCTTTCCGGCCGGGGTACTAATAGCAATATGCCTCACGGTGGGGGCATTACAGAGTCAGTTAATGCCCCGGGGCCTATAACTATGGGCCCCGGTGCATTACCTTACTCGGTAATGCCCCCGCCGCTCGGGGCATATTGCTTAAATATCATGCAAGCTTAGCCTGGAGATGGATTACCATTATGATTTATCGCACACTCCCTGCTCCCCCCAACACAGCCCCTCTCCCTCCAACCCCTTGACCCAACCCCCATAATCAGCACCTCGGCCCAGAATTACTTCCATGTCCCCCTTCCTTGTCCCAATGCTTACATATGAGGCACCTTCCCTCATAGGTAAGTACTAGGACAAGGAAGAGTCGGGCTAGGAGTACTGAAGATTCCAGGTAACTAAGCCATGCATTACCTACATATCCCCCTACCCTATCCCAGTACTTGTATTAGAGGCAAAGTGCCTCTTACACAAGTACTGGGACGAGGAAGAATGGGGCTACAAATGATGAATGTTACCAATAAGTAATCATGGCATTAAACACAAGCAGTTGAACAACACCATTGATCTGGCTGGGCTTCAGCTCTCTCCCCCACCCCCCGAAATTGTGGTCTATGTTGACTCGACCTGGCTGACATACAAAGCCATTGCCGGACAGAACAGGACACAGATGTTATACTGCGCCTAGGTTTCACTATTAACAAAGGCCTGGCAATTACGAACGTAAAACATTTCACTGTTAGTTATTAGGCAGTTGAAATGATGTGGGTTTAGTACGTGCATACCAGGGGAGTGATTGGAAGGGTACAGAGGGGACATGAGACTGCCCATTCTCACAGCAGTCCATAGGTGGGTGCTTTCAGACTTAAAGGAGAGAGTTCACTGCTTTTAACATTGAAGATGCAATGGAATAGTCTCATTAGAATACGTAAAGAAGTAAGATGCCCACACACAAATAAGCTCGCCCCTCCCCCACCGTCCGTGAAGTTAGTGCCTCTCCCAACATTTCAAGGGTTAGCACCCTCAACCAAAATTAGGTTTTGTTGAACCCCTGAACACAAGCACACACGCCATTCACCATACACATACATGCACACACATGCACACCGAGCCACCCAAACATTTAAGTGTGTACCCTTTCACCATACAGGCACACCCAGGCATCCACCTATACATTAAAGTGTGCATCCAATCACCATACAGGCACACCCAGGCAGCTACCCATACATTTATTTATTTATTTGTTTATGGTTTATATAAACCTTTACAAAATAGAACATCAAGACAAAAAAGGAAACTACATTTCAAAATCAAGTAAAAACATATCGTACATTTGATACATAATTGAAGCAAACAGACATTATAAACACCGGTGTCCAGTCAACTGGTCGACTGCAATTTGGTCGACTGCAATTTGGTCGACACCATTTGGTCGAATTTTTTTTTTTTTTATATATATATGTGTTTTGTGGGTTTTCGTGTGGGGAAAAAAAATAAAAAAGAAAAAAAAGGGGGTTGGGGGGGACCCCCCCAAAAAAAACCAAAAAATGGGTAAAAAAAAAAAAAAAAAAAAATTCGACCATTTGGCATTCGACCAAATGGTGTCGACCAAATTGTCTGTCGACCAAATGTTTTCGACCATTTGACTGGAAACCATAAACACCTTCAGATAAAATGTCACAATTCAAGATCACAAGATAAAAACAAACAAATAACAATTAAATCATGAAAACAATAATAATTACAAAACGGATCAGAAACAATTCATATAAAGTCGATCCCGTAGACCTTAAAAGAATTCTTAAAATTCCCAAAATATGTCAGTTTGTTTAAGCCGATATTTCTTATTTATATATAAGGTTTGAACATAAGATGAAAATTCATTACAATAATTTAAGATAAATCACAGAAATTTTTTAGAAACGCCAAAATTCTCAATTTTAAGACAGTCGATGTATTATGTCTGATTTGATACCATAAGGATTCTGTATCAACTGCATGAAGATACATAACAAATTGTTCGAAATATAAAATCCTTTGTTTTAAAAGAGCTGGACATTGTAGTAGTATGTGCTTCAAAGTTTCTTCGGTCCTTTCTACCTTACAGTATTTGCACCACATCCATTCACTGTTCAATAGGTTCCATCTTTTTAAAATATAATTTGTTTTCAAGATATCAAAACGGAACCTCATAAAAGAGTTTCTAAAATTCCGAGAAGGGTATTTCACTAAATAATTCTCAAGCACGGGATACAATTTCCAAAAAGAGTGTATCTGATGGTTTTAGATTGCCGGACCGAGTCCAAAGTCTTTTGCCAATCATTACTTTGAAGTATAAGTTTCACTTTTTGCGGTTTACTTATCAACATCTCTATAGTTACTCCTATATTCAATAGTGACTCATCAATTACAGATTTTAAATTCACACAAAAAGGGTTAGAGCAGTCTTTTGCTGCAATCGTATATAGAGATGAGGTATCATTCATCAAACATTTCCTCCATAACAACATTTTTCCCCATATAATAATTGAATGTAAGGATTGCAAACCAAATTCATATCTAATCGCATGAATGGGAACGCCTTTAGGGATGAAAAATAACACACCTTTCCACATATCTCTTTTGATTTTTTTCATGAAATCAGAGCTTTCAAGTTCGTAAAATTCTAGACCATATGTAAGTTTAGGGATGCCCGAAATAGTATAAAAGCGTTTCAATGGTGTTGCAGTGAATCTGCCATATTTGGCGTCAATTTTTGACATCTGACGCTTTATTATTTCTGCTTTAACTTCTAGCTGTTTTTTAATTATTGGCATCATACTATATGCTATAAAATGGTATCCTAGATATTTCAGAACCGGTTGACTTTTTAATCGTTTCCCCTCACAACACCATGTTGAGGAAGATTGTTTTTTATTAGGTTTTCCCATTCTTATAATAATCGTTTTCTCTGCGTTAATTTTTAGGTGTAAGCCAGCAGTAAATAACACAAAAGCATTGATCAATTTTTGCAGACCGATTTTAGTCCGATCTAGTAATAAAAAATCATCAGCATATGCCACCCACTCTATTGCCGTTTCACCTAGTTTTGGTGGAACCAAACCTTTACCCGATATTGCTTTGCCAGCCTTAGAGACATAAAGGTTAAATAAAATGGCGGCTAACTTACAGCCTTGTCTCAGCCCATTAGGGATAGGTATTTCGGAAGAGAGGCGCCCTGCAGAGTTGAGTCTTACCTTGATCTTGGTGTTGGTGTATAACTCAATAATCATCTCTAATAAATGTTTAGGAATTGAAAGATCTATAAGGATTGACCATAAAATATGCCTGTCAACAAGATCGAACGCTTTAGAAAGGTCCATTGAGGCCACAAATATTACATAGCCCGAGTTCTTAGCCGTTTTTGATTGGAGGCTTTTTAAAATCAGGCCTCCACAGTCCGTACCTACATTCTTTCTAAATCCTATTTGTTTAGCATCCAATATGTTGTTACTAGTAGCCCAAGCATCTAGTTCTTCCAAAACAATGGATGTAAAAATTTTATATTCAGGATCAGAGATTGCTATTGGTCTGTAGCTTCCAGGGGCATATCTAGGACCATGTTTAAAAATAGGAATCAATATCGCCAATCTCCATGAGTTCGGTATTTGATTAGTTACAAGAATATTATTAAACAACACATGCAAGATGTCGCCCCATAACAGTGGATTTATTTTTAATATTTGGTTAGATAAATTATTAGGACCTGGTGCTGCCGATTCTTTTGAGTTAATAATAATTTTCGTAATATTGTTCGGAGATATATCCATTGTCCACGTGGATTTTATTGTACGAGCTTTTCTGACATCATAATTGACCTCGCCGTACATTTTTACAAAGTGGGATTTCCAATTTCGTTCGCTGATCGAAGTCAGTAGTATCTCTTTTTGCAAGAACCGGGTCCCATTAATCATCTGCCAAAAGGTAGAAATGTCTTTTCCTTTTATAGCTGTTAAGACGGATTTCTGAACTCTGTCCTGGTGGCGCAGAAGTTCAGAAGGCCAACCTAATTACTTGGAACAGGGTAACCTCTGGACAAGCCAGACCAATCAAGGTAGCGATCGCGGCGGTCAAGACTAGGTCTCAAGAGGGGTGAGGGTGACTGAAAGCCCGCAGTGAGCACACAAAGCAAGAGCGCTGACAAACTACTCCAAACAGTTGTTATATCAAAAATAGATACACATTTATTTTAAGGCCTTTAAAATAATGACCGTAGCGAGAAAATCACAATATCACAATATTAAACCAACACATACCATATCAACACAATATATATACAAATACACAGTCGCAAGCGTTTAAAGCACGAAATATGTAGTCCACCTGCCAGGGAAGGAAAACAGGCAGTGCGATAATGCTTTCGACTCAGTTCGCCTTCATAGGCACCTAACTAGATGGAAGTCCGAGCCCTGCGAAGAGTGGAGCCTTGTGCTCAAAGTACCTGCCACGCCGGTGCCGACGGGCACAAGGGGAAGCTCTTTGGAGGAAGTCAGGCGGTTCACGTTAGTGCACAGCAGAAGAAGAACAGGTTCCGCAGCTCAAGCGCAGCCTCCACAGCGGGCAGAAGCAGAGCGCGAGCGCGGCAAAAGGGTGCTGTTTTTACACAGCAGGGAAAAGCAATGGGATACTGCAGGAGGGCGACCAGATCCTAGATATACTACTCACCGGTCCCCGAAGCAAGCAGACCCAGGCTTCTCCACGATAGTTTCAGCAGCTGGCAGGTTCAGAAGAGCAGGGAACGCTTTGTAGTCGTGTAGAGCAAAAAGACGTCCCAATCGACGAAACCGGCACAGTTTTGTTGCCGCACAGGACAACGGAGCGGCCGTGCGTATTCGAGCCAAATGAACCCTCCTCCCTTCAGACCTGGGGACGCCAAGCGTATGAAGCGTGGGAGAGGGACAAGGACTCGCAATACAACACAACCTGGGGGCGGTTGCAGAGCCAAACTCCTTGGTAAGCTGGTCAGTCAACTGGATGGCCCAGAGACGCTTCCGAAGGCTTACTTGGCAGGAGATGGTTGAAGAGGCCGGGAATAGCTGTTCCTGCTATTCCAAAGGTCGAAGCACCAGTACAGGCCTTCTGGTTCGATCAAAGGAGGACAGGGGCTCTCCGGACGACAGCAGTGCAAAGGAGGATTCCTTCAGCGGGTCACCAGCGATTCCTCGGTCCAGCCTCGTAGTTGCAGGATACTTGGCTCCTGTATTCCTTCGTTCGTGAGAACTCAGGAGATCGACATGGTAGTGGTGTTTCCAGCCCCCTCTTATCCACGGTTCCCTTCGCGCCAAAACGGAGGGGAGCCAATGGGAGATCCGCTCATCAAAACACATACCATACGTGGACCAATCACGGACCACGGTGGTCCCAGGCATTCACACCACCCTAGACTCTCTGGCACCCAGGATGTGTATTGGGACCAGACGTCCCAGCCCACACCCTGGAGGCACACAAACGACATGTAGAAGCCCGCGAAAGCAACCACGTTTCGCGGGAAAGTACATGCCCAAATAAGGAAGGCCCCGGGTCGCCGGACCTGGGGAAGGTGAAGGGAGCAAGACGGACAGTGGACAGGACAAAGGAGCCTCGCGGCCTGGCCATTTTGGGAGCCAGGCCACCATTTTGGGTTCAGTGCAAAAACGGGCTCAGAACGCCAAAAGGAGCTCAAAATAAACAAAACGATCGCTGCCACCATTCCAGTCCCTGAATGACTTGCACCGATCAAATACCATCCTAAAAGAGTATCTAGGGCCTGTAGAAGGCTAGAGACCCAAGAGAGCTGTAACTTAGCTTACAGTGCCCTCTTGTGTCGTGTTGCACTAAAGCTGCGACACGATAAAAGAAACTACGGGAAACCACGTTCCCCGGTACTGACTGTCTTAAGGGCATGTCAGTTTCCCCGTAAGAAAGGAGCGAAAGCCCAGAGAAGTGCGGCAGAAGGCTGTACTTCTCTGGCAAAGTCAATAACAAGGTTAAAAACAATAGCAAAAAGTTTAGGGGTTGCCACATGGAAGGAAAATTCCCTACAATTACGAAATCTTTCCTAACACTCGCCCCTCCCAGACTATGGACAGGGGGAACTAATCCACCCCTGGATGAGTCTCTTGTTCAGGTCGGTTAAACATTCTGGACAACCCATCAGCATTGCTATGTTGGACACCTGGCCTATGCTCAATAGTGAAGTCGAAGCCTTGAAGACTTATGGACCACCTAAGCAACTTTGGATTCTCCCCCTTCATGTTCATTAGCCACTTTAACGGCTTATGGTCAGTCTGCACAGTGAAGTGGGTCCCATAGAGGTAGGGCCTCAGCTTCCTTAGGGCCCACACAACAGAGAAACATTCTTTCTCTACCGTGGACCACCTGAGCTCTCTGTCCTTAAGCTGGCGACTAATAAAACCGATAGGGTGTTCCTTACCCTTCTCATCTACTTGTGATAGTACAGCTCCTATCCCAGTGTCAGAGGCATCCGTCTGCACGATAAAAGGTCTTTGATAATCAGGGGCCCTGAGCACAGGGGCCTGGCACAAGGAGTCTTTTAAGCCATTGAAGGCCTTCTCACACTCGTCGGTCCAAGTTACCTTCTTGGGTTTCTTCGGAGTTGTGAGGGCAGTCAGAGGAGCAGCTATGGTACCATAGTCTGCCACAAAATTGCGGTAATACCCCGTGAGTCCTAAAAAGGCTCTCACTTGGGTTTGCGTAGTGGGGGTAGGCCAGTCTTGTACTGCTTGTACTTTACTGGGTAGAGGCTGTATCCTCCCTCCACCTACTTCATGTCCAAGGTAAACCACTGAGCCTTGTCCAATCTGGCACTTACTAGCCTTTATGGTCAAGTGGGCTTTCTGAAGAGCCTGGAGCACAATCCCGAGGTGTTTCACATGGTCTTCCCAGGTGGCACTGAAAACTGCTATATCGTCCAGATATGCAAGACAGAATTCGTCCAACCCATTCAACACATGATTCACAAGCCTCTGGAAAGTGGCAGGTGCATTCTTCAACCCGAACGGCATTACCCGGAATTGGTAAAGGCCGTCTGGTGTAGAAAATGCTGTCTTCTCCCTGGCATGTTCTGCTAACGCTATTTGCCAATAGCCAGCAGTGAGGTCAAACGTGCTGAGGTACTTGGAGGCACCCAAAGTATCCACCAGCTCATCTGTTCGAGGCAAGGGGTGGGCATCTGTCTTGGTGACAGCATTCAGAGCCCTGTAATCCACGCAGAACCTCAATTCAGAAGTGCCTGCCTTTGGAACCAGAACCACAGGACTGGACCAAGGACTACTAGAGGGTTCAATCACCCCAAGGTCTAACATTTTGTTGACCTCGGTCTTAATATAAGACCGTACTTTATCCGACATCCTGTATCCCCTACTTTTGGTAGGTACACTGTCTCCTGTGTCAATGTTATGTTTGCACCAAGGTGTCAAACCAGGGGACTGTGAAAACAGGGGGGAAAACTGCCTAAGAAAACTTTTCACCTCAGCCTGCTGATCAGATGTCAGGTGAGGGGCCACTCGGACACCCTCAACGGAGCTATCTGAAGGACCGCTCTGGAACAGGTCGGGGAGAGGTTCTGACTCCTCTTCCTCAACGTCTGACGCCAGTAGCAGTGCTGCGATTTCGACTCTTGGGACGAAAGCCTTCAGCCTATTTACGTGGAACACTTTTGGAGCCTGTCCAGGCCTTCCAAGGTCCACTAAATAGTTTACCTCACCCAGGGGCTCCACCACTGTGTAAGGGCCTGACCATTTGTCCTGTAAAGCGCGAGGCCTTATTGGATTCATGATCAGGACTTGCTGACCAGGTGTAAAGTTGATGAGGGAAGCTTTCTGGTCGTACCAATGTTTCACCAGCGCTTGCCCTGCCTTCAATTTATCACTAGCCAAGCCCATCAGAAGTACCATCCGTTTTCTGAGCCCTAGCACATAGTCAACTACATTGGTAGTAACAGGGGGAGTGGGCATCTCCCATCCCTCCTTGACAATGGCTAAGGGTCCCCGTACGGGATGACCGAACAGAAGTTCGAAGGGGCTGAAGCCAACACCCTCCTGTGGTACCTCTCGGTAGGCAAACAGCAAGCATGGTAAAAGAAGATCCCATTTTCTTCTCTGAGGCTCCTCCAGAGCCCCAATCATGCTCTTTAACGTTCTGTTGAAACGTTCCACCAGACCATTGGTCTGGGGGTGGTATGCAGAAGAGAACTTGTAGGTGACCCCACATTCTTTCCACATAGCCTGCATATACTTCGACATAAAGTTGCTGCCACGATCTGACACAACTTCTTTAGGGAAGCCAACCCTAGTAAATATGCCGAGTAAAGCTTTTGCAACTGACTTGGCAGTTACAGTCTTCAATGGGATGGCCTCAGGATACCTGGTTGCATGGTCGACCAGCACCAGGATAAACCTATTGCCCGAGGATGTTTGCGGGTCAAGGGGACCGACGATGTCGATCCCTACCCTTTCAAATGGTACCCCCACAACTGGGAGCGGTACCAACGGAGCTTGGATTGTCGCGCCAACCTTACCAGACAACTGGCAGGAGGCGCAACTCCTGCAGTGACTTTCTACTTGCACCCCCATCTTGGGCCAGTAGAAGTGCATGGATAACCTTTGCTTGGTCCTCTTCATACCAAGGTGACCAGCAAGGGGAACTTCATGCGCCAACTGCAGGAGGAAGGGTCTAACAGCAAGGGGAACCACCAACCTCCTATGGTCTCCTTCTGTAGACTCTGTGGGCTCACTATACAGGAGTCCACCTTCCCAATAAATCCTATGCTTCCCAGGAGGTTCACCCTCAAGCTGGGAGCAGGCCTGTCTCCTTAGGCCTTCCAGAGATGGGCACTCACGTTGGCCTTTACTGAATTCGTCCCTATCAGGACCTCCTTCAACTAACAAGTCTTTTAGTTCAGGATGATCGTTGGGGTCGAATACTTCAGGCATCGCCACCTCCTCGTCAGGCTCGGGCGATTGACCAACTTCCTCCACCGCAGTGGTAGGCGAGCTCGGGGGAATATTCTCTTTCCCCCGTCTTGACTTGTAGACTCCTTTCGCCTTGGGTTGCCCCTTCGGCTGGGGCGGCGTATTGGACTTGGCCAATGCTGCCCGTGCTTGAGACCGTGTGTAGGGTCGTTCGGCAGTGTCTCCTACGAGCCCTAAAGCTCTGAGATCATTACCTAATAAGACCTTTCCCGGGACGTTTCTCTGAATGCTCACTGGAATCCTGACTGCTGTACCATTTAAAGTTAGATTAACAGGGATCACGGGAAACATACGGAGGGGGCCGTCAGCCAATTTAGTGGGCATCAGAGTAGCTCTGGCAACTTCCTCTGAGTCTACCAAGGTAGAATCCACTACAGTTCGACTGCACCCACTATCCCTAAGAGCTGGAGTATCCACTCCATTGATCAGCACACTGTCTTTAAAGTAGTGCTTGGTATTATCCGGAATCCTAGCATACGCCTCTGCGACTTTAGGCTCCCAGGAACCCAGGGACACTAAAACTACCTCGGCCTCTATTCCGCTGGGAAATGAGTCCGAGGAGAAGGATGCTCCTGTAATCTCTTCTTCCTCGTAGGAGGAGAAGGCCAGATTAGCGGAGTGGACCCCCAAAGGTCTAACCTTACACCGGGGATCCCCCTTCACATGGTCAGTTGCTCCACAAGAAAAACAAGCCCCAGTGGGTCTGTTTACGTAGGGAGGCTTATTGTAACCAGAGTTCTGTTTCGGAGGCGCACCTCCACTACCCTGTGAGTTCTCTTGTGTCTTACCCTTGTTTTTCTTTTTGTGGCCCTTTTGGGAAGAAGATTTAGCAGATTCCCCACCCTCCATATCTTTGGACTTTTTCCCCTCCTCCTGCTTACCAGGATGAGTTTTGTCCTTATGGGACACTCGATGTGACACCCATAAGTCTGCTGCAATGGCCAGCTTCTTAGGATCTATCTCCTTCGAATCGGCCAAATGCTGCTTAAGCTCCGGGGAAGAAGAAGCAAAAATGTGTTCCAGCATGACAAGATTTATCATGCCGTCGAAGGTAGAAACCTTATAGCCTTCGACCCAGCCAGTTAAGTTTTTCAAAGATTCAGCGACATAAGATACCCAAGTACCACCTTCCTTTTTTTTATACTCTCGAAAACGCTTTAAATATTGGGCCAGAGTCTTCCCAAACTTTAAAATGAGAGTCTGCTTTAACATTGCGAAATCAGCCCGCTCAGCCTTCGACATTTCCATAATGGCACTACAGCCAGAATGGGGCAGTCTACTGAGCAACCACGCAATCTTATCAGCACTGTCAACTTTTTGAACCTCGCATGCATACTCAAACGCATTCAGCCAGTCCATAATGTCATTCCTTTCTTCATACACACTGAGCAGATCTTTTGGAAACCGTGGATGAGAGGAAGCCCCAGAACCATGTCCAGGACCCTTGGATCCATTTGCAACCTGAAGCTTGGCCAGTTCCAACTGGTGATCCCTGTCTTTTTGTTTTTCTGCCTGTTCGATTTTTAGTTTGGCTATGCTGAATTCAAGCTCCTGCTGCCTAAACCGCAGCTCTTGCTTCTTGAATTCAAGCATAGCCTCCCCATCAGCACTGGCAGAGGAAACATTAGACATTACATCCTCCCTGTCCTCGTGGTCGTGATGGATCAGTGCAGCGGCAGAACCGTCGGTTCTGCCAGTGAGAGCAGCCCCACCACCTTCCGCACTGTCCTCAGAAGTAATAGCGTCAAGCTGCGCTTCTTGCCACGCCACGATTCTTTGGATCATTTCCAATTTCGTGCCTTGAGAGGAAACACCTCTCTCCGCACACATCTTTTTCAGCGTTTCTGATTTGGAAGCATTTAAAGTTAACAACGTACTTGTTTCCATACTGTTTGATAGGACTATGGCCTTTTTAAAGTTATACTATAACAATTCACTACGTGTACTGTTTGGAATAACCTGAAATGCCCTAGTTCGAGCGCAACACTGGATACCTTCAGTCGTATCCCACCGCTGTACACCAATTTGTTAAGACGGATTTCTGAACTCTGTCCTGGTGGCGCAGAAGTTCAGAAGGCCAACCTAATTACTTGGAACAGGGTAACCTCTGGACAAGCCAGACCAATCAAGGTAGCGATCGCGGCGGTCAAGACTAGGTCTCAAGAGGGGTGAGGGTGACTGAAAGCCCGCAGTGAGCACACAAAGCAAGAGCGCTGACAAACTACTCCAAACAGTTGTTATATCAAAAATAGATACACATTTATTTTAAGGCCTTTAAAATAATGACCGTAGCGAGAAAATCACAATATCACAATATTAAACCAACACATACCATATCAACACAATATATATACAAATACACAGTCGCAAGCGTTTAAAGCACGAAATATGTAGTCCACCTGCCAGGGAAGGAAAACAGGCAGTGCGATAATGCTTTCGACTCAGTTCGCCTTCATAGGCACCTAACTAGATGGAAGTCCGAGCCCTGCGAAGAGTGGAGCCTTGTGCTCAAAGTACCTGCCACGCCGGTGCCGACGGGCACAAGGGGAAGCTCTTTGGAGGAAGTCAGGCGGTTCACGTTAGTGCACAGCAGAAGAAGAACAGGTTCCGCAGCTCAAGCGCAGCCTCCACAGCGGGCAGAAGCAGAGCGCGAGCGCGGCAAAAGGGTGCTGTTTTTACACAGCAGGGAAAAGCAATGGGATACTGCAGGAGGGCGACCAGATCCTAGATATACTACTCACCGGTCCCCGAAGCAAGCAGACCCAGGCTTCTCCACGATAGTTTCAGCAGCTGGCAGGTTCAGAAGAGCAGGGAACGCTTTGTAGTCGTGTAGAGCAAAAAGACGTCCCAATCGACGAAACCGGCACAGTTTTGTTGCCGCACAGGACAACGGAGCGGCCGTGCGTATTCGAGCCAAATGAACCCTCCTCCCTTCAGACCTGGGGACGCCAAGCGTACGAAGCGTGGGAGAGGGACAAGGACTCGCAATACAACACAACCTGGCGGCGGTTGCAGAGCCAAACTCCTTGGTAAGCTGGTCAGTCAACTGGATGGCCCAGAGACGCTTCCGAAGGCTTACTTGGCAGGAGATGGTTGAAGAGGCCGGGAATAGCTGTTCCTGCTATTCCAAAGGTCGAAGCACCAGTACAGGCCTTCTGGTTCGATCAAAGGAGGACAGGGGCTCTCCGGACGACAGCAGTGCAAAGGAGGATTCCTTCAGCGGGTCACCAGCGATTCCTCGGTCCAGCCTCGTAGTTGCAGGATACTTGGCTCCTGTATTCCTTCGTTCGTGAGAACTCAGGAGATCGACATGGTAGTGGTGTTTCCAGCCCCCTCTTATCCACGGTTCCCTTCGCGCCAAAACGGAGGGGAGCCAATGGGAGATCCGCTCATCAAAACACATACCATACGTGGACCAATCACGGACCACGGTGGTCCCAGGCATTCACACCACCCTAGACTCTCTGGCACCCAGGATGTGTATTGGGACCAGACGTCCCAGCCCACACCCTGGAGGCACACAAACGACATGTAGAAGCCCGCGAAAGCAACCACGTTTCGCGGGAAAGTACATGCCCAAATAAGGAAGGCCCCGGGTCGCCGGACCTGGGGAAGGTGAAGGGAGCAAGACGGACAGTGGACAGGACAAAGGAGCCTCGCGGCCTGGCCATTTTGGGAGCCAGGCCACCATTTTGGGTTCAGTGCAAAAACGGGCTCAGAACGCCAAAAGGAGCTCAAAATAAACAAAACGATCGCTGCCACCATTCCAGTCCCTGAATGACTTGCACCGATCAAATACCATCCTAAAAGAGTATCTAGGGCCTGTAGAAGGCTAGAGACCCAAGAGAGCTGTAACTTAGCTTACAGTGCCCTCTTGTGTCGTGTTGCACTAAAGCTGCGACACGATAAAAGAAACTACGGGAAACCACATTCCCCGGTACTGACTGTCTTAAGGGCATGTCAGTTTCCCCGTAAGAAAGGAGCGAAAGCCCAGAGAAGTGCGGCAGAAGGCTGTACTTCTCTGGCAAAGTCAATAACAAGGTTAAAAACAATAGCAAAAAGTTTAGGGGTTGCCACATGGAAGGAAAATTCCCTACAATTACGAAATCTTTCCTAACAATAGCCGCTAACATATTTTCTCCATCCGTTTGGTCTCTTGCTACTCTATTAGCTATTAGCTAGTTCTTGTAATGCTGTTTAGTGGTCCTTAAAATGTTCTCTCTTTCACTTCCAATTTCTGTTGTTTTTATAATATCTCGTATGTCTCGTCTTAGCTGTTTTTTACGTGTTAGAATATCAAGGTCAAAGGAATGTGCGTGGTTAGAGGAAGTCTTTATCAATTTCTTCTTACCACATGCCAAGATTGCCACATTACTAATATAGTTTGAAAAGGAGGCTGGTGTATAATAATATTGACATTCTTCGTAAGACATAGGGCCTCATTACGACCCTGGCGGAAAGGGGTTTACGCCGGCGTAAAGCATGGCGTACCTTTCCGCAAGACTACGAGTTCCCGTAGCGCCATGGTGATTTTTACGCCTGCTTTTTGCAGGCGGAAAGATCCATGGCGCTACGGGACTTGTTGTTAATTACGCCACCGTAATTTACGGTGGCGTAATTAACGCCTTCCCCACTCCCATTATACCCTATGGGGCAAAAATGGGAATGGGGAAGGGTAAATGGGGATTGGGGACTTACCGCCCCGCCAAGGTCGGAATGGGGCGGTAAGTCCGCCAACCACCATGGCGGAGTTGGCAGCTTAGCGCCATGGACCATGGTGCAAATTGCACCATGGTCCTCCGCCAGGGTCGTAATGAGGGCCATATTCTTTTGATGTTTTAGTAGGACAGATGTAAATCTCTTAGTGTTAGCATACGACCAACGTATCCGAGAACCATTTGCATTTACAATCAATCCAGGATTATAAAATCCATCATCATCCGGTTTATTGGTGTGCATTATGTAAGTCGACAAGAGATTATGATCGCTGGTTATCATTACTTCTACCTTTAAATTAGATATGTATGCGTCCAAACCATCAGAGACAAAAAAATAATCTACTGTTGAACTATGTCCTCTTGCATTCCAGGTTTGAGTGTGGTTTGGTAGTAGCACTAGTCCCATGACCTCAGCAAAGTTCATCCAAATAGCCCCCCTAAGTTTTGCGTTATCATTCCAAATTTTGGGTTGCTTAGAAGCCACATCTATAGTACAGATCAGTGAATCAATTTCGTTGTTATCAATATTAAAATCTGCATTTAAGTCGCCAGCCATCATAATCAATCCATTGACTTTCACTTCACGCCATGCATCAATTTTAGCAGTAACCTCTGATAGTTCTTTAGTTAGCTGAGACACACCACATTTCAGCGGATTCCAATATATGTTTATAATACACATATCGAACAGACTGTTTCCTACTTTGATTGTACAAGTTACTGCAAGAAAGAATTTCAAGTTCAACCATGTCTCGACATTTCTAGCTTCAAGCGTGTGTTTACAAGCAGTCAACAAACCTCCCATGGGCCTCCCTTTCGATCCTTTATTTGCATTTAGTTGCCAAATGTCATAACCTTCCCAGGTAAAATCTGATGTTGCCCATGTTTCTTGCAACAAAATCAACTCAAAGGATGATAACAAGTCTGTAACCACAGTATTGCTTAATAGATGAGCATGACCTCTAGAATTCCAGGAGGCAATCAAGGTTTTGTTAAGAATGCTAAAGCGGTACAGCCAACGGCTGCAATGATGAAATAGCATCTTTAAGAGAAAAAGTCAAGCCTCTCCACTCTTGTTTTTCAGTACCAAAGCTTTCAGTATTATTTATATGTGTTTTGGTATATTCATTACTAGAATTCCTCCATGGGTAAATTGGTATTTTCGGAATATCTTGTTTAGACTCAATGTCTGAGTATGGATAAATGTTGAATCCTTTGCATTGCAGGGTCTCAGCTTCTTTCAGCAAAGTGTCTCTAACCAGTGGAGACGGAATTACTAGACGAACATAATCTAATCTTTGTTTATGAAGAAAATCTATCAGCACTATATCATGCGAAGATACCAATGTCAGCGAAGGAATCGTAGAGAATAGAGAAAGAATGTATGGACAATTTCATGAAATTTGTTTGCTTTCGGGAAACAGTGTTGTCATTATTAGGCTAGGTATCTCCCTTAAGGCAGGATTTTTTAACTCGTATCTGTTGTTAGCCCAGCCTGCATTTTCGTGTTCCTTTTGTGTTTGCCTTGCTGATTCATAATTTGTTTTATTTCCAAAGGAAAGGTGTTTATTATTGTTGAGTTGATTGTCTAGTATCTTTTTGACAATCATTGCGATTTCATCTTGTTTGACTAAACGTTCATTCTCCACACACTTGTCAATTCCAATAATATCCTGTACCGCTTTATAGGGGGGGTGATAAGACCATGTCCAACATTAGTAGTCTGATCGCAAGACTGACCTTCAATTGTCTCCACATCATCTATATGTCTTTCAGATGAAGGCGGGCAATCTATGCTACCCAGGTCATCAGACAGATTACTAAAATTGTTCTCTTTAACAACCACTTGCTCAACTTCTTCTTGAAGAGTATTAGCAGCTAGGTGAGGTTGTTTTAATTGCAAGGTGGCAACATGGCTACTTGATGATTTTGCCAGAGTGGGTTTGGTGTTAGGATTGTGTACGTTCTTTGGTTTGGACATCGTTTCTTCAGATTTCTTTTTGTTTTCATTACATATACCTGCTGCATTTGCTTTAAATATTTCAAATATGTCAACTAGACCGGTTTTTAACGATGACAGTTGTGAGGCAATTTCTACTATCTCTAATTTGTTTTTTAACGTTTCTGAGATTGTTTTTTTGGCTTCACTATACTCATTTTGAGTTGTCGTTTCAACTACATCTATGTCAGTTCCCGTTCCTGACACTTCATTTGCTCTATAGTTGTCCTTCTCGTTAAGTATCTCAATAGTACCAACCGAGTCTTGTCTTTCTTCATCCATTATGTTTTTAAAGTTCAGATCTCTTAGATATTTCCGCGATGTTTTACTTAGATTTTTCTTTTGATTTGTAATTTTAAGTAGTGCTTGTTGTTTTTTCTTCTCTTTTTTCGATAATTTTAACTTAGATATTATATCTAGAGGGTGTGAGATAGCTACATTACTCAAGTTGTCATCTAGAGTAGTTTTCACCATTGTTTCTGGTTTGGGAACACTAGCCTCGTTCTGTGAGTCTTCTATGGTAATAGCCTCAACAACAAGAGCCTTTCCTGTGTCAACCGTTTGAAATTTTTCGGTAATTACGGTTCCAGGCTTAACGATATTATTCTTGTTTAGAACTGATAATATTTTACTAGTGTTCTTGTGAAGTAGCTCATTAAGGCTCGCAGGTACCTGATTTATGGAAGTATTTATTTGATTCAATATATCAGTGTGTTTTCTTAGTTCATTCAGCAGTAATCTATTGAATATTCCTAGCAAGGTGCATACATCAGTATTATTGGAGTTGTCCAATGCGAACCCTTCAGCAATCATTTCTTCCCCTTTATCAATGCAGTCTACATTTTCTTCGCATTGAAATATCTCTAGGTTTGCAGTTTTAAAGATGGTGGGAGTGTCATCCAAAGATTGATTTACTAGTTCGGATTCAATTTGGGTTGTGGCTATTTCGCCCCAGAAAGATTTCAAAATATCCTTCTGAGGGTGAATTACAACCTCTTCCGCAAATAAGGATTGCGACGATTCGTTACCTTGCACAACATTATTTTCCGGGTCGTTGTTTAGCTTGAGCTGATTTGAGCATGCCTGTGCGCACAGCAGTAACTCATCCTCATCCTCACAAAGAGGGGGTAAGGGGAGGGCTGCTGCACGCGCAAGGCTAGCCCGCCGAGTTGAGACTGCATTTAAGAATTCAGCTCGCGGATCTTTCAGCATACAACTAGGTTTCATTTTTTTGCCTTTCATTTTAAGCCACAAACCACCAGAATGTCAAATGTCTCCAACAGAACTCTTACCTCTGTGTACTTTTAGTTTGTTCAATTACCCAAAAGAATATTCTAACAAGGAATTAATGTCAGGGCTAACCAAGCTATAGGTTATCCGTACCTCGCACCGTGCACTGTTCACAGTTAACAGTAAACAGTGCTTGCTGGTGCTTCCGTGGTGCGCGCGCTGGTGCGCTGCACTATGGGTAGATGTAGGGATCGGGCAGGGACACTCAGGGGCGGGATTAAATGACGCTTACTCCAGGCAGCTTGTGTGTTACAGCCAAAGACTTCCTCCTGCTCACAGTGCAGATCGCGGGCTTGCCGCAGCATACATTTAATTGTGCAGCCTTTCACCATACACACAAACGCACACCCAGCCGCCAATACATTTGTAGGTGCACCCTTTCACCATACACTCACACAGGCATACCCAGGCTGCATCATACATGCACTAACTAATACACATTACATTATATACAATTATATACACACACTTACATGCATGCACACACATTTAAAGAAAATAAATGTTCTTACCTTTAATCTGTTGGTTCAGGGAACGAGACCTTGAGCTTCCTGCAGCAGCCAGGAATGCTTGTTCCCATTATCTGCAGAGGATCGGAGGCCTCTGTGTCATGGGGTGGACGGCAGCCCATTACTTCAAAAACAAATGGTTTCTTTCTTTTCTTTTCCGGTAAAGGACTGAACTGGAACAGAAATAATTTCTTTATGAAGGCAGAGTGACATCAAACAGAAACTATTTCTTTTTGAAGTCATAGGGCTCCCCCCGCCCCATGTCATGGAGGCCCCCAGCCTGTAGGCTTCCATGTCATGGGGTGGGGGAGCCCTCTGACTTCATAAAGAAATAGTATATTTTTCTAGTCACTCTGGCTTCATAAAGAATTTATTTGTTACGATGTAACAGAAATAATTTCTTTATGAAGGCAGAGTGACTTCAAAAGGCAACATTTCTTTTTAAAAAATGTTTTAAAAAATATATATTTTTATTTCTTTTTATTCTGCGAGACCCCGATGGGAACATGTGTGGGACCCCCACATCGTGGAGCTGTGGGGGCCCCCGCTACACCAGTGCCCCTGCACCCTGGTCCTCTTTTGTGTGGTAACCTATTTTATTTTCGCATTTTCTCAAAGGAAAACGGTTGAGATTGTTGAAAATGTGTAATATGGGGCCACTTTGAAAATTATTTCCAGGGCCTCATTTGTTCCCAATCCACCTCTGGATGCTCCACTGAGAATTCAATAACTGCAACCTAAAACTCCAAATCTCCAGGCTCATTTAGTCTTCAAGACTACCCCTTCTAAGGAATCTATGTCATAAATGCAGTGCAGGTCTTTGCTCCCTAAACCCGGGGCTCCTTAATCTTCTGGAGAAATCCCTGCAATGCTGATACCATACTGCATACTGACACGACTTGTTATGTAAGGAACAGACTGTCTCGGGCTACTTCTAAGCATCTCTGTAGGGAAACGTGTGTGCAACTACACTAGCCAACAATCTCCCCCACTGACCTCGCAGTCCGGCTCTTCATGTAACCAAGGTACTGAAAAAACATTTCACCTCATCCAGCCAGTACCCTAACAATCTAGGCACCCCGACTACCCAATGCCATGGATACAACCTGCAACAACAAACACACTTTCAAGTTAACATGGAAGGGTAATTTACAGCAGCTAAGTACCCACCACCATGGAAGAAACCCCTGGATCATGTGGTAAAAGCTTTCAGTATTCCTTTTGACAGTACCTCCCTCTCGGGAGGATAGCTCAGGGGCAACGTGCTCACCTTGGAAACAAGATGACGCGGAGCACCACAGGTTTGATCCCCGGGTCCGCGCTTAGAAACCTCTGGGTATTAAGCGCATTATAAATAACCTATCATAACTAATATGCCAAGAAAATAACATCATATCGTGATGAGCAGCAGATGGGGCAAAGAGCGGCATGAACAACAGCTTAACAGATGAACCTACCCAGATCCAGGCCGTTAAGAACACAATCACCAGATGATATGTCATGCCATCCTGTGTCAATGAGCTTCTTTTCTATGCCGAGTGGTATTACGGGTCTGAGGCTTGTGCGAATAGTGATTTATTGTGCCCCTTGCAGTGATAAACTAGTCTGTGACTTATGCAGTGGCATAACACAAAATGTGGGGGCCCACGTGCCAACTCGGCAAAAAATCACGGGTCGCGCCACACACTGGGCCGGCCTAGATTGTCACGCTTGTGCAATATACTAGGAGAAAGATATAAATATGTATTTTAATGCAATATACAGCACACTTTCTGCAATAAATTGGCTATAAAGCCACAGTGTTTGCATTTGTTTGGTAGAGTAACACCAATCCAATACATGTAAGTCACCAACATTGCACAGGAACATGAATGCTTTGCTATTAAAAATGCCATGCCACAATGAAACATGTCTAACTGGCTGCACAATGTAGACCAGTGTAGACACATAATAACATTACAGTAAAGCATGCCAGGCCACATTTAGACACACCTAGAATGGTTGCACCAAAATTCCAGTCAAAGCAATAACACTCATCAAGAAGAGAGCACACATTATAGCCTATCTCTACCAACACGTCCGAACTCTTTAAAATTTGCAAGGAATTGGTCAATCCTGTTGTGGTCTCTACCTCTCCTGTTCCCTCCAAGGCCCTCTGTACGGCTCAGGCCTCTCACCTCTTTGCTAAATCTCAGGACATCCTGTCCTCTATCTCCTCTTCCTCTCCCTCTTCCTCTATCAGCCCCCTTTGGCCATCTCTACCTCTCCCCCTCCTTTTTCCTCTTTCTCTCTGACAACACCTGACAAGGATTCTAAACAAGTCTGATCTATGAAAGTGTCGTCCAAACAGGTGCTCCCCTGCTCTTCCAGAACCATCAAGGACCATATTGACACGCTTGCTCCAACCTTGGCCGATTTTTTAAATCACTCTTAAGCCACTGGAACGTTCCCCTCTCCCCTTAAGCACTCCCTTGTGCACCCACTCATCAAGAAGCCGTCTGCTGAACCTACCTGCACGGCAAACTATTGCCCAATCTCCATCACCCCTTTCTTGGGCAAACTCTTGGAGAAGCTTGCCATCTCCCAGCTTACTCTCCACACTGAATCTGTTGGTTGTCTCCATAACCATCAGTCTGGCTTCAGATCTGCCAGAGGAATGGAAACTGCTCTCCTGGACACCCATGAAGATCTGCTCTCTAACCTTGATTCCAGCATTCCTTCTGTCCTCACCCTCCTTCTTTCCTCTGCTTTCGACACAGTCAACAATGCCGTCCTGATCAATCAACTTCGTGAGAACCTGGGCATCACGGATTAGGGCCTGGAGTGACTGACCTCCTTCCTCTTGGACCGCCCCCCCCCAGGTCCAACCTGGTCCCAATCTCTCTGCCACCTCTCTCTACCTGTGCCGTTCCCCAGGGCTCTATACTCTCACCCTGGTTTTTTTTTAACCTCTACTTGGTCCCTTTGGCCCACCTGATCTCTACCTTCCCCTCTAACTTTCAGTGTCATGCAAATGACTCAGCTTTCCTTCAGGCTCCCCTCAGCCTCCTCTCCTCTCTCGCTCATTCCTGACTGTCTATTTGCGATTCAGGATTAGTTCACTTCCAACAATCTCTGCATTAATGCCAGTAAGACAAAGATCCTTCTCATTGGGACCCTGGCACCAGCTTTCCCTCTCTCACTCTGGCCATCCGCCTCGGGGCCCTCTTCCTTCACGTACCTGCGAGGCAAAAATCCTTGGTGTCATCTTCTATGCCACTCTCTTTCTCTCCTCACATTTTGGATGTCACCAAGAAGTTCCAGTACCAGCTGCTCCTCCTCAAAGGGACTCTTCCCTTTCTCACTTTCTACCAGAAGCTCACTGTCTCCAGAGCCCTGGTTCTCGCTAGGCTCGACTACTGCAACAGCCTCTTTCTCATTCTGCCTTCCTCTACTCTCCGTCATCTTCAACTAATCCAGAACAGGACTGCAAGACTTATACTTGGCCTCAAGCCCAGGGATCATATCTCTCCAGCCCTGAAATCTCTCCACTGGCTCCCGGTGGCTGCAAGGATCAAGTTCAAGACCCTTTGCATTGTCCACAAGGCTTTCTGGGGCCGGGGCCCGCACAACATCCAACGCTCTCTTCCAAACTACCTTCCTTTTCGAGCCCTTCGCTCAACTACCTCCAACTCTCTAAAGGTTAGACGCTTCTCCAGGCTGAGAGTGCAGGGTAGATCTCTCTCCTCTGCTGATGCCTCCCTCTGGAATAACCTCCCTGCCCCTTCAAACTTGAGCCGGACCATCTGAAGTTTCAGAAGCAGATCAAAGTGTTAATTTTCTCCTCTGCTTTCTCTCTCTCCCTCCCCTGCTGACCTACCTGTCTGCTGTACCGACCGGTTGCTTGGATACCCTCATAGTCTCTCTGATTCCAGGCTCTTTCTTGATCGGTCACCCTTGCACTGTCTCCATGCCTACCATGCACTCAGGGGCTGTAACTGTAACCCTGCAGCCCCTTGTTCGCCTTGCACTACCCATAGCCGCGCTGCCCTGGCTGCACTTACTCAGAGCATTGCAGCCCTGTTTTCCACTCCCCTCTCCCTTGCACTTCCCCCCTCCCTTTCCTCTTGCACCTCTCGTTCTCACAATGAGACAAAGCGTAGTGAGATCGTTTGTCTTGTCCTCCGTCTATCTTCCCTCCCCTGTCTAGTCGCGCATAGAAACACTTGTGTACAGGCCCATTATAAATGACTTTTATCATATCATTTGATCACAGATGCCCAGAAAAATATACAATGCCGCAGTAAGAAATGGCTAGACTGGCAGCACCCAAATGCCAATCTAGCCCGGTAAAAACACTTAGCAGGACTGCTTTATCAGAAATTCCCAATTAAAAGAAAGTCATACCAAACTGAGGAATGACTAGACTGGCTGCACCAAAATGCCTTTCTAGCCACTAATAACACATATCATGCCTGCTTAGCCTGGACATGGACAACCATTATGATTTATCACACAATCTCGCCTCCCCGCACATCCCCTCTCCCTCCCACCCCTTACCCCAACCTCCAAAATCAGCTCCTTGGCCAAGAGTTACCTCCACGTCCCTCTTCCTTGTCTCAGAGCTTATGTATGAGGCTCCGTGCCTCATAGGTAAGTACTGGGATGAGAAAGAGTGGGATTAGGAGTAATAACGATTACAGGTAGCTAAATCAGGCATTACCTCCATGTACCTCTACCTCAACCCAGTACTTGTGTATGAGGCAGAGTACACAAGTACTGCCTCATACATAAGTCCTGGGACGAGGAAGAATACGGCTAGGAGTAATCAAGCCATTAAACTCAAGTATTTGTCGCAACACCATTGAGTTGAATGGGCTTCAGCACTCCCCCCTGACATTTTGGGCTATGTTGCCTTGACCTGGCTGACCTTTAGAGCAGTTGCCGGAGAGAACAGGACACAGATGTTAAACGGCACCTGGGTTTTGCTGTTAATAAGGGCCCAGCAATTACCAACATAAAGCATTTCACTGCTAGTACCTGCATTCAAATGCCACATTTTTTAGGCAATTGAAATTGCGATGTGGGTTTAGTACTTGCATGCCAGGGGAGTGATTGGAAGGGTAGAGAGGGAATAGGAGACTTAAAGGAGAGAGTTAACTGCTTGTAACATTGAGGCTGCACTAGAATAGTCTCATTAAAACACGTAAAGAAGTTAGATGCCCCCACACAAATAAGTTTGCCCCTCCCCACCACCCGTGAAGTTAGCGCCTCTCCCAACATTTGAAGGGTTATCCCCCCGAAATGTAGGTTTTGTTTTGCCCCTGTACACAAGCACACACACCATTCACCATATACACACCTAGCCATCCATACATTTAAGTGTGCACTCTTTCACCATTCAGGCACACCCAGGCAGCCATCCATACATTTAAGTGTGCACCCTTTCACAATTCAGGCACACCCAGGCAGCCACCCATACATTTAAATGTGCACCCTTTCACCATACAGGTACACCCAGGCAGCCACCCATACATTTAAGTGTGCACCCTTTCACCGTACATGCACACCCAGCGACCCATACATTTGTGTGCACCCTTTCACCATACACTCACACAGGAAGCCACCTATACATTTAAGTGTGCACCCTTTCACCATACACTCACACACACACGCCATGGGTTTGAGGAGAGCCATAGCACTTCAAAAAGAAATTGGTGCTCATTACAGGTCCGCCTCTAACCATGCCGGTGCTACCGGTAGGTTGCCGCCAGACCTGTAAAAAATTACCAGCACCTGACTTCCCGGTGCCACCGGGCTCTTCGAAGTCCAGCGACCGGGAAGTCAGGTGCCGGTAATTTCGGTAATCCCCATTCCTGTGGAGTCCCATAGGACTCCATGGGTTTGGGGACACGGAAGCACCGGCACCATTGTTAACTGTGCCAGTGCTTCCATGACAGGTCTGCCTACTGTAGCCGCTGTGCCCGGCAGGGTCAGACCTGTCGGGCACAGCAGCCCCAGCAGGTAGACCTGTAATATGCCGGTCCGGAAACAAGAGTGCCGGTGAGATTACCAGCACAGTTGTTTCCAGGCTGGCATGGCCAGAATAAGCCCCATTGTTTGTTTCTTTTTGAAGTCACTCTAACTTCATTAAGAAATTATTCAGTTAATTACCAAAACATAATGGAAATAATTTCTTTATGAAGGCAGAGTGACTTCAAAAATAAAATATTTATTTTTGAAGTCATAGGGCTTTCCCCACCCCATGACATGGAGCCCTCCAGCCTAGGGTCTGCCATGTCATGGGTTGGGGGGAGCCCTAAGCCTTCAAAAAGAAAGTTTCTTTTTGTAGTCACTCTGCCTTCATAAAGAAATGATTTCTATTACAGAAATTATTTCTTTATTCATTCAGAGTGAATTCAAAACGAAACTTTTATTTTGAGAAAAAAAACTTTTTTTTTTTTTAAGTGGGGCCCCCTCCCAGGACATGTGCTGGCGGGCCCCCCGCACTGCGGAGCTCCAGGGGGCCCTGTTACGCAAGTGGATTTATGGGGGGGGGGAGCTGAGAGGATTTGGACGGGTGGGATTAAGATAGAACCTTATGGGGGAAAAGACAAGGGTGAAAGGTGGTTGGATGTGGAGGGGCTGGATTGGGACTGAAACTAACTGGAAAGGTAGGAGGATCTTAAAGTGGAGGCTGTGTGGTTGTGGGATTAGAGGTGCTTGTGTAATCATTAGCAGGAGATCAAAGGAGATTTGATCGGGAGGCGAATGAATGAAACCCACCCGTCAAGACAAGCACATTTCCTGTGATGGGATCTTCTGGTAAAGGATATATATATGGTACTAGAATTAACACATGGTTGTGTGATGCACTCGAGATGTGCTCAAGCATGCCCTTGAAGTGTGGATGTTTCTTCACCAGATAAACCTTTCCAAACGTATCTCCCAGTATACAAGAACGGACAATATGGGGTTCCAAGATGTCTAACAGAGGTGCTAGAACCATGAGTTGACAGTGAAAATATGAGCAAGAATAACACAACCCCCTTCAAGCGCAACACCTGCGTGGTCACTTGATGAAGGAGGGGAGAGAATGATCAATGTAAAGTGGTGTAAGATTCAGTGCAGTGATTGGGACTTAGCTATCAAACCCTAGTGATATGCAGCCATCACCAGCGGGAAGACCCTGAACTCCACAACCAGGCTGTGTTCAGCTGTTTAGGGGGAAACCTCCTCTATTTTATCACATAGAGGGACATAGTGTGGCCACAGCAAATGTGGATCACGAAGTCAAATGTGGATCCTTAAATTATGCTTCCAAAGTATACAATCTGCTGTTTTACAATGCCAAACTACCAAGTATGCACTATTGGCATAGCTTCTGGAAACATAAGATGGGTGATGCAGTGGCTAAATGGCTATGCTGATCTCAGGCCGCCCCCCCACCCCCCGCCCACCATTGGGATGCCACAAACTCATCTTGGAGAATTTTGAAGCATGAGTTGCTTAGAGTAGAGGTCATGGGTGCCTTGCCATCGCTGGAAAGCAGTTACCATACACAGACAGGCCTTTAACCTTTAGGTCTGAGGCATAAACAAACCTGGGCCACAAATACCAAGTACCGGGACCTCTTGCAGGGAGTGAGAGATGCAAGGCCTGTTGGCCAATCCAGAAGGCCTTTAATACCCAGAAAATTGTTGTCGTTGAGGAAGGAAATCAGAAATTAGTCATCAAAACCTATGGCAACCCGGTGCAATTCGCCTACGCAGATTTCGCGAAATCAGAATGAGCAGAGCAAAGCGCAAACCCCAACGTGGGCCAAAGCCAGAATGGAGTGAGGACAAAGCCACAACAACAAATGTGCACGATATATAAGACTATAGTGTGAGAGAGCAACAGGGGTAAGAGGGCATCGCAGGGAGGTAACACACTCTAGTGTGCAATTCAGCGTCAAACGCCCAACAGAGAGCGTGGAACATGTGGTGCAACATGGGAGGCCAGCGTCCGTTGGCCACAGGAGACCACCATGGATCTAAACAAAAGGGAACAGCCATCCCCGCTTCCACATGTCCAGACGGCTGAGTAGGAAGGTAGAACTGCCAAGAGACCCATAACAAACCTACGCAGTCAACACCAAGCTTGGTCTCGTTATCCTCCACAACACACTCGTACATTTTACTGACACCCAATATGCCCTTTCAGACACATTTTCTCTTGCATCTGCTTGCCTTTCTCCTGCTTTCATCATCACTGGAGCAATCTCTTTAGACACAGTAGAGTCCGGTCGAAACCGTGCTGGAACAACCGGCAGGTAGCCGCCGGACCCGTAATGAAATACCGCTGCCAGACTTGCCAGAAAAATTGGGGCATTACAGCCCCGGCGGTCCAGTAAATCAGGCGGCAGCAATTGTTAATCCCCATTCCCATTTGGGGACCATGGAAGCACCGACACTGTTAATAACGGTGCCGGTGCTTCCATGAACGTCTGCGGCCGGGTGCCGTTCCGCCTGCCAGGGCAGACCTGGCGGGCGGAACGGCACCAGGTTGCAGACTTGTACTTTGCCGGTCCGGAAACAACGGTGGCGGTAAGATTACCGCCACCGTTGTTTCCGGATCGGCAAAGTTGTAATGAGGGCTAGTGTATTGAACACAGCAAGCACACCAGTACCCTCCTGTTGGGAACACGCCAGTCTAGCTAGGCAAATTACAGCGTAAACATTGTGTCATGGCATGTGAACCTGACCCTAAAGACACTAAACCGCAAATACCCTTCAAATATACTCGATATACTGAGGAGTACAACCAATAACAGTCTCCATAGGGCACCCAACAACGCTCTCTCTCCCAATCCACATCCAAAACTCCATCCGACCAGAGATCTATGGGCAGCTCAAAACAAGAATGGCAATGAGCGCATTATCAAACATACTCCACAATGCACCCTCTCCTGAGCGTCTACACACAGTGCACATGATGCAGAGAGCCCTAGCCCCGGTAGCATCCTCCAGACTAAAATATATAAACTTAGCAACACACCAGAAGGAGCTGTAATCCAGGAACAGAAGATATGTGCATTTCCCTAGCATACAATGAAAGATAAGTGAGACAATAGCTGCTATTCCAAGATCTCACCCATTGCTTCCATCTTCCTACTGTGACGGGTCACGGCCAAGGCATGAACAGCCAATTGGAGACTGATTCAAAAGTTCACCAGTGCCTTTATTCAGATCACAAACAGCAGGGAGTAGGTTTTGACTGAGGCCACAGTATAGGGCAGGGCTCGCATCACTGGCCATGTCACCCGGAGCGATGACCATCATTTCTTGCCAACAAGGCTCAGATGTCCCCTGGCCAAAGAGTGCCCATGTAGGAAAATATGCCATGCCAAGCATGTACACAATGGATCCTCTTCCTCCTTCCTTGCAAGGCATTTTGAAATTGATAAACATTTTTGACAAAGTGTAAATTGCGCCTCGCACTTCACATTACAATTGGCAGTATAACACACTGACAACTTTTTCACTTACATGCAGGTTAAAAAGGGCTTTTTTATTCAATTGGTATCTGTTTGGCATCATTACGAGTATGGTGGTGCGGATGAAAACGATTGTAATGCAGCATTAATTTGGTTACCACCGCATTACCGCACCATTGTACAAGAAGTTTGGTAGTAAGGTGGAGGATTTGCCTACAGCAAAAAGCCTGAGGAAAATCCTCCACCGTACCACCAAAATTCTGCAGATTTACCGCCAGCAGTAATTCCGCCAAAATCCCACTGAAGTCTTATGGACTCCTAAATCACCCTACCACCGCTTGTAATCTATGGCGCTAAATTCGCTGGACCAAGTGTCCGTAACGGTCGAATCACTGACGTTGAATACAGCTTTTATGAACTGAACAGTAACGGTAATCGAGTTTGGCGGTAATTCGACGTATTTTCTGCAAACCTCGTAATGAAGCCTGCGTCTTTATTCCTTTTTTCTGGGTTACGTCACCCCAGTTTTTCCATGCAGTTAGTAGATTGGAGGTTAAGGAGACTGGGAGTGGAAGAGGGACTGGGAACTTGGTTGAGGAAGAAACAGGAAACGAGGGAGAGTGAAGGAAAGATGGAAAAGAAGAAGAGAGAAAGATGCAGAGGCCAAGAGGAAACAAGAAAAAGGAAGGGAGAGGAAGTGGGGAGCGTGAATGAGCAGGAGGGCCTCGGTTGCTCCACGCAAACAGGCGCACGTGCCACGGACAGGAGGTGGGAACAAGTGGGACTGGAACTCGTGCAGAGGTTTTCCAAAACAGCTGGAGGGCTTTGCACTGGGCAGTGTGTCCTGCCAAGCCACAAAGTGTCAGAACGCAGCCTGTGCGAACAGGCCCAGAAGGATGGTCCCGGCGTGGGGCTGAACACAGCTCTCGCTCTGTTCAGCTTTCAACGCCGAGGGAGCAGTGGCCTGGCCAGGGGCCCTGGCGAGTGGAGAGTGGTGGGGTGGACCCAGGACACAGCTCGTGCAGTAGACATGCCAGACAAAAGCTACGAGGCCAAGAGCCGCCGGCTTCATATTAAAGGACAAGCACAGCCTCATTCCCGTATAGCAGTGGTAGCCACACGCTTTTATGCTGAGCCCCGCCCCTTAACTAAGAACATTGCTGCTGATCTCCCCTCGAGTAAAGGCCCCCCACAGGTGCTTATATTTTCTATTAAAAGCAGTCAATGTACTCCCTTTTCTGAGGAGCTTCGTGCCCGCCACCTCTGACCCCCACCCCACCCCCACTACCCTTCAAACCCCCCCTTACATTCATCAGGTGTCAGACTGATTCCAATAGTTAAGACAACATATGGGGACTGCTTCAATGTGTATGTGTGCAGTGGGGGCGGGGGCTAGCGGTGCTATTATTCTCATCACTGAGCTACTTGCACAGGCCTTGGGTCAATCTGGAGCCCCTTGACTAGTGGAGGCTCCCCTAAACTGCAGAGACTGAATGGGGGTCCGTTGCCCCTCGCTCCACACAGTACTCAAGACTCCCCTTCGCAAGTATTCACATTCAGGCCTAAACGTTCAAATTAGGAGAAAACATTAACCAGAGCACCCACAAAGAGTACCCCCTCCCACCCCCCATTGGAGAATGACATGTTTTGGATGGAACCTGGGGTTCATTTTGAGGTACATTGTTGGCAAATGGTGCATTTAAATCACACTTTGCCAGTAATAATGGTCAGCATGGGACTGGATTTAAATACATTTTGATGGGGAAGGGGGGTGGGGGCTTAGGGGTCCTCTTCCATGGAATTGTAAGGATCATTTGTGACAAATGATGCCTTTTATACACACCAGTCAGTGATTATTCCTAGTCAGCCTTTCCCTCACCTCCTCCCCAATTCCTTGCCCTTCCCCCGCAATGCTACCTGGTTTCACTTTGGCGAGAATAGATAGTGTTTTATGTTTTCTCAAACCCTAGCCGTGCATCTGTAAGGGGCAGAGCAGCACCGCATCCTTATTAGAGCCCCACGTGAGCCTAATCAGAATCAAAAAGACCCTTAAAGCTGTGCCTATGAGATGTCAGTGTTTGCCCAGGACATTTCCAGGGTCGACCAGCATCCTTGGTATCGGTGACTGAAAGGACATCTCCGAGCGAAGATGACTGTGGGGAAGGGGGGTGGGGGCTTAGGGGTCCTCTTCCATGGAATTGTAAGGATCATTTGTGACAAATGATGCTTTTATACACACCAGTCAGTGATTATTCCTAGTCAGCCTTTCCCTCACATCCTCATCAATTCCTTGCCCTTCCCCCGCAATGCTACCTGGTTTCACTTTGGTCGACTAGCATCCTTGGTATCAGTGACTGATAGGACATCTCCGAGCGAAGATGACTGCGTGGAAGATGTAAAGACAAGAGAGAAATCAGACACAAGGAATTTAGTGATAAGATATGAACAACCTGGGACGAACGAAGCAGGAGACAGAAGAGACACAAGCCCACCCAGTGACACGGGGTGCAAGGTACTTTTGCCTGAGAACAGGAATAAGGGTCACGTGGGTGCTAGTCACCAGAGCCAGGATGCGTTGTATACAATGAAGCAGTCTGCCGCAGGCAGGGATTGCGCCGTGTGGGTGGCAGAGCGGAACTGTACAGGCATGCCATGGTGCTGTTAGACCATGCCTCTCAAGGTTGGCGGATGTTCTGCTAGGAAGGTCATTGTTAATGTAACCGACTAAGCGCCCGGTGCATGGGATTTATAGCACGGTGCAAAGTCCCTGCGATAATCCACTTTGCACCACTCTGTGAATCAGTGTGTCTGTTTGCAGTGCAAAGTCTCTTTGCAGCGCACTAAAAATTCCATGAATCAGGCCCTAAATCTTGCTGTTTTCTGTACGAATTTCATTGCGTAAACCCCTATAAAAACCGAGGGAAGTCTGTGCTCCCGTTTTCTCTGTCTGTTTCTGTACAGCTGTATAGAAAGTAACCTGCCTATGCTGCCACTGCCTGGTTGCCTTACTGGCAGGCTTCTCCAGCTTTAATTAAAAAAAAAACCTCTATGCATTTCTGAAACAACGACTCGTCTCAGGTTACAAAAGGAAGTCACAGTCACTAACTTGCACAAACATACCCTATAATATTCCCATACGAAGCTTGTAAGAACATGTGAGAAACTATTGGCATTTGAAGAATAATAAGAACTCTAGAAAAACTTAGATGGCACATATTCCTAGAAATTTGATAAGCCATATAGGATTCTTATAAGATCTTATTAGATTCTGATACAATCCTTACAAGAAAACCAATAGGAATAATATGGATTATTTCCACTAACTAAATGTTTAATAAGCACTAAAGACATGTCCAACTGTAAACGCAGATCGCCCTATTAAAATATATACACCATTTGGGCCTCATTATGGGTCCGGCGATAACCGTGCCGGTGCAACCGGCAAGTAGCTGCCGGACACGTAATGATTTACCGGTGCCTGACTTGCCGGAAACACCGGGGCATTACAACCCCGTGGTCCGGGAAGTCAGGCACCAGCAAATTGTGTATCCCCATTCCCATGGAGTCCTATCCGACTCTATGGGAATGGGGACCACAGAAGCAGCACCGGCACCATTGGTAACGGTGCCGGTGCTTTCGTGACAGTCTGCCTACCGTGGCTGCTGTGCCTGGCAGGGTTAGACCTGTCGGGCACAGCGGCTCTGGCAGGCAGACTTGTACTTTGCTGGTCCGAAAACAACGGTGCCGGTAAGCTTACCAGCACCGTTGTATCCGGACCGGCCAGGTTATAATGAGGACAAAGATCCCACAATGGCCTTTTCGAAGCCTACACAATCTACTGTGCCTCCAAAATAAAAACAAGTTGTAAAACAACCCTGGGAACTCTTCAAACTAGTGCAGTTAATTATTGCATGTGACAGCTCCACCCCATCAATTCCCCATACAAATGATCCATGTGCCATCCTCTTAACTTTCTTCACAACGAAAGTGGACGAAATCACAAAGGCCTAATCTTATGTTCACACCCATAAACTGAGAAAGCCCTCTTCACCCCTCCCAAAACTCAGTCTTTCCTTCTTCAGCCTTCCAGAACAATCTATCATCCTTTCCCTACTAAATAGTCTCTCACCAGCCAAAGAGCCAGGACGCTTCCGCCCTGCAACCATCACACCGGGACACCTGGAATGCCATGAAAGCAGGGGCGTAGCTTCAGGGGCGGTATATACAGGGTATTCCAACCTTCCCATGTCCAGCCAGTTATTAGAGTTAAAGTGACCAGCTGGGTCCGAAGCAGAGGTGTAGACAACCTAGGGTAGGGCATGAATTGGCAAGACCCACCCAAAATCAGTAAATGCCCACTCAGCACCGTTGTGTGGGCATTTACAGGTGTTAATGTCACTGTGGTGGGCCCAACTACATTCGCTTCAGGCCCCACTTGTTCGACAATCATGGCTACACCTCTGGTCCGAAGGGCGATTGGGTTCGACCAGAGCAGTTATTAAAGGTCTTCCTGCCATTCTTACATTTGTAGTTTCACTCTGTGGTTGCCCTCGGAATATGCAGTCCTAATGTCAGAGCTAGTAAAAATGTATGGTGAATGGGTTTGAGGGCAAGGTTGTCCTCTGTGACCTTTTCCTATGCAACATTATGCATGTTCTGCAAGAGAGCTAATGTGGGGTTTGATAAATATGATGGGCCATGTGATATGATATGATGTGGCATTTATAACGCGCCTGTACACAAGTGTTTCTAGGCGGGACAAGACAAGGAGGGAAACAAAGAGAGGACAAAATAATGATCTTACTAGGCCTTGTGTCATTCAGATTGCGCAAGTACAGGGAAGAGGGAAGGGGAGAAGTGCCAGGGTGGAGGGGAAGGGGAAGTACAGTTAACTCACAAGTGCAGCCAGCGGGTGGCTCATAAGTGCAGAGAGAAGGGACATGGCACCGAAACAGCATTACTTGACCTAAAAAATCAAATAGATGACCTGAGAGACGCAGGCAAACCTGCGCCCCTCCTTCTTTTAGACCTCTCTGCTGCCTTTGATCTGGTGGATCACAAAACCCTCTGCCATCACCTCTTATCTGCAGCCAACTTCTCCCCGAGGGCCTGTGCATGGATAACTTCATTCCTACAGGAAAGAATGATGAAGGTTTTCTCTGAAACCTCTAATGCCAACCCTAATCTCATTAAATGTGGGGTCCCACAGGGTTCTTGCATAGCTCCCACGAGGCCGCTGTTCAGAATATTGGACGTCCTGGGCATCTCATATACCAACTATGCAGATGACACTCAGGTGCTCATCCCCCTTTCGGGAGACTATTCAACGAATATGAACACCCTCAACTCCATCTACTCCACGATCCAATCCTGGATGGCAGAAAACTGGTTATGTCTCAACAGTGAGAAAACCAAATTTCTGCTGATTGGTTCCCCTTCCACCCTGGGCAAATTGGACAAGCAATACTGCTCTTTCACCATTGATAACATCCCCATCACTGTCTCGCAATACATCAAGACCTTGGGCGTCTACCTTGAACCCAACCTGACCATGGACACTAGGTCAATGCTATTGCATCCTCCGCAGCCTACCATTCCAAACTGCTCAATGCAGCGAGACCGTTCCTATCCCAAGATAATTGCCTCACCATCGCTAGGGCAATAATTGGCTCAAGGCTTGACTATTGTAATGCCCTTTCTGTTGGAACATCACACAAGAATCTTGCCAAGCTTCAACTAGCTCAGAACAATGCCCTTAGGGCAGCAACGGGCATCTCACAGAGGGACCACATCTCTGGGGTCAGAAGGCACGTTCACTGGCTTTCCGTCAAGGAAAGAATTGTCTTCAAAACCCTCGCCCTGACACACAAATGTCTCCATGGCCGTGCCCCCCCCCCCCTTTACCAAGAAGACCACCCCTTTTTCGTAGTTGAGTTTATAGTGTAAAGGTTAGAAATCGTTTTTTGGACACAGGACAGTGGAATCTTTGCTTTAGACTGACATCCTGACAGATTCCTTAGTATTCCGGTGGCGTTGGCTTCCCACACATAGCACCTAAGCTCTGGAATGCCCTCCCCAACTCACTCAGAGCAGAACCTTCTCTGTATTCCTTTCGCAAATCTCTCAAAACCACTCAATTCAACTAACTTCATCCTTCCTTCACCCACACCAGCTCGCATACGTCTGATACGAAATGTGTCTGATACGAAATGTGTCTGATACGAAATGTGTCTTGTAATGAAAATTTGTAACCAACTTCCTTCCACGGTAACCAGATTATGTATGCCTTCATGTAACAGCGCCACGATGCCCCCGGGCTGACGTGCGCTTTAAATAAATCCGAATAAATAAATAAATATTTAGTTGAGGCAGGGAAACCGCTCATAGAACTAGGGTCATACAGGGATTTCTTTTTTATTTTCTCACTAATACAAGTATATAATAAAAAACATGCTACCTGTGTGTCAGTCTCCTACACCCGTACATTGTTCCCAAGCTTGTCAACTTCTAACATAGTTAATCATGGTAAATAGGGCTAGTTCTCGGATTGTAATATATGTTCACAGTTTCCCTTCTTTTCATTGCAGCGTGGAGAACAACAGATTCATTTTTAATCCATGTACGCTTTCTGAGTGACACATACTTTGTTTATTGTTAAATCATTTTGATTTTTCCATGGGATTTTGTGCATTGCACGCTAGTTTATTGACTACATAGCACTAGTGTAAGACAGCATTGCATAGAGCACTGTACATATATTTAAAACTAAAGAGGGGATGGGAAGAGATGTAGTCTACTGACTGAATTTCAAATGGAGAACCAAGACTTTTTGTCTAAAATCCCAGCTAATCTCTTTAACTAAAGTATGTGCTTCTGGGCAAATGACTTTGCATCACTGCACCCCCGTTTCATTAGCTGGCAAAAGTGTTATCACCTTGAAGTGTTTCATTAAGGTCTTTACTTCAAAAAGAGACTCACTCATGAATGCTTTAACAGAATGCCTGGCTGCAATATGTAAATAGTTATAGCACTGGCCATCTATATGATGAATGCTGCAGACTGAAGTTGCTCATATCTACGGTTACAGCAATGGTGAGCCATGGTTTGCTCCTCATAGGTGGACTGAACTAGAATGATAATACACCAATGTTTGTGAGGTGGCACTAGGATGGCGAGGCGGTGAGAGCTTTGTCTAGAAGGCAGAAATGGATACGCCTATGACTGTGACACATCATGCACATGTAGGCTTTTACAATGAAAGACCTGAAGCCACAGCAGTCAGAGTAAAATATAGCTATTTATCATTTTAAAGTACACATAAATTACTGATAGTTCTCGTTTTAGTTGGGTACAATGCATAGCTTGTTCGGGAAAACTCGGAACTAAGACCCCGCACACTTATAATTGACCTGTGATGGATGTCCTTTGAGTGCACTCTGCGCAGGTGACAGACACACTGAACACCAGAAAAACGCCCTTCAGCCTCATCACGAGTTGGGCGGCAGCCCTGAAATATGGAGGTAACAGTGTTACCGCCGCATTTAAGGGTCCACCCAATCTCGAGTCTGGCAGCATTTACCCCCAGTGTTAAGGGGGGAAATGCACCAGGAAAATGCACATTTTCAGCGCAATTACAGTGCAGTAATAACACCGACGGTAATTGCGCTGAAAATTCCCTCTTTGGTTCAATGTTCCCAATGGGGAATGGGGAATTACACAGTTACCGCCCAACCCATGATCCGGTGGTAATACCGTCAGAGGGTTGGGCATTAATGCAAATACCGTTGGGCGGTATCCAAATAGGATACCGCCCAACTCGTGATGAGGCCCCTTGTCATCAACGGTAGGGAATCCGTCCAGGGTAAGGAACAACCAACTAATGGTGGGAGCCTTGGGAGCCACACACATTAGAAAGTGGTGCTCACAACCGATAAAAAGGCTGAAAAGACTCAGGGAACCTTTTATTCATGGGGTGCAAATCCCCATTTGCCTCCTGGGAGGGTCCATTGGGAAAGCGGTCGACAGACACAACACAAGAGTCATACTGGAGCTGGGAGCTACAGTTCCCAGCCTCCTGCACAGCAGGGTAAAGAGCAATTTTGGGCATAGCTCTACTATAGCCTTATAGACTGTGGGAGGGGTCATAATCACAGGATAATATGCTGGGGACGGGTCGTTATCCCAACCGATAATGACCCCTCCCGAAGTCTGTAAGGCTATTAGAAGATAGTTGTAGCAGTGATAACATGTTTTGGAGTTTCCGTGCTGAAGTAAAAAGTGGTGCAGTAGGAGTCAATAAAGAAAATAGCAAACCAATTTTGTAAATTAAATGCATTTTTATTTTGTACTATTTAAATAACATGGCTGTCTTTGAGTTAAGAATGTTTATTGTAACTTGGTTGAACTGGAACCGTTTTAACAGGAGCACACATGTGGTGTTATGTAAAAGTAAATGGTTTCTCTACAAGAAAGTACATTTTCTCTTTCGTGTGTTAATTAGCATGTTGTGCTAATTAAGAGTGGACCATGCCCAATTGCTCATCCTTGGGGAATCATTCAGAGAATCACACCAGCAACTCCTCTCATCCCCACTTCATGGGACAACTGGTATCACTGGCAAAGGCTGTCTCGCGGGGAACCCCCAATTCTCTGCAGCCCGACTGGTTATAAGGTAAGTGCTTTTTATGTTCTTTGTCATACAGGGTTCAAGTGGCTTTCTCGAGTCTCTGCTACAGTATACTTCGCCAGGGGTGGGCATTCACGATGGACACACCCTGATCCTTTGCAGCCCAGCTGAGCTGAAGCAGTGTCTGCATCTTCTTTGTTCAAAGGGGGTCTGGGGAGAATAAAGGGTTTCAGAAGGAGCTGTTTTGTGGGGTCTAGTGATCCCTTACCAGAATTACAGTTAGACCCTGCCTGGTGCCTAAGTTTTGTGAGAGCTTGAAGTAGCCATTTGAATCCTGAAACTGAGTCAAAGGACAGTAATGTGTGAATGGAAGACACTGGTCAGCTATCTATAAACAGTGTATTATATAAAAAGCTTTTCAAAGATTGTTTCAGGAGAAGGAATGTACACAAAGAAAGTATGTGTCTTCGTGGAGAAAAGACCCCCTTCTCCCAGAATAGAGATGCGCTCATGTGTTTTTTATTTCATAAGGTATTCAGTACTGTGCAACATTGTGTGAACTAAAGCCATTCATTTAAAGTGATATTTTTGTGTGCACCAGAATGAAAGTACTAAGTTGTGATTTATTGAGTGCAGGCGTTCTACTTGTAAGTTTTGTTGGCCAACAATACATATAGAATTGATTTAATTGGCTGTAACATGAATGCAGTAGAGCCGAGGAGTTCTGTTTTTACGCTACCTTCCTTGTACCCATCTACTAAGCAGCCCCTGTACTCTTTCCAGTGCCCTCCAGTCCTGAAACCCGCTATCTGCAGCATTCAAAGAGCCCTGTGTTTCAACCACACTGGTGCCAACTCATCCCTTGTTCAGGAGAGTCTGGTGTACTTCCGAGTAAATAATGAAACTTGTATGAATGTATGGTTCTTCATTTTTAAGTGTCTGTGCTCACTCCAAACCGGAACCTCCCAGACTCAGCTGTTTAAACAGGTTGTATATCTTTCCTGGTAATTTTGCTTCACGGTTGGGGGCTACATTATAGTTTAAAATGGGGGAAGAGCTGGAATTCTGGGGAAAAGATGAAGTTTTGTAAGTTTATTTTTTAAGATCCTGGTGGTTTGTTTTGTTGTGGGGATTTCTGATTGGAAATCCGATTAGAAGCTAACTAGAGGACATACTATTGATGTTGGATAGCCTTCAAGGAGGAAGGTAAGAAGTTCAGTATTGAGATATATAAATATCAAATGGTGGTCTACGAGTAAATGTAGATGAAAGGTCATATCCTCTTTTGTTGGTTTTGAATATCTTAAGGAATACTGACAAACACTGGGGAGTGAGGAAAATTCACTTACCAAGAATTGAAACAGGTCAGTGACCGTTGTGAGTTTTTTCTGATGAAGGATGTTTTTGGGGATGGTGGGACGAATTTAATTAAGAACCAAAAATGTATACAAGCTTCATTATTTATTAGAGAAGTACACCAGACTCTCATGAAGAAGGGATGAGATTCCCAAAACCTGCAGAGATAACTCCGAGGGGCAGAGTGGACTACAGTCTGGGAACCGCTATGAGTTAGATGATTGAGAAATGTCATTCTTGATTTGCACTTTATGTCAGGTTGCTTGATTGTCGTGAAGAGTATTAAAACCTCCGTCCCAAGTACCACAGAGAGAGAATACAAGATTACTCCCTATGTGATCATTGAGGCCACAGGTGGGTAGTTCTTCAAGCCCGGAACCACGGAAATGTTGAAACCCAAGGCAGCTGTAAAGGAAAACCTTTATTAGCAATCAAATGAGCACAGTACAAGCAAACAAGCAGAATAAAGAGCAGGGCTTACCTAAGCTGATGTGTGAGGAAGCCCAGAATCCTATGAAGGTTGATAATTCCGTGGAGAGGCACGTGAGTTGGTTTCCCCGATGACAATAGGGAGAAGAACTGTAAGCTGGGTTAAAACCCAACTTGCCCTCCTGTAACTTGATGAAACGAAAGGGCCAAAATCCAAAGTACTTGATAACGTAATGCAGTGAAGAGGAAAAATGCCAAGTCCAATTCAGGGTAATCCAAGACAGTCCAAAAGGCGTTCCGAGTTCAAGATGATCCAGCAAACAGAGCCAAAAGACGTGAGCAAAGCAAATCCGAAAACAGTCCAAGAATCAAGAGCCGTGAAACACAAAGTATCCAAACGCCGTACAGAGTCCTCCAAAGAACAGCTGTGAAGCACGGACGTGCGGAAGTTCAGCGCTTAAGTAGTGGAGGCTTCCGCGTCACCTGAGCCACGAGTGAGACGGATGAATGGTCACGTGACCTGCAGACGCGACACGTGAGCGTTGTTTTGATCTCAATTGTCTCCATGATCGCGGAAATGACTTTCTGCGCGCAGCATCCTGTAGCCGGCGCCTGCGAGCTCCCTCCTGCAGACGCCATGGCAGATGCCAGTGAAGGAACGGGGAACCCTTGAGTCTGCATCTGTGGCCCTTGGGGTAAACCCGCTCACGTGACACTTGTCCACTGTGAGTGACAGGGAATGGAAACCTGGCTGGGGTAACTGGTGCATTGTGAGTGTTGCCTGTCCTAGATAGAGTGTGAGTATTGTCTGACCTAGATGCTTGTGAAATAGGGACAGAATGAGGGGACGGCGTGACACTTTATAGCTTGTATAGGAATTCTTTGAGATGGGAGTTTATGCATCACAATTGAATAATACATTTTTATTAGGTGAAAGAGACAATACTCTTGTTACAAAAAATTGAATTGTTTGTATAATAGGTAGAATATTTTGTTCAAATTTGAGAAGGAAAAACTGTGAATTATATGTACAGATTTTGTGTTTGTGAATAATTTTGTTTAAAGGAATATATAAAAACACAAACATTTTTATTTTTAAGTTTGTATGATTTATGTTATGTATCAGTTTATATGACTCTCTGAATTTGTGAGTATTAGGAAGGATTTTATTAACCCGATTGGAGTGCGCCTGGGGCCCTCCTCTGACAGGGGGAGGTTTTGTATATTTCATTCACAAATCACCTTTAGCGTTGACAGATGTGACTCCTCTCCCAACGACATCTCGGAATGCCTTTGGTGAGTCCATGAATGGCAAACTCTAAATAACCTCTGTCTTAACTCATCTAAAATGGAAATTCTCAGGTTTGGCAACCCTAGCCCATGTCAGATCCTCTCCAATTGGCCTCTTGCCCTAGAAACTCCTCCAATCAGTACCTCCCAAGGCCATAGTCAGACCTGGTGGGCAGACCGGCACCCGCGAGCAGAGCATGTAGGATGCACATTCCCATTAAGCCCTATGGGGTTCAAATGGGAATGGGGAGCATTTTTTACCGGTGCCCAGGAATGGGCAATTACCGGGTTCGGCGGGCCGTAATGACCCGGTAATTGCCCATTCCCAGACACCTGTAAACTTCACAAGTTCGGCAGCAGCCTGCCGGTTTTACCAGCAAGACTAACGCCGAACTTGTAATGAGGCCCACTGTCAACAAATGACAATGACAACCATTCTCACCTCTACAGGGGACAGTGCCTACTCTCTGAGCACATACATGATGACGCCCATATGCAACTCCAACACACCTGCCCAGGTAAGGTACAACACTGTCCATATTGCAACTCGGGGCATAGTGGAGCGCACATTCGGGAGTACTGAAGTCACATTTCTGCTCCCTTGTCCACTCTGGTGGTGTGTTGCTATATGCACCACAAGTAGTCTGCAGGATCATTGTGGAAGCATGTGTCCTGCACAATGTTGCAACATGGCGTGGCGTCCCGGTGGACATGGTGGTGGCACCCCATCCACACCCACAGGCACACCGCTTGTGTATGGCTGGGCAAGGGCACGTGGAGAGGCTGCACATACCCAGCTTGTGCAATCTTATTTCACCTAAAATCCTTCCCCTGTGGAGTGCACACATTCCTGCCAAATCCCAGTTGCCATTCAATGATGACAATGGGCCAATCCACTGTGCCCACAAACCACCCTGACAAAGTGCCCTTGGAAGTGTAAATGTGTGTGCATCCCTTAGAACTAAAAAGATTTTTTTTTTAAATTATTATTATTTTTTATTTTAAATGATATGTTTGATTTGACAAACTTTTCATTATACAATTTGTTAAAAAAAAGTGTTGAGAAAAATACAAATGTGTTTGGATTAAAGAAAAAGAGGCAGGTTAAAGGAATGAAAACATAACCACTACTACTCAGTGTCCTTCTGAATCTCTATCCAAAATTTGATGGCCGTTAAAATTAAATGTTTATCGTGGACTTTTAGTTGGGCCCACTGTTCCTGCATAGTCATCTGCTTTTTCGATATTCTAAAAAAGTCCCTGAATACATTTCTTTTTTCCATTTCCAAAAACATTTATTTTTGTGGTGCCAACCATTTAATTAACTCACCTCTTTGGCAGCGAAACCATCCCATGTGTAAAGTTAAAGGATATTTGTACTGCACACTCTCCCCACTGTATTGGACCCCTGGCCCTCTGGCAGATCTAAGAAACCTGTCAAATATCTAAGCATCGATAAATCCTGAAACATCATGGATGAGCTGCAAGCCATACATGGCCTCAACAATTTACATGGACACTAAATACAACAAGCACAATTTCAAATAGCTGCTCACATGTCGTTCAATGTGCATGATGCGCACAATCAAGTCCCTATTGTGGGGAGTAGAAAAGTAGTGCAGTATTGACCCAGAGGTTACTCAATGTGTCAACATGACCACGATAAACACATACACAAAAAAACTATTAACAAGAGGTAATAGACAATTGTGACAAAGAGTGCGACCCACCAGAATATTTACCACATCCAGACATGCAGCAACAAAAGTAGCCATTCCATAACGATCAAGATAAATGCACATCTTACCTGTCCCATTAGCATGCAGTCGGCAGTCAAATTTCATCCCAGGAAATAGCCATCATTACCCGACGAAAGGATCTGCAGACAATGAACAACATGATTCAGAGTGCAGCTAACACATCCATGCACCCAAAAACACAAGACCCACGGGCCCCCCTCAGTGGCATACAACACATACAAACAACAACTCACAAGACAACCATCAACATGTGTCCCGCGACACATGCAGCACACCTGCACACTGGATGCAAATCAAACACACACTGACAAACAACAACATGCCCATACTGCCTGTCCCCCTCAATGGCATGCAGCAAATCTGCATGTCACATATCCCCATTCACTAAACAATGGCACATACACAATGCATGCATCAGTCAACATGCTGCATGAAAACGAGAAGACATTACATATCACAACACCAAATAAATCCAAATCATTCAGAACAACGCCCTAAGAGCAACACTGGATATCCCATAAAATATATATATATATCTGACGCTAGACGCACTGCCCATTGGCTACCTGTCATAATCCGCATCAAATTTAAGACCCTCTCCATCACACACAAGTCCATCGCTAACACAGCCCGGAAATACCTCACCAACAAAATTACCAAACCTCACTCTGAAAGACCCACCCGAGCCATCACCTCCCACCTCCTCACCAGGCCAAATTGAAATGAGCTAAACCAGGCAGCAACAGCTTGCAAACAATGGAATGACTTACCCCTCTCACTCAGATCTGACAATTCGCTATAAACGGAAAGCCTGGCTCCATCAAGCTGCGTCATCTCTGTCATTGTTATAATGGATTATGCCTACTCATCTATATCATGCAAGATGACTGTTTCATCTATGTACTGTAACAAACGTGCAGATACCTCCGGGTTTGGCGGGCTCTACAAATGGAAATAAATCAAATAAAATAAATATGCAGATAACTGAGCACCCAAAAAAGCAGGGACACCCCTGGAAGACTAACAATGACATAACAAGGCATACCATCACCGGCGTAGTATCGGGACAGTTCACTGAACACAGTCATGGGAGCACATTTATTTATTCATTTATGTGTTGGTCACTTGTTAGGCGCTTATTCAATTATCAAAACTATTTCAAAGCGCGCACAGGGCAACAGGGTGGGGACAGGCGAAGTTAGACAATGAATTATAATTGAATTAATAGTACAAACAAATCATAAGAATAGCTGGTAGGGGAGACAAACATACCATGCCTTGTGAGTGTTCAGAATGTGCAAGTTTAGAGGGGAGGGGGTAAAGGGAAAAGGTGCTTAGGTGCACATGGAGAAGTGCACAGTGTGAAGTGCTAAAGTCCAACCTCCCGTGGTGAGGCTGAGCAAGTTCAGTATATAGACAGTGGCTTGGATGAGAGATGTGGGGAGTCAGGGCCAAGAGGATACATAAGGGCTCTGCACATCAGTCACGCTACTGTATGACTAGCAGGGAAGAGAGGAGAAGAAGGAAGAGAAGACCAATCATGGGACAACCTGTTTGGAAGAGACCTTCATGGAGTTGACAACTCTGATGACTTCTTCAGAGGAGACAGGAGCAAAGGAGGAGAAGGAGGAGGGTGTGTGGTAGGGGGGTAGAGGGGGAGGGTTGTGTTGGAAGAGTGCGTGACAAGGATGTTCAGTATGTCCATGGTTTTTTAAAAGAAGTGAGGGGCGAGTGCATTACAGAGGGACTGTGAAGGAGTAGGGGCAGAAGAAACTGCGGATGGGTTGGCAAGTTCCCTGCACATTTTGTAAAGTTCAGCCATGATGCAAAGCACAAGAATGCAAGTACACAAATACTCACCTCTTGCACTCCTGGCTGATATCAGAATTGAAGGCTTGCCACCGAGGCAACTGCCATGGAAGACATAAGCACACAACACAAAGCAATGTGATACTGCAAGCAAGGATAAATGCATGCTAAATGTAGGATGCAAACAAACTGCATGGTCAATGCAGACTTCATTGTGACAGCATAGAATGGTCAAATACTGCATTTAAATGAATGCAGCAGTACCATACACCCAGCTGTGGTCAACTTGAAGCTGCAAACACCATGGTGCAGCATGCATGGGACATGCATGTGAAAACACCAAGACCACTAAATGTAATGTACTGGTACAGAACATAGCATCCCAAATATGTGCATCAATGTTCACATGGTTGTGGCTTGTAACTGGTGCTGCACACCATAATTGGGGAACCCTAAGCAAAAGAGGCCAAAAAGTGCCGTCGATCCATAACCCCACAAACTTTGCAAGGGATGTGAAGTGTCACTCAGTACACATAGTCAAAGTGCAATGAGACAAATCCCAGCAAAACCATCAACACCTGTCACAGGCCACAAACACCCGGCCCTGCAACCCACTCCCAAACACCCAAGAAAGACCCACGCAGTTTGCACTCCCACAATTTCGAATATGAAATTAGTGGCCCCACCAATCCATGGAAGTAACACCATGCTCAGACCTATCACCACAACCACACCCTGTGAACGATGCACCCATGAAGAAGTACTGGTGCCCCACAAGACAAGTCAATCCCAAGTGATCACACACAGTGCAAGACTCCCAGGAAAACACCACACAAGCGTCTGCAAATGCCTTTCACTTAACTGCACAGGGTACCCATCAGCCTTGCATACGATGCACACCATCGGGAGACACTTCCCCTAAATGCAATGGCATGCATAGTCACAACAGAAAGAACATGCACATCCATGGCAACACATGAATTGATACAGAAAATATGCAGAGAGCACCCACTGAAGAAGCACCACATGGTGCAAGAGGGTGACAGGACATAGGTTGTGATCTGCCCATGAGTTCAGCATACCACAACAGAGAGAGGGAGAGGGAGTGACACTGAGAGGGAAGACCAAGGAAATGCCTCATCAAGGAGTATACTGCCTGGATTGGAGATGGCCAATGACATGCACTACACCACAGTAGGTGCGGCCATAGATAAATTGGCCAAGGTAGGTAACACAGTGAAATGAGTACCACTTAAATAACCATACCGGCATGGTAGCATGCAAAGCACATATAGGTTAAGTTACACATGCAGCAAACATGGTGACCAATGACGCATGCTCAACCTGCAAGACAGTGCTCATGCTTTCCCGCTGATTGCGTCAGCATGGTGTGAATCCCGCATTACCTTCACCCGGAACTGTGTTTCCAAATTTGGTACAGGAGGGACAGTGCCTGTTGGAGGGCATGAGGAGCATGCACATCCAGGGTGCAGGGTGTCTCCCCCGGGACAGCAGTCACTGCCAGATCACGGATTACTGAAACAACATGAGAGAAGACAATACAACAGACATAGTGAAGTACCATTCACACAGCACACATGTGCAAGGAAACACTGAACCCATAGTTACCCTGACATGTCATCCTGTGCACCACCATGCAAACATGCAAGTTGGCCTCACTATGCATACCTGCATGTCCACCACTGCAAACGCCATGGCCTTGAGAGGTTAACAGGACAACTTAAGGAAAAAATAAGTAATAATAAAAATAAAACCTGGAAAGGGCAACTCAAAAATAAAATGCCAACATCTGGGGCTGGGGTCAACTAAAGTATCAAAAATGTTTTTAAAAAATCAAAAATGTCTGTCATGGACTGGGGATTTGGGGGTGCACCCAGGTGGGGGGAGGAGCAGTGTGCATGTGAACGTCCACATGGGTGGAAGTTAAAAAATAAAGAAAAGAAAAACAAATCCCCTCCATGGGCTCATGGACAGCACATTTATTGTGGACCGGGAGGCATGTCTCTGCTGGCACCACTATCCTGCGTTGAATCAGAAGGTGGAAGTGGTGCTGGAGGCTCACCACGCAGTGCCCTGGCCTGCTCCTCAGTGTCAGTGGCCATGCGTGACACTAATGAATGCACAAGCAGACTAAGGGCTTGCAGGTCACCATTCACAACCTCAAGGATTGCACGGAGTTCCTCCGCGATAGTCTGCCTCAATTATAGCATCTCCTGGCAGAACAGTCTTCTGGTGGTTGCCTCTTCCTCGTAGGTTGAAGCTCTGTGGGCCAAAAACTCATGCCTCAGGGCTTCCCTGTGTGCCCAACCCTCTGCAAGCAGGGATGCCTGCAGAGACCTCAGATCTGCCTGTCGACCCCTGATGTTGGCCTCCATGCGCAGCCTGCGGGAGCTGCATGTGGACCGTATGACCTCTAGCTGTTGCTCCAACCGTGTTGCTGGGAGGATCATGGAACTGGCTACCCTATCCATGCCCTCATAGGCAGCACCCTGTTGGTGTGCAGAACACAACGCCTGCTGCTCACACACTGTCTGTCCAGGCTGCACACGTCCCCCACGTGTGCGGGGCCCATGCCTGCCTGAACCAAGGGAGCATGGCCCTGCTGTGATGCCACTGTCTCTGGCTGCAGGACTGCAGGACTGCAACTCTCCCATGGAAATCTTCCACACGACCAGAAACCAATACATGGGAGTGTGGCCTTGCAGCCGTAACCACCATAGACGGGCGTGACACCACTGACTGGCCTTGTGAAGGCACCTGACCACCTGCAGATACACGGGCCACAACTTCTCCACCCATTGGTGCACTCACCTCCGCCAGCATTGAGGACCGAACATCCGGTTCAGCATCAGAGCTACTGGAGTCCAAAGAATCCGAATTGTCTGCAGCAAGGCTCAAGATGGTCTTTAGCACCAGTGGATTCTCACGGCCTGCCACGCTATGTCCGCCACTGGTGGTCTGAAGTGCCACAGACTCTTCTTCCTCCTCTTTCTCCTCCTCCTCTGCATCTGGTGCCTCCTCACCTGTACATGGACATAAAAAGACATGTGGAGTCATGTGCAGCGTGTCTACAGTAAACATGTGTATCAAATTGATGTCATTTAACAAAATGCAGGGCATGTCACCATAAGAGAAACAGCACCCACGCACTATGTACAAGAAGCTATCTGATCATGGCATATGCAGACTGGCAACAACATTCCCTTCAAAGGGCCATGCTGCCAGTGGACACATTGCCAACAAACAGGGTCGTTAACAAGCACACTATGGAACATGGCACAGCTAACTGTTGACTAATACCAGTAAAATGGGCATGGCCATGTGGCTCTGTGACGTGCAATTACATGACATGTCAACAGGCAGACACACATATCCACATCCAAGTCTGCATCCATCACATGCCACACCAGTGTTGACCTGCCACAGGGACTGTACACAATGGGAACATGCCTTAAGTGTGGGAAAAAGGAAACAATCCCAGTTGATATATATCTGTGGAGTATCACCTAGCCAAGGTCTGTGAAGTAGAGAGAATAAGTCAATGCAGTTGTAGATAGGAACAAGGTACAGTGACCCACAAGAGGTAGAGCGGCATGAACCCATGGAGTGTGTGCTGTGTGTGGGAGGGTATAAATCATGAATGAAAAAAGGGAGAAGTGTCTCTGTGCCAGGGGTTAGGAGCTGAAACGGGGGTCATTTGATTCCTGGGGCTCCCCTAAGTAGCTCAATGTTTAAGCAATAAATGCTATAGTCAATTATTTTGAGAAAATAAATCCTCTTGACACAATATATGAGATACAACCGTGAGGCAATTTTCACATAACAAACTTTTTTTTTAATATATATAATATAATATATGTAAAGCATTCAGCAAGTGATAAATCAACAAGGAACTAACAGTGAAAGAACAACAATAAAAACATATGAGTCTCCAAACATATAAAACAAATTGGTGTGGTGTGACACACACCTAAATTAGATCTATTATTTCATCACAGAAAAAGATGCATTTAAGTCAAAACGGTGGTGCCCAAAGAGCAACAGATATGCAGAGAAGTAAAGGAGTGATAAACTGAAAAAGTATAACCGGAAATGCGGTTAATGTTGGCAGCAAAGTGGTAGGACCTGGATATGTCTGTCTGTCCTGCCAGGGTCTCGGGGAAAAATTCCAAGACAAACAACCTTTTGTTATGCTGCTCTAGTCAAGGAGTGTATCCTTAATGTTCCCAGTATAAAGGTCTGGAAGAGTAAAATCAAGACAGAAAAATCCTGATATTATTGTTCAGGTATATCGTCTGTTTCCAAGGTTTTGCCAATGCAATAAATATAGAACTAAACTTGTGAGTAGGCAGAAAAAGAGAATATATGTGTATGGGTATACAAATGCTCTCCAGAACGGGGAATATAATTAGAGATATACGTAAAGTCCCCGTCGTGGAGTTCCCCAACCGAACAACAACCTAGGTTGTCAAAAACACAGAATAAGGAACATGAACAACCCCCTAAGAGAAGGGGGAAGGAGTTCGGTCTAGCCCTTGGGGAGGCACTTGCGACACAGGGCATCTGAAACTATAAATCATGAAAAAAGGAAGAAGTGTCGCTGTGCCAGGGGTTAGGAGCTGAAACGGGGGTCATTTGATTCCTGGGGCTCCCCTAAGTAGCTCAATGTTTAAGCAATAAATGCTATAGTCAATTATTTTGAGAAAATAAATCCTCTTGACACAATATATGAGATACAACCGTGAGGCAATTTTCACATAACAAATGTTTTTTTAATATATATAATATAATATATGTAAAGCATTCATCAAGTGATAAATCAACAAGGAACTAACAGTGAAAGAACAACAATAAAAACATATGAGTCTCCAAACATATAAAACAAATTGGTGTGGTGTGACACACACCTAAATTAGATCTATTATTTCATCACAGAAAAAGATGCATTTAAGTCAAAACGGTGGTGCCCAAAGAGCAACAGATATGCAGAGAAGTAAAGGAGTGATAAACTGAAAAAGTATAACCGGAAATGCGGTTAATGTTGGCAGCAAAGTGGTAGGACCTGGATATGTCTGTCTGTCCTGCCAGGGTCTCGGGGAAAAATTCCAAGACAAACAACCTTTTGTTATGCTGCTCTAGTCAAGGAGTGTATCCTTAATGTTCCCAGTATAAAGGTCTGGAAGTGTCTGGGAGGGTAACAGGGATCAGGCCCCACAACGATTTGACTCAGGAATCATTGCCATAGCAGCAGCGGGATGTGTACAGTCTAGACATATGCGCACTCACGCAGGGCACGCCGTAAGGCATATTGGTTGTCATCAAGGATGTTCTATGTCGCATGGAAGCACCTACGTACATGTGTGAAAAGAGAATTTATACCCTGCAGGACATGAAGTGTAACTCGTTTTTTGGACACAAGCACATGTCTAGCAGAGCAGAGACACTGATATCAAGGATGCAGCTAACAAGAGGGCACGTTGTTGTATCATGTTGCAGATGTTGGGTGGGCATGCTAGTGGGGGTTGAGTACTGTCACATGGCCATGTTCAACTAATGTACAACACATGGGTTGTATCCACTCTTATGTACACTGGGCAGGAGTCAGTACACCACAACATGGTTCATCCGGGCAGTCATTCAAATGCAGCCATATGTGCGCCACAATCATACATCTTGGTGATGCATCACTACACGTACTCAGGATGCACAATCTTGGTCACTCACCGGGCGTGTCCTTGTAATTTTCCAGGCCTCCCATGCCTTGCACCTGCTCCATTAAAATGAATTGGCTCATAGCCTCTTCATGCTCGGTCAGCTCCTCCTCCTCTGGTGAACCCCCTCCAGTTGCCAGAGCAGAGGCGAGGTTGGCACCCAGCTTGGACTATGTGCAACAGGTAAGGTCATTCCAGTGCTTCACTACCTGTGCAGCAGTGCGCTTCTCAAACCCTAAGGTGTTGATCTCATCCATGACATGTTGCCAATGCACCATACGATGAGCAGGTGTATGTGTGCTCCACGGTTGCTGGCACATGTCACTGTGGTGCATGGTTATGTAGTCCATGAGGATTTCGAGTTCTTCATCATGGAAGTTCCTCTTCCTCAATGTGCCAGTGTCCTGTGCCATGCCATGGGGTTGAGCCGGTTGCTACTGTGCAGGCTTTGCCTTCTTGTCACATGGTGTTGCCCCTGTGTGGCTGGGACCACTCTGGGCTCCAGATGTCAGACCACTAGTGGCATGGGGCATGGCATTACCCTCTGGGGATGGGGCAGCTGCTTCCGCTGCATGTCCCTTACCCTCTCGGGCAGTGGTCAAAGTGTAAAAAAAGAAGTAGTGGAGCTATGTTCCCTACAGGCCTGCCCAGCCCCTCACAAACCCCATCGCCCTGCCCCCTCCCACACACAATACAAACCCCCAACCACATTTGCCTGCAGTTTAAGGGAATGTTGAGTGCAGTGCACTGAACGTGCAAGTTACAACCTCTTCCTACACTGTTATTTTAAAATGAAACCGTTCCGGAACGGTTTCTTTTTAAAATAAAAGTATAGGAGCTATAAAACTTAATTTTAAAAAGTATAGGAGCACTGCTCCCGTCCGCTCCCGCTCACTTCGACCACTGCTCTCGGGCTGGGACAGCTGCTTCTGCAGCACGTCCCTTAACCCTTTTGGGCCAGGACAGCTGCTTCTACTGCACATACCTCACCCTTCTGGGCTTGGACAGCTGCTTCTGCTGCACATCACTTACCCTTCTGGGCTGGGACAGCTGCTTCTACTGCACGTCCTTTACCCTTTTGGGCTGGGACAGCAGCTTCTGCTGCACGTCCCTTACCTTTCTGAGCTGGGACAGCTGCTTCGGCTGCACGTCCCTGGACACCTGGGGCTGGGACAGCTGCTTCCGCAGGAGGTCTCTTGACCCTTGGGGCTGGGACAGCTGTTTCCACAGGAGGTCCCTGAACCCCTTGGGACTGAGACAACTGCATCCACAGGACGTCCCTGACCCCAGCCACCTCTGCCCCCTTTCCCTCTTGGGGCCTTTTCACTCATGTTCCAGGTGTAAGGGAAAAATGGAAGGCACACCATGCAATTGCCTGGGCAATTAGAGTAAGAGGCAGTGTACGTGATGGAAGATGTACTTCTGTGGTCCAGCAAGGCTCAAAAGTGCCACCGGTGTCAGAAATACAGTATACGTAACGCACAGGCACCCCAAAAAAAGAATAAAATGCATACGCGAGACCAGGATAGCTTCCGGAAAAGGAAAAAAGCAGTATGTGATATGCAGCGGCACCCAGCAACAAAAAAAATGCATACGCGAACCCCGGAAAGCTACCCAAAAGGTAAGAATAGAGGTATGCGATACACAGGGGCACCCAGAGTTGGAAAAATGTGTATCCGACTCACCGTTAGCCTCACAGAAAACAAAATGCGTGTATGCGCAGAGGCAAATCCCCCACCAAAATAAGATGTTCGTACGATCCGTGAAGTGAACGGATTGCGTGGCACCCCAAAATACACAGCGCGCGCAAAAGTCCTTTTGTGCATAATATGTCGTACTTTAATATACAAGCATCAGTCAGTTTCCCAAAATATGGCGTCTGTCAATGCTACGGCCGATCGACACTAAAGAGGGACTTTGGTTGCCAAGGCAACCCAAGCACAACACTTAAACTCCAGTACACCCGCGCGCAAACTGTTGCCGACGTTTGGAGAAATCCATGGGAACTTTCTAGGTGAGCCCTGAGTGTTTCACTGTCTTTCTGTTTTCAATAGGTTGCACTGCTTGCGGTTGCTTCGGCAACGCGGAAGCCTCGCAACGGCACCGTAAAAATTATCACAGCGTTTTTTGTTTATATCATTTGCGTACACGTTTAGAATGAAATGATATAGTGGATAAACAGTTTTAACGATAGCCGGACATCCAGTTACTTTCAATGGCGTCTTTATACGCAATTAACAACAATACAAGTGCGTTATTGCTTGCCTAACTTTAATTTAACTTTCTATCATTGCACTGCATAGTGACACTCTGGAAATACATATAATTTACAGTAACCTAGGATAAGCACGATTAATGTTTTGTGTTAAATGTACGAGTTACGGAAAATGGCACGACTGCATGGGACTAAATTAAGGGTGCCCACGGCTACTCTGGGAACATTTTATTCTGCACGATTCATGTCTCGAGGAAATAGTGCAAGTCACAAACAGAGTAATATAACATAGGACCATCCGAATTCCTAATCACATAAGACGGTTGCCTCTGTACGCACATCTCTCCCACCACCCCCAACCCTGTTTTTGACCTACTCCACCATTTAACAGAGATATTTTTTATTGAAATACAATAGTTATCAGAATATTAGCTCATGACCATTCAAACATGCTTTTTTCAGGTGGGATTTAACCCGATATTTAGCAACCATTTGAAATTGAATATTTGATAATCAAGATTCTAATATTGGGTAAGCAAATCATCCCTTTACATGTGATAACCGATTTAATGTTCGAATTCAACACTGACATCTCAGAATTTGCTAATCTAATTTTTTCTAATTGACATTTTCTCTCTTTTTTTGTGGTATTCTCCTTCATCTTCCCCCACAATATCCACCCCCTATCCTCCTTCCCATATCTCTGTCTTGATATATCTCTGAATTGTTATATATCGTTACGCACTACTGGTACCACGTTTAATTATTTATTTATATGGTCTATAGGTTTGGTTTTTATTTTATTTTGTTATTGTTATATGTACTTTCTACTGCTATCATGATAACTGAATGTGGTTAAATTTATGTTTGTATAATTGTCTACAGCTCTGATTGAAAAAGGCAGAGGAACTGCCGAAACACGTGTCTCTTGCTAAAATCCAAGCTCGTGTGAAGTATTTATTGGCGCTGCCTACTATGTGAAGTAGAGCATTCTGCTCTTTTTTTCTCCAAAATACAGTACTCGCCTCGTCCATCTCCTCCCCTTCGCACGCACGTTTGGAGTTGCTTCTACACATATTAATGTATCCCCGATTATGGTGTGCTCAACGCCTGCGCGCAGCGCGTGCCACGTAAATTATGCGGTGAGCTGCTTTCCCCAGATTTCACGTGTCCACGCTCATTTTCTACGTGCAAAGTCCTGTCACTCTGTTTCCGTCTACGACCCTATATATACAAGTGGTTACATGTGTAAATATCCCAGCAAAAATATCGCCATAAAAACATATTGGCCCTCATTACGACCCTGGCGCTAAGGGGTCTGCGCCAGCGTTAGCTGCGCCGACCCCTTACCGCCAACTACGAGTTCCCGGAGCGCCATGGTCATTTTTCCGCCCGCTTTTTGCGGGCGGAAAAATCCATGGCGCTCTGGGACCTTGGTGTTAATTACGCCACCGTAATTTACGGTGGCGTAATTAACTCCTTCCCCACTCCCATTATACCCTATGGGGCCGAAATGGGAATGGGGAAGGGTAAATGGGTCAATGGGGACTTACCGCCCCGCCGACCTCGGAATGGGGCGGTAAGTCCGCCATCCGCCATGGCGTAAAGGGACTTTGCGCCATGGCGGAAAAGTCCGCCGATGGCGGAAAAAATCCGCCAGGGTCGTAATGAGGGACATTGTGATATTAAGGCATGGAACCTGTGCAGGACACCCCCGTAACCCCCATATTATTTTAAAGGGAGTGGGGGACACCCCTGCAACCCTCCTCCTAATAACCCCAAAAATGATCCCCACTAAAAATATTGCCTATGGCCGTTCCCGGCGACCATATATACGGCGATATTTTTGGTGGGGATAATATTACCAGATACCATACATGGAAGACCCATGCTCCTGCCTCCATGCCTTGTTACCTACCTCTTACCGCCCTGTGCTGCCTCCTACTTAGCCATCTGCTGCTGCCTGTCCAGTGTGTGTGTGCCTGCTGCCCACCTGCACTGCGTTTGGAGTGCCTGCTGTCCAACCATTGTCTATGCTACTGTCCTTGGCCCTGTGGCCACCTCAGCTGCTTCATCGGACTCCCACCGTGCCATACCACCACCACTGCTTCACAGCCCAGCTCCAGGAACACCTTGCCCACCCACACCTGCCTCGGAGGTTGCCATGTCTGCACCATCATCATCAGACCAGAGCGGCAGCCCCATGCCGTTGAGGCAGAGGGCTGTCAACTTTTTTTTTAAAACAATTTCTATTGGTTTATTCAAACAAACAAACAAAACAAACTAAACTTGCAGTGCATATATCAACAGCGCAGTTATACACCGCTTAATTCCGGTCACTGCTCCCCTTATCCCACCCCCCATTACGAGCCTATTTCTTACCACACTCCGTTCCTACCTCTCATGGTAGGGTTTCCCTTTCCGTGGGTTCTGTCTGATCTTGTATTGACCCAAACAATTCCGCTATTAATAATTTCCAGGCCATCAGGGTCCCTGCCTCCTCCTCTCCCCCTACATTGCTCGCTTCTTGCCATACCATGGTTTCTGCATCCGCCCATTTCTGCAACTCTTTCCACCACACCTCCACCCGTGGTCTGTGGCATGTCTTCCACCCCATGGCAATTGTCCTTTTTGCGAGCACATATGCTAGATCTTTCAATTTACTCACATGCTTGAGTTTCTGCGATCTGGGGAATCCCCCCAGCAAACAGGCCCACACTGTATCCACCACAATCTTGACCCCCCTCTCCGCTAGTTTCTGTGCTACTTCACCCCAGAAATGCTTAATAACCGGGCATGACCAAAACATGTATACCATGCCAGCCTTTTCCTCATCACATTTGGGACATGCTTGTCGTCCTGCATTTTCAAACCTAGATATCCTCTGGGGTGTCATATATGCACTATGCGTAATATACAGTTGTATCTGTTTCAATCTCGCATTCCTCGACACCTTCTTATGGTACCCCTGGGCACGTTCCCACATCCCGTCCTCCATCTGGGCTCCTACTTCCGCTTTCCAGTCTAGTCTCAATTGTGTTAATTCCTTCCCAACCTTAGACATCACCATCTCGTATAGTCTAGAGATCTCGTGCCCCCCACCGTTATATCATATATTGTATCTATGGTAGCATCTGGTTCTTCTTCCAGTACCGTTTCGGGCCATGTTCTCCTAATTCTCTGCACCATTCTGTGATACGTAATATACTGGCCCGTGTGTAACCCCATTTCCTCCCCAAGCGCTTCAAAATCTATGATGGTCCCCTCTCGCCAGATATCACCCATTGTTACTAGCCCAACCGGTTCCCAGTGGTTCCTGATTATCATCCTTAGCTGCTTTTCTCCCCTTGCCAGTGCAACTAGTGGTACCTGTGGGGAACATGGGAATGGGTTCTCCATCATCGGGCATGCCCTGCGCCACAAGTTCCACCCAAGCATCATCATCTTGGGATGCCCTTCCATTTCCGTCTTGGGCAACCAGATCATCTCTCTTAAGTACAATGGGGAACAGTCTTGTCCAAACAACCTGGAGTCGGGGGTCATTTCATCTGAGAGCCATTTAGCGATATACTGCAGTTGGCTTGCTACATAATAGACCTCATAATTAGGCAGTGTTATCCCCCCTTTTTCATAAAAGTTCTCTAGCTTCCATAGTGCCACTCTATTTCGCGTACCATGCCACAAGAAGTCCCTGCACATACTGTTCAGTTTAATGAAGAACCTCTTGGGTATCAGGTATGCTATATTCCCAAAATAGTGCAGGAGCCTAGGTAGGACCACCATCTTTAACATTGCCCTACGTCCCATCATTGCTAGGGGCAACTTCACCCAAAATCTCATGCAATTCTCGATTTTCTTAATGGCTACCTCCGTGTTGTGCATATGCTCCTCTTCCACTGTGTGGTACACGTCTATCCCAAGATAACGAAAAGTACTAACCGCCCATGGCATCTGTAACACCAGTAACCGTTCCACTGGAATCCCCCTATAGCCGCCTAATGGGAAGATGCTAGATTTCTGAGGATTCACTGCAATACCAGACAACCCCCCATATCTCTCCATCACTTCCAAAATGTATTGGAGATTTTTCTACTGGTGCCGCAAGTACAGCAACACATCGTCCGCATATAAGGAGATCAAATGCCATTCCCCTCCCACAGCGATGCCTATGATATCATATTGTTGTCTCTGGTATATTGCTAGGGGTTCCAGGGCCAATATATAGAGCATTGGAGACCATGGACATCCCTGTCTGGTGCCTCTATGGATTTGCCACCTCTCTGATATCACAGTTCCCGTTCTAACTCTGGCCAGCGGTTCACTATATAGCATCTTCGGCCATTGTATATATCCAGGCCCCATCCCATAGCCCGCCAGGGCCGCCAGCAGCCATGGCCACTTGACCGAGTCGAAGGCCTTTACTGCGTCCAAGGACACAATTGCCATTTCGCCCTCGTTCCCGCTCCCAAACTCAAAAACCTGTTGGAGTCGTCTATGATTATTAGTTATATTCCTATGCGGGACATAGCCCGTCTGGTCGGGGTGTATTAGTTTACCTATAACTCTCCCAATCTATTTGCCAAAACAGCCGTCAGTATCTTGCTGTCCTGGTTCAACATCGACAAAGGTCTATAGGAACCACAGCTATGCCCAGGCTTGTTGGGTTTGGGAAGCGGAATTATGATCGCTTCTCTAAATGACTCTGGCAGTCTTCCCACCTCAAAGGCTCCATTTAACATTTCTAACATTGGGGGGAGCACCTCTTCTTTATATACTTTATAAAATTCACTTGGGAGTCCATCAGCCCCCAGAGTCTTACTAATGGGCAGCTGCCTCACCACCTCTTCTAATTCCTCCAAAATAATCGGTGCATCCAGCTCCTCTCTTTCCTCAGCGCTTATCTTGGGCAGTCCTATATCCTCCAGTGTTTCTGTTATCGTCGCATGACCACTTCCCCCCTCATCCCCATATAGTAACCTATAATATTCGGCAAACTCCTGGCTGACTCCCTCCTGGGTGTCAGCTACACTACCGTCTTCCATCGTTATTGTTCTAATCGTTGGGTCTGGGGGTTTCGCTCTTGTATAACCATGCCAAGAGTCTCCCTGTTTTAGCCCCTCCCACATGCTGTCTCTCTATATATTTTTTGTAGTTGAGGTTACACAGTCTTTCCCAGTGCCCCTCACATTTATGCTGCAGTTTAAGTATCAGCTCCATGTCTTCCTTAGTGTTACTTCCTTTTTTCAATGCCTTTTCCAGTTCCCTTTCTGTTTCTTGTAGGTCAGCCAAAATCCCCCCCTGCAGACCTTTAGATTTTGCAATGGCTACCCCTCTCATTACAACCTTGAAGGCTTCCCATAATGTGCCCGCCGAATCCACGCTACCACTATTCAAGTCAAAATAGTTTATAATCTCTTCCCTCATATCCTCCCTAAAAAAAGGATCCCTGAGTGCCTCCACTCGGAGGCGCCATGTCGGAATCCTTGCTCTCGTGGGGCAATATTGCCATCCAAGGACCAGAGGCGAGTGGTCCGAAAGGACCCTCGCTTTATAATCCGCTTGCGTAATCTCTGTTATTACCTCTGACGTAGCAAAGACATAGTCCAGCCTCGTATGTAGCCACTGCGGGGCTGAATAATGCGAGTATTGCCTTTCTTGGGGGTGTCTCGTCCTCCACACATCTCCCGAACCAAAGTCATCTAGTAATGTCTGCAACGCTCTGGCAGCTGGGGTGGGTCTATCAATCTTCCCATCTGATCTATCCATCCTAGGGTTTAACACACAATTAAAGTCCCCTCCCCAGATCACCGCACTCCCCATACACATGCTTAGGTTGGTACACAGCGTTCTAAAATATGCCGCTGTATTTTGATTCGGGGCGTACGTATTCACAATGCTTATCTCCCTATTCTCCACCAGTCCCCTCATTATGACCATCCTCCCATCCGTATCCGCTACTTCCTGCAACAGTTGAAACGGGACATGCGGCACCACCCAGATAAGCACTCCCCTTGCAGAAGCAGAATATGACGAGCCCGCCACAACCCCTTTCCATTTCTTAGCAACCATCTCCATCTTCTCCCGTGTCAGGTGAGTTTCCTGCAACAGTGCGATGTCTATCTTTTGTCTACGTAGGTACAACATGACCTTGTTCCTCTTTAAATAGCTGTTAAGCCCTCTGACATTCCACATAATGATTTTAAGGTCCCCCATGGCCTATCAAAGTCCCCCCCACCCCCCACCAGTGCAGTCCAGATCTAGCCTCCATCTCAGTCTATATAGGCTTGTTTCCCAATTTAAACTCCCCATAACTACAAACACCCCTTTCCCCTTCCCTCCCACCTCCCTGCCCTTCCCCAACATTACCCCCCACAACTGTTGCCCAGCTCCATCCCTGGATCTCAGGCACCCCCGCATCTAGCGCTTTCTGGCGATAGCCTGTACTCGAAGCTCAGCAGGGTGAGGTCGCCCTAATGGCTATCCTGCTACTACTACTACTACTCGGGGGGTAAGATGCCTGTGTCCTGCCGCTCCTGTTTGCTTCAATTCAACCACACATTGCTATTCAATTTACACATGTGTTCAGTGCTCTATATTCCAGTCCGTCAAGTTTCGACAAAATCAAGGATACCATAGCCTAGTTTCAACACTACCCATCCGTACCCATCTATGAGTGTCTTTACTAAGTCTCTACTGGGATACCCTGCTATGTGACAACCCAGTATACATGTAGCATCCCCATCACTTATCGTGCTCTTCTTGGACCCGTTCCGCATCTCGTTCCGGGCAGCCCTGTAGGTCCAGCCATGTCGCTGCTTCCTCCAGGGTGTCAAAAAAGAACATTCTACTTTTATGCAGTACTTTCAATCTTGCAGGGTACAGAAGAATATATTTGATGCCGGCCGTGCGCAGCCTCCTCTTTACCGCCACATAGCTATACCGCTGCCTCTGGACCAGCATTGTATAATCAGGATACGCTGTTATAGTGGCCGAGGCTCTTTCGATCGTTCCTCCTTTTCAAAAGTACTCCAAAATCTTCTCGTGATCTTTATAGTTCAGTATCTTGGCAATTATTGCGCGGGGAGGGGCTCCAGGCTTTGGTTTTCTCATCAGGGCTCTATGCGCTCTCTCCACTGTGAATCCTTGCGAGAGTTTGTTGGCCCCTATTTCCTGCAGGATCATGTTCTCAACATAATCCGTAGGGTCCTGGTTTTCTTCTCCCTCCGGCAGGCCAACCACACGGATGTTATTCCGTCTCGCCCTTCCTTCGGCTTCCTCCGCACGATTCTCCAGGTTAGCCACTTGCTGCTTTAGTATGTGGACCTCCTTTGCGTTATTAGTGCTGGTGTCCGTGTTAGTTTTGACCACACTCTCCAGACTGCTCGTCCTGTCCGCCAGACCCTGACGTCTTGTCGCAGCAGATTGACTTCTATCCCCACTGCGTCTATTTTAGCCTCCAAGGAGGTTTGCAGGTCCGCCATTGCTATCCCCCATGAGTCTCTTAGCTCCGTTATAGCCGTTAGTATCTGGTGGTTTTTGGTCCCCGGGGAACTGTCCGTGGGTACATTTGCGCCACTGTGCGCCGACGCCGCTGGAGACTGCTGTGTCTTAGTAAACGCTTCCATCGTGGGTTGTTTTCTTTTGCCCTTGATTACTCTCCCCGTCATCTTGTGATCCTGGTCAAGTATCCGAGGTTACTTTGTTCGTGGTGTGGCAATTCTGTTTCGCTGTCCCGCCGTGGCGCTTGTGAGTCACTCCAGACCTGGGCTGTTATCCTTGAAGTACCCCGTATGGATTTGTATGCGCTGAGCTATGTCTTTGGGTGGTTATGTCCTCCCACGTTTCCATTCGTCCTTACTGCTTCTTGTAGATTGTTACTGGTCCCAGTTGGACCATCTGTCTCTTGGGCTCCTTATACTCTGCGCACCACTGTCTGTGTCCACTGAGGCCGCTCCCGTGCCATCCGCCACCTAGCTCAGCCCTGTACCTTGTGCTCTCCAGTATTAGCGCTCAGTGTACAGCCCCTGCACCTTCCCGATGCCCCAGGGTGCATGTGGCAGAGAAACCGCTCAGGCATCCATCTCAGGCAAAGCGGGGAGGCCTCTTCTTCCCCCTTGGCGTCTAGCACTTTTTTTCCCCCAAGCATGATGGTGTGATTCAGTCTGCATGGGGTGCCCACCTGGCAACCCCAATAGTTGAAAGCCGCCACAGTTAGTGTCTTGCCACAGGTCCCAAACGTACTTATGGGCGAAAATGTATCCAGTGTGCCGCGCTAACTTTTCTCCTTCAGCGCGGCTCCTGTGCTGCCTTCAGCCTGCAGAATCTCTGTGTCTCTCACCTTCGCTCTGCCCAGGCGTGCCCCTCGTATCCGCCGGATTTCTATTTAGTCTGGCCACAACTTCATTGACTCAGCCTCCGCGGCCGTGCACAGATCGCTCGACGAATCACTTTCGGGTGCACGGGCCGAAAGCTGGGTCCATGCGTACCTTGCTTCATGGCAGGCTTCGCGCTGACTCCACATGTAGCGCGGCTCCTCAGATGTTATTCCAATGACACGGTGCTGTGTCAATCTATTTCGATGTGCAGGACCCCAGAGCTTCTCATCTCTGGAGGCTCACCATGCACAGTGTTACACAGTTTCCAAACGCGGCTACTGTGTCTGCCGCAGTGTTCTGTTCCTCGCGCCCGGGGATATCTTGCCACAATGTAACTCCGCAGCGGGCTCCCCGAGCACACGTCGCTGCAAACCATGAAACTTAGCAGGCACCCGGAAGCGGTCCAGCGTGAGTGACAGAGGCCAGGCTTCCCCTTCGATCTCCTCAATGCAGCTCGATCGCTGCTATGGACTCGGCTTCAGTCCTTTGTTGTCCGCCATTTTGCGAACCCCCGCTCCCGCAGCTCCAAAGGTCCACAAGTCTTAAAGGCATGGTCTAGTAAAAAATGTTATTTAAAAAATAGATAGGCAACATAAAAAAAAATACTAGCATTCTCTTTTTTAAAACTTCCTATGTAAAATTTTGAGCTATTCAAGCTCAAAATTCGCAAAAGCAAGCACATGGGCGCATCCATTTTGTGAAATGGCTGCCCTCCTGTGCTGGCTTTTGCTTTTGCGGCACTAATGAAGGAAAAGCCAGCCAGCTGTAGTAAACAAAAGCTACCGCTGGGTGGCTTTCCCTTCATTAGTGCTGTAGTTGGAGGACGGGGACCGGAGACCAGAGCAGGAAAGCTGCAGCTGAATCTCGGTAAGTGCTATTTATTTAAAAAAAAAAATAAGCACTAGCTGTGGTTTTTTTCCTAAGTTTTCCGGGCAGGAGGAGCCCGGAAAACTTAGAAGTAAAACCGCAGATTTAAAAACGTTGTATTTATGTTTGCGGTCACTTTTGAAGCGACCGCAAACATAAATACAACGTTATTGTGTTGGAAAACGCAGCGGTTTTTCTTTCCAAGTTTCTCAGGCTCCTCCGGCTCGGAGGAGCATGAGAAACTCGGAAAGAAAAACCGCAGCGTTTTCCAACACAACCGCTTTGTGTTTCTGCCTGCTGTGGCTTTCACGTTGGGTCTCCGGTGCTCCCAGGGGAGCACCGGAGACCCAAAATGAAAGCCACAGCAGGCAGAAACACAACGTGGTTTTGTTTACATGCCGCGTAGTGTTTCTGCCTACAGCTGATTTCCCATTTGGGGCTCTCGGGCTCCCCGTGGGGAGCCCAAGAGCCCCAAATGGGAAATGCTAAATGCTGCGTTGTTTCTCCCTGAATCTGCTTTCCCTTGTGGGGCTCTCGGGCTCCCCGTAGGGAGCCCGAGAGCCCCAAATGGGAAAGCAGATTCAGGCAGAAACAACGCGGTTGTTTTCCGCAATGCTGCGTTGTTTGTGCCTGAATCTGCTTTCCCATTTGGGGCTCTCGGGCTCCCCGTGGGGAGCCCGAGAGCCCCAAATGGGAAAGCAGATTCAGGCAGAAACACAACGCGGTTGTGTTGGAAAACACTGCGGTTTTTCTTTCCGAGTTTCTCAGGCTCCTCCGAGCCGGAGGAGCCTGAGAAACTTGGAAAGAAAAACCGCAGCGTTTTCCAACACAATAACGTTGTATTTTTGTTTGCGGTCGCTTCAGAAGCGACCGCAAACATAAATACGTTTTTAAAGCTGCGGTTTTATTTCTAAGTTTTCCGGGCTCCTCCAGCCCGGAAAACTTAGAAAAAAAAACCCAGCTAGTGCTTATATATTTTTTAAAAATAAATAGCACTTACCGAGATTCACCTGCAGCTTTCCTGCTCTGGTCTCCGGTCCCCGTCCTCCGCGTACAGCACTAATGAAGGGAAAGCCACCCAGCGGTAGCTTTTGTTTACTACAGCTGGCTGGCTTTTCCTTCATTAGTGCCACAAAATGGATGCGCCCATGTGCTTGCTTTTGCGAATTTTGAGCTTGAATAGCTCAAAATTTTACATAGGAAGTTTTAAAAAAGAGAATGCTAGTATTTTTTTTTTAGGTTGCCTATCTATTTTTTAAATAACATTTTTTACTAGACCATGCCTTTAATTCTCCGGTCTGCTTCGTTCTAAAATCATGCCTCCTTCAGTAGTTATGCGGCCCCTCTTCCGACGTCTATACAACCATTTGCAGGGTTCATGGGTCGCTTTTCAACGCGGATTACCAGATCAAAGATGGATCATCAGGAGCAGCTCCTCGCAGGCACGTCCTACGCCATGGCTCGCTAGCCACGCCCCCCCCCCGAGGGCTGTCAACTTCACCTCCAGGGAAGTTGACATCCTGGTGGAGAAGGTCCTGGAGCATTATGATGCCCTCTTCAACACTGTGATGCAACACGGCAAGGAAGGACATCAGCAGATCTGGGATGGTATAACGGATGGCATCAATGTGGAGGGGGTGGCATCTCGCACCTTCAAGACTGTGCATAAGTGCTGGAGAACCTGAAATCCAGAACCCACAGCAAGGCCCTGCGCTACGTCCAGGCCGGTGCCATCACGGAGGTGCACTGTGCGTGCAGGTGCCGAATGTCAGCTAACACCATGCGGGTCCTGGAGAAGTTCTACCCGGCCATGCACACCCAGGTTTGCGAGTTACGTGAACGTCTGGAGTCGACTGGTGAGTAGCCATGTGGTGCAATGCTCTATGGTGCATGTGCTCTGCATATGTCGCAGCATGTGACCCCCTTAGGCTTGCAGCAAGTATGCTTCTGAGATGGATGTCTGCGTGCATGCCCTAGACATTACTCTCCATATGTGAATTGAGACGATATGTATTTTTAATGAGCTATCACTTGCATTGTGTGTTGTAGTTCAGACTGTGCACATGAAATGTTACTTGTGTCTTAGAAGTGCCAGGGTGACAAGTGTGACAGTTGAGGTAGTGTTGCTAGCATCATGTGCATGCATGATGTTCATGTGTATGTGCCAAAGATTGGAATGTGTGACTGGGTATCACTCACGCCTGGATGCAACACGTGCATTTGGATGACTTGCTTAGTCATGTAGAGGCATTACAGTTCACGGGGCTCTGATGTGATTGGCCATCACACTGCTTGGGGCCTCTCAGTTGATGTGTGTGCATGACATGTGTATGTGCTTGTTGCTGTGGCATGCTGACATGTGCATGTGCAAATGATGCATGTGTGTGGAGCATACGCAATTGATTGTTTGCATGGATGTGGATTGCATGTCCATGTGTGTGGGTGTGGAGGTTGATGGTTGTTCCCCTGACTAGCTGGTCTGGCTCCAGGAATATTCATCTGGGTTGGCCAGGTTTCTGAAAGGGGTTGGGGGGGGCAAAAATTCCATTGGGTTTGGGTTTGGGTCTAGGAGCAGAACCCTGAAGAAAGTGCTGGCATCGATCCAGGTTTCCCAGATCCGTGATCCAGCAAACATTTCTTCCCAGATCTGGAAAAATACATTTGCACCCCTCTATAAAAAATGTGCACAGAGAAAAAGTAGAAGCAAGCAAAATCAATGTACCTATCCTCCCTTCCCATCTGCTCTTCCCTTGCTATTATGTACCTTGCTATTATGTCCTAACCTCCTCCACCTTTCACCCCCAGTCACCTTCCTTCAGCTTCCCTAATCACCATTCCCATTTACCTCCACTCCCACCTACTCCGACCAGCCCCAGCATGTCTTTCTTAGCCTGGCTGGGGAACATCGACAGTGATGCATCCTCCACCTCCTCTGAGAGGGCTGAGCAGTGAAGCCCCCAGTCTTTGTACCATCTCAGATGATGGTGTTCGCCCAACAAGGCCTTCCTGAACACCGTGGCTGCGCCCAAGAGGCCCTAGAGGATGTGCTTGTGTTCCCTCCATCTTATGTGAAAGATAGACTCCAGAATACTGTAGTAAGGAATCAGATATTTTATTTATTAGAAAATTATGTTGCATTTTTGCAGCACATTTTAATTGAGTTGAGGGAGTGCTAGCATATAGGCGAGAGTGCTAGGGCTGGGGGAGCTGCATGAGGAGGTAGACTGTGCAGGTTGAGGGGTTTCTGGCCTCCTGGTATCACTCCTGATGGAGTGTGGTAGGAAGGAGAGGGCCTTACTCCCCTGCCTTGCCCCTGTACATCATTGTTTGGTACATACTGGTTATAATATGCATTTGTCCATGATGTCTTTTTGTTTGATGTGTTTACTTCGATTTGCTATTGAATAACACCATTTTGTTCAATAAATGCAGGCTGATATTTTAAAATAAAGGATGTGTGTGTGTGTGTTCTTGGCAGGTTCCAATGCTTGTGCTGCCCATCTATTAAACCATGAGTGGGGCGCTTGGAATAGCTTGTAATGCAAAATGAATCTCTACTAGGGGCACCTAATTTTAGCAAGTACGACATAGTGAAATTAAATGACTTGTACAGGATCACACACTTTGGTTGAGTGGTAAAGCCAGAATTTGAACTTAGTCTGAAATTTAGATACTTGACCATGCATCGTCCAAGCTCAACTTGGTACAAATATGTGTTGAAGTTTGGTTTTGAATACCTACAATAATACTTAATTTTATATAGATTACTTTAAAAATGCACAAGTCAAATGATAAATCAACCTGACAATGTATTCATCATTGTAGAAATGTGTTGATGAAAAGAGTAAGGGGGCATTTTATTTTGAATCCTAACCTGCACAGAAAGGGACCTCTCCTGTTTGCACTTTTTGCAAAAGGAGAAATTCATTCATTGCAAGTTGTGACAATGAAACTGCCAGCCGATGTGTAGAAAAAAATAAAATGGGTCTTTATTCAGACTTACAAAAATTGGATGAAAAGAAAATAAGCTTTTGTTCAGAATTGTTCAACAATCTCTTTCTCTGTGCTGAGTCTGGATTTTTCCAATTTTCTTGCACGGACTGTGTAAGGACTTCTGGCCAGGCTTCTCCTCCTAGTCCTCATACGCCCACCAGCCTTCAGTGCTTCCTGCTGTCCTGTCTGGTTCGACCTACAACAAAGCCAAGAATGAGCACACTCTAGCCTTCCACTGCCGTCTTAGGTAAAACTCAACAGGCCAATCAGTTTTCACTTCCTTTTTGAGTCTATATAAACCTTCCCAAGCCCCGCCCCTTTTTCCCTGGAGGCATTGCACAGTATCACCATCCTCAACCTCCAGTCGCTCCCGGTCTCAGTCTCCTTTGACTAGGTAAGTGTTTAATAATATTTCCCTGGAGGGTTTTGTGTGTGTCTCTTGTATCCTCGTTTTTGCTAGATTGTCAGGATCCTTGTTTACATAACCCGCAGCTCCATGGCACTCAATGCCGCGGAGCTCCCGCAGTTCTCCCTGGCCGTGATAACCCCTCCTCTCCCTGTTCGCAGCCCCTTGACTGCTGCTGCTTGAGTTAAACGTCCGTGGTCTTGCTAATCTGCAAGCCGGTGAGGTTCCGAATCGCGTGGGTCCACTTGGCGTTTCTTTTCTTTCGCGACCGCCGCCCGAGTCGAATGTCTGCGGGTCTGCTAATCCGCAGACCCGCAGCGTTCCGACTCGCGGAAGGCCGCCGGAGATCTCCAACACTTTCTGATTAACGCCGGAGTCGGGCGCTGGCGTCTCTGTTAACCTGCAGAGAGGCGTTCCGATGCTGGCATGTCGTCCGTGTAGTTTCACCCCAGAATTCTCATTTTGCTTTCCTCCAGGATATCGCGTCTCCGGTCCCCACCATTCACCCACCACGTGGTCTTCGGTGTCCTGAGTTCCCCCAAGGTGTAATTGTCCATCTTGCTTGTTACATACACCTCCCGAAGACTCCAGCCGGTCGGGCTGGTCCGGATTTCTGGACAGGTAATCTGGGATCAACTGGAAACCCGCTGGTCGGTGAATCGTTTCAAAACTGAATTCCTGCAGGGTCAGGAACCATCTCAATGCTCGTTGATTTGAGTCCTTGTGTGTGGCCAACCATTTGAGCGGGGCATGATCCGTAAACACTATAAACTTTCTTCCAGCGAGGTAATACCTGAGTGTTTCAATCGCCCATTTTATAGCGAGGCACTCCTTTTCTATGGTTGAATATCCTACCTCATGAGGCAAGAGTTTACGACTTATAAAGGCTACTGGCCGAAGATCAGTTTCAGTACCTTGGGATAGCACAGCCCCCATCCCTGTTCCGGATGCGTCTGTTTGTACAAAAAAGTTTTCTTGGAAATTGGGACACCGTAGAACAGGTTGTGTTGAGATTATTTGTTTTAGTTCATTAAAGGCCTTACACGCTTCTTCATCTTTTAGCAGGTCACCCTTGTATGAGGACTTGAGAGCTTCCGTCAATGGGCTTACAATGGAGGAAAACAAAGGTATGAAACGCCTGTAATATCCAAGGAATCCTAAAAATGCCCTGACTTGCTTCTTATTACTGGGCATAGGTAGTTTCCCTATTGCTTCGATTTTGTCCAACTGGGGTCGTATAACCCCGTCCCCGACGAGATATCCCAGGTATCGGGTTTGATTGGCTGCCAGTATGGTTTTCTTTGGGTTTATGTTAAGTCCTGCAGATTGTAGGGATTTTATAACTGCTGAGAGGTGACTTAGATGATCCTTCCAGGTTTTACTGTACACAATTATGTCATCCAGATATGCTGCACTGTAGCCGTGATGAGGAGCGAGAACCCGATTCATCAATGATTGAAAAGTTGCTGGGGCTCCATGCAAGCCAAATGGTAGAACAGTGAACTGGTATAGTCCTGAAGGGGTAGAAAAAGTAGTTTTGATTTTATCTTCTTTTCTTAAAGGAATCTGCCAATACCCCTTGTCAGATCAATGGTACTAATGTATTTAGCAGTGCCTAATTGTTCGATAAGTTCATCAATTCGGGGCATGGGGTAGGCTTGATAGGTAGAGATGTTATTCAACTGCCTGTAGTCCATACAAAATCGTATACTTCCATCGGGTTTTGGGACTAGAACAATAGGGAACGACCAGTGGCTACATGATGGTTCAATTACTCCCAGACGTAGCATTTCCTCCACTTCCGCTTGAACTGCTTTTCTTTTTGATTCTAGTAAACGATAGGGACGGACCCTTATGGTTTTTCCTGTTTCTGTTTCTATTTTGTGTTCTGCCAAGTGTGTTCTTCCAGGGTAGAAGGAAAACACATTATGTACAGGTTCAAGGTATTCCTTCATTTCTCTTTTTTCTTCTGGGTTCAGCTGTTTTCCCCACTGTACAGAATTGAACGCAGATTCTTGGGTTATGCTTGTGGCTGCCTGTACTGCTTTGTCATTGGTTTTCCATTCCTTCAATAAGTTTACGTGATAATTTTGTGTCTTTTCCTTTCGATCAGGTTGATCCACCACGTAATTCACTGGTCCCAATACTGCTTTTATTTTATATGGCCCCCTCCATTGGGCCAACATTTTGTTCTGGCTATTGGGCAGTAACACTAGTACCTGGTCCCCTACCTTAAACTGTCTTGCTCTGGTTTTCTGATTGTAGTATTTTTCCTGTGTTGACTGGGATCTACCCAGGTTTGTTTGTGCCATTTCCCTCATCTTACTTAGATTATCCTGGAGTTCAATCACATAGTCGGTTAGGGTGGCAGGATCTTCTTGTTCCTCTCATAGGAAAGGTTTCGGGATATCTGGTAGCGTAGTCTACCACTACCAACAGATATTGGTAACCATGACTACTGGGTTCCAGTGGGCCTACTATATCCATACCAATCCTAAAAAACGGTTCTTTAATCAATGGCATGGGTATTAATGGAGCTCGTCTCGGTTTAATTGGGTTTGATTTTTGACATGTTGGACATTCATCACAGTACTTTGCCACTTCCCTGTAAACCCCAGGCCATTAAAATCGCTTCAAGATTTTAACTAGGGTTTTCTCCCTGGCCATATGTCCTCCTGTTTGGTCATCATGAGCTAGTCCCAATATGGGTTTTCGGAAACTCAGAGGTACTAGAAGTTGTTCCACCTCCTTTTCACCCGGAGTTTTTTTGGTAACACGATAAAGAAGTCCTCGCTGTCATTTAAACCTTGGATAACTGGTTGTATCATTGGGGACCCTCATGGCTTGTTCGAGGACATACCTTAATGTTGGGTCAGTTAGTGTTTCACTTCTAAATGAGACTCTTTTATCATCAGGTATCCAGTCTACGAGTGCATTGAAGCTTTCCACCCACCTCCGCTTTTCTCCCCTCACCTCCCTTCTAGTTTTTCTTGGTATTCTCTCACTATTCTCTTCAATATCTGTTTTTGAAAAAGGGGCCCTTCTTAACCATTCATTCTCTCTGACACAGTCATCAAAGTTGGGCAGGTCAGTCCCAATTAACACAGGAGCAGGTATATGAGGCATGATGGCTACCTCCATTGGTGTGCTGATACCGTTAACCTCTATGTTTACTTCTTTGGAAGGGTATGATCTTATGTCCCCATGCACACATTTTACTGAAATTTCTTGCTCCCTTAATTTCCCCAGTGCACTTACTTCTGGTATGATGGCGGTTTGCTCGCTTCCACTGTCAACCAGACCTTGTCGGGGTACACCGTCCACTCGAACTTCCACTGTGTAAGGCTCTCTTCTTCTTCTAAATTCCCGGTTGTGAATACAGCCAATCTCCATGGGTTCTGGTTTGTTCTTCCTTGGACAAAACCGGGCGATGTGGCCCCATTCTCCACAATCATAACACTGGGGTTGTCTGCTTGTGGTGGGCCATGTCGTAACTTTGGGTTCTGCTTTGGTGGGCTTTGAATCCCCCATATTCGTAGTTGTAGGAAGCAATACTTTGGTTCCGCTCTCCAAGGGGCCCATCCTGGCTCCACCAGCTTTTTGGAACGCTGTGGCAATGTCTATTGCTTCAGTGAGAGTGGGTCGATGATGTTGTCTGACCCATCGTTGAATATTGCTGGGAAGAGCATCCACAAATTGCTCTAGCTTCACTTTGTCCATGATCTCGGTAATGGTGCAACTGGCTGATTTTATCAATTTTTCGGTTAGATCGTGTATCCGATAATATAATTGTCTATGGGTTTCCCCATTGCGGAGTTTGGTTTCCCGAAGCTTCTGTCGATAGGCTTCCTCATCCACTCCCATCCTTTCTAGGATGGTCCTTTTTATTTCTGCGTAACTTGTGTCTCCATTGGGGTTGGATGCCTGGTATGCCCCTTGCATTGTGCCTGTAAGTAAAGGAGCTATGTAGTGGCCCCATTTCTCCACCGGCCACTGGGAGTTTCTAGCCACTCTTTCGAAGTTAGTAAAAAAATAACCTGGATCCTCCCCGGCCTGGAATTTTTGTAGGACGTTGGAAGGTGCTGCCGTTGCTCCTCTGTGGGCCACCACGGCTTCTGTTACTTTCGTCAGGGCATCCTGTGTGGCTGCTTGCAACTTTAGGGCTTGCTGTAGGGCTTGGCGATCTGCCTGGGCTTGGTACCCCTGTACCTGCACCAGTTGCTGGACCTGTTGTTGTCCATCGGCTAAGGCTTTGATGATAGTCTCCATTCCGTGTTTCAGAATCCCACCGCTGCCACCAAACTTTGTGACAATGAGAGTGCCAGACGATGTTGAGAAAAAAATAAAATGGGTCTTTATTCAGACTTACAAAAATTGGATGAAAAGAAAATAAGCTTTTGTTCAGAATTGTTCAACAATCTCTTTCTCTGTGCTGAGTCTGGATTTTTCCAATTTCCTTGCAGGTAGTGGGTAAGGACTTCTGGCCAGGCTTCTCCTCCTAGTCCTCATACGCCCACCAGCCTTCAGTGCTTCCTGGTGTCCTGTCTGGTTCGACCTGCAACAAAGCCAAGAATGAGCACACTCTAGCCTTCCACTGCCGTCTTTAAATAGGTAAAACTCAACAGGCCAATCAGTTTTCACTTCCTTTTTGAGTCTATATAAACCTTCCCAATCCCCGCCCCTTTTTCCCTAGAGGCATTGCACAGTATCACCATCCTCAACCTCCAGTCCCTCCCGGTCCCAGTCTCCTTTGACTAGGTAAGTGTTTAATAATATTTCCCTGGAGGGTTTTGTGTGTGTCTCTTGTATCCTCGTTTTTGCTAGATTGTCAGGATCCTTGTTTACATAATCCGCGGCTCCGTGGCACTCAATGCCGCGGAGCTCCCGCGGTTCTCCCTGGCCGTGATAACCCCTCCTCTCCCTGTTCGCAGCCCCTTGACTGCTGCTGCTTGAGTCAAACGTCCGTGGTCTTGCTAATCTGCAAGCCGGTGACGTTCCGAATCGCGTGGGTCCACTTGGCGTTTCTTTTCTTTCGCGACCGCCGCCCGAGTCGAATGTCCGCGGGTCTGCTAATCCGCAGACCTGCAGCGTTCCGACTCGCGGAAGGCCGCCGGAGATCTCCAACACTTTCTGATTAACGCCGGAGTCAAGCGCTGGCGTCTCTGTTAACCTGCAGAGAGGCGTTCCGATGCTGGCATGTCGTCCGTGTAGTTTCACCCCAGAATTCTCCTTTTGCTTTCCTCCAGGATATCGCGTCTCCGGGCCCCACCATTCACCCACCACGTGGTCTTCGGTGTCCTGGGTTCCCCCAGGGTGTAATTGTCCATCTTGCTTGTTACACAAGTGTTTCAACCAAGTACTGGAAAAGTAAAGTGTAATACACAGAAGAAAATCACCTTTACTCTTTACATTTCCACTACTTGTCTGGGAAGGTGTAAATCACTTCCACAATTAATGACTGTGGGAGCCAACCACAATGGATTCCTTTGGAATCTCGCTGCTTTTACCAGGTGTAAATGTCAGATGGATCCCAGAGGAATCCAATGGTTTTCTGACAACATAAAAATACATGCTTGTGGAAAACCAATCTGAATTGGAAGGGGAACCTCTAGTCTCCAACCTCACACAAAAAATCATACAAAATCCTGCAGGTCATAAAAATCATTTATCACCACTTCTTACACTCTGCCTTGCTTGGAAAATGACTCCCTATGATTGTAGCTTTGTTTTCCCCATCCTGAATGAAAGCATATAGGCATAGACATTAATGAGAATTTACAAAATATCTCATACAGACACAAAGTGAAATGAAATGCATGACAAGCTCATTGTTACACAACGCTTGTTCTGTATCCTAATCACCCATCAATCACTCTTAAATAGATTGTTAAAACCCTATATAATTTAAAGAAGAAAGTGCCACGGCAATGGTCACTACCTGTTACCTTTTCTCATCTCTAATTACTTTCTGTTAATCACTTCCTGTTGTAAATAAGTTGCCTCTGAGACACGTTAAAAAGATACAACCTCAGTGGGAGGGCCTGTGTAGCCCTGGCTGTTTGTATTTGGGGGAGAGCGGTAGAGCAGGGGGAATGGGCATTTGCCCAGGTCCAAATGTTAAATCCACCTCTGATTGCACTCTTTAGGAAATATTTAAATACTGCTTTTTAGTTTTAAAAGATGTACACCTTTTATACTTTGCATGCAACATTATAGGAAATGCTCTTCTCTCGTGTTATTTTAAAGGTGCTCTTTAAAGGATTCCGGCACAGCCTAAACACCCAGCACCCAGGATTTACATTATACTTTCCAAACAACACCCACAATGCACATGATGTATTTTGTTGGAATGCAAACTCTGTCAAGTTACTCAAACAGTATGAGCTTGTCACGTCGGTACTTAGTTTGAATCATGAAACATTCTGGCAGGCTAGCTTCCCACAGACAAAGGTACATTCTGTTTAGGTCGGAGCCCCACGGTTAAGAATGCATGAGAAGATCTGGAACAGGTCCATCCTTGTCAGCCTAGCCTTATCATTTTCAGGTAGGGCCATGTTGGACTAACTCAGTGAGGTGCAGCTTGATTACCTAGGCATAGCAAGCAAGGCACTCACATCTGGGCACATACATGTTCACTTCGGGAGACACACTGAAATCAACATGCATTGACAAAGCAAACAGCTTGGGTTTTTGATTGGGCATGGATAGGCACTTGCCAGGCACTGCCATAAGAGTACCACCTAGCCATAGAATGGGAACAGCTGGAAAATGGTGCGAGTACCTGGGCATATGATGACATTGATTGGCAAATGTCTAATACCTATACACAAGCAAAAACTGCTGTCTTTTTGATTGCTTGTTTAAGACAGTGCTTCAGGCAGAGGCATTGAAAAAGATATTGCTTATAAAATGAACTGGCTGAAGACACACATTTAGAGTTTTTTTTATCATACCAGGAGCTCATTTACAGTGCAAGATAAGTAATTAAACACTAAAAGAATGTTTAGATATAACACTGGCAGGCCCTATATAGCAACATGTTTGGTGTTACTTTGTGATAGAGCTTGCTCAAAGAGTTCCAGAAAGGTTACGTTTTGGTGGTGAGAGGCAGGTAGTTGTTGGTAATGCCATAGGCTCTAACATAGCCATGGCTTGTCATTGAGTGTGTAAATGACCAAATACACCCATAGGATGTGTGTTTCTCCACACATTTTAGCTCCATCCTATCTGTGTTCCACTGCATGAGTTCTGCCTTGAACCTAATAAGAAACAGTCTGAATCAATTATAACCATTGGCACTTCACTGGCCAGCCTTCTTTACCATTGTTTGCAAATCAGCCTTGGCCCATTCACCAATGCGAGAAGCCCTTCCCAAACTGCTAGACCACAAGGCCTAAAAATGCATGTTGTGCTGTGTTCCAGTGCAGAGCGGTCATGGCCTAGCAATTGAGATTGGACTGCACCTTATGGTGGCAGCACCAAGAGTCATTTGCTAATGGCCTGTCCCCTTCTGTAATGGCACAGACATATTACAGAATTATGGCATGGAATGTTGCACAGAGCAACAGTAGTGGTAAAGCCTTGCATCAATCACGTTTTATTTTACTCCACTGTAGAATTGCATTTGTGTTACTATCAATCTTATCTTTTTAATTATACTCAAGTAGTTAATGCAGCAGAATAAATACTTTGAATGTAATTTGTAACGGCCCCCCGTCGGATGATGCACCTTCTTCAGAAATCTGTGTTCAATCAACATCATCGGTCATTTATAGTTTGATATCGTTTTTTTTTTAATAAAATTTTTATTAGTTTTTCAATACAACCAACAATTCAAACAAAACACGCAGTGCGATCCACAATCATTACATTAACATCAATTGGTCTTTGTTCACTGCCCCCCTGTTCCCACCCCCCTTCGCGAGCCTGTTTGTCCATCACATCCAGTATCTGCCGCACATAGCTGGGCGTCATTTTCATCAGATTCCTCTGGGTCTAACATTGTCCCGAATAAGCCAGATATCAATGTTTTCCATGTCATCAGAGTACCCACTTCTTCCTCCCAAGGCATGCAACTTGCCTCTTGCCACACCACCGTTTCAGCCTCCGCCCATTTCTGTAATTCTTTCCACCACACCTCCACCCGTGGCTTGTGACACTTTTTCCAACCTATAGCTATCCTTCGCTTTGCAAGCATGTACGCCAAGTCTTTCAGTTTCCCCACGTGCTTCAGCTTCCGTGGCATAGAAAACCCTCCCAACAGGCAGGCCCAAGCCGTGTCAACGGCGATCGTGACCCCTTTCTCTGCTAACTTTTGTGCCACTTCTCTCCAGAAACCCTCGATCACTGGGCACACCCAAAACATATGTGTCGGAATTTAGATATCCTCAGCGGGGTCATATACGCTCAATGTGTTACGTACAGCTGTATTTGCTGCAATCTGGCATTCCTAGATACTTTCTTATGGTATCCCATGGCCCGCTCCCACATCCCATCCTCCATTTGGGCTCCCACCTCTGTTTCCCAATCCAATCTCAAATGTGTCAATTCTTTCCCAACCTTAGTCATTACCATCTCATATAATCTAGAGATCTCATGCCCTCCCTCAGTTGTGTCATATATCATCCCCACAATGCAGTCCGGTTCCTCCGCCAACACCTTCTCAGGCCACGTTATCCGAATCTTCCGCACCAGCCTGTGATATGTAACGTATTGGCCCCCATGTAGTCCCACCTCCTCTCCAAGTCCTTCGAACCCCCTGATGGTCCCCACCTGCCATATATCGCCCAACGTTACCAGTCCCACCGACTCCCAATAGGTTCTAATAATCACCCTCAGTTGCTCATCTCCTCCCGCCAAAGCAACCAGAGGTACCTGCGGGGAACACAGGAGCGGATCCCCCATTATTATACATGCTCGTCGCCACATTCTCCACCCAAGCCTCATCATCCCCAGGTACTCCTTTATTTCTCACTCAGGCAACCAGATAATTTCTTTCAGGTAGAACGGGTCACAGTCATGCACGAACAATCTAAATTCCGGGGTCGCTTCATCAGAGAGCCATTTGGCCACAAACTGTAATTGACTTGCTATATAGTAGGCCTCAAAATTAGGTAGCTTGACATCCCCTTTTTCATGAAAGTTCTGCAACTTCCAGAGCGCTACTCTATTCCGGGTACCATGCCACAGAAAGTCTCTACACACACCATTCAATTGGACAAAAAAACCTCTTAGGAATCATATGCGGGACATTGCTAAAATAATGCAAGAGCCTAGGCAGAACCACCATCTTAAGCATCGCTCCCCGCCCCATCATCGCTAAGGGCAACTTCTCCCAAAATCTCATACATTTGCAGATTTTCTCAACGGCCATCTCGGTATTACGCTTGTGTTCCTCCTCCGCCGTATGGCACACATCTATTCCAAGGTAGCGGAAAGAGACCACAGTCCACGGCACCTGCAACACCGGCAACCTCTCCACAGGGATCCCCTTTGTAGCTGCCCAGTGGGAAAATGCTGGATTTTGGGGGATTCACCGCTATACCGGACAACCTCGCATACCTTTCCATCACCTCCAGAATATACTGAAGGTTTTCATCCGGGTATCTCAAATATAATAACAAATCATCCGCATACAGGGATATCAGGTGCCGTTCCCCCCCAACCTCGATACCTATCTCGTCGTATTGCTGCCTCAGGTATAGTGCCAGAGGCTCCAGAGCCAGAATGTATAACATCGGGGACCAGGGGCACCCCTGCCTAGTGCCCCTACTAAGTTGCCATCTCTCAGATATCACTCTACCTGTTCGCACGCTGGCTAATGGCGCACTATACAACATCCCCACCCACCTAATGTACCCCGGCCCCATTCCATACTCTCCCAAAGCCGCCAGCAGCCATGCCCATCTAACCGAGTCGAAAGCTTTTACCGCGTCCAAAGACACGATTGCCATCTATAGTTTGATATAGTTAACAATTTTATTAAGCATGATGTGAAAAAACGCTATATTCCCACAAAAGATAAACATGCTTTAAATTACAGAAAGCAAAACTGTGAATTTAGCTTTGAGAAAATAGTTGTAGGCAGCCAGCTTCTTATAGGTGTGAATGGCCCTCCATCTCCCTGGTCATTTCATGGCTGGGGGGCCTACATAATTTTATAGGGCATGAAAGCAAATCCTGGCCGTCCTCTTGTAGTTCAGCCTCTCAGAATGATATCTCTGAGGTTGCTGCTGAATGTGTAGAGTGAAATCCAACCCCACACCTATATTCCCTCAGGTCCCACTGGCATGGGCTACTTTCTAGGGGGTGCCAGAGGGTGGCCTTGGGGGTGGGGGCTGGCCGCCCTGCCCCCCCTGCTAGAGCCAGGCCCGTTGACTAGTCATGTTCATGTGAATGTTGGTGTTGCCACGCACAAATTGGTGCAGTACACTGATGTTTCTGTTCCTTGTCTCCTTTTCCACAGTTGCATCTGATGAAGAGGGCGGAACCAATGCTGTGGAGCATGGCAGCAAGGATGCCTCCATCAGGCAGAGGCGCAGGTTGCAGCCACACCCCCATGAAAGCACATCTTCGGGAGTGATGTGGCTGTGGCAGCCCTTGTGACATTGGGCATGGCTGCTAGGGGTAAGTTCAAGAAGGTGAAGTGGGGAGTGGACTCCTCAGCAGTGGTGGGGACAGGTGATGCCACACAGGGGCCATCCATGTGGAAGACGACCCAGAGTCATCCAGATTGGTGGAGGGGTAGAGTGAGAAGATGGCCATTGCAGCCCAGCCCATGGGGTCAGGTGGGGGGTGTTGAGGTGGGCGTGCCTACTACAGTCCTGTCCCAGGGGCATGAGACTGTGCAGGCCACCGTGGATGTGCCTGTTAAAAATCTAGTCCCTGGGCCATCGGATGCAGCAGTATGCGCCTGCCGGGATGCCTCCACCCAGACCCACCACCCAGTGTCGGCTGATGTTTCCACCCAGATCGACACCCCCTTACCATCCGGTGTTGCCATCCGAGATTATGTGCTACCCTGCAGGCTGGGTTGGTGAGGTGGGCAGCTGTAATTCGTGATGATGTGCAGTCTACTTGTAGTCTGCTTGCACAACATCACAGTGAGCTATCTTGCCACAACAGCTGACTTGCAACATGCCTGTTCCGTGTTGTGCTCCATGGGATGTTCACTGCTGCAACCCCTCCTCGTCTTCCTCCTCTGTGCGGCAGTCGTCCTCCAGGGTGCCTTATGGCCCAGATACCACCAGGGCCCCATGTGCACCAGTCCCACCCACATTGCCCAGTCTGGTGGAGCCAACATCCCTGCCCGAGTTGAGAGTCCAAGGCAAATCAGCTGAGGTGGTCACCGTGCCTACCCAGGCACCGACAGGGTCACCGGCAATGGAGGGACAGCAGGCACCCAGAAGCAGTGCATGTGCCGTACGCCCCTGGGGAGAGTCATCAACTCGGAGGGCGTACAAACATAGCAGGCACCGGGCACTGTGGCAGCAGGTGGAAACATGGAGGAGGCTATCTTTTTCAGGGCAGACCATCCAAAGAAGGCAGGTTCGTGGTGTGAGGTGGGAGGCACAGGTGTACCTGAGGGACAGGATGTCTTCCATGTTCAGAGGATATGGAGAGGAGATTGGGGCAGAGAGGCAGCAGGCTCGTAAAGCAAGGGTTGTGATGGTCAAGGCTGAATTTGCGCTGCACCGGGCAAGGAGACGGGCTGCCATCCTGGAGGCCACTTGCAGGGAGGCCGAAGTGATAGAGACACAAGTGCTGGAGATCCTGCAAGCCCTCGAGGTAAGAACAGAGGCCCGCATGAGGGCTGAGGACGTGACGCTGGACTCAGCCCTGGTGGAAAGGGTCAGTGAGATTGGAGAGGAGGAGTTGGACGAACCCGCTGCCTGTGTACATAGTTCTTTAGGCGTAGGTTTCCTGTTTTTATTTATTATTTTCCCCAGACATTCTTTGCCCGTTTTTATTGTATATAGTTGTTTAGGAATAGGATATTCGTTGTATTACATATTTCCCATGAACTACTTTGCGCTTCACTCCCAGTTTATTTTTGTACATATTTATGTCAAATACATCGTTCTGTTTGTTACATTCCACACTTCATACAGTTCATTTGTGTTTCAGCCATTTGACAGTTCTATTTTCAGCCATTGCATCTCTCCATTGCAAGTCATGTGTCTTGTGGCGTGCATGCTTGTGTGTTGTTGTTGCTGGGATGGTTGCAGATGGCAAGATGCACATGTGCCTGACATGTTGGGGTGGGTCCATCAGACGACTGGGTCTGCACTTTATGTTTTCATTAGCATTTCCCTGTGCAGCGTCACTGTGTGTTTGGCATCAGTGTGGTTGTGTTGGAGGGAGGTTGGCACACTGTGGGAGTGTTCCATGGTCACATTCATAGCACATTAGTTTGTCATTGCTGTGTAAAACCCATGTCGTGCAGACACGTTCACCAGCATGTACAGTCATACAATGCCTTCTCTCATGTGTTGCTCAACCTCTACCACTGGAATGCAGTAGTGGGCAATGTTTGCTCTTCCTGAGTGGCAGCACAATTATCCAGTCTCTATGAGTCATGCTCACTCTGACTGCCCTACCATCACCCATGCATAGCCCTGTCATGTGGTTGTTCCCTGAGAGGTATTTTGCCACCCAGGTCACTCATGCTCAGGCTGTGACATGCATGGCCATTGCTTGTGGATCTTGCAACAACTTTTGGTAGGCTTGCTTCTGTCGTGGGCACACATTCTGTCACTGTGCTTTGATGCCTTGGCAATATGTCATGGCCAACATGCACATGGTTTTGCATTCACTTGTCACATGTGCATGGTGCGGGATGATTAAGGCCTGGAAGGGTGTGTGAGCAGATGCTCCACTCATGAATGGACCTCTGGTGATTCCAGTTGGTCGCATTTGCAGACTACATGTTGGTGTTGCACTTCATGGTGCTGTCAGACCACAGAGGTTCCGGTGAGCTGCAGACATGCATTGCACTGGTATTGTTTGAGACTGTCATGGGACTGCCTGTGGGGGTGTCACAGGTGTGGGGGGGAGGGGTGTGGTGTCCAGCCTGGAGTGGGCTGCCTGTGGGTAGTGTCCAGTCTGGAGGGGGCTGCCTGTAGGGGGTGTCACAGGTGAGGGGGGCTGGGGATGGTGTCCAGTCTGGAGGGGGCTGTCTGAGGGGGTGTCACAGGTGAGGGGAGCTGGGGTGGTGTCCAGTCTGGAGTGTGCTGCCTGTGGGTGGTGTCCAGTCTGGAGGGGGCTGCCTGTGAGGGGTGTCATAGGTGAGGGGGGATGAGGGGTGTTGTCCAGTCTGGAGGGGGCTGCCTGTGGGGGGTGTCACAGGTGAGAGGAGCTGGGGGCTGGTGTCTGGCCTACAGTGGTTGATGTGCAGTAGGGGGTTATATGGACAGGATGGGTGCCCAGGGTGTAGGGGGAACTCATGTTTTTGTAAGGGGTGTAGCCTGCACTTATGAGGGGGGCCCACTTTATCGCTGGGGTGCAGCCTGGCGTTGCGAGGAAGGGCACGCTATTTTGCTAGGGTGCAGCCTGGCGTTGTGAGGTGAGGCACGCGATTTCGCTGGGGTGTGGGCTGAGATTGCGAGGTGAGGCACACCATTTCGCTGGGGTACGGCCTGGCCTTGCGAGGTGAGGCATGCGATTTCGCTGGGGTGCAGCCTGGGCTTGCGAGGTGAGGCACGCCTTCTCACAGGGCTACTGGATGCAGGGCCAGGGGTGGCACGGAGGCTTGCACCATGTTAATCCTTCTGCTTTCTTTTTGGTGTGCGTTGGGGCGTTGTGGGCGTTCCTCGTGCAGCTTGTTGTTGCTTGCACAACGGCTAGTAATGCGTCTTGAAATCCATTAATATGGTGGTGCGTAATTTTCTTTCTGCGCCATGGCTCGCGCAGGGTCCTTCTCGCTGCGCAGACCTTGTGTAATTTCGGTGCCCCATTCCATGAATAGGGCCCATAATGCTCACTACTTGCTTTTAATGAGCTATGTGGTCAAATATAAATGCACCTTACCTTGTATCATGTTTGTTTGTATGTATGTGTTAACCTTAGAACCCATATACCCTCATTGGGGCTTTGAAACAATATTTCTGCAAACTGGCTGTTCATTAATCATCAGCAGGATACAACAGAAAAGTCTCCTAACATGTCTCTCAGCAATTTCTGCAGTACAGTCTTGTTAACCGCATATTTTTCACTGCAGTATTTTACAGATGTTTTTTGCTGCAAAATTCAGAGGAGGTTGTTTGAGTAAGGTAATATGGGGTAGGGTGGCTGCGGGAGTGTAGAAAGTGCAGGTTCTGGGGTCCCCTCCACATTTTTCAGCAATGAAGTGTAAACAAAAATCTGCTGTAAAAAATTCTGTGGTGGAAAATTCACAGGTTAAAACACATAGAACTGCTCCCTACTGCTCTTCAATATATACATAAAGCTTCTGATGGGACCTGTGAGAGCCAAGTACCGCCTTTTCAACACATATGCAGCATGATGCACATCTACCTTTGCATGTCCATCAGCAAAGCCCAATTCTCTACTTTATCCAGGACAGGGCCAAACAGCCATCGAGAGCGAATGAGTGAAACAGTCTTAACCAGTGGTCGAAGTGGGCAGTAGCGGGCGGGAGCAGTGCTCCTATACTATTTTAAAAAGAAACCGTTCCGGAACGGTTTTGTTTTAAAACAAAAGTGTAGGAAGAAGTTAAAACTTTCACTTTCAGTGCACTGCACTGAGTGTTCCCCTAAACAGCAGGAGAATGTTTTTGGGGTTTGTATTGTGCGTGGGAGGGTGCGTGGCGATTGGGTTTGTGGGGAGCGGGACCGGCCACTAGGGAACATAGTTCCACTACTTCTTTTTGTGCACTTCGACCACTGGTCTTAACATTCTATGACAAGACTGGAGGTGAGCATTATGCTTCAACTTCTTTTAGTACTACTCCTCAGCAGTTTCAACAAACATATATAAAAACTCTGAAAAGTGTCCAACAGTAACTTGTCTTCCTTAAAACTACAAGTCCCATAGTGTCTGTAGTCCATCTCCCTCCAGCCCAGCCATGACACACTTGCTGTCCCTGGCCTCCTCCTCTTCTTTTACTGCTCTTCAAGCAAATAAGTACTATTTCCATTCCTGTATCATATGTCTGGATTGATTTAGACTGATTGAGAAGAGAGATTGTATGTGTATAGAGCGTATGGTAGCAATGTAAATTGAAAAGATATATCGTAGCAAAGCGGAATGTGCATGGTAACACAATGGTATGGTACGCGCGTATGCGTTAGTCAGTGTTTATTGTGAATGATAGAATAGGCAGCGGCGGTGAGAGGACACTTATAGCAGGTAAGTGGCATTGTTCCCCACGAGGCAAGTGGCCCCTTGCTGTATGCCTGGCACTCCAGGGGCTCGGCCTCGCAGAGCGCGGAATAGGCACCAACAACTTCCTCCTTCAGGGAGGCTGGGCATAGGTGCTTGGAGCACTCCAGCCCCCACCCTCGTGGAGGCGGAGCCAGGGCGCTCACGCAGTGGCGCATTCGCGCATTCATCGCAGTGCAATGCGACAAAAGATCTGATCAGCCACCGAGCTCGGCGGTGATACTTAAATATATTAAAAAAGCGATTAAGTGTAATCGCGAACCCATCAGAGGCCGGTCGAGCAGCGACACGCCTCAGAGGAGCATCAGTGGGCCGGCAGACCAGATACCGGCATCAAAGGAAATCTTTCCTCTTCACTGCATCAAGTGCTCGATGAAAAGCAAACACAGCTGAAACCACGCTGGAAGAGCGGGATTTTCTCGCGAGCAGCCCAGTTAGGGCATAAGAGAACAATTTACAGTCTGGTGCAGCCACATGCATAAATAAATAAATAAAATCATATATATATATATATATATATATATATATATATATATATATATATATATATATTAAGAATGATACAATACAGAGCATCACACTAGGAGCATTGGACGTGATAAGACACCTAATCCAAGTACCAGGCACACAGCACAGATTGGAAAAGGTTGGAATTTGAGTGGAGCGAGGAGGAACAACCTCTGGACCTCGCTGCCAGCTTTAAAGAAGTGCCGGGGAGCTCCTTAGTGGATGCTGTGGCACAAGGGATGAGGCTCCTACAAGAAAGACTGGAGACACTAGAAGCAATGCTCACCCAGCCCAGTGAAAGCACCAAAGAGACTGAGCGCACGCCACAGGACCCTCAGGCGCAGGATCTAAGGGTCGTAAACAGGCCCATAAGAGGAAATCCTTTGACGACCCCCAGGGCCCATCGGACGGGGCGAGAGAGAAGGCCCCAGAGGTAGCCGACGCTTTCGCTAAGCTTAAAGAGGCTTACCTACAGCGTCAGGCAGTGCCAGACCTCATGACCCCCACTCCAGGGGAAGATAATGCAGGAGATGATCCAGGCTCGGAGGAGGAGCCGGCGGGAGACCTTTCTTCACAAGAGGGAGAAGAGGTTGAAGAGGAGGAATGGGGGAAGCCCAGCGGGGGTAAAAGAGCCTGCAAGGAGAAGCATCTCCAAGAGGTGCAAGAAGACATGTTTGATACGGATAGTATCCGGAACCCAAGGTCCACGTAGTGGCAGCCATGCCCTAGGGTGGCCCAATACATGACAGTGAGATTGCGCAAGGCCCTCGACAAAGAGTTGAGGCAATGCCTGCGAGCGGAATGCCCTCACCCAGACCACCCAGGGGAGGCGGCAGAGACACCCGAGCTAGACCCCAAAATGCTGACATTCGTGTCTAAAACCAGCAAGGATCCCTGCAAGGGTATCGACGGGTCATGAAGGAGCTGTCAAGAGAAGGTGTTGGATTTGGTAGGGCCCCTCGCGAAGGTCATGGACCTAGTAGAGAGGGCCAAGGATACCGGGGAGGAAGTATACCCAGACGCACTAGCTGGTTGGGCACAAAGGGCAGTGTGCCTCCTAGGAAACGCTAACTGTGCCATTGCATGCGAGAGAAGAGGGTTGCTGCTCAAGATTGACCCGAAGCTGAGCGATCTTGCATCTTACGAAGCTGGAGAAGCAGCTCAGGGTCTCCTTTTCGGAGAGACCTTTGGGAAGGAGATGGGCCGATTCGTCGGTACCTACACCTCCCTAGAAAAAGCACAAGTCTCCATTCGAAAACATTTCATGAATAGAGTTTTTGGCGGGACCGGCCGCTTCAGGGGTCGTTCAGCCGGTCGGAATCAGGGAGGAAGAAGACCCCCTAATACCAGAGCATAATACTGGGAAAATAAACAACAGGATACCTTCTTCCCATCCAGAGGGTGTTTCCTTAGAGGACACAGGCCCAGAGGAACAGGGCGAGGTCAAGGATTCACACCAGGTGAGAGCAATAGAATATTCTCCGGTGGGAGGGAGGTCGCGCATGTTTTAGGAATATTGGCACGCGCTTTCCAGTGAAGCTTTTATATTCCAAACCGTAAGAGGTTTGCGGCTGGACTTAATAGACTCGCCAATCCAGCCGAGCTGGCCCCATCAGCAGCGCTCAGCACAAGACAGCGAGCTATCTCAGTTAGAACGGAAAGGCACTATGGAGAGGTGCGCATCGACCCCCAGATTCATGAGCAATATGTTTCCGGTACACAGAAAGGAGAAGGTCCGCCCAGTTATAAATATCAAAGAACTGAACGGGTGGATTGTGTACCGCCATTTCAAGATGGAGGGCATCCATCAGCTCAGGGACTCCCTGAGAGAGGGAGAATGGCTGACGCGACTGGACTTGAAGGATGCTTATCTAACTATTCCAGTACAAGAAGAGTACAAGACGTTCCTAGCTTTTCCCTGGAAATGACTGCTCTGGCAATTCAAGACAATGCTTTTCGGTCTTGCATCCGAGCCCTGGGCTTTATCAAAATTGATGAAACCAGTAGCGGCAGCGATTCGAGAGAAAGGTACCAGGCTGATTATTTACCTAGACGATCTGTTGCTCCTAGCAGAGGACCGAGAAGCGGTAGTCTACCAGACAAGATGGGTGCAGGATCTACTGGAGTCACTGGGATTTCTAGTGAACTTAGAGAAGTCAGATACCATGCCGGCACAGAGGCTAGATTTCCTGGGTTTTGTATTAGACACCAGGAAAGCTACATTAGAGCTCCCAGCTTGAAAGATAAGAGATATCAAAAGGGAGATCAGAGTGTGCTTAAACAAACAGCGAGTCTCGCTCAGAGTACTAGCAAGAATAGTGGGATTATTAGCAGCCTCCATTCAGGCCATATTCCCAGGCCCCTTTCACTATCGAGCACTGCAGAGACTAAAGATAAGGCACTTGCGGCAAGGTTTGAGATATCATCAGCTAGTGCCATTGGATCAGGAATCCATCACAGAGCTGGAATGGTGGTTGAAGAATATGGACGCCTGGAATGGGCGTGCCATCTTGGGAGACCGCCCAGACCTGGTAATCGAATCAGATGCCAGCCGGAGGGGCTGGGGAGCGAGATGCGGAAATCTGGAGACAGAGTGCAAGTGAAGCGAAGAAGAGCTTTGCCTACACATAAACTGTCTGGTGCTTCTAGCAGGACCTTTTGCGATCAAGGCGTTCACAAGAGGAAAGGTGAAGTCATGCGTCCTGCTGAAAATTGACAATATCTCAGCAGTCCGATACATAAATCACCTAGGAGGGACGAAGTCCAAGTTGCTGGCGGAGCTGACGAAGGACTTATGGCATTTTTGGCTCCAATCAGAGACGTCTGTGATAGCAGAATACCTGCCCGGAACCTTGAACATGGTGGCAGACCTGAACTCACTGTACCTGACAGACTCCAGCAACTGGAGATTAGATCCAGCTGTGTTTTCACACGATGGTGCCCAGTGCACCTGGACCTGTTTGCGTCCCGGCTCAATGCCCAGACAAGCGAGTACTTCAGTTGGAGGCTAGATCCGGGGGCTCAGGGGACCAATGCTTTCCTGCAGGATTGGTCAGGCGGCCCGCACTACGCATTTCCCCCCTTCATGATGTTGAGCAGAGTTCTAGCGAAATGTCGGAGGGAGAGGGCGGAATTGATTTTAGTAGCACCATTGTGGAAATCACAGGTGTGGTTCCCGACGCTGATGGAGCTGACAGCAGACCTTCCGAGGGTGCTCCCCAAAGGAGACCAACTGCTCACGGACCCAGCTGGGTTGTGTCATCCTCTGAGAGTGAGAGGCATGCTCACGCTCATCGCGGGCATGAAATCAGGAGACGCTGGGCACTGCCTGGAATTTTTCGACGTAAGCTGCTGAGCTTATCGCAGAATCCTGGGCTCCATCCACTGGGAGGAGCTATGACGCGGCTTGGGCCAAGTGGACAAACTGGTGTAAAGGAGAAGCCTTCATCCCGTTTCAGCACCTGTAGTAGCTATATTGAATTTCCTAGTGCAATTATGGCAAAATGGGAGAGCGTTTCGTACTATACGGGTGTACAAATCAGCAATTTCAGCAGGACACCATCTAATTGAAGGAGTCTCAGCAGGGGAACACCCAGCAGTAGTGAGGCTCATCAGAGGAGCAAGATATAAGTTACCCCCGGAGCCTAGGTATAAGACAATGTGGGATGTGACAGTGGTAGTGTGTTTGTTAGAAAGTTGGCCAACAGATAGGTATCTATCTCTGAAGCAGCTGTCGGGGAAGCTGGCGATGCTCTTATGCCTGATATCATGCAAGTGAGTGTCAGACGTTAAGGCGCTGGAGAATAACAGGCGGTCATTTGGGCCAGAAGGGGTAACCTTTTTGATAGTTAAGAGGACTAAGACAGGGACAACGACTGTCTATTATTATTATTCCTATTTCCCAAGTTACGCTAAATGGTGCGTGGCAAGATGCGTTAAGGATTATGAAGGTAGAACAGCGGATAGTACTACTCAGTTGTTAATAGCGCGTAGGAAGCCCTTTCACGCAGTTACGAAAGCCTCCATTGTGAGGTGGGTCAAGGAGGTAATACAGGCAGCAGGTGTTGATGTGGGAATGTTTGGAGCGCATTCAGTGAGAGGAGCAATGGCCTCTAGAGCAGTTATGGCAGGAGTATCGTTGCGAGAGATTATGTAAGCAGCAGATTGGTCCAGTGACCCTACATTTAAGGAATTTTACTTCAAACCAACTGACAGTTTGGCAGTAACTGTGTTGGGGAAGCTTTGAACAAGCATGATGCTCGCCTCCAGTCTTGTCATAAAATGAAGATGACCCCTGCTAGCTGCGCAGGAAGTATTAATTCTATTAAAGACTAGGAGGCGAGCATTAAATTCCCACCCGAGCATGTGCTGTTTGATAATGTTATATAATTATATGGATTGTGACAGTACATGGACACCACCCTGAATTTCTCTATTGTATGTTCCCTAGGGGAGGAGCAGAAGAATGGCTGAGAGCAGAGACGAGGGGCATTGTAGCTTGAGGAGCCGAGAAACCAACGGCTGTTAAATTGACAAGTTTGAGAGTCTTCGCACTGTTGGCGGGACAGAGTTATGGAGTTCAAGTGACAGTTCAGAGCATGTAAAAGCAGAGGAGGAGCCCAGGGAAAGGAAGTGTGTCATGGCTGGGCTGGCGGGAAATAGACTACAGAGACTATGGGACTTGTAGTTTTAAGGAAGAAAAGTTACTGTTGGACACTTTTCAGAGTTTTTATATATGTTTGTTGAAGCTGCTGAGGAGTAGTGATAAAAGAAGTTGAAGCATAATGCTCGCCCCCTAGTCTTTAATAGAATTAATATTCCCTGCGCAGCTAGCAGGGTTAATCTTCATTATATGGCTCTAAACCAGAGATCATCCTCCTATCCATTCACCTGTTCTGCAAAATCAATGCCATATGCTCCCCTCTCAGTCCGCCATCTCCACCTTCTTTAGCGTAGTAGTTGCTATCTAAAAAATGGTACGAACTTCAGCTTCATCTGATATTCCAAGATGAGACTATTGGCACCGTCAAACCTCAGGTGTGCATCTGAAACTGCTAAAGAATGGGTGTCGTGCATCTCCAAAAGACACCAAACACATGACAGTCCTGGCTCTGGTCAACTGATGCTGTAGCTATGGTAATGCTCTTTGGTGCGACTCCCAGCTCCTCACATCCAGAAGTTCCAAAATAACCCTAAAGGCCTTAGTCTTCAGTATACAAAAACACCATTCTGTAACCTCAGAACTAAGAAATCTGCTCTGGATACCAGTACGCTCCAGGTTCAGCCTCAAAATACTCATCCTTGCTTACAAGTAAATCACCGCAATCTACGATTTGCCAGTTCCAAACTCCCCACCATGCCTTGTTCCAAGCACGCACACTTAAGACACCGACTGTTTTTAACGCTGCTGCTGTCCTAACATAGCAATCTCTACTGCCTCTGTGCTGGGCTCATTGTCAAGAGATCTGTAACACACCCCATTGCCCACGCCTGACTGCAAGCGACAAGAGTGTGAGCTGTCTGCTATACAAATATTCTGTGCCAATGTTTCTCAATGTTTCTTGGGTTTCATACCAGTACACAATCGCCCCTAGTCTGCAGAGTATTTTCAGGATGCAGTTGCCATGATTTTACTGCATAATTACCCCATATCAGCAACATAACATAACATATCTAGATGAAAAAACCTAATGTCCTCTTGCTATTGATGCAAATAATAGCTCCACTGAACTAGCAAATGAGTTGAAGCACTCCAATCCAATTTTAAATCTAATGCGTTTAAATATTCAGTACTTCAGAGCTCCAACAGCTCCATCATATTAGTTATGAGTTAAGGGTACAGGGGAGATTTAACTGACTCTGGTATCACAAGTCAGAACTATGACAATGAACACAACAGCATACACATAATGTAATGGGTACTCCCGTCCCCTGCACACCTATCAATACTGAAGGTAACCTATCAGTCAAAGTTTGATGACTCTCATACAACTAGTAGTCCCATGTTTTCAATTATTCATTGCAATTTCTAAAACACGTTTTTTGTGCTTAAAGTAAGTAAAATGTATTTACCAATTTATAAATAAGAAAGAAAACATAATTTTCATTCACAATTACTCTGTTATATGTTCCTCATATTAACAGTAATGTGTACCAACTTACAATTGTTTACCTAAATCTTTACATTCCAATTCTAAACACATAAGTGAAAATCACACTAAGTGAAATCAAGATTGGTGAACCTACAGGACAACAATAGAAATAAATATGAATTCTAAAATGTAGGAGCTCTACGCGTTTCGAGAGACAACACTCTTCCTCAGGAGCAAACATTTTTTTATATCAAATTGTAAGTATGCTTTAATTCTACATTCCCACATCAAAAAGTTGTCTGTAATTTATTTTTAAAAATTCCATATTTGTGCGTGACTGTGTCACAACTCCCAATCTTTGATGCCAATGTGAAGTAATGGGTACTTTTCCTTAAATTAAGTACTCTTGATTCAGTAGTGCCAGTTGAGATACCCCTATAATGTAAAATAAAATTCCATTAGAGTTGCAGAATAGTATGGTATTTGATTAATAGATTAAGTCTTCATTTATTGGCCTGTGGTATTTACCTTATGATAATGTACGGGTGCACTAGTTAGATGTTAAATGTCACCCCTTCGTGATCATAATGCCTGGGTCTCTTCTGTTGCTCATCCATATGTTTCATATGTCCTGCAATATAGATATATATGTATTCGTTTGGGTAAATCCTAAACCTTTTCAAGAGATTAACTGTCATGGTCATGAAATCAGGGGCACAGGCATGCAGGGGTTGCACGCAACAGAGACCTGAGTGGACACTGTCCTGGCGCCTTTGGCGCCAGGCTCATGAGCAAAAGTAAACACGAACATCCATTTAACACCAAAAAGCTTTTATTATGGACATAGCACTTCAGATGCATTAACCTTAAACATTCCATCCATTAAGCAGCGCCAAGTGCATTCTTGGGTGTGGCTGCTAATGGATTGCCTTTGCACGTGCTCATTCTCTAGGAGTGGCAGGGTGTGGCTGGTAAGCCAGCCCTAATGGGCGTGCCCACGATCTCAGCTATATAAGCTGCCCCGATCCTCAAGACAGACGCTTTGCGTTATTCTGCACTTGCAAGCAACGTAACGCTCACCGTCGCCTGAGGTCAGACTTACCTTTGAAGATCCTGCTTCCTGGACATCCTGCTTCCTGCCAGCATACTTACCAACTGGGGGAAGCTGTTCTTACCTGTACATCTCTTCGGCGAACCAAGTATTCATCTTTACACTTTCTGGAACGCCGAACTCTTCATCTTGGCACCACAGCATGACATCGTCGACAGCAGCGCCTGCAAGGAAAAACAGAAGACATGGTTAGGCATCGAAAAAACAGTCAGTTTAAGGTTGCGCTTCGCCATACTTCACGCTTTTCCTTAAACCATTACTTATCTGCTGTCGAACATTGTGGTAGCATCCATCTTCCATCGGGCCGCGTCTCACAGCTGCATTGAGGCCGTATTTCCATCTAAAGGAAGAAAACAGAAGAGAGACATTATTGCAGGCATAAATAGGAGCAACATATAAAGACATGAAACAGCCCGAACAGCATCACAAGAGCTCAAGAAAGACTTACCAATCATAAGGAGAAGCATAGTCGCAGCTGGACTGGACTAATCCTTATCAGGGATCAGTGAAGGAACTAGATCCCATTTGACGCGCCCCTGCCAGAAGCAGCAGGATGGTGAGCTTATCTTCCATAATTCACAGGTGAGCTTTATGGGCCGGCATATGCTCACAGAAACCGTACTTTGGGGTGAAGGGTTCGAGAGTTACAACAATCACAGATTGGCGCACTCACACACTCTTATCTCCACGCAGGAGCAGTATCACCACGTACCACCTCTCACAGCCTTTCTACTGAGGGAGAGGTATGAAGGGGGTGATTCAAGTTCAGGGAGGGCTGCAACCGTGCCCCAACACCTCCGCAGAGACCAGGTGAGCGTAACATTAACTGCTGAAATAAAGTTGATCTGGTAAAGATATATTACTTACAAAATGGTGGTATGTCTGTTGTTCTGACCATTCTTGTGAATATATAGGCATCTGTTCTTTTCCCTGGTAGTTCCGTAATGTTGACTACCGGTTTTTAACCTGTTTGGGGAGTGTGTGTTCTATTAGAAATCCTCTAGGGGATGTCACCTAAATGCAGTACACCTATGGTTACTGTCATTAATTTGTCTGTTAACAAAACCTGCTTACCAGTAGATATGCTGTGGTTGTCGCAGCGGAGGGATCTCTGACAATTGCTACTTAATTACACCTTCGGGCTGTACAGGGTCGTAAGCAGTTTCTGTTGACAATATCATGTTGGTGTTATAACACATTAAGTCCCCTTTCGTCCAACATCTAGGTTAATAAAAATATCTCTGACGTTGCATAACAGCAGTTTCGTACTTAAGATTCTTCCAGTCCGGTGTGCGCTCCTGGATTCCCTGTCCCTGCCGTAACGGTGAAAGCGAGTCTGTTGCTAAGCAACACTTATAAACGAACCTCTGCTTGTATTAAGCCTCGTGTTGCACCTTACAGAGTATTGGGAAATGTAGTTTCCCAGTGCAGTTTACCAAGACCATGCATTTTATGTGATCTTTTGGCCCCCGTATGTACTGACCAGCTAGAGTAGCTGTTTGTGCGTCCTTAGTTGTACAGATGTGCTTTACCTGGCTAATTGCACTTGGTATGCACTATTTTTATGTTCCACATACGTGGCATGTTATGTTAGCTATAACCCAGTTAAAGTGACGTTACGCGTGTTTCGTTTCCGGTATTCTTCTGTTTTGGATCACAACATTATATGGCTAATCATGAATATCATCTTTGGTCATCTGATACTAAGTGATCGGTCTCATTTGAATATTGGCTGCCATCTGTGCTTTACACAAGTGCTTCACTTGTATTGTAGAATAAAATGGACCCATATCAATTATGTCTAAGTCATGCAGTGGTTTGCTCTAGACCAATTTCATTATGTTTGGTCTGCTCTGGTGTTTTGTATATGGTTTCCATGTGTAACTAGGATCTGTTCCCATTATTTCACAATGGTAGGACAATACAAATTACACCATATGTTAATATTCAGACACATGTACAGTTTTTCTTCTTACATTCTTTGGAGGTTACATACATTAATCACAATCTATGTTTCCTTATAAGTGGCAATTTAGGTCGAATTTCCTTTCCATATCATGAAATGTACTTAGTGTTCATCAAATTCCTTCAGCCTATTGATGTTTATTCGCGAATCAGGCTCTCATGGTTGGACATTTTTCATGAGAGATTAGGTTCCAAAAAAATCACAAAATTACATTTAGTGAAATCTCTTCGTTCATCCAGCGTGGGTCTAGAGATTCTAATTTATGTATCCAGAATATTTTCCTGCGGGATAGTATTTGTTGTAGATTACCACCTCTTGGTGGTTTTGTCACTTTCTCCAAAACTAAGACTCTTAGTTTAGAAATTGTTTGGTGTTTGTTAAAAAAAAAGTGCCTTGCAACTGGAGACTTCACATTTTTTGTGCCAATGTTAGACTCATGTTCAGACAGTACATAATAGCTCCAGCCAGCACAAAACCCTAAAATATACAAGGCCCAGTGCCTTTATTTATTTCCAAAAGCCCACTTTCTTGTTTTACTAACTGGAAATTACTGATCAGACTGCCTGATGCCCTGGAGCACACACTTCCAGTTCTCACAGTCGCACGGGAAACATGCATTGGCAATTTGCACAAAGCTGCTGTTATGCACATATGTGCCCATGTGCCACAATGCTGCTATATTGCTGCCTCTGATCTACCTGGTTTCCAAAATGGTATATTAATGCCCAAGGAAAACAAAGATGGCGGCCGGATGTAAAGTAATGTTGCCAGCTGAGGGCCTATACCTGATCAGTTTATAGTTCATGTTAGTGACCAATCTCCGTGCTCAGCCAAACACAGGCTGCACGCCAAAACCCAGAGTTGCAAATAGGCTGCTCAGCGCCGCATGTGAATAACATGGGAGGGAAAAGCACAAACGGGAATGGGAGTTAGGAGTACAGTGAGTGAGAGAGAGAATCAAAGGAGGAGAAGGGGAAAATAACAGGGAAGCAAGATGAAGGCGCAGAGGTGGGAATAATATGAGCAGAGGCAGGTAAGAAGAAAACGAATGAAGGCGGGAGATGAAAGACCAAAGGGGGAGATGAAGTGAAAGTGGAAGGAGTAGGAGGTCGAGAGAATCGAGAGTGAGGTGGAGCAGCTAGCTGTCTGGTGGTGCAGCAGGAGGCCATAACATGGAGTGAAGCAAAGGAGCAGAGAAAGCGTGAAGGATGCATGAAGGAATAAAGGGAAGAGCGAGAGGAAGAGAAGAGAAAGAATGGAAAGCTGAAGAGGAGGAATGAGTGGTGATGCATTGAGGCGGTCAGACACTCAGGCTGGGGGAATGACAAAGAAACCACAAGGGCGAGGAAAGGAGAGGAGAGAGAATGGCATAGGAAAAGCAATAATGGGGAGAGAGTTAACGGTAGAAAAGCCTCAACCTGAAGTACAGGCATCCAGTGGTGGAGGGGCACCAGGAAACGGCTGAAGACCAACCTAACCGTTTTGCTGAATTGTGCTTTGCACTTGGAGAAGGTTAAAGGCAGTCCCTAAGTGCCGCAGCCCCACCACAGCAAAGGAGGTCTATGCCTGAATGGTGTCCAGATGATCCAAGGAACTAGGGGGTGTGTTGCCAGATAGTTCTGCACACCCAGGCGGGCCACCAGGTCCTGCCAAACCAAGAAAGACTTAGTCCTCTCACATCTGCTCCTTCCCCTCACTCTCCGTTCTTCTCTCTTCCTCCTTATTTGCCTTCACTAAAATCTCGCTCTCCCTCTCCTCCCCGCTGCACCACCACGCTCTCTCCTGGCCCTCACTTTGCATACTTTTCACTCGCACACCTTTTAGCGTTTCCTCTGTCCTTTTAGATACATGCAGGGCCGATCAGCAGGCGGTGTGTGTGAGCATTGGCACTAGCCACTAGCAATACGAACTGCAAACTTGTTATGTGCACCAACTGGCGGTCTGCATTGTGGTTCTGCCTGCCACAAAAATCTACATCTGGCCTCCATCTTGGTTTTACTTGCAGGTTGGCTGGTTTTCCTGTGCTACACAGGGATCCCTGTTTTGGACAATTGGGTAAGGCCATTATTGTCTACGTACTTTGGTAAATCGAGCGATGCAGTGGTTGCCGACAGCGGGACTTGTGGTCTTGTGTGCTTTATAAAACCAAGTATCCCTACTCCCATTTCTGGGTTACTGGAGACCAGCAAAACTCGTTCTAGGCACTGTGTGGTCCATCCTTCTAACTCTTCTATGTTTTCTGTAAGGCAATGGTTTCAGCCCTGCCAAGGATAGTTAGGGCAACAAATGTTGCACCAGTAATCTCTCATATACCTCTTCAGGGGTCCTGCTTCATGGAGTGCGTGGTGGTCCCCACACCCCAGGGATTCCCTACTCCAATATGGACCTCGTCACATACTTCCCCCTTTCAGAGGAGATCCCTACTAGATTTTCTACAGGGAGGCCACAGAGGCATAGCCAGGGTTGTCAAATACGTGGGGCCTGAAGCAAATGAAGTTGGGCCCACCGCAATGATATTAACATCTGTGAATGTCCACACCGCGCTGCGGGGTGGGCCTTGCCCGCTCAGGCCCTACCCAATCTACGCCTCTGCTTAGGATATACACATTCACCCAGAAGGCATCACTCCTGGTGTCTTACAGTGAATGTGAACGTTTGTACTACCAGGAACCATCTGATATAAAGTGGAGTAGTGTCCTTATTCCTAGCTAATGAGGTTACTGGGTCATAGAGTAACAGAAAGTGTCTACCTGGTCGGTAACATCTGAAAGCTTGCACAGCCCACTTGATGGCAAGACATGCCAGCTAATTGATGTAAAAGATGGGGTGTTTGTTGCCTTCTTATTATTCAGAGACTACAGCTCCCCAGCCCACCGAGGAAGCTTTTATTTGCAAAATTAATGGTTGGGAGAAATTCAGCAGAATGAGGAAGGACAGATGGCAACGAGAACGTTTCAACTCCTCGAAGGCCTTCTGACTCTGGTGGGTCCACGAAAGCTGGTTTGGCATTGAGGATCTCGGCTGGTAAAAGTACCTGCAATACTTGAACATCGACAAATACAACTTTGACAGAACTTACTACCCAATTAGGACAAGGACAGCGCCCACTTCCTTTTCAGTAGGAAAGTCTTTTGTACCATCTCGACTTTCGAAGCAGCACAGGCCTTTACAAACTTGGCAACCCAACTACTTGATCATGGGTCGTTCTAGAGGACATTTCGATGAGTTAGGTCTCAGCTCCAATTTTGGTAGACTCCAGCCCATGTTCATACCAGATGTTGCTGTGAATCAGAACGTCGCCTAGGCAGGTCACTACATAGCTTCGGTGAAGTCACAAAACCTTGTGCCTTAACCTTTGAAATATGACAGGTCCTCCATGGTAGCCAAAGGTGACCAAGGAAGAGTCCCTGTCGGGTTGAGATGCTTCTCATTATCCTCTAGTGGCAGCCAGATTTGCCAACACCCCTTTATAAGATTGATAGTCAATACTTAGCTGGTATGGCCTATTTTTCCAAGCAACTCATTGGTTTGTAGGAAGCGGGATCTCATTTACCTTCTGGAAGTCAATGCAGAAACACCTACTGCCTGAAGCAGGAGTGGATGACTAAGGCCTGGTTTAGGTAGTGTGGTAGTAAACTCTCGATGCAGCAACACCGCAGACTCGGTTGCTGCTTCTTATACTCCGCCCATAAAGGAAAACTACACGAGAGACTGCTACATTATTGCGCAACCAGATGCAGCATTGGCATTGTCTCAAGTTTCCCTCAGGCATATTAGTAAGTGAAGAAAAGCAGGCGCCTCGTGCACTGCCATAAATGGGCATGCATGCGCTTGGCTGACTCGTCTCATGTGTGTCAGTGCGCCAGACCGGCCACACAATAGGTTGGGTGGGATTCTGCCAGTCATTTCTGCATTAGATAATGCTGTTAGCACATGCAGAGATCAGACGGGGTCAGCACAATTTAATAGTTTAACGGTGCTACAGTGCTAAACACATTGCAAACATGCAGATTATCGGAAACACTGTGCAATTGTTCTGAAACTCTATGTCTTGTGCATGTAAAAAAAGGTTTTCATGCAGAGTTCACATTAAAATCTAAATGTATATGATGCGTGTGTTGTAGAAGCAAAAAGGGAAAACAATTGCAAAATGAAGGACCATTTTGAAACTTTGGTCGCATGATCGACCTCGATATAGAGAAGAAAGACGCCTGATTTGCCAATTCTGTTGTAACTAGACAGAGCCATAAATCTGGGGGACCTAAATCGTTGTATTAGTGATGGTAATGCCGTTGACTTAAATGAGTTTGCGAAGAGGAATGTGGAAGTGATGGGGGTATTAGGCTCAAAATCGAAGTGGTTTGATCTCAAACCCCCTAATGTATATAAGAAAATGTATGAACTTGATTGGAGTAAGTCTATATAAAATAAGTGGTGCTAGCTTCATATGGGATACTCCTCTATTCCTAGGTTGATCGGTTCTTTGCCGGAATATCTTGTACATTTTCCAGCACACAGAGAAAGGAATGTCTTCCTTCAATGGTCCCTACTATGGAAGTTATGGGCCCAAGAAAGATAATTCCTATACACAAAAGGTTTTTTAGATTATGTAAGGATCCATTGATCACGGAAACTATGAAACATTTTGTGACATCATGCCCATCATTGAAAGACCTGAGGACGTTTTCAAAATTGTTTATTTTCCATCAATCCAAGCATCCCAGTTAATGTGGTAAAGATTGTTGAGAGGTCATCAATGATTTTACCTTTTACTTATTGAGTGCACTGTTGAGCAGCCACCCCAAGTATCTTGCAGCTGAGCAGAGGAGGAGCGCCCCAGTATCGAAATGGAGACCAACCCCCAAGACGGCTAAGGCCGTGACAAAGGTGAGCGCTGCTGCACACACCGAATAGCTCGCTCCAGTATTGATAACACCAATTGACTAAATCATCCCGGGCCTCTGCTTATCATCCATAGGTGGCGCACCGTGTCGGCGGGGGGACCTGTTGAGAGCAGTACAGTACACCTACCCTGACATAATTACACAGTGAGGGCATCGGCCCGTGAGAGATGTGCCCAATGATGACATGTATATAAAACCCATCGCAGCCTCATACGACTGAATATTAAAACTGCGGACCCCCGCGGTGAATGGGTGGCTGATTCAGACATAAAGGGGCCACCCCGCCTGCACTGCCACTGGCACGATAGACCACAGCACTGGCTCAGCAACCCTAACCACCACCAACTAGACGCATAGTGCAGGGTCCCACGGGGGGCTCTGCAGTACGCTGGTCCCGGACTCCGACAATCCTCCTTGCAACAACAACATTGGAAGAGAGTACCACGTAACCACACTATCGCACCCCGGATATCAAGAGGGCAGAACATCTTGATCCCAGGTAGAGCAACTGGTACCCCCTCGAGCCCTACAACCAAGTAAAGGATCACAGGTATCCTTGGGCCCCCTCGGCTCGGCTTGCGCTACAGGGACATGCCATGCACAAGAGCACCAACAATAAAAACAAGAGAAGGGGCCCCATGGACTCATTTACCGGCCCCAAGACAATGGCAAACACGGCTTCCCCACCCTCCAGCCCTGCATCCACGGTGGCGGATGAAAGCAGCTCCAGACACAAACATCTGCTCCAGACAACGCAGAATGGCTTTCTCGCCATCACTGTTAAATTCAATGATATTGTGTGTACAATAGGCTCCCTGAAGGCCAGGGTGCAGAAGGAAAGTGCACGTACCACGAAGGCTGAAACACGCATCAGTACCAACGAAGACACACTTCAGAGGCATGAACGCGCACTGAACACCATGCAGACGGAACTCACAAAAATGGCCAATAAATGCAAGGATTTAGTATCTAGATCGAGACGCAATAATATACGCATAGTGGACATCCTGGAGGCGGCATGCAGAGGCCCCATGGAACAGTTTATTGAAAGTCTCTTGAAGGATGTGTTCTACCTCTCAAAACTGTCACTACAGTTCCTGGTAGAAAGGGCACACCGGACGCAGGTTCCTTCCCCCCGCTCGGAGGCTCCGCTGAGAACTGTGATAGCTCGCCTTTTAAATTACATAGATCAGGATACTATACTGTCTCTCTACAGAGAAAGGCAAGCTACAATTTGATTTTAATGTGATACATATATATCCAGATTTCGCAAAGAGGCTCCAGGCACAACGAATATTGTATGATGCGGTGAAACGCTTGCTCCGAGCCCGGAAGGTGCCCTACTCACTGATGTTCCCCGCCAGGCTGAGAATACAACACAGGGGGAAAGCTCAATTCTTTGACAATCCTGTACAGCCGCTGTTTTATGTGGAAGCATCAATCCCTGTTCCCCCTTGCCCACAACGGCCGTACCGAAATGCACCCAGCAACATGGCAAACAACAATATGGATGACAACGACTGAAAGGCCCATTTGTAATCCGGCCGCACCGCACGACTGGTGCACACATAATCAACAGCGACGATCAACAATCTCAACAGCGGTCACATCGAGCGCAACGGCAAGTTACAGGCTCCCATCATCGCCCCCCGAGGAGTATCCAAAAGTTATCAATGGGAACATCATCATGTTGGGGAGGATGGTGAGGGTGGGGTTAGGGGGCAAGGTTGAAATGCGGGGAAGTTGAATGTTAAAGTTCAAGCAGTCTGGGCTACTTTTTACCCAGCTGAGTTCAGGGAGAAAACTGTAAAATCTATGACAGACAACGGACAGGTGGAACTCTTTACAAGGGGTCCCAGAGTGGACACCGGGAACTGTGCACCAATATTTGCTTTACGGCAATCTACATGGCGACTCCTTTTAAGATGATAACTTGGAATGTGAGGGGACTTAATAATCTGATAAAACGCAGGCAGATCTGGGCATATCTGGACCGACATTCCCCTAACATAATTATGCTACAAGAGACCCATGCTTTAGACTCAATGACTCAAAACATAAATATATGCCACCAAAATGGGGGAACAACAGGTACTACACAAACTACTCATCACAGGCGAGAGGCGTAACAAAAATTATACATAAGAATGTCAACTTCAAGGCGGGAATGACACACATAGACCAGGAAGGTAGATATGTGGTGGTATCAGGGACAATCAATAATCCACCGTTAACCTTGATCAACACTTACGGCCCTAACATAGACGACCTGACAGTCTACGTTAAAATGGCAACCCTAATAGGCCAAAACCCTGATATGCCAAACGTGTCGAGGGGGGACTTCAATACGATACTAGACCTTTCCTTGGATAGGTCTAGCACGAGGCAAAAATGCAGCGCCAGGGCTTCTTTGGCTATCCAACATATTATGACTCAATTTAACCTGATTGATATATGGCGTACACAATACCCAGCTTTGTCCGAGTTCACCTACTACTCCTCAGTGCATGACGCATATTCTAGGATAGACCTATGGCTCCTTTCAACACATTGGACTGGCCACGTGCAGGAGATGAAGATTCTACCTAGAACATGGTCGGATCATTCACCTGCGTGGCTCGAAATTCGATTTAAAACACACACCCAGACCACCATATACCTGGATGATGGCCCCGTCTACACTACTAGTTGTAACGATCTGGGAAACATTCAAAGTGTGGATCTGGGTGGTAATGATCGCTTCAATATTGGGCACTCTAAAAGCGGTCAGAAAGGAACTAGATAACACAGAACGGGAACTCCAAGACTTAGAAAATCAGTATGGGGAAACACACAATAGAGCATTTCTGGGCCTGATAAAAGGCAACAGACTGAAGTTCTGTGAACTAGCCAACCAGGAGACTCAACATATGACACGGAAAGTGCAAGCTAGGAGATACAGCGAGGGAGACCGCCTTGTTAGACTACTGGTGGGCATAGTCTGAGGGGAACACGAAGCACAACACATCGAGGGTATAACCGTACTGGACCAGACCACTACAGTGGACCCTGTTGAAATCAATGATCTATTTAAACAATATTATCAAACACTATACAGCAACAATGATGAGGTATCAAGAGAGGTGGTGATGGAATATCTAACACGCACTACACTCCACTCCCGACACTGGACAGGGACTCCAGCGAGAAACTGTGTAGCCCATTCACTGAGGAGGAAGTCGCTGAAGCAATAGCCTCCCTAACCTCTAACAAAGCCCCTGGCCCCGACGGCAGAGGCATTGAGCTGTACAAAAAAGACAACGATATCCTTGCCCCTAAATTGCTGAAGGTGTGGGTGGAGTCATGTTTGGAAGATGCGCTACCTCCTTCACTTAATGAAGCGGTTATAACAGTTCGAGCCAAAGAGGGAAGACCCCTGAATGAAATGTCCTTGTACCGCTCTCCCTGATAAATTCTGATGTAAAAATCTACACTAAAATGCTGACAAACAGACTATTGCCCGATATGACCACATTGGTGCACCTGGACCAATCAGGTTTTATCCTGGGCTGATCCACAGCACTAAACCTGAGGAGATAATTTGGCACAATGGCTCAGATCAACCCGGATATCTCAGCAGCGGCAATGGTGCTGGACGCTGAAAAGGCGTTCGACTCTGTGTCATGGAACTTCCTATTCGGTGTCCTCCGACGCATGGGTCTGGGTGAAGGCTTTTGTAAATGTGTTAAGTTACTATATAAAGACCCCAGGGCAATGGTTAGGACCAATGGGAACCTATCAGCTGCAATAAAATTAGCCAGAGGCACCCTCCATGGATGCCCATTCTCCCCCTTGCTATTTGCACTAACAATAGAACCTTTTTCCAGCAGGATACAGGACCATCACGGACATAGGGGAATAAAGATACTTGGGGCCCCGCAGATTATATTATTGTATGCCGACGACACCCTAATATATTTGAAGAACCCAGAAAGAAACATAGGTCCCATACTCACTGAAGTGGACACCTTCACTAAACACTCTGTGAACAAGATCAACACTCTAAAATCGGAACTATTCACGTTGACTAACAGCACCAAGAAGCCTACTTAGGCACACGCAATGAAATGGGCCGATGAGACAGTGAAATATTTGGGAGTCGTTGTGGCAAGATCCCACAAATTATTGAATGATAAAAACCACCATGACTACCTAGACAAACTTGAGAACAATCTCAATCTGTGGAGTAAGTTCCCATTGACACTAATAGGGTGAATAGCCATTTCGAAGATGGTAGTGGCACCTAAACATCTGTATTATTTCACCAGCATTCCTATATGGCCAGGAAGACAATTTTCCGATGATACCCTCAAAAGGCTCTCGACAGGGTTTGTATGGGGAGGTGAAAACGCACGTGCGAAGTGGGGATCTCTCACTAAACAATATGACATGGGGGTTGGCAGCTCCCGACTCCGAGCTATATTACCTTGCAGCCCAAACCCAATACGCAGGTATGTGGTACAACCCAGACAATGTATACTCGCATGTAGACTTAGAGAAACAGTCCGCTGCACCAAATCAAATAAAGACCAACCTCGTATGCGCACATAAACTAGACACATGCCAGGCTAGATGCATGGCAGTGAATACAGAGCATACTAAACATCACTGACCTTTACACTAAACACATCCCACTCTGGGGCAACCCGGGTCTTCCCCCCACAATGGATCCCGACATCCAAACTTCCTCTGACCCGTACCATGAAATGGAACGAGGCAACCTCTTCCCTGAGGTGAAATTTGTCACACTGTCCGAATTTCCAGGTAAGCTGGGCAATAACCCTGTCAAGACACTACAATATTATTGCATGCGAGCTGCAGTGTGCAGGAAATGGCAATCATTCCCAACCGAACCCACATCCAATAACTACCTGGAACTGATTGTACAACCAAACAATAAGCGCAACCTCCTATCAAAACTATACTCTATGATCCAACAAGGAATGCCCAGTAGCCTGAAAGAGAAATGGGAGGAAGACACAGGGACATCAATAGATGAACACAAGTGGGGGAAGATCTGTAACCTCAACAAAGAAGTATCACTGAACACCCGGCTGAGACTCATACAATACAAAGTACTTAACCGGTTGCATTGCACACCCAAACACATATCCAAGTTAAACCCTTTACAAATACAAACATGCATGAAATGTAACTCCGTAGACGCAGACACCATGCATATGTTCTGGAGCTGCCCTCACATAGCTGAATTCTGGCAGCTGGTTGCCTCGGCACTTCACAGAATGTTGGGTATACCCCGACGCTTCTCCCTCTAAAGTACTTACTAGGCGACATAGGCAAAACAAGCACCAAAATCTGTAGGTTGTCCTAGGCTGTGTCATAGCCAAGAAATGTATTCTGGTTTGTGCTCCTCAAGGAGCCAGGCCATCACTGAACTGAAGACTAAGCCAGGAGTCCACAGAAGCACCAACACTGAGGCACTGGTACCACGTAATGGCAATAGGGAATGACAACAAAATGAACTTCATACAAACTGTTACAGCAACAGCTAGGCCCAAAGACATATGGGCCCCATACTGCTCCCACATGGAGAAACTATCGACAGACGAGGTATAGGAACACAGACACCATACTATCCAGCAACCTATGACATAAACTGTATGGTTCCATGTCATTTCATCGGCAGGGTGTTGTTTTGGTTTTTTTTTTTACCGCGATTTGTTTAATGAAAAAACCCATCAAATTTTTTTTACAATGATTTTGGGGAGGGGGGTTCATCCCCAACCCCCCCTCCCCCATTTTCTTTAATTTGTATTTATTCCCAAACAGCCACACCCCATATATATAATTTACTAACCAACTCAAACAATTTGATAGGTTTTTTTAGAAAAATAATTTGCTGCAAAAAAACATCCTGCGATGAAAGGACGTCGTACCAAACTGTATATCCACAAATTCCCAGGAACATAGCTGATTTAATGTGATGATGCACTGTTAATATATTGTGTAATGTATTATGTACCGCTGCCTGTCTCTGTCATAAGTTAAATAAAACTTTCGGGTCCGAGATTGCCATTGCTTTAACGACTGTCTACTTATCAGGTTAGAACTGAGAGTCTGTCACTAGTAGTTAGTATTTCGACACCCGGCAAACACCCAATACAGAGGTCCAGTCAATCGTAGGTGAGTAGAACTATTGCTATGGCAGTGTTGGTAAGGTTAATACTGCCAGGTGTATTGCCTTTGAGTCCATGCCTAATTTAGTGACCCCGACATTAAGCAGGCTGAACATACAACGAGTGACAGTAAAGAGCGTTATACAAGGTGCATGCCTAATTCTGAGACCTCATGGGTTAATCATGCTAAGCAAACAAAAGTGACAATAAAAAGCATTATACATTTAGTGCTATGATGCTGTGAAAACAGAAGTGCACGTACCGTGCATGAATACTTCACAAATGCAAGTTTATCCATGATTTTCCAACCCAAGTTTTTTAGAGGAAATTCTCAGATTTCCAATCTCATAGTTTAAAACAAATGATGTTTTTGTAACCATGTCTTCTTTAGATGAGCGAGCTACGATTGCACTGCAGCTCAGATTATTTTAACAACTGGCCCAATCTGCTCTGTGCGCCTGTCAAACAACTACGAGAGCAATCGTTTTTTCCCTAACACATTGCACGATGTGAGTACAAAAAAGCAGTGAGGTAGAGGGAAAGGGCTTATTAGCAGAAAGATGTGGCGTCTGGAAAATGCCGGAAGTTAGTGAGCTCGAAGGGGACTCAACTGTCGGTGGAGTATGGCATTCAGACAGCAGAACGGGGAAAATGGAACGTTCATTGATGTCCAAGACTGAAGTAGGGAGCAATAATGAAGGGGTGCAGAGTGAGATCACCTGACCTAGCCAATGGAAGAGACACAGAGATGCGGGGGGGCCCAGTAGGGTGTTCGTAATGGGGACAGGCACTCCTTGCTGACGTAATGGCGACCAAAAAGGACACTTTCCAGGATAGGTACTTGAGGTCCACCGTGGCCATTGGTTCGAAAGGATTATGGCACAACGCCGTCAGGACTACATTTAGATCCCACGACGGGTGCGGACTACAAATTGGATGATAGAGGCGTGTCAAGCCTGCAAATTGCCTCTTAACCACTGGGTTACACAGAGAGTAAGAGCATTGGTCCGTAGAAAGGTAAGCGGAAACCTCTGAAAGGTAAGTTCTGCATGACAGAACATGGACACCTGACTCTGCTAAGGAGGATACAAAGGACAGCACCGTGTCAATCGTAGCCCCCCTTGGGTCCAACTGCTTGCTTAAACACCAATGACAGAACCTGAGCCATTTGCTTCTGTACTGGGACCTAGTCGAGGGTTTCCTGGCTGCCTGGATAATACGCATGTTGTCCGCAGACAAATTAAGTTGTTCTAAAGACTTGAACTCAAGCACCATGCCGCCAAGCTGAGCGATTGTGGGGAGGGGTGCCACAGCTGCTGTTCCCCCTGGTAAAGAAGATCAGGGATCACTGGTAACCTGATCGGCGGATACACCGACAGGTGTTGAAGTTCTGAGAACCAAAACCTGGCCGGCCACAATGGGGCTATGAATAGAAGGGAACAGTTCACCTAGTTCTTCAGCTTGCAAACTGCTCGGTGAACTAGAGGCAGATGCGGAAAGGCGTAAGCTCTCATGTTGTGCCATGGAATCTCGAGAGCATCCCCCAGAGAGGAGGCTCCCAGCCCCACTCTGGAGGCATACTGAGGAAGCTTCTTGTTTACCGCCGTAGCAAAGAGGTCCACTTCCGGTGTGCCCCAACGCAGGAAAATCCATGAGAGGACCTCCGCCTTCAACTCCCACTCGTAGCTGACCACTGTCCGCCAGCTGAGGGCATCCGCTGTGATATTCAGTTGGCCCGGGATGTGCACTGCAAGCAGCCAAACACCATGAAGTACAGCCCACTCCCAAATCTGGATGGACAGGTCCACGAGAGGGGGAGACTTAGTTCCCCCATGTTTGTTGATGCAATACATCAACACCACATTGTCCGTGCGTATGCGGACCACTTTGTTGGCAATGATCGGTCTGAACGCCCTGAGCGCTAGGAAGATTGCCAGAAGCTCTAGGTGATTTATGTGGAGGAGCTTGTCCTGAGGCGACTAAGAGATCCGGAGACCTGAAGAAGATCCAACGTCGCACCCCACCCCAGAAGGGAGGAGTCCGTTGTGATTGTCACCGTAGGGGCTGGGTCATGAAACCCCACACCCACCGACAGGTTGCTGAAAGATGACCACCACTCCAGGTCCACTCTCATGGAAGCCGGAATCATTATCAACTTGGAGTCCGGACCACAGCCTGACGCCAAGAACTCCGAAGAGCCGTCTGAGTCCGCCTCATCTTGAGACGAGCAAGAGGAAGAGCCAAAACGCACAAGGCCGCGAGGCCCAGAAGCCTCTGGAACCACCAGGCCGACATGCTCTCCGACTGCGCAAACATCTGACAGGTGGCCAAAAGATCCGCCATTCTGTCCCCGGTCAGGTACACCCTGCAGTCGTTCGTGTTCCAGTGAAAACCCAGGAAAATCAGATCCTGTGAGACCGTCATGGAAGATTTCTGGCAGTTCACTGACAGCCCAAGATGGAACAGGAGCTGAAGGAGAGACTGAAGATTGCACGCGGCTTTCAACAGGCAAGGGCTGCGTAAGAGCCAGTCGTCCAAATACGGATACACATGGATACCCTGCAGACGAAGATAGGCCGCAATCACCAACATCATCTCCGTGAAGACACGCGGCGCAGAGCTGAGGCCAAAAGGAAGCACTCGAAACTGGAAATGCTCCTCTCCCACAGAGAAGCAGAGATATCTCCTGTGTGGATTCCAAATCAGAATATGTATGTACGCATCCTGAAGGTCCATCATGCTGGGCCAATCGCCCATCTGCAAGGAGGACCTTATCTGGCCGGGCGTGATCATCTTGAACTTCTCTTGGGGTAGGAAAAGATTGAACTGGGAAAGGTCTAGGATGGTGCGTAGGCCAGACTGGTTGGGTTTGGGCACCGTAAACAGCCAGGAGTAGAAGCCCTCCTCTCGCTCCCCGAGGGGAACGGGTTCTACAGCTCTGAAGTCCAGAAGTTTCTTTCAGGGAGGGCGATCCCGACAGCTGGAAAGGAGGGTTGAAGGGTGGGGTAGGGGGTAAAGGAAAGCGGAAGCCCGCCTGAGTGACTGACAAAACCCATCTGTCTTCTGTGATGGTCTGCCACGCCTCCCAATGAGACGCAATGCGTCCTCCCACCGGGATCTCGTGCGAGCGTGGGAAACCCTAATTTTGCAGGTTTTTCAGTGGCGTTGCCACCCGCACCTGAGGAGAAGGCTGAGGAGCGGGAGAAAAACTGAGTCGGTTGTTGCCTCTGGCGGTTATTCCCCAAAGGGGTATACGCTCTACGAGATTTCCGGTCAAGGAAGCCTCTGAAATCAGAGGAGGGCCAACTCTGCGACAGCAGTCTCTAGGTTTTAAAGGGGGTTTTAACCAGGCCCGACAAAGACTTAGCTGTCTGTGTGCTGTCCTTCGTCTTGGTCAGCTTTACATCTGTTGTAGAATGAAAGAGCTCCTTACCATCAAACGGAAGTTCCAGCACCTTGTCCTGCACTTCCTTTGAAAACTTGGTGGCATGCAGCCATGCCTGTCGTGAGGTATCAACCACCAACATAAGGACCCGAGCTGAGGTGTCTGCGTGGTGAGCCAGAGCCTCCAGGAGATCCTGGGCCAAGACCATGGCGCCGGATAACCTCGCTTTAAAGTCTTCCAGCTTCTCGACCGGGATGAACTCCTCAAACTCCGACAGACCTTTCCACATCTGCATATTAGCCCCTGCTAACACCAGCTCGGAATTGGCCTACCGAAGCTGCAAGGCCGAGTTGGCAAAAATCTTCCTCTCAAGGGAGTCAAGGAGCTTGTCCTCCTTTCCCAGAACCTGAGTAGCCGTCATAGAAGAGGATGCTGCAGACCTGGACTGTAAAGTGGCCGCAGCCACCACCGTGGAGGAAGGGGGCGGACAAGACGACAGGGCCACCTCTTCCGAAGAATGCAGCCTGTATCTCGCGTCACTTTTCTTATTGACAAAAAGTCCAGAGTGTGGCTTTTCCCGGCCCCGCGGACCTCGGCCAGAACGTCCTTCTGCAAGAACAGGTCGGTACGCTCCAAAGGAGACAGGGCGAACGCCCCAGAAAGCACGCCCTCCTGTGGAGCGGGTGCCTTGGGTACCGGAACATCCAAGAAGCACATCATATCCAGTACCCGGTCATGAAAAGCTCCAATAGAGCGGGGCAGGCCCTTGTTGTCCTGATCGCCCTGCGCGTCATCCGACAGGCCAGGATCCTGCTGAGCCGTGTCGGGCGCTGCCTTGTCCACAGGGAACAATGGGGACAAAGGCAGGAGAGTCGGGGAAGCACCGTATGCAAGGGAGGCGCCGGTGGAACCATCGGAGGAAAAGGGTGGAGCCGGAGGCGCTGGCGGACATATCCCCCTAAAAAGCCCTTTGAAATATTCCCTCATGGGGTCGGTACGCATGAGCGCCTGAAATTTGCTGAAAAAGGTGTCCTCCGGGGACTGTTTTGGAACCAGAGGAGGCCTCTCATGAGGAGGATAATTCCAGGGATGTAACGGGGAAGGGTGCCACACCGGCCCATCCACCGACATATCCACATAAATCAAAGGTGCCGACCCCGCAGGCAACGAAACATTGTGCGGAAGGGGCATCCGAGCGTTCCAGTCATAAACTGGCCGATAAGAATGCGCACAAGGGACTCTATGTTCACCCACAGAACCAAGCCCTACACCTGAGGCCGATGGCGTAGTTGTAGGGGTAGCACCCAAAATGGCTGCTGCGGTCGTGGCAGGAACGGGCGCCATTTTGTCATCACCTGAGGGGAACTGCGGCACGTGAGGAAGTGCGGCAGGGGTCCCCGTCGATGGATCAGGGGTCTTAAGTTTAGCCTTAACGTAAGGAACCTCGGCAGAGCCGGTACTATGAGGCCTGGAATGTTTCTGCGACATACCAACCGCCAAATTAGCCTTCCCAGGAAGGACCTCGGCACTGCTGGTAAAAGAAGAATTTTCCTTCTTTGCCCCATTAACAGATCTGGCATTGCCACAAGAGTGGGAACGGTGAGAAACAACCTTCACCGATAAGGCCTTGCCAGGCCTCTCAGAAATGTTGGTAGCTTTAGCCTCGGTACGAGGGACCTCGGACCCAGGTCCAGTAACAGCCTTATTAGCGCGGGCCTCGAACATCCGTTCGGTAACACCAAGCCCGACCAAGGCCTCGGGGTGCACTCGGGTCTTATTTTTGAGGGAAGCTGATAGAGAGGCCTCCGAGCGAGCTCCAGTACCCCACGACTCAGTAGAACTGGGTCTACAAGCAGCCCCCACAGGAGGGGCCTCGGAGCATGCTCCGGTATCCGCAGGCCCCTTACAGAGACCCTCGGAGAAAACTCTGGTACAATTATTAGGCCCAACGGGCACCTCAGGGCAATCCCCGATGACAGAGCGATCAACGCTCCTCCCGGCCTGGGAGGAACCCGGAAAGGTATCCCCCGGCTGGGGTGCTCTGAAAAGTAAAGAACTTACCGGGCGACTCTTCTTTTCGTCGATGAATGCCTGAAAATGGAGTTCGTCAGAACACCTCCTCCCACCACTCCAAACGACGTTGAAGTGCCCGGACCGAAAGGGAGTCACAGTAAAAACAGGAGTCCCAACGGTGATCCGGACCCAAACACTCTAAACAAAGAGGATAGGGATCCGCCCTCGCGAAGCGACAGTGACACGATGAACAATCTGGAAAGTCTAGTTTGAACGACATGGACAGACTAGTACACGATCGCTGGCGAGAGCAGAGAGGAAAAAGGGAAGAAAATCTTCCACGGATGCAAGTGCGTCCAGTCCCGAACGAGCGGAAAAAAGGACTGATGGGAGATGCCAAGGTGGACGGAGTCACGGCCGAGTGCTGGGCCCCGCGCATGAAATAGAGGAAGGATACATTTTTTAAAACATTTTTGGATGCTTTTTACAAAGTGCTCCGGTCCCGTCCCACAAGACCGAGAGATGTCACATAAGTATGGAGGAAAGGGGACGGGACGTAGGAGTAGCTGGAAATCGATATACACATTTGCCCGCAATTATATGTGGAGAGGGGGGAGGGGTTGGTTTATAACACAAATAAGGGGAGAATGGGGGAGAGGTCCAGGGGGTCTTCCCCTGCATATAATTGTGGGGAAATGTTCACAAAAAGAAAATCGACATTTTCAGATTCGGCATTATAGATTCGCAGTGATCACATAGATCCCTTAGATGCAGTGCGAATCCTTATTATTAAGAAGAATATGAGTGAGCCTCAGAAGCAACAAATCTACACCAGCAGCTTAAAGCCCAGTGGGGGGGATTGTGGCTCCTGCTGAGGGGGGCAAAACCAGACGATGATGAGGGGCAACTCTGAGAGCAAGACAAAGACGGAAAGAGATCAACCCACAAGATAGAAAAGTGTGCATTGTGGCAATTGAAATCCATGTTCCCAATGTACTGGGTCAAAGAAAGTGGTGAGTTGTTGCATTTTTCTTTATTGAGTTTCTTATTCCCAGTCCCTCTCAGCAAGAGACTGCAAACTGAGTTTTTATATAATGGAAACCAGTTTCACGAATCTTGGAATTCTTTAAGGAAGAGAGAACTGTGAAACAAACAAAGTATTTACTGGGAACTGAGAACAGCGTTCTCAGAATAGAGCAACAAAGAGAGAAATGGAGCGAAGAGACTGGGAAGGCGAACCACTTTTTTTTTGCAGTCCCCCCGCCCCGCCTCCATCGCCCCAGTGCCGCCATTCCTCCCTCTCCCCCAACCCCTGGGAAAACCAAACGTCTAAGCCCCTGAAAACAGAGACTAAAATGGCATGTCCCACTCGTCATTACAAAGTCCATGACTGAAGATTGCTAGTGAGACACACGAAAGGCTGCAATTGACAGTTATTTCTCACTCTTATTTGTACTTTTAGCAACACAAGCTTTACTAACTCTTTTAAAAAGGAGCTACTCTTAGGATATTTCACCCATTGAATGGAAAATGCACTTTTCCTTAATGTTATAATGATTTGTCGTTAGTAAGCACAATGGGCCTCATTCCAATTTGGCGGTGTGAGAAAAAAGTGGAGGTAATTCCACTACCTCCAATTTTCCCACACTGGCAAATTACAGTTTTGTCAGAATTACCACCATTGGAATCACGAGTGGTAATTCCACGGATCTTTGGAGGATGTACCTCCAGCATGATGCTGGAGGTGAATCCTTCACTTTTCCTCCAAAAAATCAGTAGAATTACCACTGGTAATTGCACTGGTGGTAATTCCACCAAAAATCCCCAATGGAGTCCTATGGACTCCAGAAAATTGGGAATTTAACCACCTACCATCACTTGTAGTCCAGAGGACCAAGTGGTGGTAACTGTAAATCCGTTGGGTGGTAAGGATTTCCCTCTGAGATACCTTCAAACTCGTAATGAGGTCCAATGTGTTCTTTCATATGGCAAATATGACTTAGAACAGGGTTTGTCTGAATGCGTGTTTCACATGTCCTTGAATTATCATGGACGCATATCATCACACACTTTGAGAATCTCTCATCGAATATTAGTGCCCTGTGTTGTGTTTTCTGAGCTATATCATCATTCAGAGAATCCCTTTTATCAATGTTGTGTGCGTGAACTGCAAATAACAGGGTTAGAGAGCCTGGCCTTTGGTTGCTTGTGTTTTGCATTATGGCTTCCAGGTGGTTCTGACTGATTAGATACCGGGCAGCATGCCTCCCAGCCAGAAAGAGGCAAGGTTTGCGCAGCACAAGTGAGCAGCGGGAGCTTCAGCGCAACTAAGGGCCTGATTCATAGAACCTTTTCCTATGGGATTGCGCCATTTTAAAACGCTTCTGTGAGTCAGGGCTTTAAGTGTTTTAAAAGAAGCCCCTGCATTGCTTGGTTGCTCTTGTTTGCAGAGCTTTTTTCGTTTACATGACTTAAAATAGTGCCGTTCTTTTAGCAGTGGGCACAGTAACGTGAACAAGAAAATTCCCAGGGTTGTGCGTAAGAGTGATACAAACAGTTCATATGCAATAATCCCCAGGATTCCGGTGAATCCCACAGTGGGCCAAGACACCAAATAAGGCAACCTTGGCATGCGTAGCTCTGCGTGCAGAGGTTTCTAGCACGTGACTCTTGAGGATCACCATGGGACTATACTCGCAATCAGGCAGCAGCCGAAGTTTTCAACTCTATTGGGGAAGTGGCCTACACATATTGGTTTACACATGTGCAGACGCCCAGACGTATATAGGCTGAGTGAGCGGCAACTTAAACACCAATACTCAGGCAGGGCTAGGTGCTCTGAGACTACTAGGGTGGAGAAAAAAACATCGTTTAACATAACATACATTCCTTGTAGCGTTAGGATTTAGGAATGGACCCGCAAAGAGATGTTTCGGCTGTATGGTAGCTAGTGCGAGTACATTATTCTAGAAAATAACTTTGGAAGGTTGGCCAAGTGAAGTCAGTGAGGTCCACATCCAAGTCCCGCAGACGGCTTCGGCAGACAGTGCATTTGCAGGCAGGGTCGGACTGGGCCATGATATTGGCTCGGAGACCAATGAAAAAGTGGCCCACCGTTGCAAATGACAATTCATTCCTTTTGTGACACAGTTTGAATATTAACCAAGGGGGAGTTTTTTGATATAGTGTGATGCAAACAGTGCATTTTAAAGACTATTTATTTAGCAATACTGGTCAAAATTACAAGCTGCAGAGCGAATTAACTCATCAATCTGACCCAAATTGTCCCAAAAAGTGGCCCATTTTGACCAGTAAAACTAGCCCACACCAGCATTTTGTGTTTTTGGTTCGGCCACGGGCCTATTGCCCTACGGGCTGTTTGCAGCCCCATTTGGCAGTGGGAGCACTTTGCCTTCGTTTGATTGGGCCGGGAGGGTTCACTGAGCTGCCCTCCTTTCCTCCAGAGGGTCGGGTCACACAGTTTATGGTACCTGACGGTTTCTAAATCACCTGCAGGGACACAAGAACCTGTATGCCACGACCAACCAAGGGCAGGTCACTCATAATGGGTGATGTGTGCCAACGCATCACCCATCATAGATGAGCAAAGCCTTCCCATTGAAAACACTGAGTGCTCCCTCATCTACAGCGAGCAGCTGAGAGAGTGCTCCTGGACTGTCCTTAAACTGTACAGGGAAACAAGGTTCCCTTCTACAGCTGAGCACCCCAGCACGCATGCCCAACTGCCCAAGCAAGACCAGGGTTGTTTTACTTCCCTAGCTTTGCATTTCCCATTACGGATGCAGTCTAGGGTACTGTAGGGCTGAATGTGTAGGGAGCTCGTCCACCTCCTCACACATTAAGAGGCAAGGGGTGGCAAAATGGAGGCACTCTGGCTACACAGCGCATGAGAGAGTGTATGTTGTATGTGTGCGTGTGTGAATGAGAGAGTGTAATTACATGCTGCGTGAGTTTGAATGAGCGAGTGCATATGGTTCGGGTGCACATGTGAATGAGAGTGCATGCTGTACTGATGCACCTATGAATGAGTGAGTATATGCTTTATGGGTGTGCTCGTGAGTGGGAGAATAATGCCTTACGGGTGTGCATTTGAATGGGCTAGGGTTTGCTGTATGAATGTGTGCACTTGCCTGCATGCTAGGCTGGAGGCCTCTAATTTGGGGGGCCACATTTGTGCACCAGCCAGTCTGGATATATTTTCTTACTGTGGCATGACATTTTTAAATAGGCATCACGGGTAAAGCAAACACAATAGTGTTATTATATGGCTAGACTGGCCTGCATTTATTGTAATTTATTTTATTGATAGGGTATTTATAATGCGCCTATACAGCACATGGTGTTTCAAGTCTCAGCAAGACAGGAGGGGAAACAGATGAAGAATAACAAAAACGGTCCTAGTAGGCCTTGTGACATTGGGATTGTGCAAGTGCAGTAACAAGAAGTGCAGAGGAGTGGGGGGGATGCCGGTCAGAGCCGAATGCGCTAATGCTAAGGAGGGAAAGGAGTGCAGGTCGGAGTGGAGAGCGCGCAAGTGCTGGGTGCGGAGGTGGGAAGGGGGCGAAGAGGAAGAGGGCCCATGGGCTAGGCGAGTGCCAAGGGGAGGACTTGTGGACAAGTCCCAGAGGAATGCAGAAAGTGCAGGGAAAGGAGGTCCACATGGTAAGTGTGAAGAAAGGGCTTGGTGGGCTCAATAAGGGTGCATGCCAAGCCAGGATAGTGAAGGGGGAGGGAGCCGGAAGAGCAATTGCAGGTTAGGGGGGGTCAGGGGAGCAGAGGTGCTGGGGTAGACTGGGCGAGGAGGGCCTGGTGCCCTGTAAGAATCCGAAGGAAACAGGCAGCCAGTCAAAATGCAGCAGAAGGGAACATTAGCAGGGGAGGGGGAGAGGGAATGAAGAAGAGAAAAGGAGGGTTTTGAGAAGCTTCCGGAACTTAAGGCGATCCTGCTCAAGTCTGAGAGGGGCAGGGAGGCCATTCCAGAGGGAGGCCACTGCAGAAGAGAGAGATCGACCCCCACTCTCTGCTTGGAAAAGCGTCTGATCTGCAGAGAGTTGAAGACTAGAAGACCGAAGGGCTCTAGCAGGGAGGTATTTGGGGAGAGAGTCGGATGTAGCATGGTCCCAGGCCCCAGAAAGCCTTATGGATGATGCAGAGGGTCTGGAACTTGATCCTCACAACAAACGGGAGCCAGTGGAGAGATTTTAGGGCTGGAGAGATGCAGTCCCTGGGCTTGAGGACAAGGATAAGTAGATTAAATGAAGTGGGTGAAGGGAGGATTTAGGCAGGTTGAGCAAGAGGCTGTTGCATTATTCCAGCCTAGAGAGGACCAGAGCTCTGGAGACATTGAGTTTCTGGGGGAAGGTGGGGAAAGGGAGAATGCTTCTGAGGAAATGCAGCTGAAAGTGGCCCTTCTTGGCTAGGTCCGTAATGTGAGGAGAGGAGTCGAAGATGACACCCAGGTTTTTTGCCTCACAAGAGGGTGAGCAGAGGGGGTTCAAGGAGGGCGGCCAGAGTAGGAGGTAAGGAGGGAGCTGGGGTCTTACTGACATTAAGGCAGAGATCGTTAGCAGCCCACCATGACTGAATAGCTGTCATACAGTCAGGAATGAGAGAGGAAGAAGAGGATGCAGTGGAGGGAAGCTTGAAGGAGAGCTGCCTGTTGTCTGTATAACATTGGATGTGAGGAGAGAAGGTAGAGATCAAATGGTCTAGAAGGGCAAGGTAGATGTTGAAGAGCCACGGCGAGAGAATAGAGCCCCGAGGGAGGCCACAGGTGGAGAGAGTGAGGGAGGAGAGAAAAGGGCCCAGTTAAACCTGGAATGGTTGATCAGAGATGAAGGAGGTCAACCAGTCCAGTCTCAGGTCTGTGATGCCAAGGGTATAACAGAGCTGATTTAGAAGGGTGGCATGATTGACCGTAGCAAAGGCAGAGGAAAGGTCAAGTAGGATGAGAGCAGAAGGAGAGTTGGAATCTAAATTTGAGAGCAATTCCTCACGGGTGTTCAGGAGAGCAGTTTCCGTGCCTCTGGCTGTTCTGAAGCCAGACTGGTGGTCGTGGAGACACCTAATAGAATCAGTGTGATGAATCAGCTGGGAGATGAACAGCTTCTCCAAGAGTTTTCCCAGGAAGGGGTTTAATGGAGATAGGGAGGTAGTTAGCCAGGCAGGAAGGGTTGGCAGAAGGCTTTTTGAGAGGGTTCACCAGGGAGTGCTTGAGGAGTAGCGGCAAAGAGCCAGTGGCAAAGGAGTGATTGCAGAAATCAGCCAAGGCTGGAGCAAGGGAGTCCTTGATAGTTTTGATGGAGCAGGGGAGCACCTGTTTGGAAGAGACTTCTATAGAGAGCACTAGTATAGAGACCTCATCCAATGATATGGGTGAGAAAGAGGAGAGTAGGAAGGAAGGGGAGAGGGGCGCCAAGGGAGGCCTGAGAGCGGGTTTGATAGAGGGAGGGGTGTAGGGGATAGTAAGAACAGGATGTCCTAGGTTTTGGTTATGAAGTGAGAAGCTAGAGCAGTGCAGAGGGTCAGGGATGGCAGAGGAGAAGTGGAGACTCCAGTAGGATTGGCTAGTTCTTTGCAGATTTTGAACAGTTGAGCCATGTTGTTAGTTGCCCCAGAGATGCTGGCCTGGATATATATATATATCTTCTTCAAGTGGATGGAGGCTCTATATTGCCTTTGGAGCAGGCGGCAGGCCAGTCTGCCACAGGATGTGCTTGAAGCCTGCCACTTCCCCTCAGCAGCTCTGCACTTGCGTTTTAGAGAGGCTAGGTCGGAAAAATACCAGGTGTTGCAGGTTTTAAACAGATCGTCATGACAGGGGCAAGTATGTCCAGAGTGTTGGACATGGAGAGTTGAAGGTTAGCAATGGTTGTCTCAGTGTTAGAGTCAGTGGCCGGAGTGGGAGGGGGAATGAAAGTGGCGACAAAAGCAGCAACTGACACTCGCTTCATTAGCTGAATGACGGAGAAGGGGACTGGCAGTGCGGGCAGAGGCTTAGCTGCGGGACCCAAGAGATCCAGATTAGAGGATAGAAGGGCATGATCAGACCAGGAGAGAGGTGTAGTGAGAGGGTTGGATATGGTGATGTCTGCTGAGGTTAGAGTATCCAAGGTGTGTCCGGCTGAGTGTGTCGGACCGGAGGGAAGAATGATGAGGGAAAGAGTCACAAAGGCTGCGGAAGATTCCAGATGCCACATCAGGGGAGTCAAGGTGAAAATTGAAGTCTCAGAGGAAGAGAAGCTTGTAGGTGGAGGCCAGGAGAGAAGAGGTGAGGTCCAACCACACCTGGACCAAGAGGGAGACCAGCAAGAGGGTTGGAGAGACACCAAGCCTGCAGACGAGGCATTCGAAGGAAGAGTAGGAGTGAGTGGGTTTAATGTAGCAGGGACCCATTCAGGGAAGATCAGGGCAACTCTGCCCTCAGACCGGTTAGGCCTGGGCTTAGAGAGAGTACATTGGTGCAGCCAGTCTGGATATATTTTCTTACTGTGTCATAGCATGTTTTCCTGGGCATCAAGGGCAAAGCAACCATTTTAATGGGCATTGAATGGCTAGATTGTCCTACATGTGTGCAGCCAGTCGCGATCTATTTTCTTACTGTGTTTCATCACCCAACACTAGTCCTTGTGTGTATGTTCTGCATTTTGATTGCATACTGTTTTTAATTGTGCATGTGTACCACAATTTAGCAGCAACACTTTGATTTTAAATTTAATTCCTTTATATACTTTATGCCAGAGGTATCTGTGGAAAAAACACTTCTTTGCCTACCTCTTATCGTTATCCTCCAAAAGAGTTTGTCTGGGCAAAATAATTGCTCTAGTCACAACCATGGCAGTACGCTATGCGCAGGCCTTATCCTTACTAATGCCCGGGCCCCAAGTCACACCCTTGGCAGTGTCAATCGCACATGTACAGCCAACCTGTGGTATGCTCATTGGCTAGTTTCTTGTTCCCCTATTCCCCCCACACACCCCACTGTGGCATTACCCATTTCCTTGGCTCACCACTAATTGGGAGGTTTGAGGACTATGTTAAGTCAAATGATCAGTGGCCTAGACAGGCTGTGGCATGAAGGGTAAGGTCCTCCCTTATTGTCTCAGGATCCAACCAGCTCCTCAGGCCACAGTTCAGCTGTATTCATAGTTGTTCCTGACCGCTCATGAGGGTGAGTGTTCAGGGAAGTTGAGAGCTGGCATAGGCCCTGAAGAAAACAACGCCACAGCTCTCCAAGAACCTCCCTCTTTTTTAAAGGCCCTTGTGGAGCTTGAAAGGGAACTTGGGCTCTCATTGAAGTTGACTCACCTACCCCTCGCCTGTCAGCCCTGTTTATGTTTGCTTGCTTGATATGCACAAAAGTGTTAAGCATTTAGTTGAACTCCAAATGTTATGCATTGTATACAAAACAAGAGGTGTGCCTATATAAAAATGTCTACAAGCAAGTGACTATCAAACAGGCTCTTCCTGGGGTGCATCTAAGTTTTGAAAGTTGTACAGCTCATTAGACAAGACCTCAAATTGCCCCTGCCAGGTGTGAAATAATCATCCAGTCTTGGCTTTTAGGCTTACATCATATTGCAAGTACTGCATTCTGGTACATGTATTGCTGTATTTATATTAATCGTACAGTAATACAAAATGACAGGAGGTCTGAGAGAGCACTATTTGAGTGCTCTGGTTTGGCAACAAAGAAGTGGGGCAACAACAGTGGCCAGTGATTTGTCTGCATTGCTAGAGTTAGAATGTCCACACTGAGCAGTTATTTTACAAGCAGATTTCTGCTGTGCAGAAGAAGAGACAACGTTCCCGACTGTAAGCATGTTTGGGATGTATATAACACACACAGATTGACCTAAAAGAAGAAAACGCAGTGAGAGAAGAGAGAACGCTGGTTGGAGCCAGTGTAGGGGTGTGCAATTAAGTTGGATTCATCGCAAGGACCAGGTTCACGTGATCAGAATTCTGCTCGAATTCTGCCAGGGTGTTTTCTGTCTTTTTAAACAGTTGATACACATTTAACTGGGTAATAATAATATTCGTAATCTAAAAGAGAGCATATACAATCTCAAGTTTCCGTCTTCTCATAGGACTGCACACAAAAATGAGCACTCTACTTAAATACATATTTCTTTCTAAGTTTATGGGGACGCCTGAACATACAGCTCAGCGCCTCCCTGCCGTGAAATCTGGCGGCACCACTGTGAAAAGGTGCTGGCCCGTCAGGCACCCTTCTAGCAGGTCCAGTGTTCTCACGGCAGCCTGCCCGCTTCAGCCTCTGGAATGTTCTAATCAGACGTCTCTGTAGGGTGACGTAGCTCTGGCGAGTGCTGAGATTTTTTATTGTTTTGTTGAATTTAAAAAGAATGCCCATCTCGCCTCATGATATTGTTGGCAGCTGCGCTCGTGGTAACGAGGGTCCGATTACCCTAGTAAGATCCAGATGTGTGCGCTAGACAGGCCTCGGGCGGGCCTCCAGAGTCTGTTATTGGAGTGGAACAGGAGAATGTGTGCGCAGACCCGTCGATGCACCTCAGCCCTGCGTCTTCCTCCCCAGCCTCAGCTATTCGAGCAGTGAGTGACTGATGCACGGCTCTGCGAAATGCACACCTGTCTCTCCTCATCTGTAGCACAGGGGCATTATGGGAAGGGGAATGGATTGCGAGATTTCCCAACAATCATTGAGGTTAACCTGACTTGAAAGGAAAGCACGGCGAGTTGGGAACCAGCTCATTATTATGCACTTCTGAATGGACCAATATCTTACTGCCAGTGCCTTGTCTTCGTAGCGTCTATTATTAGGCTGAGTAGTGTGGGCCTCCGCAGGCTCCTGGTTCCTACCTCCTATATTGGAATGAATACATACAGTTTGTTGCGGACAGAATATTGGCCATGGGCATTTATTTCTTACTCACAGAATATACACAAAACAAACATATACAAAATAGGTGTGCTTTTGGCCACACCGTGTCCAGGGTGACTGATGCCTTGCTTCGCTTGGCAAGTCTATAGGTCCCTTTGGCATCGGCCCCTGGACTGTACCGCCTGCTGCCTATGACTTTCTTTACCGAGTACCGAAACTGCTACCCGGCGTTCCTTGGTCTCCTTGCTCCTTTCCTTTCTCCAAACAACAATTTTTGGATGGGTTGGGTGGGAAAAAGATTCCTCCTATCCTTCTGAGTCCTAAGCAGCTGTACCCGAGCGGGGTGGGCTTCTTGTTGGGAATGTGCCTCTCCTTTGCCAAGAGGCCATTCTTATACTTCTTCCTCTTTTGTTATTCGAGTGGGGGGCTGGCCCTCCCCCGGCCACCCACTGGTTACCTTCACACCTTTCTCATGTTTGGGCCATGTTTCTATGACTACTAATTGGGGGGGGTGCCACCTGGCTGCCCTCCCCTTGTGTGTGACCCTTCCTCTGCCCCCACCCTGCGCCTAACCCCCCATCCCCTGCATCCCTTTGTACGGCCCTGGGCCTATGGCATAGGCTGAGTAGTGTGGGCCTCCCCAGGCTCCTGGTTCCTACCACCTATCTTGGAATGAATAAATACAGTTTGTTGTGGACAGAATATTGGCCGTAGGCATTTATTTTGTACTCACAGAATATACACAAACCAAACTTATACAAAATAGGTGTGCTTTTGGGCACACCGTATCCAGGGTGGCTGATGCCTTGCTTCGCTTGGCAAGTCTATATGTCCCTTTGGGATCGGCTCCTGGACACGTGCCGCCACACTGAGTGGGTGGTGTCCCGGCCACTCAGGTTCCCCCAAAAGTACCCCTATCTACATCCCCGTTCTTCTAGGGCCCTCAATATGTTGTCCGTAAAAAGCCCTATACCTTTGTTGGACAGGTGAACCTCATCCTGGTGGAACATGTCGGAGTTGTTCTGGGATAGCCCATCCTTATGAAATGTAGCCCTGTGCTCTTGCAGTATTTCTTCACCGTTTTGTTTAACTTCCTCCTTGCTGTTTCAACCGCCTGTCTACGATGCGCTCTGTACCAAATTCTACGTGGTATCATCTCGGACATAAAAATCTCAGTCCCCATCCAGCAGTGTGATATGTTATGCAGGGGCTCGCAAATGTTCCTTTGCAGCCTTCCCCTACTTGTGCTGGCCAAATAGTTGCCCCCCAGGTGTATCACCAGGTACTCTGGTGGGTCTCTAAATCCAATCAAGTCCGATAGCCTGTCATTGGTATCACTACATAATATCCTTTAATATCATTAAAAAATGATGCGGGCGTGTCCCCCGCAGGGTCCATGTGTGAATTTCGCCACAAAAATATGGTGATATTTTTGCATCGCGATATTTTCGCGGCGGAATGAACACATGGAACCCTGTTGTGTATGTCCTCCCAGTGCATGCCTGGCAGGCCCCACCATGACATGATCGTCCGGGGGAAATGGAGCCCCTGCTTTACCTCCTCGATCCACCGGCCTGCTCGTGTCACAAACGAATGACCCACGATCCATGCTGATTGGTAAGGGCCTGTATCTACAGAGGGGAATGGGAGGGTGGTTATTTAGTTCCTCTCTTACATATCTTTTGTAACAGTTTGCCTTCGAACCCCCAATTTTCTTGACTCTTTTTTCTCCAAGGCCCCCCCCGTCCATGATGATGTGGCCATCCATGTGCTGATGTCGCTTAATGCCTGCCCATGCTCTGCTGCTGCGTTCTGGGCCACCAATTCCCCTATTCTAAAGGGGCCCATCATAAGCTGTTTCAAATGCAGCCCTGTACAGTGCTGGCCCAGCGCTTAAGATTTTTTGTTTTTTCGTTTCCCTTACTAAATTTTGCAAGTGTTTTTCATGTTGCTTACCCATTCTCTGGGCCAAAGCGTTCAGGGCGAGGTCCCTTATGACCCAGCCTGGCTCCTTAATTCCTTTGCCGCCAGCCCCGCCAGCCCCATGGCTAATCTGCCTTTCCTTTCCAATGCCAGCAGTAGTGCCCATGCCTTTCCTTGTGTGGGCGTCTTTTGCTCCTTTGCATCTGGCCTCAGCTTCCTGAACCCTTCCCCACTGTGAACAAGACAGGGCGTCAGCAACCTAATTTTACCTCGCCAGCAACGTGCCTGGCTCTTAGACATATATTATTTTTCAATGATTCCAGTGTAATGGTTCTCAATAGCTCCAGCACCAGTGGGCAGGATCCGCTTCCTTTATTCTGCACCTGCACCACTGCCATGTTGTCTGACCACACAGCCACCTCCTTGTTTATTCAGTTCACCACTCCAAGCACATAATGCCAACTTCATGCCATGTTTTTGGCTATTCCTCTGTGCACCATTCTGTGCCCAATATTGCCCTGAAACCGTACGCTCCTGCAGAGTCAGTGAACAATACTCTCCCTACCTCTTGGTTGACAGGCTTTTGCCAGATAACTGCGCTGTTGGAGTTTCCCAACAAAACTCCTGCCCTGTTTGTGGCCATTCCAGTGCACACCATTGTGTGCGCAATATTGCCCCAAAACCGTACGCCCCTGCAACGTCGGTGAACCATACTCTCCTTCACTCCTGGTTGATAGACGTTCACCAGATAACCGAACCGTTGAAGTTTCTCCAACAAAACTCATGCCCTGTTTGTGGCCATTCCAGTGCACATCATTCTGTGCCCAATATTGCCCTGAAACCGTATGCCTCTGCAGCGTCGGTGAACCATACTGTCCTTCCCTCCTGGTTGATAGGTGTTCACCAGATAACCGAGCCTTTGATGTTTCTCAACCAAACTCATGCCATGTTTGTGGCCATTCCTCTGTGCACCATTCTGTGCCCACTATTGCCCCAAAACGGAAGGCCTCTGCAGCGTAGGTGAACAATGCTCTCCTTCCCTTCCCTCATTCGCCAGATAACCGGGCCATTGAGGTTTCCCAAGACTTCCACCCCTACTGCCCTGACCTTTTTAAACTCCTTCCCCTAACCTAACTCTGTAATGTCTCAGCCTGGCTCCTTTCATTCTCAATTCAATGCTCCTCTGGAAAACCCTTCCCTGGGGCATTACCCTCCCTGTGAAGACTTACTTTCCTGATACAGACTGTAGTTCCCTTGTTACTGATACCCAACTCCCTGATGGTTTCTGGAGGACCGCTGCCTTCTCCTCTGGGATGTGACACGCCCCCCCCCTTGTGTCAATCTCTCTGCCAAGAAACTGTATGGCCTGTGTGGGACCCATAGTTTTTTCTCCTGCCAAAGAGATTCCCCCCATTCCACAGTTAACTCCCCAAATTATTCCAGTGTTGCCCTACATAAACCCGCCCCCTGTGGCTCTACAAACAGGACATCTATATAATGGACCATAATTACTTCTGCCATCTTTTTTGGTCAGCGCCCCTTGCGAGAAAGAGCCCACCTTTTCAAAGTATGCACAGGAAAACGCATGGGGAGGTATTTGCTAAAATAATAGTTCCCCCACCCCCAATGCATGCATAACCACTGCTGTGATGCGCCTATACCTATTCTTGCCCCTATAAACATTCTGCCAATAGGGTTTCCTCTGTTGTCCCCCTGTATTCCGCTCACACTTCTCCTAGAGCACGCTGAATAGTATATGTTATAGTCCCCCTTGTCACATTCTATGTTTGGGTAACAACCAATCTGCGTTCTAAATTCATTGTCATACTCCCTCCATGTATCACCCCCAAAAGCCTTATGTGCTTTGAACACCCTCTGCGCATATGCCACCAGCGTCATCCCCTCCTCTGGGTATTTTTGTTACATACTGGTTGACAGGATGTGGAATGCTGGCACCCAATTCTCAAACTTCCGTTCCACTGTTAACGTTGTTCCCTTTTCGTCCTCTTTCCTGTCATCACACCCCCTTTTCTGGTATTCCAGTTGAGAGAATTATCTATTTATTTTTTAATGTTTTTATTGGTATGTTTCATTTGTTTACATTTACATAATAGACAATCAATTAATAATGATTAATATCAAGAGAAGAGAAAGAAAAAAAGGGGGGGAGAACAAACTTAACAAATAGTCTTCGTTGCCACGTAGGTATGTTAGGGCACGAGGCTCGTTGTGCTTGGTCTGATGGACTGCAGAAGTTCCCTGGTGATGAGTCAGCTGGGCGTGCCTGGTCTAACAGTTCTGGGGGGCTCCCCTGCTGAGTGTCATAATTTGCCGTGATCTGTTGGTGTTCAGGTGGGTTGTAATGGCTCAGGGGGGTTTGTCTTATGACGGTTGGAACACATCCTGTATTAAAGCTTTCCAGTCTGGTTGCCCCCAGGTAACTCAGGGTGACCAAACCCAAGTTCCTTGCAAATATTTTAAAAAAGGTAGCCCCCAGGTGAGTTACCTGGGGGCAACCAGACGTGGACTCCCTGCTCACTGTGCTCAGAGAGGCACAGCTTCACCTCACTGATAAGGCCCAACAAGGCTGAAACACGTGTATGGGGTTACTGTCAGTACTCTTGTTCAGAGAGGAATTGCCATAGCATTTCGGTGCTGGACTGACCATGTGGGCGGGACAAAGACTGATATGCAAATGGATATTTCCCATCTGTGAAAGGTGCAGTGAGCAAAAAGCGTGTGCTGCAAACTCTCGTCTCAGAACAGGTTATCATGCCATGTTCTTTCTGGAGAGGAGCGCCTGCTACCTTTTTTTTAAATGTTTGCAAGGAACTTGGGGTTGGTCACCCCGAGTTACCTGGGGGCAACCAGACGTGGACTCCCTGCTCACTGTGCTCAGAGAGGCACAGCTTCACCTCACTGATGAGGCCCAACAAGGCTGAAACATGTATATGGGGTTGCTGTCGGTACTCTTGTTCAGAGAGGAATTGCCATAGCATTCCGGTGCTGGACTGCCCATGTGGGCGGGACAAAGACTGATATGCAAATGGATATTTCCCATCTGTGAAAGGTACAGTAAGCAAAAAGCGTGTGCTGCAAACTCTCGTCTCAGAACAGGTTATCATGCCATATTCTTTCTGGAGAGGAGCGCCTGCTACCTTTTTTTTAAACGTTTTTTTGGGTCAGGATCACAGATGCAAAGAGAAATTACAGTGGCAAATGTACATTCGTTTAGCAGGGTACAATTTAAACACAGGGACAAATTTGTTTCTCAGATCACAATGGGATTAATTCCTTTGGGCAACACTTTATAACTATACCAATTCACAAGGCACTGGGGTGAGATGGTGGGTTTTGAATTCCCACCATACAAATCCTGTGAAATAAACGAGAGACTTAATTGATTTATTTACAAAAGTACACTAAGGATTTACACAGACAAATGAGGGGTTTTTCAATGGGGATTTGCTAATATACACAGGCATACACAAGATTCTTCAATGGGGAGATGACTGAAATACACAGGCAAACAAATGATTCTCAATGGGGAGATGACTTAAACACAATGGCAATCTGGGGGTTTTCAATGGGGAATTTTCAGTGGGGAAAATATTGAATGCAATGCTACAAGAATACAGCGGTTATACAATTTAGGGCTGGGGTTATTGCTACTTACAGGAGAGGGCTGAACTGGATGTCAGGGAGCATCAGAGCACCACTGCTGGGGCAGCTAATGGGGTCAGCCAAGAATTTCCTCCGTCCTCCAAAGGGTCACCAAGTCAGCTATTAGGTCTCCTGGCTTCTCTGCAAGATCTAGGCCTCACTGCTTGGGTGTTGCTCCAGATTTTGGCATGTAGATCACCTCCGGGGTTAGTGGCAAGAGTCCTGATTTGAGGTGGAGTTACCTAGTTATAGGTTAAGTGACATCACTAATGTGTCAAAGTTCTTGCAAAAGGGATTGGTGGAGCGTCACTAGTCCACTCCCATCTGTCTGCTGATAGGTTCAGAAAATGTAGGAGTATTTTGGGACACCATTGGAAGGAACCACTCCATCATCTTCGTTCAACATGGGAGGTTGGTCTGGTTCAGGGACATAAAAATATTACTGCATGACAAGTGCCCTTAATCTCCATATTTTGACACATATGATGGCATGTTTGAACACTATGTGCCTGATTCATGGAAGTGTTTTATAATGGCGCAATCCCATAGGAAAACATTCCATGAATCTGGCCCTATATTTTTTTGTGAATCACATAAGCTTCGTCAGGTGTCTGTGCGATATACTGGTGCAAAGATAAGTTTTTTCTGCATTTAATCCATAATTATATCAGTTAAAAATATGTCCCATGGCGGGCGGCATATGACTCATGTGTCACAGGTTTCATCAAATGTATATGCTTCTCACAGTCATACAGAGGCCTCATTAAGTTTTTAGGTGGTGAGAAGCGGCTGGGTGACAGCGTTTCAGAAATCCTACCATGACTAGTGTGGGGTCAATATTCTTGATGTTATGTGATAAAAACCTTTCTCCCATTTTTCACTGGGAAATCAACTGCTGGGTCACTCTCAAACCTGGCCCCCACCCTTGCCATGTGCCTGTTCCTTGCTGTGACATCAAGAAGGGTCCTGTGTTGAGACTAGCAGGCACATTCAAAGAGCTAATTGCCAGCGAAGGCAAGGTTTATTGGCAGCCTAAGTGGCCTGGGGTCATAAAACTGGAGAACAGAACTACCTTTATCTTGCTCACACCGTGAATTTGATCTCAGAGCCTTCTATTCTTTCCATATTTAAGGGAAAGCCCTCTTGTTTGAAGTGAGCCAGTGTTCCCCACTGACTTTGGTCTTTTCTTTATGACATGCAGGGCTTATTTCACCCCACATAATCCCCCCTCTGAGCTATTTGATGAGTTTATGCAGAGAGAAGAGCTAGGAAATAGTGGGGTGTCCATTTGTATTGCCTGGGTTCATCCCAGGGATCTCTTTGGGAGCACAATTGCTCCTAGGTTTGTTCCAGGGTTCTCCTCCAGAGCGCGTCAGCTCTTTTCCTGGTCCAGATGGAGTGGTACACTGGTCGGTCCTCCACTCTTTTTGGCTTTTTATTTTCCTGTTAGGTTTTGGGTCCTGGGCCTCTCCCGTTCCTGCAGCTCCCCTCTGGCCTGTAGAGGCTAGGAGTTATTTTATCTGCCAAGAAGAACAGAGAGATTAAGTATTTCATACAATACCACTTTCCCAGTTAGGGATGTGAAAATTGACAACAAAAAAACAAGATGTATATTACAAAAATGTTTCCTTACATTTTAAACTTTCATAACCATTTCAAAAACACAATAATTTTTCTACTCCCGGTAAATATATGATTCTCTTCATCCGGATTCCAACTCTTCATCTTTACTCTTCGGAGGATCCTGGGCTCTATCCTCACTGGGGTCTTCAATCAGTCACAAGTTCTGCCTGCGAAGAAACTTCAACTGATTGATGTGCACCCATTTCTCCTTTGTTTGTACTCCTTTAGGGATGCAGATCTCATAGGCGACAGGTGAGATTTTCCCCACAATGTCAAAGGCGCCGCCCCAGAAAATAAGGAACTTCTGCTCTTTGGTCTGGTTCCTTTGAAAATTGTACAAGTATACCCTGTCTCCTACTTGGTACTCTTTCTTAGTGGTCTTTAAATCGTAGTGGATTTTCATCCCCTCTGCCGACTTTTCTAGATTTTGCTGAGCGTACACAAAAGCATGCTGAAGGTGTTTTCGCAAATTCTCAACATATTCATGTGTCGTGGACACCTTGATCAGGATCTGCTCTTGAGTTCTGTAGAGCAGATGCTGAGGTAGCACCATTTTTCGTCCAGTCATTAGCTTGAATGTAGACATTTTTGTCGCAGGAGAAGGTGTAGACCTGATCGCCATCAGGACTAGCGGTAATCCAAACAAGGCCCAGAGTCTGCCACAAACTTCTTTAGAATGCCCACTGAACTCCCCTACTAGAGGCTGGCCAGTAGGCAATGTGGAGTTTTCTCTTTACCCCAAGTATCTCCCACATATTTGTCATCACCTCGCTAGTAAAATGACTTTCTCGGTTCGACTCAATCCTTTGGAGAAGGCCGAAATGCGAGAATTGTGATTGATCATCAGGGCATCTGCTGTTTCTGCCTTGCAATTTGGTGCCAGGAGACATTACACCCACTTGGTAAACAATCACGTCACGGTTAACATGTACTTGTTTCCTCTAGAGGAGCGAATCACGGGCCCGATGAAATATACTTGCAAATCTGACCAAGGCAGTGTCATCCCCCTTTTCTGTAGGGGACCTCTGTGTGTGAAGGAACTTGGCAAAAATTACGCACACACAAGACACCCCTTCAAGTATTGGTCGAGATCCTGCCCATGTGTGGCCAGTATGCAACGTCTCACAAGATTTCCAAAGTTGACTGAAACCCCCTATGACTGGCTGTGGCCATTTCATCGGCGTGACTTACCATCAGGCTTCAGAATGAAGTAGGTACCACCCTCTGCTCACATCCAGAGATGGATCTCCGCACCAACAACCCGTCTTGGATTCTAACCATTTTGTAAAACTTCATCAACACCCGGAGATCCTCTTTCCCGATGTAATCAGATTCGGTCAGAGGAAACTTCATGTGGTCTTCAATGTGTTGATCACATTTCCCAATAATCGGATTCCTTTTTTGTGCCATAATCAAATCAGCAACCAGGGTTTCCTTCTCCACTGGGCAGCTGAGGGTTCATTCTGAGCATGTGTTTGAGACCTGGTGAGAGCAGTGACCTGGATTTCCCCCAACAGGGACTCGATCTCTATGAGATCCCCGTGGATGGCTCTGGTTTTGGTCAACTCGTCAGCCAGGTTTTGTCTCGTCCCTCCTGTGAAGATACTGGTGGGGGTGCCTGTACTTCCGCTCTCTATATGGTAGAGGAGAGGCACAGAGGACCCCAGCCAAGATTTTCAATATGGTAGCAATGGACGAGCAATCAAGGCCTAGCTTCTCGGGAGGTGATACAGGCTGGTTCTTAAGTACAGTGTAGTCCCAAACCCCCACAAAGGAATGTCCACACATTGTATTACTGAAAGCACAGTCTTTATATAATGAATATTCAAAGGTATGTACACGATCACAATAACGCACTTTGTACTCGAGATCAACAATGATAAATATATACAATTCTAAAGTGGTACCACCAATGTTATCAAATCTCATTAAAGTGCATCATCTGTACAGTTAAAATGTCACACAGATCAATAACAGATCAATAATGAGGAAACCAGCAATAGAGATAGGAAGGAACGTAAGATGGTTGAAACATTAGGCAGAATGCTGGCCTATACCGATAGGCACAGTTCTGTGTGGAGATCCCCCCACCTGGGCAACCTGTAAAATAAAGATATATAGCACAAGCCCAGTCCATATATTGTTCAATAGCCTTATTCCCTCCTATTAAGGTTTTACCCCCCCCAATGTACCTGGTGGAGTAGAGTTCTTCGAAGACGCGTCGAAGGATCCTTCTTGAGTGACTCCCTATAAAGCAGGAGCCACGGATCGTCGAGAGGCGTCGAAGATGGTGAACTTGTCGTTGACGGCGGCAATGAGAAGTTCAAGGGTGCGGAGACACCGATGTCGATCCAGGCGGTGCTCGTCAGCGACGTCCTGCGAGGATGAGGTGTGCTGGGCACCTCGGCGATAGATTGTTCAGGACCGCAAAGAGTTTCAGAAGAGCTGTGGCCCAATCGAGGGCGTCGAGTCGTCAAAGTCTTTGTGGCCTTCAGGTGGCGGGAAACCCACCGGCGGATTCTCCTCGGCGCTTTGGTCGTCCTTGACTTTCTCCGGCAGGACAAAGCGGTCGACGATGCGGACAAGGGAGTCCTTGGATTCAAATGTTCTTAGGCAAAGGAGCGGGCGGCTCCGGTCGTTGGCGCTACGGCGTCAAGTGGTCCCCACGGCTGGGCAACACAACTTCGACGGGCCTCCAGCGGTTCCACAAACCTGCGAACCCGGGTCGACGGCAATGGACTTCGACAGCGGCAAAGTCTGGGTGCTTTGCTTCGTTCTCCTCAGCGGTCCCGTCCCGCGTCGGCAGCCTTTCGAGGGTCTGATTTCCAGGGAGCTTCGGCGAAGGTTAGCGGTGCTCGATGGTCCCTCAGAGCACGGGAAGAGGGCGCCTTACCAGGTCCTCTCTCGGATCAGTCCTTGACGTATTCGGCAGCTTTCAGATTAGGTTGAAGCAAATGCAACAGCAAGTCTTCGTCTTCCAGCTGGGCGTCGAGGATCAGCAATTCCAGTTACTCTTAAAGTGTAGACACAGCTTCTGAACGCTTCTGAATAATTTCCAGTGGTGAGAGGTCCCCAGATATACTATCTTGTCTCTCATCCACACTGCTGGGTCACTCTCAGCAGTCAATCATACAGAAAGGCGTTCATGCAGTCAGTCAGCCAATCAGGCACACAGTGCATTCAGGCCATCCTCCTCCCTCTCAGACACTCACAACAAGGAATGTGGATTGGGACAAGAACCCAGCCATTCAACACTAGACACTGCATTCAGGCCAGTTTCGGGCAGGGCTATCTCAGTCTTTGTCTCTCATGCCAGAAACCAGACAACCACAACAAGAAGTGCATATTGGTCGCACACTCCATTCACCCAGGTCCCACCCACAGGAAGTACCCACAACATACAGTCACTGGGAAGGCTCCAGCTAGTCCGGCCAAGCCTTCACAACAACACCATATATGGCACTTCCACCCAACAGCCAGTCAGGGGGAAGGGACAGAGTCAGGGCTTCCCAGGACTTTGGGAAAACAAGGTAATAGGTAATAGAAAGCAAGAGGCCACAGGGGCCATCTTGTTTTCTATCAGGATTCAACTGATTCCAATGGCAGGGCCTGGGGATCCCCAAAATGGAGGATACTCAGCGCACCTGTCAAAGTCAGCATGGAGCTGCCACCAGCCCATACCCTGCTCTGCGGGCCACCCACAGGTGCCCAAAAACATACACTAGGGGCACAGGGTTGTACCCCCACCTATGGGGGCCGTAAGGGTATCCCATGGGTCTGTTCACCAAACCAAAAGAGAGAGAGCTGCACCGCCAGGAGTCCCACATGAACTCCTGCGCGGAAAATACGACAGAACACACAATAAAAAGGCAGTAAAGGACAAGGATACAGAGGCCCTGTCCCTCCGATGCATTTCCAGCATCACACCTCTATTACGGAGTGACCCTTCATCATTTTCCTCTAGATGGTCATCTCATTAGAGGTGGCCAGATCATCAGTGGCTTGTATTAATTTCCCATGCTTGAGCGGTTTCTTGTTTGCATACAGCATGCCTCGACTTTTCCAATTCATCAGGTGCTCCACAAAACCATTCCTGACATAATCTGAATCAGTGATTATGACCAGTTCGTGGAGTTGGTGCTGCACGGCCGTGAGGATGGCTTGAATAACCGCCATCAACTCTGCCACGTGACTATTTCGGGGACTGATCTTGTACCCAGCGGAGGACTCTGGGGTGTCATTCACCCAGGCATTCTCAAAGCCTGTCACCAGTTCTTTATCCCTGTTGTTGTCAACATGGTAGGAGCACCCATCCATATAAACTGTGGGTATCCCCTGGTACGTGTCTTCCTCATAGACTTTGAGCGGGAAAGTCAGGTATGCCTCCATGTTGTCTTGGATTTTTAGACTTTCATCCTGGAGACAGTTTTCTTGGGCACAATCATGTAAGTCCGCCAAACCTTGCGCTGGGGGGACCTTTTCTGTTTTGGCCATATCTGACCTCCACAGGAAAGCCTTGCATGGACAGAATCCAGGAAGTAATTCTGGTATTACTCACATTCTCTGTCTGGATTCGGTCACTCTGGAGATATTGCAAGGGCTGGTGAGGACTCTCAACAATGATGTGCTCCCCCTGGATGAACGGGTAGTATTTCTTCAATGCCCATACCGTTGCTATGCGTGCCTTTTCACAATCGTTGAATCTTTCCTCCACATAGGAGAAAGGCTTACTCGTATACGAGATGACTTTGGTGACCTTGTGGTTCTTTTGGTATAAAACTGCGGTAAAGCAAGTATTTGAGAACCCCGTCTCCAAGAAGAACTCCTTGTTTTTGATGGGGTAAGCCAAACAAGGCGCTTGTGAAAGGCTTCTCTTGAGTTGTATCACTGCCTTGGATTCTTCTGGACCTACTCCCACTTGACCCCAGCCTTCAGTAAATAGACCAAGGGTCTCGTGACCTCTGCGTAGTCCTCTGTGAACTTCCAACTATAATTAGTAGGTCCAAGAAGGCTCTGTAGTTCACACAGAGTCGTAGGGTGTTTTAATTCCAGTAAGGCTTCCACCTCTGTCGCCTTAGTACTGAGACCCTCAGCGGTGATTTCATGCCCTAGGAAGTTCACGTGGGTCTTACATCATTGCGCCTTCTAGAAGGACAGTTTCGCTCTGACGTCCTACAACTGGGTCAGAACATAGCATATTTCAGCTATATGTTCCTCCACAGTTGAGCTTTTGATTAGAACATCATCTACATAGGCAAGGGGGTTTGAGTACACGTGTACTGCTGCCCCCCAAAGGTAAAGGCAAGCTTGCACTGGTCTTCCCTACTCACAGTTACTGTCCAGTAACCGTTGGTCAGGTCAATGGCAGTATACAACTTTGACCCTTGGATCTGGGCCAGTCCCTGATCGATGTACGGAAGAGGCCATTGGGGCATGTGGACCCGTTTGTTTAACTCCCTAAGGTCTCCGCAAAGTCTCTATTGGCCATTGGATTTGAGTATCCCAAGCACCGGGTTATTAAAGGTACTGTGGACTGGACAAATTATCCCACAGGATTCTAAGTTCTTTATAATCTCTGTCAGTGACTCCATAGACGCAAAGGGCAACTGGTATTGCTTCATGAATACGGGAGACATCCCAGGGTCTGTTGGTATGGAGGTGGAATGTATCTCGGTGCGACGACAGTCATAAAAGTCCATGAAAAAATCTCTTTAAAATGCATAAACACCTGTTTCAGCTTCTGCTTTTGCTCCTTAGTCTCACAGACATCAGCGAGGTTGATTTGTTCCTCAACCATCTGCCTGAAGCCCGGAAATACCTCGGGTTTTGCAATTTGTGCGCCATCCTCCAGTTGAGTGGAGAGATCTCTTGTTATGGTGTTGGCCTGGACAGGAAGTTTCAAGGAGGGGAGGGAGCCCCTGTTGACTTGAAATACCACCTCATCCTTCCTGATGTTGCAGGTTACCTCTTGAGGAAGAGTACACCAAGAAATTCCCCCCTTATAGGGTGAAAATCATTTCTGGAGGTATGTCATTGTCACAGAGGTAACAGTCATTTGCAATCTGTTCCATGAGCTCATTCCCTAAGTCAATGGAAAAATGTTGGGCGCATCAACCGTCATTCCAATAAAGGTGTCTGCGCCCATAGTGATACTCCTAGGGTCGCTGTTATCCACCAATATTCAAATGGTGTCGTGTTCTAAGTCAACTAGTGGTGTCGGGTTCAAATACAACTCTTGCTGTTGGAGGTGATAATTTAAATTTATATAAGCGTCCGGGTTTTGGAGGTTCTGTCCTCGCTTAATTTTTAGGCGAACAGTGAATTGTCGGACCAGTCCTGGGAGGGTGACCTCTTGTCCAGTTTGAACTTCAACTGCATACGGCAGCAATTGGGCTGACAGAAATGCTTTCTCAGGATTGTTAAAGCCCATGGGGTTACCTCCCAGTCGGGACCAGACTTTATAGTATATATTAGGTCCAAATTAATTGCGAACCGATTAGGAATGTCACTGCCTAAGTAAAATGCAAAGGGGACATCTCTCACAACCCAACAATTATCATCAATGCTTTTGTCACCAATGGAAATTTTCAGCATGCACTTGCTAGGCAGGAGATGATTGGAATTTGGAGTTTCCAGTCCCATTTCCCACTTATCAATCAAGTGAAATGTGGGAATGGTCTGATCTTTTGGTAGTTTCCTGAATAACGCTTCGCTGATTAAGCTTTTTCCATTATTCAGGCATACTATGCCGAGAACAGGCCCCGCTCACCTCTCATTTACCTGAATGGGGAGAAACAGCTGTTCAACCTTTTTCTGGATATCAGTCAAGCTCTGAGCTGGATGTTCATCATCGTTTGTCATGGGATTTGGGTTCTCTTCAAATTGTGGATTGGTATAGCATTTCAGGTTATTTCCTTCCAGTGTGGAATGGCACTTGAAACTGGAAGGAAGGTTGATGTTCAAAAATGGATAAGGGTTCCCAACACCAGTTAGTTCTCCTACAGAGATTACAGTGATGTCAGGGGCGTGACTGTTCCTAAAGTGGAATTCGATTTTGTCAGACCGCTGTTCGATCATGTGGCATGTGCCATTTAGACTTATGAACAAAACTGCACGAACAAAACACCCATTACGAGTACACGCATTTCTTCAAAGGTGACCTGTGATGTTATTGGCACAGTACAAGTCAATTTTTCATAGTGGCTCCCGGACATTTTTAATGGAATACTACCAGCACTCATTACTGTACTTTTAATAGTGCAGTGGCAACATTTTCCAGCAAAAGTGCCATACATTTCTTTATCTAGTGGTATACATTTCTTTGCCTAGTCCCATCATTTGTCCGCAGATCTGACCCAGATTTAGTGAGGCAGTACCAGTATTTCTTAAAGGGGTTGCTATATTTCAGCATTGTGTTGCTTCGTGTTGTCTTGCTGAGCTATCCTCCCTTTCAGAGCAAGACTGGCCTACTTTATTTTTTAAAGACTACACGTTAGCAGTGTCAGTAAAAAGCCCAAGAATTGAATGTTCATAGCTTCTGAATTCCTCTTTCATCATCCTGAGCAGACTGATAATAAGCGAGAGAAGATGTCATTGCCATAAAGAACTTAAACCCACAGTGATTCGAGTTAATTAGCTTCTGCAACCTCTTCACTACTAGGTAGCTAACACAGACTGTCCCAACCCTACCAACCTTTCAAAAGGCACTGGCCTATCCATAGATATGCTCATTTCTATATCGGACAGTCCATAGAGACACTGGTAAGTTTGAGGTGAAATCAGCCATAAGTCAGTTATGCCTCCCTCACGCACCTGTGACTCATAGTGCTGCAGACTGTGGAACTTTCAGAGGAATCGGCCTGTTATGATATGACTGGTTATTTATAACGCACCTATTACCCAGAGGTTTCTAAGGGCGGGCCCAGGGATCGAACCTGTGGTGCACGTTGCCTGAGCTAACCTCCCGAGGAAACATAGCTTAGTGTTAAAGCACCTTTTGGAATGATTCAGGTTTAGCTTTCGAGTTCCTGCTTCAAATCGTGCACTGATTGGTTAGTGAGTTGTTGTCCTTGTTGGAGGTCTGCAATGTTTATCGCAATTCCAAAATGCAGCAAGCAGTGCTTATGTTGTGTGGGTGTTCCCTGGCACTTATTTTTGAGTCTGGGCACTTTTTCTCTCAGACTCACTTTAATTATGAAGTGGTGATAGTCAGTGCATCCATCAACCCCAATGGGCAGGTGCGAGCTGTAGTGTAACCCCAAATATGTTGGCACTGTGGGGAGCAGCTATGGGTGGTGGCAGCAGTGGCCCTGTCCCCCCTCTGCCCCCCCCCCCCCGCAGTGTCACAGGAGTGCTAGAAAATGTTTGGGGCCTGGCCCTTATTTTGTTTACAAATTAAGCACGGACAGCAAAGGCTGAATATCCTTTCCACATAGCAGCAGCGATTAGTATCCAAAGCGCTGATCAGGGGCCATTAAACTCAATTTCATAAAAAGTTAAAGTTTGTTTAATGCTTTTATGTAGCGCCCAATGCAAACTCACAGCCACTTCAGAGAGCTGTATGTCAATTCTCAGAACGACATTCATTGTAGAAGTAGTACAAGCTCTTTTCAGTAGCGCTTCTGTACTGCGCCAGTCCTCCTCGCAACTACATACTCTTAATGGAATAGTAAATGGCCCGGCATCTCCACCTGCTTGCAGTCTCAGCAGAGAGTCCACGGATTGAGTGTGCATAGCAGTTCTTTTTTACTGTGCAGTTGGACATAAAATGTGCAGTAGGAAAAATAAATGTACAGTTGGAAAGAGGTAGATACGCAGTTGGTAAATGGAAACAAATTAGTCTAGCCAGCATAAGCCAACACTATTGCATTAAAGTACAGATGGGGAGAAATGGCATATGAGGAGGGACACAAAGCTTGAAGATGTTGTTTGGTTATGTGCCCACTCATTGAATGTTCATGGCCATGCTGATCCCTATGGCCATTCCGGCCCAGTTCCTGCCCCTCCCTGCCCAAAACACCTCCTCATGGGAACTCTTTCAGCTCGCTTTAATCAACTACTTACCATCAAACTTTGTGCTCCAAGTGCTTGCTGGTGTTTTTACAAAGCAGTCTTCTGAGAGGTAATGGCTTAAGAAACACACTACTGGTGTAATACACATGTCTGCACCAGGCCTGGTTTCAGCCACTCACTTAATAAGTACTCTAGGTGGCCTTCAGTGAAGTCTTGTTAAAACAAGCATTGGCAAAGCCAGCAGTTTTGGCTTGTGTATGCACATTAGACATTTGCCAGGAACTGCAATTAGATGCCCAGGTCCTTGCACCATTATGCACCTGCTACCATGAATAGTCCCTTAATACCACGAGAGTGCCTGCAAATGCCTGTCAATCCCTACACAAGAGCCCAAACTGTTGGCATTGACAATGCTTGCTTGTTTTGTCTTATTGGAACGAATAACAAAGTTCACTGCAGATAACTGCCCCTGTTCATCCAACATTTATTCCGAAAAGGCTTCTTTCATTAAACAAGAGATGTTGGCATTAGCAAACAGTTCATTTGTGACGTACTGCGCTAAAGTTTGGGTTACATGTAAAAAGGCTCTATTATCAGAAACATAACTTCATGAAAGATACTCCTGAAAATTATTTTTTTAAAATTAGATTTTTATATCAAACATGTGTTTCCAATAAATATGGATATCAGTAACATTACATAACTGTAAAACCTAAATCATACTAATATTCTATATTGATATATTAAGAATAAACTATCTTAAATCATCATGCAACCTTATGCAATTAACTCCTAACACAACAGTGGTAATTACATATTATATTCATTATAAAATGTAACTAACTGACACACACAACACGAACTTGACACAACCAACAACACACAAAAACACATCACTCATATAAGTTATTGAAAGGATTCCATAATGAAATATATAAATCTTCATGATCCTTGTTTAATAGCACTACTTTCTCATATTTTGATAATATTTGCATCTCTACCAACCAGTCTTCCGTAACAGGCTCTTTCCTGGTTATCCAAACCCTAAGAATTAACTTTACAGCAACCACCAAGGGCTTATCAATCCATGTACCATATTTCTTTGCAGTTGAGCATCTCCCACTATGTAACAGTAAGATAATGTGCGCAGCTGACCTAGGAATAGTTATATTTAAAACCATGTCTATTCTATCTAAAACCTCCTTCCAAAAAGTGTGCACACACGGGCAGCTCCAGAGTAAGTGTAACAAAGTTCCCCTATCCTTTCCTCAACTCCAGCACACAACATCATCCAGTAACTTAAGTTTGTGCATTTTTTCTGGGGTCCAATACAGTCTCCCAACAACTTTTTGTCTTATTGACCTCAAACACGTATCCATCTTTGTCTTAGGGCCTACTCTGAGTAATTACTCCCACTCCTCCTCAGTTATTTTCAAATTAATGTCATTCGACCAGACTTATTTAAATTTTATCCAGGAACGTGCATAATCAGACTCCATAGACATGAAATGCATATAAGTGGATACCCCATGTTCCGTTCAATTTACAGATTTCTAGTCTATGTTCTAGCTCTTTATCAAGCATATCAATTCTTTGATTTAGCAAGGATCGCAGCTCTATTTAGTGGCTTAATTCTCTCCTATTTAAACAAAATTTACATTGTAATTCCTCAAAACTTACAGGGTCATCACGAGTTGGGTGGTAACCCTTAAATGCGGGAGTAACGCTATTACCGCCGCATTTAAGGGTCCGCCAAATCACGGGGTTGCCAGTATTGACTCCCAGCTCTGAGCTGGGGGGGAAATCTGCTGGGAATTTTCCGATTTTCAGCAGTAATACCGCCGTCGGTAATCACGCTCAAAATTCCCCATTGAGTCCAATGGGGAATTCCCGAATGGGCCCAATGGGAAATGGGGAAGGACCGTTCTGCTAAACCCATGATCCGGCGCTAATAGCGCTAGACCGGTTGGTGGTAGCGCTATTTGCGTGGGCGGTATCCCAGCAGGAATACCACCGGGATACCACCCAACTCGTGTTGAGGCCCTTAGTATCCTATTTCCTTCTAAAATATTCCTCACTCTTAAAATACCTTTTTTTTTAATCCAACTATGCCAATGTAGGCTTCTGTATTGTAGTTGAAGTGCCTGATTATGCCAGATTGAAGCATCATACCATATCCCAATATGCTGATCATTTTCCTTAAACCATGTTACCAAAGATTTCTTAGTTGCCACTATTGTCTGTAATCTCGTGTTTTTCCCCCAATACCTTTTCCATTGTATATAAACTATCTAAAGCATAAGGTTTACAAGCATCCCTTTCTAGTTTCAACCATACCAGACTTAATATATCTGCATTATTAAAATAGTGTGATGCTTTCTTTAGAAGGAATCCTCTTTAGTATTTAAAAAGATCTGGGTATCCCAATCCCCCCTCCTGAACTTCACATAGTAAAATATAGTTCGGAATACGTGGCTGTTTACCAATCCGCCATAAGAAATTCTGAAAAACCTTTTAAATTTTCTGTAAAGCTTTCTTTGAAATTGGTAAAGGGAGTGATTGTATCATATATAATACTTTTGGCAATAACACCATTTTTATTGCATTAATCTTAGCCCACACGTTCAAAGTTAGCTTTCCCATTTCCTTACACTGATTAAAAATGTTCCTATTATCTTATCAACATTTAATTTAAATATTTTTTTAAGATCCCTAATAATATGTATTCCTAAGTATTGCACTCCATTCGGGGACCATCTACAATTCCAAGATTCTAACACATCTTTATGACATACAGAAGAAAGAGGAAATATTTCTGTTCTATCCCAATTAATTTTATGTCCTGATAACTTCCCTACTTCTTCGAACATTGCTTTCAGAGCCGGGTCACACTCTGAGGGATTAGAAAGAAGTATTGTCATATCATCCGCATAAAATAATATCTTTAGTTCAGTATCCCCTATTTGAATTCCCTTTATTCTTCCACATTGCCGGATATATGCTGTCACTGGTTCTAGGGCTAAATTAAATAGGAAAGGTGATAATGGGCATCCTTGCCTGCTACCGTTTGATAGTGGAAATTAGTTTGATATTAATCCATTAACTTGTACTTTTTCTGATATTTCCCAATGTATACAATTTACTGCCTTCATAAAAACTGGGCCAAATCCCATTTTCTTTAACGTAAATTCTAAAAATGTCCAGTTGACTATCAAAAGCTTTCTCTGCCTCAAAAAAGGCTAACACTGAATCTGACTGTCTATTATTATGTGTTCCCAATGCATCCAAAACTGTTCTAATGTTATCATAGCCAGATCTCCCAAGTGTAAAACCCACTTGAAACTCATCAACAGGCCTCCCATGTATCCATACAATCTATTTGCCCATATTTTGGTAAATATCTTTAAATCAACATTTAATAATGATATTGGTCTGTAATTACCACACTGTCGATGATCTTTGTCCGGTTTGGGAATTAAAATTATTAAGGCCTCCTTCAGTGACTCACATAGTGTCCCAGTCAATAATAAATCGTTGAACACCTCACAAAGGATTGGCGATAATTGAGTTGGAAAGAGTTTATAAAATTCAGGAATGAATCCATCCGGCATTGGTGATGTCCCACTATTAAGTTTTATTTGCCTCAAGTACCTCACTGACCTCAATATCAGCTTCTATTTTAGTTTTCCCTTCTGATGATAATGTTGGGAGTTCAACTTTACTGAAAACATTATTAAGATCGTCATTACTTGGAAAAATGTCCTCTTTATACAGTCGCTAATAAAACGTTCTAAAGTAATCACAAATCTCAGTGTTTTTTAACAGAGTTTACCCTTCTTGAGTTTCTCTAGATTTGATATATGTTTCATCCGTTATACCTTTTAATTTATTAGCCAATATCTTGCCATTCTTATCTCCAGACGCCTGAAAATTCTATTCATAACAAAAACTCAAAATGGTTTAATTGAACAAAAGCAAAAAAGATAAATACATTTTAAATGTAATACACATACATTATTGTGCATTATCAGTGGACTGTCCAACACGTGTTTCACTCAATGAGTTTCCTCATGGCCTGAAATCATTTGTATTGTGTTTCATATTATTATTTAGTAAGCATATGCCAGCTTAGCTCATGATACATCAATGGTGCCGAGTTTTCCTGAAATCTGGCCACTAAAATCCTATTATGAAAAGCAAACAAACAAACAAACATAGACAAAGTCAATAATCAATCAAACAATGTGAAGGGAAGAGAAGAGGGAAAGGACAACTGAAGAACAATTATATTTGTGCTCGTCGTTAATACAAACAGGTAAGAAACACAAAGTTCATTATGAAATGACATTTTATCCTGTTTGTTTTTTCATAGCATATTGATGGTTCCTCGCACACCTTTGGGAAGAGAAGGGCAGGACGATAACGTATAAAATTCCCACCCCTTAGCGTCGTAAGAATTGTTCTCCCGAACAACCTTGTACAATGGGCAACATTGCATGAAATGCATCACATCTTCCACCCTGTTGCGTAACCTTCGTACCCAGATGCATGAACCATTTTTGGATTTACTCCACTTGGTTCCATGTCTTAAAATCGCGGCAAAAATGGCTGTGAATACAAAATAGTGCGGCAAAAATGAAGTGGTTTTTTGCGCCACAATCATATAAAGGATGCGGGGGACACTGCCGCACCACTGGACCCATTATACCATTTAAGGTGACCGGGGGACACCCCCGCAACTCCTGCTCCCCTTAAATGGTATAATGGGGTACACCTTTACCAGGTCAAACCACAGCATTTTTGCCGCAATTCTTTTTACCAGCGACATTTTTCCGGTGATTTTATTACCCGATACCCTTCACTTATACGTTTCGCTTTTCAGCGCTACAATGTTAAATCTGAGTTTCGTTATTAGCCAACGCCCATATCTTTGGGTGACCCAGAGTAAATAATGCTTGCACACACCCTTGTGCATTTCAAAATAACATAGGTTTGCACCCTCGGCTTAACCAGCTCTTGTTCTTCCCCTAATCTATTTCAGAACTCAATGTGAGTGCACTTAAGTGTACTTTTCCAGATTGCACTCATCGATCGTGGGTTTTCAAACAATTGCCCCAGACCCATACTTGGTCATTGTGTTTGTAATATACCCTAGCCAGGCATATTCCAACAATAAAATGAACACAGACATGTAATAAGGCTTAGCAGACAAATTACTAATTTAGTGCATTATGGGAAAATGGTATCCAAATGATAACAACATAATCCAATACTTTGTTTTGACTTATTCTACAGGAAACCCTACTTTTAATTATTCGTAACTCTATTCCAAGATGGCTACCTTTCATATGGCTGTGGTGTGCCGTTTTATTGCTGAAGTAAAATAATTTGTGGTACTTTACTTTGCCAAAACTGCTTCATGGGGAAGTAACTGGATAGACATGTATGAAAGGATAGCGGCCTTAATTGGGGTGGGAGGGGTGTGGTGTTGCGTTGGGAATAGGGGAGCAAGGGTAACCCCATTTAAGCAAAAAAAGTGACTTATAGTGGTTAGGGAAGCTCTGATTCTGCACAGGAACATTCAGGCACTGTTGGCCAGAGCATGCTCGGATAGATGCATTATTTTGTGCCAAGGGTCCAGGGAAGCGGAACAGATCCAGAGACAGCAAGGATAGTAGCCACTGAAGGTAGATGCGGTTCCCTTCCAAATGGTTAGATGTGTCAGGAATAACAGATTGAGTGGCCAGGTGAGAGAGAGAACATAGGAGGTTGGGCCTTTCATGAGTCTAAGCACAAGAAGTGAGCAGGGCTACACAGTGATCAAGTCAGGACAAACACTGGCAGGAGCAAAACGGGTTGGGGAGCTCCATCGATGAAGGAAGACCTAAAAACACGTGCATATGGAGGAAAGGGAATAAGAGGAGAGAACAAGAGGAAGAACATGGCGAAAGGAGATTATAGAGAATGAAATACAATAGACTGTTCAATAACATTTAATTCATATGCATCTCAAGTGTGTTTCATAGAAAAAATGCAACATGTTATTGAGGAGAGGTGCAGTTGCCTTGCAAACACAGAGGAGCTCATTTTAATTAAATTCGTAATTTGACGGCGGGGAGTCATTACATTTGGACTGTAACTTAAACGGCTCGCTGCCGCCAAATGTTTTGCACTGCACTAACCATGCACTTTTGCACTCCGCGTGCAAAGTGAATAAACGCTGGCAGGCATGCGAGCTAGCCAGGCAATGTTACAATGCGCAAGCATGTGGGGAGGGTTTAATTGTACACGCTGCCTGCTATGCAAGCATGGGGAGGCAACATGCTCAATGGATCCCTGTTGGGCCTGCCTAATGCTGGGGCATATAGTGGGCGGACATTATAGGGATCTCTAGAATTTGCACCGGCATGAAAATCCACGCTGGTGCAAAAGCTGGAGTATTAGTATGGCGAGAGTAGGAGAGGCAGCGTTCTGCCCGTTCTCTGTGCCTTACAAATGATTGAATATGAGCCGCAACGTGAATGAATGCTGCACGCAAAGCTTCCACGTCATTCATTTATGTCTATCTTTTCCGTGTGTGATATCTGATGGGAATTTGTGCAGTTGGAAATATTCTACAAAATAAAACCCTTGGGAATAGTGTCTGAACCCTGCTTACCCTCCAGAGCATGTCTCATGTACATTCGTGGGCATTGCTTGTCGTCCTTTCTACCATGGCACCCTCAATCCAACCTCCTTTATGACCGCCCCTCTCTTCATTATCCAGGCAGTGACTGCCGTACACAACAGTGCTCAAAGAAGTGTATCCTCAGACACCTACGGGTAAGCTAAAGGATCCCAACATGTCAAACATTAAGCTAAAGGCATTTGAAAAGAGTCATATTCTTGGGGTTAGGTGTAAGTGGGTCACCTCAAGTGAAGAAACATCAAGGGTCTGCAAGCTGTGTGTTGTACCAAAGAAACCATCAGTATTGGGTGGAATCAAAGGGCACTTTACATCACATGGAGACCAGCAGAGGAGGTCCAAATCCTGTGCGTAATGGAAAGAATCGCTACAGCATCTGCAGCCTCAGAGTACCCCAAAGTGCACAATGAAAGAACTGGCCAATGTAAAGGATTCCAGCACTGCATAGTGTTGAAGAGGGGGGGGGGGGCTCTAAGGTGCACACATTTAGAGCCATAACGATGAGTTAGAAAGAGAAGCTGAGTAAGGAACTCAATAGAGGTTGGCTACTGTGCCCAGAGTATGCAAGGACAATGGAACAATGTAAATGGGTTTCCAGGTGCAGCAGAGATACCGAGTACTTAAAGCTAGCCAGGTATTTCACTCCTTAACACCTGTGCATGGCATGCCACCAGATCAGCACTGGCATGAGTCTTCCTCGCAGCACATGACTTCCTTTGTCACACCTTTGGCAGCATTTAGATAATGCTGCATGCCATTCGGTCTGGCCTCTGCAGCTGCAGTTTTTCAGAGACTCAGGCAGGTACTTCCACAATGACATCACCGTCACTGAGAGCTCAGAGGGTGCACATGATGCTAGGATGTATGAGGTCCTGAAGGGATTCAATACTCTACAGCTATGAAAAAAGCCAGATTAAGGTCAGCTGCATAAATAGCCTAGGCTATATGATATATGAGGGGGAATTGAGCCTAAGAAAAGGTTAGTAGACTTAATGCTCAGAGTACCTGCATCCAAGAACAAACAGCAATTAAGATGTATTTAGGGCTCATGGAGTATTAAACTGACTTTATTTCAAACTCTGAAGAGAGGTCAGCGAGAATGAGATTGTTATTGATTGATTGATATTTTATTTCTATCGCGCTCGTACACAAGTGGTTCAGAGCGAGACAAGGCAAGGGAGGGGAACAGGGGAGAATAAAACAGCGATCTTACTAGGCCCAGTGACATTGAGAACGCGCAAGTGCATGGGAGGGGGGGGGAGTGCATGGAAGGGGGAGAAGTGGAAAGTGCAAAGCAGAGGAGAAACAGATGCATAACAATAAATAAATAATAAAGGCAACAAACAGTGGTAATGCAGCCAGCAATTTGCAAGTGCTAGGTTTAAGACAGCAGACAGGGTAGGTCTGATGAGTGCAGGAAGAAAAAGGGGGGCTGTATGGGTACAGATACAGACCCCAGTGCAAGGGGTGGCCCGGAGGCAGTGCGGGAGGGTGGCAGGATGAGCAGGTACCTGGGCCCGAAGGACAGAGGGTGGCCAGGTGCACGGTGCCAAGAGAGAACAGATCAGCAGGGGAGAGGGGGAGCGAAGGCAGAAGAAAAGAGGAAGGTCTTGAGGTGCTTCCGGAACCGGAAATGGTTCTTCTCAAGTTTTAGAGTGGCAGGGAGGCTGTTCCAGAGGGAGGCCCTAGCCGAAGACAGAGATCTAGCCCTAGCTCGTTTCTTTGAAAAACGACTGACCCTGAGGGAGTTGGAGGTAGAGGAGCGAAGAGCTTGAGAGGGGAGGTATTTGCGGAGGGATAGCTGAAGGTATTTTGGACCCAGGCCCCAGAAAGCCTTGTGGACAATGCAGAGGGTTTTGAATTTAATCCTTGCATCCACTGGGAGCCAGTGGAGAGATTTCAGAGCTGGAGAGATACGATCCCAGGACTTGAGGCAAAGGACAAGTCTTGCAGTCCTGTTCTGGATTAGTTGCAGAGGGTAGAGAGTAGAGGCAGGTAGATTTAGAAAGAGGCTGTTACAATAGTCCAAGCTATTGAAAGAAAAGATAAACTATGAGAGGGTCAAAAGTTTTAAAAAGAAGTTTGAAGCAGTGTGGTCAGGGGTGACAGTTGCCCCTACATTATAGATGTGTGATGGCAAGGCAAAATCCCCGATTACTCTGGATGTGTCTGACCAGGCGCAGGTGGCATTAGTAACCCAGATTCATGAGAAAGGGCAAGACACCAACGCGCTTGCACCCAGGTCCTGTAGATGCTCAAAAGAGAGCTGTGCCACTACCGAAAAGGAATTTATTAGGCTGTTAAACATTTAAACAAATTATCCCGGGTATTATTTTAGTATCCCTTACTCTTCACAAGCCATTATTGGACATGCTTTCATGAACATACATGTGCAACAATTTCCCCAAAATATGTTGGCGGATGGTTGCGTTGGAGTACATCATCAGGGTGGAATATGTAGCAAGAGAACACAATGTGATGGCAGATTCACTGCCTGTCAATATTGACGCCGGAGCTAGAGGTGGTTTGTGGCACTACTCGCTTGTTACAAGACAACGTTTTGGCTGTGGTCAATTCCACACTCAAGAAGAGTCAATGCAAAGAGTCTAGTGAGATTGTTTGACAGAAAGAGGTTTGCAAAATAGAGTGTGGAACTAGCTGATGAAGATTGGGAAACTGTATGGGGTAGTCACATTGTACGACCAATCCTGCCGAGAAGTAAAATTGCAAGCTTAGCCCATGATGGTCATCTAGGCCAGAGTCTCACGCAAGTGATGGTGCAGGAACACTATTGGTGGCCAAACGCGCAAAATCAGACGGTACAGTAATCAAAAACGATGTCCCGAGTGAATGTAGTGTCAAGTCAAAGAAACATGTTACCCCTCTCCTGGCACCAGTAGTTGTGACTTAATATGTATGGACCAAATTGGCCTGGGCCACACTAGCTCCCTACGAGACATTACCTGATTGTTTTGGTGGATATAGCTCAAAAAGGAGTGAGCGGTAACGCATAACTCCTTTCCTCCTCATGAGAGGTAGGGTTTCCGTGGATGTGCACGGCTGAGGCTAGAGTTAGTTAAACAGGAGAGTAACCGTGAATATGAAGAACATGATGGACACATTAAAGAGAGTTAAGCTAAGTACAAGACGCGGTATGATCAGCACCATGCCACCAAGCCCATAGAATATAGCATGGACGATGTGGTTAAATCAAGACTTTGCTATTTGTTACCGAGGATTTGCCAGCGTGCAAGGCTCTAGTTACGGTGGTGGTTGTGTGCCCAGAGAGTGTAATTGTAGAAAGGGGTAAGCTCTGACAAAAAACATTTTGATAAAAGTTAAACATTAAAAAAAATGGGGTATGGTTTGTACAATTAAACCTTTCACAATTCGTACAACAAAAACATTATATAAAAAGAAAAATAGAAAAGGGAATTACAGTAACAACACAATATACACAATATAAAATATTTCCTATTGCTATCCATATGTATAAAAACAGTGTATATCAAAACTAAGATCCTCAAGAACAAACTGATCCAGTATGGAGAACATTAGTAAATCGACCCGTTTTCTATAGGTTGTATATATTCACGATGTGTACAACGTTAGCAGTACAGAATGTAAGTATTAAGGAATCCAATGTCCAAGTTTCAATGGCTAAAAGAAAAAAAGAAAACGAATATCATGTCACTACTTGCAGAATTAGCTAACTCCCCACCTTAAGAATTGTAGTAAGGATTAAGTGGCACTATCAGGAAAGAGGCTTTGAAGCACAGAGATATTATCACCTCACATCATCCTGGCCCATTGGGTCCACAAAAGGTGTGTACACAAAAACCAGCAAAGTGTCTCTCAATTCAGTCGTCTTCGAAAAATAGATAACAAGGTGTTTTAGTATTTCGATTGCAAAGCTGTCCTTGCACCAGCAACAAGTTCTTTGCTCTCTAGGAATACCCATTCTGGGTCCCACACACTCTGGCGTGGGCAATCGATTGAGTTTAAACCTCACGTAGCAATTTCTCTTTTTGTGACAGGGTGAAAAATATGTGTTTTTTGATAGGTTCGCTCCCTCCTTCGGTAAATTAGTGCATATTCCCTGTACAAGGAAAAACATTGAAGTTTATCGATAGTTTGTCACCAATCTCTATCATAAAATTTGATTTTAACTTTGTTAGGACTTTCGATCAGTTCTTGTACATCAGTACCCATCTCTTCCAGGACCTTATCTAATGGGCCTACAGAGTTGTTTAATGAATCAAGTTGGTTTAGCTTTAAATTTAGATTCATGAACTGTATTATAATCTTTGGTTTTGAGCCATTGACCGAAAGATTATTGTAGATTGCATTAAATGAAAATGTGGATACTTTCCTTTGGCGGTCAGTAGGAGTTGAATCAAACAAGAGAAGATCATCAGCAAAAGCAAGCCAAGGAATTTGCAAAACAGACAATTTGACCAGGATTACATTGCTAAATGACGATAAAAGGTCTATGTCCGATAGATACAAATTACATAATAATGGAGCAAGGACACCGCCCTGCCTTAGTCCCATACAAGTCTGAAAAGTTAACAATTGGAGCACCAGTGTACAGGTAAAAAAGGGAAAAAGACGGCTAATGAAAGACATGTGGTGATGGGGAGGACTTTCAGGGAGAAAATGAAGGAATGCTCAAAAGATTTTTAAATGTAGCATCTCCACTGTTTTCTCCTCCCCCCTTTCAGACATACATTTTGTACCACTTGGCAATATCAGTTGTACTGGAAAATAATGATATGATTTTGAGGTCTTACTTTAATAATTGCATGGGGGAGGCAGTGGCAGCTCACCAATATGGGCGGGGGAGCCCTGCCTCCTCGCCTGAGTGGCAGGCATCACAGTCCACCCGCGTGCTTTATTTGCACAGGGGACTGTGCTGGCTGCCTCTGAGGAGGGCCATGTCCTCCCGTTGTGCATTTTATTTTTGTATGTGGAGTCCTTTGGACCCTACAATAAAGTAGTGTGCAATAATGAGAGGCCGCAGGGGTGTCGGAAGTCTAGCCCCACCATGTCTCATTATTGCGCAAACCACAAACGTACTCTGACTGACAGGGGAGGGCTCCTCCTGCTGAGAGGAGAGGCGGGCCATCTGGAAATATGTGTGTATGTATGTACGTATGTATGTGCGCTTGTATGTTGGTGCATATGAGTGCATGCAAGGAGTTGTTTGAATGCTATATGCCCAGGTGAGTGAGTTTTGTGTGAGTGTGTGTGAAGGAGCAGTAGGACTGCTAAATGTAGGGTTGGGGGTGCTGGGGGCATGACTTATTTTGCTTTACCTTTGATGCACAGTAAAGATAATGTGTTGTGCATAAAGTATAAAGCAAACATAAGTGTTATTACAGGACTGGACTGGCCTACATTAGTAATGCCAGTCTGCATTTACTTTCTCAATGTTGCCACTGGAATTCTTATTTGGCATCAAGGGTAAAGCAGAAAAGATGGGTGTTATTATGTGATTAGACTGGGCTACATTAGTAATGCCAGTCTACATTTACTTTCCTATCTTTGCATGGCATGTATTACTTGGCATCATGGGTAAAGCAAACAAAAGAATTATTATCATTAGTTATTAGCATATTTATTGAGTGAGGACCTAGGTTTGGGAAGCAACAGAGAGCTTTCAAATCCTAGGGGGAAGGACACAGTGAGGGAAACAGAGGTACATGTGAGCGGGGAGCCAACAATGGGGAGAGAGAGGGCAGTCAATTTGGCAGGAAGGCATCTGTAAGCAATAAGGGGAGCAAACAATGGGGAGCAGATCACCTGGTCTAAAGTAGGGTGGGGAGTGGAGGGTGTGTTGACCTATGTGTTAGGGAGGTGCCATTCCTTGAAGAGGAGGGTCATGGGCTTTTTCCTGAAATGTAGTAACAAGGGGGTGAGTCTGGTTTTGAGTGGGGGTAAGTTCTAGAGTCTTGGAACATAGAGAGAGAAGACCAGTCTTCTGGTTCTTTCATTCCTGCACCACTGGAGTTCAAGTCTGCACATGTCCTTACTTCTGATGGTTCATAGACCTCTGGAGATGTTGATTTTCTCCGTGAGGACTTCAGGGTTACACCCTTGTAGATGATGCAGACAGAATTGTAAGATGACAAGTTCTTGCAGCGGTTGCCAGTGCAGTTCAATGAAGGTTGGGGGTGATGCCGTCGAATTTGCAAAGTCCTTTGATAAGTCATGCTGCAGCATGCAGGGCACATCTCAGGGCTGCCCGGGTAGTCACCAGAAGGCCTTTAAAAAGGGCATTGCCAACATCCTTGTGGGAGAGGACCAAGTCTTGGACAGCAGATCTGAATTTGTTTTCTGCTTTCTGCGATGAAGAACTTGATTTTACAAGAAGTGTTATTATGTGGCATCATGGATCGAGCAAACATGATGAATGGTATTACATTTTTTTTTGTTGCATTTTTAAAGTGCTCACGCAGCCCACGGGTATCGAGGTGCTGTTACAGGAATTGTTTGTTTTTAAGTTGCGTAATTGTTTTTTGTCTTAGTTGCGTATTTATAACGCGCTTAAACACCCAGAGGTTTCTAAGCACGGACCCGGGGATCGAACCTGTGTTGCTTCGTGTCGTCTTGCTTCCAAGGCGCGCACGTTGCCGCTGAGCTATCCTCCCTGGACATTGCTACAGTGGCCTACATTAGTAGTGGCAGTTTGCATCTACTTTTTTCAGAGGCATGGTATTTTATTACTTGACATCAAAAGTACAGCAAACATGATAAGTGTTATTACGAGACTAGACTGGCCTACATTAGCAGTGCCAGTCTGCATTAACTTTCTTAATGTGGCATGGCGTTTTTTACTGAGCATCAAAGGTAAAGCAAACATGATGAGTGTTTTTATATGGCTAAGCTGGCCTACATTGTTCGCTCCAGTGTACCATATAAATTCTTAATGTGTCATGGCATTTTTGAATTTCACATTAAGGGTAAAAGCAAACGTAAGTGTGATTACGTGGTACTCTGGGCCTTCATTGGTATAGCCAGTCTGGATGTTGTTTTTTTGTGCGACATGGCATTTTATACTGGCTGGGAGTTAGTATGCAGTAAAACTGGCATACATTGGTGAAACCTTCATGGACATGTATGGGCACAGCCAGTATACAAATGTTTTTTATACTCGCATCTGCTGGGGGCAAAGGTATCATGAAAATGTGTTGGGAAAAGCTCCTGTGCACTGTTGGTGACTTGTATCTATTGGGTTTTTTCAAATGCTACCATACAAATCCGATTGCAAACTGTGTTGATTTCCACCCAGGTTTTAACAGACCATGCTGTAAAATGCACCATTTGACCCCTTATTTTAAAAATGGATATGGAGGAGCACCTCCCCACCCCCATTATCCCTAGGTTTGTTTGGGCTCCTTCGCTGTGTTTGGTCACTCCTGCATTTTCGGCACAAACATTTAAGCCCCTTGAGTTGAAACATTCACCAGCCGACACTGGGGGTTATGCGGAATCGTGTTTGCACTCGCATTCCGTGCCAGCTTCTTTTGTAGGTTCCATTTTCAATATGTTCTTGTGTCCTCGCCTTCTGGTACTAGTTGAAGCCTTTGTTTAGTCTTCTGGTGCCTATATTACAGTTACTTAGCCCAACCCAGGAGTGCCCATTTTCTCAATCTCTGCAGCAAGCACTCAACCAGCTGAGCAATCTCTCTGGGTTTTAAACGGGTGGTCTTGACGGTAGAAACAGATCTCTATAGCTGGCGCAATAACCCACTAAGCTATTTTACGAAAAAATATCTCTCATAAGAACAGACTGAATTAGGCAAAATAGGCTGAAATGGTGTCTAGCAAAGGACACATTCTGAACGGAAGCAAGGCGTCTAATTGGAAGCTTGCTACAAGAACATATATGAAGTAGAGTTATTTATGCAACCTGAAGATTCGACTCCATACTTCATCCTTTGTGGTCAATAAAACCAAAAGCGCCGAGTTTGTAGCGCTGGAGATAATTTTTTTAAAAAAGGTCGTTCGCAGCACCTCAAAGCAGCAATCCTGTAATAACAGGCGCTTTAACAAATATATATGTATATTACTTGAATGAAATGGCCAGTGCTCTAAAGTCTAGCTCCTCTCCCGAGAACTCAGACAGACTTGAGTCCTGCCTGGTGGAGAGGCGGGGGGCGCGCAGAACCTGGCAGGCAGCGGCGGGTGTCTGGTTGCAGCCAGAGAGACAGAGCAGATATATATACAGGCTGCCTCGCCATGAGGGGCGCAGAGCAGAGCCGAACCGAGAGGACGGCGCCTTGCTGCGGGAGGAACCATGCAGGTAGGACGCAGCGCTTTAACAACTTCGGATCCTTTGCGAGGCAAATTCGTCTAACTCTGAAAGCACAGCTAGGTCCCTTCTGTGTGGGTGGTATTGTGTACACCGTGGGTGGAGGAAAGGCTGACTGGGCAGCGAGTCTGCAAGCAACAAACTCGTCTTTGCTGCAGTGGTCAAAGTGTACAGACACAAAGACCTGGAACTATGCTGCCCTCTGACCACCCCCCCCCCCCTCCGCCCACAAAGATCCCTCCTAGCAATACAATCATACAATACAAGGTACTTTATTGGCATGCCAAGGTACACACATATTGCCAAAGTAAATTCATGGTATATATACATGTTACATTCTCTTCAGTGGTGATCGTTTGGTAGTCAGCTGTTTTCTAAATGTCCACATTGCCTTATGCACGCTGTCTTCTCTGGCAGCATACACACATGTGGCTGTTTTCGCTGCTAATTCTGGCATTTGTCCAGTGGTGAAGCAGAGCTCTTTTTGTCCAGTATTAATCGCAAAGACTTCCCTATGGTTGCAGAATGCAGGCCAGTACGTGCCAGGGATGCCTTTGTGTGCAGGGCAGTGCAGGGGAAAGTGGCCCTCGTGTTCTACTTCTCCCGAGTCCCATTCTTGACAGATTCTTTCGTCTTGTTTGAGATCTATCGGCCTCTCTCTAGTTCCAGCGTGTGGTCACTCCGTTTGTATTTGGTGGGTGCTTTGGGATGTATTCACCGCCATGAGGTGATCTGCAAGTCTATTGTTTTGCCCGAAGGACCTGTAGCATTCGGCCTTGTTCTGCTGCCCTAGTTCTGCTCCTCGGTGCATGGTTTATTTCTTATTTAAAGTCTGTTCTAAGTGCATAGCCAGATTCTCCTTCTGTCTTCCGTTTCCTTTGCTTTCAAGCTGTAGGGCACTGCCGCCGAAGGGGCACAGCTCTTGGTCAGGGGATTGCTGAAAGGGTTTTACTTTGTGGTCTTGCGGTGGGAGTTTGGTGCAGTGCTCTTGATATGGGTCTAGATTGTAAACATGCGCGTTTGGATGTTGAGCAGCAGATTCTGCGCTGCACCCATGGTTCGGCAGTTTCTATGCTCACGAAACGCCTGTTTGTAGTGCTGGACGTGCAGAATTTCTATTGCCGATTTGTCCCCTTTTGTATAGTCTTTTTTAGTGTTAGGCCCCACACCTCACGCCTGTAAAACACCGTAGGGGCGATGGTGCTGTCGAAAAGTGTTAGCGTTAATGTACTGTTGGGTTATCTGCTCCTGGATGGCCTAGAATGCAGCACAGAGGACGTATTCATGAGTTTTTTTTTTATTGCTGGTTAACAACTTCCAAGGCACTTCTACCGAGACCAGGCAAGTGTTGTCTGTAACATGCCCAACTCATGTTGTGTCATTAAGGAATACCTCGAACTGGGTGAGGCCGTTCTTTGCTGTATTCTGGAATACCATGACTTTGGTCTTTTTTTAGGTTCACCTCTTGGGTCCATTTCTTGTAGTAATCTTCACGGAGGTTACGATTCTATTGGAGTCCTTCCTTGGCAGGTGGCTGTACGACCAGGTCACCTGTATATATCAGGCATTTTATTTCTGGGCCATTCCGTTGTAGATCCCAGTAGCAAGATCATGGATATAGAGAGAGGGCTGATCTGAGGTTCTACTATTGACTTACTCCTGGCTCCTTTTTAAAGCACCCAGTTTGCAGGTTCAAGATGATTTGGCTTATGAGGACTACAAAATAGTTTGCTACTGTTGCTGTCTACACAGATTCCCTTGTAGTTAGTTGGGTCTAGGGTGTCACCATCTTCATAGGTAGGAGTGATAAGCCCTTCAGACCAGGTGTCTGGGAAGTGCCCCGATTGAAGAATGATGTTGAATATTTTCACTAGCGCTTTTTGAATTTGGTATGAGCTATGCTTCAGCATCTCATTTTGGGCCATAGGGTTTCTATGCCTTCTTTTCATTCCACCATTATTACAGTTCTGTCTATGTGTTTTATTTTTTTAAACTTCTTTATTTCATTTTGAAGAGATGGGCAGGAGACAACATAATAGCAAATTAAACAGGTTACAGCTTCACACCATGAGACGGCATGACTTATACAAATGATATAAACATAGTTTGACTATGTGTCCTAGACTGTACGTTACAAATGAACAAGGCTACCATAAGGACACCGAACACACTTTACAATACCGCTAGATGTCTGTATTGCCTCTGTCTATAGCCCCTCTGGTTGTCTATGAGGTTTTACTGGTCTTTAAGCATTTCCTCCCAGCAGAGGCGCTGCTAGGGGGGAGCTGAGGGGGCTATAGACCTGGGTCTTTTCTTTGTAGCCCCGGATAGAAGCTCAGGGGCTACAACCAAAAGGCTAGGTAGCCCAGAGTCCCGCCAGTCTCACATTAGCATAGCCCCAGATCTTTTCCAGACATAGCAACACCCCTGCCTTTCAGAGCTTCAGTTTCCTCGGGACATTTTACAGCCCTCTGTGAGGTATTCAGCTGGAATGTGTTGTATAGGTTTCTAAAGTAGTCCGTTCATATTTGACTACTATTAATAGCTACATCTTGTATCTCATGTGTTTTAATTCCCAGAAGTGGTTGCGGTCTATTGCAGCATCTGTTTGAGCCAGTTTGCATTTCACATATTCCCTTTTTTTTGTTCCTTATATTCCCTGAGCCTGCAAAAATATTTTGAAGCGAAACTCAGGGTTCACTCGGTCCTTCTGTCGTAGGTTAGACATGTTTCAGTTCTTTGCGGTTCTATTCAAACCATGTATCCAGTTGGGCATTGTGTTACACTTATTTCTGGGGGGTTTTGTAACTAGCAAGTCTGTTGCTGCCCTGATGAGTTTCATTTACACCTCTGGGAGTTTGGTTTGTGAGGTCTGGGGTCTGGTTACAGGTTTCTTAGAGAAAGGTCCAGGAGCTCAACGGAACCGCCCAAGCAGCATTTAGGGCCCAACAGGAGCCACTGTCCCCACAAGACAGTCAAGCATCACGTACCAGGACCCCGAAGGGGGCTGCAGACCGCTTCCAATAGTCTTGATAAAGACCCACGGGTCAAAACACGTGTCGGCTGACCAGGGGACAATATTGCCCCATATGTACTAGATGCATATCAACTGTATGAAGAATTAACCCATCACTAGCACAAATAAAGCAAAAATTGTATCCCAATAACCACTGTATTAGAAGCTTTCTTGGAACCAATTAAGCAAGATAGCCAGGAGAACACTCTCCTTTCCTGGTCATGTTTCTAAGTTCAATCAACTGGAGAGCAGAGATTGATTTGTCTTTACTCTTTCCAGCAAAATGTGGGGGTGGAGATTGCAAAGTTGCTTTGGAGGGGCTGTTCTCATTTAATACTAAAATGTGGAAGCCAGTCTACCGAGAATGAACACTATGAAAATAACCTGTCCTATGGGAGCTTTCCCACTCAAGAGAATCTTCAACCATGTTTTAGATGACTGTACCTTTCACAGAGGAGAAATAACCATTTGCATATAAGTCTGGCTCCATCTACCAGGGCAGTTCAGCACCGAAATCCTAGCCAATTTTCCACTGAACAAGAGTACTAACAGCAAGCCTAGACAGGTGTTTCAGCCTGGTTGGGCCTCATCAGTGCCTCTCTAAGCACAGGGAGCAAACAGGCCAGGTCTGGATTGCTCTCAGTAACGTAGGGTGAAACTCAAAGTCTTTCAAAAAATACAAACATTATGAAGCCCCTCTAATGAGACTGAACACTGTTAAAATAACCATGTTCTATGTTCTCAATTCATTTTTCATGACTGTTTATATGTATAAAACAAGTTGGAAGGGGACTGAGAGTGGGCATTGAACTTTCACAATTAAGCCATTGATGTTGGAGGGTGCTAAATCTAAAACGGCCATTTATTTATATACAAGAGTCAGAATGCTCTTTTGATCACGAAAAAACGTACAATATATAAGAAATGAGATTTGACAGGAAGCAGTGAGCTTCTAACAATGGGGTGAGTTTGAGCAGCATTTTGACCAGGATATGGAGGGGAGCAAATGTAACAGTCACCGGGGACAATACATAAGTAGGCATACATAGATTAAGGACAATGAACATTGGACATTTTGAAGTGCAGGTAGGCGGTACGGACAGCTGTGCTTGGGATGTCACCATGATGGGTGAAGGGCTGAAGTGGAGGCTGTGGAAGTGACAGAAAGAGGAAGGTTAGAGGCAAGGGAACAATGTTAGCTAATAAGCAGTTCAGGGGTAGATTAAGAGGGTAACTTGGAGGCAAGGAGGTAGGTTTTAGTTTGGTTTTGAATAAATCTGTGTGGACTGTTTCTCGGATTTCCGGTGAAGAGAATTCCATGCAAGTGGAGCAAGAAGAGAGAAGGAGCGGAAACAAACGGAAGCACAGGGAGTGCGAGGAGCCACAAAGTTGGTTGAGGAGGCAGAACAGAGATGACGGGAAGGCTTGTAGAGTTGGATAGGGGAGGATAGATGCGGTGGTGCCTTACTGTGGATAGATTTGGGAAACAGGAGAAATTTAAATCTCGCCCTGTTTTGCATCGTCAGCCATCCAGCATGGTGACCGTGCAAGGAAGTGGGTGTGAAGTGAGCTAGTTCAAAGAGAGTCCTGGTAGCGAAGTTAATGATCTTGTCGAGAGGACAGAAATCATAGTTGGGGAGACCAAAGAGGATGCTGGGACAGTAGTCCAGTTTAGAGAAGACAAGAGTGGTTAAGAGAATTTTGATAGAGAAATCAGAGGAGAGTTAAGGAAAATAGAACAAGATTTGGGTGTTGTCCACGAAGAGTTGATATGCGAACCCAAAGGAGGCGATTAGTGCCCCAAGAGCAGAGGTGTAGAGTGTAAACAGGAGCGGGCCAAAGACAGAACCTTGTGGAACACCAACAGTTAGAGGAGTTGAGAGGTGTTGTTGCTACAGGAGACATAGAATTTGTGAGGTGCAAGGTAGGATTCAATTCAGGCAGGGGCTCAATTGCAAATCCCAGGGAGAAAGAGAGTATTAAGGAAATCAGAGTGATCAACAGTGTCAAAGGCAGCAGACAGGCCAAGGAGAATTAGGATAGAGAATAAGTTGGAGTGCTTAGCAGAGGCGATGAAGTTGGATACATTCATGAGAGCAGTTTCTGTAGAGTGACAGGCACGGAAACCTGCTTGTGGGGGGGTCTCAAAGGTTGTGGATGTCTATGAAATGTGTAAGACAGTTGAACACAACCCTTTCGAGCACTTTAGACTAGTGTGGAAGAAGAGACACAATGCAAAAGTTAGCCGGTAGGTCCGGGACAGCCCCTTGCTTTTTTAGGAGAGGGATGACCGTGGCTGTTTGGAAAACAGAGGGTAAGCAAGCAAAGTTGAAGGACAGGTTGAAGAGTTCAGCTAGGTGAGAGGCTACTAAATGGGCAACAGGGTTGACCAGCTGAGGAGCAAGAGGCTCTGATGGGTCACAAGAGGGGTTAGGCTTCATCAATAGAGACAGCACTTCATCAGTATTAGTGTGACTAAAGTGGCAGACAGAGGCAGAGGATGATGGTAGAGTAGGCAGAGTGTCAAAATGTAGGAGGAGGGAGTGTGAGGAAGGTCAGGAGAGTCTCTGATTTTGGAAATGTTTTCAGGTAAGTATTCAGCTAGGTCATTAGCTGTGAGAGTGGAGTTGATAGTCATAGATTTAGGAGGGGTGAGGAGTGAGTTTAGGGTACCCCCTGTAGCCAGCAAGGATGGTTGGAGTGAGAGTCAATGAGGGTTAGGCAGAATTCCCTTCTCGCTCTATCAAGAGTAGACTTGAGAGAATTCAGGGCAGAGATGTAGAGTTGCAGGCCCTCATGTGAGTGGGTACACTTCCATTTGACCGAGTGAGCGTATGAAGGGGGTGCCCCCTGGCTGAGGATGCTGAGACTATGGGGTGAAAGTAAGCTGTTGGAAGTGAGAGGAGAATGAGTCATATAATAGGGATTGGAAGCTGGAGAAGGCAGTGCTGGTGGAAGAGGCCCAGGTGTGAAGGAGGAGAGTGAGTAATGCTGGTCAGAGACATAGCGGGGAAAGGCAGAAGGTTTACATTTCCTTTTAGTTATAGGTGAAGCAAGTGGTGAGGAAAGGTCGAAGAGTGGAAAGGAGATGGTGGTGGAAACAAATGAGTGATCAGATATGGATGGTGTGACAGTGGTACTAGTGGCTGGAGATGAATAAGAGATCGAAAGAGTTACCCCCTATGTGGGTAGGTAGGTTATGGATAGAGTGGAGAACATGGTTGGTTGGCTAGGGAAGGTTAAAGTTGCCTAAGAGACTGAGGTGATGTTTAGTAGAAAGAGAAGGAGTTGCCCAAGGTCATCATAAAATGCTCCAGTTGGACCAGGAGGGCGATAACTGATGATGATGTGAACCGAGTAAGGCAGAGCAATAGTAGAGATATTAGCGTAATCGATTACACTGCTGCTGTGAGTTGAATTCAAGTAAACTATCCAAAGGTATCGCCTCTTATCCTCCCGTTCAAGATTTTCAGATGTGTGCTCTTGCACAAGTTACTGCTCTCACCCTCCCCTTGTTGGTGCTCTCTCTCTCTCTCTCTCTCTCTCTCTCTCTCTCTCTCTCTCTCTCTCTCTCTCTCTGTCTATCTCCAAATACAAATTCCCTGCCTGGCATCCTGCATCTCTTTCACTCAAACCCGCAACACTGTGTTATACAACAGTACAGTCAAAACTGAAAGAAACACAATGAAAGAAAATGCATCTTAAATGACCGCCATTACTTTCCTTCATTGTCCCCCACAGCATGCAGCTTTATTCCCTCCTCCCCCTTCTAATCACCCATTTGTACCTCTCAAGAGACATGCTAAAATCTCTAACCCATCAGCCGCCCGACCACTATGCACTGTAAGGGTGCAGAAGTAAGGATCGGACACACAATGGTGGCATGTTTTTGGGTATAAACTTGTATTTATTAATAAAGGGTTGGAAAAAGGCCTCTCTAGCCCTAAAGCTAAGAGGGGTTTCCCCACCTCAATGAAAACTAGTGAAATCATCAGGAAGTCAAAAACTGAAATGTCTGTCCATGTCGTGTCCCAAAACCTTTGTCTGTCCCTAACATTAACAATCTAAAATAACTGTGCAAGGATGATCTCTTCTCAAAGTAAAAAGTGTTCTTTGTGTTTTCAAACAACGGAAAAGTTCCCAGTCTTTCTGGTAAGAAAAAAAGTGATGGAAAAATAATGTTCCAAAAATACAAAATTCCAATACTAGGGTGGTGCTCCTTTACCGTAGACTTCTTCTGATCTTATGCCAATTCCATTAGGGCTTCAGAGCCTCTTTTCTCTTAGATTAAATGTCCCTGGGCAATTCACATGGTAAGGCGGCTTTTGTTCGTACCTCTTTATCCTAGCAACTTGGCACAGTTCGCTAACAAGCTTAGGATTCCTTTTTGTCAGATCCACAATGCTTTCCCTCTTGCTCTCACCAATGCTAATGTTGTCCCAGACTTGCACAGCTGTGTTGTATCCTCTTGGTTCACTCTCCTGCCAAGTATACAACTCATTCAGGGTACCAGACAATCTTATTCTCGCTCTCTTATTTTGGTACGGATCCCACATCACACTGGTGCGTTGCAACCGCTTGGTTCACTCTCCTGCCAAGTATACACCCTATTCAGGGTCCCAGACCCTCTAATTCTCACTCTCTTATTTGGGTGTGGGTCCCAGACTCACACTGGTGTGTTGCAACCGCTTGGTTCACTCTTCTGCCAAGTATACACCCTAATCAGGGTTCCAGACCCTCTTATTCTCGCTCTCTTATTTGGGTGCGGGTGCCAGACTCACACTGGTGCGTTGCAACCATTTGGTTCACTCTCCTGCCAAGTATACACCCTATTCAGGGTCACAGACCCTCTTATTCTCGCTCTCTTATTTGGGTGTGGGTCCCAGACTCACACTGGTGTGTTGCAACCGCTTGGTTCACTCTTCTGCCAAGTATACACCCTATTCAGGGTCCCAGACCCTCTTATTCTCACTCTATTATTTGGGTTCAGGTCCCAGGCTTGCACTGGGGTATTGTATCCCCTTGGTTCACTCTCATGCCAAGTATACAACTTGCTCGGCATCCCAGACCCTCTGCGTCCGACTTTATTTTCACCCAGGTGCTTCCCCGTACCTCCACCACCTCCCGGGCAGGTATCAGCAGTTCCTGGGCAGCTGCATCTCTCTACGAGGCTCCGGTAGCGTTCAGGCTTCCAGCAGAGTCTGCAGCGGCTCTGCAGCGTACATGCCAACCCTTCCTATTTAGGCAGGCAATTCCTGACTTTTCTGTGAAAAATATTGCTATTTTTCACATTCTCCCACCTAAAATAATTCTAGCCCCAATGCATTCCTATGGGACGAAATCTCCCTCCGTGGTGCGTAAGAATGTTGGCATGTATGCTGCAGTCTTCCGATGCCTCCCAGCTGCACCTTCTTTTTCACTTGCACTTCACCAGGGCTTGGGACACCTAGAGGATTCACTCGGCAGCAACCCAAGTAGTCCTCACCTGGTGGACCACATTCAGGTTCTCCCCTTCGTGTCTGCTGCTTCCCTGAACGGCTCCCACTGTTCCTCCACAGAGGATCGCTCTCTCCTGTCCGTATTCCGGTTGAGCTGCTTTCAAACTCCTGCATGAGATGGTTGTACTGCTTTGAGCCAATCAGTTGTTTTGAGAGGCTAGACTACTCACTCTGCATCTTTAAAGTGTTCCTTGGACTCCTGGTGATCGTCTTCACAGTACCAGTCTCACAATCATATGTATAATCCTTTGTCCTTTCCGCTCTTTCAGCCTTGTTATGTATGTTGGATTGGCTGACTTGGCAAAAAAAAGCATTTACTCAATTTGGAGAAAGGGTAGGAGGTTTAGGGTGGGAGAAGGGGGTAAGGGTATTGTAGCGGGGTCATACCGTGTCCTCGAATGATGGTCGTCCTCAAACCCATAGAGGGATTCCTTCCCCATCCGCCCTCCAGTGGGACTATTGTACTGTGGACGCACTTACCTGGCCCCATGATAAAGGTCTCCCCCCCAGGGGAGAAGGGACATCCTCAGATTCGTTACAGCACACACAATTATGCCTGCAGCTGCTTAACGTCAATCGTGTTTAAAAGCAGAGCACAAACTCTGGTCACTGCGGAACCAGTGCTTTCCAGTGGCTAGAGAATGTGCTTTATGTCCGGAGCAGGCCATTGAAATAAACAAAAGCAAACCTGTGTCTGCAAGATATCTCAGTAAGATGTGCATTCCCAGCAGGACCAGGGTTCAAATGCCCTTAGGGGGCCAACGAAAAAAGAAAGTTCCCTTCACCTGAACAGTGCTCTGGGTGAAAAAAGTAAAGAAATGATGACTGAATTCTCCAATAATTAGAGGAACGTTGCACGGCCTGCACCCTTTGCTTCCGGCCCCCTTCAACCTCTCCTTTGGTGTAGGCAGTCTTCCGATCGACATTCCTTACTGGTATTTGATCCCGTAACCTGCTGAGTGCATTTATCGTTGCAGCAATTGCAGTAACCTAATGAGTTACCTCACTGGTATTGCAAGCTGTGATTGCGCAGTGCACAAACAAACCTCTGCATAAAACCGATTAAGATATGTCACTGATATTCGGACATGCACGATGCAAGCAACCAATACCTCTCTGCAGCAGGTCGACTAACTCACCGAGATGCCTCGCCCTCATGAGGTACAAACGAACCAGCTGGAAGATTAGCAGTCAGTCTTAAGGTTTACAGTCTTCCTTTGTGTTTCTAAAGACAGGGCTCCTTACCGGAACATGGTATGTGTAATGCATACCTCCCCAACCTTCAAGTGCTGTACACAGGCCAGGCTGAAGATGTGTTGGGGGTCCATTTCAACATGATGGGTGGGGGCCACCGGAATAAAGGGAAAACAGCCTGAGGCACCCGGGGCGTGCAGACAATACAATGGCAAAAAAAGATTAGGTTAACAGCCACTGATTATCATGAGACGGCCAGCAAGCAGGGATCTTAAACACTAAATGCACACTGAAGAGCTACAAACCCTTCGTTGTCAGCAAGTGGCGGATGTGGAGGAACCAGTGTTAGATGGCAATTAGGTGATAACACTTCTGGATATCCTGTAGGAAGAGAAAACGCAGCTTGTAATGCGAGCACTGCAAAGCACACATTCTAAGTCCCAGAACGAAAATAGAGAAAGGAAAATATTGCTGTGTTACAAGACTGCTGACTGGCAACATGTGCTCAGTTGCTGGGCCGCTTCCATTTGAAAAAGGTGAAAGTCCCCAACGTCGTCACTGGCCGTACATAACTGGTGTATAACCCTCCTCGGCATGGCAGTGATGGTTGTGTTATCTTCAGTTTTATCTGCAGCACATTGTACAATTCTAAAAATCATGTGTGGATATGCCCAGCTCTGGGAGCCTCGTCTAAAATGTTGAGTTCATTTCTGGGGGCATTACCTGGCGAATATGACTATTTATATACAGAGGGAGGGCACGTCTTGAATTCTGTATCCAGTTCTCGCTTCATCCTCGGCAAGTTCTGAAGACCTTGTATGGACTGACTGTGGTATATAGTCGTGCATATTGCACCTGGCATATAGTGTTTGTGTTGGATGCCACACCTAGACTGCAGCGTCCAGTTCTGCAGACCAGATCTGAAGTCTACTTTATACATTTGAATGCCACATCAAAACAAAATATGGATTTGACATAGTCCGTTGACCAAAATGGTGCACGGATGAAACCACAATTTAAATTTAAAACACTACTTACGTAAGTTCAGTGGAAAAAAACGTTAGTTACAGCAGCATTATGGTGATGTATGCAGCGAAGCTCTTGAAATTCTCAAGAGAAGCTTTCCACCATAACTCTCCTGTCTTACTGTATACCTTCTCTCTGAATCCTCTCTCATTTTCTCATGAATCCTTTCCCTCTTCAGGTCCCCCTCAAATCTTCCTGCTGCCTGTCCAGGCATTCTCTTCCTTGTCCCTCTGGTGTGCTGATGGACGCATCAGTAGAAGTTATGTGTGCGCGCTTTAGGCTTGCGCACAGTGCACCTTGCGTGGTGAGAGCGGTGAGAGATGCAAATGCCATCCACGGTTTGAGGAACACTAGATGCAGCTCCGGAAGGGAGCAAAGCGTTGGGAAAAGCTGCTGCTGCCATCGCCAAGAGGTCAGTGAAGAATGGAGTGCAGCTCTTCCTCAACGTGGAGCAAGAACTGAAGAGTAGTTTTTTACACCACATATTCATTCGCTCCATACTTGAGGCGCAATCAGGGACGTCATTTCACCAAAATGCCAGGGGTAGCAGAAGTGACATCACATGACCTTTGACCTCTGATGACATCCCAGGAAGTGGTGTCATTTGACCCCACCCCAAAGTGACATCACATGAAGCGATGGAACACGACCTTTCACCCTTTGACAAAACAGAAAGTGACATTAGATATTGTTCCTAAGTACACTACGAACAATATGGTTGCGATAACACTATAATGTTATATACATTTCATACAAGAATGGATCACCATATGTATCGTTAATATCATTGTGTATAGGCCCATATTACCAAATTACTGTGAATGCAAGCAGACGTCCAAGGCCAAACGATAATGATGTGTTATTATATAGTACTTACGCTTAAGCGCTTCATATAGAACAAATATACATACACTATCACCCAACCTTTGTTGGTACTCATTTATCGACCTCCAAAGGGTGAAAGGCTGAGTTAATTGTTTAAGAACAGGTGAAATCAGTGACTCACCCCCTGAAGTGTGCCTGGAAATAAACTTTTATGAGTCTAGCAATTGTTGGATAGAATTCCAGAAAGACAAATTATTTGTTATTCCTATTCTTGCTTATTTAGCGTCACTGCTCAAAGTGATACACTTGTGGAACCCTCTGTTTTTTTTAAAGAGGCCTGAACAAGAAAGTGAGTCACTCCAAAAATAAAGAGCCACATGACACTGGCCACAGCCCAGGAGCGTATATTTTTTAAAAAAAAGTTACAAAAATATTTATCTTTTTTTTCTAGGGGAAGCAAATGAGACCTCAGGGGTCGCAACTGCGACACCTGGCAACCCCCAAATGACGTCCTTGAGTGAGCGCTCAACCCACTGAGTTATCTCACTGGATCTAGCTATCAGAAAACCAACCATTCCAGAAACAAAGAGCCACATGCTGCTGGCCACAGCCGAGGAGCCTCAAATTAAATTTTTAAAAAAATCTTTTTTAGGGTTAGCAGTGGCGATCCCTGGCGACCCATAAATGATGTCCCTTGGCAAGATGCGGTGCCAGAGGTTAATTTGTGCCTCATGTTGCTTGGCCCTTCGCCACCTATAAGCCAAAACTATTTCATTAACGTACAGCTAGGGAGAAATGGCATATGTGGAGGGACACAAACTTTGTAGGTGTCGTTTGGGTATTTACCCACCCATTACCTGCCCCTTTCCGCGCCAAGCACCCTTCCGCTTGGGATCTCGTTGAAGTAACTTTATCAAGCTTTACCATTGAACCTTGTGGTCGAAGTGCATGGCAGTGTTTATGACTTAATTGGAGCTGTGAACGTGCTATTGGTGTAATAAAAATGTCTTAATCAGGTCTACCTTCAGCCACTCGATTAATAAACACTGTCAATGCTAAAAACAAATCCTGCAACAAAAAACTGTTTTGGCTTGTGTATGAAGTACTAGGCATTTGCTACGTACTGCTAATATATGCCCAGGTACTTGCACCATTTTTCAGCTGCTACCATTGATGGCCAGTTAATACCACTATGGCAGTGCGTGGAAAATGCCTTTGCCATAGCTACCCAAAAGCCAAAACTGTTGACATTGCCAATGCTTGTTTTACATTAGGTTTTGGCTATTAGGTGACGCTGGAAGCTCTGTCTATAAGCCAAAACTATTGTCATGGGAAATGAAGGTAGGCGAGAGGTTGCATAGGAGGAGGGAGACAACCTGTAGGTGTTTTTTTTGGGTTATGGGCCCACCCCAGTAACGCCCATGGCTAAAATAAGGCCCATGTGAATTCCCTTCCCCTTCCTGACCCTCACAACCCAAAACCACACCCATGGGGGTCTCTTTGAAAAGCATTCTAATCCGTTTTCAATTTTCATGATCTGTATCTGGTTTATTTATTAATCAATTTTTCACCTGCTATGTTTAGTTTCATTCAGGGACACCGATTCACCAGAATTCCAGGGGCAGCAGAAGTGACATCACAGGGCTGATGAAAAGACAGGAAGTGATGTCACTTGATCTTTCACCCAGGTGGCATCAGTTCCTCTTTGAACCTGGTGACATTATCGGAAGTAGTTTGGGGGCATAAAAAAAGTAGAGAAACATTAACATTTTAAAATACTAAATACATACTGAAGCAGACAATAATATTTTAGATACCAACCACATTTTAGTCTGCCTTCATATGCCATGGAATGGGTCATGATGAGATAGGATTAGACCCAATAGTACAACATAGGCCGGGACAATATTGGTTCCACCATCGGGATTGCTATTTGAAGATTTGAATATATCCTTAGGCAATAATTATGACAAAGCATTGAACAATTTTGGGGAGTGCGCTGACCCGATTCTTGCTGAAACAGATTCGAACAAACTTACATTGATGTGAAGCCCGGTGAAGATGAACCACAAATTAAAATTATAAAATGTGGAAAGATATACAGAGAATGTCATTATATAAACTGCAAAGGGAGCTAACCACACACCTGAGGAAATATAAGGAGATACAGACCTCCATGATGATATTCCCAGGGCTGAAATATCGTTACATGTATATGCGCTTTCATTTTAATTTACAAGTCTCCCTGCAAAAGTGGGGTCCTATAAGAGGGATCCCTGGACAAGAAAGAAATTGTTGGCTCTGCAAAAAGCCAGAGGAGGCAGAAACGCTAAAACATTGGCTGATTGGCTGCAGTGCAACACTACGAACGAGGAAAATGTGGTTGGGAAAGTTCATAAGGGGATTAGAGGATTTAAACAGTGTAGTTATGTGGGTTGGGCTCTTGTATGGATACTCAGTGAGCATTGCTTTAATGAGTATTTTAATAGTGACACACAAAAAGTTGGGGAAAAATGTTTTTCTCGATTAGTTCACCATAATGAAGTAAGGAAGGGAGGGATTTTTTGGATAGGTGGAAAATATAATCTTGGGGGTTAGAAAGGGAGGGCCTGATAGGCATATAGTATACAGTATTATATTCTATTGTATTGAATTAATTAATGGCTGTAATGTTTGTTTTAAAATATTGTGTCTGAAGTAATTTATTGCCTTTGTAATTAACTAGTTGTGGAAGTATAACATTTTTAATAAAATATAAACACAAAAAATAGGTGGAGGCACTGTCATAAATATGCCACTACAGCATTGTATGGGCAGTTACAGCCAGATTATGACAATTATAGCTGCATGCCGGGTATTGTCATTATATGAAAGTAAAGCCCCTACATTGCCAGTTGCTGTGATAATACAGTATCCAAAAATCCAATAGATGCAAGTCACTTTCAGTGCACAGGCACATTAATGCTTTAATTAATGAAAATGTTTTTGTATTTATATAGAGCTTTCGCCAAAGCGCTATACACAGCACATATTTACATACAATTAGCATCCCAACCAAAGTTGGTACTCATTTATCAGCCTCAGAAGAAGAAAAGGCTGAGTTGGCCTAGCCAGGATTTGAACTTGTGATCTGCAGCTCACACACAGAGTGCAGCAGCAGGTGTCCAACTCGCTGAGCTATCTTACCACTTAGCTATTAAACATGCAATGGCACCATAAAAAAGCATGTAAAACTGGCTTCACAATGTAGGGCAAAAATGTAATAACACTTATCATGTTTGCTGTAGCCTTGATGATGCACAGTAAAACATGCATTGCCACACTAAGACATACCTAGACTGGCAGCACCAAAAAGCAATTCTAACCATCTAATAGCACTTATCATGCTTACTTTATCATAGCTGCCCAGAAAAATATACGTCACAGTAAGGATTCGCTTCACCCAAATGCCAGTCTAGCCAGGTAATTACATTTATCATGACTGCTTTATCAGAGATGTCCAGTACAAAATGTCAAGCCACAGTAAGAAATGGCTAGTCTAGCTGCAAAAAAAGCTAGGCTAGAGAAGTAATAACACTTATGATGCTTACTTTATTATAGATGGTAAGAAAAATATGCTATGACTCAGTAAGAAATGGTTAGACTGGCTGCACCCAAATGCCAGTCTAGACAGATAATAACACTTATCATGCTTACTTCATTATAGATGGCCAAAAAAATATGCCATGACGCAGTAAGAAATAACTAGACCTGCGTGCCCAAATGCCAGTCTACAAAGGTAATAACACTTAACATGCTAACTTTTTATATAGATGCCCTGTAAAAATGTCATGCCACAGTAAGAAATTACGACACTGGTTGCAAACAAATGCCAGTCTAGATAGCTAATAACACCAATCAGGCTTACCTCATTATAGATGCCCACAAAAATATGTCATGACGCAGTAAGAAATTACTAGACGTGCGCGCCCAAATGCAAGTCCAGACAGGTAATAACACTTAAAATGCTAACTTTATTATAGAGGCTCTGTAAAAATGGCATGCACATAAAAAAATGACTAGACTCGCTGTAGCAAAATGCGAGATTAGCCACTAATAACAGTCATGTTTTAAATAAGTTCATGTTCTAGCAAATTAGATATTCAATGATAGAGGGACAAACCACAAGTGCAATATCAGTCTGAATAAAAGTAAGAAACATATCAAATAACTGATGTATGGCCACCCTTTTCTCTTTCCTGCACAAAGACTTAAATGAGGCATTTCTTTTCATTTAGAGATGCAGAAACAAGTTTCGCTTTTCACAGTCTGAGGCAGCTTGAATTCCCAGACATGTGCAAACACCACCAGCAGAAATGCAAGTTGTAAGTTAACACTTAACTTTCAAAGTTTGCTTTGGTCAAGCATGCACGAATAAGAATAGATTTAAAAGTTAATCCAACTCATAAACATATGTAAAGGTAACAACAGATAAATGACACCCCACTTCAGAAACTGCAATATCTCAGACTCGGGTCGGCAATAACAGAGACATGGGATGGATTCCCACAAGAGCCGGAGTCACACCCATGTCTCAATTACATAGCCTCTTCCGGGACAACCAAGAAAACTGCCTCAGCACTCTATAAAATAGCACTGGAAACGAGGAAGGCGCAGTCACCTGACGTCAGGAGGGAGTGGGAGAGGGATCTCGGGCCACGCTCACGGATTCTCACTGGTCGCAGCTGTGCTGCCTCACAAAACAGGTGTTGCTCAATTCCAGGTTCAGGCTAATCAATTTTATAATACTAAATAGAGTACACCTCACCCCAGCTCGCCTGAAGAGAATGGATGCAACAAATACGGGGAGATGCCCTAGGTGTGGGGGTGAGGAAGCGGATTTGACACATATGTTGTGGGCATGTGGGAAACTCTTTGAATACTGGAGGCACTGGAGGATATGTTGGAGCAGCCTGTAGCCTGGGAACAATCCATGTGTATATTGGGCTACGTACTTAAAATGAATGCAGCCAAACGCAAGCCTATTAACATTGGACAGCTACTGGCAAAGCGTGCCATATTAATGAGGTGGAAGAAAGGGGAGCCCCCTACAACAGAGGAATGGATAAATGTCATGATATGGGCAAATGATCAGGAAGAAGTACACTCCAGCTTACTTCCCCGTGTCAATAGACCAAGAGACATTTGGGGAGGTTTCCATCAATATCTCAGCAACAGAGCTGATGCGGACCATAGTGAAGACACAACGGTGTAAATGCCCATTGTAAAATACCTGTAAACTGTCTATACAATGCTACCTGTGTAAACGTGAATTTACTGTATTAATGCTTTATGGTGTCTACTGTGCAACTTAAATAAAGGTTAAAAAAAACCTTATAACTAGTTCTTTAATTTGCTAAATGCTTATTAAGATCACACTGCTAGATAAATTGTTACTAGGTACTAAAGCAATACGGACAAGAGAGGGGTGGTGGTATGCAAGCAGGACGGTCTAGTTAATAAATACATAAGATTGCAGGAACTGACAGGTCTTTAAGAGATTTCCAACATTCTTGGGGTAAAGGATGTAGCCTGATTATGGTTTGGTCAGAGCACACAATGGATCCCAACAGTTAACAAACAGCCAGTACACTTCAGCACTGTGCATGTCTTGTATAGCCTTCAGGAGATTTAAAACCTAGGCTAGGCACCATTGTCTGAGAGCATAGTTGGATGAAAATCAAAATACAGAGGCTGCAGCAAACATTTCACTAAAACACACACATGTGGGCACTAAAGTAAGACATGTGCAGTACAGGATGAAAAGTGGAGGTCTTGCTAAGGAGTATAACAATCCACTGTATTTCTGATAATTTAACAGAACATCCATTTACAGACAATGGTGCTCACCCAGTTCATGAGCCAACAAAGAGATCAGATGCAGAGCCCACTCTTCCTGCCTTCAGTCGAATTCTACTTATAAGACAATGGGCCTCATTCCGAGGCTGGCGGTAAGGTCTTTTAGCGGGTCCCGCTAAGGGTGGCTGGTTTTACCAGGCGCCCTTAGTGGGAGCCGCTAAAGGACCAGGGAGCTAATAACGGGCCTGTTGTTAGCTCCCTCTCCATTCCCATTGAGCCCTATGAGGGCTCAAATGGGAATGGGGGTGGGTAAATTGAATGAAGAATTACCGGGTCCTCCAAGGTTGGAATAGCCCGGTAATCCCTCATTCAAGGAATCTGCACCCGGACCCGAGTTTGGAGGCAGCCATGCCACAAATAGCGGCATGGCTACCTCCAAACACATAATGACCCCCATAACTACAGGATTCTCAGAAGTGGATTTGCATAGCCTGTCTCACATACATACACACAAACACACAAACCCCACACACATTCTCGAAACCTGACTCTCAATGCACATAAAACAGATGAGGAAAGGTGTCCACTAACCACATTTATCACAGTAGTCAACAGAAAAAAACGATGAGGATTCACTTCTCCAGGCATCACATTTAATCACCTCCAACACCAATGGTTGTTCTTGAAAGGAATATATGGTTGACCCTCCACTGATGCTACTTCATTGTTATTTTATTATACCCCTCACTGTTATGTGTGAAATAAAGATGCCGGGACTAATAATATGCAACACTATGCAATAAGACACAAAGACATGCGTGTGTGTGTGTACCTTCGCCTCTTTAATCCAAAGCTCTACTGACTTGGTGGTAACCCCGCCCACACACGTGACCCACGTGACCCAACGTTGTTGAATCCACAGACAGCAACAGAGGACTGTCATGAACATAGACACAATACATTACATCTCCCCCCCCACTTAGAGGATGAATTATTCTGTCTAGCCCATTTCTTTAATACATTTCATGGGTCTGCGAATTGTTCTCTTTGATGTACTTCTAGTTGTTGGGGTGTATTCTTCTCTTTTGCTGCCACTGTCATTGGTGTCTATGTCCCGATCCATGACATCAGAGCAACTCACTGATGAACTTTCAGAGAGGACAGGTTTTTCACTGAGACGATGTTTTGTTCGTCTTGTTGTATTTCTTTTTCAATTTTCTTGAAATATGAGGAATTTCTAGTAATATGTCAATTTGGGCTTGCCACTGTTATCAAGGATCCCTTAATGTGTGTCACTGTCAGGGGTCCCGAGCTGAATGCTGGTGTTTCTTTGGATCCTTGCGATTGTCGTACTAATACCTGGTGTCCTATTTGTACAGTCGGTTCTCTAGCTTTCTTCCTGGAATCAGCATACGCCTTCATTTTTTTCTTGCTTTCTTCATCTTTGTTCCGAGGTCGTGCTTCAGTGTCCGGCGCTATCTCCTTGACACGGTTTTTGGGCAGAGTGGTTCTTATGCTTCTGCCAAACATCAGTTCGGAGGGGCACACACCACAACCCCTTTTTGATGGAGCATATTTGAAGAGTCCTTTTCAAGTTGACCATGAATCTTTCAACAGTGCCGTTCGCTTGTGGCCATAGGGGTGTAATTTTTTGATGGCGAGACCCTAAGTATTCCGCAAACATTGCAAAGTCATGTCCACTGAAAGATGGTCCATTATTGGATTTTACAATGATTGGGACACCATAGTCTGCAAATGTTGTGTCCAAGGCAGGGATAATGGCATGCACTGCTGTTTAATGTATTAGATGTATTTCTGGGAATCTCAATATTTCATCCATGATGACCACAGCGTATTTTCCGTTTGGTAAGAGGCCGTACATGTCCACATCTACTTCGTCTCATACTTGCAATGGCATGGGTGTCATCTTCAATGGCTCGGGGAATGGGCGAGATGCTACTGACTTGCATGTTACATAGTTTCCGAGTGTTTTCTCAATTTTTGTGTCCATGTGTGGAAACCACACCTTTGTTCGGAGTTGTCGCTTGGTGTATACAATTCCCCAGTGTCCTTTGTGAGCCATGCTGATTACCCTGTCCTGCAGTGTTTCCGGTATGACAATGCGGTTCTTTTTTAGTAATAGACTGTGCGTCGAGATGGATAGGATATGCCCTAGGAGGGGAAATGTTTTAAGCAGCTTCTGTTCTGTTTCTGAAGTGCACAATCCCCTTATGTCAGACCTGTGCCATCTTCCTGAAGTTATGCAGTCCTTCACTTGCATGAGTACCCGGGTCCTGACGCATGCTGTTGAGAATTTCTTGTATGGTGAGCGATTTGGGGAGAGCGATACTTACGATGTAGTTGATATATTTGTCCACCTTGATGGATTGCGTTTCTTCCTTTGGGGGTAGCGGGTATTAGGATAAAAAGTCAGCTGGATTCTTGTCCTTTCCAGGCCAATGTACTATTGTGAGAGTATTCCTGCAAACAGAGTCCCCAACATGCAATACGGGACTCTGTTTGCATGAATCTTGGCATTTGATTTTCCATATATCGCGGCGTGCTCCTTCAGACCCTCCAGGATTTTGCGGCATGAAATAGCAAATTTTGCGGCACAAACCTTTATTTATGGCAGCATTTTTGCAGAACAATTTTTATTGACTGGACGGTGCAAGATTGGTACATTGCAGGAAAGAGGCTGTGTGCAAGGCTACAAGAGAGCCATGGTGTCAACATATGTATCTTTTATATCAAATAGGAAGAGTCCTAGATGTCTCTGGCTTGGCAGAACAGTGTTTGCTTTTGCTATGTTTTTTTGGTTTAATGTGCATGCCTATTTAATATTATTAACATTATTAATCATTATCATTTGTAATGCTGAAAGTATTCCCCTTCTATGTTCCCCAATCCCGCAAGCACCCACACACCTTTCTCACCCAACACACATCACACGTCTCACAAATTCCCCATCACAACTGGTATTTTTGAACCTCACGCTCAGTCATACACATACTCCCATGTTCTGTCACACTGCCTACTCACAATTTGCGCTCTCTAGTCCCTGCCAAACTCCAAATCATACTCCCAACTCACACGGTACGCTGCCCAATTCCTCCCGCATTATACAGTCCTTCATTCTTGAATACTACTTCTGCATCTTTCATCCTTTCTCCCATTCTATCACACTCTTCCCTCATCCTTTCTCCTAATATGCAGCCCACTACTACCCCTGCGCCCACGTTCCTTCCACATTCTGTACCTCCGCTCTCTCTGATTTCTGGCCCACGGCCCCACTGCATCTGCTCTGCTCTCTTGCCCACTGCTTCCCCCTCTGACCCATTGCTCTCCCTCTGATCTCCCTTTGCTTTCTTGCCTACCACGCCACAGCTCACCCATCACCCCTTTCATATATATATATGCATATTGTGACAATTTTTCAATTTTTGAAGAAAACTGTAGATTTTGTCCTAAAAGAATGGGGCATCTTAAAATAGAGCAGAAGCTGTGCTGTTTTTAGATAAGCCATTTTTGGAAATGAGCAGGCCACCTTAATCTCAAAGCTGACCTGCGCATTTCCACAGGGCAGAGCTGTAGCGCAAAAGATGCGCCGGCCAGCCGCCTTAAATATGTTTGTGTTGGAAACGCTCTCCCGACAATGGTCTATAGGCACCCCGTGCATTTCGCCGTGACTGGCCCTTAAGGGTCCTGCCACAGTAAAATGCAACTCAAAAAAACACATTTCTATCCCATTTGGGGGAACAGAAATGCAAATGAGACAGCAGCTGTCACACTTAAAAAACATTTTTATTAATGTATTGCATGAGTCGGTAAGGTCAGTAAAGACCCGGTAAAGCAGTGGCACCCCTCGTGCACATATTTAAAGTGGGCACATAGAGTGGTGTACAATTTCTGCACATTTAAAAGCGCATCTTGCTTGTCAATTTGGGATGCACTTTTAAATGTGCAGAAACGCCCCCTGATTTGCGCAAAGGGGTGAAAAAGGACATCTGAATGGGCGCATATAAGAAGCGTCCATTCAGATGTCCTTTGTGGATCGGACTGCTCTTTTTTTTTCTCAAGTGATGAAATGTGCTTGCGCATTTAACTTCTTAAGTGCAAAAAATAAGAGTTGAGCCCCTTGGCCCCTTGAGTTTAAAAAAAATAAATAATTTCTTTCAAAAACTGACATTTTTGTGGGTGTTTTTGCAAAAACGGCCGTTTTTCGCAGCATTTTGCGGGATCGCAAAATCGCTATAAGCTGGAGGGTCTGCCTAGTGGTCTGTAACAATGGTGAATTATTTGCCATATAGGAATAGATGATAGTGCTTGCAGGCCCATACGACTGCCAGGCTTTCTTTTTCTGGTTGGGAGTATGCACATTCAGCCAGAGATAGGCTACGACTTGCGTACGCTACAATGCGATGGGAAAATGAGAAGGATGAGCGCGGTCTGAATTAGGCCAGGATTACCCCTAGACCCACAGGGCTTGCATCCACAGCCAATTCAGTTTCCATGTCGGGATCATAGTAAGACATGCATGAGGTGGAAGAAAAGTGCATTTTGATCTCTTGGAATGCTTCTTCACATTCCTATGACCATCTGAACTCTTGTCCTTTTCCTGTGAGAAGCCATAGGAGTGTGCTTACAGAGACACAGTCCCGTATATATCGCGTGCAGTAGCTGGCCATGCCCAGAAATTATCGTACAGCAGATATTGCGAGGGCAATATCTGCGCAAGCCCTCTGTGAGGGCTTGTACCTTGTCAGGGTCTCGTTTTAGGCCATCTTGTGAAAAGAAGTGTGCAAAGAATTTGAGTGTGGATTTACTGAGTTCACATTTGCCCGCATTCATGGTCAGATTGGCCTCCTCTAGAGCCATGCAGACTCAATGTAGTGCATCATCGTGTGCCTCTCTTGTCACTCCAAAAACAAATATGTTGTCGCTGTAATTTAGACATTGCGGGATGCATTTAATTATTTGGTGTATTTCATTTTGGAAGATGTCAGCTGTGGAAGACACTCCGAAGCTGAGTCATTTGTAACGAAAAAGTCCTAGATGTGTGGAAAATGTAGTAATATAGTGGGAGTCAGGGTGTAGTTCAAGTTGGTGGTAGCCTTTGTTTAAATCTAATTTGGAGAAGATTTTCGGCCCATGCAGCAGGTGCATCATGTTGGTCATTCCCGGGATACATGTCTTTCTCTTTCAATTGCCACGTCTGGTGCCCTCATAGCCACACATGTGAATGCGCACATCATTTTCTTTCTTGGGAGCTGGTGGGAACTGATACAATGGGTGAGACCCAAGGTGTGGGTCCTGTTGCATATTCGATGATATCTTGCGTGAGGAGTCATTGGAGTTCGTATTCTATTTGCTTTTGAATATTTAAAGGGCTCCCTCGGTAGTGCTGTGCCACCGGGTTTGATGTCTGGGTTGATATGCAGTTTAATTAGTTTTCTTTTGAGCCGTCCTAATCCGTTGAATAGTGTTGGTAACATTTTGATTATCATGTCTTTTGTGTTTGTTGTGTACGCTGTCATGATTTGATACATTATGTGTACAAGGCCCATTTGTATGGCTGATTTAAAACTGAGGATGCTGCAACCCGGTACCTCGTCTTTAACTACATATATGTTCAATGTTGCCATCTTGTCTTTGTAGGTGCATGTGGCTTTGAACATGCCTTTGCATTCCATAGATGTGTTTGCTCCATAGGGATAGATGTCAATACCGGGCTGGTTTCAATGCTCTCTTGTTTTCTAGTCCTTGATATATAATTTCATTTACCACATTGATGGTAGCCCCTGTGTCATTTACGAATTCTGGGCCTTCCCGTTCACTTGTAATGGTAGTGTTGGGCTATATTCGGTAGCTATTTTGTTGCCTATTGCATGTACATATCCCCTCTTCGGTCTCCGCTGGGGGATGATGAATCAGATCGCTTCCGACTTTGTTCTGTGTGATTTGCGGCCCACTGAAGATATTTGACATTTTTGCAGACTGCCTGGAAGTGATTCTCACCACCACATCCGGCCTATGGCTGGACAGGGGCCCACATATGGGAAATTATATCCACAACATTAAGAGACTGGTGCATTCTGCCTGCTTCCCACCAGCAGCAGCCAAATGGATATAATCCTTTTTGATGGAATGTATGGCAAGGGTCTTCTCTGATAATAGGAAGGCAGATGATTTTCAGGTACGCTGTGGGGTGCTGCAGGGATCCTGTATCTCCCCTGTCCTGTTCAATCTATTCACACTTCCGTTGTTTCAACTTCTGGATGCTAATGGGGTTCTGTATACCAAATATGCAGATGATACTCAGTGTCTCATCCCCCTATCAGGGGATTACAGCAGGGACACTGAGTCCCTCAATAGGGTTTACTCCTTGATTCAGTCCTGGATGCTGGAGAACAATCTTGGGCTAAATGATGCAAAAACGGAAGTAATGATGATAGGGACAGCCTCTCGCCTGCGGAAACTATCCCAGTTTACAAGGAGATGGTCATCACAGGATGTACCATAGCTCCACTTCTGAAAGTAAAGACATTAGAGATGGTGATTGATCAGGTGTTGAACATGAAGGCCCATGTGAGCTTTCTGGTATCTTCCCCTTCCTACCATCTTAAACTACTTGTGCAGCTGAGAACATTTGTGTCACAAGATAACTGTGCCACAGTTGCGAGGGCCATTATCGGTGTCAAGTTGGATTATGGGGCCAATTTGCTGCAGGGCATAGGGAAAGGCGAAATTATGTGCCTCCAGGTGATCCAAAATAACATTGTCAGAACAGTAAAAGGGCTGAAGAAGCACAAACATGTTTCTGATGCTAGGAGAGATCTCCACTGGCTACCTTTAGCAAGTAGAGTGACCTTCCGCCTTTTGTGTGTTATACACAAATGTCTATATGAATTAAGTCCAGCCTAGCTCTCCAATCGCTTTTCTTGGTTGCCAACAAGGAGAAACTAAGATCGAACAATACGGGCTACTCAGCACGCCATGGTCCAAATTGGTAGGGGTCAACCAGGGGTCACTTTGCTATGCGGACCCCGAAGAGCTGGAACGTGCTGCCTCTCGATTTGAGGTTGTGCCACTTTTTCTCTACTTTTAAGAAGGATCTGAAAACCTTCTTAACCTTGGATGAACCCTAGTCTAACTACAGCACCCCAGCCAGGCTTGGCCTGGGGGCTGTCTGTCCTTTACTAGCATTGTCCCTGTTTTTATACGTTATGATTATATGTTGTACGTCCTGTTAGCGCTATTATGCCTCTGGGTCAGTGGCATGCGCCTATAAATATAAATAAATAACTGAAATAACAATTCCTTTGATCATTGTTAAATGTCTTTCCAGTTGACCTCATTTGACAGATGGGTGCTGTTGGTGCACCCTGCGTGATTTTAATGTTGCCCAGAGATTCTGTTTGTAAGGAGAGCGCCATGTCCACCCTGGCAAGTTGCAGAATTGCATCTAGAGATCTGGTCTTTTGTAATAACTTCAATAAGATTCACAGCCAGCAATTGTTTGAGATTTTAGTGCTTCCTCAGTTGAGTAATGCTCGAAATCACAGTATCTTACTCTTTTGCGCAGTCGCATGATGAAAGTATCCAGGGTCTCGCCTTTCTCCTGGGTGGACGTGTGAAAAATATGGCGTTCGTAGTCAACATTTCTTAGTGGAGCAAAGTAATTGTTTAGCGCAGCAATAATTCCCTGGAATGTTTCAGTGGTGGTTGCAGGCAGTTCAAAAACAATGTCCTGCATAAGTGTGTGCATCAATATGCCTTTGAGGCTACGCTCTCCACGCATACCAGTGGCGTTGATATGTATATTGAGCTCTTTGAGCCATCTATTCCAGCGTGGTGCCAGATTGCTGGTATCAGTGATGTCAAAAGGCGGGACTGCCTGTAATTGTAGTGAGTTATGACTCCTTTCCTCTCTAGAGGGTAGCACTGGTGCAGGGGAAGGTGGCGTCTGCGCCAAAGTGCTGCTAACACTGTCATCATCCGACATGTTGACAGTCTATGGAAAGAGCTTAAATGATCTTAAAGGGTTCACTAGACGGTGTAGGTACAATGGCAATATATGCACACATTTACCTCCTTGGATACAGCGTGGTCGGCCCTCAAAATTGCCTGTGAATGTGCTTCTGTGTGAACTCTGGCGCAGAAAAATGCAGTCTGGGCTGGGGCTGGCAGGCCTCTCAATAGGTGTGTTGTAGGACGCGAGTGCGTGATTTGAAAGCATTCGGTCTGGGGTGGAGCGCTCAGCTCCTTGGAACGCAGCAAGCGTTGTCCGACACCTGCACGATAAGCAGGCTTGCATGCCACACCTGGGCTAGCAGGCGGGAAGAAAAATGTGTTGCGGCGGCGGGTGGGTCAGGCCGGGCGTCAGAAGGAGTGGAAGCAGGATGTAGCACTGCTCACAAGCGGCACGCGCGGGTGCCTGAAGCCTCGTCGCCATTGTTATGTGTGAAATAAAGATGCTGGGACTAATAATATGCAACACTATGCAATAAAACACAGAGACATGCATGTGTGTGTACCTTCGTCTCTTTAACCTAAAGCTCTACTGACTTGGCGGAAAACTCGCCCACAACGTGACCCAACGTCGTTGGATCCACAGACAGCAACAGAGGACAGGCAGATGTCCTTGCTGTTCATGAACATAGACACAAGACATTGCACTGGCTACCACTGCATGCCCCAGAGTGGCGGGCAGTACCTATGGAGGGGCATGGGCAGTTGCGCACCATTTAAGTCGTGAATGGGCACTGGGCTGAGAGCAGACCGCCCATTCCGGCAATAGCCGAGTGACTGGATTGCCTGTGCATTATTTTCGACCTGATGTAAACTATGGACAATCTGCATGTGGAGATTATGTGTGTGTATTTCATCCACTTCAATGGGAATATGTGGGTGTGGTAAAAACATGCAACCAAACAAGAGCGCAGGAACGCATGCTGAATGTCAAAGTATAGTTGGTGGGCCATGACTCAAGAAGACTGGTGTGAGAAAGAAGGAGATGCTGGTAATGAAGCAGGCTTTGGTTTAAGCCAGACTTGAGTGTGAACGGAGCATCAAGGGAATGCCATGAAATTTCATGCAAAGTGGTAGCGTTTTTATCAGGGGATTGTGCTGACAAACATGCATTGAAAATACACATTCCACTGACCATCTGCAGTCGGACCTCTTACCTTGACATATGTGTGTATCTGAGAGTCTTGAGCCCCGAAGACAGGTGCTGTCCTGCACACACAAAAAGATCTATTTTAGCTTAGATAAGAAACCTAGGCTTGCATTCATTCCATACCCCTTGACATTTCAAGCCCTGACATTTCAACCCTATCTGACTCTTCGGAATCCTAGCACCCGGGTTGCCTTTTCTTTTGTTACAATTTCAAGATTCTGAATCGGCATACCACTAACCCTAGAAAAATCAATCTGTACAGCCCATTCGCTCTCCGTTTCGCCTCCAGTCCAAATCTCCCTCTTTGGCGTCTATTTGACTTTGGAATCCCGGCCAGGGGCGAGAGAGCAGACACCACCAAGGCACCAAACGTTTGGAAACACACGCAACGTCAGCTCTGTATGAAGATTATTTATTAGCTAAAATAACAAAAACACTAAAATTGGCACCTGAAATGGCAGTGCGGCGCAGCTGAGCTCAGTCGTCGTCTCGTGTCTCTCGTCGAGCACTCAGCACTGCAGGCAGCAGCAGAATCAGCAGCACACTGAAATCGGCCCGGGTTACAAATCGTTTGAAATGCTTGCAGGAATACTGATGTACACAATAGATTCTGGCAACCTTTGCGAGAGGGGAGAATGTCAGCTTTCTACACTACTTTCTTCCCAACCTCAGAATCAGGTCCTGTGTGTATTATTTCGACTACATGTGCAGTGCCCTATAGTGAAGCTGCTCTGCCGTTTACACTGACCCTCATTACGAGCCTGGCAGTCGCCGTGCAGGAAATAACCTGCAGGCTGCGGCCGGACCCGAAATACCATTCCGCCTCCTTGATTGCCGGAATCACAAGGGCATTACACCCCTGGTGACCCGTTAATTCCGGAGTCAGAATTCCGTAAATCCCCATTCTCATGGAGTACCATAGAACTCCATGGGGATGGGGACAATAGAAACACCGGTTCCGTATGACGGAGCCGGTGTTTCCATATCCGCCTGCAGGCAGGTGGCGTTATTCCCGCCAGGTCAGACCTGGCGGGAGTGACACCTCCCGCCTGCAGAACTCGGAATCAGCTGGTCCGGAAACAACGGTGGCGGCAGATTTACTGCCACCGTTGTTTCCGGACCGGCTGACTCATAATGAGGCTTACTGTCTACTCCTAGATTTCTAACATCAGTAGTCACTCACCCATAGCAGTCAAGCCTCCTTGTTCTGTACACAGTAGGTGGTGCAGGGGGTGCACATAGGTTTTTGGACATCCAATGCATCTAAAAATGGCAAATAACACAACTTATTGGAATGAAATATTTGATTGTTAATACGGTTCTATGAGTTAATTATTTCTGGAAAATGCCTTCTCCTAAAACACTTATTGCCTTCCCCATTCTGCAAAAACACTACAATTCTATCAACTGCATTATTTTCTCAATAACATCACTCCATTAATCCCATTCCTACATGGCCTTGCAGGTATTTTCCCTTGCTCCTCGACCCGCACCATCGAATTCCACTTTTATCTTGTCCCATCCACTCGCTTTCTTTATGAGGGCACCTCTGTATCCTTGTTTCTACTCTGTCCGCATAGCCCCCCGCCCCCACTCTCACCTTGATGAAATAGTCTACGGCTACAATCCAGCTGTCCCTCCTCCATTCTGCATTACTCACCCGACCGCTGCCTATACAGCATTTCTGCAGTCCTCTTTTGATGGCCCTGCTCTCTCCCATCTGGCATTCCTGATTTTGTTTATTGATTTCAGTGTAACCCATACCAAAATGACTTGTTTGTTTGTTTGTTTGTTTTATTATTTATAATGCGCGCGATACCCGGGGGATCAGGGCGCAGAGAGAAACTGGGATATGGTCAGCTTAGATTACAGTGCTGTACAGGTAAATACAATAGGGTAAGAAAAACAGACTTTTAGATATATATACAGACATAGCATATAATATATATACAGACATAGATATGGCATGACTGACAGGCCATGAGTTGCGGGGGAAATCAACATTATGTACATTGAGGGAAAATGGGATGGAGCTGGCGGGAGTAGCCCAGAGAATTAATGGTCATTTTCATTAATCCAGTTGATAATGATGCACCTGAAGTGGAAGTAAGTTTGGTCTGCCCTTAAGGTTGGGGGAAGGGCGTTTCATAGCTGAGCGGCTTTAACTGGGAAGCTACGTCCTCCAGTTTTGGAAAGTTTATAACTAGGTACAGTCAGGGAGTTGGAGTTGCCAGTTCCTGTTGGACGGTTGGATGAATGTCTCTTAAATGTTTCTATAAGATATTGTGGGATAGCATTATTGAGGCACTTGTAAGTGAGAGAGGCTGTTTTTAGTAAGATTTTATCGTCGGTGCTGAGCCAGTTGTTCAATTTCCATGTCTCCGAGTTATGCTCTTTTTTAGCCATGCCCAAAGCTGCTCTTAGGGTGTTATTTTGGAGGATCTGGATTTTATTGATGATATATTTGTTGTCTCCCAAATATAGGGTGTTACAATAGTCCAGGCTTGATAGAATTAGGGCTCTGGCCAAGGTGATGCAGCTGTGTGTGGAGAGGAAAGGCTTGGCAGCTCTGATTAACTTACAAGTGTAAGACGTGGCAGAGGCCATGAAATTGACCTGTTTGTTGAAGGAGTGGGTGGCATCTAGTGGAGGTGAAACTTATACAAAACTTTGGGATTTTGGGAACAACAATAAGAACTGTATAAGAACTTATGATGTCCAAATACTTATTTAAGTCTTATAAAATCATATACGTTTAAAGCAAGATTTACGTGAGATCTTCATTGACTCCCCGTAGCGGCAAGGATCAAGTTCAAGCCCCTCTGCATCGTCCACAAGGCTTTCTGGGGACTGGGACTGCACTACCTCCAACTCTCTCTCTTCCGAAACATCTCGCTTCTCGAGCTCTCCGCTCATCCACCTCCAACTCTCTCAGGGTCAGTCACCTTTCCAAGCAGAGAGTTGGGGGCAGATCTCTATCCTCGGCTGGGGCCTCCCTCTAGAATAGCCTCCCTGCCTCTCTGAAACTTGAGAACCACCTCCGGTTCTGGTTCCGGAAGCAACTCAAGACCTTCCTCTTCGCTTCTGCTTTCTCTCTTCCTCTCCCCTGCTGACGACCCATCTTCTCCACGCACTGGTCACCTGGCCACCCCCTGAACTTGAGCAGAGGCCCCAGCATGTCCAGTTGCACCTGGCACTCCCTCTTGGCTCCCCCCAGAACTTGTGGTCTGTGTCTGTAACCCTAAAGTCCACTCTCTCTGCACTTATGAGTCACCCATTGGATGCACTTTCTTAATTATCTGCACTGAGCCACCTGCTGCCTGACTGCCTGCACGTCTCCCTCCCCCACCCCTTGGCACTTCTACCCTTCCACTTCCCTGTCTTGCATGATCTGAATGACACAAGGCCTAGTAAGACGTTGTTTTATCCTCCCTCTGTTTCCCCCTCCATGTCTTGTCGCACCTAGAAACAGTTGTGTACAGGCGTATTATAAATGCCATATCATATCATATCTTATAAAATGCTGGTAAGATCCTTATAAGAAAATTACTAAGAAATTGTTCAATGGGAATGTCTTTCAAATGGTCAGTATTTTCAGGACAAGTGAATTGACCTGATCAGGTTATTTAAGATCTATTTTCCCCTGATCAGCTTTTACAGAAGGAGAATAGGGGTACACTGAGGAACAGGTTAAGAGGACAAGATTTCAAAAGGGATAAGCTAGTGGTCAGTCCCAGATAGGAGCTGGGAGATGTGATAATAGGAGGGAGAGACAGGATAAAAGGGAGCGAGAAGGAAGGGGACCATCAGAATAGGAGGGGACAGACTAGAGGGGGAGAAGCATTCTTATCTTAGGAGGGAAACAGACAAAGACGGACTATGCAAAGGAGAGACAGAGTGGAGAATACTAGAAAATACCGCAAATACACCATGAAGTGGATAAGTCAGAATCACTCTACCTGCAACTCGCTCTCACCAAATACTCTCCGTCCAGATCCCTGCGATTATCTCGCTCCAACTCTCTTCTTGTCAAGTGCTTGTCTAAGCAGAAAGCCGGCTGCCATTCTCTTTCCTCAACTGGCTCCCTCCTCTCGAACAGCCTCCCTCTTTCTCTACGTCTTGAGCCAGATCTCCTAAAGTTCCACAAGCATCTCAAGACATTCCTTTTCTCCTCATCTGTCCCTCTTTCGCTCCGGTGCTAAACCCCATAGTCGTTGAGATTGGCAGCCTGGGCCCTAATGGATCCTGGCCTTCTGCCCAATCACTTACAGCATCTGCCCTGCCCCTGCACTGGCCTTTGGGCCCGCACTGGCATGTGGTGTCTCTCAGGTCTGCACTTATTGTATTGGCGGATGACCCCCACTCTTACCAGGTGGTCACTGCCTCGCACTTACCTGTTGCCTTGCAACTGGTTCCCTGGCACTACCCCCTCTGCGGGACCCTCTAGAACGTATCCCCATCCCCTGCCCCCTCTCTCTCTCTCTCTCTGTACTTGCACGCTCCTAATACCACGATACCGAATAGGACTGCCATTGTCATTTGCTTTTCAGTGTCATATTTTTATTCCATTGTCTTGTATTGTTCCCTTCCCTTTTGCCTTCTTGCTGTATATACAAATGCCCAATAAATAAATAAAATGAAGAAATAAACTAAAAAGAATCCCCAATGAGCTACTTGTATCAGAACAAAACAGTCTTCAAAGAGGACAAAGACTGATAGTGTCCAAGAGTCTTAGGAAAAAGATTGTACAAATCGTACATGAAATACACAGAGGCATGGTAAATACTAAGAGGTTGCTCATGGTTACCGTACATGGACTACTTAGTACACAAATTTGTCAGATATTGCACCACATGCCAAAATACAGCTCAGAATGCACCAACAACAGTACCATTACAAATTACACACCAGCCTGAAAATATATGGCATCAAAGAGCAAAGGATTTCTATGGACCTCTTATAGATGGATCTCATCTACTAGTAGTGATTGACAAATGCTCAGAATTTACAATTATAAAACCACCATGTCCACAGCGTTTAATCACGTTTCAGGGACACTGGACGCAATGTTTAGTGAATGGGCATTCTAAACATTGTCAAAACAGACAACTGACCTCCATTCAATGGAATGATTTGGAAAGGTTTTCAGCGCATCTAGGGTTTCACCATCGAAAAATAAAATCACACCACTATGACCTCAGGCCAATGTAATGGCTGAGAAGTTCATGTCAAGTATAAAGAGGATAGTGCAGAAAGCACTCATTAATGGAATACCCCTAGAACAAGCATTATGCGGCATGTTGAGCCATTATCGAACTTTGCCTCATGTCCCTACAGGGGGCAACCGAGCAAAAACAAATGATCTGGCATAAACCAAGGACAACAGTGCCAGAAAAATATCCTGTTCCGTAGGAAAGAGATAAAGAAATAAGAGCAAACGATAATAAAAAGAACCAAAAGTCAAAAGAGGCGATGGATTGTAGGTGGAGAGTAAAGCCCATGAGACAGAAACAAACAAGGAAGTCTGACCCTCGTTATGCACCGACTGGTAAGTGAACAAAAGGGAATTATGGTGATTGCGATATCTGGTCAGAAAGAAATCAACAGGAATGTCTAATATCAAAAGAGTCATGAAAGAGGAAATGGATGTCAGGACAACAGGCATTGAGCAGGACACAAACCCTAAACCAAGTGAGGTGGAAGAAAGCAACAACCTTCAGTTAACAAGAGACAATTATGGAAGAAATGTGGCTGACATTGAAGGAGAAAGAGTTACTAGAAGACCACATAGATTAATCGAAGAACTCTGTAGTCACCAAACGGGATAAGAGGGATGGAGATTTTCTGTCCCTTCAAACGAGGCAGAGTGATGTAAGTCTGCATGCGTGGAGCAAGGAGGTGGGGCAAACTGGGGCAAGTCAGTCGATGGGAAAAAGGAGACAAGAGCGGACGCTCGTGAGATGTAAGCAATAAAAGATTAACGTTATACTTACCTGAGAGAGTCTGTGCCGTTACTCCCAGTGCTGGGATAGAAAAACCGGCAAAACAGTAGAGATCACTTCTCAAGAACAGCTGCACACAGTTAGAGCAAGCCCAGGTCAGGGGGAGCGGAGTAAAGCCCTATATAACATAAGCGATTCAGAAAGGGAGTGTGGGTGTTTGGAGAAGGAGAAACTTCACAGTAGGCTGGATGGACTGCGGCAAAAAAGAGAGTGGAGGGAAGGTGATGGAAGAGGGGAAAGAGTATCAGGAGGAGCTGAAGAACAAAGGAAAGACAAAGGAAAGGAGGCGTATTCTCTGGTGGAAGAGATTAATAAGAATAAAGGAAGAAGGGGGAAGGATGAAAATTGCACAAAAGAGGTGGTAAAGAATATCAGTTGGAGAGAAGAACAGAGTAAAAAAGACGTGTCTGTGGAGAATAACGGGAGGGGTGGAGAGAAAGTGGAGGAAAGTGGAAACAGCAAATAGAGGAGATCAGTGACCATAGAGAAAGAGAGAGAAGCCAGAGAGAGGATGAGGTTGCAGAAGAGAGCAAGTCTGACCCTGCAACGTGTCAGGAAATAAAGAGAGGTGTAGAGTCAAGCCCTGAGTAACCAATGCGCAAGCTTGGAGGGGTGGAGATGTATTCATGCGGTGGACTTTTGAGGAGGTGCAGGACAAGCCTAGAGTTGTTGACAGCATCACAACACAATTCCACTCCACAAACATGGGTAAACTACCCTGGAGATATCTTTATTTTAATGTTTTTAAACTGTACAGCATTATTTAACAAACATATGCATATGCTTAATAATGTTACTTAGATAATGTTTCAAAAACATTCTCTTGTATGACGACGTTTCCAATGTGATCAATTCACCCAGACCGCCGAATCTGTACTGATCTTCAGGCAAGAGATCTGAGCAGAAGACTTGAGGGGGAATAGAGATTACCCCGATAACGTCAGGCAAGAAGCCCCTGATATCTGCACATAATCTTGAACAAGTCTTTATGACCCTCGAACGATGAAATATATCTACTTAAATATTGTCAAGGGCTCAGCACTTTGCCAAAAGTACACCCCCAAAGCTTTCAGCAATGGGCTTATAGCAGAAGACAGGTTCCTGGGCTTTACTCATTATTGAACTGGCTTTATTAAAAGGCAGGTGACCCGATATGTCGATGTATAATTTCGCTCTTGTGATGACCGATGCCTAATGTATGAAAATGTATCTTATTACAGAATATTATTTCGCAAAATTTCCTTGCTTGCATCAAACACTGCTCCTCTCCTGATCAAAATATATACACCACCCCATTTGCTGTGTTATATTTTATTCCCGGTCCCCTACTCCCTCAGGTGTGGGCTCAGGGATTTCAGGTGCATCTGGTTATTTTCTTGTGTTTTCCATTGGTTCATTTGGAAATTAATACGGCTCTGGTGTTACATGAGCCAGCAAGACGAACTTGCATGTAGGAGGGACCATAGAAGAATATTATAGGTTTATAGCAACTACCTATGTAAGAACTATAGTAATGAGAAAATAGAAGGTTATGGGGACAAAGAAACTGTGGAATGTACTAAAAAAAAGCAATCTGCAACATAATATTACACGTAGGAATAGCTTCACTAAAAAGAGAAACAGGAGAAAGCATTGGGCATATGAAGGGACTGCCGTCGGGAGGGAAAGGAGCAGATTCAATCAGTGTAGAAGAGTTATATCATTCTTCAACATATGACTAATGTAATGGGTTAAGTGCAGCAAACTACATCTTTTTTTTAAAAAAATCATAACTTCTTCCCGCTCCTATGGATTTTACTTTTCTGACTAGAAGTCTCCAAAGATCGCATTTGCCTGTTCCTTACCCATACCAAACATTTAGATTTCCCCCTGGATCCAACCCCTGGATGACTCATTTAGTCTTAATGGATTAACTTTTCCTCACCAAAGAAGACTCAATCAGGAAGTCCTTCCAGCTAAGCATGGATCTAGCATGCCCTCAGGAAGACAAACACATGCGTTAGATTATAAATAAAATACTCTGGATCTTACTTATTAACCACACATTTTCTTTGATGAGATTGCCAGTGCCAGGAAATATGTATTGGTGCTCCTATTGCAAACCTATGCTGACTCACCTTTCATTATAAGCCTGCAAAGACACCACCCTCTTGTCAATAGTTTGTGAGGGTCAGGCAACCCTATGCATCAGCTATGACTAATCCTTTGAATTGTAACACTTTTGAACTTGCGCTCTTCCAATAGAGACAGACTATGGTAATTTTTGCTAACCCAACTGCTATCATTAATGCCAATCCACTATATTGAAAAATACAATAGGGGACAATAGGTTATGTGTTGTAAAACCAGCTAAATTTCCCACTGTAGAACCCTGGGGCTTGCTCCACCCCCATTCAGCTAGAATCTCTACATAGCGTTGCTGTTCTTCAAAATTTCAGATGTTTGAAGATCTGCATTCATATGCTGATAAGCAGTCGCTGCAGCTTTGATATTTTTCTTCCTCACTATTTTACACAGTGGTCTATAGATCTTTGAAGGAAATTCAGCATGTCCACTTTTATCTGTTATCATCTCCTGGATAGGAGGAGCTGATTTCTTCATCAATTCAATGTCATTGCTGTGAAGGTATGCCCAGAAGGGCTTCGGGACAAAGAATTTCATTTTTACATCGTGCATGGACTGTGTGGAAAAAATAATTATTATAAGTGCCAGCCCCCCACTCCAAGGCCCTCCATCTAAGGCCCCTGTCTGAGCCTGTTGGAGCTTGAAGGAGCTCCTGTACCTCTTCGATAAAAAAAATCTCTCTCACTAAAGGATTCAATGACTTCCATTGGTAAGCAGCCATGCAGCACTTTGCTTTCCTCCACTTTCATTTCATTGCCCACAATGTCTGCTGCCTGCTCTTTTTCCTCATTGGCTTTTCTACAGCTTGCATCAACAGCAATACCTGCATTCACGTGCTGTTAAATTGGCTCCCACACTGCTCTCTTAACTCCTTCTTCCAGACGTTGACATCAATCCATCTGTGCAACCTTTTCTGATACTGTGTGTTTTTGAGTTCTCTGCCAAATAATTGATTTCAGGCACTCCTTTCATCTGTGCAGCCATTTGCGTTTCTGTATGTTTTGAATGCTTCGGCTAAGAATCTAAACTAGGCACTCCTTTCATATGTGCAGCCATTTTCGTTTCTGTATGTTCTGAATGCTTCTGCTAAAAACTGCATTTAGGCACTCCTTCCATCTGTGTAGCCTTTTTCGTTTTTTGATAGTCTTAGAGTGCTTGGCTAAAAATCCACTTTTGGTACATTTACAAACCTGCCTTTGATTCTATTCATCTTAGCACCCGCAGCATACCTATTGTACTCTGTTTGACCGCCTGGTGCGATTCTATCACTACATGGGAACTCTGTCCCTCTCTCTGCTTCCTTTGACCTCTCCCCCCCTGCTCCCTCCCTGATAGTGCGCTCCGTCTCCCCTATTTTCTTAAACTGTTTCCCAATCTCCTACCCTCCTTCTCTCACAACGTCTGGAAGGAAGAAACTAAAAAAGGCACTCCTTAGATCCAACCCTGGTCTACCCATCGCTGACACCTACATCAATGCTTCCTCTAGAGAATTCTCTTTGCTGTTCCTTCAACTAACCTATGGGCCCCCATATGGTCTCTGTCCACTCCCTTGTTGCCTCCTCACCCATTACTGGTAGCACTAGGCTCACTTTGCATCTTCCAAATGCACCATTAATGTCTATCACAATGGCACTATCATGGCCCAGGCCTCTGAGCCCAATCTTTGCCTTCTGGACAGGCACCTTCCTTCCCTCTTTAACTTCCCTCCCACTTCCCTTCCTCCCCAGAGGTTGCAGTGCACCACTATTCCCCCCTCTTAAATCTTTCAAAGGAGCTCACTTTGCTACCCTCAACTCTCGCTCTGCCGTTAAACACATTCTCTGACAGGTCGCTTTCTTGAATACCTTGACCTTGACGTCCTTGCACTCACTGAGACATGGTTCAAAGGCTGCTCCGTCACTGTCTTTGACACTCTTCTTCCTGAGGAATATAAGATCATATCCAATCCCAGACCATTGCGATCTGGTGATGGAGTAGCTCTGATCTACCCTGATTGGGTTCCAGCCTCCATCATCCCCACTCAATCCTACTCTTCCTTTGAAATTCTAGTCTGCAGGTTGTCTGTCTCCCCTTCTTTCTCTATTACTCTCGCTACCATCTACAGACCACTTGGTCCTTCATTCATTTTCCTCTCTGAATGGTTCGATCTCGCCTATTCTCTTCTTGCCTCCTCCCCCAAACTTATCTTCCTTGGTGATTTGAATATCCATCCAGACTCCCCCGATGCAGCCACCTCTCCCTTCTGTGACCTCTGCAACTTCCTCTCCCTCTCTTTCTCCCTCTCCCTCTCTATCCTGCCCTGTGGCCTAACCAACTCTACAAGGCAAACCCTGGATGCCCTCATCTCTACTGGCATCCCTCTTTCCAAACCCCTCAATACCCCTCTATCCTGGTTTGCCCACTCTCTCCTCTCTTCCTTCCTTGACGTCTCCTGCCCCAGTCTCCTTCCCCGCACTGCCAGTCTCCATCTCTGTCATTCGACCGATGAAGCATGTGTCTGTCGCTGCCTTTGCTTCCTTGTTCATCCCTCCCCCTTCCCCTTCCCCTTCCTTGGGCTTTCCCCCTGACTCTGTCCTAACTAACCTCCATCTCTCTATCACTAACACCCTGGACTACCTTGCCCCTGCCATGAGGATTTGCATGAAGCCTGCCACCAAATGCAAAACTCATGGTATGACTGACATAGCCGCTTTGAAACAAAAGTGCAAAGCCTCAGAGCGGAAGTGGCAGACTTGCTCATCCCCTGACAAACTGGCCTGCCGCCTACTCCAAAAGGCAATACCATCTCTCCATCTACTCCAAAAATAGATCTCATGTCCAAGCTCACATCTCTGGAGCCACAAACAACACGTCTGAACTCTTTAAAATCTGCAAGGAACTCGCCAATCATATCACAGTTTCCTCTTCTCCCCCTCTCAGGCCTTATCGCCTGCATTGGCCTCACACTTTTCCTCCAAAACTCTTGACATACTGTCCCCTCTGTCATCTGTTCCCTCCTCCCACCCACTCCGTCTTCCACCTCTTCTGATCCTCCTCTTGTCATGAGTGGCTGGGTTCGACCCTTCTGGACTTCATGGTCCTTGATGCACCGCGGCATTAACCCATCCAAAATTGCCGCCTACACAGAATTGTGGCGGTCTAGCCTTTGCGTGCACTCACCAGCTTCCTAGAAAACCAGCACGCCCCCGCAGCTCCGCGCATCTCAACTCTACCCCTACGAGTTACTAGACATGTTCGAGTTTGGTCTCTGTTTAACGTGCATTCTACCTTCCTTCACTCCTGGAAACCTCCCCCCCTTCCATTCCTTACCTCTCGTCATCTTACTTCCTGGATTAATTGACTTTGTTCCTGGATATTCGAACACTACCGGCTTGGCAGCCGGCTTCCACGCTGGAACCCAAGGACTTGCGTTACAGCTTATACAACTCACGGTCGGTGAAAAAGGTTCCATGTGACATTTTCTCCGCAAAAATATTGCGATGCAAAAATATCGCCATCTTTTTGCGGCGAAAATAACACATGGACCCTGCGGGGGACACCCCCGCAACCCCTGCAATCCCTGCACCTAATATTTTCGCCACCAGAAATATTGCCTATGGCCGTTCCCGACGACCATATGTTCGGCGATATTTTTGCTGGCGAAAATATTACCTGATACCGTGAAAAAGAAAGAAGGCACATCCCGGAGAACGCCAACAAGGATAAAAAGGTGAGAAAGAAGGGAGCTTCTGACAGATTGAGACACCCGGAACCTGATACGGAAACTGATATGGAAGCAGCATTGCTAGACCTCATGAGAGGTATGCCAGAATTAACTACCGAGGTTCAAAATCTTAAAGCCAAAAATGCAGCCTTAAAACAGCTTGTCCTATCCTGGGATTCCGCAGTCAAGGAAAGTATTCTGCTTGGCAGAGTATGATGGATCTTCTAGGTCCCTATGTTCCTTCCTAGATTCATGCTTAGTGCACTTCACTTTCAAACCCTACTATTTTTCTACACCACGAGCAAAGGTTGGATTCATGATATCCCACTTAACGGGTAATGCATTAACCTGGGCTACTCCCTTGGTTAATTCTAGAGATCAGCTTTTGGATGACTACTAAGGATTAGTGGATGCCCTAAAAGCCATGTTCAATTGACCTGAGCTTGTCTACAGTGCACAAGAAAGACTGCTTGAATTTAAACAAGGGAGTCAGGACATGCTCTCTTATGTCACTCGCTTCAAGCAGCTAGCCAAAGAAGCAGATTGGTCGCAAGAAGCCAGAAGAGGTTTAAACAATGAAGTTAAGGATGAGCTAGTCAGAGTGGCTCGTCCAGGAACCTTCCAGGCCCTTATGGATCTTTCCTTGCAGATAGATTTCAGGATCCAGGAGAGAAAGGCTGAGAAAAGAAAGGCGAAAACCTCCCCAAAGACAGCTACTGAATACTTAACTACCAAAGAGACCGTTGCTCCACGAACCCCTGATCCGGAACCCATGCAACTAGGTGCCTTTAGGGGGGCAATTTCTCCACAAGAAGGACTCCGCAGAATCAATACCGGTCTCTGCATGTACTGTGCCTCTGACAAACATTTGGTTACAGAATGTCCTATAGCACCACCCCGGTGTTCGGGAAACGCCAGCTCCCGATCCTAAACGGAGCACAGCTTCGGGAGAGAGATGCCTGCTCCGCATCCATTCCTTCCTTGAATACTCCTGGACAGAACACCTTAGTACTTCTACAAACTGTAATGACAACTACAGAGAATGAATCCTTTCCCATCCTGGCTCTCGTGGACTGCGGTGCCATGGGGATCTTCATTGATCATGAATGGGCCAACGCTCAAGGGATTCCGAGAGAGTTCAAAGAAGTGATACAACCTGTGGAGGGAATCAACGGAAGACCTTTGTCTTCAGGTCCTATTACTCACCAAACAAAGGAACTACAATTGTCAATAAACAACCACCAGGAAAGAATAAGGTTTGACATCATAAAGGCTGCCCACTATCCCATGGTACTAGGCATGCCCTGGTTACAGAAGCACAACCCTTACATCAATTGGACATCAGGTTTCTTGTTCCTTGGCTCTGAGTTTTGTATGGCACACTGTTTATGTCAGGACACATCCCGGATCCCTCTAGTAAACTCTCAGAACCATGAACCATCCTCATTGAGCGTGTCCAACATTATCCAAGTACCGGAAACGTACCAGGCATTTTCTGATGTGTTTTCAACAGACATTGTTCAAGCTCTTCCGCCCCACAGATCCGAGGATTGCGCCATTGAAACGGACCCTTCTGCTGTGATTCCATTTGGGAGAATGTTTATATTATCCGAACCTGAAAAGAAGGCCCTACGTGAGTACCTGGATACCAACTTAGCAAATGGAACCATCCAGACTTCAAAGTCTCCCACAGGCTCGTCCTTGTTTTTTGTTCCAAAGAAAAACACAAGGGAGTTACAACCTTGTTTGGATTACTGTGGTCTTAATCAATGTACCCTCAAGGACCGTTATCCATTACCACTCATTTCAGATATTCTGGAGGCCGTTCGAGGAGCTGCTATATTCACCAAACTCGACCTTAGGGGGGCTTACCATCTCATTAGAATTAAGGAGGGTGATGAATGGAAGACAGCCTTTAGAACTCCCTTTGGCCACTTCGAGTATTTGGTCATGCCCTTCGGTCTGGCCAACGCTCCTGCGGTATTCCAACGATTCATGGACAGAGTGTTCTCGGATATGTTGTTCCTTTTTGTTATCGTATACCTGGATGACATATTTATTTATTCTAAAGACCCTCAGATTCATGAAGAGCATGTTAAGGCAGTTCTACAGCAATTGCGAGAAAACAAACTCCTGGCCAAACCTGAAAAATGTTTATTCCATACTCAAACCGTTCACTACCTGGGTTTTGTGCACAGTCCTAAAGGAATTGGGATGGATCCTGGCAAGATAGATTCCATACTCTCGTGGCCGGCGCCTACTACTGTGAAGCAAATACAATCCTTCTTGGGACTTTCAAACTTATACAGAAAATTAATTCCTACATTTTCTGCAATTGTACAACCCATTGTGGCTCTTTTAAAGAAGGATACACCGTTTGTTTGGTCTACAGAACAAGAGAAGGCCTTCCAACATCTAAAAAGAAAGTTCACTGAAGGTCCTATCCAAGCCCAACCCGACATAGATCGAATCTTCCTGGTGGAAACCGATGCTTCTGACTATGCTATTGGGGCAGTCCTAAAACAAGAATTTGAGGAACATCCAATTGCCTACCTATCCCGTACTTTGACCCCAAGTGAATGTCATTAGTCGGTCGTGGAGAAGGAGCTTTTGGCCATCCGACAAGCATTCACTGATTGGCGTCATTTACTCCTGGGAGCTAAATATCCAGTGCAAGTACGAACAGATCATCGGAACTTACAAGTATTACAATCCCTGGAGTGCAGAAACAGTCGCCAGGCCCGTTGGGCCTTCTTTTTTGCGCAGTACCAGTTTCAGGTCAACCACCTTCCGGGAATCAATAACATCGTTGCTGACGCCTTGTCCAGACATCCTGACCACGAATCTGTGGAGGTCAGGGCATTTCCCAAGATGTTTCCAAAAACTGTTTGTGGCACAAGCTAATTGCCTCCTAGAAGACATACATGCCCATTCTCCTTCCTCGGATCTCAGGAAGGAATACACCCAGAATAATCATTGGAACTTGAATACAAAGGATGGTTATCTCTTCAAGGATCGACTGGTCATCCCTACACAAGGACTGAGAAATAAAGTCATGAATCTCTGTCATGATACCTTTCATTCAGGACATCGAGGCATCACTACTACCCGTCAGCTCATACAGAGACAATTTTGGTGGCGAAGAATGACCACTGACATAAAGGCCTACATTCAATCCTGTGCTGTGTGCAATCAAAACAAACACGACAATAGAAAACCTGCTGGTCTTCTGCATCAACCTACATTACCAACACGTCCTTGGGAGTTCATCGCTACGGATTTTATTGTGAAATTACCACCATCCCGGGGATATACAACCATAATGGTTACAAATGACTTGTTTACCCATACAGCTCATTTCACACCACTGTTCAAATTGCCCTCTTCACTTGAACTTGCTGGGATATTTATTGAACACATATTCAGACTTCAGGGATTACCATCCAAGATCATCTCCGACAGGAGGTCCCCAGTACATATCCCAGTTCTGGAAACACCTCTGTCAAATACTAGGTATTCAGTGAGCATTGTCTTCAGGATATCATCCTCAAACCAACGGGATCACAGAAAGAACCAACCAGACTTTAGAGCAATAGCTCTGCTGTTTTGCTAGCAAGGTCCAGGATGATTGGTCACTATTGATTCCGGTAGCTGAATTCGCTTACAACAGTTCAAACCATTCGGCCATCAAGACAAGCCATTTTTTCTGCAGTCAAGGATTCCATCCTTCGGTTTTACCATCAATTTTGCCATATCCTACCCCAGTACCTGCAGTTGATTCCTGGATTGAAAAGTTGGTGAACGGCCACAAGGATGCTAAAGAACATTTGGAAAAGGCCAGGATAGCTGTTAAACGATATGCAGATGCTAAGCGAAGACCTAGCCCTTCTTATTCAATAGGGGACGAAGTCTGGCTATCCACCAGACTCCTACCTCGACATCTACGGCCTAACAAACTGGCTCCTAAGTATTACGGACCCTTCACCATCAAAGAAATCATTAACCCAGTGGCATATCGACTTCAGCTCCCAGACTCCTGGAAACGAATCCATCCGGTCTTTCACACCTCCTTATTGAAGCCATATGTACAGTCCAATCAGACAATTCCTAGACCTAATCCTGTGCTCATCAACGATCAGGTCGAATTTAAGGTCTCCAGGATATGTGATTCCAGGTATAGACGAGGTCAACTACAATACTTGGTGGAATAGAAAGGCTATCCCCCTAGTGAGCGTACATGGGAACCAGTTTCTAACATGAATGCGCCTCTTCTACTACAAAGGTTTCATCGAATACACCCAGGCAAACCAGGTGGGTCCGGGCTCAGGAGGAGGCATGCTGTCATGAGTGGCCGGGTTCGACCCTTCTGGACTTCATGGTCCTTGATGCACCGCGGCATTAAATCTGTAACCCATCCAAAATGGCCGCCGACACAGAACTGCAGCGGTCTAGCCTTTGCGTGCACTCGCCAGCTTCCTAGAAAACCGGCACGCCCCCGCAGCTCCGCGCGTCTCAACTCTACCCCTACGAGTTACTAAACGTGTTCGAGTTTGCTCTCTGTTTATCATGCATTCTACCGTCCTTCACTCCTGGAACCCCCCCTTCTATTCCTTACCTCTCGTTATCTTCCTTCCTGGATTAATTGACTTTGTTCCTGGATATTCGAACGCTACCGGCTTGATAGCCGGCTTCTACGCTGGAACCCGAGGACTCGCGTTCCAGCTTATACAAGTCACGGTCGGTGAAAAAGAAAGAAGCCACATCCCGGAAGAACACCAACAAGGATAAAAAGGTGAGAAAGAAGGGAGTTTCTGACACCTCTACCTCCATTGCACCAGATGAGATCCCTAGAGTTGTTGGCCGCTCTATGAAAGTCTCCTCTGGACAGGTGCTACCCTGCTCTTCCAGAACCATCAAGGACAACATCAACACTCTCGCCCCTGCCTTGGCTGACCACTGCAACCACTCTTGCCACAGGCTCTTTCCCTCAACCCCTCAAGCACTCCCTTGTGCACCCTCTCCCAAAAAAGCTGTCTGCTGACCCCTCTTGTCAGGCTAACTGTCAACCTATCTCTATCACCCCTTTCATGGGCAAACTCATGGAGAAGCTGGTCATCCCCCAACCAACCCTCCACACAGAATTGGCGGGCTGCCTCCATGACCACCAGTCCGGTTTTAGAGCAGCCAGAGGCACTGAAACTGCTCTCCTAAATACCCGAGAAGTTCTATGCTCAAATATGGACTCTAACTCTCCTTCTGTTCTGATCCTCCTCGATTTTCCCTCTGCCTTTGACACTGAAAACCACTCCATCCTCATAAAGCGTCTCTGTGATACCCTAGGCATCATGGACAGGGCACTGGCGTGGCTTACCTCCTTCCTTTCTAACAGACCCTCCCAAGTTCAAATGGGTCCTTTTCTGTCCTCCACCTCACTCTCTGCCTGTGGCATCCCTCGTGGCTCTATCCTATCACCACAGCTATTCAACATCTACCTGGCCCCTTCGGCCCACCTGGTCTCCACCTACTCCCCTCACTTCCAGTGTTACACAGACAACACACAACTCTCTTTCTGCCTGCCTTCCCCTATCTCTTCCTCTTTCTGCCTTATACCTGACTTCCTGACTGCTACTCAGGCATGGTGCTTTGCCAACTATCTCTGCCTCAATGCCAGCAAGAATGAGATCCTGCTCATTGGGACGCCTGCTCCCAGCTTCCCCCTCACTCTCTGGCCAGACTCCTTGGGTCCCCTCCCCCTCACCCACTTGTGAGGCAAAAAACCTTGGCATCATCTTTGACACATCTCTCTCCTTCTCTCCACACATCACGGGCCTTGCCAAGAAGTCCAATTTTCAGCTCCTCAGGGGCATTCTACCTTTCCTCACCTTCCCCCAGATACTCAATGTCTCAAACGCCCTGGTTCTCCTTAAGTTGACTATTACAACAGCCTCTTCCTCAACCTTCCTCTTTCCTCCCTTCGCCCCCTCCAACTAATCCAGAATAGGGCTGTAAGACTTATTCTTGGCCTTAAGCACAGGGACTGCATCTCTCTAAAGTCTGTACACTGGCTCCCGGTGACTGCAAGGATCAAATTCAAATCTCCCTGCATCATCCACAAGGCTGTCTGGGGCCTGGGACCTCTCTATATCCAGCTCTCCATCCCTAAATACTGTCTAGCCAGAACCCTTCGGTCCTCGGGCTCCAACTCTCCTCAGGTCAAACGTTTCTCCAAGCAAAGAGTGAGAGGTAGATCCCTCTCCTCGGCTGGCATCTCCCCTCTGGAACAGCCTCCATCTCCCCATCAGCATTGAGCTGGATCTTCTTAAGTGCCGGGAACTTCTCAAGACCTTCCTCTTCTCCTCTTCCTTCCTTCTCCCCCGCCCTTGCTAAGCTCTCCACCTGCTGCTGCAACTGGGGCCTGGTCCCTTCTGAGTCCTACAGGCACCAGTCCACCCCCTTACCAGTCCCTCCCAGCCTCTTTCACTAGCACTTGCCCATGGGCCCCCTTTCCCCAGACTACCCCTACCCAGTCCGCCTGCCCACTGCACTTTGCCTCCCCTTCCACCCTCTTTTCCCTGGCACTTGCTGCCTTTGACCTGTACAGCACTTGACCCCCCTTTTGCACTTCTCTCTCTACCCCCACACCCTTGCATTTATCTCCATTTGCACAGTAGGACTGTCATAGGGCCAATATAACTGTCTCTTTGTTTTCCTATGGCTGTTTTTTCGGATGATATCCCATGCCCCACCCCCTTCTTGTCTTGTGGCGCCTGGAAACACTTGTGTGTAGGCGCCATACACATGTCCAATAAAATAAAAATAAATAAAATAAAATAAGACTTAAATCCTTTTCATTAGGCAAAACCGTGGCCATCCCAATATATTCAAGTAGGTGTAGTAAGTATGCTTGTCCCCCAGTCCCCGTTCGCCATCCTGCCAAATGTGTCTGCTAGTCTCCAATAAACAAGTTCAAAAGCCTGCAGCCTCTTCACTAAAGCTGGAAGAAAGCCCCCATTATTTAACCGCCATCAAGATAAAACTGTCCCTTGTGCTGGGTTTCCTGTTAAAGAATATTCACCTGCTCTAAAAGTGTTTAGAAATACAGAAACTATACAACACTAGGACATTTTAATAGATTTCAGGCAACGGACTGCCAGTCTGACAAAGGATATATTTTTGATGGCTATGCCTAGCGTTTATACTAGTTTATTCCCAATTTAATAAAGCAGGGTCAACTGGTAGACATCAGACAGATGTTTGCACGCTCATAAACAAACTTGATTACAGAGGTCTTATACCCCAATAAGCGTCATCTATGATGCCATCCTACGTGGCAAACCATAAAACGTATGAGCGGGAGGGATTGGTCAGGGGAACATGTCTACTTATAGAATGTATACGGGTTAGTTCTTCATTGGCTGTCACTTATCTGTGAGGCACACCTCGAACTACCTTCAAAAACATATAAAACTGATTATAGCGAACAGAATGACAGTGGATTGGTACAGGTTGCCCCATAGACCCACTGATTGGTTGGCATTCTCACTCAAACTTGGATTTTCGGCTCAGCTAGCATCACGTAAGCGAAACGAAACCCAGGTGCTTGAACTACGTTAGGTTACTCCCCACTTTCCCAATCAATCCATCATCTCTCATCAGTCTGGCCATGAGCCAGTTTCCCATCTGTGGTTGACCTTGTAGCCTGCTCTCTGTTCTAGGACATTCAAGCGAGTGTAAGCACATCACTATCTTCATCGAAGGCTTAACGAATAGCCCTTGTTTTCAACTTCTGAGTCACATGTGAAGAGCCACTAATTTGTCCATTTCAGCCTCTTATGTACTGCCATTGGATTTAATTATACTGAGTGTCATTGCTCCTCTTGGCCTCTAGAAACTTGATCACTGTACCTTGTATAGACTTTATACACCTTTAATTGTCCAATACTTGGCTCTTGCAGATGTTTTCTTCTTCTTTAATCTAAGAGAAGTATGTCTCGTCCATGGGTTATCCGTCTACTTCCCTTCGTACCTTGCAGCTATTCCTTAAAAATAGCATCCTTGATCCCAAGCCAACATAAACTCCTCTTTGTTTTTCACACAAAGCTGTTCTTCCAGTGTCTCCTGACTCTGCAACCCTGATCTGTTTCTGAGATAGCTGAATTTAATCTCAATTATGGGCGTCCTAGCCACATTATATATTCCTCTATAGCAAGCTTCTATGTATCTCAACTACCTTGAGTTGCTGCGTATTTACACTTATTGGTCAGCAAGTTACCTTATCTTCTTTTGCATTCATGATTACTTTAAAGTGATAAGAGAAACATACGAAATGATAGTCACATCGTCTCTCCTGAGTATTTTCATATTGTTTCAGTATGTCCTGGTATAGAATCTTTATGACATCACTCTGCCCATGTTAGATTTCACTCAGCGCTCCTTGATGTCCAATAGTGCATGCTCACATCCTTCCACATGACATACTTCCACACTTTCAGTGCAAGGGTACATTCAATATGGTTGTTTGAATGCATATCGCCTGTCATACACTTGATGCAGTATAGGAACAACACATTGGGTCCCATATAGGGCCCTTCTCCTGCTTTTCCAGTATTACGGTGGTGAGGGGGGGATTTGGGGAAAATGAGTCCACCTGCTCCTCTACATTCCCCCCTCTGGCCAAGTCCTCGACCACATTCTTCTGTTCATTCTCCTTTACCATCTCTTCATACTGTCGTGTCTTTGTCACCTCCCTCAGGTGACCTGCATTATTTATCTTTGTTTAACTTTATTTGGCCATGAGGCCATCAAAGTACACACAAATACATGAGAAACATACCACTAGTCATATACAATAAAGTAATTGAGCATCAACTGGACCCCATGTCAAAGGCAGCGACTACCAATAATGATCAGCCCAGAGTGATCCTAATGTTAGCCACTTCTAAGGTGTTGAGAGACTGCGCAAATAGCATCATCAATTGCTCCCACGACCATTGATGGCCTTCTCAGGTCTTTTCCCCAAAGGGACAAGATTAGCTCCAGAGAGCTTTTTGTGCGGGATCCTCGGTTCCATAGAGCGCACAGTTCCTACGGCGTTGGCACTCTTGCAGAAGGGAGAAGCACTAATTATAATTGAGCTACTTTTTGGTAGGCAGCATCACAACCTGATGCCTAGTAGGCCAGTAATCAAACTTAAAGCTCTTAATTCAATGTGGATAGTGGCATGGGAGCTTCTCACATTATAACACAGTCTTTTGATACCCAGAATATCCTCTCTGATTAGACAACCTTCATACACTGATCTAAGCCAATGAATGCATTTGTTTTTGAGGGAGTCTCTGGTTTCTGAATGAGCACCAAAACATTTGGGGACTCTGTGCACATATACCACTCCCCCCCCTAATCAGGCTCCCACCATGGACCGCGCCCCATACCTGCCTCTGGGTCATTTTGCAACTTTGGGGCACCATTAGGAACTAGATCTTGGGCCATTCTGTAGTCTGGTGCTTCGTCCCCACATGCCAGCTTGCCTCCCTGCTGGTTACACTGCCCCCCAGCACTGTCCTCCTAAAAACCAGCCCATCTGGGTATTTGTGTTGATTTATACTGCAGTTTGTTGGCTATAGGGAGAGTACTACAGCCAGGTTGATTTCAGGGCCCTTTGTTCTCTAGCGTTCTGGGGGGCAGTTCAAAGTGAGCTGGGGGGCATTTAAAGCAGGATGAGTCACAGCCATCTGTAGGATATTGCAGGTGTTTACCATTACTGATTAGGGCTGTCCCAAGTTAGTCTTAATGTTTAGGTTATGCTCCTCAGGGGTTCTACCTCCCATGCATCTCCAGGTTTCAAGGATCCATAATAAAAGGTTCTTCACGACGTCCAATTCAGTGAGAACAAGGGAGCATTGGCAGCTCTGTGCTGGTACCTTGGGGACAATGGCAGGGATGGGAATTGAGGCACAACTTAATGGCAATCCAGGTTGGGTCCCAGCAACAGGGAGGTTTACATATGAAGGGGGAGGTCCTTTCCCATCTGCCAAATCCCCTGTATTAACTGCGAGCAAAGCAGCATCTTTTAACATTATTGGGAGACTTTTCCGGAACAGCAAGATTCTCCCCCATCCCCGTAATTCTCCCTCAGAGAAGCTGAATATATCACTTGCAGAACCAGCAACCTATAAGCCCTCTAGGTTAGTACTCAGAGAGGTTATGGGTGCTGTGATAGTGAGATTCTTTGTCAAGTTCACCTAGGGCTTGGTCTCAATCTCGAGGTAAGCCTTTGATGGCTCAGGTAAAAATGCAAGGGGGGGGGGTCAGATACAGCAGGGGAGGTGGTATTTGTAGATTCTAAAGGGTCATCAAAGTACTTACCAAAAAGCAGTTGATTTCCTTAAATTATAGGCATCATGCTGCAAACCCCTGCATTAATGTCACATCGATTGGGGGCTGAGAGGGACGGATCCTGCTGCCTTTGTTTTACAATTAGTAGTTTCCTCTTAATTACACAGGGCACAGGTGGGCTGCCTGGTAACGGGGAGGCAGGGGCTACAATCTCCCTATCGGCGTGATAGGGCAGGTGACAAGTAGAAGGAGAAATGTATCGCGAATGACTACGGAAGGCAGAAGTGTCAATAATAACAGTTCAACAAACCCCCTTACAGCACATCTCACCTTATCCCATTCAATCATCAGTCAACAGCCACAGGGGATTATGGCGGTCAGCAACCCCCTTGGTCACTCAGCACCCCATGCCCTTGACACCCAGGGCTTCTTATATGTTCATCCACACTCCAGGTCATGTGGCAGCAATCTCCTGATGGTGCACAGAATATTCATCGTCCTACATATTTTCCATGATCCTTATGGTAGTAGAACTTTGTTGCTGGAGGTGCAAGGGTGCTTTTCTCTATATTCTCGACGGTACTTTCCTCATTTTGCATCTGCTCACGAGGTTCAGCGTCTATATCAATCATGATCTTTACCCTTTAGCTTCTTGGCTGTCCTCTGGCATTGGCCAAAGGTGATCCTTATGAGACAAAATCCTAGCAATACCAACAATAGTACTGCTCCAAGTAATTTGAGGGCATTTGCCAACCAAGTTAGAATCCAGGAAAACAGAGATGAAAACCAGCTGTCCTCCTCGGTCTTGGCTACTTCATCCACCATTTCTGTGTGCAAGGTTGTCAACATCGTTATTGCTTCTGTCGAAGTTCCATTCGCTTCATCCCAGGCTGGTGTAAATGTACAGCACGAAGGCCCAATCTTGGTGCACACGCCTCCTTCCATTGCTGTAATTAAGTCCAGGACATACCTGTTCTGGAGGGCCATGAGCCTGATTGCCCTCAATTCTTCTCTGAACGCATTAAATCCTTTTATTGACATATTTATCGTTTGCAGCAGCTCCCATCTGGTTATCTGGAACCGTTTAGCATTCACTACAGTCTGAATTCCTGGCAGGAATATAGCTGTAAATATCACTGCTGTTCTGCTGAACAACCTATGCTCATCTGGAATGTCATAATAAGCATCTATTGATTTTGCTGAGAAGTAATTATCTCTCCTCTGTGTGCTTCGATGAAGCAATCTTTTCTTCCTCAGGTGTGTGTCCATTTGGGAAATCTGTAATCTGCAAGTCACTTTGTGGTACTACTAAGGCTGTTATGCTTATCAGTACCAATGAACAAACTTCTCCCCATTTTGGTGGCAACTTGTATATGCTTTTGATCAACAGGCCCAGTAATATGGTCCATCAGGACTGCTGTTCCTTCCTTCATGCCTGGTACATCAAGAATTGGGCCACAATTGCAGTTTTCTCCAACTTTCACTGTGCCATTATTTCCAAAGCATAAATATGCAATCTTCAGGGGTAGTATCTGCAATGGTCATCAGTGACCCATGACAACAATCTTGCAATCTTAGGCTATTGGTTTTCTTCCCATTGTCTGGTTAGTGCTGTTGCTTTGTACATAACCAATCCATCAGCCCGTCCTTCAGGAGTAGGCACTGTTCCTTTAATTTGTAGTTGAACTCTTTCCCAGCATTCTCGTATTTCCTTCCCATTCTTATCCTTGCATTGTAACATCTTATTTTCTTCAATCCTGATTCCTGCTCCATTTATTACAGACTGTTTGTATTGTATTATTTGATGCATTGTTTCTGGCTTTTCTCTTGACCTTATGTCTTGTACATAATTGTCTTCTCTTTGAGATGTAGCTTTATTCACTCACACTATGGATGCTGTTCTGCATTGGAACTGTTCTCTGGTTAGGCAAAGTACAAGGTGTTTCAGGCAATGTGCCTTTTTCACTAATACATATGGTGCTATGACTATTTTAGAAGTTCCCAAAGTATAAGGTTTAAGGTAACACACATAACAGCTTTCATCTGATGTACTTCTTCCCACCTTCTTCATGTGCTGATACCAAAGGTGTTTCTTCAATTGAGCCAGATTATCAAGATACGTATTAATATCTTCATAATCTTCGCCAACATCCCTTTTATATCAAAATAAATGCCCAGTAAGATTATGAAAAATGATATTTGTGATTTCATCAGGGGCAATGGTAAATGTTTCATCGTCACTCACGTATTGTATTGTTTCTTATAATATGTCTAAATGTCATAATAATCAGGAGGAAAACACAAATCATAATGCAGAATGATGCCACATTATTGTTCCATGGAAACTCATCGATTTTCTTGATGTCAATAAGCTTCTTATATTTTGAAACCTCATTTTTACTCAGACTTTTAATATGTATCCTTGTAAGTCTCTATGAATCACACCTTTATATCAAGAACTGCAAGATGATTGCAATAATTATTCTAAAAATAATATGATTGTTCTTAGGATTTCCAAGAAACATTATGACATTGACGTATCTTCTTATTATATCTGGATAAGACTGTAATGTGTAGGTAAAACCAGCATACATGAATGTGTGTAATGCTATTGCAAGAGGTACAACAAAGATGAAATGTGCTTTTCTTTTTTCAACTCCGATAATTTAACGTATTGTCTCTAGTACCTATCTAAAAAGGTCCCAGGATAACGTACTCCTTAAAAATGTGAAAAGATATTGGCCTTTAGTCTAAGGTGCTGATGTGTTCTTCATTTTCTTTGTCTTTACTCTTGTCCATAGAACATGTCTGCATACTCGGAACTTCTTCTCTTGCTTCAGAGTGGGTAGTTGCAGGAAGGTCTGTGTTTCACCTTTATATGGCTTCATGTCATTCATCTTAAGCCAGGTTCTTCGTCCTTTTAACTTGGCTGCTGTGGGTGCAATGTCTTCCACCTTGTACAGACCTTCAAAGCGGGAAGTGCTCCAAGTGCGTACACATGTTCCTACCAGCACCTGGTCCCCTGGGTGTAAAATTGGTTGTTTTAACAATCCTCTGCTTTAATGGGCTGATCAACTTCATCGCTTCTCTTTGACCCCTCCCTTCGATTCTTGACCTATTGAAACATGAACAAAATACTTTCAGTCATTGTTGTTAGGTAATCATGCATCTTATCACCTAGTGCATTCGCTACACTGTGGGCATTACAAGTTTGTTTGAATGACTGTGTGCATCAGTTTTTAACCTAGTTGGGGGAGTAAGGGGGGTTCGCATGCAGTGTCCAGTCACCAACACATGCAGAGTTAGAGGGTGATCTGAGGCAGGCTGATTTCTTAGAGCGTATAAGGCAAGGGGTAATCAATGTAGCCATCCCTTTTCAAAGTTATTTTTATTTTTGCAATCCTTTCCTTCAATAATCCATTTAATTTCTCACAGACACCATTCGCCTGTGGATGGCACGCAGAGGAAAACCTATCCTTAATGCCTAATAGAAATATTTGTTTGAACAATTCATTTACAAAATGTGGCCCATTATCAGACCGCAAAACCTCACACAATCCCCATTTTAGGAACACTTCATGCATTGGCAGCGCACGTGGCGTCAGGGTGTGTGCATGGATATGCCTCAATCCATCTAGAAAAAGGACATCCCACGACCAGCATATATCTGTACCTGTTGCATGTCTGCAGCATATCTACATACTCTATATATAGGTGCTAAAATGGGCAATTGGGTCTAGGAATTGCTCTTCTCACTGTTCGCAAAGTGTGCCCTGCAGTACATTTCTGGCACACAATGCAATTTACAATAAACTGTGCCACATGTTCTAACAGATTTGGCAAAAACCACTCTTCTGTTATTGTAGAAGCTAGATTTTCTTGAGGCACATGCACAGGGTAGTAGAGCTGCTCCAGCGCTACCCTCAATAATGCTGGCGGCACAACAGGCTTTCCAGTGCTATCCTGTCCCCAAATGTCTTCAGTGGGGGATAAAGAACACCCCTGTTTCTTCCATAAATCCTTTTCTTCTTGTGGTGCTCCCCCTTTTATCTCAATTAACTGGACAATAGACAGCATGTTAAAGCCCTCCTTTACCAACATGCATCATCCTGCCATTTTTTAACACTTTCTATTTCAAAATTAGAAATTTCCGCATGAAATTAAATCTGTCCTTTTAGAATGTGCTGCACATCTAAAGACTGCTGGAGTCAATGGGAGTGCCAGTACTCCAATACGTTTATCCAATAGGGCTGCATGTTGCACTGGAGTGCCCTCTGCATGGAGGAAGCCCCTCCTTTTCCACCGTGAAAGATCTGCGTGTACGGTTGATGCCACATAGGCAGAGTCAGAGTACACCGTCACTTCACCATCTTCGAATCTCTGAAGCGCGGTGATAAGCACCACTAATTCTGCAATTCTGCAGCCTGTGCTGAGAAATACAAAGGCAATCTCGCGCTTCTCAATACTTCAAATTCAGCCTCTCGGTTCAGCTTTACTACAGCTGATCCAGTATGTTTTTCGCCAGTTGTTCGGTCAACTTTTGAAGAGCCATCAAGAAAAACAACCCCCTCTCCTCCCAAGGGCATTTTCTCTAGCTTGGGGAATTTCATTGTAGTTTTCAGTGTACATTGTGAAAATGTGTAGATAATCATCCTTTGCTACTGGTTCATCTATGAACATTGCTGGATTCACAGTCTTAACATCTGACAATTTTAATCGCAAGATTCAATATTATTACCTCGTATCCTGAGGCTCTTTGTGTGGTCAATGTATTTTTGGGTTTCTCTAAAATTTCAAATAATGCATGCTCAACAAATAATTTTACTGAACACCCCCTTGTTATACTTCAAGCTTTTTCAATCGCAAATGCAGCAGCAGCTAAAGACTGCTCACAAGGATAATGCTCTAACTGGATCTAAAATCCTACTATAATAAGCTAATGGTTTGGGTCCATGTCCTAATGTCGTTTTCTGTGTAAGGACTGCTGTCATGACTTCTCCGTTTGAATAGGAAAATAAATAAAATTCTTCATGATCATCTGGAATTCCCAACACAGGGGCTGTACTGATTGCCTTTTTTAATTTTTCAAATCCTTCAGCCATTTCATCTGTCCATATTATTTTACTCTTACCCACCTGTGCTTCTTTAATCCCTTTTAAAAGTGGTTGAATATATGTACTGTAATCGAAAACCCAGGCCCTGCAATAATTACATAGGCCTAAAAATGGTTGCATTTCTCTCACTGTTTTAGGTTCTGAGGTCTTCATAATTGCTTCTGCTCTTTCAGAAGTCACTTTCCTCCCCTCATGAGAAATCAACTGTCCTATATACAAAACCTCTTCCTGACAGTATTGTACCTTCTGTTTGTCCACATCATATCCTTTCTCTGAGAGGATAGTCATAAGCTTAATTGAATCTTCTCTGCATCTTTCCTCTGTCTCACTGCACACCAAAATCTCATCCACATATTGAACTATTGCACTTTCGAGCTGAACATTGACTAAGTCCATCTGGATGACTCTGTTGAAGAATGAAGGAGACACACAGTACCTCTGGGGCAAAAAATTATATTTCAGGCAGATCGTTCTATACGAAAAGGAAGGACTGTGGTGCAGCTGGAATCATTGTAGACGACCAGTGGGCTCTCAACAAATGGATTCCCCATGTGCTTAAGGCTATCACCATCCCAGTCGAAGGAGTAGACGGAAGCCCGTTAACCTCCAAACCCATCAGCAACCAAACCGCTCTGTGTGCATGACCTTAGATTCTTATACCGAGGAAATCTTGTTCGACATTATCAAGGCAGCTCACTACCCTGTCATTCTGGGCGTACCATGGTTGAAGCATCACAATCCCTACATAAACTAGACTGCCGTATCCCTATTCTTGGGTTCAGAATATTGCATTACACACAGTCTTTCAGAATAGTCGGTGAGCTTATGTATATAACCGTAACTGCCTCCACGCCTCCCTGTACGGTTATAAGAAACATCTTAATCATCCCAGAAGAGTACATGGCATATGGGGATGTTTTTCCTAACCCTCAATTCATGGTATTGCCCTTCAGTGAAGGGATGATTGCACGATCAACCCTTTACCTGACCAGACCATTCTCTTCGGGTGGATGTACCTTCTCTCAGAAAGTGAGAAGCAATCTCCAGAACAGACTCATAATGGAATGGACTTCACCTTGTGAGAAACCAAAACGTGTCTCACCTACTAGTCCAAAGGGATCGCTCTCTCAGGTGTCCAGGACACGGCCAACGCGTTTGTATTCAAACCTTGCGGGTGGACCAGTACGGGAGAATCACCTTGGTGAGGAGTCTTCAGGAAGTGTGGGTGAGGCAGATGATGGTGAGACGTGGTATTCCCCCTTTTTTGTACACCTAACCCATCCTATTTTTTAGGATTCTCCAAAGTCCCAACTCCCCCCCCCATTCTGCACAAACACTGGGCCGAGGAAGAGGGCGACTGAGAGTAACAAGACTAACTCTTATATATCACACTGGACATGTCCCGTTAATCAGGTCAGACACTTGACTTTAAGTGCATTCACCTGATACCAATTAGCTCTCCTCACACGGATAAAAGGACTAACCTAGAGACACCTTCTGAGCAAAGTGAAACACTAGTACGAGCAGAACGTCCAGGGCGAATGCAAACCTACTGGAGCACAGCAACTGACCAAGGGATGAGAGCAGTGGGTCGAGAACCCCAGGAGTTCCCTACAGGAGGTTGTTGCCTCCAAAAGGCTGCAGAAGATATGTGGAGAAAGCCAGATCCCAAAGCAGAAGGCTGCATTGTGTTTCAAGGACACCAGCAACCCTCCCAGGTGAATGGCAGAGTTGGGGAGGTGAAGCGAAGCCTGTGGTACTAACCTTGACTCGTGAATTGGGAACTGTAAAACGGAATAAAGAAATGCACACAGCCGGTGAGTTGGCAAGCAACCTGAGAGACCGGTGTGTGTCAAAGAAAGATTTAAGTGGCAACATTATATTGCAAGTGAATGTTGCACGTGTGTAGATGAGATGCGAATGAAGGCAGACCTATGAATGAACTTTGAAGTAAACACAGCTGGGGAATCAGCAATACTGAGTAACTGAGTGGTCCAGCGAAAGGAAGTAGCCCACTCGAAGATCTCTGTGAAAGGTGCATTGTTTGTAGCGATAAAGTGAATCAACTGTAAAAGCGAAGTGATCAAAATTGATCCCGAGAGAAGGGGAGAGTAAAAAACTGAATGTTGAACTTTGAGTCGTCCTGCAGAGGTCTGTAAAGAAAGCCAAAGAGGGGCATCTATGGACTATTTTTTGATTGTAAAGAAAGCCACGCACATTCGAAAGTCTTCGACATCCAAAAGTGGTCTGAGCCCAACTGAGGGAGACCCAAAGTGTATTAAGTTTGGGGAAAAGAGCCCCCGGCCAGTATTGTTAAACCTTTGTTGTGATAGGTCTAAGCCCGACAAGAGGGGGACCAACAGGAACTTTTGTTATGAAGACTGTCTGAGCCCGACAGAAGGGGGACCAACATGAACCTTTTGTTGAACATTGTTTGAAATGCTGAAACAAAAGTCTTTAATGTGGAAGGCCAGGCGGGCCTCGAACCACGTCTTGACCTATTTTGTGTTGGAAGCGCAAGCCAGAGCGTGTCATCCTGCCTAAGGAGACCACCTTACTCTATGTAGTCTAACGTGGGGAGGAGAGCTGATTCAGCCACATATAGTCTTTATAGTTGAACACTGATTTTCCTTTGCATACATATCTCCTTCATACACTGTTTGTATTAAAGATATGGCATGCATTAGATTTTGTTAGCATAGGCCATTTTGATTTGTGGGACTTCACTAGGACTGTTTACTTATTATTGATGGACAAGACTACTCCCATCTTAGTTATAGGGCAGAATAGGAGTTTTTCCAAACCCAGAAAATTTAATAAAAGGTTTTACAAATTGTACCTTTTGTGTCAGCGTCATACTTGGGAAACCATGCCTCCCCTAGACCCTGCAGGAGCCTCCTTGTTTTTTGTTCCAAAGAAAGACACTGATGAGCTGCGGCCCTGTATAGATCTTAGAGGCCTCAACCAGATCACTATCCATGACAGGTACCTCATGCCTTTTATTCCCGACATACTTGAAGCAGTTAAAGGAGCTTCATTTTATACCAAATTACATCCCTGGGGAGCCAACCACCTAATTCGTATAAAGGCAGGGGATGAATGGAAAACCGCCTTTCAAACCCCCTTCAGACACTACGAATACTGGGTGATGCCTTTCGGCTTGTGTAATGCACCCACCGTCTTCCAGCGATTTATGGATCACATCTTTTCTGACTTACTTCTCCACACAGTCATTGTATAACTTGATGACATTCAGATTTTCTCTTGCAACCAGACTTAACACAACCAACATGTGCAGATTGTATTACAATGGTTACGGGAAAATCATCTTTTCTGTAAACCTGAGAAATGTGCATTCCACCAGTCTGAGGTTACCTATTTGGGTTAACTTCTATCCGCCAAAGGTACTTCAATGGACCATGGCAAAGTCTCAGCCATTCTACAACGGACCCCTTCTCAGACGGTAAAGTAATTGCAAAGATTTCAATGCTTTGACAATTTTTATCTTAAGTTAATTGCAAATTTCTTTGACGTCATTCTCCCACTTACGGCTCTGCACAAGAAGAGTGTTGTATCTAAATGGAAAACGGACACTCAGCATGCCTTCCTTCGACTGATACACTTGTTATCTTCGGCTCCTATCCTCCAAGCCCCCAATCAAAAGAAACCGTTCATCGTTGAGACAGACGCCTCCAACAATGTCTTGGTTGCTGTGCTGAAACAACTCTCGGCATCAGGAACTGAAAAACCAGTTGCCTACCTCTCTAAGACTTTTGTGTCCAACGGAAATTAAATATACTGGCCTAGAAAAAGAACTACTGGTGATCAAAAAGGCTTTCCTGGAGTGGAGACACCTGCTACTGAGATCCCAACACCCCACTGATGTCAGAACAGACCATCACAACTTAAAGAACCTACAGTTTGCAGAAACTCTTAACAGCCAACAAGCCTGATGAGCTCACTTCTCCTCTCCGTATAATGTCATGTTCGCCATCATACCAGGAAATCATAATCTTCAGGCAGATGCCACATCACATAAAGACAGGTTTGGAGTTCCCGGTTTTCAGAAAGAGAAGTTGTTTCCGGGTGCACGGTTCAACAATGTAGTCACAACCTTTCACCAAGACGCATTCCACAAGTCACTAGCCCCATCTCGTTGAATGCCCGTGGATTGCAAGGGAACACAAACTTACATATGAAGGCGGCTATTATTTCCGCAGTTTTCATACCAACCCCTAAACTGCGAAAAGAGGTCTTGAGAATGTGTCATGATAATGCAGTAGCAGGCTAGTGCAGAATCACAAACACCCTAGACCTCGTTCGGAGACATTTCTGGTGGCCCGATGTCACCTCTGACGTACAAGACTATGGGGGTCATTACGAGGTTGGAGGTAGCCATGGTGCTGTTAGCACCATGGCTACCCCCTTGCCGCATACCGGGTTTGGGTTCCTCAAATCGGAATTACCGGGCCATTCCAATCTTGGAGGACCCGCTAATTCCTCATTCAAGGAACCTGGACCCGGTACCTCCCCATTCGAGCCCCCATAGGCTCAATGGGAATGGGGAGCATGCTAATAACGGGCCCGTTATTAGCATGATGGTCCTTTAGCGGCTCCCAGTAAGGGCCCCATGTAAAATGCTAAGGGACCTCGTAATGCAGCGGTAAGGGGTTAACGGCACCGGCACCATTACCGGCACCATTAACCCCTTATCGCCAACCTCGGAATGAGGCCCCATGTCTCCTCTTGTGTGGTATGCCCCCAGACCAAAATACCCTGGAAAAGCCCATTGGGTCTTCTTGGTAATTTGCCTGTTCCAACAAGACCGTGGCAGATATTTTCTATGGATTTCATCGTGGATGTACTTATATCCAACGGCTGTACCTCTGTAATGACAACTATTGACTACTTTACAAAACTGGTACATTTTCTAGCCTTACCGGCAGTTCCTTCCACGGAACAGATGTCCAGGCATTTCATCGCTACCATCTTCTCCCGCCATGGCTTACCTGAAACTATTGTTTCGGATAGGGGTCCCCAATATATCTCCAGGTATTGGCGTTGTCTGTTCCACTCTGAATATCAGAAGGGTCTTAAGCTCTGGATACCATCTGCAGACCAATGGGCAGATAGAATGCCTAAACCAGACACTAGAGGGTTATCTCTGTTGTTTCATCTCGGCTGCACAAGATAATTGGGGAGTGGATCTACAATAACGCCAAGCATTCCGCTCTTGCTACCAGTCAGTTTATGTGTTCCTATGGCTTCCACACATCCTATTTCCCGATGACTACTTCGTGTGCCTACACGTTTCCCTACGTCGATGTGTTGATGGATGACATTCAGGCAGGACACTGCCCAGGAATGAGTTAAGCGGTTCGCTGATCGACATTGCTCTTCTGCTCTTCGCAGCCAGAGACATTGTATGGCTAGCATTGCAGTTCTTACCTCCACATCTATTGCCATCGGAGCTATCTCCCAAGGTTTTTTGGCCTTTCTGCATTTCAGCATCCAGGGGTCCAGTGGCTTTTCTATTGCAATTACCACCTTCTTGGTCCCACATCCACCCAGTATTCCATATGTCTCAGCTCAAACCGCACATGGTGGACCGCTTTCAGCGGGGTGCAATGCAACAGCCTCCTCCAGTGATGATTTCCTCCAGTCCCGAATACGAGGTGGCTGGAATCTGCGATTTCAGGTATTTCGTGGCAGGTTACAGTTTCAGGTGGACTGGAAGGGATATTCCTATGCTGACAGGACTTGTGAGGCGGCTTCCTCTGTTCATGCTCATCTGGTTCATCTGTTCCATCGCTTGCACTCCAGGAGTCCAGGGCGAGGTTTGTTTGCCAGGGGGCATAGCGTCATGTTTCGTGTTCAGCTGTGTTCCTTTTGGCAGTGTTGGAGTCGAAGGGTTCTGAGATCACTCCTCCCGCCAAGATGGCAGCGGCTGCTGCGTGTATCGGTGCAGTCGTTTCACGCTGTGCACGTCATCTTTCCGGCTCAGATCCTGTTTCCGAGCCATAATGGCTTAACAGGACCTGTTGCCTGGGTAACATTGCATCGCTACTCCAGCAACCGACGCTCTGTGAGTTTGTGTTACTTCTTGATTCTTCCTTTCTATCTTCCTATGCTCCCGCTAACTTCTGTTCTCTCCTTGTTATCAGTGGTTACCAAAACTCTGACTATACCTCCATGCACTATCCGCCAACTCCACAGACATAGCTCCCAGCTTCTACCCACAGTTCTGTGCAGTCCTTGTTTATTTATTTTAATTCTTGTAGTGTGCCACATGCCCATGGGCCTCAGGGCGCACATGAAACAAACAAGACGAAGACAAACATAAAGATCATCAGCCAGGAGGAGAACCAGGAGAGCCCCAAGTTCAACCTTGGTTGAGGTTGAAGAGGTGGTGTTTGAGTAGTTTTTTTTTTAGGTGGCCAAGTTTATCAGCCGACTGTATCGGCCCGGGTAGGGCGTTCCAAAGCAGAGGCGCCTGGATATCAAATGATGTGCACCCGAACCAAGCTAGGTAGACCAGGGTACAGAGCTGTCTCTCTGATGTATGAACCTTTAGGCGATCCTTCAGATATTTGGGGCAAGCATTAGACTGGCATTTAAAAGACAGTGTTAGGATCTTGTGCGTAATCCAGTGCTTTACTGGTAACCAATGCAGATTCCTGCAGACAGCAGATCGATGGGTTCGTTTAGACATGCTATGGATGGTGCGAACTGTGCTGTTTTGTGCAACCTGGAGTGAGTGCATGTTGGAACGTGATGTGCCAGCCAGCAAGCTTGTTACAATAGTCCAGTCTGGAGTTGATTAAAGCTGTGGCTAGGAGAGAGCAGTCCTTGACTGAGATGAATGGATGGATGTGATTAAGTAGCTTTGAAATGAGGCCACATGAGGATCGAATGTTGGAGACATGTGGCTTCATAGTCGGTTCCACATCAAGGATTACACAAGTTTTGACCTTCTTGGAGACATTGATGCTGTTGCCAGCAATACAAAAGTTGTCAAAGGCGGGATTCTGCTTCTTAAGGTGAGGACCGGAGGTTTCAGTCAGGAGCTCAATCTTTTCGCTGTTCAGGGCAAGTGAGTTGTAAGCCATCCATGCCTGAACTGCGGTGTAGATTTTATTTATGGCTGCTGAATCAAGCGTGTAGTTCCCACTCAGCTCAAGGACGACCTGGGGTTCATCGGCATAATTAGTACACTGTACACCCAGGTCATCCAATAAGTCGAATAAGGGCCTGATGTAGATATTAAACAGAGCCCTGGGGAACACGGCATGTTTGGAGAACTGGAGATGAGCTTGCCTTGCCCACTGCCACACGGGCGGCCAGTGGTCCAAGAAACAAAGAGATCCATTGCGTTGCTAACTCAGAGCAATGTGTCAGGTCCTTAAGCCTTACAACTAAGAGGGAGTGATCCTCCAGGTTGAAGGCTGCAGAGAGATCTAAGGGCATCAGCAGGGCGGGATGACCCCTATCCACTATGCTGGCCAAGGTGGATTTTAGGTCCAGCATAGCAGTTTCCTTCCCATGCTGGGATGTTTTGCTGTTCAATGTGTCCCTGTAGTGGGTGTAGGCTACTTTGTCCACGATTATAAAAATAAAAGGGACATTTGTAACAGGCCGCCACGCGAGGGTCAGCATTACTCTTCTCTAGCAGGGGTGTGATCCACACCTCCTTAAGGGGTGATGGAACCAGTCCTTCATCGAAGGAGAGATTGATTAGCTTTGCCATCCAAGGAACAAACAAATCAAGCAAGCCCTTAAAGATGTCAGCTGGACAACTATCGCCGAGGCAGGATGCATATTTCATGGCAAGGATAAACTTGAGAATTTGATCCTCGGAACAGTGGGCGAAGGTAAACAAAGTGACATCATTAGACACATGAGCATCATCCTGATGGAATGTTTGGGCGATGTGGTAGGTTCTTTACATGTAAATCCAAGACGGGGTTCCCGCGCAGTGTTACCTCTCTGATTCTGTAATTTCTTCTGTGCCCATTCAGTGCGTGTCGTCCTCTCTGCACCTTGAATTGACTGCTGTGAAGTCCACTGGATTCATCCATCGGGAGCACTCAGGAATTTGACAGCTATCTGCACATCACGCTCAACCTGCTCACAGGTTTTTTTTTACCCCGGAGGATTTCCCTGGGAACTCCTTCCCCCTGCACTCTGTTTTTCTATACAGTGGGGCGGAGGCAAGGAGTCTCCAGGAGGATTCTCCTGTCTCCTAGTTGTCACAGAGATTGCCACAGGTTAGTCCTTTGCTTATGCTACTTGTGGCAGTGACAACAAACAGTATGAGTGCTAGCAGTGTCAATAACAGTAACAGAAAGTGTCAGACCGGCAACCACTAAGATTCCCAAAAGTGCCAATATGCCAAGAACACTGCATGCAGCCTCTCACCAAGAACTGCAGTCACTCTGCAGGCACTCCCACTGGTACTGCATTGGGGGCGAGCCCTGCCTGATCATGATGAATCAATCCGGATATAAAAGAAATCTCTGCACTAATATTTTACTAAATATTTTGGGGTCAACCTTGTATAAGGACATTGTGCATAGTGGGAACACTCAAATGATCCTACCCTGGTTTCAAAGTCCCAACCACTTCCCTCAGGCAATAGTCCGATAGCCTGTGCCCTCTGACAGACCCCTCACCTGGAGAGGCAGCAAGTCGATATATTCTGTATAAAATTCCACCGTTAATTTATCAATACTGGGTGACACGGTTTCCCAACAAATGGATCACAATTCTGATATCCTGCTCGGAAATCAAAGATTGCAGAACTGGGAAGATACATTTCTCAAAAGACCCCCCACCCTCATAGCGCATCTGTGCAGTATCCACCAGTAGCATCTGAGAGTATAACCAGGTATAATAGTTGTGGCAGTCAGCTGCCTTACTTCAAAAGTGGATGTGGGGGCACCAAAAAAAGTGGAGGGGGGGACATTAAGGGTAGGTGCCGCCACAGGTTGCAGGATGCTGGGTGCGGGAAGCATGCAGAGGATTCTCTGGCCACCACCACCATGGCACAGGCAGAGTATAGGAGTTTGTCACATTGCGACCGCAGACATCTATTGTGTCGGAGTCATGGCAATATCAGGTATCATAATCGGGAATATTTCTCAAATAAATGGATACGTTATAGCAACCCCATGCCTTTCTTGTACTTTCCAGCCTTCATCTGCTTCACCTTCAAAAGACAATGTTTGGAATTCTGACCTTCCACCATACTTCTGCACATTTAATCAAAATATAATTTTCAGTAGCATAACCTCCAGGAGCATTGAAGGAACATTGCAGGCCTACAGTTGTTTGATGTAGTAAGATGATATTGTCTGCATAGCCTAGCCATGCAATGCAGTCTTGACCTAATTTAGGTAGGAAATTACGGGCACTATTTAATGCATCCTGTAAGTCTGCTGTAAAATAAATTGAAAAGATAAGGGGACGGGACACAGCCCTGCTTAAGTCCCTTGTTGGTTAGACCAGGCTTTGAGGGGGTGCCCTTATTGTCCAGTTGAACTTGTTCTGGTATCCCTTCATATATCTGCATTATTAGACTAAGCAGTCCATACCCCAAAAGATGTAATTTCTTCCAGAGATGAGTGTGATTCATGGCAGCAGACAGGTGATGCTGCTGTAAAGTCCACAAACGCCAGATATAATGATTGGCCTAGACTTACTGGCGTGGTCTCTATTAATTGCTGGAGGATACAAATATTATGTGGTTTTCCGTTTGCAGGTATGAAGCCCAGCTGATACTTACACAATAATTGTTTCTGTTCCGACCTAATTCTAACATCTTTTAGTAGAATGTTTGCAAATATTTTTCCTGGGATGTCGAGCATAGCCAAAAAGCGATAAATTGCTGTGTCAGCACAAAAGCCTTTTTTATGTATGGGGACTAAGAGTGCCTTTTTCCAAGAGCAGGGTATCTTCGTGCCAGATACAAAGTTTTTGAATAGAACTTGAAGTAGTGTTTGCCAGTCCAACTGGGCCAGGCGCCCTAGGGGATTTAGAGGACTTAATGACGTTTGTAATGTTGTCTTCAATATATTGATAACAGTAACATGGGTTGACCTCAATAGGCGCAGTCTCAAAAAATATTTTATATATGTACTGGGTCCACCTTGATTCAGGTGTGGGATTGATGTAATGTTCATTACAATTAACCGTATATCTATTAGATAGAGCACAGAATTTCTTTGTGGCATTCGATTTTACAATGTTATGAATTAAATTCCAGTGCACAGTGTTCACCTAACTCCTTTATCTGCGTATCCAGTTTCAATAGGTCTTTAATATCTGAATTTGCCTAAATCGGTGGAAAGGAGATATTTTGTCATCTGCATTTAAGTTTCTGGTGGCCTTTCTCTTTATTCTTTTTTGATTAATGATCGCTGCGTCATATAAAACTGCAATTTGTATTATGCTTGACAGTTCTCGATATGATCAAACTCTCGTACCGCTTCACTGCATCTTTTAATGTGTCAATAAATATATCTGGGGATTTGCATACTGCATTATGGTAACATTTTCATAGTTTCAGTTTATGGTCCTATTCAATTGTCTAACATTTATACTACTCCAAATAATGTGGCTCCCATTTTAGTTGCTGAGATATGTGCCATATAGCTTGCATCTTGCTTTATAAAGCTTTAGAGCAATAGATATTTTAGCATGATCACCAAGCTTGATAAATGCGATGTTAAACAAATCAATACTTTTAGCTAATGTTTAATAAAAGTAAATATAGTCAATCACAGTTGTCTTTTTTCCAGATCTACAGGTGGGTGTTTTGTTAATCAAATTGGGTAATAAATTGGGTAAACTTTGGACAAAGTTAAAGCAGCTACTAGCTCAGACCATAACAACCGGTGCCGTTGTGGTATACAATTATAAGCTTTTAACTTAGCGAGTTCTTCTGAGGGCATATTTTCATAGCAATATGCATTTTAACCTCCACCCAGAAAGGAGACTCCACTGATTTCTGGCACATGGTTTGGGGCTGTCCTAAGATAACTACGTACTGGCAGGCAGTGGTTTGGAGAGGGGGGTTGGAAGGAGCGAGAGGGTTAAAGTTGATACCTGTTTTTATGCTTGGTTTCAAAATGAATTTGATAATACATTAAAAAAGAAAACCTTTATCCAGTAGAAGGGGGCCCCTATCATTTACCCATGTCCAATTGTTAATGGGATCAGTGACATAAATCATATTATCAGTTATATGCTCCCCACTTGGGTGATGATAGAGGTTTATAATTACTTCCGTAAGACCTGATTGAAGGATGTTTCCCACAGACAGCATGCTCATTCCTTCGGCTTAAACATAATTCATCCAGACTATGTTTTTTGCCCCCATCAAAAGCCTGCTGCGAGGTCTTCCGATGGCCCCTTTATTGCCTCCCGATAGAGTACATGAAACCCATCTAATGAAATACCAGTAGTAATCCAGGTTTCCTGTAACAGCACTAAATCATATTGTTCCAAAATGTGAAAAACATTATATCCCCTCATGTAGTGACTGTGACCTCAGGTATTCCATAACAAAATGGAGAAATCAGTAGTGAGAGGACTAGTGTGAAGAATAAATGCTCACTCACAACACTTATGTATTGGTGAACACTTTATTAGAAGAACTCTGTGACAGCATGAGCCCAACAGCAACATGAGACACCCACAATCTGAATCCCCCTTGCGACCAACCCCTGTGCCTTAACACCCAACAGGACATATGCTTTCCAATGGAATGGGTGGTCCCATCAGGTCAATGTTGCATACTAAAATCATCCTGCTAGCAAAGAACAAAGCCTTGGACACCAGCTGCGCTCTTTCATGTAAGCCAGTGTTATCGGTGAGGCCAACCTGTCGTAACTCAGTTAGTCCCGGTAACCATACTCCTTAAAGATTCCCATATGCTTTGAAGCAAGCAAGAGCATTAGCAATATAATGACTTACACCCCTCTGTGCTGCTTCTCTTAAGAAAGAGAGAGCCTAGACCCCCCCCCCTTGCATATGTCGAAAAGAAAACACATCTGAACTGAGAGATGGGAAAGTGAGCATTCTAACACACTAGGTGAAAGGCCTTCATTACAAAGATATGTGCAGTACATCCTAAAGTCTTTGCCTTGCATAGGCAAGAAGCAATGTTTAAACATGGCAGGTTACAGGGTCTATTCTCCATAATACTGCAGTGGCATGCAAGGGAAGTACATACGATTTTCATTTCCCAATTTGTCCCAAGAGTACCCTCCTACGAGACCTTCATGCCAGTCTCATTACAATCATCTCTAGAAGGTCAAACATCACATTCCAGCACATCCTAACACTGTATATCTAAGTTAACATAACACACTTGTAAAGGCGGTGACACTTCAGAACAGGTGTTACACAACCAATGGTAAAGGCTTTTGCCCACCATTGACAGACAGGACAGGCCCAGGATTATAACAATGACTATGACCAGAATCTGGGATCCCAGTTGCCCATCGACCCACATCCCAAAGGACCAGGACGCCTCCAGCCTAGTATGCAGGAGACTTACAGTGTGCCGAATATGAGTAATGATGTCAGAGATATTGATGGCATAATCTGGTGTAAAAAAGTACAACGCTCACACTTTACAACATCACAGACTCCTCCCTGGGAGGCCAGAACCGTTTCTAACGTGATCCGGCTCTGAAGGACCATAGTTCGGAGGGCTGCCTGTTCAAAGGGCACCACAGACTAGGAGGCAGTTGTTGCATTGGCATTATCGTCCAACAACAGTGACAGCTGAGTTAACTGATGTCTATTTATTTCAATCCCTAGAGCTGGTATTGGGTAAACCTGGCCTGCAACAAAGTCTTCCCACAAAAAGCTTTCCTTAGGACAAGCCTGTGCTAAGAATGTAGAGGTGTGGTGCACCAAAGGCAGAAAATATCCAATGTAACAACTCCCTCTCCAATTAATGAGCAACCACGGGTATGTCTTAGCTCCACAGATGAAACACATTCCAGGATAAGTACCATATCCAGCCTGGGACAATGAGAAATTCCAGCCAAAAACAAATGTAACATTGCTAATTAGCACACTAGTGTTAGTGGGCAGGTAATACTGGCATCTGCTGGTTTCCATGAACATGGACCCTTGATTAGTATAACACAGGAGTCCCATAAAACCAGGAGAGGTGCAGCTATGTGTTTTCAGTTTGTACCCAAGTCTGGAATGAAGGCCCGTCCATGGCATGGCATGTTATTCGAAAATCCTCAGTAACCGTAAAAAGAATATATAGCAACATTCTAACAACTTCTATGGTTCTATGGTAACAGAAGTATAGTATTGAGGTAGATATGGTACAACACACAGGCTGAAACTGTTCTCTGAACCAAACCTCAAGTCCAAAGTCTTTATGCTCACCAATACAACTAGTACAAATTTTCCGGGTTTCCTCCATGCTTATCAAGTGTCAGACAGTGAAATATCTGGCTCAAGGTTTATGGTGAACTGTTCCACCTACAACTCCAACCTACAGACACTGATAGTATCAGAGCCACACAAATATCAGAGTCATGGTAACGGAAAAGCATGGCCAATACATGATAGCAGCAATGTCCATAACCTGCAGACGCTAGGGAATTACCAGCAGTGGAGTCTGCTCTGCAGTTGCACTGCCATCCCAGGGGGTCTCATCATTGTTGGGGAGACAAATCCAGAGGTGAGTAACGTAACGTGGCCAGTTGTCCCTTTGGTCAGAACTAGTGACTCATGGATATCCTTCTGCGGGATGCAGTGCATACCTCTGACCAGTTGTGCTGTGAGATCCAGCAGAAGGGGCCGCTGGAGATGGTATTCCAACAATGGTAATTGGCTCAGTCGTCTCTTCCTTGGCCTCAACCGCCTGCAGAAGGAGCCTTAGCAGCAGCTTCCTCTGCAACATTACTGTGGAAAAATAGGTTCAGAAGCTGCGGGTACCGGTTCAGTATGTTAGCATATTGTCTGTTTGAGGGCTGTACCCTCGCCGTTTGATACTGATCGCTTTGTCCTAGGAACCACGGAAATGTCTGACACTGACACACGCTTGGTGGCATCACTGGCGGTGATGTCAGTGGTCGTGGGGGAACTGGAGCCAATCCACAGAAGATCGGTGGCTGGTGGGGTGATGGCATCCGCTGGGGTGGTGACCTTGCAGAAATGAGCCATGTGAATCCAGGCTGGGATGCTGAAACACTTACAGCTGGGTTGATGGCTAGCAAAATCTGAAAGGGACCATGCCACTTTGGCTGGAGTGCAGCCTTCCTCTGATGAACTTTCACCAGGACCCAATGTCCTTGGCGCAGAGGGTGGCAGGGCCCCGTAGCCGGTTCGGGCAGAGCTTCACGAACCTGGGCATGATGAGATGGAACAGTTTTAATTAACATGCTACAATATTTCATCAAGGTGTCATCCTCTAGTGATAGACTTTGAACGCGGGGGAGGGCAGGGGGTGCAGTTCTCATTCTTGTAGGGCGACCAGTAAGAATCTTGTGGGTTGACAGTCTATGTTTATACTGGGGATTGGTTCTCATGGAAAACAAAACCAGGGGCAGAGCAAGGGGCCACCGTACACACTTTAGACAGCTATGGCAAATCTAGTAACATAGTCACTGATTCTCTGGAGGGAAGCTTCTCTTACGCGGCCAGGGAAAGGCAGAAGCAACCTGACTCTGGCCCTGGGGGTGGCTATCTGCGGGAGAACCACGTGGGAGAAGACAAACTCCAGAGAGGCAGGAAAATGCTGAACAAAATAACCCTTCAACAAAATAACCCTTCAGATGTTTGCATGGCTTATTGTGACATAGATAAAGAATTCCCAAGTTCTCATGACCAACAACTTTATTTACCTCCCCGCCCTTTTTTGAGTACTGAGACGAGGAAGAGGGATGGAACAATGAGGATGACCAGCCGCGTTAAGCAAGCACTGTGTTCAAGTCTTTGGAAAGTGTTAATTGAAGCCAGTAAGTTTAAAAACACACGCATCTTACCAGACGCTGGAAGAAAAGCAGCTGAGTCAGAGGCAGAGCCGAAGCTGTTTGCAAACTGTTCTGACGGCTAGGGGGAATGTAAGGGTTATCGGGGCAGTTGCAGCGCAAAAACACACAACTGAAAACATTGAAGAGATTAATGCAAGTACAAACAATATGGCTGGAAAGACTGAATGTTTCAGATGATGATTTAGCAAGAAACTATTGTGGGAGCAAGAATGGATAACAACCTTGGAGGAAACGTGCAAGTATGAACTGTTCCATCATTTGTGGCATGAGGTAAACGCTGTGGCTCTGTTCCTGAGTACCTAATTAAGTACCCAAACCATAATTACAGAGGGCACCTTATGAGCATTCACTTAAATCTGCTCCCTACTAAGGAGATTACCGGTTTGAGAAATCGAGAGGGAGTAAGAAACAGGAAATGCTGTTTTTGTAGCGACATCGAGATGGTAGAATGGTTATACCACATTCTGCTTTTTTGCACAGGGCTAAGGGAGGAAAGAACAATGTTCTTTAAGGAATTTCTAGAAAGCACAAGCACTTTTCCACCGGCTGAATGGTGGGAGGTCTTATTAAGTGGTGATAGAACTTCACTGGTTTTAGTGGCAGTACCCACATCAACCTCCCTCCAACCCCATTTCAGACAACACAAACAATAACAATACATCGCCACAATTACCTGTATTCACCAATCCACGATTTTCCATCGGCTCTCTCTTCCGCACCGGCTCTGCCCGCCCTCCTTGGGTCTCCGGTCATTCTGGCCAGTTCACCCCTGACAATATTGTCTATCCTGGGTCCATGGGGATCCCTGGGAAGTGCACCCAACAACCCTTAGGCACTCCAATGTCTAACGGAACCAATCTTGTTGAGGAAAAATGAACACTCACAACTCTGATGAATTGGTGAGCACTTCATTAGTAGAAAACAGTACGAACCCAACAGCAACACGAGACACCCAAAATCTGAATTTCCCTTCCCTCCCGACCACCGTGCCTCTATACTCAACAGGGTACATGCTTTTCAATGGAAGGGGTGGTCCCAACAGGTTAAGGTTGCATAGTAAATTCTTCCTGCAAGCAAAGAACAAAGCCTCATTGTATCAGCCTTTAACACCAGCAGTGGTTGAAGTGAGGGGGAGCGGACGGGAGCGGTGCTCCTATACTTTTTTTAAATTAAGTTTTACAGCTCCTATACTTTTATTTTAAAAAGAAACAGTTCCGGAATGGTTTCTTTTTAAAATAACAGTGTAGGAAGAGGTAATTTGCACTTTCAGTGCACTGCACTGAACATTCCCTTAAACTGCAGGCAAATGTGGTTGGGGGTTTGTATTGTGTGTGGGGGGGGGGGCAGGGCGATGGGGTTTGTGAGGGCCGGGGCAGGCCTGTAGGGAACATAGCTCCACTACTTCTTTTCTTACACTTCGACCACTGAACACCAGCTGCGCTCTTTCATGCAAGCCAGTGTTATCAGTGAGGACAACCTGTCGTAACTCACTCAAGGTAACCATACTCCTTAAAGATTCTCATACGCTTTGAAGGAAGCAAGAGCGTTAGCAATGTGACTTCAACCCCTCAGTTCCACTTTTCTTCGGAAAGCGAGAGACTAGACCCCACTTGCATATGTCAAAAAGGAAACACGTCCAAAGCAAGAAATGGGAACGCGAGCATTCCAACACACGCTCAGTGAGAGGCCTTCATTACAAAGGCATGTGCAGTACATCCTACAGACTTCACTATGGATAAGCAAGAAGCAATGTTTAAACGTGACAGGTTGCATGGCCTATTCACCATCATAATACTGCAGTGACAGGCAATGGGAGTACATACAATTTTAATTTCCCCTTTTTTTTCAGCCACACTAGGAATACCGCTTGTATGACCACCTAATGCTCATGGAAGCCAGTCACATGAGTTGTGGTTTATCTTGTTTCCAGCCTCACCCATAACCTCCACCATTACGTCAGCCTCCACAATTACAGGTTATCCTAACTTTATCATTGGGGGAATTAATAGAACGGGTTTTATGTATAACATTGCCATAGACTCTTTCAACTGAATATCCCATTTGTAAGAAATTAGCTGTGTGCTCCATTATCAAGTCCGCAGTTTGTTGTGTGTAACAGTGAACATTTGTGTCTTTGCCTAGTAGCTCAATGTAGTCAAAGTCCCTTGATGTAATGACTCTCAGTTGTGGCAGCATCGCCAGGAGAGTTAAAATCGCTGCCTTATTCAAGGGAGCTTTCATGTCTGAACCAAAAAGTTCATATATGTGTATGGTGCAATTTGAGAATAAAAGATTGGCACTTTGTTTACTTTGTTATCATGAATAAACATTTTGACATAATATCCTCTTTTAAGATCTCAGACGGTACTATGTATGCAGAATCAAACATGGAGACAAGACATTAACGTCTTCATTAGCATCAGGTGCTATTGCAGTAGATGTGTTGCCTCTGGATTCTCCATTGTTTAGTGCTCAGTGTTCAATTGTTGCAGATAATTGTCTTTTGTTAAGTATCTTCTTTTTATTTTGCGTTTTAAGTGCTGGTTCTAGATAATAGTTATTTTCCGTAGTTTCAATTGGGAAATATTGGTATGGTGGCACATAATGGCTGGGTCTTTCCTCTTTTTCTTGTTTTATCCTGTTTTTTTATTTATTTTTTGCGAGACCTCCTTTTTTAGTCCACATTGATGGATTCCAAAATTGGATGTCAGTGTAGAAATAACCTCCAATAGCGGTGGGCTTGAAATATGTTCATTTACCACAAGGGAGAAAACCGTGTCATTTATCATGATACACTTAACACACATATCTCCCGCCACAGGAGCATTTGATGCAAAGTCTCGGTTTACAGTGTTTTCAATTTGCACTGCTGATTTGTCTACCTCGTAATGACTTTTGTTTCTTTCTGATAGCGCAGATTCAACAAAGTCTATCAAGCAATTATTACCCTATATATCTTTGCATAGAGTGCAAAATCTAGTAACTAAATGTTTCAATAGCTGGGATAATAAGCACATAACAAACAAAAACAAATAGTTGGGATAAGCTTGTATGAGCGTTCACTCTCTGCTGCAGCGGTATCGATGTACAACTGCTGATACTGTCATGCAAAGCAGTCAGGGAGATGTTTAAGTTTGGCAAATCCGAAAGGTTTGTTGGGCAAATCACTGCTTACAAATTAGATGTATTGGGCATAGAGGAGTAGATGCCCAATCATTAACAAATCTTTGAAGATTATACAAAGATTCAATAGAGTTGTTATCAACAGGCATCTCTTGCAGAGGTGCTACATCAACATAAAGATGTGGGTCCGAATCGCGCAAGACTTCCGAAGTTCCCACTTGAGGAGTTTTAAAAAAGGGGCTAATTTTCCGACGTGAGCCTGCAGTAGCTAGGCATTGCAGAGAGATGTGAAGATTTAATGCATCAATCAATTAGCTCATGGTCTTATGCCCTTTGTTGTTGCCCCTTTCTTTTGCATTGCTTCTTGCATTATAACACTTGGTCATTCCTACAGTGCATGGGGGTAATTATACGGGCAGTTTAAATAGGGTAATCTAGCCATTCTCTTGTTACTAGATCTATCAGCAGCCTTCGACCTCGTCGACCATCAGATCCTCACGGAACATCTGATGACGTCGGCGGCCTTCTCTAATCAGGTGACTGCCTGGATCCAGTCCTTCCTAACCAACCGAACCACCCGGGTTTTCTCCCCGGGGGCCTCAGCACTCCCTGTCCCCATCACATACAGCGTCCCTCAAGGCTCGTGTGTCTCGCCGACCCTATACAATATCTTCACGAAGCTATTGTTTGACCGCCTTGACAACCTGGGTGTCACATACACAAACTATGCTGACGACACCCAGGTTCTCATCACCCTATCAGGGTGCTATGACAAGGACTCCACCAGAATCAACAATCTATACTTGGAGATCCAAGCCTGGATGGCAGAGCACGGGCTATGCCTCAACGATGAGAAAACGGAGCTCCTTCTTGTCGGCTCCCAACCACAGCTAAACAAACTAGACCCCCGTTACGCGTCCATCAACATAGACGGTAACCAAATCACAGTTGACAAAGAAATTAAAACCCTTGGGGTTTATCTAGACTCCACTCTCTCGCTCAAAAGACAGGTAAATGCCACAGCCTCATCCACAGCTTACACAAATAAGCTTATCAACGCCTGCAAACCCTTCCTTTCTGCCTCCTGCTGCATTACGCTAGCCAGAGCACTAGTGCTCTCAAAAATTGACTACTGCAATACACTCTTTCTCGGCACGTCAGAACGCAACCTGAACAAACTACAGGTGCTTCAAAATAATGCCCTCAGAGCCGCCCTCAGTATCCCACGACACGCCCACATCTCCAGCATCAGGCAAGATGCTCACTGGCTTCCGGTACGAGACAATCACCCTCAGATCCCTCGTCATTGTCCATAAATGCCGCTCCAATGCTGCACCCAAATACCTGGCAGACAAGTTCCACAACTACACCTCAACTAGACCAACCAGAACGCCATACTCGCACTGCCTCTCCGTTCCCAAATTTGCCCTAAAAAAAGCCAGCGGCGCCAGCTTCCTGGTCCTAGCTGCCAAACTATGGAACGCTATGCCGGTAACCCTCAAAACAGAACCCTCCTTTTGGACTTTTGGAGCCAAAACTAAAACTTGGCTTTCCAACAGAAACTCTGCCTAATGTACTTCCTCTCCGCATGTCCCTGTCGACCAGCCTGTAACCTGGTCTTCCATAACCTGGTCTCCCACACTTATTGCTGTTATTTCACAGTCTTGTATTATTGTATATTGTATATTCCTGACATGTTGTAACTGCATCTAAGTCTTGCCATGTTGTAAATGCATCTAAGTCTCCGGCGCCCAGTTACCCCAGGGTTCGGCGCGCGGTATAAATAAAGAAACTAAACTAAACTAAACTAAACTTGCAAGATGATGAGGTATTCCAGTTCTTATTTTATCCGACTGATGACTGCAGAGGCTTTGTAAGTTTGGTGCCATTGTGTCATGCAATTTCAGAGTGGCTGCTTTGACCCCGAATGGGTAAGGTGGTTGACAACTTCTTCCTTGCCGCAGATATTATAGTGAGGGTAGTATTTCAACGTTTGTTATTGGTGGGTTTCATAGCCATGCCAGGAGACTGCCATTCCTGTCTCCTAATCTGTACCATTTGGTACGGCATGATCATTATTCACATTTCTGTAATATCTCCTATGTCATTATGCATGGCTTTATAGTGTCTGCCAATTGCTCCAGGGTTGGATCTTCCAGAGTCACCAACCTGACCAAGGCGTTCTCTAATGTGTAATGTTTCATAGTTGATGTTTTGGTGAGGCAGATGCCACATAGAATTCATCATGCCTTGATTAACAGGGACTAACCGTTACCCCAAATGTGGTCAAAATGCACACCCGTGGAAGATCTTGGGGCAGAGAATAGTGCTGTACCCGAAGCAAGACTCTGGAGAGAGTATGATCTCTGCACGTATGTGCTCAGGGGTAGATGTTTCTCTTGCACTAACAGGTTTACTATTGGGCAGCAATATTGTTTTGGGTCTACCTCTTCTGCATTTCGGAACCAATTTCGCTTACCCTTATGGGAATGATTAACATTAGCTGTTAGCAAAATCTTCCCTACACAGTTGTATCACCAACACAAGCATTTACACTTGTAATGCTCTTTTTGTGTAACATGCATGTTTGTTTATGACCTTGTGGATATGATATTCGAGCATTAACAATTGTATGCTCAAACAAGCAGTTCCTGATATTAGCAATAACGTAGTTAAATATAGTCCTAGCATCGTACTCTTCTTCTATACACCTTTACAAATTTACCAATAAACGATGTGTGTAGCCATCTAAAATGTGGCACTGTAAAAAATAAAATTACATCCGCAGTAGTCCTGTGAGGATTGTTGAGACAATAAACAGGTGAGATTATATCAACCCCTGTACGAAAAATGCAAAAGAAGCTGCCAAACACCCCTAGCTTCCAAGGGCAGTTACGTAAATGAAATCTAGAGCCATGTATTAAAAAAGATATAGGTAAAGCATTTTAAATCCACATGTGTTTCCTCTTTTCCAAAGTTCTAAGTGCACTATCCCCAAACTCATATCAAGGTAAACTCAGTGCGTCACCAGTGCAGGATAGTTGAAAGGCTACCTGACAAAAATACATTAAGGTGTCTCTTAATGGTTTCACCATGGAAAAGAAAAAGTAGGTTGAAAAAAAATGCTATTTCAGCCCCTAAATTATTGAAGCAGGCAAACAAAATTAGAATTTAAAAAAATTGCAAAGTGCCAATGTTTAGGCCCTCACGCCAATTTGCTCTGCCATCGTAAGTGAATTATAATAGCTGTTGCCTTCTTCTTATACAGACGGTGCAGCTTCTGCCTGCTCTGCCATGCTTGGAAGCATAGCATCAGGATACCTCCAGGAACTATCTGTCGTGGTGTACTACTTGGTTAAGCTTATTATATAGTTTAGAGCAATGATTGATTTCCTTGCAGTGGAATCCTGATTCATAGGCCACAGTGTCTTAATCACTAGTTTTGATCTTGGAGAGTGCCTGACAGAGCCATTTCCCATGCCTTACCATTGATTGTAAGAATTAATTTTATTAAATATTTAGCCATATTTTCCGATCGATCCCAGGTCTTAGTCTTATATTTCAGGATTACATGGAAATTCGGGAGTGTCAGTGCTTGGTCAAGAGTGAGACCGATGTTTTCGAAATTAGTTAACACAGACTTCTGTAAATCAGCCAGGAAACGAATAGGTGCAACTTCCTGCACGTGGCTAGCTAATGACCCCAGTAGAGTTGAAGTATCTGAGAATCTCGTGTGTAGACTTACGAAGAATTTACTCTGCTAAATTAACCAGTGAGCCCTAATAGATGTTACACCAAGTTCACTCCTCATGAGCCTCCACAGGTACTGTATTAGGTGCAGTCAACATTGAGCGCAAGATCTTCCCTTCAAGATTTTCAAACCAACAAGAATGGGAGGAACACAGAGCTTCAACGCTGTATAATACACCAGGTACAATGCTATTATTATAGATTCTACAAAGGCCTTCCACATTATGACCTTCCTTCTTTAAGATAAACCTTTTTATAAGTAACCATTTCTTTCATTATTTTTGAACAAATAAGGTAAAGATAGAAGGGAAGTGTGGGATTTTGCATATTTGGATAAACCAGGTATAGATAATCGTCAACCACTACCAATATATGATCTGCCAAGGACCATTTGAATTGGAATGTCCTTCTGCTTCCGTTACCATGATTTTAGACTTTATTGGGTTCATTTCCATTCCATTCTGCTGAGCATATTCTGGCAAACTATCCATGGAATGTTGTAAACCGATGAGCGCATGGTCTACTAGGACTGTGCCATCGGCATAGCTCATCCAAGGAAAGGGCTCCTTGCCGAGTTTAGGTGGAACATTTTGGCAAGTTTTAATTCTTTCGCCCATTTTGGCTATGTAAAGATTAAACAACGGGGGTGCCAATACACACCCCTTATTGAGCCCTTGGTTGGTTGGAACGCCCTTGCTTAAGGAGCCACGCTGATTAATGTGTATCCTTATACTAGCGTCCGAGTAAAGTTGTTTAAAGAGAAGACAAGGGTCTGTATCCCATTGTTCCAATTTGCTCCACAGTTTGGGCGTGAGACACTGTCGAACGCTTTAGAATAATCTATAAAGCATAGGTAGAGTCTTTTCCCATATGTACCCACTGTCTCGGCCATGACATGTTCTAATGTACATATGTAATGAGATGTACTATGCCCCTGTCGGAAGCCTGTCTGATATTTTTTCAGCAGAGCCTTCTCATCTGGCCACTTATTCCATTTTTTAGAGACGAGAAGATCTTTGAGCTGGAGACCAGCATTGCCAGCAACCGGTACTTGGAGGGTTCCATCCGATCCGCCTTTTTAAAAACGGAACCAAGAGGGATTCCCTCCAACCAGGGAGGATCAATCCGTCTGCAATAATGCATTTAAAAATGCATTTCAATACTGGGGCCCAAAAGTATGGTAGGGCATTAATAAGGACATTGGCCATTAAATCGGGACAAGGAGCATATGAATATTTTAGCTTTTTTATCACAATCAAAGTCTTCCATATCAAAACCTTCATCCACTGGTGAAGATGTATTATATGTTACAGGTTCGACCAGTAGTAGGCTGTTGTGAAAACAAAGTATGTCAATACATGTTATCCAGCTGCTTTCATCAACTGGATTACGTTCCTGTGCTATGCCACCTGCAAGAAATGTGTGGTGGATTTGCCAGAACATTTTACTGTCATTGATTCTGAGCAGCTGAAACAAACATTTCCATTGAGTATTCTGGGTAGAATGTTTATGGTTTTTTAACCATTTTTTGTAACCTTTGGAAAGGGATGCCAAATGCCTTTTGCAGTCAGTCAAGTTTGAGTCAAGAGATCTCTTGATACGAGAGACCACCGCTCCATGATAGTCCCTTTTTCCACTATGCATCAAGTCGTCGAATATAGCGACACGGGAGATGTCCTTATTACACAACACTCTTCCCATCGGTCACATTGATACACATCTCAAGATTAATTTCCTCATACAGCTATTACTTTGTATCAGCAGTTGAATATGGCTCTTGCAAGATGATTCCAGTAACTTACTGAGCTTTCGATATATATTGGTCAGACCATATTATCCTATTCCTCTGTTGTGTGATCTCGAGGTTGACAGTTTTGTGTTCTTCTCTCCCTTTTTTGATAGAAGTATTTGTCCAAGGGTCCAAGTATTTGTCCAAGGGTGAAGAGCAATTTTCAGTTTGACCAGGTAGGACGTAGAGATTCACTTGTCTGGGTTGTTAAGTTCAAATAGCTAAAATTGTGCTTATCCATAAATCAGACCCATTCAAAGTCCTCCCTCTTCCCAATTTGACGCGGGCATAAGATGTTACTGGAAGTTAAGTCCCCTTCATTTGATAATAAGGAAAAAGGATGACAATGGCATTTACATCATTGTCAACTACGATATTGTCACACTGGAAATGTTCTAGCCATTTGGATAAAATGTCCTCAATGGATTTCTTAATAATAGTAGTGTGCATTCCACCAGGAGGGTCATATAGATTTAAGATTAAAATAAGATTTCTGGGAATTTAATTTAGTTCTAATATAGCTGCTTGTAGCTGTGGGATGCTGGGGCAGCTGCATACCCCCTCAATTTAAAGTGAGCACATGCCCCAATAGCCAGGCCACCAGCTGGACAACCCTTCTCTGTGCCCACAGCAGGGCGGCATAGGGTTGTATACCCGTCTATTTTAAAATTGAAACAAATCTATGTCACTTGTTGAAGAAAAACATCACTGTCTGTGATGCGTTTAAAGCCTGCTGGTTGGCATAAGAAAGAATGAAAGCCACATGTGTTTCATCTGATGGAGGGCGTCAGTAGGTTATGCTTGCTAAAGACTCAGGGACACAACATTCTTTTTCTTGGTGATACGTTTGTGTCTGGAAGGGATTCTGTGGTGCAGAGAGAAAACTTGCTTTCTCAGAATTATTGTTACCCACCAAGAACTGATCTCCCACAAAAGAAGTAGAATGCACCACCAGTGGAGTGTTAAGAAATGTCTTCATGCATACCGTTATAGAGTAAGCCAAAATTTGAAGCTCCAGGTGACAGGTGCCAAGTAATTCAACTATCACTGGCAAAACGAATTCAACTAAAGCCCAATTAGTTGGGCTTTCATATTCAGGTAATTCAAAATGTCTTCCGAGCAGATGGACTTGAGCAGATCAATTTGCCAAAAGATCTACAAAAGAAAAGATCTGTGTATAAACAGGCCTGCAGAGGGTGGGTTGAACTCCTATTTTATCCATTTGCCTAGAGTTCTTCGGGGTGGATAGCCCTCCCCCGTAGTGTGTGTGAGCAATTTCTTGATGGAATTGTTATTAGGGCCTGGAGCAAAGTTGGAATTCAAAAGTAAACCAGCAGTAAACTTCGATACAGTGGGTAGCAAATTCTGTTGAATTCAGTTCAGCCGTAGCCCCTTAAGATTGTCGTGGCCCATGTAAGTGAGCGCAGGGGGTGCATAATTCTGCGAGTTTAAGTTGCCAGTTGATCTGTTCACAACTTCAAGTGCATTAGCAGGAAGGCCAGTAACAATTAACGATTGAGTCTCACAGTGGCAAGTATTTTCCTTCGAACCTACATTGGGAGTGAGCCACCAGTCTATTGGGCCCTGTAATTGAACCTGGCGAACTTCACCATCAGGTAGAGTGTTAATAATCGTTCAACCAGGTAACGTTTTAGAGTTTGTTTATCCACCTGAGCCTGGTACACAATTGCAGCCGTTGTCTATGTTGGTAATTGCCGAAAAAGAGACCTTCTTACGAAAAGGCGGTTTGGGCCCACAAGTGGGGAGTGCCCACTGCCTCTGCCGTCGAGGGCAACCTTTGGTTGTGACTGGCAGTGGATTTATCGGTGCCACAATCTCTTCTATAGATGTGAAAGAGGTATTGCTGCACGACTCCAGGTAACAGCGTTAGTCATTTCCAGTTCTGCTGGGGCCAGAGGGCAAAAAGAAGGTGCTGATGAATTCAATTCAGTATGTATATAAATGTAGAGCAGATGTCGCATCGCTAATAACGGTGGCTGTGTCTTTGCACAGGGGTTCATTTTGCATGCCCACTTCATTATAGATTTCCAGGATAATATCCACCACCCTGGAAGGTATTCTCTAAGTTTCAAAAATAGAGGGGATAGCCCAAAACATCTAGGGTCCTGTGGGCTACACATACAATATACTCAAACAAATGAACCCTTAGATAGAGGATGACAGAACATACATTTGTTTTTTATAATCACAAATGATTCAATCTTTCTACTTCAATACAAAAAAGTTTTAATAATATTTCATATCTAAAAAGCACCCAAGGTGTGCAGCATATTTAAAACAAAATCCATAAATTACACTTAGTTATGTCCACACAATCATTTAAGCCTACAAACCATTCATTTCACTTTCTCACACTAACATTCATACATATACTTTGTAACCACAATAATTAGATCACAATCCAATATTTTGTTCAATGTTAGTTCCTCGCCATACAATGTTCACATATAGGTAACTGCCCTTCTGTAATTAGGCAGTAAGTCGACACGTGTTTCAGGTTGTATTGTAGACTTTACTCAGTCCACTATGTACGCCAACCATCTTCAGGACATATAAAGAGGAACAAAAGTAACATCCCTTTTCGATCTAGTAGGGTGGATCAAATTGCTTCCAAAAACACAGGCGGAGAATCCCAGCAGGAAATCCCACCGACCCGTCTTCTGAACAATATTTTTTACGTGTGCAGACCGTGCCTTCAGTATACCAGACACGTGCCTAGTCACCAAATTGTCCCGCACACCTAATTGTTGCATTTAGCCAAGATAGCAACTGTTTTCCCAAAGGTTTCCTAGTTTCCAGGGCACACTGGGCTCCACGGAGTCGATCACCCTCACAGAAATATATTCTGATGCTGTGTTTTTGGAAGCAATTTGATCCACCCTACTAGATCGAAAAGGGATGTTACTTTTGTTCCTGTTATATGTCCTGACAATGGTTGGCGTACATAGTGGACTGAGTAAAATCTAAAATACAACCTGAAACACGTGTAGACTTACTGCCTAATTACAGAAGGGCAGTTACCTATATGTGAACATTGTATGGAGAGGAACTAACATTGAACAAAATATTGGATTGTGATCTAATTATTGTGGTTACAAAGTATATGTATGAATGTTAGTGTGAGAAAGTGAAATGAACGGTTTGTAGGCTTAAATGATTGTGTGGATCTAACTAAGTGCAATTTATGGATTTTGTTTTAAATATGCTGCACACCTTTGGTGCTTTTTAGATATGAAATATTATTAAAACTTTTTTGTATTGAAGTAGAAAGATTGAATCATTTGTGATTATAAAAAACAGATGTATGTTCTGTCATCCTCTATCTAAGGGTTCATTTGTTTGAGTATCAGGTATTCTCTAAGTTCTGCTTGCTCCTTTGCATTCCGGAGCATCATCCAAATAATGCATCACGTGTGACAGCAACTGCATTTAGAGTGGTGACGGGAGGTTTTACCTCTTCCAAGAGGGAATGAAGGAGTGGAAAAGTCTGTTCCGCTTTCACTAGTTAATGAATCAGAGTAAACGACCAACCGTTCCAAATCCGGACTGGCAGAAAGATTAGTGCCTATAATGTTATCATACTAGGTAAAAGGTTCCAAAGATCTTCCATTTCCACCCAGAGAATTCCGTTGCAAATTAAGGCATAAGTTCAATAACGAGTTGTTGTTATCGATAGTGAGTGATGAGTGTCGAGTCCACTGCACAAAGTGTTATCAAATGGCAAATGTGAAGGCACTGTGGAAATGGGCTTCAAAGCACCCTCCAAAGTAGTTGGTAAGACCTCAAAGAACAGTGATTTTTTTTCTTTGAGTCACAGGTGAGGAGTCTGTCTTATCCTTCTTTGAATAAGGGATGATGTCACAGACCCCTTCATTTTCTGAAGTAGAAGAGGGGCTACGTGTTAATTTCCCTTGTCGTGCACCGTTGCTGCGAAGCGTGCACGCGTGCTTCTTAGTAAGTTTAATTATAAGTGTATCCCAATTAAAAAATGCGAACAACAAATGTATGTAATAGTAATGATCACTCAAATATCTTGAATCTGAGAAAAAAGACTTAAGAAAGTCAGAGAGACAAGTTACAGCACTTGTGAGGTTAATACAAAAAGTCGACTGCTCACCCTGCCTCTTGCAAGCAGCTGTGCGGCTGCTAGACTGCCAGACTGCACTCGTCAAAGCACTCCCAATTGCGCGTGCCTTTGCGCATCAGTCTCCTTTCAAAGTTGACTTCCTTTGCGACCCCACCTCAGGTAGGCAGGGCAGTTAGCAAAGCTCGAGGAGATCCAGTAATCAGGCAAGTAAATCGATCCGTGTGCAAGGATCAAACAAAATTATTTTTTTAGATGAATTTTCCTGCAGCAATGATAAGTAACAGCAAACCAGGTGAGAATAAAACGAACAGAGTGCCACTGCCAGACTGCACTTGTCGAAGCATTCCCAGATACCGAATGAACTGTGCAGAGGTCAGTGATGGTCTGTAATCTTCGCTCCTCCCGAAATTGAGCCAGCCCACCATCAAAACCAGGAAAGTGCTCATGATGTCTGTTTTGCACAGATTTCCCACTGATTTGCAAAAATAAACAATACAAATGTCAGAGGCTACTAAAGTATCCTCCCACAATCGTAGGCAATAAGCGGTCACATTCGCAGGATTAACATTTGTGAATCTGCTCTATTTTTCCTACCAGTAGTAGAATTTACAAAATGTCAAATTTTCAAAAATGATCTAAACAAACCCCATCTAAATGTTTTGTTGAGGACATACTCCCAAAAATATAGACAAGATTTTGCACCATATCAAATCTGACATCGCAGTTAATTCTTTTCAAATAAAAAAGAAAGAAATGCACGCATGTGGCAAAAATGAGAGCAACTTATGTGTGAAATGCACATTTCCCTGTATGGTTAAAAGAAGGCCATGAAAATTACTTTGCACGTTACTACCGTCTGGAAGTTGATTCAGAATTTTGAAAACAAGCGCAAATGAAGACCATAAGAGTTTTGTCAACAGAGTTGTAGGGAAATGTTTAAATAACGAAGTATCTTGAGAGGGCTTCGGCCCCCCATAATTATGTTGTGAAATATTACCACTACATTTCAATGTATAAAGTATGCAGTGACGAATCCAGGGATTCCGTCCCTTCTTCCTAAGGGGAAGTCACCTCCTTTGAGACTAAGGAGGTGAGCTGCTACGCATAACACACCCTAGGGAATTAGGCAAGTGAGATCGCACTGGGGGTGACCTCCACCCGCCCCCACCTTAGGGGACAAGAACTCCTAAGTGAGAAAATTTGTAACATCTCCCAGAACACCTATGCCCACATGTGTTGTTGCATACATGGGGACTGATAACAATGTTAAAGAAAAAGGACCTTTAAATATGTTTGGTTTGGCTGCTGACCTCTGTCTGAAACCAGGACCCCAAGACCAATGCAATTATGTCTCTTATCACAGCGATAAGACCCTTACCATGAGAGGAGGAGCCAACATGGAAGGAGGTGACAATTGGGAGCAAGCCAACTCAAGAGAAACTGCACAGAGAGGAAGCAACCAGTGTAGTTTTGAGCAGACCCATCCTGGAGGCAGGACCGCAACGCATATGTGGTGGGCGGAGAGTTTGCGGAAAACTGCCGAGCCCATGAGCACTGGAGGCTGGAAGCTACAAGGTTTCGAGTGGAGCAAGACCAAGTCACAACTAAGGCGGAAGACTGGCGTCCATGAAATGTAGCAGGCAGTGGAAGGAACGGGGAATTGACGACCCCAGAAACCCATTTCCACTGTGGACGGAGCAGCCGTCTCCTACTTCCCAACCCCAAAGAACCACTGGGAAGAAGCAAGTACACTGTTCTCAGCAAGGAGAGGGAGGAGGGTGGTTGAGCTCTGCGGTACTCCGAGAAGGAGCCAGAACACTAAGCACGCGGACTAAGTGCCAAAGAGGGGGGGTGGACAAATAAAAAAACACAGATTAAGCAAAATGCCCAAAGGGAGTGAACCTGAGAGCCGTAACCAGGGAGGGGTTATTAGAAGCCAGAAAGTGAGTAATACCAACAGAGGGTGGAATTGAAAGCCACATGGATTAAGAGAAGCCAAAAAGCAAGACCATTATCCAAAGGGGGTGGACTTGAAAGAGATAACCTACAAGGGTTTCAAAGAAACAAGAGATTAAGAGAAATATCCGACAAGAGTTTAGAGAAGTTAAACAACCTGAGAGAGGGGAAAACATTGCCGAGAGCCCAGTCCGGGATAATAATTTGAGCCTCCCACAGGGGGTAGAAATGTACACCCCAAAACCTCAAATAGAGGCAGAACGTCCTCCTTGAACCACAAGAATTTACTATTGGCATAATCCTAAAACACCCTCAAAGGTTGAGCGAAAGACGCCAGTTGAACAACTGAAAGACCTACAAATTCAAGAGACTTGGTTTGTTTAAACTGTGCAAAAAGGCAAGATCTAAAACTTGCTGGAGGGACACAGAACTGCACCCGTTGTATTTGTGTTGGATTTCAAGAGACTTGTTGTTTGCTTGAACTGTATGAGACATCCTAAGAAATCAAGTGGAACATTTCCAGAGTCATTTTTGGGAGAGGGTCATGCACTAGCCAGCATAAGCCAAGCGTGGAAACTCCTCTTGGCTACGTTTATTTTCCTTTGTTAGTGGTAGAGTCAGTTAGAGAAATAGCATAGGTGTGCACGAAGGACAAAGCATTAAGTACGGCACATTTTTTGTTATTTTCTTAGATCAGGGAATACCCACCGTAGAAATAGGGCAAGATGAAGGTTTTTATTTTAATAACATTCCTAAAGTTTGAACGTGCTGTCTGCGTCATATCTCTAACCTATCAACTACCCATATGCCTGTGTATTCAAAACATGCGTGTCCAAGCTAATAGCAAAGAAGTCACATGTTTGTGAAATGTGTTCAATGGCACAGTAAAAAGATTACATAGGTAGAGGATTATATACCCTGCCTTGGATTTCAAGGTGTTCAGCACAATAAGAGGCAGACTAAATTGAAAGCTTCCCAAAGGTGTTACTGACATACCATGAAAACAGAGCAAAAACCCGCCACTGAATGCTTGTTAGGAATTACTTTAAGTTGGTCTTCTTATTAATTATGGTTACATGTGATATTACTGAATCTTCTTTTACCGGAAACTGTAATACCGAACAAATGTTACCAGAAAAAAAATGGATACTTTTGTTTTTTGTTTTTGGGGGGGTCCCTTGAAAGCCACCCCGTTTCTATCCCCTCCCCATCCTCCTCTCTACCCGTTTTCCCCTTTACCCCACAACCCATCTATTTTTTAAAAAATACAAAAAATAATTTCGGTAAAATTGTTTTGGTATTACCAGTTACGGTAAAGAAGATTCGGTAACATCGCTGCATACCATTGATTACATACGCTTGAAGCCTGTGGGCTAAAGGTTTTTTCATTTACTCTTTTGACAATAGTGTAAAGCATATTGCTACCAAGGGGGAAAGTGCACAAGGAAAAAGAATTGTTCTGTGGTTCCACCCATTAACTTTATACATTCAAAACAGTCTATCAGGTCATGCGAATAGCCTCGCCATGAGTTCAGCGGCGCTATTGAAGTTAGCCCCTCTCAGGTGAGCTTCAAACATAACTGAGGTTATTAGAGATGTTGCATTCAGTGAAACCCCTCCCGATTAATGGAAAGCTGCTACCCTGATCCAGTTATAAAAAAAGGAAACAGAAAGGATCTCCCATCCTACAGGTGAATACCCCTATTAGCAGTGTGTAAACCTTAAAGGTATACACAAAAACCTTATAGTAAGGGCTACATAGTATGTTATCTTGTATTAATATTGTGCTTCATTCCACATGGTATGGGATCGAAATGCTGGAGGGAGAGTGGCCCATGTCTGAGGAGACATGAAATGGAGCAAGCAGTGCATGCGGCAGTAGTTGTAGTTCAGGAGCTTTACAGAACAGTTCAGTACTGTGAAGAGATAGTATAGTAGTCTAGTAGAGAGACGTGGCAAAGGTATACTGAATAGGTAGAGTTTATGTGACAACTGGACCAGATCTTTCATGGGATTCATATCTATCCTATGGTGATGTGCTATAGAGGGAAAGGAAGCGAGAAACGTTATGGTTTCTTCTCAGAATGCCGAGGAGCTCCACGGCACTCCTCAGTCTCCTTACTGAGAACCACATACCTGCTTCTTCATGGTGACCTTCTTTGGGTGGAGACCGTCGTTTCTTCCGCAGTGGAACTGGGTTTTTTGGGTCGTCGGTTCACAGTTTCTTCCGTCGGCTGCCATGGTTCGGGAACACCGGTCTTCTGTCCGAGTTGTGGCTCGGTCTCACTCCACTTGAGACACTTGGGCCTCCAGCTCTTCTGGGCTCAGCAGTGTTCTGCGGGCTCTCCGCCCAACACGTACGCGTTGACACAGGTCTTTCTTGCCCAGGCAACAAAATATGGATGACAAATTGCTGTCTTTAAGTGCCAAGTACTTGTCCTGTTAGTCTAGCTATAGTAATTACACACTCCTATTCTCCCAGTGTGCAAGCTCTTTGAGGTATGGAACAAACCTAGGCGAGACGTAAGTGCAGCTCCAACTCCAAGTTTAATTCATAAACTGTACAGGGACCCGGCGCCCTGCACTGATTTGACTCGCTCTCGTCATCCGTTCCGCACTCGCCCCTCCGCGCTCATAGAATCTCTGTCCACATCTAAAGTAAACATTCTCTCTCACGCACTCTCTCAGACACACGCAGGCAGGGTGTTCCAAACACGGTAATGAACAGGAATGGAGCTGGAATACTACATCATCCCCCCCTATCAACAATAAAAGGAATTACATAAAAGAGAAAACAAAGAACAATAAAATAGCCAAACAATGACTAAAAAAAAAATTCACTAAATATATTTACAAAGCTCTCATCAAATTCAGTTATACGGAAGTTTGTCTAATCTTTAAAATGTCCATGACGTAGTCTTTTGACCACATAGGTAGTTTCCTGAGTCTTGAGCTTCGAACACCTTTATCACCATCAACATCAGAAACATTCTCTCGATGTACATTTAACTCTCCTTCATTTCCTTGTTCCACATTCATGTCACTATTCTGTGGACAGACATTATCCCCAAATAACTCAACAGCTCTTGTGTTATATTTCTTCTCCATCCGTTTTTCCACTCTATCTTCACCCTTTCAATTCCACTTACTGACCTTATCTAAATTCCAAACGGACCAACCACAAACCTTAACAGCTCTTTTAAATACCTCCACAACTTTGACAGGACTACTGTACTTAGACTCACCTTTTCTCACATTACGCCCTAGTTTTATCCTAACCAGGTCACCAGGTGAGACCTTTATTGCACCTTGTTTCACACACAAATCTTTGGCCTCACACTGTCTTTCTTTCCTATAATTTACCCACAGTGGATTAAGGAAAGTGTAAGGTGCTCTCCCTCTCATCATTTCAAATGGCGACCTTCCTGTGTCTCTCCTGACAGAAACTCTCACACTCCACAATTTCTCCTTAAGTGCATCATCAACGGGAATATTGTTTCTCAATGCTAGTTCCACTGTCTCGACAATGACGCTATTGTACCTCTCCACCAACCCGTTGGTTTGTGGATGATAAACTGCTGAAAATCTCCACTCAATTCCTCTAGACGCAAACGCATGGAGACCAAAGGAAATTTCTCTAAAGGGAAGTTTTGGGCAAAAACTGAAACCAAGGCCCAGAATCTGCAAACAAAGACGGCGACAGGGGTTTCAGTTGGGGTAGGGTAGGCCATTATGCTTATCCAGGAACTGTCCTGCAATTGGGCAGAAATGTGGAAATTGCAGAATCAAAGGACATTTTGCAGTTACTTGTAGACGGAAAAAGAGAATTTCAGCAATTCAAGAAGAGGAAGAAGAATCCGATGGAGAGAGTATTCGTAATACCTGATCCACCTGGAGGGGAGTTCAAATGTCCACGTTGTGAAGTCACGCTAGACAATTGGAAAGCGAAAGGAAAAGTTGATAGTTGCTCGCCTTGGACTATCATTACGAGAAAGACTTGGCGGAAATTGGTTGCAGAAGGCCCCAGGTGCAAATTGAGAGCATTGGACATAAGGAACCAAGGTGGATTCGAGGGGTCGAAGATACACATTGTGGGTTGGTTTAGAAGCATTATTCAGTTTAAGGACAGGCGTGCTCAAGTGAAAGTATATGTGGCTGAAAAAGGTCTAAACGTAATAGGTTGGAGAGAATAAACAGGTTTGAGAATAAGGCTGGATCCGTGTGGCGAAGAACACATTTTGATAGTGAACAGTAGCAAAGAACAAAGTAAGGAAATGGCATCAACTCCTGGTAATGAAGAACAAACAAATTTGGGATTATTAAAATATTTTGCTCATAGAATACGACTCAAACGAGGAGCGGTTCCAGTAACACACACAAAAGCCAGGCCAATACCGTTTGCCATTGTCGACAAGTTGAACAAGAATTGGGAAGATTAGAGTCAGAAGGGGTAATTGAAAAGATTGAATCTTCACAGTGGGTGAGTCCCATTGTTGTAGCTATAAAGAAAAATGGAAAACCAAGAATTTGCGTGGACTTGAGTTGTTAACAGGAACATCATCGTAGATGTTTTTCCGTTGCCAACAATATCAGAGATGTTAAACCGTATTGGAGATGCAGATGTGTTTTCAACATTGAATTTATCGAGTGCTGTCATGATTCCTGCCCCTCATGTCCCCAGCCCAAACGATGTCAGGCTGGAGCCAGGCCACGATCACCTACATGGCCCTCAAGGGCCTCTCCATCCCTCCAAAGACCCACTTGGAGTCAGACTTGGTGCTTGTGGCACCAGACTCACTCACTCCCATAGGATAACATTGGGGATTGGACTTGCAGTGCATTGATGGGGACAAGATGGATGCCCCCACATATTTTGGTTCCCAGAACTGCATGTGCAGTCTAGTCTTTTGGGTGTGGTTCAGCTCAGAGACACCTGCGATACCCAGAGACTACTTAAGCCACGCCCAGGCTGAGAAACATGCTTTGTGTTTTCTGCACCTGCAGCGTGACACTCACCATGTTGGGATCGGTCTCCAGTAGGCCTGCATCTTTCTTCTGCGCTCAGCTCCTGCAAGAACAAGAACACCGTTAGGAACAGCCTTAGGAACAGCCTTACCTAGCGGCACTGCTGCCCATCATTCATCGCTCCTTCTGTTCTGCGGGCATCTTCGGTGGCGTCATTCCCATCCCAGCACGCTGCTTCCTAAGGAAAAGGGAAAAGAACAGAAAAAAGGCATTAATAAGCATTCAGCAAATCTTCGCTTATTTTTGAAGACTGTACGAGCTTCAAACACTTACCTGAATCCCAGCCGCTCTGGGGGAACTCTGTCTCCGGAACTTCTCATCCATCTGCAAGAGGGAAAAGACACTCCAGGTTAGCATGGAAACATCTCGAGGCGCGGCATACCGCGCTTACTCGCTGCATTTCTTCTTCATAACCAGCATCCACGCTGAAAAGGTCGCAGCACCTAAAAAGACACAGAAAAAGAACTCAGTTCAATACAAATACGAAAGGGTTGCATCGCGCATCATGCTCTCACTCACCTTCAGCGCTACTCATCTCAGCAGCACGTCGCCATCCCCGGACGCCGGCCATCATCTAAGGAAGGAAAGGAACGAAGTTAGAGAACTGTTCAAAAGACTCATTATACTTACCCGTCGGACTCTTGCCAGTGAAGTAACTAGGCAGCAACGAGCCTGCATCAATCAACGCGCCTCTGCACTGAAAGCAGGATGGAGAGCACACTTCCAAGAAAACAAGGTGAGCTGTGGAACAAAGGGAAGGGTTGGACCCCAGGGAAGAAGGGGTTCAAGCACACAGACAATAGGGAGTTAAACTCTACCAATCCTGTGTTTCAGGCCCAGTCTCCAGTCGAGTAGACTCTAGGGAAGGGTTTGAGGTCGTAAGAGGTCAGAACAGGCTGAGTGACGTCCCTGTGGATACCAGGTGAGCGTTACAAGTGCATATCACTTACAGAGGACTGCAGAGACATCACAGCGTTTATCACACCATATGGCCTTTAAAGATACAAGCGCATGCCTTTTGGATTGGCATCCGCTGCAGCGGTTTTTCAAAGGGTTATGAGCCATGTTGTAAAAGGCTTAGCTGGAACATTAGTATACCAAGATGACATTATTGTATTTGGTAAGGGTTCTGAAGAACATAATAGATTGAATGAGGTTTTGATAAGGTTGAATGCTTGTGGGTTGAAAATAGAGCATAGTAAGTGCAAGTTCAAAGTAAAGGAGGTTGAGTATCTGGGTCACATGGTGAATGGAAAAGGGTATAAACCTAAATTAGAGGCCATGAAGGCGATTAGAGATTCGCCTAATCCCACTAATAAGGATGAGCTCAGGTCGTTTCTTGGGTTATGCGAATACTACAATAAGTTTGTTAACAACTTTGCCAGTGTGACTGAGCCCTTGAGGAGATTAATGAAAAAGGATTCTAAGTTTGAGTGGGGTGATGAATGTAATAAAGCAACAGAATGTATAAAATCTGAAATTTGTGGAGCTGTGGAATTGGGAGGGTTTGTCTTCGGGAGACAGACCAGAGTCACTGTGGATGCAAGTGGGAATGGTTTAGGAGCGGTTTTGTCACAAATTGCTGATGATGGGTATGAAAGGGTTATAAATCATGCTTCTGGAGCGATCTCTGATACGGAAAGTAGGTATTCGGTTATTGAAAAAGAATTGTTAGCTTGCGTTTGGGCAGTTAACTATTTTAGAAAGTATCTAAGGGGAAGCAAATTTATAATACAGACAGACCATAAACCCCTACTGAAGTACTTGGGATGTGTAGGGCTTCTCCCAGATTGGCTAGACTAAGCCTCAAATTGCAGGATTATCATTTTGTAGTAAAGTATGTGCCTGGGAAAGGAAATGTAATAGCTGATTACTTATCTAGGTTGCCTGTGATAGATGGTTACACTGGCATTGAGGAGGACTGTGAAATGGTAGCAACTGTCTTCGAAGTGACATCAAAGGAGACATGGTTGAGTGAACTCAGTAAGAATGAGACGTTACAAAAGGTCATGGAATATACAAAATCAGGTTGGCCTGAAAAGAGGTAAGCTTGTAATGACTGCATGAAGTTCTGGGAGATTAGGGTTGAACTCTCTGTTGAAGATGATTTCTTGGTAAGAGGGGAGAAATTAATTCCTCCACAAGAGTTGTATAAGGAGTTAGTTGAAAAGGCTTAGCAAGGACATCCAGGTATCACAGGACCAAAAAACAATGTAAAGGAAAAATATTGGTGGCCTGGTATGGATTTGATGATTGAGAGATTTGTCAGAGATTGTTGGCCATGCCAAAATAGTGACAAAAGTTGCAGAAGTGTTAAGTTGGAACCCATTAACATGTCTAAAGTAGAAGCACCGTGGGACAGGGTAGGTGTTAACATAGTAGGTCCTTATGGAAATTTAATACATGAAAAGGAATCCATGATAGTGTTGGTGGATTACTACTCAGGGTGGTTGGAAGTCAAGTCAGTGAATAAGATGAGTGAAGTAATTACATTTTTGATACAAGTTTTTAGGAGGGAGGGTTATCCCAAAGTGATCATCAGTGACAATGGGGTACAGTTTAAAAGCTGTGAGATGATGGAATTTGCCAGATGGTCGGGAATTGAGTGGAGATTTTCAGCCCGTTATCATCCACAAACCAACGGGTTGGTGGAGAGGTGCAATAGAGTAATTGTCGAGACAGTGGAACTAGCATTGAGAAACAATATTCCCGCTGATGATGCACTTAAGGAGAAATTGTGGAGTGAGAGAGTTTTTGTCACGAGAGACACGGGAATGTCACCGTTTGAAATGATGATAGGGAGAGCACCTAACACTTTCTTTAATCCAGTGCGGGTAAATTATAGGAAAGAAAGACAGTGTGAGGCCAAATATTTGTGTGTGAAACAAGGTGGAATAAAGGTCTCACCTGGTGACCTGGTTAGGATCAAACTAGGGCGTAATGTGAGAAAAGGTGAGTCTAAGTACAGTAGTCCCGTCAAAGTTGTGGAGGTATTTAAAAGAGCTGTTAAGGTTTGTGGTGGGTCCGTTTGGAATTTAGATAGGGTCAGTAAGTGGAATTGGAAGGGCGAAGATAGAGTGGAAAAATTGATGGAGAAGAAATATAACACAAGAGCTGTTCAGTTATTTGGGGATAATGTCTGTCCACAGAATAGTAACATGAATGTGGAACAAGGAAATGAAGGAGAGTTAAATGTACATCGAGAGAATGTCGTTGATGGCGATAAAGTTGTTCGAAGCTCAAGACTCAGGAAACTACCTGTGGTCAAATGACTACATCATGGACATTTTAAAGATTAGACAAACTTCCGTATAACTGAATTTGATGAGAGCTTTGTAAATATATTTAGTGAAGTTTTTTTTTTTGTCATTGTTTGGATATTTTATTGTTCTTTGTTTTCTCTTTTATGCAATTCCTTTTATTGTTGATAGGGGGGGATGATGTAGTATTCCAGCTCCATTCCTGTTCATTACCTCATTACCGTGTTTGGAACAACCTGCCTGCGTGTGTCAGAGTGCGTGAGAGAGAATGTTTACTTTAGATGTGAACAGAGATTCTATGAGCGCGGAGGGGCGAGTGAGGAACGGGTGACGGGAGCGAGTGAAAGCAGTGCAGGGCACCGGCTCCCTTTACAGTTTATGAATTAATCTTGGAGTTGGAGCTGCACTTACGTCTCGCCTGGGTTTGTTGCCTCTATTTGTGGCGAAATCAAATGAATCTCTGGTGCGTACAGCATTGACCAGACCTTGTTCTTCCACTGCCTGTGCGTTTTTGCCACTGGTCTGGAACATGCTCTGAGTAGCTTCCTGTTTTTTGCTCTTTATCTCCTTAGAACACAATTGGCTCTGCTCTATTCTTTTTGCAATGGCAATAGTCTCTGGTAGAGATGGGTTCCCTACCATCCATAACCTGTCTTGAATTAGCGTGTCCCTTGTATGAATTATAATCTGGTTTCTGATTAGTTCATCTAGGGTAATTCCATTTCCAAAATGACACGTACGAGCCAGCAACCTCAAAGCTGAGACATACTCTTCTATGTTCTTCTGTTCTTTCTGAACTCTTGTGTAGAAATTGTACCTATTGATTGCTACATTAGTCACCATCACCAGCTTCATCGCCTGGTAATTCTGGAAGCTCTCTATACTTCCTCTGGCCTTCTAAACCTAAAGCATGGAGTAACAAAAGCTTCTTTTTGCGAGAAGTGAGTCCTTCTTGTTCCAGAGTTTGAATGTAATACAACCAAAATTCCTTCCATTCGGACCAAACTACTCTGGGTTGCCCAGGAGTTGGAAGAAAACTCGCAGGAGGTTGAATACTAATGCCTTGCATGGTCAGCAGTGCACTTGTAAGTGCACAATTTCTCTCTTGGGTTCGTGAACCATACACAAAAAGGTCTAATCCACTGACCATAAATTCACATGTCCTGTGAGAGTAGCCACTAATAACCCATGCTTCTTTTACCTGAAAATCCTGTGAAATTATAAAGATTTCATGCAATTTTTGAAGAGGAAAAAAAATGTTTTTTTTTTTAAGTACTGGGACGAAGTTGAAGCGTGCCTCACAACATCTCCGCCTGACTTCCTTGTGTGTGACAAAATGGAGTCACGTGCTTGATGTTTCCTTTACGCTAATTTGCCAAAACAGTGAGTTGTTCCCCTGCACACACGTGCGCTTGTAGATTAAGCCTTTCTCCAAGGCAAAACTTCACTGGATCAAAAGGAGCCGACCCTTTTCAATCCCGTCCAATAGCTAGCGAACAGCACAAGCAAACAAAGAATGTTCGCTCGGAGCAACCGATCTCTTCAAATGTTACTTCCTTATTGCCGTGGGTGCGGACGGCGCCGGGTCAATCCTCGTCGCCAAATGAGGTATGGAACAAACCCAGGTGAGATGTAAGTGCAGCTCCAATTCAGTTTAATTCATAAACTGTAAAGGGACCCGGCGCCCTGCACTGCTTTCACTCGCTCTCGTCACCCATTCCTCACTCGCCCCTCTGCGCTCATAGAATCTCTGTCCACATCTAAAGTAAACATTCTCTCTCATGCACTCTCTCAGACACACGCAGGCAGGGTGTTCCAAACACGGTAATGAGGTAATGAACAGGAATGGAGCTGGAATACTACACTCTTCCATTGCCTATCCTTTACCACCACCACCACTGTTGTAGCTCTCTATCTTTCTCCAGTGCTCGCTCACTCTATATGCAGTGAGTCAGTCTCTCTCAATCTAATTGGCTGTCGCAACGATCTGAGCCAAACACAATGATCTGATGAGCTGTCACAAGGTTAAGAGTGCCTGGTCTGATTTACGTTCAAACCAATACAGAAAAAAATACAAACAAAAGATGCAAAACATGTTGTCAATATTTTAGGCAACAGGAAATGTCAGTGTACATAGGTACTTCTTGCTGTTCTCTGAACAACTACAAGTACACATGCATCAATTCAGGTAGTCTGAACTATAGGCTTTGACCATCGTTAGAATAGAAATGACTCTGATGCATAGATGCTTATGCTAGGAAGGATAATCCGTGATACAACAGACTCCAACATTCTGAGCTAGTGTGCGTTCATTATTTGTAAAGCAGGGAATTGGGTTGAAAAAAAACAAAGGAGCTATGGAAATGATCTAAAGAAATAAGGGAGGTTTCAGTTAAACAGCGTTAAAAGCTGGGACAACAGAAAGCGGGCTTCTCCAGATGCTCCCATCAACAAAGGGTATGGAGTTTGTCTCTTATAAAAGTCTCAACCCTAATCTAATAAGTCTGTCTCTCCAGGTATTTTATTTGTAAGGCGCCAAAGCAAGAGGGCATCAGGCTCCATAAAAGGTAAAAGAAAGAAGGACGTAACCCTATCTATAATTTACTGGTTAGCTATGTCAAGATTACGCAAACAGAATGTTTTTTAACTGTTTCCGAAAGGCCAGGTGGTCAGCTGAGTTTTGTAAAAATTCAGGTAGGGCATGCCAGGCCCGTGCGGCCTGTACGTGAAAAGCACAGCCATGTCCACATGCTTTTTTTACTCTGTCTACTTGTAGAAAACAAGCCTTAGCTGATTGAAGGATTCTACTCGGTATATATGGTCTCAGCCTGTTCCTAAGGTATACAGTAGCGTCACCATAGACACACTTGTGACAGATGGTCAGTAGCTTGAACTGTACTCTGGCCGGAACTGGCAGCCAGTGGAGGGTACTCCTGGCTGCTGATGTAGGCTCCAAGCGATTCATCTGAAAGACAATATGCCATAGTGTTACAATTATTGGCTGGCATACTTTAAAGGTATTTAAGACTACACATCTGCGCTCAATTCAACAAAAGAAAAGGGTATCTTTCAATAAATACCAACAGCAGGAGCAGCAATACCCTTTTGTAATTAGTGAGGTGTTGCCAAGGGGCAAATTCAAACTCGACAGGTATTATCTACATAATAATAATGTAGAAAGAGATGGCAGACTAATAAAAAACCTTGATGTTTATACGAGGAAAAGCTTATAAAAATGATCCTTCAAGGCAAAGAAACAAAAACTTAAATGGTTCCAACAAATTTAAAATGAAAAATATTCTCTCAAGACAACCTCATTTCGAATTCAAGATACACCCGGGGGTGTCAAGTCACCTGAAATTATTCTCCACTCGATTCCTTAAAGTACATTGAAACTGAGGTCACTCATGCGGAAAACGGTTATAAGGGGATAGGAAATTATCTTGTACTAACCATTACTGATATTGTTGCAAATTTGTGGTTCAAACACTGAAGTTATTATCCTATAGAAACCCATTGTCCAATGTATTCCCCTACATCAGGGGCATTATTTTCACAATGCGTGGATTTAATAACCCAACAAGGATAAAAGAGGGCAAGAATTATTGCTATATTTAACATGGAGTTAGCCAACTCATAACAAACGTTCCCCGGGAAAGGGGGTCGGGGGGTGGGCAGTATTTACCAAGTCAATGTTCTTGCATCTGGATGGCCTAAGCGTCACTGTAGCCGTACGCTATCAGATCTGCATAAAGGTTTGCTTTGCATTGCTAGCCACATTAAAAGTTTGAGTACCTAGGGGCTTAAGAGCAGCTTATCCTGGTTGTGCTTATTGCTTTGTGAGCAGTTTAGCTCTGCCACTTAGTCACACATATCCGAGTTGACAGGCATGTTCCTTTAAATTCGATTGGCTACATTTCTCAATAGTCTAGTGTTTCTTTCACTTTTTTGAAAATAGCCTTCTCTCTGGCCTTGCTCCATGGGCTCACCCTTTCCTCTAAAACCAGAAAGCTTGAAGTAATCTTTGACTCCTCTCTCTCTCGTTCCTCCCTCACACTCAGGACATTGCCAAGAAGTCCCACTTTCAGCTGTTCCTTCTCAAAGGAATTCTACCTTTTCTCACCATCTGCCAGAAGCTCAATGTTACCCGAGCCCTGGTTCTCTCTAGGCTTGACTATTGCAATAGCCTCCTCCTGAATCTACCTTCTTCCACACTGCAACCCCTCCAGCTAATCCAGATTAGGGCAGCAAGACTTGTTCTTTACCTCAAGCCCAGGGACCGCATCGCTCCAGCCCTAAAAAGTCTTCACTGGCTCCCGGTTGCTTCATGGATTAAATTCAAATCCCTCTCTATAATCCACAAGTCCATCTGGGGCCGGGGACCACACTATCTGCAACTCTCCCTTACTAAATATTCTCACTCTAGACCTCTGCGTTTCTTTGGCACCAACTCTTTGTGTGTAAGGCGTTTCGCTAAACAGAGGGCAGGCGGTCGATTGCTTTCCTCAGCTGGCTCCCTTTTATGGAACAGCCTCCCCCCTTCCTCTGCGTCTTGAGTAGGATTTTCTTACATTTCAGAAGCTCCTCAAGACTTTCCTCTTTACCTCCCTCCCCCCCTCTCTCTCTCTCTCTCTCTCCTCTGCTAATTTCACAGTTACTTTGATTGGTGTCCAGGGCCCTTATGCATCTTCGGGGCCCTGACCTCCCACACCTAATTTCCCCCAGCATCTAACTATCCTCAGCACTTGTCTCAGCACCCCCTCGGTCCTGGAGACTCGAACGTACCATACCTTGCACTTCATCTGTTGCTCACCTACAAGAACAGGCACCCCAGCACTTACCCCCACTGACCCCCTCCCTTCCGCACTTACACATTCTAAATACTCACAAGGCGCAGTAGTTTCATCCTTTTTTCTCCTCCACTGCATTTAATATCTATGTATTTAATGTGTTTCTTTCCCATGTCCCCTCCCTTGCCCTGTCGCGCTTTGAAACAGAATTTACTTACTGTATAAGCGCCTAACAAGCGAACAATAAATACATATATTCTCCATCTTGATAGCAATGGTATATTTTCTTATGCCGGGCCTGCTGTATTTTCATGCACTCCAAAATCATTCTCTCTCGCATAAAAATTAGCATTTTCTAAGCTAATTTATGCACCCTTCACAAATGGATTGTACCCTCGTGGCTTGTGATTGGCCAAATGTGTTATGACTGATTACCTTGCACATTTGTACACATCAGTTTTATTGTATACCAAATAGTTTGTATTGCATTTGTTCAAGGGACTCCTGTTTTGTTTTTAATGTATTTCTTACACAATTTAAATATCGATTAACTGGTTCTTTAAAAAATAAAAAAATAAAATAAAACTTTAATCATCACTTTACATGGTGACCAGCCTTTGTTTAGGTCTCCACTCAGTATTGATGTTTCATCCTTTAAATAGAGTGCTCCCCTTCTAGACCACTACAACACAGCACATATTCTTCTGTACTATGGTGTACCTGGATAACACCAGGTCAATAGTCATGCACAGATTTGTTTCTATTGTCACACCTACCCAATTAGTGAGAAACAGGGTTGGGTTAGGTGTGATGTAATTACCAGGTTACTCACCGTAGTGAACACCTTACGCCTAGTCCGTAGTCCCCTTTCCTCCATACTTATGGGACATCTCTCCGTCCTGTGGGACGGGACCGGAGCACTTTTTTGAAAAAAATGTGGATGTTTTTTACAATGTGTCCCTCCTCGCTCCTGCGCGGGGCCCGGCACGCGGCCGTAACCCCGCCCACCTTGGCTCCGCCCCGCGCATCGCCCATCAATCCTTTTCTATCGCAGGGTCAAAGACCCATTAGCAATGACAGAGGAACCTTATTAGAGGGGACAGCGGGCGGGCAAATGGAGGAAAGGGGACTATGGACTAGGAGTAAAGTGGTCACTACGGTGAGTAACCTGGTAATACTCCTACGTCCCGTCCCCTTTCCTCCTTACTTATGGGAGATTCCCAAGCACTCATTACAGGATCTATGGGTGGATGGAAATACCCCATACTGAAACAGGTTCTTCAGCACAGCCTGGCCGAACTGAGCATCAGCTCTAGAGCTCATATCGAGGCAGTAATGCTTACAGAAAGCAGATGGGGAGGCCCAAGTAGCCGCTTTGGCGATGGACTCCCAGGGAACATACTTCTGAAAAGCAACCGCGGGTGCCTTGCCTCGCACCTGGTGTGCATGGATACCTTTAGGAGGTTTCAGCCTTTGGAGGGTGAAAGATTCTGTGATACAGGCGGTAATCCATCTGGAAATAATGCCTTAGACGCCGGCCTGCCCTGAGGCTTACCGAAGGTGACAAACAGTTGGGAAGAGCTCCGAAGCTCGAAGTCCTGTCCAGGTAGAACCTAAGAGCTCTTCGGACATCCAGGCAGTGTAGAACCCTTTCCACCTCCGAGGCAGGGTTCGGAAAAAAGACCGGAAGGGAAATCAACTGATTCAGATGGAATTCGGTCACTACCTTTGGTAGGAAAGCTGGGTTCACCAAAGGACTACCTTGTCCTTGTGAAAGACCAAGAAAAGGTGCTCCACCGACAATGCCTGGTGCTCACTCACTCTCCTCGCTGACGTAACGGCTACCAGAAAAGACACTTCCCAGGACACGTACTTGAGGTCAACCGTAGCCATTGGCTCAAAGGCTTTATGGCAGAGCGCCGTCAGGACTACATTTAGGTCCCAAGGCGGGTGCGGACTACGAACCGGAGGGTAGAGGAGTGCCAAGCCTGCAAAATGCCTCTTAACCACTGGGTTACTCAGAGAATAAGAGCATTGGTCTATAGCAAGATAAGCGAAAACCGCTGAAAGGTAAGTTCTGCATGACAGAACGTAAACACCTGAATCTGCTAGGGAGGACACGAAGGACAGCACCTTGTCAATCGTAGCCACCCCTGGATCCAACTGCTTTTACAAACACCAACGACAGAACCTGAGCCATTTACTCCTGTATTGGGATCTGGTCGAGTGTTCACTGGCTGCCTGGATAATACGCATGTTATCCGTAGACAAGTTAAAAAGCTCTAAGACTTGAACTCAGGCACCATGCCGCCAAGCTGAGCGATTGTGGGGAGGGGTGCCACATCTGCTGTTCCCCTTGATGAAGAAGATCTGGGGTTACTGGTAACCTGATCAGCAGAAACACCGACAGGTGTTGAAGTTCTGAGAACCAAAAACTGACCGGCCACCACGGGGCCATGAGCAGAAGGGAACAGTTCAGAGTTCTTCAGCTTCCCAATTGCTCGATGAACTAGAGGCAGAGGCGGGAAGGCGTAAGCTCTCATGTTGTGCCATGGAATCTCGAGAGCATCCCCCAGAGAGGAGGCTCCCAGCCCCCCTCTGGAGGCATACTGAGGAAGCTTCTTGTTCACCGCCGTAGCGAAGAGGTCCACCTCCGGTGTGCCCCAACGCAAGAAAATCCATGAGAGGATATCCGCCTCGTAGCTGACCACTGTCCGCTGGCTGAGGGCATCCGCTGTGACATTCAGCTGGCCCGGGATGTGCACCGCAAGCAGCCAGACGCCATGAAGCATGGCCCACTCCTATATCTGGATGGACAGATCAACCAAAGGTGCCCACCCCGCAGGCAACAAAAATTTGTGCGGAAGGGGTATCCGAGCATTCCGGTCATAAACTGACTGATAAGGATGCGCACAAGGCTGAGAAACCCGCCCTACACCTGAGGCCGATGGCGCAGCTGTAGTGGTAGCGTTCAAAATGGCCGCTGAGGGGAACTGCGGCATGTGAGGAAGTGAGGCAGGGGTCCCCGTCGATGGATCAGGGGTCTTAACTTTAGCCTTAACATAAGGAACCTCGGCAGAGCCGGTACTATGAGGCCTGGAATGTTTCTGCGACATACCAACCGCCAAATTAGCCTTCTCAGGAAGGACCTTGGCGCTGCCGGTAAAAGAAGAATTTCCCTTCTTTACCCCCTCAACAGATCTGGTGTTGCCGCAAGAGCAGGAACGGTGAGAAACAACCTTCACCGATAAGGCTTTGCCAGACCCTCAGAAATGTTGGTAGCTTTAGCCTCTGTACGAGGGACCTCGGACCCAGGTCCGGTAACAGCCTTACTCGCGCGGGCCTCGAACATACGTTCGGTAGCACCAAGCCCCACCAATGCCTCAGGGCGCACCCCGGCATAAAAGCCAGTCGTCCAAATACGGATACTCATGGATACCCTGGAGACGAAGTTAGGCTGCAATCACCGACATCATCATCGTGAAGACACGCGGCGCCGAGCTGAGGCCAAAAGGAAGCACTCGAAACTGGAAGTGCTCCTCTCCCAAAGAGAAGCGGCGATATCTGCTTTGTGGGTTCCAAATCAGGATATGCATGTACGCGTCCTGAAGATCCACAACGCTGAGCCAATCGCCCATCCGCAAGGAGGAGCGTATCTGGCTGGGCGTAATCATCTTGAATTTCTCTTGGGGTAAAAAAAGATTGAACAGGGAAAGGTCTAGGATGGTGCGCAGGCCAGCCTGGTTGGGTTTGGGCACCGTAAACAGCTGTGAGTAGAAGCCCTCCCCTCGCTCCCCAAGGGGAACGGGTTCCACAGCCCTGAGGTGCAGAAGTTTCTGAACCTCGGCCTTGAGGGAGGGTGAGCCCGGCAGCTGAAAAGGAGGGTTGAGGGGTGGGGTAGGGGGTAAAGGTAAGCGGAAGCCCGCTCAAGCGACTGACAAGACCCATCTGTCTTCTGTGATGGCCTGCCACGCCTCCCAATGAGACGCAATGCGTCCTCCCACCGGGGGTCTCGTGCGAGCGCGGAAAACCCTCATTTGGCAGGCTTATCGGTGGCGGTGCCACCTGAACCTGATGAGGAGGCTGAGGAGCGGGAGAGAAACCGCGTACGCCGTTATCTACGGCGGTTATTCCCCACAGGAGGATCCACCCTGCGAGATTTGCGGTCGAGGAAGCCCCTAAAACCAGAGGAAGGTCGACCTTGCAACAACGGCCTTTGAGACTTGAAGGGAGCTTTGACCAGAACAGACAATGATTTAGCCGTCTGAGTGCTATCTTTGGTTTTGTTGAGCTCTACATCAGTAGAAGAGTGAAAAAGCTCCTTACCATCAAGTGGAAGGTCCAGAACCTTGTCTTGCACCTCCTTCGAGAACTTAGTGGCATGCAGCCACGCTTGCCGCGAGGTATCAACCCCAAGCATCAGACCCCGAGCCGAGGTGTCTACATGATGAGCCGCAGCCTCCAGGAGATCCTGGGCCAAGACCCTGGCATCGGAAAGGCCTCCTCTGAAATCCTCCAACTTCTCGACCGGAATGTGCTCCTCAAACTCCGACAGACCTCTCCACATCCGCATGTTAGCTCCCGCCAAAATCAATTCTCCATTGGCCTGCCTGAGCTGCAAGGCCGAATTGGCAAAGATTTTCCTCCCTAGGGAGTCCAGGAGCTTGTCCTCCTTTCCCAAGACCCGAGTAGCCATCGCGGAGGAGGATGCTGCAGGCCTGGATAGCAACGTAGCCGCAGCCACCACTGTGGAGGAGGGAGGCGGACAAGACGACAAGGCCACTTCTTCCGAAGAATGCAGCCTGTACCTCGCGTCAATCTTTTTATTGACAAAAAGTCCCGAGTGTGGCTTTTCCCAAACTCTAACGGACCTCGGCCAGAACGTCCTTCTGCAAGAACAGGCCGGTACGCTCCAAAGGAGACAAGGTGAACGCCCCAGAAGGCACGCCCTCCTGCGGAGCAGGTGCCTCGGGCACCGAAACATCTAAGAAACTCATCATGTCCAGCACCCGGTCATGGAAATCTCTGATAGAGCGGGGAAGGTCCTCGTTGTTCTGATCGCCTTGAGGGTCATCTGACAGGTCAGGATCCTGCTGAGCCGCGTCAGGCACTGCCTTGTCCACTGGGGACAATGGTGGCACAGGCGGAAGCGCAGGGGGAGGCACCACGGTCAAGGGACCACCAGCGGAACGGGTGGAGCCGGAGACGCAGGTGGACATATCTCCTTGAAAAGCCCTTTGAAATATTCCCTCAATTACGGAAAAAAGCATCCTCAGGAGATTGTTTCGGAACCGGAGGAGGCCTCTCATGAGGTGGACAAATCCAGGGATGTAACGGAGAAGGGTGCCACACCGGCCCCTCCACCGACGAATCCATATAAATCAAGGGAGCCGCCCCCGCGGGCAACGAAACATTGAGCAGAAGAGGCATCCGGGCGTTCCAATCATAAACCGCCCGGTAAGGATGCGCACAAGGAACCTTAGGTTCACCCGAAGGACCGAACCCTACACCAGGGGCCGATGGCGTAGTTGTAGGGGTAGTACCTAAAATGGCCGCTGTGGTCATGGCAGGAACGGCCGCCATTTTGTCCTCATCTGAGGGGAACTGCAGCACGTGACGAAGTGAGGCAGGGGTCCCCGTCGATGGGTCAGGGGTCTTAATTTTAGCCTTAACGTAAGGGACCTCGGCAGAGCCGGTACTGTGAGGCCTGGAATGTTTCTGCGGCATACCAACCGCCAACTGAGCCTTCGAAGGAAGGGCCTCGGCACTGCCGGTAAAAGAATAAACTTTCTTCTTTGCCCTCTCAACAGATCTGGTGTCATAACAAGAGTGGGAACGGTGCGCTGTCACTGACAGGGCCTTGCCCGGCCCCTCAGAACTGTTGGTATCCTTAGCTTCTGTACGAGGGACCTCAGACCTAGGCCCGGTAGAAGCCTTATCGGCACGCGCCTCGAACATCCGTTCGGTAACCTCAAGCCCAGCCAAGACCTCGGGGCATCGAGGGAAGCCAAAAGAGCGGCCTCAGAGCAAGCTCCGGTACCCCAGGACTCAGAGGAACTGGGTCTACAAACAGCCCCCACAGGAGGGGCCTCGGAGCGTACTCCGGTGGACACAGGCCACTTACAAAGACCCTCGGAGAAAACTCTGGTAGAATTATTAGGCCCGACAGGCACCTCAGGGCGAACCCCGGTAACAGAGCGATCAACGTCCCGCCCGGCTCGAGAGGAACCCGGAAAGGTATCCCCCGGCCGGGGTGCTCTGAAAAGTAAAGAACTTAACGGGCGGTTTTTCTTCTCGTTCATGAACGCCTGAAAATGCGAAGGAGGAGCCCGTCCGAACACCTCCTCTCACCGCTCCAACCGACGTTGAAGTGCCCAGACCGAAAGGGAGTCACAGTAAGAACAGGAGTCCCAACGGTGTTCCGGACCCAAACACTCTAAACAAAGAGAATGGGGACACGCCCACGCGAAGCGACAGTGACACGATGAACAGTCTGGAAAATCTAGTTTAAAAGACAGACAGACTAGTAAACGAACGCTAGCGAGAGCCAGAGAGGGAAAAAGGGAAGAAAGTCTTCTGAGGATGCAAGTGCGTCCGGCCCCGATCGTGCGGAGAAAAGGACTGATGGGCGATGCGCGAGGCGGAGCCAAGGAGGGCGGGGTTATGGCCGCGTGCCGGGCCCCGCGCAGGAAAGAGAGGATGGACAAATTTTTGAAAAAAATGTGGATGCTTTTTACCAAGTGCTCCGGTCCCGTCCCACAGGACGGAGGGATGTCCCATAAGTATGGAGGAAAGGGGACGGGACGTAGGAGTAAGTGTAAGAAAATGTGACGGCAAAGCCATGCCACATCAATCCCAATGCATCTTCATTGTGGTCCAAACAGCACCACTTTCGATTGGCCCTCCACCTCACAGACACAGCACCCAAGGTCAGAACCTCTAAGACGGCATCTCGACCATGGCCAAACAACATGTTCAATGTGGCCTCTGACTGAGGTTAACGGTCCTGCCCCAAACCAGGTTTCTGCGCACACCCAAAGAAGCACAAATACACATCCAGCAACCTCCCAGTCTCTTTGATTTCCACTGCCAACTTCTTTTTCAATTAACAGGCATGACTGCAAGAAATTATTGAAGACAAGACACTGTTTTATGCAAAAGGAAATTAAATGCAAGATATAAAGACTATATTTTAAAAGGTGACTGCAAAAAAGAGGGGGAGTGTCAAGGAAATAATGAACTATTAAAGAGCAGCAACTGCTTGTTGCTGCTGGGGACACCAACATCCTGAGGTTCAAAACACACCCCTATCAAGCGGTTCACCACAGTCACCAATGCCCAGGACAACACAGACAATGGGATTAGATGGGTGATATATGTTTCAAAGAACGTTGTACACTTGTGAACAATCCTTGTTTTTAATTGGTCAGGAACATGAAGACGCTTGTGATAGTTATGTTATGTTAATGCATTTGTAATGCGCACACATGGGCTATTTTAATTTAAAAAAAATAGTAATAACAGGGCTCTCAACACCCGGAGTCAAAAGACGAGACAGATTCACAAGTTCATTTTTCTGTTCAGATCCATTACTACAAACACCTCTTCTCCAACTCTGCTCCTCTAAAATGAAACTCGTTGACAAAAAAAGTGCCGCCACAATACTGTTTAGACTTTTTGGGACAAAAAAGAAAGGACATGAAGCACAAAGAAGATCCAATAGCCACACCATATATTCAGTAAACTCTGCAAATTCATTTATTATATTTAACAATTGCAGTACATGTCAAGCAAAACGTTAGTTATTTACAGCTGAATTGAACACATTGAAGAATTACGTGTTTGACATTCTCATAAACATGGCTCTCTCCCCAGCAGCAATGCATGAACCAGGAACCAACCATTTCTCATACAGGCATTACATTCTCGGTAAAATGGCACCTTTTTTCTAAAGGGCAGTGAGCTACAACCGCCTCACGTTCATAGTTAGCTCGTCAAGCAATCCAACCGTGTGATTTTGCACAGCCAGTTTTACCTTGTTGCAGCAACAATGAGATTGCCTTGTAATCAAGAGCAAGTACAGTTAGGGCTAGTAATTGAACACACGTGTAGGCCGTTTCCTCGTCTAAAGCCCAAATGGCATTCCTTTCTGCACTACCATTCCATCAACTCAGCACATGTACTCCACAATCAATCAGGCAAGGCCATTGTAGTTTGTGGGAGAAGATCGTCCACCACAGGCGAAAATACACTATCATTAATTGGGGAGTCTCCTGTGGGGAACCAAGTAATGTAGGGTCACCACTTCCTACACTGTAAAAGAAGGAAGATTAAGGAAGCAGGAGGAATCTCCCAGTTAGGGATCCAAAGTGGCAACGAGGCAGTGCTAAGCAGGGCAATGCAGACCAAACCGTCTTCTTTTACTCTTTCTGCTAATCATTTTGTCCAGCACGGGGGAAGCACTGCCCATATACATGTATGAACTCTAACCTGCATGATGACCAAGCAGGAGGCAGTGTCAATTGGCATGTGACAAGAATTTAATCCAGCTTCACAAGTACAAAATTATCTAGAACCCAAAATTGGGTAGAACAATATTGTTGCTCTTCCTGCAGACTTACCATCCATGCATGCATGATGCCCTTTAAGCAGTCATAAATATAACAGCCCCATTTCCCCACTGCTTAAAGTAGCAAACCCAACAGCTTTCTTGGCTTGATAAGATGCATGTATGCTGTGTCGGTTTTACCCATCATGGTTTAATCTTTACATTTGTTTAGCATAGTGTGCAAGGGCGTTAGTCACTACTGTACAAACTAAAATAACCTAGGATGTTGCACTGCACAATTCTGAAAGGGTTTGGGCAAGTCTCATGTGTTAAAAATTGGTTGATGTGGAGAAGCATTCCCTCTGGTGATAGCCAATCAAGAAGGCCTTAGGAAAAGTTATTTTAAAGTTCTTCTAAGCATTCGATGATTTGCTCTTTTCAATGTGGATTTTTTTTAAAAAGGTGCTCTTGGACTTCAATGTATTAGGGTGAAGGTGTGCAAGGGGCTGACCCTTCGTCACAATGGGTTAGTCAAAAGTATTCACTAACAGCATCCTTCGCAATAGAGATGAAACTCCAGTATGGTGTAGAGCCAATAGACTGTGAATCAACTCTTTGACTTACCTTCACAGGAACCAATCAAGTTCGTGCAGAGATTGATAAGTAAGGGGAGATGTGTTTAATACCAAGCGGATCCTCCTATATGTCAAAGGGAGCCCCCATCTGAACAGAAATCCTGATAAATACACTGAGATGCCGCTTCCCGGTTTGTCAAATGGATTGGATTTGTCACCTACTTGCCATTCTGCAAAAGCAGGTCAAATCTGGAGATGGTGCATCTTGCACTGCTCAGATTTATGAAAACGATTCTGCCACCAACGACTATCCCTGCGTCCATTGGAATAGTTCATTGTGATGTATCCCAAATTGAATAATCAAGCCAGCATAGGTGACCAGAGAAGAGCAACATTACTGAAATGTGACAAACAAGGAATAGACCACACCAACATCAGATTTAAGTAACAGATCTGCTAGAGAATGGTAGAGCTCATGGTCCAGGGACTGCCACAGCCCGAACTGCCTAACAATCTGCATAGACAACAATGGCCTTTTGACCCAGAGACAGGGTGTGGGACTTAGATAACCAGCTTGCACTCCTGCCATTTACTCATCTGTGCTTCCTCTATGTGCGGTGTAGAACATCTTCACCCAAAGTGGTCATCCTTCTACCAGCACCATCTGCACTACAAGTCAGTCACTCAAAATATCCACTGAAAGTAACCATGAGTGTTGCTCTATCAATTAGAAGTATTTTTATTTGCAGAGGAAAGCACATCGACTCCAACGACTGACCGAGGAGCCAAATACCTCATTAAGAATAAGTGACAGAATTGCTACACTTTTTGTTTAATTTCGCTCTTGAAATAAACATTGTTCTTATATGCCCTCTCTGACCACACTCCATTGTTCACACTACATTCCCAACTTGATAAAGCTGTCTTACATTTTCTTGCAGCTTACCTTGCAAACAAACTATGGTCCTGCAAGCTCTCATAGGGTAGTTCATGAAATGTCAGATTCCATGATCAGTAGTGTGGGCATTATATAAAATACGTGTTCTGCCTCCACACCACCAACCCAGCGCAAAAGTCATAATTTCAACCATTGCTATCTAACAAGAAATGTGTGCTCTGCTCTTTTCTAAACATCACCTTCCTCCACCAATTCAAACATAGTTCTGTTTAGAGTATCCCTCCTACTGATAAAAAGAGGTCATCTAGAGCATTTGATTTCAACACCATGTGTACCAAACAAAACTGTTTTGCCCAAGAAACCACCCCACACATGTCTACCACCTTTGTTTTGTCTGGAAGAACACAGCAAAAAGCTATATTTAAATGAATAAAAGCATTCACAAAGAGAAAGGCACACGATAAAAAAAGAAATGCTTCATTTATTTTTTTCTCCCTCATTCAATACTAATGTCACTCTTAATAAAGGATTATACTTAAACCCCTGACATTCCTCAATTCCTTTTGGAGGTGGGGGGGGGGGGGGGGGGGGTGGTCAGGAAGGGGCCCCATAATTACAAGGGGTTCATGTTGCGTGTGCCATATTGATGACTGGGGCTGGTGGCGAACTGGCACGATGTTGCAATGTCATATGTATCAAGCATAGTTAATTGTGGATGGGATGTTATTTTTTTATTGTTACTGTTGTCTAGAACTGATACAATGTAAAAATAACAAATGCAACATGAACAAGATCTACACATGGGGTTCTCTGAAACACATGGAAACCGGGAGACAGAGGGTTTCAATGCACATGCAGAGGGGAGCCTGTCCTGAGATCCCACAGTAAAGAAGGAATAATATTTATAAAAAATATACATGGGGAGAAATATATATGTATAGGTTTTCATCACACAGAGATGTATTTGGAAGTAGCTTAGTAAGGAGTTTATATCAATCTGCATGCAGTGGGGTTTTGTGAGTTTATTCAGACTTTGCAGTTAGTAGTTACACAATGCATTTTAGGCAGCTGGGACATTCTGGTTTTTCGGTCCTGGAGGGTTGAAGGAGGAAGAAGGAGTCATCCAGTAGAAGGTCACCTTGCAAGCTCGACAAAGGTTTATGGTTTAACAGTTCCACAAGGAACAGATGTAATCTTGCTCATTGCATTGAAGTCACCTAGAGGGGGTTGACCATTTGTTTGGACCAGCAATAAAGATGGGACTCGAGGCCAGCATGTCCAGAGTTTAATTGTTTTTACAGGGTGAAACTACAGGATGTACGTGCTGGAGCAGTGGTCGCATAAATTAGAATGTCTTACAACGAGCCAGGAGTCTGTGGTGGATGAGATTGCAATCTGTATTTCAAAGAAAATCTTTTGTTCAGCCCTCCCTACTATTGCTACAATATCCGAGCAGACAATGTGCAAATTACACTTATGGACTTTAGGCCAGTTGCTACCAAGTAATGAATTATATTATATGGGAATGTTTCATTGTACCATGATGTCACAACCTACCATGGACCAATCCCCAGCAAAGACGGACTTTGAATATGATCTGAAGATGGTTGATTACCAATGAGAAAGAATGAATTTGTAAAAGATGGAAATTCTTTGTAAATGTTTTGTCCAATCATGTTTGAGAGGTGGGTTGTAATAAAATATCTGGGAGTGTTTTAAATGTTGCTAAAATGCATAGAAATATAACAATTGATGTAGTTCATTGAGACTTGGGTGGTTTGGTTCCACAGGACAATCCAACTGCTGGAAACTGTGTATAATAAACCATGCTTTGCGTACAAAACTTGCAGGCGGTGTACCCGGTTTGGGCGGAGGTAATTAGGGGTGCACCCTTGCACTTTCCACTGCAAATCTGGCAATAAATAAAATGTACACAATATTTCTCTAAACCAACTCAACCATGCTTAAGGTCAGAGTGGAGGCACTGGAACACAGGTCGATGATGATGCCCGTTGTTCATATGCAAGAGATCACACTGCTGTTCTTTCTTTAGTCATACACATTGTAGGTCAGAACACATTGTTGCAGGAAAGGCTTGCAAAATAAAGATCCATATATCATGGCGGTTAAAGGGTCACTTGTCCTTGTAGGTAAGATGTTCTAAAACCCCAATGTTTATACTCCATTTCCAATTGGAATCATCACTTCACATTTTGGTCAGGGGAGAGACGTGGGGCCATTAGTTGTCCACCTCACTTGCTTTTCCAATGTTTTGCCATAAATTGCACAGCATTGACTAAGCCACATTGACTTGTAGAAACACCTGTACAATGTTGTGTGTTGATCTCAGACAGGTCCTGGTCATTGTATCCTTTAGCATTCAACTCGCTCTTCACAGCAACATCAGCTCCAATTGAACATCTTGCCACTGAGCCATGATCTACTACTACCCGGGTGCAGAGGCAGTGTCTCTGGGAGCTCCTGTAAAAACACCTGGTATTCACTGTCGCTCAGAAATGCATAGGTTGAAATTTAAGCATGCCATAAATAATTCTGCACTACAGTTGCACAATATACATGCATGGAAATAAATCACAGACTCACTAGAGCAAATAAGAGTGAACAACAAATGAGAAGAAATGTCAGTTGTGTGCATACTCGCGAACTACTGGCTTCCCTTCACTATAAGCAAAATTAATACACTCCAGTCAACAATAGTGTATACTTGCCCATGTGAACCCATTTTAGAGTACCTATACTGACAGTCAGTAATTTGTGAATGTTATAACAGATGCTATCCTGCAAAGAAAATCTTGCCAGTCACATTAAAATGCATGTCCTTCGCACCAGCAGAGGTAGTCTGTGCTTGCAATTCACAATTTGGAATGCCCACCTCCCATATTAAGGGAATGGATGGTACATTGGTGCAATACATAATTTGAAAGAAAACCTAACAAAAAAGCAATCTATCATGGAGAGAAACCCCCACATCTGTAAACAAACATGAAGCCTTTTATTCAATCTTAACTTCAGGCATCTTCAGACAGTGATGACGGTGGCACTTAAATTAACATTCTCTTGACAAAGTATTCAGACACCAACAAGTAACCATTTCTTACATCCTATGCTGGGCTCAGACAAGTGATTCCGTGGTGTGTCCGTTTCCCCAACAGAAGAACACAGCGATTTCTAGTGCCCAAAGGTCTCATTTTCTTTCGCCAAACCGCCGCACAGAATTTAGCCTTCCCTTTCAGACCACCCTCCCCAAGTGTCTTTAACATTAAGAGGCTTCAGAATTTCACATTTTGATTAAATAAATCCAAATAACTGATATTTCACCTCATGTAAGAAGGACACGTGTCAAATAGTTTCCTATCAAAAGGCATACAGTTAACATAGCATTCACTATAAAGATGGAAGATGAACACTACCACTCGTTTGCCCATTTCCTACAATGGTACAAAAAAATAAATGTACTAAACAGTTAAATTCCAAAATATGCAGAATATACAGAAGCCAGGTACAAAAAAGTCACAATACAAACGTTGATCAATCTTTGCCAACCAGGAGCGCCATGTCTGCATCTTGCACATTAAGTTCACTCCCATTTTCTTGCCAGTTATCTACCAAAAGAAAATATACAAAGATGCAGTCCCTCTTCAGGGCACCATTGAATAGATGCCAGTTTGGCCTGAAACTGGTTAACATGGACTGGTTTGTGTCACTGCAGTGTCAACCCCCAACATCAAAAAAGTAGGTACTTGGATCCAAGCATTCCTTGACAAAAAGAAACCCATCACATCACTCTCTAACAAAATCACAAACCCAATAACCTCTGACATCAAACAACACAAACGACACTGCCCATCCGGAAACAATAAGCACCCAGTGCACAAAAAACACCCAGAAAGCTCACACGTATAGACTGCAGTTATTCCTGGTTCTACACACATCAACAGATGACCACGCCCATTTTATTCCTCTCTCCCCCACTCACCCAACCACCCCACTTAATGTAACAGACACCCCCCCCCCCCCCCCGAGAGTGGCTAGAGACCATAGAAATGGCAGCAGTAGACTGTATAAATTAACTTAACATAAAACTGCTACTGAATTGTGCCTTTACAATGATCGTCAATCCCTTTCTGGGCCTATTTTGTGAGAAATCCCCTTCTTTCTTTCTCTTGACTTGATCAGGACATGAACACTGCACATACAAATTCCAACAAGCTTGCCTCCAGTTTCCCCGCTTTTGCCTTTTCTTTTTGGATTCTTTCCTCCAAACACTTCTCCACAAGATCCGCCTCAACTGTTGTGGACATTTCAAAACCTGTGTTCACTCTCCCACACAATTATCAAATGTTTGCAACTATGGCATTAGTTTTGTGTCGGAGCTGAAAAGAATGCGGCCTCAATTCTCCATTCAGAGTTTACAGTGAAGTAATCTTGGTCTTCAACAGCTATTGAGACAATGGGCCTGATTCACAGAGCGTTTTTCAATGGGATTGAACCATAATAAAATGCCTTTTTGAATCAGGCACAATGCGTTATTTTAGGTTATGTTAGCTCCATTTGTAAAGCGCACCGTCACCAAGAAGGCATTATGGCGCTATAGAGGAGAAGACGGAAAGAAAGACAGAAAAAGCTCAAAACTAGTGAGTCTTCAGATGACGCAGAAAAAGCAATGATTTTCCGTAGCATGGAGAGGCGCGCAAGCTTTTTCGATAGAACCACGGCAGTCACCGAAAAAAAGGCACGACCACGATCGTAGCTCAGTGAAACCTAGGAACCCGGATCAAGAAATCAGAGGCGGATCAAAGGGCTCTATTAAGAATAGAGCAGCAGAACTTCTTGCCCCAAGGTCATAGAAAGCCTGATGTGCAATACAAAGGGACTTGAACAGGATACAACGTTGAACAGGAAGCCAATGTAGGTGTCGAAGAGTAGAGGAGATATGGTCCTGAATAAAAACACAAGAAACCAATCCGCCAGCAGAATTTTGCAATATCTGAAGACGGCTGAGTAAGTATAGGGGCTGGGGCAAATAAAGAGTATTAGAATAGTCTCAGGTTCCAAAGATCGAGGCAGCCACCATACTTGCAGTGCCTCAAAGACACACCTCTCCTTGGTGAATCACAACCAGTGGTTTATTTTTCTATGACACAAAGTGCACTGACAATTTACACTAGTCCCTACAGGAGATTCCCCTTAAATTCAAACACACACTCAAATATTCTACCACTTGAGCGCAATAATTCTGTCACTCATCATTTCAACCCCACCAATTGCTCCAAATAGAATTTATAGCACAACTCAAGAATGATACTTCGTGCGGGAACAATTCAGGAAACATTGAAGGACTTAAATTATTCCAGCAGTCAACTAAAAGCAAACAATCCAAAAGGCACATTTTCATTCCACGGTTTACATGTGCAAATATGCATTAACCATAGTAAGTTTTTGCAAAGCCCTTGTTGTCTTCAACTTGCCGTGTTCATTTTATTTTTAAGTTTGAAAAGCAGTATTCTCTGTGTCTGTACAAACACAACACATCTCTGTCAATTTAATATTCTCATTAATGGGAGAAGGGTTCAGGAATTAAAAAGACTCTTCATAACCGGTCCACATCTAACCGAAAGTAGTAACTGACATTGTGTGCAATTCCTGTGTATTTCACGCCCAACATCTGTTTTATGAACACTCATTCTTTTTTCAGTTTATTATTCAAATTGCTTATTTCCACACATTCACACTCCTAGTTCATTTATTCTAGCCTGAAACCACCTCTTTAAGAATGTAATAGACACCCAACCTTTTCATGGCTACAACCGTGCACTCTTTAAGCTTCTTTATTGCTCACGGCCTTAAAAGATCTTCCGCAGATGGATGAAAAAAAGGACTCTCCTCCATCTACTGCACACATTTTCACAAGAGGCAAACTAATAAGACACCTGTGCATTGTAAAATCAGGGAGGCGGGTGGTTGGTTTAGGACAGAAGACTTCGATGTTGTTTCTATTGATAAAAACGTCGTCCCACCATTTGGTAACATTCACCAATTTGTTCAAATGCAATCATGCTTACTATTGGCTGTGGACTAGACAACATTGCTGTTTGACTTAATCGCCAAAAGGCTCTACTAAACAAGTAAAATTGACAACTATGTAATTCAAGAGACAGGTTGAATAATGTTCCCCATTTACCAAGGGCTGCGCTTTTTTGGCTGGTCTCCAGGGTCTGCCTCAGACACAAATTTCGATCTTAACGTACTATCACGTATGGTCCACACATTTACAATGTGCCATTTGATTTCATGCTCTCGATTAGTCTTGGTGTAAATACCTATTTTCTAAAGCCTTCAAAAAACATTGCAGACCGTCACCTCCAATTTCTGGCTGCTGGGTGATTTCACATGATGTAAGGATTTGAGGTTTGCGATGCACCTTTTAACACACTGCTGAATGGGACATTTTCATTCTCCGTTTTCATATTTCTACTGACAATCTAATTCCTTAATTAGTTACCCAAAAGCTCCAATGCAAGAAAAAGCTAAAACAAAACCTGCTTGCAGTACTGGTTGGAAGCATCCAATTGTACATGGCACCACTCTAAACTTAGCATGCCTCCACAATTCCGGAGTGAGAGTAAAGGCATCTTTACTTGCATCTGTCTGAGACATGAATTCTCATTCTATATGCTCTTGCCACTGACCAGGCCAACTCCAGAAAGTATCCATATTCATCCACTCCTAAAAAAGCAAAGCCCTGTTAAAGAACGTTGCAAAGAAAAGTATGCTTTCACCAAACAATGAACTCAGCTTAATAGCCTATCCCAACCGCATGAAAGCCAACTCGGTAATGGGTCAAATCATCCCTGGCCATCTGTCTGCTTCTGCATGTCAACGAAACATTTCTCAGAGAGATATGCAATCCTTTGGCCTGCATCTACATATATTTATATTCTAGAGCTATTAAATTAAACACAATGCTCATAAGAGGGTCCTATGGATTAGGTTTGACAAGAGGTATAGGGAGACCGCAATGATGTACACAATGTTCTGTTAAGCACAATATGGAGCAAGCAAGAGTTCCATCATGAAGCAACACAGTTCTAGGCTAGACTTCTAGGATAGTACCCCTTAATGGCAAAAATGTATGTGGCTGGTTTCACTAACTGGTTGTAAATCAGGGTTCCCTGCAGCCCCCTTTTAATTTACTTTAGCCACCTATTTTAGTACCAGCAAGTGCCTTTCACTAGTATCAAATAGAATGACGATGGAAGGAAATTGTGGTTGTAGAAAACGTATTTTTCCAATGCCAGTATTAAGAGAAAGCAGATCTACACTATCATAGTAATCAATGTATGTAAAATATTGTTTTTAAGTCATTTGCTTTCATTGTGCTCATTCACATCGTGGTTTCCCAGCAACAAATGTGATTACTACATTTTCATTGAAAATTATTCATAGAAATGCCATGTCAGAGTTGTTTTTTGAAAAACCATGGTTTCTCGATAGCTAACAAATTAAACAGGATTGTGAGGCAATGAGAATGCACTGCCACTCACTTGTACTCTGAGGAAAAAAAGCAATCTAAAAGGGGTTGCCAGTAAAATATCTGTGTACAATCAGGCACATAATGTTCCAATCATATTACAAGGTAGGAAAAGTCTGCATCATTGGACCTGTGGGCAAAGCATAGTAACTTAAAGTACCCTTTCCACAATGGGCAGTAATTGGAGACCAGCCCACATGATCATGTTTGCAGGTGCCAATCTCTGTGGGAAAGTTTTTTGCGTTATAGAAAATAGGTTTCAGTACAACAAGCATTTTACCAGAACAAAATTAGAACAAAGTGCCCATATCAGAAAGTTCATAAAACAGCAGAACTATAGATAAATCAAAGTCTAACAATATGAACCCCCCAAACAAAAGTGAGACAATAGTCTCGAACTCTAGAAAAGATCCATGACACACATCCACAAAGACAAAACAACACAAAGACACACATCAAAACAGTCCTACACCATCCCCCATTCAAACAATAGGCCATCAAGCACTAGAGCCCATGCATTCAGCCATACAGGTCATTAAAAGGCCCCCAAACAAAAGTGAGACAATAGTCTCGAACTCTAGAAAAGATCCATGACACACATCCACAAAGACAAAACAACACAAAGACACACATCAAAACAGTCCTACACCATCCCCCATTCAAACAATAGGCCATCAAGCACTAGAGCCCATGCATTCAGCCATACAGGTCATTAAAAGGCCCCCAAATTCGATGATAACTCCCCTCCTTTCCATGGCCAAAAAGCATAACTTTTTCATATTTCGATAAGATCTGCATGTCAAAAAGCCAATCCTCCACACCAGGCTTCTTCCTAGATTTCCAAACTCTCAATATATGTTTCATCGGCAAAACCATAACTCTGTTAATCCAATCCGCACCCTTCCTAGCCCTGTCCCCTCTACCCATGTTGGACAACAATATGGTCGAAAGGAATGTGTGCGGAAGCTTCTCCTCCAGCACAAGATCTAACCTGTCCAATACATTAGACCAAAAATCAGAAACCCTCGAGCACATCTACAACATATGCATCAATGTACCTCCCCCACATCCACATCCCCAGCACGAATCGGAGTCCGATAGACCCAACCTAGTCATCCTAGACGGCGTCCAATATGACCTATAAAGGACTCTCTGCCTAATATACCTCAGCTGCAAATCCATCTTTGCTTGTACTCCCACATGGAGCAAATAAGTCCACTCCTTAACAGGGATATCCGCACCAACCTCATCCGTCCAGGACAAGCGAAGTCTGTCCCACGCCCTCGCATTCGCCTCGTCCAACGGCATCAATCCTATGTACGTAGAAACCACATACGAGGCCGAACGGAGAAGCCCACACAATGAAGGCCTCTCCTCCATAGCCCCGCCGTCCAACATTCCAGTCCGTTCAATCAATAGTGCATTTAGAGCATCGCAACAGCATTTCTCCCTAGCTCCAATCCCAAAAGACGTTCTCAACTGGTCAAAGGGAATCATACGACCGTCTAACCACACGTCACGAATGCGAAGAATACCCCTATTTACCTAGCTCTTCCAGCACAAGGACTTGTTTTCCAACTGCAAACACGCATTATGCCACAAAGAAGCATCATAATGCATCCAAGCATTTCCCCCATCCATTTCTACAAAGCGCAATATTGCTTCCTTAGTAGCGCACATCGTAGGCAACTTTTTCACCGAAGACGGTACTTTCGACATAGAATATATATCTCTAAGAGCATAAGGTAAAAATTGGGAACTCTCAATAACATTCCAATTGGGAACATAATCATCGTCAGCAGAGAAGTATGAGGTCGATTTTTTCAACAGAAAACCCATACAATACTTTGCCAAGTCCGGGTAACCAAATCCCCCATCCTTCACAGGACGTTGTAAAATATATCTAGGCACTCTAGGTCGTTTACCAGCCCCCCAAAGAAAGCCCTGAAATGCTTTATCAACGGGAGCAAGTACTTTCCTTGTGAATTTCAAGGGGATGGACTGAATGATGTAAAGGATTTTTGGTAAAAGAACCATTTTAATTGCATTGATCTTGGCTTATATCCCCATCCTCAACCGATTCCATTTCAATATGTCCCTATTAATATTCACGACACATTAAAAGCTGTCAGTCTTCAAATCTTGGACCAAGGAAATACCCAAGTACCTCACAGCCCCCGTCTCCCAGTGGCAGTTCAAAGAGCCCAAAACATCTCGTGGAACATCTACATTCAGAGGGAAGGCCACCGTTTTACCTCAGTTTATCTTGTGACCCGATAAGCGACCCACTTCTTCAAACATCTGTTTGAGTCTCACACATCCCTCCTCTGGATTAGACAAAATAATTGTCATATCATCAGCGTAGCACAGAACTTTCATCTCATTATCTCCAAATTGAAGACCACGAAGAGCCCTATCTTGGATCAAATGCAAAATGAGGTGCTCCAGTGCCAGATTAAAAAGGTACGGAGACAACGGACAACCTTGCCTTGTCCCCCTAGACAACAAGAACGAAGAGAACATTGTCCCATTAACCCACACCTTTGCACTTAGATCAGAATTCAATGCTCGTATAGTATTAATGAATGTGGCACCAAATTCCATCCTCTCAAGAGTTTGATAAAGAAAAGGCCAATTGACCCGGTCAAAGGCCTTCTCCGCATCCATAAAAAGCAACAGGGTATCTTGGACTCTCGTTTTCGGTAAACTCATGACATCAATTAACGTCCTGATATGGTCATAGCCATATCTTCCCCTCATAAATCCAACCTGTGAACTACCAATCAGTTTACCAACTCACCCATCCAGTCTATTTGTTAATATTTTTGTGAAAATTTTGAGGTCCAAGTTCAGGAGAGAAACGGGCCTATAATTCCCACACCGTTTACCATCTTTACCTGGTTTCGGAAGGACGATCACACAAGCCTCTTTCATAGTGGGGCAAATCATCCCATTGCTCAAGAAGCCATTATATAAGGTGCATAGAAAAGGTGTCAGCACACCACTCGGTGTCCGGTAGAATTCTACCGGGAGACCGTCCAATCCTGGTGACTTATCCTCATGAAGCTGATTAATCGCTACCAATAGTTCCTCCTCTGTAATAGGACTATCCACCATCACAGACTGATCCGCACATAAACTTGGCATGGCAATCTTATCAAAAAAGGAGTCCATGTCAGCATGAGACGGAAATTGATCCTCGCGATATAATGCATCATAATATTGCCTGAAACCTTCACAAATCTCACCTTTTTTAATAATATGATTACCATTATCATCCACCAGTTTCTGAACAAAAGAGTTCTGTTAGGCCCTGCAACCTATTCGCCAGAAGCTTCCCATTTCTATCACCTTGTTCCCAAAGATTCTGTTTCATAAAGAAAATGCCCTTCTCATATTGCATATCCATTTATTGATTGAGCAGTTCCTTGATCCTCCCAGCCTCCCTCCTATCTTCCACACTTTCGAAACCGCAAAATTCTTTTGTGCCACCTCTAAATCTCATTCCAATCTCCGAAGTTCAAGCATACCTTCCTTCCTAGCTCGGGACGTAACATTCATCAATTCCCCTCGTACGGTCGCCTTATAAAACTTTCCCAAACCATGACATCAGAAGCCGAGCCAACATTAATGTCAAAAAAGTTCCTCGTAATGACTTCCAGAGATTCAGCTACCCCCTTTTCCCTCTCTCCTTTACTTACCCCCTCCCTTCCCACTCTCCTTTTTTACTTCCCTCCTCCCCCCCTCCTTTTTTTCTACCCGTCTTGAAAGCGAAAATAGCCCTAAAGCATAACAGAGGGCAAGTAATGGAGAGGGGAGAAAGACAGACTTCCGCTCACCCCCATCATAAATTTAGGCTCACAATCATGAAAAAATCAAGTAGTGGTACTCAATGTCTCGGGAATACCAAACCCCCATGCAGTTCCCATGTCTCAACCAGGTGTATATCAAGAGCAAACATGGTAGGCAAGCTGGGTCATGCACATCAATAGAACAACCACCCTGAGCCCATTCCCAGCCGCAGAATATTAAATGATAGTGCCCGCATAGCCACCAGAGCAAACGCACACCCAATCAGAATCAGAAGCCCCTAAAACATCATCAATATTCACAACACCCCCCACCATATAAACCAAGACTAATCCATATGCAAACCCCATAGGTCCAATAGCACAAACAAATTGAGGTTGCAGAATCGGCAGAATCGTCAGCTAATGTGACAATAAAATGAAAGGAAGGCAATGGAAGGGGAATGGAATGAAGGAAGCAGGGATTGTGGCCGTGAAAAACAACAAGGCATTAAACAGCAGATCAGCCACTATCAAACGTGCTCTGAGAGAGTCCGGAGAGAGCCGCAGGGGCACTACAACCAAGCCCCATGAGCCAGTAGCACTTTTTTTTCCAATCCCTTCTTATTCTTCTAAAGCTAGGCGCTTGTATTGCCCGGGGCTGACATCAAGCACCTCACCATATGCCATTGCCATTGCGTGCGTTGAAAACACGTCTTGGTAAAACAACCGTTTGCTTCTTATATGGGAAAGTTTTGACTGATGAAGTTTAATTATTTTTACATTTGTAGGCGCGTGCTAAACCCATGGGCATCGAGGCACCAGTTGCAGGACAAAGTGTTAGTCAGTGGTGAGGGAAGAGATACATCTACCCTAATTAAAGAGACGTGTTTTGAGGTGTTTTCTAAAGGTCTAGTATGACGGTTCGGAACGTAGAGCAAGAGTCAAGGAGTGCCAAAGCTTGGCTGTAATACCTGGGAAGCTGGCTCTGGCACGTCTAAATTTGGGAGTGATGAGACAGTTGGAGTAGGCTGATTGTGTTGGTCTTGTAGAATAAGTTTTTTCAAAAAAATGTTCTTAATGGTAAGGAGGTGCCCAACTGGTGAGGCATCAGTGGGTAATGGATAGAGTTTTGTGTTCATGTATCGGGAGCCAGTGAACGTGTCTTCTGGCAGCTGAGATGTGCTCCTGTCTGGGGCGGTCTAATGCTGCTCGTAGGGTGTTCTGGATAACTTGAAGCTACTTGATGTTACGCACAGAGGTGCCAGCAAATAGAGCATTACAATAGTCAATTCTGGACCCTATAACAGCTCGGGCAACTGTTGGTAGAAAGTTAACTCCAGGGTGGTTTGATTGTGATTGGAACATCTGTCTATCAAGAAGTAACAATACAACAAAAACGTGTGCTTGGGGAATACACAGATTACTTCTCAGATTTTCTGGTAGCAGACACACAGCTGCTTTAAACTGTATGATAAATTATAGGGTCTCATCAATTAGGAGACCTACATCTTTAAATCAAAGATATCAATAGAGGTGAGGCAGGTGGCACCAGGAGTCTGTTCAAATGTTTGGGGACGATGTTCTCTACAGATAACTAAGGCAGTTGAGTTTGGAAAGTAAATCCCTCAACAAACTAGAAGTTATATAAGAAGGTTATGGTTCCTAGAGTGCAGGCACCAAGCAAAATGCCTGCATCTTCTATTTATTGTGCGTGGTATCAAGAGTAAGCGAATTCTGTATGAAAGACCCTCCCTTGCTCTGGATTCCACAAGATGCCCATACCAAAATGCATACCAATGCATGTTACATTGATATCGGCCTCACCAAGCTCTTCATTTCTAGAATTGGAGAAAAAATGTGTCTGAAATGCAAACTGGACTGGACTTTAGTTCAGTGATCCTTGACAACGCAGGTACAAACAAGTATTTACCAGAAGGAATGCAAAAACGAAGGAAACCTAAACAGATTTCCCAGTTTAGCAAAGAAAAGAAGCATGCCATAGGGAGACGAAAAGCAAAGCAATGGAGTTCATAATCTTTTAAATGCTCACCAGAGTCAAGCTGACAGAGGGGTTGGGTTGGCACATGTTCACCCTTGTGAGCAGCAATGCCACAGCAAGGCCCCAACCATGTTACTGGCCATTCACACCAGCCCCTCCATTCCACCACAAAAGATCCCAACCCCTTCCTTCTGTCCCCCTGTCAGAACCACCACTCGCCTGTCATTCTATTTGCTTAAACCCAACATTCCCTTGCCAGTCATTGCAATCAAAGAAAAGAAACGTCTATGCAGTCAAGATGCCACTTACAACAAAAAAAAAATGTTAAGAGGGTACAGTTCACGAGATTACCATAAAAATATTAAACAAACGTTATTTAGGTTCACAGCTGAAAAAAGAAAAACAAAATTACACCAAAATGTATTCCACATGTAGCACATACAAATAAACGTATCTATGAAAATGCCCCACAGGCGTGCAGTTATTGTTCTACTTTTGCTTTGGAGATCCCAACTCTTACAACGTTGAGCAGAACATTCCTAATTCGCCCATACGGTTAGTCTTGTAAACAAGCACTGGCAATGCCAATCGTACTGACCTGTGCTGCTGTTTGCATGTATAGGCACCCGGGTGCAAGGAGGAGAGTGCAATGTTTTAAATAAGATGCGATAAGAGGTGCAGAGGTGCAATAGAATGAGAAGGGTAATAGAGCAAAGGAGGAAGCCATTGACAGAGGGTGCAGATGATGAGCAAGAGGAAATATGAGCAAGAAAGGATGAGAGGGTAATACATAAAGTGAGTGTGAGAGCAAGTATGAGAGGGGATAAGGAGAGCAAGTATGGTGGGTGGAAGAGTTATAGAGGGGATAGGATGGGTGTGTGGGAATAAAGGCTGTAGGGTGGGTGGGGCTAGAAAGAAGGGGGTAGATTGATTGCGGTGGAGAGAATGGGGATAGGGTGGGTGGGTTAGAGAGTTGCGGTACAGTGGGTAGAGTAGGCTGGGTCAGTGGGGTTAGGGTGGGGGAGTGGGAGTAGGCTGGATGAGTGCGAGTGTGGGTGTAGAGAGAGAGGGGTTAGGGTGGGTGTGGGTATGGCTAGCGCCACCGAATGCGCCAAAACCAAAAATGGCAAGAAATGCAGAAGCTTGAAGTTCAAACAAATCCGATCAATGGAATACTTTAGTGGAAAACTAGGCCTTGAATACTTGCAGCTACCATTGAGCAGCTATGTGTACATGCAAGTATCCACTGATCTGCCATGTATTAGACGACTGCTGGGTATTTTCTAGCATCTGAACACATCATGAGTGCGACCTTACCTAGAGTACTATGTCCAAGAATAGAAAACAGATGCAGACCGCCATAAATAAAACAGTCTGAACTACAAGTATTAAGAGCCTGAAACTGCGGGGGACCAACGAGTTAAGGCTATATTTTTTGGGAGTCTGTGTGTGGTACAAATTACCAAAAGAAATCAATAAATACATTTTCAAACATGAAAGAGGAAGAACTACAGATCAAATATTGCATTTAAAAAAAGGCTGTGGCAGAAACAGGGACTAAACTGAAGCAAGCATACATAAAGGTGGAAACCATGCTTGCTTTCAAACAGATCAAGAGCAGGCCCAGCAGTCCTTGCAACCAAAAAGGTAAAAATACAAACATGCAACTGTGGTGAAGATAATTAACACGATACAAATAGTACCTACATAAATAAGTGCATGCTTCCATTAAAAGATGTGTTGGCACAATATTCTTTAATGGCAGCACAGATAAGTAAACAAAAAGATGTTACTATTATATGAACACTTGCACATCAGCTAATGCACAAAATGTGCCAAGCGCCACTCGTCTTTACAGTCACAACCATGAACTACATCATCTTTGATGCAGCCCCGAAGAGAGCAAGGGACAACTGAGTGCACATGACCATTGGGTGATCACCCCCACAGTTGGAACATTCATGTTTGAAGCGGCAGAGGCTTCCCCTCCCACATTCGTTTTTATCATATGGCCAGCAGTAGCCTCTTTTTGGTACCCTCATCCCAGGTGGCACAATCCCAGGTGGCGCAATGGTCTTGGTAGGAGTCGGATCTGGCTTGGACATTTGCAGCCACAGCTGCGAATGTATCACTTTCCAGCTCAGGTCTGGGTGAACTTCCTTCAATCTACGGAACTGTTCATCATAGTATCGCCACCCTCCCAATGGCGATTGGTCGTGGGCATTGCGAATGGTTTCACCATAGTCAAAAAAGCCCTTCATCTTTTCAGGTGCATCCTCAAGCAAGATGCTACCCATAATGGCAAAGCCTCTCTGCCAACGCACCAATGTCCTGCGTTGGGCATCCTTTAAATCTATGCCTCCTGTTGGAAGCAGAGCAAACATATCAAAGAACCGCACAGCTGAAACAGTCTCCCGGAGCTCTTTGGGAATATGGGCTGCCAATGGCGCAGATGAGAAAAATCCATATGTTGAACTGGTGGGGGGAGATGGGTTTGGCTTCATGACTTCCACCAACGTAGATGTGGGCATTGCAGGCACCGGAGCCACCTGCTGCATCAGTGGATTTGTTCTGGGGAGCAAAGCAGGAGGCCGCTTTGCAAAATGAGCAAAAGTAGTCTTCTGTAGGCCCGGAAAACATTCATTGAATGCTTTTGTAGCTTTGGTGATGAACTGTTGTATCTTCACATTAAGATTGGATCCAACGAGATGTGGGCCATCATTGTCCTGGCTTGAGGGCTCCTTATTAGTGGGCGTGCTCACAACACAGTGGGAACCAGGCCCAGTCAATGATGCCAAACCTCTCCCATGACCCAGCAATTCACTGTTGTCTAGCCCAGGTAGAGCTTGCACTGGAGTCGGCTCCTCCTCCTCTTCATCGCCAGATTCCTGGCTAACCATAGGACCATGAGGATCTGCTTTTTTGGGATAAACACTAGACATAGCAACGGTTGCTGGTAGTTCTGCAGCTGGTGGTGGTACTTGGTTTGACTCTGCTCCCACCTTCCCCCAGAAGCCCTGCTCCCCGCTGCCACTGTGGGTTGGAGGAAAAATGTCTACTCCACCGCAGAGCAGAGTATCTATTACAAAAGCCCACCCTCTCCGAACTGCCACCTCCCAAGCCATTAACACAAGCTGTTCATCACTTGGCTCCATGCTGCGCTTCTTTCTTGATCACTGTGCTGGTGTTGTAGCAGAGGTGGATTGGTTTGCTGGTGGTACTATGCCCTCTTATCTGGATACACTCGTTTTCTTATCTGTGGGGGAAAAAACCTGAAAAGTTCATACATTGTTTAATAGGGCGACTGTGATCCAACTGGTCCAATATTTTGTATGCTCAGCAGAAAATCCAACCACTAAATGTCTAACTGCACAACAAAAACTTCCATTGCAGACTTGAAACAAAAAAAAGTGCCAACCACTCAAACAGAAATCATTGCACCTTAATGTACCATAACTATTTATGATGGCCAACTACCTATATCCACGTGGACAAGACCGTGCATGATCTCCATGTTCCTCATCCTAGTACTTATGGAGGTACTACCCGCCATTGACAGGAACTCTTATCATTACTTTTTGCCCTGCTCATCAGTATAATACCCCGAGTTTCTCAGCATGCTTTAGATTTAAAATGTTCTGCCTCAAAAAGGTAGCTGTGCTACTTACCCCAGCAAAATCCTCTCTGCTGGGATTTGAGAGGCAACGTACCAGGACCCCTCCTACACTCCCTTCCCGCCTCCCAACCCAAGACTCTGCAGCTTGGCTCGCAGTGGCGATATGAGCTGAGAAGGGCTCCCAGGTCTTCTGCTGGACGAGTGTCTCCGGCTGAGCAGGAAAAAAGGGGCCACCAGACCAGTGTGTTGGCATTGCACCCTGTGATAAACAGGACTCTGGGAGAAGATTTGTGTCGCTAGGCCCAGGGTGAGTAATTGCCCCATCTAGGTAGGCCGTAAGGAGAGGCGAACAGTATGAATATTTTAACACAGACCAGGGATGTGTCAAAACGATGGCATCATTCACACAGGAGGTGGAGGCCTAGTCAGTAGGAAGTATACTTGGGTAAGTATTTGAGAGGGACCAGAATTCATAAACAGATATAACGTACCCAGCAGTGTTCAAATCGGGGCAGTCAGGCGAGGAGAACAGTCAAGCACATGTGTGTGTTCTAAGAGGAAGAGTACGCATATAGAAGGTGGAACCAGCCTCCACCAGCTGAATCCTCATCAGGAAGGAGGCTGCATAAAAAGAATACGCGGGCGAATTAAATAACTGAAAAAAGCCCAGAGGAAGAAAGGAGGAAAAATTGTCCGATTTTGCACCTTTTTTAAAATCGCTAGATACAGAAGGGGAGGCTGCAAGAGGAAACACCTGTGGGGGGGGGCTCTGGGGGGGAAACGAGGAAGTATTGTTACAGGTTTCTGATCACATGGGTATCCAGAACATGAGGGGGAGAAGCAGCGAAAGCCCTCCCTTTCACTATTTAAACATATCCTGAAAGCAGGTCTTCCTCTACTACAAGAAATCAAAGAGTAGATATTGAAAGCACCCGGAAAGAGTCAACATTGCAGGATTGAAGGCAAAGCTTAACCAGTTAATGGGAGAGGAAATGCACTTCCCCAATCTTTTCACATAGTTTTGATTCAACTAAGCCTGGTGGGGAGGTCATCAATGGCCCTGATGTAAGCAGCATAGGATAGTGTAGATAAAATAAAAGTGGACTCACGCATGAAGAGGGTTTACACAGGCTCAAATTGGTCACAGAGTACGGCCACATACACTCCCTATAAGGTGAAGATAGCAATGGGGGGGCAATCAGGACTATCAGCGTTGGGGGACAATTAGGACTATCATAATGCACAGAATGGAGGCTCAGATTATGCACCCTTGCTTCAGGATCTGAGAAACAAGGTTGCATTCTAATTAGATCTGGTTTATGGTGGGATTAACTCAGCAGCCATGCATATGGGGACTGCCATCGCAGGACGAAGAGAAGTACACAAAGTAGCATACAGAATCACATCAGAAGGCCGCCGTCATTAAGTTCTAATTCGAAGGGCAGATGCCTTAGAAGACAAGGTTCATAAAGTCTTTACAGCTCACAAACATGCAGATAAATTGGGCAGGAGACCGGAACAAAGACAGGCAGAAGGCATGAAGAAATCAAGTAGAGCATATCCAGCAAGTGAAAAATCATGTTTCTCCAGCAAAGACGCAGAAGTTTCTGATGTGGGGGTAGAGATTCCTGCACTTCACGAAAGGCTGGGAATCTCAGGCATCTGAAGCTTGGGTGAACAGGGTGATGAAATGGGCACACAGAATAGAGTTTTAATCCAATCTGGTTCCTACAAGTGCGTTCAGGGGTAAAAGTTTTGAGTTGTAAACCAGTAGACCGACAAAAACAAAAAGACCAGAACAAGCAGGATCAAGACCAAAAACTAAAAGAACAATCACAAGAGTACCCAGACGGAAGGTGGGAAAGACTTCAACTCCATTGTCAAAACCATCAGGGAAGTTCAGATTAGTTCTGAATACGGCTGAACTTGCATGTGGCCAATGAAAAGATGCAAGTTGGAGTTTGCCGGTGGTGATCCCAATCACCGACCTCTTTTGCACAGGGGCACTTAAAGAATTATATGTTGGAAGGTGCACCATAGATTTGTGGGATTCACAGTGGGTAACCATCGCTTTCAATCCAGAGCTATGCTATTTTTCCTCGAGACTGCACACTGAGTGTTCTCGACGGTCTTGTGACCGGTAGTGACATCTTTACATACGAAGGTGAATAAACTCATTAGCGTATTTGGACGACTGGCTCCTCAGGGCATCAAAGCAGGAGTTGTTGCAGAAGGGGCAACCACAAGCAAGACGATTGAAGCACTGCGAATCCTCATGTCCATCCCAACCCTAACCCGGTGCCTCGACCTGCACACCACTACCATCTGGGCGGTGCAGGTGAGTGTGCGACCCCCCTGACCCGTTTTGGGCCTAGATTTTGTCGTGGTGGAGACCTCTGTGGCCCGCAGCCCCTGTTTCCTTCCCCTCCCCAAGCCCCGTCCCCTGCCTGCATCTCCCTGCTCCCGCCTCCCCTCCAGCCCCCTGGCCCTTATTGGCTGCTTGATCCGTGTCCATCCCCAACCCTAACCCCGGTACCTCGACCTGCACGCCACTACCATCCGGGTGGTGCAGGTGAGTGTGCGTGCCCTCTGACCCGTTTTGGGCCTACATTTAGCCGTGGTGTAGACCTCTGCAGCCCCCAGCCCCTGTTTCCTTCCGCTCCCTAAGCCACGTCCCCTGCCTGCACCTCCCTACTCCCGCCTCCCCTCCAGCCCCCGGCCCTAATTGGCTAACCCACCCATTTCACAGTCCCTCCCAGGGCAGCCCACTGCCCGGCAGCCCACACAGCAAAGGGCCCCAAGGCAAAGGGCAGCTCCTACAGTAGCGGCTCAAAACTGTGTCTACAGGTGTCTGCAGTGGAAGCCAGTGACCAGCCGTCAACCAGCAACAACCAAGACTGGTAAGGTAAGAGTGGCCTAGGTGGGGAATACAGTAATAATTCTACCCTGAAAGCCTAGCCCACTAATCAAATCTATCCTTAAACACCATAGCCATAAATAACACCTTGTCAGCCTTCCTTAACTTCACGCTATTAAGCATAGTAATGTCTAGTATAGCACCCATTTAAACGGTCAGGCATTTGACTCTCTCAAGTTAAAATTGTACTCCGTCACCTGTTAGGCATAGGCCTCTCTCCCGCTATACAGGATTGTTAGGCAGAATTGCAGGCAGTACCCTCTGGGAACACCACACATAATTAGGACTACAGGTGTAAGCAAAAACCAACCTTTGGTTTAAGTCTGTACCACACACTTTTGGTAGCGAGCTGAGCAGTGAGGCTTATCGCAAGAGGGAATGTGAGCAGTAGAACAAGTTGCACAGAAGTATCACAATCACAGTGGTTCGAGTAGCGATTAGACTCAATGTTTCTTGGTAAAAAATACTTAAACATTTATTTACACTTTTAGAAAACTTTCACTAGTAGAAACCAACTCAATATTAAACACCAATATACTACAGTATTAAGTTTGAAAGACAATTTGAGCTCCCCTGAAAAAGAGCAAAATGGCACTTCAATACTTTTAAATAGGAATAAAAAGCATAGGTTTGTACAAAGGGTTAGAAAATACTTCTTTTAGATAATGCAAAGGTTCAATGTACCAGGAGGGTCGGTTCAATTCAATAGGCCAGGCCAAAGTCAATAGTCTAGTGTTCTTAGATAGGACACCACAGTTCTGGTACAACCGGAGAAGTTGTTCAGGTGATAAAGAAAGGTATTCTGGGTCACAAGCTGATTAGGCCTGCGAGTTGGGAAAGTTTCACAAACTTTCACCGCGAGAGTTAGGATCTCTCAACCAAATGGCATAGTACCTTAAAGTGGAGCAAAAAGATGCAGTTTAAGATGTTGGTTCCTGGCAGGTCCTGCAGCTCACTGTTCCTGAGCCTCAGTCGTGGGGACAAGATAGAGGACGTCGGGGGACTCCTGCACTGCACGGGATCGTCATAGGAGCAAACAAAATGGCATCACTTTGCTGTGGCTTCCAAACACAAACTGGTGTCCTTCACCCTGGTTAACCTTAACCAGCTCCGAGAATGGTATCCAGGCGTTTGCTGAGTTGATTGGTCCCACCAACTCAAAGGAAGAAGCCATCCTTGAAGGAGCTTCTCCATCGATTGGAGATCTGGAAATTCGGGGTTGCAGCACTGCTTCACCGGGCAAACCAACAGTCCAGTGGTTGCAGCAGCCGTCCTCTTCCAGCTCGTCTGCGGTTCTTTCATTCCAGTGGTCGACTCTGCCTTCCAGTCGTGGAGTCTCGCCTTTTAAACAGTTTTCTCCCATTCATTCCAGCTTAGCTGCCACTCACCCAGCAGGGTGGCTGTCCTTGCCAGACAGTCAGCCAGCCAATCACAGCAGAGTGCATTTGGGTCTCTTGGGAGACTAAGCACAGGGGGTTTCGGGCACCTCCCTCACTTCCTGCCCACCCGAGACACTCAGACACCATGGGCGGACTTCAGTCCTGAAGCCCGCCAAAGTCTCAAGAACAAAGGGACCAGACCTGGTTTGGCGCGCAGAGTTAAACACCAGAAGGACTTTTCCACAAAGAAACAGTGAAAAAAGATGACCGGAGTCTGTTTTTACAGAGGGATCTTGGGCACCATATTGAAAAACATGGCGGCCCCTATTTTTAGCTACCGGTGTTCACGGTCGGGAAAAATCATGGTAGTTCGTTATAAAACCACTGCCACCAGCCATTTCAATAGGAAAGGGTAGCATGTGACTGCTACAAGAGTGTTTAGACACAGGGGATAGTATGTAACCCCTCCAGCACTCCATTGTAAGATGGTGTGTGCTGGGTCTATGAATTTAAAAAGACTAGTAAAGTCAATTTAATTTTACATTCTCTGGGGAACAGTAGTTCATCCCAGAGAAGGCATTTAAATCTTGTGGAGTCCAATGGACACCCCTGTGCCACTGCACTAAAGGTGCTGTGTGACAACAATAAAAAGATGATGACTATGGGGTTATCTAAAAGTCCATAACCAAAGAACACAAGAGTAAAACACACATCAAAATACCTGAGAGAGTGGGAAAAAAGGCTCACACTCTCTCCAGGAGCAAAGAACAAGTCCTCAAAATCCAGCAAAGTTGTTGGAAGTCTCTAAGGTGAAGGGAAATAAGCACATTTTTGAGAATTCTCCCTAACAAGGATTCTCAAATCTAGCTGTGTTTAGAGCTGTACTCCGTCACCTGTTAGGCATAGGCCTCTCTCCCACTATACAGGATTCTAATCTAGCTGTGTTTAGAATTGCAAACAGTAAGAAGTGGCAGTAAGCGTCAAGGGTATCCACAGCGCTTGTACAGTCTCTTAGGATCAGCAAAGAGGCAGCGGGTGTCAAGGAAGTGTGGGTGTACTGCCAGTACACTACCACGGTAATTAAGCACAGACAGAAAGGTCCCAAGACACACTGTGCCAAGAGATGCAAACATTTTAAATACAATAATGTATTTATTTATGTTGATTGGACAGCCTGACACGTGTTTCGAGTCAAACCCGGCTCTTCATCTGAGGCTTGATGTTAGAGGTAAGGATTGCATAACGTGGGGGCATAAATTGCCTGTGCAAACTCTTGTGCTTCGCAACTGCGGCAGAGGCTGGGCAATGGACAGGTAACAGCTAGAAAGGGCTCGGAATTCTACTGTGTCAACTGTTGGGTGTGGTCCTCTCTCCAATTATACAGGATTCCCAAATCTAGCTGTGTTTAGATTTGTACTCCATCACCTGTGTTTAGAATTGTACTCTTTCACGTTAGGCATAGGCCTCTCTCCCACCATACAGGACTCTCAAATCTAGCTCTGTTTAAAATTGTACTCCGTCACCTGTTGCGCATAGGCCTCTCTCCCACTATACATGATTCCCAAATCCAGCTGTGTTTAGATTTGTGCTCCGTCACCTGTTGGGCGTGGGTCTGTCTCCCACTATACAGGATTCCCAAATCTAGCTGTGTTAAGATTTGTACTCCATCACTTGTGTTTCAAATTGTACTCTTTCACCTGTTAGGCATAGGCATCTCTCCCACCATACAGGACTTTCTGTGTTTAGAATAATATAGGCCTCTCTCCCACCATACAGAGCTCTAATCTTATTTGTTTAGAACTGTACTCTTTCACCGGTTAGGCATAGGCATCTCTCCCACCATACAGGACTTTCTGTGTTTAGAATAATATAGGCCTCTCTCCCACCATACAGAGCTCTAATCTTATTTGTTTAGAACTGTACTCTTTCACCGGTTAGGCATAGGCCTCTCTCCCTCTATACGGGACTCTAGCTGTGTTTTAGAATTGTACTCCCGTCACCTGTTAGGCATAAGGCCTCTCTCCCACTATACAGGAGCCAAAATCTGTCTGTGTTTAGAATTCTAGCTGTATTTTAGAATTGTAATCCTTCACCTGTTGGGCATAGGCCTCTCTCCCACTGTACGGGACTCTCAAATCTAGCTGTGTTCAGAATTGTAATCTTTCACCTGTTGGGCATAGGCCTTTCTCCCACTATACAGGATGCTTAAATCTAGCTGTGTCCAGAATTGTACTGTTTCACTTGTTGGGCGTGGGCCTCTCTCCCACTATACAGGACTCCCAAATCTAGCTGTTCGCAATGAAATCATTAGTTCACTTGCGTAGTAAATAAAGACCCTCCCTACCCCACATAGTCGACTCACCGCAGTGAACCTCTCTCAAGGAGACTCATATAAAGGCCAGCCAACGTTAACCCAAAGATACAATACTAACTAACTTCCCCAACCTTACTCAAACACAACTAAATAATTTGGTAATACCAGCTGCTGACCACCAACAGACAGTACCCAAACACATAGACAACTCCCCCCACCCAATACCACACCACAAGACAGCCAGACCAAAGCAAAACAAACAAAGACCAAAACAGCCCTCAACCCCACAATGCCACACAAACGACCTACACCAAGTGGAAGAAAAAGAGCAGAAAGAACAAACACACGGAACAGCAACAAAGATGTGCAACTGCAGACAACACTCCGACTCGCAGGAACGACACTCGAACCAACACTGAGAGAAGAGAAAAATCCCTGTATTTAACTCCATACCTCGCAAACAACCAGTCACCACAACGAACCAATCCAATGCGAGAATCCATAACAGCAGACAACCAAACACAACCGCACAGAAGATCAGACAACGCTAGAAATAACAAAAACATAGTCGACACTATAACACCCTACATCATCAAATCAAGAGTAACTTCCACTCGACACCCACAATTTGTGGAAGAACCACCTGAGGAAAACAAACACCCAAGACTGAACCTCGAAGAACTTTTTGACGACACAGACGCACCTGTACCAACACCTCAACTAGAGATCGACCTTAAAGGAAACCCCAACACTGATCAGAAGATGACCCCAACAATAAAGCCCAAACCAAACCACACCTCTAAACTCTACTGCAATCTATTAAAACGCAAGATCCATGTCAAAACATTCAACAGAGATCTTTGACCTTCTCGATGACACCGGCATTGACATCCTATTCATCACAGAAACATGGCTGGAAGACAACTACAGAATCACACTCCAAAGTTGCCTCCCAGCCAAATTCAAATGCCTCCAAATAAACAGGAAACATAAAAAAGGAGGTCTCGCGATAGCATTAAAAAGAACACCTAAAAATAAAAACCAGACGACCCTCTCAACATCACCAACTGCGAAACCATGGTCATACACCTATCAGCGAACCCAAAAACCAACGTCACATTCATTCTGGTGTACAGATCCCGTCATATGATGCAACCTTTGTTGATAACTTCATAGAAGCCATCACCAACATAGCCATCAAGCACAAACATCTAATTATCCTGGGGGATTTCAACATCTGATTTGAAACAAGTCACGCCAACTCCCAAAACTCACTGACCGGACAACTTACAACCACAAAAAGAAACTGGAAAACCGTCAAAACAAGCAAACTGTTCGAACAACTGGAGACAACCAAACCCTCAATTACAGAACTAGAGCTGGCTGACCTAGACGGGAAAGCGGAGCTGCTACACAAATGGATCGCTGATACAATCGAAAAGATCGCCCCAGAAAAACCATTCACCCAATCAAAAAAAAAAGCGCAATGGCAAAACGGTTCACCCCACTAAGCACCATGAAAAAGGACAACAAGAAAATGGTGCTGGAATGGAGGAAAGAATACAACCCAGAGGAAAAAAAAAAACTGTTCCAGAAACAAATCCGAGCATACAAGAAGGAAATACAAAAGGCAAAGAGAAGGCACTATGACGACAGAATCACCAATGCGACAAATTCACAAAAAGAAATGTTCAACATCATTAAAGAAATGAGAAACCCACCAGACTGTGACAAAACCCCAACCCCCTCAGAGAAACTTTGCAACGACTTAGCAGACCACTTCAAGAACAAAATCAACGACATCCGACAAATCATACAAAACAGAGCAACCAACCATAACATCCACCAAGCAGCCCCTCAATACCTCATCGCCAGATTCACTAGACCCACCCTCTCTCGCCCCTCGAGAACGGCCAATTCCAACCTTCTTTTGGTGCCCAGGTTCAAACGTACAATGTCTGGAGGTAATAGCTTCCCAGTAAAAGCAGCGCAATTCTGGAACTCCCTTCCTCCTACCTGCAGGGAGGACCTACCCTACCACCAGTTCAGAGCCAGGACTGTCCACTGGCTCAAATCTCTCGACTCATAATGACTTCCGATGCCCAGATGCGCCACTACCATGTGGCTCCTTACCTCATTGAATGTAAATATGTATATAGTACAGCCTACAATGTTTATGTCCTACCCTTCCTATTTGGTGTGATACGTCCGGCACTGTAACCGCAGCTGGACCTCACCCTACTGTATGTAACTAAGCTTTGCAACCCTCTTGCTGCTTTTGCGCCTGGCTACCCCTGGGTTTGGTGCGCATTATAAATAAATAAATACAAATACAAATACAAATCCAACCGACCGAACCTAACAGAACCACAAAACAAACTCCAAAACTATCCTGAAATATCAGCAGAGGCTTTCGTCTTGCTGGTGAAACACCAGCAAGAAATCAGGTTCACCCATGGATCTGTGCCCGCCTGACAGGAATTATACAGAGGACCTTCAAATCAGCATATTTCAAACCAGTTCTAAAAAACGCAAGTGGCGATGTAGAAGACCTCTCCAACTACAGGCCGATCTCAAACATTCCCTACTCGGCAAAACTCCTGGATACCTACGTATATAAATTAACCCAAAAACACCACCTGCTAGACCAAGCTCAAGTCGGTTTCAGACCTGCAAGAGGAACGGAAACAGCACTACTATCCATCTGGGACGACCTTAAAACTAACGCAGACTTAAACACAACCTCAGCCCTTATCCTACTCGACCTCTCCGCAGCCTTCGACAAAGTTAGTCATGACACCCTAACCAAAAGACTAGAAGACATGGGCATAACAGACAGCACTACTCTGGACTAAACTGACAGAACAGAAACCGTATGGATCAAACCCTTCAAATCCACTCCAAGAGTTAACGACTGTGGAGTGCCACAAGCATCCTCACTATCACCACTGTACTTTAACATCTACCAGACACCGGTTATCAGAATCTTCAAAAAATACAACATTACATGCTACAACTACACAGATGATACGCAAATCTACAAAATCAAAGACACCCAAGCTGATGGCGCAACCCTAATCGAGTGTCTAAAAGAAGTCTTCAACTGGATGACTGCAAACAACTTGAAAATCAACCCAGGAAAGACAGAAATCATATCCAAAGACCAAGAGAGCGAAACCGCCATCCCATGGCCAATGGAAATCGGAATCGCACCGTCACCATCTAAGGTAGTAAAAAATCTGGGAGTCCTGATGGACAACACCGTAACCTTAGAACCACAAATAAATGCAAGTCAAGAAATGTTTTTTCCTCCTCCACACGGCAAGAAGAATCCTACCTTTCCTTTCCTTCAGGCACAAAACACTCACTATTGTCGCCCTCATCATGTCAAAAATCGACTATGCAAACAGCCTCTACCTCGGAATACCAGAATACCTCCTGAAGAAACTACAACGGATCCAAAATACAGCAGCCAGACTACTCAAACTATCAAGAAGAGAACACATCACTCCTGCTCTAAAAACACTACACTGGCTCCCAGTAAAACATAGCATCACCTTCAAAACAATGTGCATAATGCACAGGGCAATCAGCGGACAAGGAGCAGAAATCCTACAAAAGAAAATAATCTACAAGCCAACAAGACTCCTCAGGTCAAGCAACGAAATCCGCCTGGCACCAAAACCATACCTCAAGAAAAAACTGGGAGGCACCTCCTTCTACCACTTAGCTGCAAAAACCTGGAACAACATCCCAAAAGAAATAAGAAACACCAAAGATCACCTAACATTTAGGAAATTACTAAAAACCTGGCTCTTCAACACCACAAAGGAAAAGGGATGACCAAACTAGACTCGACACGGACAACTCCCAGAACCGACTGGGAAGCTCCCATGGCACCCGGATGAGTGACGCTGGGTAGAGTGCAACACAGGCGACACCCTTGGAGAATGAATTAAAAAAAAAAACACCATAATCCCACCCAACACCCCACTCGCCCCTTAGTTGCCACCAGGCACCACAGTATTATGGAATTGTTGGGATATTGGCAATCACCACAATAGTTGAGCTGTGGACATTGGCAGATGCACGGGCCGTATGATTGGAATGGGAAGATAGATAGGGCTGTGAGGCAGGCTGGGGGAGGTGGGGCCCAGATGTGAAAGGGACCTTGAAGGCCGGACGGACCTAGATCAGAGGCGTAGGGGTGCTACCAAAACCCACCTTGGGAGATTACAGAAGCCCTCCGCCTCAAGCCAGGATAGAGATGCCAACTAACCAATTGCACTAACAAATTTCCCCCCGCGTACATCTCTCAAACACCAAACCAAACACAACCACAAACCTACAGCACAACAAACTGCACAAACCTCACTACATGCCAACAACAAAACAAAAACACACAGACTTGCATAACAGTACACGACGACTACCGGCCGCAAACACCCCAGGCTCAGCCAACGGACCCACCGGGCTGAGGCCGCCAGCAGCACATCACTGCTCTCTTGCACTTTTCCAGCTCCCTCCCAATAACCCCCCTCCCTTCCTCTTTCAGAGCCGCCAGAGCGCCAGGGGACCACTCCGGTGGTAATAGTGTGCGGTACAAATGTCCTTTAACATTAACAAATCACAAATCAATCCTCGCACAAGGAACACCTTCAGAATATTATAGAAACCTTCTAAATCTCTCACTAGCAACAGGAACCGTACCAAAATCATTCAAATCTGCATATATCAAACCACTCTTAATAAACACACGGGGCGACGTAGAAGACTTCTCCAACTACAGGCCGATCTCAAACATTCACTACCCAGCAAAACTCCTGGAAACCTATGTATACAAATTAACCCAAGAACACGAAGAAAAGCACCACCTGTAGGACCAAGCACAAGTCGGCTTCGGACCCGCAAGAGGAACAGAAACAGCACTATTATACATCTGGGACGCCCTAAAAACAAACGCGGACTCCGACACAACCTCAGCCCTGATTCTGCTCGACCTCTCCGCAGCCTTTGACACAGTTAGTCATGAGACCCTAACCAAAAGACTAGAAGACATAGCCATAACAGACAGCACCACTCTAGACTAAATCTTTCCTAGCAGACAGAACAGAAATCGTTTGGTTAAAGCCCTTCAAATCCACGCCACGAGTTAACGACTGTGGAGTACCACAAGGGTCCTCACTATCACCACTGTACTGCAACATCTACCAAACTGCATTAATCAGAATCTTCAAAAAATACAAAATGACGTGCTACAACTACGCAGATGACACTCAAATCATCTACAAAATCGAAGACACTTAAGCCGATCACTCGACCCTAATAGAGTGTCTAAAAGAAGTCTTTAATTGAATGAATGCCAACAACTTGAAAATCAACCCAGGAAAGACTGAAATCATGATTATACCAAAAAAATCAGGAGAACAACACCTATATTCCATGGCCAATGGAAATGGGAACCGCATCAATTCCATCAAAGGTAGTAAGAAATCTGGCCATTCTGATGGACAACACCCTAAACTTAGAACCACAAATAAATGCAATAATCAAGAAATGCTTCTTCCTCCTTCACACGGCAAGGAGAATCTTACCTTTCCTCGCCTTTACCCACAAGACACTCACAATCGTCGCCCTCATCATGTCAAGAATCGACTATGCAAACCGCATCTATCTCGGGATACCAGAATACCTCCTGAAGAAACTACAACGGATCCAAAATGCAGCAGCCAGACTCCTCCTTAAACTATCCAGAAGCGACCACATCAATCCAGCCCTAAAAACACTGCACTGGCTCCCAGTCAAACATTGCATCACCTTCAAAACAATGTGATGGCAATCAGCGGACAAGGAGCCGAGTTCCTGCAAAAGAAATTAACAATCTACAAGCCAACAAGACTCCTCAGATCAAGCAACGAAATCCGTTTGGAAGAAAAATCATACCATAAGAAATAACGTGGAGGCTCCACCTTCTCCCACTTAGCCGCAAAAACCTGGAACAACATCCCGAAAGAAAGAAACACAAAAGACCACCTACAATTCTGAAAATTACTAAAAACCTTGCTCTTCATATCACAGATTCAAACTGAAAAACCAAACCACCAAACGAGAAAAACAATGAAAAGGTTGACAAATGTAGGACGACAATGACAACATCCAGAACTGAATATAGAAACTCTTACTACAACAAGAGAGATGACACCAAGTCTAATAGGACACAAGCGACACCCATGAGGACAGAATCCAGCATCCCTAGCCAACCCCCAACAAACAACCTTTATTCACTCGATAAATGCTACTATAGTTCATACCTGTATAAAAGTTGGGTGAACGTTAGCACTGGCTACACTAACTAAGCTGTGGGTATTGGCAGGGGCATGGACCAAAGAGAGTTGTGAATGAAAGCAGACGCCGCGCCTGGACATCATTGCAAGCGTTAGCATTGCCACATTCCAAAGGGGGTAGAAGCGGCAACATGAATGAGCAACCGAATAAGAGGATGAATGCCGAGCAGCCCCAACACATGGAGGCAGTAAAACTGGGTTTAACGATGCCACCCACCTGTTAGAATAGATTGAAAATGCTCTCTGGGCTGGGCTGAAACTGAGGACTTCGCCTAGAGAGAGAGGAAGGAGCGGAGAGGGAGGCCATGCTGTAGGAGCAAGCAGCAGTCCAATTTACTAAACACAGTTTTCATAGAGCGCGACGTAAGAAATGGACCACATTTCCAAATGTTAAACTTACTACGAGAAGCAGAGTTTGGTAGTGATACATTGTTGCAATTGCTGTCGCCATTAAAGAATACTGCAATTCTGCCTGCCTTTGGTGAGGAAGGAAAGTTAGGCGGGAAGGAGGTAGGCGAGGTAAGAATACAGATGACATTGGAAGCCAGGAGAAAGAGGACTTCTGTTTTTGAAGAGTTCAGCATGAGGCAGCACAGAGCCATCCAGCGAATGATTGCACGCAGGCAGTTGGTAATCCATTCCGAGATGGGTCGGGTGAAAGAGGGAAAGGATTTGGGTGTCATCAAAGAGGTGATGGTGAAAGCCAAGGGAAGAGATAAAACTTCCTAATGTAGAAGCATAGAAGTTGAAGAGGAGAGGTCCAAGGATTGATAATTGTGGGATGCAAACAGGGAGACGATTGGGAGTCAGAGGTTTGCGAGTGTCAGGAGATTTTAAAGGAGCAACCTTCCAGGTGGACGGTGATGCAAGCAAGAGCAGATTTGTGAACCCCAACGGCCTAGAGTGTGGGTAGGGGAGTGGTCGGCAGTATTGAATAAAGGAGTTTGCCAGGATGTTTGGCGTACCAAAGGATTTATTAAAGGGCTAGGACAGTTGCACATTTGGAGGAGGCAAAGAAGTATACAGCAGAAAAAGTGGGGCAAACAAACAGGCTTTTTTAGACCAACTGACTGTTTGAGGAGCAACAGGGTCAAAATGAGCACAAGATGGGCTGATGCTGCAAAGGATGGGTGCTTATATGGTGGAGGAGTTAGGGCAGAACTAGTCGAGAGTAAAAGCAGTGGGTCAACAGAAGGGTTGTGGGGGAGGAGAGCTGTGAAAGTGTCACAAATTGTAGAGACTAAAGAAAAAGCAGTGAACAAAGTAATTAGCAGAAAGGGAGGGGGCAATGTACATTTGATTGGGAGGTGTGATCACAGGTTGAAGGCTAGGTTAGGGTTGCAGGGAGATTGCAAATGGAGGTGATTAGGTCTTTGAAGTAGGATGATTTGGCAGACAGCTGTGCAGCGGTGAAGGCAGTATTTTTGTAGGCCAGAAGTACGTGGAGGCCCACCAATGTGTGCTAGCGTTGTAGGTCACAGCTCAAGTTTATTTTGAGGATCTGGATTGCAGAGGTAATTCAAGGCCAATCAGTTGTGAACATGTGTGCAGGATAGTGTTGGAAAAATTGATTCATAAAAGCATGTTCAATGAGAGAAATGAATCAGGGATGGACAGAGACCCACAAATCAACGTAAGGGCAAGCATCCTGCTTGAATGTCCTCTTGGTCATTGAATAGGAAGAGTAGGGAGTGAAGGGACTGAGATGTTAGTGAACAGCAGATTGATGAGAGGGGTCATTGGAGAGCAAAGTAGAGAGAAATACATGGTCAAGAACGTTCCAATCAGAGCGGAAAGGCTGGTTGTGGAGACAGTGGTCAGATAGAAGGGAATAAATTTAAACTGCAGTCGGATTTGAAAGGTTAAATATGTGCACCATTACAATGGGGATATAGTGGAAAGTGACTCTCAGAGAAGGCTCAGAGGGAAGAAGTAGTTGAGGGGAGCGGACTGTCGATAGTGAGCCTGAACAGGAAGGAAAGTAGGAGGAGTTGAATAATGGCATACTCAAACGAGCAAAAGCTGCAGTCAGGGGGGTGGGGTAATAGTGGGGGCCGTATTGATAAAGGAATCCCAGACCACCATCCTTCCCAAAAGGTTAGTTAAAATGGGAGAACATAGCAATGTCAGAGTGGAGAGCCGCTAGTGTAGCCGAGTAACAATGGGATATCCAGGTTTTAGTGCTAGCAAAAAGTGAAATTAGAGGGTGTAAATCAAAGTGGTCAGTGTTGCAGAGTGATTGTGGATTCCAAAGGCTGAGTGATATGAGGTGGGCAGGAGAAGCAGATGTTGCGAGATCCTGGGAGAACAAATGCGCTGCGAAGAGGTTTGACTAAGTTGTGGCTGACCGCTTCTAAAGAAGGAAGGAGAGCAATTACAAGGAAGAATAGACCAAAGCCAAGGTGTATGCTGGAGGGTAGAAGACATAGGCAAGCCAGGACAGTGAAGGAAGGGTGCAGCTCGAAGGGCAGGTGAGTGGAAACAGAAGGGTAAAATGGTTGTCTCAAAAGGAGGTGTAAGTTCTGAGTTGGGCTAGAATGAAGCTATAGGTAACAGTCCAAAAACAAGGAGGTTCTTTTGTCCTGTGAGGTAACTGCTACTCCAGTGAATAGAGAATCACTGGGTGGAAGGATCCCTGCCTTTGGAAGCAAGAGTCAGGCAAAATGCAAGCACTGTAGTCTTGGAATGAGCAGAGGCCTTTTCTTGACCTCACATGCCAGGAACAGAGAGTTGGCCTTTTCTACTTTTGTTCCTTAGCTGTCAGGACCCGGGCTGGACACCCAGGGGTGACTCTTTAACAAGGGAGGCAGTGTGTCACATGACCCTCTGTGATCCAACCAGAGTGCTCAAAATGTGTCCAGACTACCAGCCAGGGTCCGGGATGGTGTAGGCCAAGGGAGCTTTGTTTTACAGGTAGGACCCTTGGACAGTGCACAGGATCCTCTGGGAATGCAGGATGTGGCCAAAATCCAGGAAAGCCATACTCACACCTGCAGAGTCACAGAGCCATTGAGTCACAGGACAAGACTACAATCCTGGTTCCGAAAGAGTTGAAACTGCGTTATGGTGGTGGCTGCAGATGGAAAATGTACTGAAAGTGTTTCCATTAAAACCACCCTGGCCGATCAGAGTTACCACTGACGCCAGCACACTAGGGTGGGGTGCCATTGTGGACAATCTCATTCATCAGGAAAGGTGGAAGGTGCATGAAGTAGCACATTCTTCGACTTGGAAGAGAGTTTACGGCAGCAGGAAGGGCTACACCCGGAACGCTGTTGCCAGATATACTTAGATCACAGGCTTAAAAAAAAACTGTTCTTGGCACCAAGTCAGAGTGATTTATTTTGAAGACAAAGCTGTCATACGTGAAGATGCGGCTACTCCAGAGCGCTGAGAGATCGAGACTACTCAATGTTAGGAAAAATTTCATATTTGTATGTAATTTTCCCTCCATGTGTCAACCCCCAAACTTTTTGCTGCTGTTTTACACCCCGATCTAGACTTTGCCAGAGAAGTACAGACCTCTGCTGCACTCCTCTGGGCTTTTGCTCACTTTTTATGGGGAAACTGACATGCCCTTAAGACAGTCAGACCTGGGGGACTTTGTTTCCCTTAGTCCTCCCCTTATGTTGCAGCTTTTGTGCAACATGTAACAACAGTGCAATGTAACTTACTTTACAGCACCCTTGGGTCTCTAGTCATTCCAAAGGCCCTAGAAACTCTCGCTGGACTTTTAATGAACTGTGCAAATGTGTCATAGGCAGGACTGGTGGCAGCTATCGTTTTATATATTTTTAACCCTTTCTTGCCATATAAAACGCGCTTACCGCGCTTGGCACGAATAGGTGGCCTGGCTCCAAAATGACCATGCCACGAGGTTCTTTGTCCTGTCCTTTGGCCATCTTGCCCCTTCGCCTTCCCCAGGTCGAGCCGACCCGGGTCAGTCCTTATTTGGTCATGCACTTTACCGCGAAACCCAATGCTTTCGCGGGCTTCTGCATGCCTGATGTGGGTGCCTCCAGGATGTGGGCTGGGATGTCTGTTCCCAATACACATCCTGGGTGCCAGAGAGTCTGGAGTGTCCTGAATGCCTGGGACAATCGTGGTCTGTGTTTGGTCCACGTATGGAGCGAGTGTTTGTGAGCAGATCTCCCATTGGGTCCTCTCCGTTTTGGCGCGAAGGGAACTTTGGATAAGAGGAGGCTGGAAACACCACTACCAGGTCGATCTCCCGAGTTCACACGAAAAAAGGATAAGGAGCCAAGTATCCTGCAATAAGAAGCCGAGTTGAGGAACTGCTGGTGACCCGCTGGAACGTTTGGCACCCTGAGCACGCTCATGGGACCCCTCTGCATCTGATCATCCTAGAAGGTCTGCAAAGGCGCTTCGACCCATTGGAATAGTGGGATCAACTATTCTCGGCACCTTCACCAAACCCTGTAAGTAAGCCTCTTCGGAAGTGTCCCTGTGCCATCCAGTGGGCTGACCAGCTTACATGGGATGTTTGCTCTGATACCGCCATCGTTTCGAGGAGGCCCTCGAAACTAGGTATACTGCTTGCTCTGTGTCCACGGCACCCTCACACCGAATTCCGTACACTTGGCATTCCCAGGTCTGAAGTGAGACGAGTGAGCCCAGACCGGAGTAAACGCGGTTACCGTGTTGCCCTGCTTTGGCAACGACCTGTGCAGGTTCGCTGCATTTGTGACCCCCTTGCCCCTGAAGCCTGCTGCAGTGGAATTGGGCTGATTCCTCCTCCTGGAGCGAGATCTCTGAGTCTACACGGTGTCAAGACGTCCCGATTGTCGCATTCGAACCTGCCAGCGAGTGGACTGTACTGGCGAAGTTTGGGTCTGCCTGTGTCGGGGACCGGTCAGTAGTCCTTACCCCAACCGGTGGCCCCTAGCGCGGAACCCATTTTTACGCACAAAGTGGCCCCTGAGGGCCCCTTTCCTTTCCACAGCTATTGGGAAATAGCGACTCTGTCCCGCGCTCTCAAACTGCCTCTGCCCTCAAGTGGAGGTCCTGCTTGAATAGTGGGAACTTGTTCTTCATCACCTCATCCCCCCCTCCCTGAACTGCTAAACACCCTCGAAGGGACCCTCTTTTGTCCATTGACACAAGCGCGTGCATGTACTATTGAGCAAAAGGCTCCTCTCTTCGTAGGGCTTGGACTGCCTCTTAGTTAGGTGTATTCTTGATGTCTAACTGGGTCTAAAGATTACCTGCACTGCCCGTTTTCCTCCCCATCTAGGTGGTCTACATATTTTGTGCTTATAATCCCTTAGACCCCTAAGGTCTTGTATATATATTGTGTTGGTTGTGATGTATTGGTTTACTTTAGTATTACTGTGATTCTTTGCTATGGTCTATGGTACAAAGGCCTTGTAATAAATGTGTCTATATTTTTAATATAACACCTGTCTGGAGTAATTTGTAAGTGTCCTTGCTTTGTGTGCTCATTGAGGTCTTTCAGTCACCCTCAGCCCTCTTGAGACTTAGTCTTGACAGCCTGCCATAGCTACCCTGATTGGTCAGGCTTGTCCAGAGGTTACCCTGTTCCAAGAAACTAGGTTGGCCTTCTCTTCTGAACTTCTGCCCCTCCTGGTCAGAGTTCAGAAATCCTTCTTAACAAATTGGTGTACAGCGGTGGGATAGGACTGAAGGTATCCAGTGTTGCGCACGAGTGAAGGCATTTCAAGTTATTTCAACCAGGACACGTAGTGAATTGTTGTGGTATAACTTTTAAACCGCCATAGTCCTATCTAACAGTATGGAAACAAGTACCTTGTTAACTTTACATGCTTCTAAATCTGAAACATTGAGAAAGATGTGTGCTGAGAGAGGTGTCCCCTCTCAAGGCACAAAAGTAGAAATGATCCAGAGAATCATAGATTGGCAAGATGCTCAGCTTAGAGCTGTAGCTTCTGAGGACAGTGCAGAAGGAGGTGGGGCTGCTCACTGGTAGAACTGATGGTTCTACAGCTGCACTGATCCACAGCAACCATGAGGACATGGAGGATGGAATGTCCAATGTTTCCTCTGCCAGTGCTGATGGGGAGGCCATGCTTGAATTCAAGAAGCAAGAACTGCTGTTTAGGCAGAAGGAACTTGGGTTCAATATGGCCAAACTAAAACTAGAGCAGGCAGAAAAACAAAAAGACAAGGATCATCAGTTGGATCTGGCCAAGCTTCAAGTTGCCAATGGATCCAAGGGTCCTGGACATGGGTCTGGGGCCTCCTCCCATCCAAGGTTTCCAAAAGATCTGCTCAGTGTGTTTGAGGAAAATAATGACATTATGGAATGGCTGAATACATTTGAGTATGCATGTGAGGTTCAACAAGTTGACAATGCTGATAAAATTGCCTGGTTACTTAGCAGACTGCCCCATTCTGGCTGCAGTGCCATTATGGAAATGTCAAAAGCTGAGAGAGCAGATTTTGCAATGTTGAAGCAGACTCATCTTAAAGTTTGGAAAGACTCCTGCCCAATACTTAAAGAGGTTCATAGAGTATAAAAAGAAACAAGGTGGTACTTGGGTATCTTATGTAACCGAATCCTTAAAACACTTGACTGGCTGGGTTGAAGGTTATATAGTTTCTACCTTTGAAGGTATGATAAGTCTTGTCATGCTGGAACCTTTTTGCATCTTCTTCCCCTGAGCTTAAGCAGCACTTGGCATATTCAAAGGAGACAGATCCTAAGAAACTAGCCATTGCAGCAGATTTGTGGGTGTCACATAGAGTGTCCCATAAGGACAAGACTCATCCTGGTAAGCAGGAGGAAGGGAAAAAGTCCAAAGATAAAGAGGGTGGGGAAACTGATAAAACTTCCTCCCATAAGGGCCACAAAAAGAAAAATAAGGGTAAGACACAAGAGAACTCACAGGGTAGTGGATGTCAGCCTCCAAAACAGACCTCTGGTTACAATGAGCCTCCCTATGTAAACAGACCCAATGGATCTTGTTTTGCTTGTGGAGCAACTGACCACGTGAAGGGGGATCCCAGATGTAAGGTTAAACCCTTGGGGGTCCACTCTGCTAATCTGGCCTTCTCCTCCTATGAGGAAGAAGAGATTACAGGGGCATCCTTCTCCTCAGATTCCTTCCCCAGTGGGATAGAAGCTGAGGTAGTTTTCGTTTCCCTGGGTTCCTGGGAGCCTAAAGTCTCAGAGGCTTATGCTAGGATTCCAGATAACACCAAGCACTACTTTAAAGACAGTGTGCTGATCAATGGAGTAGATACTCCAGCTCTTAGGGATAGTGGGTGCAGTCGAACTGTAGTGGATTCTACCTTGGTAGACCCAGAGGAAGTTGCCAGAGCTACTCTGATGCCCACTAAGTTGGCTGGTGACCCACCTCTCATGTTCCCAGTAATACCTGTAAATCTTACTGTCAATGGTACAGCAGTCAGGATTCCAGTGAGCATTCAGAGGAGTGTCCCAGGAAAGGTCTTGTTGTACAATGATCTCAGAGCTTTAGGGCTTGTGGGAGACACTGCTGACAGGCCCTGAACAAGGTCTCAAACAAGGGCAGCACTGGCCAAGACCAATGGCCAGCCAAAGGGGAAATCCAAGGCTAAAAGGAGTCAGAAAATCGAAAAGAGGGAAAGAAAATATTGCCTCTAACTCACCTACCACTGAGGTGGAGGTAGTTGGTCAATCACCAGGACCTGACGAGGAGGTGGTGGTGCCTGGTGTTTGACCACAATGACCATCCTGAACTAAATTATTTATTAGTAGAAAGTGGTCCTGACAGGGAAGAATTCAGTAAAGGCCAATGTCAGTGCCCATCTCTGGAAGGCCTAAGGAGACAGGCTTGCTTCCCAGCTTGAGGGTGAACCTCCTGGGAAGCATTGGATTTATTGGGAAGCTGGGCTCCTGTATAGTGAGCGTACAGAGTCCACAGAAGGAGACCATAGAAGGTTGGTGGTTCCTCTTGCTGTAAGACCCTTCCTCCTGCAGCTGGCGCATGAAGTGCCCCTTGCTGGTCACCTTGGAATTAAGAGGATCAAGCAAAGGTTATCCATGCACTTCTACTGGCCCAAGATGGGGGTGCAAGTAGAAAGTCACTGCAGGAGTTGTGCCTCCTGCCAGTTATCTGGTAAGAGTGGCTCAACAATCCAAGCTCCATTGGTACCACTCCCAGTTGTGGAGGTACCATTTGAGAGGGTAGGGATCGACATTATTGGTCCCCTTGACCCCCAAACATCCTCAGGCAATAGGTTTATCCTGGTGCTGGTCGACCATGCCACCAGGTATCCTGAGGCCATCCCATTGAAAACTGTGACTGCCAAGTCAGTTGCAAAAGCTTTACTTGGCATCTTTATTAGGGTTGGCTTCCCTAATGAAATTGTGTCTGACAGAGGAAGCAACTTTATGTCCAAGTATATGCAGGCTATGTGGAAAGAATGTGGGGTCACCTACAGGTTTTCTTCCGCCTACCACCCCCAGACCAATGGTCTGGTGGAAAGGTTTAACAGGACCATGAAAAGTATGATTGGGGCTCTGGAAGAACCTCAAAGAAGAAAATGGGGTCTTCTATTACCATGCTTACTGTTTGCCTACAGAGAGGTACCACAAGAGGGTGTTGGTTTCAGCCCCTTTGAACTTCTGTTTGGTCACCCTGTAAGGGGACCCTTAGCCATAGTCAAGGAGGGATGGGAGATGCCCACTCCCTCCATCACTACCAATGTAGTAGACTATGTGCTGGGGCTCAGAAAGAAGATGGTACTCCTGATGGGACTGTAGTGACAAATTGAAGGCAGGACAAGCACTGGTGAAACATTGGTATGACCAGAAGGCTTCCCTCATCAACTTTACACCTGGTGAGAAAGTCCTGATCATGAATCCCTAGAGCCTTACAGGATAAATGGTCAGGCCCTTACACAGTGGTGGAGTCACTGGGTGAGAACTATTTAGTGGACCTTGGAAGGCCTGGACAGGCTCCAAAAGTGTTCCATGTAAATAGGCTGAAGGCTTTCATCCCAAGAGTTGAAACCGCAGAACTGTTATTGGCTTCAGGTGTTCAGGTAGAGGAGTCTGAACCTCTTCCTGACCTATTCCAAGGCAGTTCTTCAGATAGCTCCATTGAGGGTGTCCGAGTGGCCCCTCACCTGACTTCTGATCAACAGGCTGAGGTAAAAAGTCTGCTTAGGCAATTTTCCCCCCTGTTTTCACATTCCCCTGGTTTGACACCTTGGTGCAAACATAACTTAGACACAGGAGACAGTGTACCTACCAAACGTAGGGGATAAAGAATGTCAGACAAAGTAAGGTCTTACATTAAGACAGAGGTCAACAAAATGCTGTGTCTTGGGGTGATTGAACCCTCTAGTAGTCCTTGGTCCAGCCCTTTGGTTTTGGTTCCAAAAGCAGGTACGTCTGAATTGAGGTTCTGTGTGGATTACAGGGTTCTGAATGCTATCACCAAGACAGATGGCCACCCCTTGCCAAGAACAGATGAGCTGGTGGATATCTTGGGTGCCTCCAAGTACCTCAGCATGTTTGACCTCACTGCAGGCTATTGGCAAATAGCTCTTGCACAACATGCCAAGGAGAAGACAGCTTTCTCAACTCCAGAGGACCTTTACCAGTTCAGGGTAATGCCTTTTGGGTTGAAGAATGCACCTGCCACTTTCCAGAGTTTTCAGTGCCACCTGGGAAGACCATGTGAAACACCTTGGGACTGTGTTACAGGCTCTTCAGAAGGCCCACTTGACCATAAAGGCCAGTAAGTGCCAGATTGGACAAGGCTCAGTGGTTTACCTTGGACATGAAGTAGGTGGAGGGAGGATACAGCCTCTACCCAGTAAAGTACAAGCAGTACACGACTGGCCTAACCCCACTACACAAACCCAAGTGAGAGCCTTCTTAGGACTCACTGGGTACTACAGACATTTCATGGCAGACTATGGTACCATAGCTGCCCCTCTGACTGCCCTCACCACTCCAAAGAAACCCAAGAAGGTAACTTGGACTGAACAGTGTGAGAAGGCCTTCAATGGCATAAAAGACTCCTTGTGCCAGGCCCCTGTGCTCAGGGCCCCTGATTACCAAAGACCTTTTATTGTGCAGACAGATGCCTCTGACACTGGGATAGGAGCTGTACTATCACAAGTAGATGAGAAGGGTAAGGAACACCCTATTGGCTTCATTAGTCGCCAGCTTAAGGACAGAGAGCTCAGATGGTCCACAGTAGAGATAGAATGTTTCTCTGTTGCGTCGGCCCTAAGGAAGCCGAGGCCCTACCTCTATGGGACCCACTTCACTGTGCAAACTGACCATAAGACCTTAAATTGGCTAATGAACATCAAGTCAGAGAATCCAAAGTTGCTTAGGTGGTCCATAAGTCTGCAAGGCTTTGACTTCACTATTGAGCATAGGCCAGGTATCCAACATAGCTTGTCCAGAATGTTTAACCGACCTGAACAAGAAACTCATCCAGGGGTGGATTAGTTCCCCCTGTCCTTAGTCTGGGGAGGGCGAGTGTTAGGAAAGATTTCATATTTGTATGTAATTTTCCCTCCATGTGTCAACCCCCAAACTTTGTTGCTGCTGTTTTACACCCTGATCTAGACTTTGCCAGAGAAGCACATCCCTCTGCTGCACTCCTCTGAGCTTTCGCTCACTTTTTATGGGGAAACTGACATGCCCTTAAGACAGTCAGTCCTGGGAGACTTTGTTTCCATTAGTCCTTCCCTCATGTTGCAGCTTTTGTGCAACATGTACCAAGAGTGCAATGTAACTTACTTTACAGCACCCTTGGGTCTCTAGTCATTCCAAAGGCCCTAGAAACTCTCGCTGGACTTTTAATGAACTGTGCAGATAGGCAGGACTGGTGGCAGCTATCGTTTTCATATATTTTTAACCCTTTACCGCGCTTGGCACGAATAGGTGGCCTGGCTCCAAAATGGACATGCCACAAGGTTCTTTGTCCTGTCCTTTGGCCATCTTGCCCCTTCACCTTCCCCAGGTCGAGCCGACCCGGGCAGTCCTTATTTGGTCATGCACTTTCCCGCGAAACCCAATGCTTTCGCGGGCTTCTGCATGCCTGATGTGGGTGCCTCCAGGATGTGGGCTGGGATGTCTGTTCCCAATACACATCCTGGGTGCCAGAGAGTCTGGAGTGTCCTGAATGCCAGGGACCACCATGGTCCGTGTTTGGTCCACGTATGGAGTGAGTGTTTGTGAGCAGATCTCCCATTGGGTCCTCTGCGTTTTGGCGCGAAGGGAACTTGGGATAAAATGAGGCTGCAAAGAAGCCGAGGAACCGCTGGTGACCCGCTGGAAGGTTTGGCACCCTGAGCCCGCTGTCGTCCCATGGGACCCCTCTGCATCTGATCGTCCCAGAAGGTCTGCGAAGACACTTTGACCCATTGGAATAGTGGGATCAACTATTCTCGGCACCTTCACCAAACCCTGCAAGTAAGCCTCTTCGGAAGTGTCCCTGGGCCATCCAGTGGGCTGACCAGCTTACAGGGGACGTTTGCTCTGATACCGCCATCGAAACTTGGTATACTGCTTGCTCTGTGTTGCAGGAGTCCATTTTTACGCACGAAGTGGCCCCTGAGGGCCCCTTTCCTTTCCACAGCTATTGCGAAATAGCGACTCCGTCCCGTGCTCTCAAACTGCCTCTGCCATCAAGTGGAGGTCCTGCTTCAATAGTGGGAACTTGTTCTTCATCGCCTCATCCACCTCCCTGAGCTGCTAAAGACCCTCGAAGGGACCCTCTTTTGTCCATTGGCACAAGCGTGTGCATGTACTATTGAGCATAAGGCTCCTCTCTTCGTAGGACTTGGACTGCCTCTTAGTTAGGTGTATTCTTGATGTCGACCTGGGTCTAAAGGTCACCTGCACTGCCTGTTTTTCTCCCCATCTAGGTGGTCTACATATTTCGTGCTTATAATCCCTTAGACCCCTATGGTCTTGTATATATATTGTGTTGGTTGTGATGTATTGGTTTACTTTAGTATCACTGTGATTCTTTGCTATGGTCTATGTTACAAAGGCCTTGTAATAAATGTGTCTATATGTTTAATATAGTTTAGTTTATTATTTGATAATGCGCTCCAAACCCAGGGGTAGCCGGGCGCAGCAGTTACAAGAATACTTAGGCTTAGGTTACATACATACAGAGGATACATACAGAGGATGCATTATGTAAGTTAATAACATATATACAATACAGATATACAAATATACATGAGAAGCAAAAAAGTGCATCCCTCTCATTGGTCTGGTGTCAGAGAATCAAGGTGGTTCTGCGCAATGATAGGACTGGGTTCAGTAAGTTAATTGTTGTTGGTCCAGAGCCAACTTTTCACCTTACATCTGAATCTGGAGTAGGGGGGTAAGTTAGCTCTCAGTGCCGTAGGGAGTGCATTCCATGCATAGGCAGCTCTGACAGGGAAGCTTGCTCCACCTGCTTTAGTTAGTCTAAATCTGGGGATTTCAAGTAGGGAGTGGTTAGAGGCTCTGGTGTGGTGAGTAGAGGATTTTCTGGTCAGTTTAGCCGAAATGTATGGGGGCGCAGTGTTGTTCAATCCTTTATGCGTAAGGGATAGCGTTTTAAGGAGAACTCTGTCATTAATATTTAACCAATGGTTATCTTTCCTAATGTTGGATATGTGTGCTCTGCGGGGTATGTCCAAGGCTGCTCCGAGAGCATTATTCTGCAGTATTTGCAATTTGTTTGTGACAGTTTTATTAGCACCCGCATATAGGGCATTTCAGTAATCCAATTTGGACATTACTAGGCCATTGGCTAGAGTGATACAATTGGTTTCAGACAAGTAGGGTCTGCAGGCCCTGATTAGTTTGCAGGTATAGGCTGTGGAGGAAGCCAGGGAATTTACTTGTTTTTTGAGGGAAAAAGTGGAGTCAAGGTAGAAACCTAGTGTTTTTACCTCTGTTGCCACTTTAATTATATTGCCGTCTATATTGAAGGCGCGATAGTTGGGGCTAAGTTTTTTGAGGTTGGAGTCGGAACCCAGGATCAGTATCTGTTTTATCGTCGTTCAGGCAGAGGCCGTGAGAGGCCCTCCATGCCTGAATGATGAGGTAAATCTTTACTAGAACTGTGTCTTTAACAAAGTTGCTGAATAGTGGTAAGAGGATCTGCGCATCGTCCGCATAATTGGTGTAAGTTACCCCCAATCTGTCAAGTTTGTCGAAGAGTGGCTTAGTGAAGATATTGTACATAGTGGGAGAGACACATGAACCTTGTGGGACGCCACAGGTGATATGTATTGGGTCCGCTGAGGCTAATGGGGAGAACACTCATCGTACGGTTGGCTAGGAAGGATTGTACCCAAGCTATAGCTTCACTTGAGAAATGGGCGGCAGACGCTAGATGGTTGCATAACACTGCGTGGTCCACTAGGTCAAAGGCCGCCGATAAGTCGAGGAGGAGGAGCATGGCTGTTTTACCTTTATCCTTCAACTCGTCGATTTGTGTCTTGAGGTCGAATAGGGCCGTCAGTGCCATGTGATGGTCTGAAGCCAGATTGGCGTGATCCTAGTGGTTGGTTTGTCTCCAGATAACTTTGGATCTGGAGGTAGGCTACTCTGTCAATGATTTTAAGGAGAAATTGGACCGTGGTAATGGGCCTATAGTTGGTCGGCATGGCTGGGTCGAGGGTCTGTTTTTTAAGGAGAGGCAGAACCCAGGAATCTTTGAGGTTGGTGGGTACAGTACTGGATCTGAAGGATGAGTTTATTAATTTGGAGATGCAGGGCGCTAGGTCTCTAGCTGCATCCTTAATAACTTGTCACCTTGGCAGTTAGATGGTTTCAGGGATAATATCACCTTTTCAGTTTCCAGTATGGATATGTTGGAAAATCTGAATGGTTTGCAGTTACTTTGAGTGACTGTTCTAGGTGTATCTGCTATGTGGGAGGTATGGGTACCAGTGGGATGCAGGGAAGCTTTCTTCTTTGCAATTTTCGTTTGTAGGGTTGTAATTTTATTAGCTAAAGCATTTTGGATGCTAGTGCACCATTGTTTGTTCTTGGGGACATCATCTATAGGTATGATTGGGTTTTCCATTTCCTGGAGGATGGAGAAGAGCTCTTTGGAGTTGGAGTTGGCTTTGCTAATTCTCTCATTAAATGTATTCTTTTTAGTTTGGATTATTTCCTTCTTATATTTTTTGGCAAGGTTGTCGAGTAATGTTTTATTCTCAACTGAAGGTGTATGCCTCCAATAGCTTGGAGTTTACGTTTTTCGATCCGTAATTCTTTGAGGTGGGGGGTGAACCATGAGTTGAGATGAGATTCTCGTTTACTTTTGCGCAATTTGATCAGGGCAATAGTATACAATGCTTTGGACATGGTGTTGTTGAATGCCTCAACTAGCGTATTAGGGTCAGAATTAATAGCGCTAGCAGTGAGGGCTGGTAGGAGGAGTGGAAGTTGTTTTTCAGCTGCGATTTCTTTTTTGCTTCTAGTAGGCATCAGTGGAGCCGTTTCAAGCTTATCTAGTTTAGGTGGCTCTATGGTGGATGAGAAGCAGATGAGGTGGTGGTCAGTCCACGTTTGTGGTAAGATGTTAGAGATGGTAGTGTCGCTATTTCGGTTAGCTATCCAATCTAATGTCCATCCTTTTATATGTGTAGGGGCTAAGACTTTTTGGGTGAGGCCGTGATCTACTAGGATTGATTGGGTGGAAAGGGCCTGTTTGTCCATATCGTCATTGAATCCCACGTTAAAGTCGCCTAGTAGCAGGAGCTGCGTGGTGTCTTTAATGAAATTCGTGAGGAGGCTAGATAGGTCTTCCTCAAAGTTACCTAATGGGCCTGGTGGTCTATACACCAGAAGGACAGTTAGTGTACTGTTGTTAGAAGTAGGTATTTTAGCAGAAAGAAGTTCACAGGATGTGATAGCTGGGTGTGGGGTGAGCCTTACAGCTAATTTCGTTTTGGCAATGATGGCTAGGCCACCTCCCCTAGAGTTAGGCCGATCGACTCTTAGTATGTTGTAGTTGTCTGGTATGGCAATCATGAGTGCGGGGTCAGCAGCATCATGGAGCCAGGTCTCAGTGATAGCTAGGATATCTAAGTTGTCCATGGCCAGTATGTCGGCAATTTCCGTATTGTGTGCTATGAGGGACCTCGCATTGATGAGGGCTCCTGATAAGGTCGGAGTAGAGATTATTTTTTGGGTAGGTCTGAGATTAGGAAGATTAGGTCTCTTCTGGTTGTGAATGAGGTCAGTGTGTATTTTAAGGCGTCTTTCTGCAGCTAGGGCAGAAGGGTTGAAGTCAAAGGCAGTTGGAGTTAGTGACGAATCAAAGGGTCTAGTTCTTTTGTTTTTGAGGTCGTACAGACGCGGTAGTCTCGCTCCAAGTCGCATATTTCTCTCTTGAAGGTTACAGGGTGTGTCGTTGGTGTGGGCCATTGTTATGATACTAGTGAGAGTGGTCCAGAGTAGGGGACAGAGTATGTATATAAGGCAAAACTTAGTAATGCACATGTTGGGAGGCGGGTAGCAATGGCACGTAAGTGCTGCAATCCCGTCAATGACTAAAAATGCAAAGAACAGAGGCGGCACCTAAATGCAACTATCCCAGCAATGATTAAGAATGCAATGAACAAAGGCGGCACCTAGGTGCAATAATCCCAGTAGTGGCTAAAAATTCAATGAACAAAGACGGCACCTAAATGCAACTATCCCAGCAATGACTAAAAATGCAATGAGCAAAGGCAGCACCGAAATGCTACCATCCCAGCAATGACTAAAGATGCATTGAGCAAAGGCGGCACCTAAATGCAACTATCTCAGCAATTACTAAAAATGCATTGAACATAGGTGGCACCTAAATGCAACTATCCCAGCAATGACTAAAAACGCAATGAGCAAAGGCGGCACCTAAATGCTACTATCCCAGCAATGACTAAAAATGCATAATATAACACCTTGAAGCCGGGTATGTGCCTATATAGGCAAGAAGGTACGTTTATGGTGCAAGTAGGCGCCTGGAGTATCATGTTAGATTAATTGGTGCAGCCCAGTAATCCATTGGTGCTCGACACAGAGGCATACAGTTTGTTGTGGCTGGATAACAGTACATGCCTAGTTTGGTAAGAGTGTTGCAGTCGTGTTCAGTTACACTTGGTGGTATGCTGTACCAGCTGTGTCTAAATCAAGTGGTTAATCACCATAGCTGTCGTTAGAGCATATTGTTGAGCAAGTCAAGGTAGGCGTTCTGGATAATTGGTAACAGTAGGCAAGGCAATTTCGATGCGGCTGCTCAATCATGTAAAGGTATGCCTTATCAGTGTTAATTAAAGGGCAATAAGAGAAGGAGCAAGGAGAAAGTACAAAAGATTGAGGGTCGTTACCTAAATCTAGTGATTAAGTGGAGGGAGGGGGGTCAAAGTACTCACATGGATCCTGGGTCGGAGGAGGCAGAGGCAGAAATTTGGGCCTGACGGCACGTACGGCCGCGGACAGGCACAGACAGGCCCTTTTGCTGGGCCCTTCTGCGGCGAACTTCCGCTGCGGCTTCCGCCTGACGGTGGAGGTGAGGGCTGAAAAAGGAGTCGAGCAGCCAATCAGTGCGTCGGCTGGGTGGATGGCCTCAGCAGTGCCTGAGGCTTGTAAATAGCATGGCAGCCATTGACCACGTTGCTGGTAATGGCGATTTACTGCAGTTGGACGTTGGAAGGGAATCGGACATCAGATTACATACGGCAAGGCATGCTGCAAATAGCCAGATGCATTGCGGCTGTGAATTCAGCAATATAATGAGGTTAGGGGCTGGTGGGTTCCAAACGACGCTTCTCATCGGCGCAGGTGGGACAATTCCCCTGGATGCAGGAATGGTGAGCTGGGGGGAGAGGGGCTCCTGGCCGCTCCTCCTAGTGCTGCAGCTGTAGAGTGGACGACGGGTAGGGCACAGACAGGCCCTTTTGCTGGGCCCTTCTGCGGCGAACTTCCGCTGCGGCTTCTGGAGCGGAAGCCGCAGCGGAAGGCACCCGTCTGGAGTAATTTGTAAGTGTCCTTGCTTTGTGTGCTCATTGAGCTCTTTCAGTCACCCTCACCCCTCTTGAGACTTAGTCTTGACCACCTGCCATAGCTACCCTGATTGGTCTGGCTTGTCTAGAGGTTACCCTGTTCCAAGAAACTAGGTTGGCCTTCTGAACCTCTGCCCCTCCTGGTCAGAGTTCAGAAATCCTTAACACTCAATTTAGCACTTCATCCTCTACGGAGAGCAGTAGTAATACACACAGACATACCTCTGGCACGTATATGGCATATAACAGGCCAAGCGGGGGTTACTAGATCCAGGGATCCAGAGAAGTTGAACTCCCTACAGAAATGGGCAAAGGCTAACTAGTCAGTACCGGAAGAAGTCCATATTGACTGGGGAGGGGATGGGAGGTAGTGACAACACAAAAGATCAGTTAGCAGGGGTTGAAATTAAGATTTCATGAGCAGAAGCTAAAACTAGCTCCTGGGTATCGGCCGTCACCTAGTAGGCAGGAGCTACCCCTAAAGAACCAGGGGCTAGTATTCTGCCCTCTGCAACTCATCCAGAACAGGACTGCGAGACATGTCCTTGGCCTCAAGCCCAGGGATCGTATCTCTCCAGGACTGAAATCTCTGCTCTGGCTCCCAGTGGCAGCGAGGATTAAGTTCAAAACCCTCAGCATTGTCCACAAGGCCTTCTGGGGCCTGGGGCCTCAATACCTGCAACTTTCTGTTCCCAAATATCTTCCTTCTCGAGCTCTTTGCTCATCCACCTCCAACTCCTTCAGGGTCTGCCTCTCCTCCAAGCAACAAGTTGTTGGTAGATCTCTTTCTTCGGCTGGGGCCTCCCTCTGGAACAGCCTCCCTGCCTCCCTGAAACTTGAGGAGAATCATCTCTGGTTCCAGAAACACCTCAAAACCTTCCTATTTGCTTCTGCTTTTTATCCTCCTCTCACCTGTTGACTTCCTGGCTGAAATTGAAACTGGACTGGTTACCTGGCCACCCTCTGATCTCGGGCCCAGGTCCCCTCCCCCTCTAGTCACACACCTGCATTGCCTTCCTGGCAACCCCCTCTCTTGGTGACTGTTTTCTGCATCCATACAGTCCCACTACCAGCACTTACACTGATGTCTGCACTTACCCTTACCCTTGCACTTGCCACCTGCTGGCCGTACTTCTATTTATTGTTATTTATTCTTTTATCCCATGTACTGCACTGTCCCCTCCCTCACACCCCCTGCACTTTCCCCTTTCCCATGCACTTGAGCGACCTGAACGATACCTGGCTTAGTAGGATCGTTGTCTATCCTCCCCATGTTCTCCCCCCGTTGCCTGGTCACGCCTTGAATCACTTGTTTATATACGCGTTTTAAATGCCATATCATAGTGCGAGGCAAATGAAAGGTTTACGTGAGATGACAACTTTAACTTTTTGTCCATTATATACAATTAATGATGCTTTAAATGTCTTATAGATGTCCAATTGTTATTTTTACACATTCACAGATACAACCATTCCTATGTAGCATTAACTTTCTGTATGGGACCAGTTTGCCCCAGGAGCCAAAAGTAGCTCCAGGTAGCTGTTGGCGTCAAGCTAACCAGGCTCTCCTGGACTAGTAGCGGAAGCTAATTAGCTCTTAGCACCTAGCAATATCGAACCCCGAGTTAGGCAAAGTGTTTCCATTAGCCATGTGGAGATTGAGGTATTAGCCTATTTGACCTAAACATTTGACCTTTTGACCAAATTGACCTTTTCCGAGTGGTCCAAATTGACCTTTTCTGCTTCCGGTCCAAATTGGCCTTTTTGTTTCAGGTCAAATAGGTTAATACCTACTTACCTGAACATGAGGTGCGGGGGTGTCCCCCGTTCCTCATGTTGATGCAAGTAGGTCAAAAGAGGGTTGCAGGGGTGTACCCCGCATCCTTAACAATGGAGGTCAATTTGGTCAAAAAGTCAAATGTTTTCAAATTGCTGAGTTCAATTTGCAAAAAGGTAAAATTTACCCAAACCGAGATTGAGCCAGGACGTGTTCCATAAATTCTAAGAAATCATTTTGCGGAATAACCATGGGCTTATTTACATCCTCTCCCAAATGCAGAAGTCCTGAGGTTTTTATGTAGGGCCCATCACGGTTGGCTTCAGTGATAGATGCAATCACCATATAGTGGCCAGAGGGACTGTTATATGCACCACCCACCTTTAATTTCAAGAGATGTAGTCAAGACCAGATCCTTAACAAGCGCATTGTCCTGGTACCCTTCTGGCCAAGAGTGTCATGGTTTACGCTGGTGATGGAACTGCAAGAACCCCAGTACTTGACCATCCTTGTCTCGGCAGGACGGGAGGATAGCTCAGCAGCAGTGCTCGCCTTGGAAGCAAGACGACACGGAGCACCACATGTTTGATCCCCGGGTCTGCGCTTAGAAACCTCTGGGTATTAAGCACGTTATAAATAACCTATCATATCATCAATAACCCGCGTGTCCTTTTACTTTGAACACAAGCAAACTGTCCAAGATCAGGCATCACAGATCAGCCCCTGGAGTTCCTCACCTCTTTTCTCCTGGACTGACACTCCCATATCAAATTTGGGTCCTTTCTCTCTGCCACCCCCATCTCCACATGTGGTGTACCCCAGAGCTTTAACCTCTTACCCTAGCTCTTCAATCTCTACACGGCCCCTTTGGCCCACGTAATCCCTACCTTCTCCTCTAACTTTCAGTGTTATGCGGATGACACGCAGCTTTCTTTCAGGATTCCCACAGCCTCCTCTCCTCTTTCGCACATTCCAGACTGTCTATTCGCGATTCAGGGTTGGTACGCCTCCAACTATCTCTGCCTTAATGCCAGTAAGATGGAGATCCTTCTCATTGGGACCCCTGCTCTCACTTTCCCTCTCTCACTCTGACCGCCCTCCATGGACCCGGATCCTTTGCCTTCCTGCAAGGCAGAAAACCTTGGTGTCATCTTCGACTCCACTCTCTCCTCACATCACTGACCTTCCCAAGAAGGTCCATTGCCAGCTGCATCTCCGAAGAGGTACTCTTCCTTTTCTCACTTTCCTCCAGAAGCTCATTGTCTTCAGAGCCCTGGTTCTCTCTAGGTTGGATTATTGTAAGAGCCTCTTTCTCAACCTACCTTCCTCTACAACTAATCCAGAACAGGAGACATATCCTTGGCCTCAAGCCCATGGACCGTATCTTTACGGCCCCGAAATCTCCCCACTGGCTGCAAGGATTAGATTCAAGATCTGCTTCGTCCACAAGGCTTTCTGGGGCCAGGGTCAGTAATAAATCCAATACTCTCTTCCTAAATACCTTCCTTCTCAAGCCCTTCGCTCCGCATCCTCCAGCTTTCTGAGTGTCAGACGCTTTTCCAGGCAAAAAGTAAGGGGTAGATCACTTTCCTCTGCAGGTGCCTCCCTGTGGAACGGCCTCCCCGACCCTCTCAAACTTGAGCCGGACAACCTGATGTTCCGGAAGCAGTTCAAGACCTTCCTTTTCTCCTCTCCGTTCTCTCCCTCGCTCCACTGCTAACTTACCTGTCTGCTGTGCCAACTGGTTGCTCGGTTACCCTCAGAGTCTCACTGGGTACCAGTTTCCTCTTTGACCAGTCTCCCCCGCAATGCCTCCGGGCCTGTTGCGCACTAGGGGCTGTAAATGTAACCTCTACAGTCCCCCGCCTCCTTGGACTTATCCAGAGCCGCGCTGCCCTTACTCAGAGCAGTGCTGCCTTGATTGCACTTTCCCCTTCCCTCCCACTTCCCCCATTCTCTTCCCCTGCACTTTGCATTACTGAACTTGCACGATCTGAATGACACATGACCTAGTAAGATCGTTTGTCTTGTCCTCCCTCCGTACCCTCCCTTGTCTTGTCGCGCCTAGAAACACATGTGTACAAGCGCGTTATAAATTACTTGTATTCCACGTTAAATGGGTGCAGGGCGTGGCAGCTAAATGGTAGGACTGCAAATGCATGGTTTGACACCATTAATGGGAGAGGAGACCAGAACGAGAGGCAGGCAGGAACCCTTAATGATGTATGTCAGGCATTGGGGGGGATTTCACAAGATGAAGTGAAAAGCAGAGGTTGCAGACACTACAATGTTCAAACCTGCCAACCATGCAAGAACAGCTTTGAGATGGGGTCAGCTGTTTTGTCCTTAAGGTCCCAGTGGGAGGTCATTCCAGCAGTTAAGAGCCATAGTGTGGATTTTGAAAATGAAAATAACTGGTGAATACATTGCTGAACGATTTAGTAAATTCTAGTAGGTAACATGGCTGCACACGCAATTACCATTGCTAATGAAGACCATGCAGGAAGCTCCCTTTTGAACTAATAAGCACAATACAGCTAAAATAAGTAACACTAATGGGTGTGTTCTTGGTAGAGATCACATCAGCAAGACGTTTTCAGCATTGATATGTAAAGCCCCATATTTAGCAGTGTGGTCAGATGCATTATTCTTGAAATGTGACCCATCCTTTAAGTCGAAAGTTGGATCTAAATTTTACTTGTCAAAGGAAGTAGTGATTACACCATTTTTCCAGCCTCCAGTATCACAAGAGGTGGCATGATGGCATACTGCGGATGCAGATGCTCAGTTCTAACACACTGGGACTAAACCGCTCCCACCCAGGGATAGTTTATAGCTTTTGGTGGAGCCCGACCAGGCAGAAAGACCACAGGGTCCTCATTTAAGTCTTTAGATAGGAGATGCAATGAAACTGGCATAGGAGGCCTGTGTTCATTGGCTGGCCTTGATCCAGGAAAGATCTATGAGAGGAATGTTGACCTCTTGGACAGGGCCCAAGAGGGTAGCAATGCAGGACATTTGTAGAGCAGCAACCATGACAGACCCGAAGAAGTTTACAAGGCATTACTGCCTGAATCTACACACTGAAGGGGCAGGTTCTTTTGGCACCACTGTGTTACATTCCGGAATACAATAGATTGAGTACTTAAGCTTTACCTGAATAGACTGGTGATGGGCTGTGCGCACAGCATACTTTTAGGTCAGAGTCTGATTTCTAAACCCATTCAAATGGGGTTCTGGTATACCACAAACAGATTCTGGGACAAGGAAGAGAGATTTGGTTGTATTGCTCAGATTATAGCTCTACCTCGTCACAGAACTTACAACCCTCCCCTCCAAACCGTGATGGGATAGAACAAATAAGATCTTGGCTACATAAGAAAACCAATGCATGCTATTATATTTACTCGGATGAGAAGAGCAATAATAAAACAAGCATTGACGATGACAACAGTTTTGGCTTTTGTGTAGGGATGGGAAAGGCATTTGCCAAGCATTGTCATAGTGGTATTTACTGGCCATCGATGGTAACAGCTGAGCACCTCATTGCAGTGCCTGGCAAACGCATAATACCTCTACACAAGTCAAAACTGTTGGCTTTGCCAATGCTTGTTTTAGCCGAACTTCAGTGGAGGACATGCATAGTGCTTAAAAAGCGAGTGGCTGAAGGCAGACCTGATTAAGACATTTTTATTACACCAGTTATGCATTTACAGCTTCAATTAAGTCATTAACTATCAGAGGACTGCTTTGAAAAAACGCTAGCAGGCACTTCGAGCACAAGGTTTGATGGTTAACATGGGCACTGGTGGTTATAACACCAAATCACACCTACAAGTTTTGTGTCCCTCCTCATATTCCAGTTCTCCCTAGCTGTTCTCTAATGCCAGGGGTCAAAATTTCAAGCTGCAAGCTACTCACCAGCCATAAATATCCCCCGTCCCCTCCATTATACACATACACAGAGCTCACCATTTCTTATCAAGTCAATTATCTCTAGCCAATGGCTAGTGTTAAGTTCCAATGTTGAGCCCTGCTAATGCAATAGTTTGGGCTTATAGTTGGCGCCAAAACTAAAAAGAAATAAAGGAGTTCCTTGCAGTAGGAATCTCATATGTACTGTGGCACGCAAGAGCAAGACTAAGAGTAATGACGATCAGTAAACAGATCAAAACCTTAATACAGCATGCAATTACTGCTTCCATCCCATTTGAAGGCACTGCCAATTTCAAACGCAAATGGAGCAGAGGCACAGAAAGACGATGTGATTACAATTGAGTAAAGTGGGAAAAACTGCGACACTAGTTGTCCATTCCGACCACCAGGCGGCATAAACATTGAGAACTAAAGAAAACCATTATCCATCCTGCATAAGCAGCATAAAAAGCCAGGACTCCCACCCCCTTTTCAGCCCTGACATCCTCAACACCTGCACCCACACTAATCTCATAACACTCCCAAATCATATGCTTCCCCAAATGCATAGAATCTCCTCCTCCTTGGAGACCTCAACATCCAACTGGATGCTTCCTGTCCCTCCTCTGGACTTGTTCGTGACTTCTGCGATTCTCTCTCTCTCTCTTTCTATTCTTCCCTCTGGCCCGACTCACTCTGTAGGGGACACTTTGGATGTTCTCATTCTCCTCAGACCTCTCCCTCTCTAACCCTCTCACCATTTCTCTCTCTTCTGGAGCGATCACTTTCTCCTCTCCTCCCATCTCTCACTCTCCACCTCCCAGGCCATGCAAGCTCCAGCACTGCCACCTACCTTCGCAGTCATCCGGCCCATGAAGCGTGTGTCAGTTGAGGCTTTCGATACCACTTTCTCTCCCCCTCCTCCTCCTCTGGCTGAATCACATCCCGCCACAGCCCTTTCCAATCTCTACTCTGCTATCTCTGAGGCTATGTTCTTGCCCCTGTCATGAGGATCTGCTTGAAACCCAAAGCCAAGTGCAACTCTTGGTACGACGCTGATGTCATCACATTTAAAACTTAAATGCAACAGTAGGGTGGCTGAGAGGAAATGGCGGGCTTCTTGTGCATCCTCTGACAAACTGACCTGCCGCCTGCGCCAAAGGCAATACTGGCTCTCAGTCTGCACTAAGAAGAGAGCCCACATCCAAGCCTGCGTCTCTGCGGCATCTAACAACTCGGCCGAACTCTTGAAAATCTCCAAGGAGCTGACCAATCCTGCTGCATTCTCTACCTCTCCTATCCCTCCCAGGCCCTCTGCATGGCTCTGGCTTCACATTTCATCTCTAAACCCCAGGACATCCTGTCCACCCTCTCGTCCTCCCCTCTTCCAGCTTCTCTCTGCATTTCCTCCAGACCACCTGCAGCCCCCTCTCCTCCCTCTTTCTCTTCCTTTCCTCGGTTCTCCCCTGTCAAGATTTCTAGACAAGTCCAATCTAGGAAAGTCACGTCAAAACAGGTTCTTCCATGTTCGTCCAAAACCCTCAAGGATCATATTGACATCCTCGCTCCTGCCTGGCTGACTTCTGCAACCACTCCTTCACCACTGGAGCCTTCACCTCCCCTATGAAGCATTCTCTTGTGTACCCCCTTCTCAAGAAACCCACAGCAGACCCCTCCTGCCCGGTGAACTATCGCCCGATCTCTATCACACCTTTCCTGGGCAAACTTCTGGAAAAGCTGGCCATCTCCCAGCTTAATCTTCACTCTGATTCTGCATGACCATCAGTCTGACTTCAGACCTACCAGAAGCTCGGAAACAGCTCTCCTGGATATCCGTGAAGACCTGGTCTCCAACTTTGATTCAAATCTCCCCTCTGTCCTCATCCTACTCGATCTCTCTTCTGCCTTTGACAAAGTCAACCATGCCATCCTGCTCAACCGCCTCTGTGATAACCTGGGTATCACTGAGCAGACCCTGGTCTGGCTGGCTGACCTTCCTCTCCAACCAACCCTCCGAGGTCCAACTTGGGTCCTTGCTTTCTTCTATCCCACTCTCCACTTGTGGTGTTCCCTAGGGGGTCTAACCACGATCCCTAGCTTTTCAACCAATACTTGGCAGCCCTCGCCCACTGCATTGCTGCTCTCTGCTCCAACTTTCAGTGCTATAAGGATGACACTCAGCTCGTTTTCAGGCTCCCCTCTGCCACCTCCTCTCTCATCTCTGACTGTCTGTCTGCAAACCAGGAGCGGTGTGCTGCCAACGACCTCTGCCTTAATGCCAGTAAAACGGAGATCCTCCTCATCGGCACTCCTGCACCTTCCTTTCCTGTCATTCTTTGGCCGGCATCACTTGGCCCTCTCCCTGCTCCGACCTGTGAGGCTAAGAACCTCAGGGTCATCTTTGACTCGATGCTTTCCATTTCTCCACATATCTATAATATCTCTAAGAAGTCTAACTACCAACTGCACCTCCTCAGAGGTATTCTTCCTTTCCTCTCCTTCCCCCAGAAGCTCACGGTCTCTAGAGCTCTGGTTCTCTCTAGGCTAGACTACTGCAATAGCCTCTTTCTAAATCTGCCTGCTACTACCCTCCACAACTCATCCTGAACAGGACTGCGAGACTTGTCCTTGGCCTCAAGCCCAGGGAGCGTAGCTCTCCAGCCCTGAAATCTCTTCATTGGCTCCCAGTAGCTGCAAGGATCAAGTTCAAGACCCTTTGCATTGTCCACAAGGCCTTCTGGGGCCTGTGTCCGCAATATCTTCCACTCTCCTTTCGGAAATACCTTCCCACTCGAGCTCTTCGCTCCTCCACCTCCCTCTGGGTCAGTCGCTTCTCCAAGCAACGGGTTGGTGGTGGATCTCTCTCCTCGACTAGGGGCCTCCCTCTGGAACAGCCTCTCTGCCTCTCTAAATCTTGAGGAGAACCAAATTTGGTTCCGGAAGCACCTCAAGACCTTCCTCTTTGCTTATGCCTTCTCTCCCCTGCTGATCTCCATCTGTTTCTGCACTGGGCATCTGGCTACCCTCTGATTCGGGCCCAAATCCCTGACCACCCAGGTGCACACCCACACTGCCTCCTGGCATCCCTTGCACTTGGGTCTGTATCTGCAACCCTACAGTCCCCTTACCTGCACTTATTTATAACTGTTGTCTGTGCTTAATACATGCACTTGCCACCTGCTGGCCACACTACCTGTTGTTTTTGATCACGTGTTCCAGCACTTTCCACTCCTCCCCTATCCCTTCCACTTTCCCCCTTCCCTCTCCCCTGCACTTGCGTGTTTTCAATGTCACTGGGACTAGTAAGATCATTGTTTCTGTCCTCCCTTCTGCCCCTCTCTTGCCTCATCGCATGTTAGCATGTGCCACACTTAGACATCATCCTTAACTTTAGCTTCCGTCACATCTAGACAGGATTGTGAATGTTAGCATGTGCCACACTTGGATGCCATCCTTAATTCTAGCTTGTGGACAGCAATGTCAACTAACCAATGCACTAACAACTTCAGCCCTCTGCATACACCTCTCAAACTCTAACCAAACACAACCACAAGCCTAAATATAGCAATCCGCACAAACTTCACTACATTGCAACAACAAAACCAACCACACATAGACTTGCACAACAGCACGCGACGACTACCGGCCGTAAAACACCCCAAGCCCAGCCAACGGACCCACCGGGGCGAGGCTGCCAACAGCACATCACTGCTCTCTTGCACTTTTCCATCTTATTCCCACTAACTGACCCCCCCACCCCTTTTTCGCCCTTTTTCAGAGCCGCCAGAGCACCAGGGGACCACTCCGATGGTGATAGTGCGTGGTACAAATATCCTTTAACATAACATCGCGCCCTGAAACACTTGTGTTTGGGCACGATAAAAATAAAATAGATCATGACTACACCACCTACCGTTTTACACAAGAAAAGGCTGTAGCACATGCAAACGTCAAAAGCTCTCAACACAAACACAAAACTAGCTTTTTGCATTGAAGTTACCCGTCCGCCCATTTTTTTGAGCGTGTGGACACGCTTCGGAATACAAAAAAATGATATTTTTAAAAATAGTCTACCCATTTGAACTGGGCAGTCACAGTCCCACCGTGAGGATTCGATCCAGGTCTCATGGCTGTAAAGCAAGAAACTTAGCCACAAGACCACACTAATTGCATATCGCAAAGCAGTGAAATGTCTTGAATGTTGTGCATACGTTTCCGGGCTAGTTTTATAATTAGTCAGAAACAGGAAAATATGTTACAATGACAAACGTGCATTTGTCCTATTTACTTTATTCAACTGAGAGGAAGGAACACGTTGGATGTAATCTGCATATTTAATTTTAATGTAAGGAAATGTTCATTTCCTATGACGTGATTTACCAATGGGTGCGTCAGAGCACTCATGACACGTTTTTTTAAGGATTCGATCACTGGATATACCCAAGCACAAGCCTTCAACAAAGTAGTGGTCGTGACTCGTGACGCGAAAACCGCGAGCTTCAATGGTGAAATGTAAAGGCGGTGAGGTGAGGAAGATTAGGGTCTACAGATTATATAGTATGGGGTTTATGAATGAAAACCAAGATGCCCAAGAGTGGGCAAATTGCATAGCCTGGCTCTTCTATAGGGGTACGGTACCTCAACCTAGAGGGGGCGGGGGGTGCAAGGGAGGCGATTGGTAGCGAGGTAACTCGGATAAGCGCTGCGTATACCGGGTATGGACCCTGCCGAGGTGAGGGGCAGAGCGGAAGCCTCGTTTACAGAGGGTATGTGTGTGCCGCTGAGGTAAACCGTCACGGGAAGTGTAGTTTTGGCGTGTACGTGAGACTCCCTTCGGTTAGGTTACATGGCGGGCCTCACCTGACGTTTCTCACACAACACTGACGAGTAAACGCCGTAATCACACAGCGTGTGTCAGGCGGTTCCGAATATCTGGACGCACAGGCCCAAAGTCTGGCACCGCCTCCAAAACGACACCGAGAGACAAACAGCGCCGGTGTTATGTAATATTTTGAATCCCGTACCTTTCCGGCGTCCCATGCCTTCTGGGCCATCGCTGATTGGCTGTATTTGCCCCAGCACGCCCCCTCCCCCGAGCAGAAGAGTTCCTATCTCCAACTGATGTGATAAACGATAATTAACGGCTTCCTGGCAACCCGTTTTTAAATAGCAAGTTATAGTTTCAACGACCACCTCTGGTGGTAATGGCAGGCTCATATTTTAATAAAAAAGAGTTTATGAAATGCTTCATATAAGGCTCGTATTCGCTTTTTTCTCCAAAAACTGTCGGCCTCACTGTAAATTAGCACCAACCACTTTCCAAAACGGAATCTATGTGCCCAGCACATTTTCAAAGAAAACTTTCAATGAATGTGCACAATTGTATTGCACAGCAAACCAAATGACCCCCTTATGTAGCACACTGGTTAAGCTGACCAAGTTATTTACCATGCTTGCCAACATTCTGTGACCAAAAAGTTGCGGGGCAAGGGCTTTGGCTAAGGGCTGATACGGCTGATTGTGCTGCTCGTATGCAGAAGCTGTCCCTTTGTTCCAGCGTTTCTGCATTGGTGAAATATTTGGACATTGGACTCGCATGCTCCCTGTGGTCCCTCCTTCCTCTCCCAGAAGCCCATATCTTCTACTGCACACGCGCATTCGCGCAAGGGCTTTGGCTAAGGGCTGATACGGCTGATTGTGCTGCTCGTATGCTGAAGCTGTCCACATTTTGTTCCAGCGTTTCTGCATTGGTGAAATATTTGGACATTGCACTCACAAGCTCCCCGTGGTCCCTCCTTCCTCTCCCAGAAGCCAATATCTTCTACTGCACACGCGCATTCGGGCAAGGGGTTTCGCTAAGGGCTGATACGGCTGATGCTCCTATGCTGAAGCTGTCCTCATTTTGTTCCAACGTTTCTGCTTTGGTGAAATTATTAGACATTGCACTCACGGTAAAGCTGCAGCCCGAGTGCTGTGAAAGAGACGTTTTAAAACAGTCTGTTTCAACTGTGTTTATTTTACTTTTCTAGTGCTCCCGTGGCCCCTCCTTCCTTTCCCAGAAGCACATATCTTCTACTGCACATGCGCGTTCGCGCGCACGCATTTGGGCAAGGGCTTTGGCTAAGGACTGATGATGCGGATGATGGAGCTGGAGGGCGAAGACGGGAAGCCCTCTGTGATAGCGTTTAATTAATTTACGCTGATTTCATCTGTGATTATTTGTCAATAACAAATTGTGTACTAACATTTTGATATATTACAAAATATGACAAAAATATACACTCTCATGACTGATATGACTTCCACGTGATTTTTCTCGGAGAGTCCTATCACTCACACCACCCCAAAACGTGGAAATCATGCTTCGACCATAACACGCCAAGGTAAAGTTTCTGTGCGCGGCAGGTCAATTTCACTTGCAACAGACATTCGAACATTTTGTAGTGACCATTTTACTGAAAGCATGTTAACCAGCAATGCGGTCTCACAATTACCCGACCGTGCAGTATCTCTTCCGGTGCCGGGCGATCAGATTAATCAAGCCCAGACCCAACCCATTGATCTATGTTCGTCGTCAGACTCTTATGGCGGCGTTCACAGAAACAAATCTTTTGGGAGACTTTGCTCTCTCCCCTGATCGCTCAAGCAGTGATTACGGCTCAAGGTCACACCATTCAAGTGCTTTCACAACCCCCCCCCCCCCCCACCAATTGAAAAACAAACACTTTCCAATCCCCTTCGCATGAATGCCTTACTATTCCACCCATAACGCCTGAAAATTGTGTTATGTTACCACAGGACCAACAACAAAGTGCTCCACGTGAGTGTGATCATTTATCGCAAGCTCCTGTTAGGTTTTCAGATTCTCCTCATAACTCCTCAGTTTCATCTGTCTCGTTTACCCAATCCATACCGAGACAAATGAAACACCTGTCTCCATACTGTCAGGAGACATCCATGCCAGCCGCCGCTGTATTTGCAGAAACCACACTTCAGGCCATGAGCCACAGCATTATTTTCTCTAGCTAAACTGTACGAAACACTGGATTCACGCCTGATCGATCAACATTTTTTACTGCGAGAATTACTAGAATCCAAGGTCCCGAATGTGTTACTAGCCCCTACTGTGCCCTCTAATGTTAACTTGAATCATGTTCTTACCGGTGCTCAACTTCTGGTTCCTAAAACTGAGGATGTTTGAGTCAACTTGATTTCTCCCGATCCGTGCGCCTCAATGCAAGTAAATGTCTAAAACAAACAAAATGGTTGTGCTATACAACATGAAGGAGATTTGGATAAAATAACATCTGATGTTAACTCGATTGTGGAGCCTCCAGGACTTGCGCGGAATACAATTGGTTGCGAAAAGGTAAATAATCCAACTTTTAATATTTTCGCTGTGAAAAACAAAAATTAAAACAAAACAATTACCCCAAAGCCAAATTCCATCAAAAAGTCAAAGAATTAAAAAATATCCAAAATTCAAAAAAATAAAAATTCTCAGCAATTTGTCAAAATGCTAACATTACCAGACAAAGGAACTAAAGAAAATAGTGCAGCTATTGTAAGAAAATATGTAGCTTTGTCTAAAATAAAAGCAACATCTCAGATAAACAAGGTCAGTGATAAAATCAATTCTACTTCTGTTCACGACCTATATTACGCTCCATTGGATGATTTAGTTTATGAAATCAATTAAGTCAGTGCTGCTACCTCTGACCCAAAAACGACTTCATCATTGCAATTAAACAAAAGCAAAATCACAGATATCACTTCCACAGACTCTAGAAAAGATTCTCCTCTGGCCACGTTAGAGATGAGTAGTGAAGAAATTCAGAAATCAATGGGCCTATTCATGTCTAGGCCTGCTACTCTTTTTCAAACAAAAAGTAGAACGACTGACTGACAACCTGTATATACATCCATTGCAAAACAAGATAATATACACCTTGACAGCTCAACCTAGAGTTGACCTTCTAAGTACAACCAGATTACAAACTAATCCAAATAAGACTGAACTGCCGAATAGCAAAAACACTGAAACAAACATTAAACCAAAGGGAAGACATAACAATTGTGACAGCACTACACATTTCAGTCTTATTTTACAGTGTCGAGTTGGCGATTTTGATGTGTATCACCTGAATAGGTCATCTGTCCTGAACATATTGAACAACATCCCCTCTCTCCAAGATGTCGTAACTACTGATCTAGCGCAGATCGAATTTATTGATGATTGGGATAGATCAGTGGTTAAGATATGGATGTCATCAGGTTTAGTCCAAAACGCCATCTGGCAAGCAAGACATGATATATATAACTTGGGATTTATGTTGTTAAATCTTGCTGGGGTGGATCCAGTGGATAGTTAGAGACAATCTAAGCATCAAGGAGCTACTCAGAACAAATCCTGGATGAATGCCCCCATGACAATCTCGTATTCCACGGATGAATTTAATCACCCCCGCTCCGTGACTTTGCCATGCCCTCAGGCTTTGGAGGTCAGGCAATAACAATGCAAGTCCATCTCACATAACATCTTTAAATTGGCCTTGTGGAACATGCGAGGCCATAAACATCTGGTGTCGGAAGCAATTACCTGCTTAGCCCAATATGACATCATTTTACTGCAGGAAGTGTGGCCCAGGTTTCCCCCAGTTTGGGAAAACCATCAAGTATCCCTAATTCCTGCAGCAGCTCCACTGAGAGGTAGACCAATGGCGGGTCTCCTAATAGCCACCAAGACCTCCAGTGGCCTCACTCTAGAATCATGGGCCTCTCCAAATAGTCACATCCAACTAGTCAAGATCACCTGCTACAAAATATGTATCACTTGTCTAAACTTGTATTGGAATCATTCTACCATCAACGATTCTTGCTTTTTCAAGGATTTGGACACTTGTTTTGATCTGATTAACAAAGATCCCTCCATAACTCATACAATTGTAGCCAGTGATCTTAATCGATCTTAATATGAACTGTTTGAAAGGGAAAGAGGGTAAACTGAGGGAAACTGTTAATGACTGGAATCTTCTCATGAAAGAGAGAGGACTTGTTATGGTCAATGGTTCTGTACAAGATGACATCCCACCAAATAACACTTGGCACAGAGGCAACCTATCTTCCCTGATTGATTATGTGTATGCTGACATCAAGTTGTTTGCAGTAGTGAAATCCTTGAAGGTGATTGTTCAAGATCTAAGCGATCACAACATTCTCGAAATGACATGGGAATGGTCAAGTAATATTAAAAACAACAGTGCAGAATTCTACAATGTTGATCTAACGCTATCAGTTAGAAGCAACAGATTCAGATGGACTCCATCATCCTTAGATAATCTATTGACAGCTGTATCATATCCAAAAGATATTTTAAGATCCCATATCCATCACCAAGATGGAACATACGTAGCCATCCTCCAGATTTTTAAACAGCAAAAATATGGATCAACGAATAACAAAATACATTCACATACGTACGATGAAGAGATTAGAGTCCATAAGACCATGCTACAGATGGAAATTCGCCATCCTGCAAATCTGCCATTGTCGGAAAAACTGAAACAAACGTCCAGACTCAAGAATAGGTACAATAACTGTCTTAAACAGCACAAAGCTGCCATGATTTTGAAATATGCTCCTGTCATGCTGCATTCCATAGAATCAAAAGGTTCTGCTATAATCTGGGGTCTGACAAAGACAGCATGTGCCAGCTCACAATCAATTACCCAGATCAATGCAGTTTCTGAAAAAGTTTGGACTCAATACTAAACTTCTCTATATGCTGATGTACACTGGGTCAATTACCCTCCTCTTCCTGTTGTTGACATGAGATCTCAACTAATTATCAATCAAGTAGACATATTGGATAACATCAGAAAACGGAGTACGTCAAGAGCTCCTGCCCCGGATGGACTCTCTAACATAATGTTAAAACCCCTTCTGAAGCTTGGTTCGGTATTCTGAGAATTATATTCCAGCAAACCCTTCACTCCAAAATAATTCCCCATTCATGGCAGAAATCCATCATTGTACCCATATACAATAAGGGAGACAGAGTGGCACCTCAAAATTACAGACCAATAGCGCTCTTGGACGCACCCGGAAAGCTTATTTGCTCGTCTAATTCTAGACGACTTCAAGAAGTGGACCAATTCTTCTAATACTAATGATCTATTTCAGACGGGTTTCATGCCAGGGATAGGAACATCAATTAACCTTCATGTACTTCATGCTATTAAAGAGCATGAGATGCAAATGAAGCAACCCTTATTCTTGGCATTCATTGATTTTGAAACCGCATTTGATTCTGTGTCGAGGCATCTCTTGTTTAAAAGGTTAGTAGCAAGTTCTTGTGCCCTAAACACTTGCGACATTGGATATGTGAATTCCACACCAATACTTCCATCTGTCATGACCCACAGGACACGCCCCTTTGGGTCTTCCTGGTCCTTATCGCAACAGGCCTTGCATTCCCTGACACTTCCAACATGGCCGTCCAGCGTGACACGCCTTCTGCGGTCTATACGTTGGACGTAACGTATTCTACTAATAGACCGCACCCCCGCGGCTCCGCGCGTCTCAATGCTATTGCCAAGTAGCGATCAGACGTGTGCTCCGTAGTTCGCAGTATTGCTTTCCTGGTTCCTAGCTTTTCTACTTCCATTCCTTGCCCTTTCCCTTTTCCTCTTGCTTCCTGGACTCGTGCGCCATCAGCACGTCTTCTTCGTTTCCCAGATCCCCGGATTGCTGCATCCCGGAATCTTAAACGCACGCTGGAGTCGGAAGAGACTCGCTCAGCTTTATTCAAGTCCAGGTCTGTCCGCAAGAAGACACCGCCCAGGGAGTCCAGCAAGGATCGGTCTAAGGTGAGAAGGGGGGAACTCTGTGACAGTTTGAGACACCTACCGACAGCACTCGAAGTCGACATGGAAGCGGCCGTCCAGGACCTGATGCGAGGTATGCAAGAATTAACCACTGAGGTGCAGAATTTAAAGGCGGAAAAGGCTGCTCTCAAGCAATTAGTTCTATCCCGTGATTCAGCCGCAAAAGAAAGTGTGTTACTGGGTGGCATTGTTGACAAGTACTATGGGTCGGCAAAAACCCTTCGTGGATTCCTGGACTCATGTTTGGTTCACTTTACATTTAAGCCCTATTACTTTTCCACTCCCAGGGCTAAGGTGGGGTTCATAATCTCTCACCTTTCCGGAAATGCTTTAACCTGGGCTACACCCCTAGTTAACTCCGGCGACGCTCTCCTAGATGACTACGATGGTTTCATACGGGCCCTAAAGACCATGTTTGATCGCCCAGAGGAGGTCTTTAGTGCCCAGGAACGCCTCTTAGACTTTCAGCAGGGATCCCAGGATGAGATCGCGTATGTAACCCCCTTCAAGTAATTGGTCAAGGAAGCTGATTGGTCTCCGGAGGCAAGTTTTACCCTTTTCAGGAGAGGACTAAATGAGGAGATTAAAGATGAGTTAGCCAGAGTGGCCCGACCGAACTCATTCCAGGCTCTTATGGACCTTGCCATGCAAATAGACTTTCGCATCCAGGAAAGGAAGGCAGAGAAGAAAAAAATCTAGGGGAAACCCTACGAAGGTGTCCTTTGAGAGTACCTCCAAATCTGACACAAACCCTGGATCAGTCACCGAACCAGAACCCATGCAGATAAGAGCCTTCCGTGGACCCATATCCCCACAAGAAAGGATGAGAAGGATTAATACGGGGTTGTGCATGTATTGTGCCTCCAACAAACACTTGGTTAGAGAATGCCCTCCTGCCCCTCCTCGGCGTTCGGGAAACGCAAACTCCCGATCCTAGATGGAGCAGGGCTTCGGGAGAGAGATGTTTGCTCCACATCAATTCCATCCTTGAACTCTCCTGGACAAAACAATCTAGTGATACTACAGGCCTTCCTATCAACCTCCGGGAATAAGACCTATCCTGTTTTGGCCTTGGTAGACTGCGGGGCTATGGGAATATTCATTGATCAAGATTGGGTTTTTAGTCACCACATCCCATACGAAACACGAAGCATCATGCAGCCGGTGGAAGCGATCGATGGAAGACCCCTCACTTCGGGGCCCATAAGCCTGCAGACCAAAGAGATCCAGCTTTCAATTAACCACCACCAAGAGCGGATTCGATTCGACATTATTAAGTCAGCTCATTACCCCATGGTACTGGGCATGCCCTGGTTACAGAAACACAATCCGTATATCAATTGGACAGCAGGATCACTATTCCTCGGCTCAGGGTTTTGTATGTCTCACTGTCTAATCCTGGATACCTCCTTGACCCCTCCAAAGAACCACCAATAGACCATCAAGCACCTCTTATGGTTTCCAATATCGTGCAGGTCCCTAAGGCCTATCAGGGATTTGTTGATGTGTTCTCAACTGCCATAGTCCAGGCCTTACCCCCTCACAGGCCTGAAGACTGCGCCATAGACACGGATCCCTCAGCAGTGATTCCTTTTGGCAGGATGTTCAGCCTTTCCGAACCTGAGAAAAAGGCCCTCCGAGAATACTTGGATACCAACCTTGAGAATGGCACCATAAGACCTTCAAAATCTCCAGCCGGAGCTTCATTGTTCTTTGTTCCTAAGAAGGACACTAAGGAACTCAGACCCTGCCTCGATTATCATGGATTAAATCAATGCACCCTCAAGGACCGGTACCCCTTACCCTTAATCTCGGATATCCTGGAACCGGTCAGAGGCGCTGTGATTTTCACAAAACTGGACCTCCGGGGAGCCTGTCATTTGATTCGTATCCGGGAAGGAGACAAATGGAAAACAGCATTCAGAACACCCTTTGGTCACTTCGAATATCTGGTCATGCCCTTTGGATTAGCTAATGCCCCAGCAGTCTTTCAACGTTTTATGGACAGGGTGTTCTCTGACATGGTATTCCTCTTCGTCATTGTCTACCTGGACGACATTTTGATCTACTCCAAGGACCTTCTAAAGCATGAAGAGCACGTAAAGGCAGTACTACAATGACCCCGTGAACATAAACTCTTGGCCAAACCCGAGAAATGTCTGTTTCACGTTGCTTCTGTTCATTACCTAGGATTTATCCTTACTCCAGAGGGAATTGGCATGGGCCCTTCAAAGGTAAAGGCTATATTATCCTGGCCTGCTCCCACGTCCGTGAAACAAGTTCAATCCTTCCTGGGCTTGCCAATTTCTACCGGAAGTTTATACCCACCTTCTCTGAGATTGTTCAACCGATTGTTGCTCTTCTGAAGAAAGACAGCCCCTTTGTCTGGTCTATTCCGCAAGATAAGGCATTCCAACTCTTGAAGACAAGATTTACTCAAGCTCCCATTCTGGCCCAACCCGACATTGATCGACCATTCCTTGTGGAAACGGATGCCTCTAACTACGCCATTGGAGCGGTGTTGAAGCAAGAATTTGAGGATAAACTAGAACACCCCATTGCTTACCTTTCACGAACCCTGACTCCCAGTGAGACACACTACTCCGTCCTGGAAAAATAACTTTTAGCCATCCGCCAAGCCTTCACTGAGTGGCGACATCTACTCCTGGGAGCAAGATATCCAGTCCAGGTCCGAACGGACCACCGAAATCTTCAAATTCTACAGTCATTAGAGTGTCGGAACAGTCGTCAGGCTCGTTGGGCCTTCTTCTTTGCCCAGTACCAGTTCCACATCACTCATGTTCCTGGATCACAAAACTTGATTGCTGACGCCTTATCTCGACGGCCTGACTATGAAACTACCGAAGATAAGGCCTATCCTAAGATGTTTCCCCACACGATTTTTGCAGCCCAAGCAGTCAACCTCCTGGAAGAAATCCGAGTACAAACCCAATCCTCTGAACTCTGGAAGAATATTTCAAGAAAGAATCAATGAAACCAGAGAGTCAAGGAAGGATATTTGTTCAAAGACAAAGCTCTGCTCATTCCTACACAAAAATTACAACAAAGAATAATAAACCTCTGTCATGATACCCTTCACTCCGGACATCGTGGCATCACCAACACCCTCCACCTCATACAAAGACAATTTTGGTGGCCAAAAATGAAGACTGATGTACAACTATACGTCCAAGCCTGTGCAATCTGTAGTCAGAATAAACATGACAACAAGAGGCTGGCGGGTCTTCTGCTACAACCCGCACTGCCAACAAAGCCATGGGAATTTATCACTACAGACTTCATTGTGGAATTACCGCCTTCTAGAGGGTACACCACCATCATGGTCACCATTGACTTGTTCACTCATATGGCTCATTTCACACCCCTCAATAAGCTACCATCCTCATCTGAACTGGCTGGAATCTTCCTGGAGCACATATTCCGCCTTCATGGACTTCCTTTCAAGATCATTTCCGATCGAAGACCTCAATACGTCTCACAATTCTGGAAACACCTCTGTCAAATATTAGGAATCCAACGCGCTCTTTCATCAGGTTATCACCCTTAAACCAACGGGGCCACAGAACGTGCTAATCAGACTCTGGAACAATATTTTCGATGTTTTGCTACTAAGGTTCAGGATGACTGGTCGCTCCTGATACCCGTGGCTGAATTCGTCTATAACAATTCCGATCATTCAGCAGTTAAGACCAGTCCCTTTTATTGCAGCCAAGGATTCCATCCATCAGTTCTGCCCTCTGTTCTTCCACAACCCACACCGGTACCTACTGTCGACTCCTGGATTGAAACACTCATCAACATACATAAGGAGACCAAAGAGCACTTAGAGAAGGCCAGAACACAGACCAAGAGATATGCGGATTTCAAAAGAAGACCCGGGCCTTCTTATTCAGTTGGAGATCAAGCCTGGTTGTCCTCGAAATTACTACTCCAACATCTACGGCCAAACAAATTGGCCCCCCGGTATTATGGTCCGTTTTCCATCAAGGAAATTATACACCTAGTCTCATACCGGCTCAAGCTACCAGAATCCTGGAAAAAGATTCACCCAGTTTTTCACACCTCCTTATTAAAACCTTATATTCAATCCTCCCGGAAATCCTGCAGACCCACTCCTGTGGTGGTGGACAATCAACTGGAATATGAAGTGTTCCGGATATGCGACTCCAGGTATAAACAGGGTCAGCTTCAATACCTGGTTGAATGGATAGGATATCACCCCAGTGAAAGAACTTGGGAACCACTTTCTAATCTGAATACCCCTCGACTGCTCAGAAGATACCACCTCATACACCCAGGCAAACATCGAGGAACAGGTTTTCGGAGGAGGCATGCTGTCATGACCCACAGGACGCGCCCCTTTTGGTCTTCCTGGTCCTTATCGCAACGGGCCTTGCATTCCCTGACACTCCCAACATGGCCATCCAGCGTGACACGCCTTCCGCGGTCTATACGTTGGACGTAACGTATTCTACTAATAGACCGCGGCTCTGCGCGTCTCAATGCTATTGCCAAGTAGCGATCAGACGTGTGCTCCGTAGTTCGCAGTATTGCTTTCCTGGTTCCTAGCTTTTCTACTTCCATTCCTTGCCCTTTCCCTTTTCCTCTTGCTTCCTGGACTCGTGCGCCATCAGCACGTCTTCTTCGTTTCCCGGATCCCCGGATTGCTGCATCCCGGAATCTTAAACGCACGCTGGAGTCGGAAGACACTCGCTCAGCCTTATTCAAGTCCAGGTCTGTCCGCAAGAAGACACCGCCCACGGAGTCCAGCAAGGATCGGTCTCAGGTGAGAAGGGGGGATCTCCGTGACACCATCCAAATACGATTGTCCATGGATGGTAGATTAACGCGCTGCATTAACACTTATAAAGGATTGAAGCAAGGATGCCTATTGCCTTCTTCCTTGTTCAACTATTTATAGCAGACATTGCAGCGGATTTTGTTGACGTGGTATCTGATTCCCCTCGCTTAAAGGACTGCACGATCTCCTGGCTGTTTTACGTTGACGACCTGGTGTTAAAGGCGAAAACTTCCAGGGGTCTGCCAGCCTTATTGGATAAGATGGAAAAAATATGTGACTCACAATGAACTGACTGTCAATTTAAATAAATCAAAGGTGATGATGGTTGCTACACCATATGCGAAAAAAAGGATCCATCAAGTCTGGTCCTTTCAGCACCACCCTCTCAAAATTGTACTGGAATACAAATATCTAGGTCTTAATGTTAACACCTTGGGGTGGGATGCCCCATACTACGCTGAAATGAGAACTAACATGAGAACAGCTCAGGCCTCTATTTTGCATCATAAGTATGGAACTTTTTCTCTCAAGCCTTTATTAATTTATTATTGTCAAAAAGTTGTTCCAACATTAATATACGGGGCTGAAACCAGGACATGGCAAGATGAGTCGTTTTGGTCACCTATGGGGGGCTTGTTTTGGAAGTCCATACTAAAACTGGCCAAGGGTACGTCGATATGCCTAGTGCGCTATGTACTAGGGTTAACCTCACTTTATACGATGTATATGTGGAAATGATGTGCTCTCCACCGAAAGTGCATTAGGAGTGCTGATGCCAGCTCCAGTCTACATGTACTGTCTAACTATAAGAAAGCAACTACCCACACAACAATGGCAATTTGGCAAGAAAAGGTAAAGGACTTTTTTACAAGAGGTGGATGTATCCGAAGAATTATTGATTCAAAATCCTAATAAGGTGAAATATAAAATCATGCTTTGGGACTGGATTAGTACTCGTGAACAATGTCTAAAAACTAAACATGCAAAAACATTCCCTACTGTGATTAAGAAGCTTAGTACGCCTGAATCTTATATGTTAAAATTTCCTGGCTCTAATTACAGAGATCTCTTCCTAAGGTTTAGGCTCAATGTATGGCACACGCAAGATGTACTCGCCAGATGAAAACTGATTCCCAGTATCAAGAATGTTTGTCGCTTTTGTAAACACTCTGATATACCAGACGCTTTGCCACATTTGATATCATCCTGCACTGTACTTCTAGACAGAAGAATTGCTTATTTTAAATCCAGCTTTGAAGTCTATACATTTTTGACGGTTGAAGATTTCTGGTACAAAATCTATAATGCTGTAACGAACAAAATGAGAATTGCTGTCATACATTTTCTGTTGTACTTAAACTTGGAGATAATATCCCAGAAGTGTAAGAAAACCTTTTTAAACATGTGAAGTTCGCACTGACATAAACAAGATGTAATACTCAGCTATTGACTGCGTAGTCTTAAAGAAATTAATGATGGAAAAGATGTTTTATGATACTATTTTACTTTTACTTCAAGGCTAGGCAATCGTAGCTAATTTTAATTATGAGGAAAACACAAAATGTAAAAATCTGTATATATTAACATGTGGATGTTGCAAAGTGTATTCTTTTCTTTTCTTTTTAATGTTATAATGATGATATGTGAATATATTGAAAAGTTGATTTATCAGCTATATCAATAAAAACATTAAACAAATTAAAATAAGTTCCAGAAATGGTAATTTGGCATAATGATAACTTCATGAGAAATGACATCACTTGACCTGATAACATCTCAGGAAATAACATCACATATCATATGGTCTTGAACCACAAGGTTCTAAGCATAACAATTTGAAATAAATAGCATAGGCATTGGTTTAAAATGTGCACTTTGCAGCACTCGCCTTACAATCTGCACCAGCTGGAGCCCTTCCTGCCGTCACTTCCCTTGGGCTATACAGAAGTGTTATCGCCTTGGTGCCTTTAACACCAGCTCTTCTGCATCAGCCACAAAGAAGAATTTATAGCTTTTCAGTGAGCATTTATTGTTTCAGCTCCCTACTGGTTTGCAGTCTCATGATAATCAGTATTTTTTTTTATGTTTTATTTTAATTTTACTTACAACAACAAAACATGAAATAACAAAGAAATTTGTAGCAAAAACTATATACATAATTACAAACACATAAATACCCCCTCTCCCCCTTACAGATGCCAGGTACACATCATATAATATGAAATTGTCAGAATCAATACAATGTCAGAAATTTGCCCCAAATTTTAAGCCCCCTCCCTTGTTTTTCTTTGTCTCCATTAAAATGTATGCACCCCACAGATGCCTCAGACTGTTTTCCGCTCCAAGCAAGTACCTCACTCACCAACCATCATGTTGAAATGGCCCCCCACACATCTTCAGCCAGGCACGTCCAAGCACAACCACTGTTAACACCAGCCGCCACCCCAGAAATAAACTCAACCAGTGATATCGACAAATCTGCACTGCTTGCTATAGCTTTTTTGCGTGCTCCATCAAAATGCCTGCATGTGCTCTGTGCAACTCTGCTTTTACCCAACTGTAATATCACGTGATTCGAGGGGTTATTACGTCACTCGACGGCAACCAGCCCAGAAAACCAACTGCGTCATTGTATGTATTCCTTGACTTCATTTGTGTTCCATACCTTCCATAGGTGTTCTCTGTTCTGCACACATCATCTGAACTCTGGACATGTTCAACTTACTATCTCAGATCATTTGGAGTTAGCTTACTTCCTATGTGCTGCTTGCTTTTGCACTCATGGACTTGTGATTTGCTTACTCAAATATGCTGTCCTTCTGAATTCCCACAGTCCCAGACGAAATAAAAAAAAGTAGAAATATAATGCAGTACATTTGTTTCAGGCAGAGAAGGATATAGACATAAGTAAAAACAGCAGGAAACTTGCCACAGTGAGCACTTGAGGTAGCCAGGAAGAGTGCTTGCTATGAATAAATGTAGTTTTGGGGAGGCAGTAGTTCACGGCATTAGGAGAATTCCATGATCAAAAGGGGCCAGTGTGATGAATCAGCTTCCTGGGCACCAGTGGTCCAGGGATGAATATCGGTTTCTAAACCATCAATCAGCCCCACACCTCTAGTACACCAGAAGGGATCCAAACAGATTGGAAACACAAGTCAATTATAAACCTCCTTGTCCAATTTTGGTAACATGGATGGAACGGCAGGCTTATCTCCGAAAGGTCGTGGATCGTTGGTTAGTTTTAACACAGTGAAAATATAATTATTACCCAATGATAAAAGGGACTGTCCACTCAAGGTTGTATACAAATATCTACTTTTTCATCATCACAACAACAGACAGTTCTAGCACACTATGAAATACAACCCACCCTGTAAAGGAATGCTGAAGGCAGAGAGTTTCAAAGAAGGAAAAGGGATGCACTCTGGATACTGACAGGAGGGTAGTCAGTATAGTAATTAATCACAATAGTTCAAGAATACTTGGTTTCTGTACAAAGGAAGCAATGGGTAATAAAATGTCAGTAGGGCCCTTCGAAGAAGGACCAGGGGGACGGAACCACAATGTACCTTGTGCTGTAGATGTTCTTGGAGCTCGACAGGGTCGAGTCGATTTCAGGGCGCTTCTGCGACAGAGTTCAAGACGGGTGACAGCTGCAGGTATCAGGCAGCAGGCAGTTCAGCGAGTGAGGCTGGACGGACGGCTGCAGGTAGGCCTACACGGTGGCTAGGGGTCAGGAATCGTCTCAGTACTGATCAGCAGTTCTGAAGTACTGGTAGAGGCGTCTCGTTCCAGGTTTTAGCGACTGCAGCATAACAACAGTCAGAGGCGTAGTCGGTTGCAGCTCAAGGGGCTCAACTGGCTCGAAAATGTCTTTTAAGGCGGACGCTGGTAGATGCTTGTTCATGCACTCCTCCTAGCTTCTTCACTGGACTTGTGTCGTCCTTTAAGGCGGACGGCCCAAAGCTGAGAGTGTTGCTGGCAGCTGCCTTGTCCTTGGTTTTGTTCAGAGACTCTCTGGCACCCCCCACTTAGGAAGCTTGTTGCAGAGCCTGGCAGAGCACGCTGTCTGATGGCTGGGTACTGGTTCTGAAGCTGCTGGAGGGTCTACTGTATTCAGTATCTCCCTCAGTTTTCTGGCATATGTTTGGGTGAGGGATATTGCTTCCCTCTTGGATATCTTGGCCTTCCTTCACTGACAATACCTTCAGCCAGGGTCCAATACTGAGTTCTTCTTGTTACTTCTTGCAAAGTCTTCAGATGATCTACCCAAAAGAGGGTCTCCGCCCTCTTTTATTGCCAAATGGGCCACAGTGATTGGTCTGGTTAATTGATTAAAACAGCATGTCTCCATTGAAGCTGAAGAGTGACCAGACTGTCTGGCCTCTGCAAACCACATTCATGTACCTTCTGAATGGGGTTTCCCTGCGGGGGATGACTACTGTAAACGGTTGTACCAGACATGACAGTTCACTGCCCTTGATACTGAGAGGTGGGAGCTGGCTTCAGGTTCACACAGTGCATATCAAAGGTTGTTGGGGTTTCATGTCTCCTTTATTAACCTCTGCAGCCAGGCCCCATGTGCGCCCGTTTGAAGTATACTCTATTAGTATGTTAATCACCGCCACCACCATGCAGGGCTCAACAAAAGGACAGGGCAGATCCATAGAGCCTTTGATAGTTAATTAGGCTAGCCATGGCAGGAGGAACGTGTTGCCCTCCCTCTTCTGAGAGGACATAGTGTACTCTTGCTGTCATATTCCAACTAAATATGACGAGGGATGGCGCTGGTAGGCTGTGTCCACCCAGAGTACACAGGTCTATGTGTATGTCATGCAGTAAGCATAAGAACATGTGTGCGGATTAGCCTCACACATTTTCCGGAAGCTGATCTACCATCATTCAATTTCATATAAAATTTCAAAAAAGCCAGGCGAACGCACACCCACCCCGCGGATGGTCGAATTCTTCACAGCCTGAGACTTGCAGCTCCTGCATTTTCTGTTGCTACACAATCCTCCATGATTTAGGCAAAAGTCCACTGTAAGCATCAACGAGCATATAGTAATACATAGCCAATTGCAAGTAATGCATTAAAGAACGCTCCCTCAACTTCCTGTGCCCCAGACCTGTAACTCCTCTTCACCTGATTCCTTGCCTAAACGCAGCACCCTGCATTGAACTTTACAGTACGGATCTCCCATTTACCTCCCATAGCTGAGGGTGATCTGAAAACATCAAGACTGGGCATGTAAGAACAATCTCATTAAAGTGATTGTTCTGGAAGAATAACATTTGGAAAGTCAAAACGAAACAATGCACATTTGTTACTCTACCAAATTAATAAAATGCTTATCTGGCGCTTCAAATGATAATGGCAGAGAATGAGGCTCGTCCGATTCCCTCTGCGCTTCTTGCACCACTGATCAGCATAACACACCATTGCTTTATTACCTTCTCTTCAGGCCACAGCTTTATTGTTGTTTCCTCCTTTTTACACACCTGACAAAACCCCCTAAATCTTGAGTTCAACTGCGTGGGTAAGCTAGTCTGCACACACGTGAGCTGAAAGGCCTCAGTGACAACCTGACGTCCTCTGCACACGTGTGCTCAGAGGTACCTCAGGTCAGTCACAGTTCATCATGTCAATCAAATAAATGACTTCACATCCACCCACCAGCCGAAATTACACTAGCGCTTTCATGCTGCAGCTCTGAGCTCTGCAGCTACTGTCCACATCTCGCTCTGAAGAAATAGGGCCAATGGAGCTAGAAAGCAACTTGACAGAGACACGAAAAAAGCGTAGGATCAAACACCCAACTCTTTAGGCAGCAGGAGTGCTTAAAAAGCAGCTGCCTACCACCTAAATCATTGGGGTTGGCAAGTATGATTTACATGTACTCTTTATTACTCCTAGTCATACTCTTCCTTGTTACAGTACCTACTTGTGAGGTCCCTGACCTCCATCCATCTCAGGAATCCATTACATCTTTTTACTAATACCCATACCTGCCTCACCGCTCCCCTGAGAGGACAATACTCTGTTACCACCACAACATGTTAGTTCAATACCACAACACATCATGGAAGGTTTTTCACGCTGCACCAGGGCGGGCGAGGAGGATCGTAAGTAATGTGACGAGGAAGGATAGGACAAAGAATAATGATGATTACTGGTAAGCAACTTGGTCATTACCTCCATGTCCCGCTTCCTTGTCCCAGTACTTACATGCGAGGAATACCAAAGACAGCAGTGAAAAATTGATCCATGAAAACAAAAACACAGACCACCCAGACCGCAGTTGCAACACTCCATCACAATGTTATTCCTAAACACCACAACAAATCACCCATGAAAATGTGCATCAGCACTCAATACCCCCTCCCCAAAGGAGGAAGACCCATGCACATGCAAATTGAGGCGATCGAGTCTGGTGAAATATTTGGGTTGGGAAAATCCAGCAAAGAAGCCTGCACCCCAGAATCAGCTAAAGCAATAGCATAGCTCTCAATCTTTAGTATTGCCACATAGGGTGAAAATACCCAAATCCGTTTTTGGTGGGTGAGGGCCCATTGAAGTATATTGGCATGCAGGTGGCTTGACAGGTGAGTCAGCTGATTGCAAAGCGTGTGACACCCGCCAAAAGCTTATGAGTTGAGAGCTATTGAAATAACCTGCCAAAATCCAACGGCTAATCATACTTCCAGACGGCTTCAGGCCAGGCTTTGAACCCCCAAATGTTGCAGATTGTTTGACTTCTGAAAGGATAGAGTTCTGTCCAGGTAGGCCAAGACAGACCTTTTAACGTCCAATTTGTACCACCACTGCTCCTCAGGAGAGGAGGGACTTGGAAAAAAGGACAGACGCACAATATACTGTGCCTTATGGAACTTAGAAATGAATTGAGGAAGGAACCCTGGATCACGCCTGAGAACCAGGGAATCTGAGAGGACCCGCAGGAATAGGGGTGTACACAACAATGCTCTAATTTCACCCAGCCTCCTGGCTGAGGTCATGGCCACCAAAAACACGGTCTTCCGTGTGAGAAACTTGATTTCAATGGACTCCACTAGTTCAGATGGAGACTCCTTTAAAGCTTGCAAAATTAGGGGAAGGTCCTGTGGAGAAACACCAGCACACAGACAACAGGAAACATTTCAACAGCCTTGTAATGTAATGGCTTACAGTGGGAAATGAGAACCCAGTGCTCCCTGAAAGCCCCGATACAGCCAGACCCAAATCCCAGCCGTCTTCCTAGAACTGGAAAATCATGGCAACAGAGCAGTCCAGAGCCCTCACACACTTCCTAGAGCACCACTGTGCAAAGTTCTTCCAATGCGCCACGTATACCTTCAGTCGAGGGCCGCATGAACTTTTGAATCGACATCGACAACTGCAGAGTTACGCCCTGTTTGCACAATCCCTGCCTCTCAACCTCCAAACCCCACCTGTTCAGAATCCGAGAGGCAGAAGGCTAAGCCCCATCCAGAGTGAGCAAGAGAATGAGGGCAGGCACCATCTGCAGACTCTCCATCTTAAAATGCAGAGTCTGCACGAAAGTGTTTAGCCTCTTGAAGTCCATGACCAGTCGGAACTTGTCATTTGGTTTGGACATCGCAAATATGACGGTGTAGAAACCCATAACCCTTTTCTTCCTGGGAACGTCCTGGATCGGGCCACCACTAGGACACTCATGGTCAGAGCGTACTCCCGCTTGGGAAGCAGAGTCGCCAATGATCCTGTGCACGGTGGAGGCAAGATAAACTCGATCAGGTATCCCCACTGAACAATCCTGTTCACCCACAGGCCAGCAGACAAGGTCAAGACGGCAGAAACAGCGGAGCCTGGACCCAACACATTTGGCATCTGGACCTCTGTGAAGGTGCAGTAACAAAGGGTTTGCCAGACTTCTGTGGCTTTTTAGACCGACTGCAGGCAGGGGATTTACGATAACTCTCCCTGGACACAGCATGACGCTGAAACTTCTTATGTCCGCCAGAAGCACGAGCCTGGGGCTTAACCTCAGAGCAACGACGTAGCTTGTCAGTGTGCTTATCTGCCTTGAACAGACAATGACCCTGTCCTCCAGAGAATCCCCAAACAACTTCAGAATTTTCAAGGCCACCACCTTCTGATGCCCATCAAAATGTCAGTCTCAAAGGAGCAAGTGATGGCGGCCCGAAACTGCAGCTCCCATGGTCACTGCTGCAGCATGAACACCAACATATGCCAGTATGATAGGAGCTCCACCTGCAACTGCAACGTCTGCAGTAGTGGAGCATAGTCTGCCCCTTCCTTCGCAAGCTGAGCCAACTTCAGAAAACCACAGAACGCGTGTCAGCCGTGTAGGAGGCGAATGTCAAAGTCCGAAAACACATGTGCTCACCCACATAAGAACTTTTCCTGGCCAAATCCATGTTGTTGTCCACAGGACCCTGGACGGCTGCATCCTCAGCCACCATCAACAAGCGACCGACCAGGGTCGACAGGATAGTATCAACCTAAAGCACCTTCGGAAGCGCACCCTCCCCCCTCATAAGAGATAAAGCTTGGCCTTAAAGCAAATAACTGCCAACTTTTCAGGCCCCTGCCAGTCTTTAAAGACTTCCTCCCGAATCTCGTGAAGTAACAGCAGTCCCACCATGATAGTATGTTTAAACTAGCCTGGAGGAACCCGTTATCCAGATGCCACACTAGCTACTGGGGGTGGTTGTTGAAACCCCATGTATTCCGCAACCGGCACCAACACCTCAGCCAGCGCCTCTTTGTCCAGCTAATTCCCCTTAGAATCCGCAGCACAGCCAGGCACTGCCTCAGAGGAAGAAGAAGAGGGGACCACGTCAAAAAAGAAGGTGAAAACAGCAACAGAGCCCTAGATCGCCTGGACTTCTTCCTCCAGGGCCTTCCGTCAAAAGCGGACCAACAGTTTATGAAACAGTGGAGGAGGCCTATTACGCTTGGCAGAGGTACGCCAGTCGGCGCCCGTAGAGGAAGACAGGAAGCTTGCTAGTTCGCCCTCTGTGTCAACATGCTTCACTTTGCACAGCCGCTTGCCAGGAGCCATTTAAGCCCGATACAACAGGACAGAGGACACCCAGAAGAACTTCATCCAAACACCAGCAAGACTCCAAAAAAGCATCATCAGAGACCCAACAGAACTGCAGCAGGAGCACCTCAAGAGCAGAGCACCAGGCACTAGCACCGTGAAACACCAGCAGCTAAAGAACCCAGCAGAGCCCCGTACACAGAGTGCAGCAAGAGTTCAGCAGGTGCTCCAACTTCCCCAATTAAGTAAGGAAGCGTACCGGCTGTACCTTCCTGGGCCAACCACGTGACTGGCTAACTCAGTCAGGCAGCCACAGCCTCTGCCCAACCCAGAAGCTAACCTCAGCACTTGCCGTGCATTAGCCCCGTTAGTATTCATTATTAAACTTCAAGGACATCCGCATGTACGTCTAGAGCATTCCAAGTGCAAGCACATAACGTTTGTGCCACTGCTCCGGAGTTCCTTTCCTCATTTGAAAAGAAATACAAAATGAGGGACCTCGTGGTGGTATCAGGCCCTGCCCGCACACCCCTGCAAGGTTAAAAAACGAGTATGGCCGCCCTAAAGCTCATGTGCAGCCGGAAAACAGCAAAGATGTGGTCAGAAGCCACCCGGTGCACACGGCCGGAGCACCAAGGAGGAGGGTGCTGCAGTAGCCAGCCACTCTCTCAGAGAACAGCTACCATCCCCTGAAGACTGAGGGCCTGCCCTCAGCCCCCACTCACTGCCTCTGTGCACCAAGCATCTCTCCTCCCCAGGCCGAAAAAAGCAAAGGCCATCCTGGCCAGTTCGCCCAGCAGGACCTCCCAGGACTGGACAAAAAGCTCAACCAAGCTTCTTGCTCAGCAAAAAGACCTGGGAGACGAACACCCCAAGCCCCATGCACCCAGAAGTACAGCAGGGAGTGCAGGGGGAAGGAAAACACACAGGTGCCCCTCCAAGCCAAGCAGGGAGTGGAAACAATGGACCAGCAGGTGGTCCAGCCACCCACCCAAGACCCTGACAGGTAGGCAGGGACATTCAAACTAACATGTGAGGGTGGGTGAGTATTTTACTCTCAGGGAAGGGGTGTGGCAGGTATTGGTATTAGTAAAAAGATGGAATGGATTCCTGAGATGGAGGTCGGGGACCTCAAAAGTAGGTACTAGGACGAGGAAGAGGGACATGGAGGTAATTACCACTTCTATGTATATAGATAATAGATTGTATTGCAAAGTGAAGTCATTTACTTTAACGACATACCACCAGTTGTTTTCTGTAAGTCATTAGAATTCATGTTAAAAAAGGAAGCCAGGCTGTACTGCACCAAAATGAGATTATAATCCAATAGAACATTTGACACATCCTTATCACTCATGCCAAGTGTGAGATGATTAGACAGTCCTGGCTTTCAGTCCCCCATCATTTGGCATTGTGGTGCTTGTAGTCCCTACAACTATCAAAAAACGTAGGCACAGGAGAATGACTCTGTTCTCCTGTGGTCTGTTTTTCAACACAGTCGCTCTAGTAACTTATTCGTAGGCAGTTCTTGGCAACTACTTTGACCAGTTCAGAAATAGGGTTCTTCAGTTTCTCTCTCGTCCCTTGATACCTTGCTTTCCCCTTCTAGGGTTATTCTTATATTTGCTCTATTTATCTCAATTGGGGCTTCTTCTCTATACAATGTCCACTTTTTCCTCCGGCTAGGCCAGTTAGATGTACTTACAAAAGAACTCTCACTTTCTCTTTCACGAGATAGTTACTGGGACTAGTATGAAGGGTCCAATAACGATTCTCACTTGTCTTTACTTCTTCGGCCTTACTAGGACAAGTATGAATGTTCCAGTAATGAGTCTCATTTGTTCCCACTTCGTTAGTCTTACTGGTACGAGTATGAGAGTACCAGTATTGGTTCTCACTTCTCTACTCCCCTTTAGTATTACTGGGACGAGTATGAAGGTACCAGTAATGATTCTCTTTGTTCTTTACTACTCTCTTTAGTGTGAATGTGCCTGTATAACGTCCACTCTCCTTAGGGAATATTAAGTTGGGCTCCACACTGGGACGAGTATGATTATTATGCTTGTTATATTCGCTATCCCTCATGGGTCTCCTGCCTTCCACGTAACCCCTCTCACTTGGGTTTAGCGCCACCAGGCATGCAATCAGGATGGGATTCTTGCTTCAGGTTGGCTTCTCTCTCTCTTCCTCTGTGCCCGCTTCGTGCCTTGAACTTGTCTGGGATCTTGGCGTCGTTGATGAACTTTGCAGTCTTTGATGTGTTATAAAATGTCTCAAGAGGATAAAAGACTGGTCCCACCCATTTTTTTTTCTTTTGTTCTTTATTGTTTTTAGTATGTGAAACAAACTTTTACAATATAGTTTTTTTCTTTAAACACTTGTAATAAGAGAGAGCATTAGAAAACAGACTATTTGTTAACTTTAATTTATTATTAATGTGTTATAGCTTAGTATAAGCTTTTCACATGACATAAGAAATTACATTTACAAAGCAGTTAATCATTAAAAACAGATAATAACATATTAAATTAATAAAGGAAATAGGATAAAAGGAAGGAGTAAGGAGAAAAGAAAAAGGAAAGTAAGAATAAAAAGAAAAACGAAAGATAAAATTAGTAGATAGGATCTTAACTTAAAAGAAAATTCAAAATTCAAAATTGAAAGTGTATATGTCGCAAAAATATGTGAATAAGTCCTTAAGACCACCGATTGATGAATGTTAGTTCTTTTACATAATCAAAACTTCAGGTCCAGAAAGCGATTGCTAATGGTAGATTAGTAAACTATTTTTTTCCTAAATATAACATTCCCATAGAAGACATTCCTAAATTGGCAGTTTGCTATATGTTTATGCCCAATGATTTCTCAACATTCGTCCAAACATTATACATTGCAATGTATAGTTTCATTCCTTTTCCCTTTGCATTAACGGCTCTTTGCCAGAATTCGTTGCTGCCAACATATTCCAAGTTATGGACAAAATCTGCGTAAAATATTGTAGAGACCTTTATCATAGCAACACATCTAGTAAGGACATGTTTGCCCGTTTCAGATTCCGTTCTGTCCTTGCACAACCTGCAGTAGCGTTCGGGTAGGGGGAGATTGTTCTTGATCCCACTTATGGCCAGTACAGGTAGCTGATCGATCCTTAGCAGAAGAATGAATCGTCGTAGACGTGGCGAAGGACATAGGTTCAGATATGGTAAAGGTTTCTTGAAAGTGTAGTTCATAAATTGCACAAATTTATAGCGCTTTAGATCTTCCAAATGCGCAAAATTGCTGATCCAATCGTGTAGTTCAGTTTTATTGGCTAGCGCTCTCAGCAAAGGAGTGGAGACTACTTGTTGTTTTTGGGTCCAGCCAATCGCTTCAAGGTAGTTGATGATGTTCTTTTTCATAAGAGAATATGAAGACGCTTTGTTGATTTCGCAGTGAATCACTGCTAACAATAGATTAGCTGTATCTGGTGTTGCTTTTAGATATAATTCAGCTCTTTTCCTGAGTACTAGGGACTTCCAGGAGATAAGGCCCAGCTCTAATCTAAGGATGGCCATTGGAATACAGCCCGAGAGACCGAGTATTTTTTTCCAGAATTTTCCTTCGAGGATTTGAAGCCAGTCAAGGTCTATCAATTGCAGTGCCTCAAGGCCATAGATTATCATTGGCGTTAAGACCTGAAGGTAAAGTTGGCGTGCTGCCCAGATGGTATAACCACCGTGGGATGTAGAAAAACGATGGATAAGTGCTGTGATTTGGGCCGCTCTTGTAGTTCTGGTTTGTTTGCAGATAGTGTAGTGCCCCTTGGGCTCAACCTCGACACCCAAGTATCTGTAATATGGGATATAGTTAATTGCCGTCCCATGTATGTTTAAACTGACTCGTGCTGTCTTCTTGGAACTGAACATTACCATCTGAGTTTTGTTCAGATTAATAGCCAATCCATTCAATTGAGTATAGGACCATAGTGCCTCTGCTGATCTTCGGATACCGCTAATAGTGTGGTCCAGGATGACTTAGTCATCAGCATATGCTAGTACCAGACAGTGAGCAGATCCAATCTTGGGGGGGCAGTTATTTTCCAATGATAGCACTTTGGGTATATCATGGACAAACAGGTTGTACAGTATTGGTGCCGTAACACATCCTTGTTTCACGCCACAATTTTGATTGATCTTGTTGGTCGTGTTCCCTTTAGTGTCTAACTTCAGGGAAACTGTGATGTTGTGGTGCAATAACTTGAGATAGTGTAGTATTCCTTTAGGACATCCCAAGTTTTCAAGTTTGGCCCACAGTAATTCCCTGGGGACTAGATCAAAAGCGGACTTAAAATCTATGAACAGGGCGTATAGAGGTGGATTGCCTGGTGTTCTGGCCTTGTTACAGAGAATATCCATTACTACCAGGTTATGTGTAGTAGAATATCCGCTCCTAAATCCGCATTGGAAACGGTCAAGGATCTTTTCTCTGTCTGCCCATGTTTGGAGTTCTTGTAGTAGGTATGCTGCAAATAACTTGCCCGTGCAGTCCAGCATAGAAAGTAGACGATAATTACCAGGGTCTGTACGGTCACCTCTCTTATATACAGGAATCAAGATTGCTGTCTGCCAGGATTCTGGGATTTGACCCTCCTTCAGGATCTTTTCAAAAAGGATCTCGAGTACCTCTGCCCAGTACTCCGGATTGCTCTTTAATACGGCGTTTGCTAGGCCATTGGGTCCCGGAGCTCTTGATGATTTGAGCTTTTTTATCCTAGTTGTCAAAGATTCAGCTGACACTTTAAAAGGGGTCGTAGGTCGATCCCGGGAGATCCTCTCCTGTGGCTTTGCCTGATCCGTGCCGTTCCGGGTTTTCAGGAATTCCTCCCATTGCCTAATACCGATTGAGTTGGTTAAGGGGATACTGGTGTCACCACGGGCCGTGCTCAGTAATCCCCATATAGTTCGGGAGTTCCCGGTACATAGTGTTTGGACTGTTGTTTGCCATTTGAGAAATTTTATTGCATAGCGTTTCTGTTTAAGCCATGTTCTATAGGCGTTTTTCAGCTTCTTGCTTAAAGTCAAATAGTTGTACGATGTAATGGAAGCTTTACATAGTTTTCTCAGGTCTGCTATTAGGGTTCGTTTAGCATCTCTAATTTCAATGTCGAATATGTTAGTGGTCTTAGCCTCAGGGGCCCGCATATTTGTTTTAACCGCTGCATAGGAGTTTGAGAATGCTGTAATCCATTCTTCGATCTCCTTGCTGGTCATGGCTAAGAGCTCTGTACGACACAGGTTGGGATTGTTGATTGTATATTCTGTGGCTCGTTTGATGCTGTTATCAGACCACCGAATCTTGGAGAGAGCATGATTCGTCTTCAACTCTCCAATAGATCTATGCGATGCATACTGTGTAATATAATTGAAATAGAGTGTAAGAGTAGCGTGGTCGCTCCAATCATTATCCTTGATCTTCATATCTGTGACCCAGGTGGTCATGGTGGGGCTTACGTAAATGTAGTCCAATGTGCTACTGGATATAAAGTTTCCCCATGTTGGTTTTCCCGGATAATCACTGGTGGTTCTGCCATTTAATATTTCGAAGTTCCATGACTTAAAGAAGTTAAGCCATAGCAGTCCCTCCGTATTTGCGCTTCCATGTTTCAGTTTACCTATTTTCTTCAGCAAGGGGTTGTTGCTTGTGCTCGTCTCACCGATTAAGTGGCAATTAAAGTCACCAACAAAAATTACCATATTTTTCTTCGGCTCCGTCAGCCAATTAATCAGCAAATCGTGGCAAGCTTCCTGGATATACTCACTCTGAGAAGATTTAGGTGGGTTATATATATTGACCAGGAGAACATCCAGTCATGATCACTAGATTGATAGAGATTTTTTATCAGGCAGGTTCTTCTGCCTCTAGGCACTATGATGTTGCCCTTGTACTCAGCTGGTGCTGCTGTTGGTCATTGAGGCTCGTTGGTCGGGAGTATTGAGATGACTGATAGATTGTTTGTGTTATTCTGGGATAATTTTGTATCCTGTTCTTCTTCACATAGAGATGGTTCTGGTTCTTGTGCCACTGCTGATTGGGAGATATTGCATTTGTCATTAATAAGCCAGCTTGTGAGCTTCCCCTCTTTTCCTGCAGTACGTTTACGTGCGCGTGCCGCTCTCCGTTTGGCTTTCCTCTGTCCCTTTTTAGGCGTGCTGCCTACTGTTGGTCTAGAGATTTCCTCTACTGACTCTGCTGTGTCTGGTAGTATAATTGTTGCCATTTGACGCTTTCTTCTTCCAATCGCCTTTTTGGTCAGGCGTCTCTGTTTACGTGAGAGGTAAATTTCCGAATTGTTGGTAGTATTTGGGTCCTGGGTCCCAAGGTCAGAGCCATCGTGCGTATTAGCATTAATGAGTTCCGGCTCGGACTCCTTTGGAATGTTTTTTTCTGTATCGCTTGTTGCGATTGCGAGGGTGACGTCTAGTATCTTCCCGCACATCTTCAGTAAGATGTTTAATGCAAATTGTAAAGATGAAACAGAAGCTTGCAAATCACCCAGGCTCGTACTGCCTTCTCCGTGGTTGCTGTTATTTTCTGGTTCCAGTGAATCTAAATGGACTTCATGATTAGGGGAAGCGGATAGTCTGTCTAGCGCTTCCCGTTGTGAGGTTCTCGTCTGGTGTTGGTAACTATTGAATCGGTTGCTCGTGTTGCTTCCCGGCAGCGGAGTCATAGCTCTCTGCATGGACAGGCAGAGGTCTAGCAGTGAGTTATTGTCAATTACACTCTCCCCTAGACCCACTGAATTATTCGTCCTACTGTGACTGCTCGGCTCCTTCTCCTCACTTGGCAATGGACTTGTGGGATTTGGGGTGGTCGGAGGTGGAAAAAAGTCAGTAATAGCACCTCTTTTCTTCGGAGCAGGTTTCGTATCCTTACCCTTGTTCAGCCCTGTGGTAGAGGTCCTGCCCTTCTAGTTCCGAAGGTTGTACCTCGTGGCAGAGCACTTCTTAACGGTTAGCATAGTGAGTCTATTACTTCGCTTCTGTGACGGCAAGTGGGGAATGTACCGTGGGAAGAATCTCCAGCAAGATCGCCTTTTGCTGGTAATGTTTAATGCTCCCTTCAGCACTTTCAAGCGTTGGAAATCACGAACAGGGTATCTTCGGGGTGATTTTGGACAAATCCTCAGGTAATTAGCGCAGTTGGTGCAAGGGCACAGATAGTACTTTCAATCAGTGGGCACAACAATTGTGTCCTAGGCTCAGTGAAATAGCCTAAGATTTCCCTGATCCAAAGTACGTGGGAGTGACTGAGACCCACGTTTATAAATTACGCCTTCCCTTACCTCTGACTAACATGCCGTTTGTTCCGAGCACGTGGACAGAAAACAGGTGAGGGAGCATTGGGGGTGAAAAAAGGTTCCAGGCAGCTGTGCTAAATGCAATGGCACAGCGCATGTGCCAGATAGCAGGAGTGGGAACCAAAAGGCAGAGGGGAAGGGGGAAGGAAGAGGGAGGGGGAGGGAACACTGTAGCCCTGGCTCACCTGGCAAAAGGGGCACGGCGAGAGGGGAAGGGGGCAAGGGGAATCTTAGCTCAATCCCCCAAGTCGCCACTCGCTGTGCCTCACCTTTGCCGCGTACGTCCGCGTTCCTGCGAGATAGCTGCGAGATAGCTGTGGGCAGTTTGCAGGAGCACCACCGCGGAGATACCGCACATCGTGCCTCGACTCAGCTCGGTTCCGCTCCGCTCCGCTCCTCAGCTCTCCCAGCTCTCCGCAGCTTTTACACTTAGCCAGCGTTCACCTTGCACAGCTTGCACAGCTTCGCCTTGCCTCGTCTCGTCACACGTCTCTTGGTCGCAGCCTCCGGCTCCTGGCCACTAGAGGAAAGCACCCAAAGGACCCAGCATCCGCGTCAAGCCGCACCTACGAACACACGCTCACTCTCCAACGCCTCACAGTTGTTGACGGTCTTAAAACCATAAAGCATGAAAAGCAGACATAGATAGCACCAGTATAGTACACCTAAAAGCAATGTCATGAGACATATCTTCAGGTTGCTTAAGGCAATGCTTGAATTAGTCACACAAATTCAGGCTTTTGTGCAAAAAACACAAATGTGCAAATCATCACAGAATACAAATAATAAAAAACATAGAAATCCTGTACACAGTGCGACCGCAATATTAAAACAACTACAATACAGATGCATTACATTACTATATCATATCTTGCAATACAACTAATGATAGAGCTCTATTCATATATAAAATCAGCAACATATGCAATCAAAATTAACATCGTATGCAACTAACGGTCTGTACAACAGGAATTCATTACATTATGTATATTGACTCGTATGACAGAAGAATGAAGAATGTTAAGGTGCAGAATTATGCATTCAATTTTGTTGTTAATTCGTCATTAATGATGCTTAAATATCGAGTTAGAGCCAGAACTAAGGAGTTGTTGTTTCCCCACATACATCTTGCCCACAGCAGTTCTCTAGACAAGGTAGATTCTCCCAATTGGAATGTACCTAGAATCAATACTCTGTTGACTTCAAAGTACGAACAGTAGATGACTAAATGTTTTAGTGTTTCGGATCTATGTGATCACTGCGACCCTCAAAATTGCGACGGTCGAAAATGCTGATTATTTTTATTTATTTTTTAAAACCCCTTTACATCACATAAATATGCGGGGGGAGAGCCCCGCACCCCACCATATTAATATTATATCCTATACCCCCCACATATATATGTGATGTACAGGGGTCTAAAAAAAAAAAGGCGGCATTGTCGGCCGTCGTAATTGTGAGTCCAACATTTTTGGCCATTACCAGTGTTTCCACTTGCTGATCATTTGAGCAGTAACGCACGTATCTGATAAAGAAGCCTCTTTGTTAGCTTTCCAATGTTTAATTCTCTCGTGGGTTGGAAACTGATTTAATTTGAATCTCAAAAACACATTACGAGCCTTATCACAAGGAAAGAGCTGTATGTATGATAAATGAGGAGGTTTTTTGGAAAGAAAACGTGCATATTCCTTGTAACTGTTGTATGCACTTATCGTTTCAACAGTATTGCGCCAATGATATTCATACTTTATTTTTACAGAAACAGGACGCATACATAAGTCAGCAATGTTGGCATCGATTTTATGCAATAATGTTCCATCCATATCATGGGCGTAATTTTAGGGGGGACAGGGGTGTTTGTCCCCCCCCAACTTTCATGGCACACCATTTTGTTCCCATTCATTTGGCTGGGGCACCTTTTCTTCAGATGTCATGCCACCTCCCAACATTTTCCGAAAAGTTACTCCACTGATCCATATACAAGTGTGTAGCGTTACCTAGTGGTTCGTCAGATGGATGTGTAGTTAAAGGCATAGTCTAGTAAAAAATGTTATTGTCCCTACGGGTCGGCCATGTTTTTTTAAGCCTAAGTGGATCGATTTTAGAAAACTTTCCTATGGACCTTACCCGAGTTTTCGTCCATTATACGCACGCGAAAACAGGCAGTAGGGCGCCGCTATTTTGTGATAATCCTATCACTTGCCGCATCGCCCTGGCTGACCTGCTTCTGCGGTACTAAATCAATTCCCCCGCCCCTGAGCCTGACATTATCCAAACATTCATATTGCTCGCCTCTCTCCGTGACGTTACTGTGCTGCGTAGGCAAACGCGCCCAGTTGTCTTCTACGCAACTTCACACAGAACCCGGAAACCAACACAGACCATCTCACAACACAGCGCACCACAATTCGGAATATGAAACTGTACTTTAAAATCAAACAGCAACACAGTACATTTGGTAAAGTACATTTATTTGAAATTAAATGTTTAGAGAATATTCAGCAATTGCCATATGAACTCCGAAAGCCATTTATTTTCTTTTATCTGTATCCGCATTGGTACACAGGGTGTTGCTTTTCGTTAAAAGAAGCACTTTGGAAGCACGGTGAACCGCAAGGCTGTTCCATCAACTAGGCACTAGTCCATCATAAAGGTTGATATGTTGCTTCTAGCCACTAGTACAGCGTAAGGGCATGTGGGCCCTTGGCGATCGTCCCATAAAATTGTCAGTGTGCTCCAGTTGTTCACACGAAGCTGCAGGTGTCTCACGAAGAAACCGTCTGCCGGTGTCTCAAACCGATGACGGTAGCAGAAGGGGAGAAAATACCTGTTATGAAAACAAAAAAATTATAATTAGTCTCGCCAGCCGATCTTCATTAATATTACTCATTTTATTTATTACAACCGATCAGAAACTATTTGCTTGCAAGGATAGTTCAATGGAGTATGTCCGGCTCTAAAATCAATGCGAAAAGTAACGAAATAAATCGAGGCCAACACACAATGATAAACGACAGTTAGTCTACTTGCGTGTGGAATGATATGATATATGATATGGCATTTGTAACGTGCCTATACACAAGTGTTTCAAGGCACAATGAGGCAGGTGGGGAACAAGGGCAGACAGACAACAATCCTACTAGGCCAGGTGTCTTTCTGATTGCGCATGGGGAAGTGGGGAGGGGGGTAAAAGTGCTGTACATGGTTAGTCGAATACAAGATAAATAATAGGGCCAGCTGGTGGCAAGTGCAAGTTAAATGCTGGGAGAAGGGGCTGAAGGATACAGAGACAGTCCCGTAGTGCAGGTAGGCAGTGCAGGGAAAAGTGGCTGGGCCAAGGACCGAGATCGGTGAGACCAGTGGACCTGCATGCCCATGTGCCCACTACGAACACGTTTTCCTTGCTTTTCCTAGCTCTTCATTCATTCATTTATTCATGCATCCATTCATTAAAACTTCATACCGGTATAAAAGCGTCTAAAGATTTACTCACATTATATTTGAAATTTCCATTGTGTCTCTTCGTAATGCAGTCTGTAAAAAGGACCGTGCTCTTGACAACGATTTTTCGTATACTGAACTAAAATGAAACTCGGTCTAGTTTCTGAATTTTCTGCCTTATCGTCTCTTACGTTATTGCGCACCCCCTTCAAATGTAGTTCTTTCGGCATGGTCCCTGTCTCAAGGTCAAAAAACAATAGACCCTTATACTTCCAGTGCGACTTGTGGGCCTCTTCTGGGCACGAGCTGAAAATCAAAGCCGCTGTCCTTCGCATTCTTTATTTGCAACATCACGTAGTAAAGGCATCTGTGAGAATTTGAAGTTTAGAATCCATCTATGTAGTGCGCCTCAATGTGCAAATGCGAACTGGCTTCTCTCCCAAATGCCACGGCCCGCTTGGCGCGTGTTAAGGCCCCCAATTTTGTCCCCGTTGTCTGCGAGCTTTGCAGCCCAAATGGAGACATTTAATTTTTGGCGGAAGGTCAGGGAAAGTATAAGTACCACAGGAGTTCAGTTAAAAGTGAGATTTATTGTTTGTTTGTTTGTTTTATTATTTGCAATATGCAAGCCTCCCCTCTGTTAACAGTGCGCAACAGTGCGCAGCATTTACATTTACATGAGATGAGACATGAGAAAAATATATACATACACATATATGAGGTGAATAAAGAGAATTCAAAGATGACACCCAGCTTGTTCGCCACCCATGATGGTGAAGGTAGGGGTTAGGGTTACAGGTACACTGTACAATAACATTTATTTACAAAAAGACAATCGGATTGCTATTATTTAAACCGGAATTTGTACTTCACAACCAGCTGTGCTTCGGGTGGGCATGGCACAGTTGCAATGTTCGGTGGCAATGGATCACTGCTCTGCACAGAAACGTCCAAAATTCCATATCTGTGCTTCTCTAACACAGCAACAATAAGGCCTTTCACAAAGGTGAACTACATTTCATCATAGACTGGTTTGATCACCCATTGCTTACTTCGTTTTGAAAACACCTTCGTGTAGCGAGGCATCCTTACTTTACCCCTAGTCCTAGATTGTTCACGTCCGACATTGCTGATATGGGCCAAGACCGCTAGTAGAGTGCGATGTTTCATGCCCCGAAAGCTAAAATGCAAGCTCTTTGGCCTGTACTTTAGACACATATTGTGTAACACCTCCAAATCTCCTGTGTGACAGAATTCTGTCAGTCCTCTCAAATCTCTTGATAGAGTTTTGTCAAAAACAATCTTCTCAATGGCTTTGTGTGTCGGTGAAGATGGAATCAACCACTTCTTCTTCCGTGCCTCCTCTGGGGACAAAGGGCCATGTTCACATTGGTGGAAATCTTGATTTTCTGTCCAGCGGTGAACGTTGGTACAGTGGTGCATCAGTGACCGCCATTTTTCAAGTAGTATTTCCACTGACCCTTCACAAGTTTTTGAGCTCCACCAAAGATGGTTGGTGATAGAATGGGACCACTGCAAAATACTTTCAAAACCTTTTTTTTTTCCTGCAGCCGAGATTTTCTTACTGATTGATTTAGCAAGCTGCCATACGTCAAATTGATGATTAATATGTGGGAACTGCTCTCCCATTGTCTTGGCAATTGAAACGTGTCTGTCTGTGGCTATGAGGTCGATGTGCATTCCCCTTGATTCTAGATATTCCACTGATTTTATAAATCCTAGTTTCTCCATGGCCACTGAGGATGTACATTGTGTTACCTGCACAACCACCGAACTCACAATTTTCTTACTATCCATGTCCTGAAAGTGGTAGGTGAAGTACTTGGCAGAAAATCCAGGGCTGTCGCACTGTCCATCGCCGGCTAGCCTGAAATGTTTCCCTTCGAATGTACTTACTAGTGACAATTGTTCAATTTTCCAAGCATCACTAATGGCCGGAAACAGATAATCACGTTGGTATATGTAGTACAGCGATTTAGAAATTAAATGGAGTCCCACAAACTGAAAGAAAGCCTCTAACTTTCTAAAACTGGAGCCACTAAAAAGTGATGCAGCTGCACACAGTAGATTGCCTGCTGGCATTTTCCCCAGCATCGTTTGTGCAGACCATGAGAACCTATGATTTAATCTACAGGCGGCATTTATTTTGATGTTACTGCCTTTTATTTGACGAGTCACATTAATCAATGGCTTCCCACATACTTTCCCTCTAACAGAATGCACACATTTCAGCATACTTATAATTTCCATCAAACAACTGTCGAATACAATGTATTTGCTCTCTTTCATTAGACTGCCATCCTACGTCAACGTTGTTTCGGCCTGTGACGTTGCGGAGATTTCAACACATTGGAAAGTAATATTGCTGATATCAAGTTCTGATGCGTCTATGGATGCTGCTCTGTCATTTCGACATCTATTACTTCAACATTGATGGGAGAACACAACAATGTCGACAGGTTTTTGGCTGGCACATTTTTGGCGGGTGTAGATTGTGTGAATTGATCTGCAACTACTTCAGAGCTATCTTCAATACATTCAATAACATCTTCTTGTGGTGGTGCGGTCGCACTGTAGCAATGGTCCAATGCAACTTTGCTTTATTCTCCAAACACAGTTAATTCATGTTCTGGCCATTGAACATGAGCATCTCGAACCTGAACACGCCTCGCCTCAATTAATAGTTCCTCCATAGTGTACATGGTCTGGCAAGCAACATCTCTCATTCGCTTTACTGTCTGTGTATGTATAGTTCTGACACCCACGGGTAACTGGAGGAGAGATTGGAAAAGGGATGTTCTGTTTAAACACAAGATAAAGTGTAGTCCAATTGACTGGAAAAAAACATAAAATAGTCCCCAGCACAAACATTTTTTAAAAGTTATGAACTGTTTGTAACAAACCTTTTTTTGTTTTTTTTTCTTTGCAACTTTTTTGACTCAACCTTCAACATCTGCACGCTGTAGCTCCGATTCGTTTCCGCATGTCCTCCCTTCCTCTTTCACTGCAACGACTATATTTTCTGTATCCGCATAGGCAGCACGGAATGAGGCTCCATCGTCTCCCTGAAACATAGTACTTTCATTATTATGCATCAAAATATTGTTAGCATAAAACACACGTGAGGACGAACACACAGGTACATCTCAATAGCCAAACAGGATTTAAACATTGTGTGCAACAATCAAACGACAAGTATTCGACCAGTGATGATCTATTTCGATGGAGCTGTCAGTATCCATACCTCTGGCTCTGCATGGACTGCCATGAATGGTTGTATTGGAGAGGAGAGAGGAGGCATCCGCATCTCCCTGAAACACAGTACTTGCATTAGTATGGTTTTCAATATTGGAAACATAACACACACTTGGGGTCAACGGCACAGGTACATATAAAGAGATAACCACAAATGATGCATTGTCTAAAACAATCAAGGAAAATATAAGTATGCAGATTTCATCGACTTATTTCTCCGATTCCTTTACATCTGCATCATCAAAATGGGATGTTGTGATTGTAGTGGAAGCTCCGTCATCTCCCTGAAACACTGTACTTGCATTAGTATGGTTTTCAATATTGGAAACATAACACACACTTGGGGTCGAACGCACAGGTACATATAAAGAGATAACCACAAATGATGCATTGTCTAAAAGAATCAAGGAAAAACTAAATATGATCACATTTCATCGACTTATTTCTCCGATTTATTTACATCTGCATCATCTAAATGGGATGTTGTGATTGTAGTGGAAGCTCCGTCGTCTCCCTGAAACACAGCACTTGCGTTAATAGGGAAGAAAGTATAGCAAATGGAATCACGTTATATGATCACACATGATGGAGCTGTCAGTATCCATACCTCGTGCTGCTGAAGAATATCTATGGATGTTGCAAATGTAGTGCGCACTTCCGAAAGATGTTGTGCAGATTCGTATACGCATGGTCCCGCTTCCACTTCCCCTGGAATTACTTGAATGTCAGGCTCTGCATCAAGTGCAGGGGTTGACACTCCATCAACTGCCTGAAACATAGTACTTGCATTAGTGAGGATTACAATAGTGAAAACATAACACACACCTGGGGTCGACAGCACAGGTACATATCAACGGCTAACCACGAATGAAACATTGTGTAGAACAATCAAACGACAAGAATTCCAGCTCTGATGATGACGCTTGATGGAGCTGTCAGTAGCCATACCTCCTGCTGGTGAAGAACATCTAGGAATGTTGTAGATGTGGCGGACGCTTCAGCATCTCCCTGAAAGACAGTACTTGCATTAGTATGGATAACACTAATTATAACTGAAAACAAACACCAGTGGACGATAACTAAGGTGTATATCAATTGGAAAGCACTAACCAAACATTCGGTAAAATAATAAAACAATAGAATAAAACTATTACTTGACATGCATAAAACAAGTCCGTAGCGGATTAGCCTAGTAAGATTATCTGATACGCACTAGAAGTGGTTGATAACTGCGACCACGTCAAGGATGTAGAATGTTCTTGCTTCAGATCCAGGGTATAGTCAAGAAGTTGTAAAGGTAAATTAATGATTGATAATGAAATGCCAATATTAAAAATAGCCATGTAAGGCGACAGAATACTTGAAAAATGCTCAATACAGCACAGTTTCCTGTTCCCATATATATACATTGCGTTTGTGGTTTATGAAATCGAAAAAGAATATATTGATAAATGTCATTATTCAAAAAACTATACACTCATATCAATATCGAAATTATTACAAGGGATAGAACACCTTCAATATCAATTAATCCATTTGGCTACCTACACACTACCGCAAGGCCTAAAGCTAAATCCAGACACTTGACTCACCGGTGGCGGAATGTGGACGAATACAGTGGGAATAGCATTTTCGAGCAATTTCTGTGTCGTTCGCCGTTTATTCTTCTTTGTTACCCAAGATGTTGTGTACATGTCCAAGGAAAAGTGCCGGCTGCAAATGTGGTATCGATCACCCCTCTTGTCCTGTAAGACTTGTTGGACTCTACTTTCCAGCTCATCCAGTGGATATCCGCAATGTCTGACCCATTCTCTTATTCGATGAACAGTTTTCGGGAATACATGCATTGTAGTGCCTTCAGATTTTGCATGGGTCTTCGAAGGGCAACCGCTAATCGAACAGGCAGGCATTGTTGATAAATCTGAAAAGTAAATATCGACATTATTATACAATCTTCAAGAATAAAGATTTGATACAAAAGTAAATGAATCATACAATGATCAATGCAAGGTTTGTTTTGGTTGCAGGAACTATACCAGTTCATTATGTGCGGCTTAGTATTTGCATAAGTTGCAGAAATGTATAAATGATGTGACTAAAATCTGAACATGTGACTCGTCCCTTGGATGTTCTGTCTTGGATGTTCAAGTCAATAGCAATGAGACCAATGTACATAGCACTATTGTGTACTCTACTCACAAATAGATAGAAATTTAAAAATCTGCGAAATATGACTAGGATACATGGCCTTACCTTGACCAACAAACAGTTGGATTCAGCAAGCAGAGCAGTATGTTGCAGGAGAATAGGTGGGTGGCCACAGGTAGCACACTGATGGGTTTGCTCTAAGCGGTCACAGAAGTTCACGGATAGCACGACGACGAGCAGATTAGCGTAGATCTCAGTGGTTGCCAGGTAGCACGTTCAGGAGTTGACTTGCAAAGCACAAAGATGTTCTCATTAGACATAACAAGTGGTTTATAAAGTATTAGAAACAGGGGTGTGTTTGTGAATGAATGACGTATGTATGTCGTGGTATTAGGGGGGCGGCCTGCTTCAAGGGGAGGCCTAGCTGGAGACACAGGGTCTGAGGAGGCCATGTGACCGATGGCCCCTTGGGGTGTGGGATACCTTTTGAAGTGTACATGTAGATTGGCACCTTGGCCTTTTTCGCGCCCCTGACAGCGCGCATCCACTGGCGTGAACCGACTTTAATAGAGAGGGGTGGGCTGGATGGGCCTGGGGCGTGCAGATAAGGCACAGGAAGACTGCTGAATGGAGACACACTTATGTGGATTGCAGGGGGGCAGCCTGCCTCAGGGGAGGCCTGCCTGGAGACACAGGGTCTGAGGAGACCATGTGACCGATGGCCCCTTGGCGTGGGATACCTTTTGAAGTGTACATGTAGTTTGTCACCTTGGCCTTTCGCGCCCCTGACAGCGCGCATCCACTGGCGCAAACCGCCTTTGATAGAGGGGGGTGGGCTGGATGGGCCTGGGGCGTGCAGATAAGGCACAGGAAGACTGCTGAATGGAGACACACTTATGTGGATTGCAGGGGGGCGGCCTGCCTCAGGGGAGGCCTGCCTGGAGACACGGGGTCTGAGGAGGCCATTTGACCGATGGCCCCTTGGTGTGGGATACCTTTTGAAGTGTACATGTAGTTTGGCACCTTGGCCTTTCGCGCCCCTGACAGCGCGCATCCACTGGCGCGAACCGCCTTTGATAGAGGGGGGTGGGCTGGATGGGCCTGGGGCGTGCAGATAAGGCACAGGAAGACTGCTGAATGGAGACACACTTATGTGGATTGCAGGGGGGCGGCCTGCCTCAGGGGAGGCCAGCCTGGAGACACAGGATCTGAGGAGACCATGTGAACAATGGCCTCTGGGCGTAAGATACCTTTTGAAGTGTACATGTTGTTTGGCACCTTGGCCGTTCGCGCCCCAGACAGCCCCACATGCCAGCGCTCATCCACGGGTGCGAACTGCCTTTGATAGGGGGGGTGGATGGATGGGCCGGTGGGCGTGCAGATAAGTGTGTGAGAACGAGGGGCCATCAGGCCCCTCTCGATGGCCCCTCTCATGCTTTACTTCTCAGTAGAAACTCGGACCAAGTGCCATCCAGTAGTGGGTTCACCCCTTGCCCTTATGTGATAACTTTGGTTGACAATCGCGTAGATGGGACCACTGAGCATGACTCTTCCTCTGAGATCACTGTCCTGCATGTGAACCAGCCTGAACTAAGCACATCGCTCGTTCATCTCCATAAACGTGTACTTGCCCACGCACCCTCGCCAGTGGAAACTTACTGCCATTGTGACCCTGTGTACCTGCAAGGTATTTTCTTCAAGTGCCAGACCACTGACCACGACATGATGCCCACCTAGCAGATCCCCAATTAACATTAAACCCCTACTGCAGTATATCGTAGCTTATCAATAACAAATGCCACATACCAGAGATTCTTGTGAGCACAGACCCACACTTCAACCGGTGTATTATAGTGGTCAAGACCCTTAACCTAAGGCCTGTATAATCCAATGTTAATTGTTAGTATAGATATATGTGTGACTTTTATAGAGACATAAGCTACTGAAAGACTTTGAACAAGTGTTATTTAGTGCATGCATTATCGAGAATATTTTATGTTAGCTTAGATAGTGACCACCCTGCTTCACAGCGACCAGACCTTCACCCATTCGGAGCACAGATGTCTGACGTCCATCCTTGAATGGAGACACACTTGATTCATTTAAAAAAATCAAAACAACCGTTGTTAAAATATATGTGGTGTTTTATTTTGTATCTTATTTTCATGACACAAAAATACAAGACTTTAAAGATTATACAGGTCAGGTTGCAGCACAGCGAGAGAAAATCCCCTGTTCTGACCGCTGTCACTCGGGAACGTCTCTCTTATGGCACGAACGGCACAGGCGGGTATCACTCTTAGAACGCGGTGTCCAAGCCTCCCGTGGAGCCACCATGTAAAGGAACGATAGGCCACCAGCCTGTACCACCTGTGAAAAGGAATGAAACAAACTGTTTTTAAATGACCAAGATAAGTTTAATAAACGTTTGTTGTCAATGACAATTCTTGTAACTAATGGCATTCTGCACGGACAAATGCTATCTAGACAATGCACACTATTGAACGACTTTCATGCGTTACTATGATATGAATATATAATTTTGGATATAGTAGAAGACCATGAAATAGGAGTGGCATGACAAGCAGAGTATACTTACTCGTTACTCGGATTACGAGGACGAACAGTTGCGCGAAGTTCGTGCATAAGCACCATCATTATTCTCAACACGGCCCGTGTGAGGCAGGCTGCCCTGAAGTCTGGCAGCTCAGTGATGCATTGCGGTCGTGGCTCGCCTTCCGAAATGTAGGCCCGGCATACCGAGTTTTCTCGGCAGCAGCAGTTCTCCTCCTCGGTTGGCATTAGCTCGCAACGATTGCATGTGCACCAGGTGGAGACGCCGTCCATGCGACTAGGCCCAGGCTCTTCATCTGTTGATTGGTCCTGCCAACTGCTGTCCGAATCCCCATCGTTTTCGTGTGCTTCCCTTTCCAGTAGTTCCTCCTCGGTATACTCGGGCTCGTACATGTAGGGCATTATTGTAGCCATTGTGTGGTAAACAAAGTAAAATAATTTTCCGAGATGGTACAGGTGTTCACACAGGCTACAAGTGGCAAAGGTAGCTGACCAGAGCACAGAAACGAGTCACAAAATACTCTAAGTAACACAGAGAGAGGAATGGAATCGAAAATATGCTGCTGTGTGTTGTGAAACGGTCTGTTTATACTTATTGAGGAAAGAGGCGTCCTGCCATTTCCATGGCGACACGTCATTAGCTGAAGCGCAGCGAATGTTGACACAAGACGTGCTTTGGCGTTGCGAAATGGGCGGTACGAGTCTGCTGATGACAGGCTCAGGGGCGGGGGAATTGATTTAGTGCCGCAGAAGCAGGTCAGCCAGGGCGATGCGGTAAGTGATAGGATTATCACAAAATGGCGGCTCCCTGGTGCCTGTTTTCGCGTGCGTTTAATGGACGAAAACTCGGGTAAGGTCCATAGGAAAGTTTTCTAAAATCGAGCCACTTAGGCTTAAAAAAACATGGCCGACCCGTAAGGACAATAAAATGTTTTACTAGACCACGCCTTTAACCAATGGCTTGTCCAAACACAGGAAGACAGAAGGACAGAGACGTTTTATCTGTCTCTGCCTCTCATAGTTAAAAACGGAAGAGATAGGGATAGAGCACCCTGTAAGCATTTCTGGCAAGTCAAAACTTTATCAGCCTATACTCTAGATTTCTGTACACCAAATAGATAAAAAATACCAGCTTTAAGAGCAATGAAATTACTTATGGAGACCGAACCAAGGGAATGACCAGTATAGCAACTAGGGGCCTCATTCCGAGTTTGGAGGTAGCCATGGCGCTATTAGCGCCATGGCTGCCTCCAAAACCGGGTCCGACACCGGTCTGGTTGAATGGGGACTTACATTACGACCTGTGCGGACCTGGTAAGTCCCCAAACCAACCATTCCCCATTCCCATTTGAGCCCCCATAGGGCTCAATGGGAATGGGGAAGGTGCTATTTACGGGCCTGCAAATAGCGGGCCCGTTATTAGCGCCCTGGTCCCTTAGCGGGACCCGTAAAGGATGTGTGGACAGACCACACTTCCTTTGCGGCTCCCGCTAAGGGAACTCCGAATTGGGCGGTAAGGGTTTAACGGCACCGGTCTCCTTACCGGTGACCGTTAACCCTTACCGCCCAACTCGGAATGAGGCCCTAGTTCTCCCTATGGTTATTGCGTAGTATGTGGCGGGAATGTTCCAGCCATCACCACGTGTTTGGTAACCGGTTTCATTGGTTTATATTATTGTTATTGTTATTGTTACCATCTTCTTCATGACAATCTTCTTTGTCTTTTTTTATTAATAAAAGAGGCTTATATACATACATACATACATACATACATACATACATACATACATACATACATACAGTGGCCTATTCATAGTTAGCCACGTCTCTTCTAACCCAACAACGGTGGAATAGTCTCACCTCCGATTTCTTAAGACAGATATAGTTTTGAAACAGGTCACAGATCTGCCTGGCACCCAGGTGTTTGGTAAGGGTGAAGAGAAGTTGGCTCAATCATGTTTTCTGCGATGTAGCCAACCCATGTATGTATCGGTTTTCTTTTGCAGCCTTGCTCGCGTCTTCAGTGTTTTGGATGGTGCAGAAACCACTATCCATATGATATGCACCTCTGTAAATATAGTCATGTCATGAATTAAACACATATACACCTGTTGCTTCAAGTGAACTATTATTTAATCTTGAAATGTGCAAACATCCTTCCCTACCTCCCAACAGCACCATCCACAACACAGCCCCCACCTTTCCCCTCCCCACAGCCGGTCAAGTGGCACAGCGCGTAGAGCGCTTGCTTTGACATCCGTGCTCGATAAATGAGCACCACACACTGTGGGTAATAATAAGCAGCGCTCAGATACCTGAGGGTTTGTAGCGCTATATAAATGCCAAATTATTATTATTATTATTATTATTATCCCCAACACCCCCAGATTCCCCTCCCCACAACACCATCCCCAACACAACCCCCCAACTCGCCACAGCCCCATCCCTGAAACCCCGCCCACCTCCCTCCTTCCCACAACACCATCCTCAACACAACTCCCCACCACCCTTGTGCCTATATACAAAGGCATGGCCTCTCGCTCTTACTGTTCTCCTCCAGCACCTTTGGACCCAGATTGCACACAAAACGGAGCCTTGGGGTGGGGGGTGACAGAGGTGGACTGCTCTGACACAGGCCCCTGTATGTGTTGCATCGTCAAGAGCATGCTGGCCTGCATTGCCTCAGCAAAGGCAAAGATGTTCTCTGACATCTCCCTCAACAGTCAGGGTGGCGGATGTTTTGTCTGACTGTCATCTGTCCCGGTCCATGGCCCTCACTATCCTCCATGAGGCACCCTGCACAAAGTCACTGATAGCCTGAAGGTGTTGGACCTGGGTGTCTGCAAGGGTTCCAAAGTGCACCTGTTGCTGCTCCATAGCGTCCAGCCTTGTCCACATGGCATCCTGTGAATCATGGAAAATGGGCTAAGGGCTATAGGGAGGGCTAAGGCTTAAGAAGGGTTAGCCATGTGACCTGCCATCAGTGTCACCCTCTGACCCCTGGCCACGCTAACCAAGTGACTGGGTGTCCCGCTCAGGTGACGATGGGATCTCATGGGCCAGGTGGACGTGTGTGTGTGCAGTGACATCTGTGTGCCTACCAGCATCTGGCTTCCCTGTCACAACCACAGTGGCTGGCTGTTGGGGGGCAGTTGCAGCTGCTCGGCATGCAGTACCTGCAGCTGTGTCTTTATCGCTGCCATTGTGTGCCGTGTTGGTGCTGGTATGTGTAGCACTGCTGGGTGCTGGTGTTACAATCCGGCCCTTGTTCTTACCCTTCACAGTGCTGGGTGGTGGATGGGTGTGGCTGTTGGTGTTGCCCTGGAGGCCCGCCCTCGGGATGTTGATGGGCCTGCATCCACCTCCTCCTCCTGCGTTGCGTGCCAACTTGTTGGGTGAACAATAACATTCTGTTACTCATCATGTATACTTGTACGTGGCCTTGCTAGTCACACATGCTACATGATGGAGGGCCAATGTTGTCTGAAGGGTAATGCATATGCCCACAGCAAGTTGGAGGTAGTGTGTGCTGAGGGTTTACATCCCATTGGTATGTGCTCTTTGCCTTTTCTGCTGCCAAGGTGGCCTGTACATACGGTTGTGCTAGGGGTCCACTTTGGCACTTGGCCTTTCTCAGCACTGTGAGGTGTAAGGAATGAAACTCTGACACAAAGGTTTTATTGGGCCTCATTACGAGTCCGACGGTAACCGCGGCGGTAAAACCGCCTGGTTACCGCCGGACTCGTATTTCCATTCCGCCTCCGTGATTCCCGGAATTACCGGGGCATTACAACCCCGGTTTTCCGGGAATCACGGAGGCGGAATGGTGTTAATCACCATTCCCATCGAGTCCTATGGGACTCGATGGGAATGGGGATCATGGAAACACCGGCAGCATCTCGTAATGCTGCCGGTGTTTCCTCGTCCGCCTGCAGGCGGGCAGTGTTAAACCCGCCAGGTCAGACCTGGCGGGAACATCACCTCCCGCCTGCAGGGGTCGGACTCAGGCGGTCTGGAAACAACGGTGGTGGCGGGTGTACCGCCACCGTTATTTCCGGACCGCCTGGGTCGTAATGAGGCCCATTGTTTTGGTGAAAGACCTTTAATAAAAATGAAAGGGGTTGGTACAATGTCTCCCTGTCCCTGCGCCAGAGGAGTTTCCCTACCTAAAAACCAGAACTACGGATCTGTCAGCGGGAAGAATGTCAAAACAAAACATCAGGTGTTCAAAGTTCCATTCCGACCCTCACATGTTTATGAAGCAATTCTGGAGTGGAAAGGGACCATTTCTATGGCCTTCAATGATGTATACATTTTCAAAAGAAAATAAATGCGCAGATCCAACACAAAAAGTTCCAAAGGATAGAGTTCCTTGCTCCAGACGGTGATTCCCTTCCCCTGAATTTCTCTTCACTCTGGTTTCCTTTCAGGATTATCAATCTCTTGAGCATCACATGACTGGCACACAAAACAACTTGACCATTGGACGTTGTCATGTTAATATACATGGTGTACTCTCCTGCCAGGTTTCTTTTCACCTTTAATATATATTTCCCCTGTCTTTTCGTGATGTGCTCTGATCAGGATTTCTTGAGTTAATTTCTGTTTACATTTTGTTCATCTTAATGCCTGATATGCTTTCCTGTCAGGGCTTTCTCATAAAGACACATGTTCACAATTAGCATCCACCTAGTATACTCTCCTGCCAGGGAATTTCTTTCATGAACACTCTTACAATTTGCTTCTGCCTGGTATACTCTCCTGCCAGTGCTTTCTTACATAGGGCATTCTTAATACTTTCAAAGTGCCTGGTATACTCTCCTTTCAGGGCTTTTGTTACATATACGCTTTCTCACACCTTCAAACACACCTTCAAATTGCTTGGTATACTCTCCTGCCAGGACTCTGCGCACATTTCCAATACTGATAGGGCCTCATTACAGGCATGCCGGTCTGGAAAAAGCAATTCCAGAGGTCCGGTAAAGTGGAAGGGACCTCCGGTCACCTGCAAATGCCCAGAAGCCTTCTCTCAGCTTCTGGCATCCCTGCAATGTGTTGTTCCTCATGGTCTGCTTCCCTTCTCCTGTTTGCTGAGTGTGACAATGAAACAGGTAGGCGGCTTGATGAAAATTAAAAATGGATCTTTATTCAGACTATTTCAAAAAGGATAAAAGAAAATAAGCTTTAATCAAAATGTTCTGCAGTGTCCGTTCTCTGTGCTTATGCTTCTTCTCTGATCCTTGCAGGGGATCTGGTAAGGACGTCTGGCAAGGCTTCTCCTCCTAGTCCTCATACGCCCACCAGCCTTCAGCAGCTCCTGATGTCCTGTCTGGTTCGATCTGCAACAAAACCAAGAATGAACACCCTCTCGCCTTCCAGGGTTATCTTTATATAGGCAGAGTTTAACAGGCCAATCAGTGTTCACTTCCTCCTCTAGTCTATATAAACTCTCCCAAGCCCCGCCCCCTTTTCCCTTGAGGCATTGCAAGCTGTCTTCGACATCGACCTCCACCCACTCCCTGTTCCAGTCATCTCTGACCAGGTGAGATCTTAGTTCCTTCCTGGAAGGGTTTTGGTGGGTCTCTGGGAGTCTCGTGATTTTGTCCTGCTCTATTATGTTGTCGCAACGCTGTCTTTCATAATCCGCGGCTCTGCGTTTCTCAGTTGGGTTACAACTGCCGAGTACCCGCAGGTTTCCCATGCCGCGGCAGCCCCGCCTCTCCCTGCTCGCGGTTCCTTGACTTCTCTGCCGGCTGTCATAGTCGAACGTCGGCATCTCTTCTAATTCATATGAGTGCGACAATCTGACTCTCGTGTGTCCGTCCGAAGGTTCCATGACTTTCAGACCGCCGCCAGAATCGAACGTCGGTGTCCCTGCTACTTCGCAGAAAGGCTGCGTTCCGACTCCTTTGGGCCCGTCCTGGGGTTCCATATTACAAGTCTCCGTCTGTGCTTTGGCTGGGTTAGATGTCTCCCGACCCCACCATTCCCCAATCGGGTGGGTTTCTGGGTCTCGGGCCCCTCCGTGGTATAACTGACCCTCTTGATAGTTACACTTAGCCATTCGGCTCCACAGAACGCCTTCTCTTCCCTCGGTCTTTCGGTCGTTTCTGAGAGATGCAGTATTCTCCCATCAGCAACTTCCTTTGGGCAGCTGCTTCAGCTGTTTAAATGTCCCTGCTGTAGTCAGACACACATTAAACCTAGCCCATGGGTGACTTTATCCCTCTTCCTTATCCCAGTATTCTCATGCTTTTGGGAATGGAAGTCCATTCTTGATTACTTGCGTGTGTAGTTTGGGCAAACGTTTTTAGTGGTTTTCAAAGGCAAGTCGGTTTTTGATGGTTTGTATACAGATCTGGTGAAAAGGTTTTCAACACTTTTCCTAGGTGCATGAGGGGAGGTGTACCAATATGGCAATAAAGCATCAGGTATGGGTGGGATATCCTCTGAAGAAAATTGGGGATACCATGTCTCATTCGATGATGCCATGACACTTCCCCAGAGGTTGTCTCCCCCCATGTGATCCTCCCTCATATAGCCGCCCCAGGGTCAGGATCATGTAGCGGCTGCTGTTGCTGTCCCCTGTCCACATGAGGGTAGGTCACTGCCGGGAAAGGAGTGATAACACCATCAGATTCATCACAGCACACATGGGTGCTGTGCATGGGTACATGCATAATTAACCACCTACCCCAACGTACAGTGCCAGCCTTACCCTGACAGCACCCAATGTTAAAAGAGGATTTGTGCCCCCTCCCACCCGCCAAGGGGGCTGTGGCACAAAATGTGTAGTTCCTGTGTCACAACAGCATGGGGCAGGCTTGCAGACCAGACCCATGCTATTGTAGCTTGGATGCCAAATTGCGATGGAAAGTGTCCAGCTCCCGTGCTGGAGCAGGGGGTACATGATTTCAAATTAGCACTGCTGCCATACCAGCATGTGGTAGCCTAGCTGGTATGGCAGCAGTGCTCAGTTGAAATCATTTACTCCCTGCTCCAGCACGGAAGCTGGGTGCTTTCCATTGCAATAGGAAGCCTTCACCACACCATCAAGGGGGAGCCCTTGCAAGACCACTCCAAGCGGGCAAGTTCGGTGGGCTGTTTTGGCGCCCCAGGCGATGCCCCGGATCGGCCATACCTGAACCCAGCTCTGCTTGGATACGCATTGGGTGGCATTTCCTTTGGGAGCATTGCCATGTGGTGGCATCTTCCCCTGTCCATTGAGCCCATCTATGCAGAGGGACATATGCTTGAGATGAGGAAACAGGGGCATTCAAACTCACCAGATTGGACTTGGCTGCTGGCTCTGGCTTCCGCACTCCAAACTTCCTTGATCCTCTCCATGTGGAGGATGGAACTGACCTTCTCCTCCCACGGAGTCAGGTGAAGGGGTTCAACGGTGCCGCCCCCTATGGCCAATGACTCCTGCCGATGTCTGAACAGGAGGCTGTGAAACCTGGCCTTGAGGTTCTTCCACCTCTTCCTGCAGTCCTCCCCCTCCCGTGGGACTGTGCCCACAGCTGTGACCTTGTCACGGATGCCCACTTAGATGGAAGCCTTCCATTGCACTGATGTTTTGTAGTTCCAGGAGCCATAAAGATCCTCAGTATGGGCCATAACCTCATCAGCGAGGACCTGCAGCTCCGTATTTCTGAACTTTTGCTTCTTCAGCCAGTGGTCAGTGTGAGAAACCTGAAGGTGTCTCCCTGACTAGTCCCCGGGGGTCTGTCATCCAGGTGGCCAGGACACGGCCATCGCCATTTGATCCAGTTTCTGGGGGTAGACCACTGAGGGAGGATCTCCTGGATGGAGGGTTCTTGGGGAGTGGAAGTGGGACACCGATGGGTGAGATGTGGTATCCCCCTTCTTCTGCCAACTTTTCCCCAATCTACCACGTAGGATACACAAACACTTTACCCCCCTTTTCCGATGCGAACACTTCCGCATATTACAAAGGACGACGAACTAACACTCCAGCCATTTACCTAACATGTCCCAACACCAGGGTCGGAGTGGGACAAGAAATAGGCCCGGTCTCCCAAAAAAAGGTGCCCCCCCCTTGCCTCCAAAAAGCGGTCCACCCCTCGCCTCACGACCCGTGACACCTGATGACATCACCGGAAGTGATGCCATTTCACCCCACGACAAAGTGACATCCTGTGAAGCAATGAAACACGACCTTTCACCCCTTGACAAAACAAGAAGTGGCATCAAATAGCATTGTACCTAAGTACACTAAATTACTGGGAATCCAAGCAGACGTCCAAGGCCAAATGATAATATGTTATTGTATAGCACTTACGCTTAAGCTCTTTTTTTATAGAACAAATATGCATACAATATCACCCAACCTATGTTGGTACTCATTTACCGACCTAAGAGGGATGAAAGGCTTTTTGGAAAAAAAACAAACATTGAAAATTAAAAAAAAAATGTTGTTCATTTTTTTTCCAAACCGGCCCAGGCATGGCCAGAAACCGGCCCCCACTCCCCAGGGAATATTTCGGCCCGGCCACGGGCCGAAAGGCCGAGGGGCCAATCCAACACTGCCCAACACCAGGGTCAGGCAAAGTCAGGCAATTGACCAGAACCTCACACATCGACGGCCCTTCCCCACAAGGATAAAAGGTGGAGCACAAGAGCGCAATTGAGCAAGGCAGACCGCACAATGAGAGAGCTAACTCAACATGGCAGTTCAAGAGCAGGAGAAATACGGTGCATACCGAGAGGATGACCAGGAGAGAAACAACCTTACCCTTTCCGACCAAGGCCCATGAAAGCTCTGCAGAAGGAATCGTAAAACCGTGAACAATAGCCAGCATGTGTTGCAGCAAATGCCAATGGTACATAAGACCCTCCTCCGCTGATAAAAAAAGCCGGGGAGAGACGCTTGTCTCTGTGGTAACAACCTTGACTCCAAAGAGAAAGAAAGCCAACCAGTTCATCACATCCAGTGAGTCGAAGGGAGAGTCGATAAGAAACCGAACTGTGTTGAACAAAATGTAGCCAACAGCTAATTTTATCTGTGAAAGGCTAAAAGTGCTCTTGATGCAAAAGAGGAAAACCAGCAACAGAGGAGTCCGGCACCAAGTGGGTGATCACTCAGGAAACTCTGGGCGATTACCCGTTTGTTGAAACTACCATAACCAGAAGGTCTTGGGAAAGGCAAGAAGGGAGTCAAAGTGGTCATACAAGGGTCTTGTAAAATCCTCTGTACAGTAAAATGTCTCTGACCGACAGATGATTGTGAAGATAAGGGAAATGAATCCTGCATCGTAAGAGTTGAATGAGGAAAGTACAACTGACAAGATTGGCAATAGTGAACCTGAAAGAGGGATGCTGATAAAAAGGGGGCGAAGTCTAAAGTCCGAAATACAGTGTGTTGACAAGAGTGAATCCGGCCAAGGGATATCCATAGTGAACTGTTTAAAAATATATTATGATTCATGAATGATACAAAGAAGTATGTGTTGACAGCCATAGTGAACCTAGTGGAGGGAGGCTAACAATAGAAAAGTGCCTGAGCCCGGAAGAGGGCGATCCAGGTGTGGAAAATGCATCACCCAATGTATATGTGAAAATGGAACTCTTTGTTCATTATTTTGATACATCAGCTATACGGAGGCAAGAGACTTCTTTGTAGAAACGAGACTTAACCACCGAAGGCCCTGACTGCTGAAAGAGGAACTGTTAGCTTGTGCAGGGAAAGCTCAAGCGTGTGCTGTGCTCCAAAGTCCTACCTTGTCGTGTGCTGAAAACGTGGGGAAGGGAGACCCCGACTACTGCATCATGACTTATTATTTGTGAACACTTCCTTCTTTCTAATTAACATTATCCCAAACTCCTTTTTGTATTTAGCGCAAGGATTGGCAATCGTTTTTTGTTTTTTAGTATAGGCCCTTTTATTTGACAAAGACACCACTAGGACTGCCTTATTGTTGTTTGATGGTCGAAGCTTGCTCCCATCTTAGATTTAGGTTTAGATTAGGCATTTTTCCAAACTACCTATACTGTTTAATAAACACCCTTGAACTGTGATCATTTGTGTCTGTCTTTACTGTTGGTCACATGAGTTACTTACATTAGGCACCTTCTGCTTCGATTTGTCCTGAGACATGGATTCCCTCTCCTGTGGGTCTGGATGGCTACAGGAAGTGGTAGATTTAGACCAGATTGAGTTTTCTCGAAATGGCCACCACTGTGCTTCCCGTTCCAGCGATGATGCTATTTCTTCTGAAGGTAATTCAGCTGGCATAATTAGTTCCGAATGTAAAACGGTAATGGTAATTCCATTGAATACGTGGACTGTTACCCCCAATTGTGAGTGCGCACTCACCCAACTTGTAATACGGCAGTGATTCTGCCCAACACCACAGCGGTGACTGTAATTTCACCAAGGCGGAATTACCACTGTATAACCGCCCAACTCATAATGAGCTCCGTAGTGTTCTAATATTTGGTATCCCCTTGATTTTGAGGGTTAACATTTAACAAAGCACTACTTGAAATATCCCTTGTGTGGGGCGGTGAGTACATCATTTGTCTACACTACGACTGTAAAGACTGGAGAGGGGTGTCTGTACTCCTGCTCTGTATATGGCAAAGAAGAGGCACAGAGGACCCCAGCCAAGATTCTCTATTATTGGTATTGTGGTCGAGCAATCAAGACTTAGCTATCAGGAGGTGACGCAGGCTGGTTCTTAAGTACAGTGTATTCCCCAAGCACCCACAAAGGAATGCCCACACACTGTATTAGTGAAACTACAGTCTTATATATAATTAAGGTTCAAGGTTATATACACAATCACAATAACTCACTTTGTGCTCAGTTAATCTATAATGGCAAATATATACACAGTTCTACGTGGTACCACAATTACTATGAGATTTCATTAAAGTGCATCAACTGTACTTAGTTCAAATGTCACCCAATTCAAGTAATAAAGAGAACCAATGTGGATTTGGACAAGTACACAGCCATTCCGCACTACACATTGCATTCATACCAGTTTTGGGCAGGGCTGTCCCATTCATTGTGTCAACCACCAGATACTAGACACCCATAACACGAAATGCATATTCGTCACACACTCCATTCACCCAGGTCGCACCCCACAGGTGTACCCACAACATACAGTAATTGGGAAGGCTCTAGCCAGTCTGGCCTGGACTTCCCTCAACACTATATATGCAACTTCCACCCAGCAGCCAGTCAGGGGGAAGGGACAGAGTCAGGGCTTCCCTGGACTTCGGGAAAAGTAAGGTAACAGGTGATAGAAAGCAAGAGGCAGCAGGGGCCTTCTTGTTTCCTATCAGGAATCCACTGATTCCAATGGCAGGGCCTGGGCACGCCAAAATGAAGGATGCGCAGGGCACCTGTCAATTCAGCACGCAGCTGCCACCAGCCCGTAACCTGCTCTGTGGACCACACACAGGTGCCCAAAAAATATACTAGGAGTAAAGGGTCGTACTCCCACCCATGGGTGCCATAAGGGTATCCTAAGGGTCTTTTCACCAAACCAAATACAGGAAGAGCCGCACCGCCAGGAGTCCCACATGAACTCCTGTGCGGAAAACAAGACAGAACATACATAAGGCAATAAAGGACAAGGATACGGAGGCCCTGTTCCTCCAATGCATTTCCAGCATCACAGTCGCCGCCCCCAGACTGAGGTTAGTGTCACAAATCTTTCCCCTTCTCACCTGTTTTTGTTGTTTGCTTGCGACCTTCTGTGGCGTCTTCTTTCTCACGGTCCGGGATTTGTATAAACCCGTGTGCTGGTCCTCGGATTCCAGCGTGTTGTTCACAATCCAACTCCAGGATACGTTCAGATGACCAGGGCGGAGACCAGGAAGAAATGATGCTCGCACTCGGAGGCACGGAATGCCGTGACCCGAGTGCGGGTGAAAATCCAGGAAGATTGGAGGTAAGGTAGAGGAAAGGGCAGAAGGAAGGGAAATTTAAGGAACCGGGAACCAAGAATCAGAAGAAAGCTCAGAGCGAACTCCGGCAACACAAGTCCAACTACAGCAAGCGGTAGCATTTCGACGCGCAGAGCCGCGGGGGCGTGTCTGTTTTGTAGAACGTAGAGCGTGGAGCGCAGAGACTGGCAAGCAGCGTTCCGTATCAAGCGGCCATGTTGGCAGGATTATTGTATTCAATCCCCTATGGGTCAGAGACCATGAAGTCCAGAAGGGACGCAGACGACGGTTCATGACAGTCTCATCCAGACGGTCAACATACCTTCTGGAAAGGCCATCTGCATTATCATGACTCTTCCCTGGTCTATGTTCTATGGTGAAGCCTAGCCCTTGCAGGCTAATGGACCACCTAAGCAGTTTTGGGGTTTCACCCTTCATCTGCATAAGCCACTTCAAGGGCACCATGGCTGCCTCCAAAATCGGGTCCGGGTCCGGGTTGTCGGTATGGGGACTTCCCGGGTCATTCCAACCTTGGAGGACCCGGTAAGTCCCCATTATGAAAACCATTTCCCATTCCCATTGAACCCCCATAGGGCTCAATGGGAATGGGGAAGGAGCTAATAACCGGCCCGTGGTCCCTTAGCGGCGACTGCTAAGGGTGGCTGGTGAAACCAGCCGGCCTTAGTGGGACCCGCTAAGGGACCTCGGAATGCGGCGGTAGGGGGGTAACGGCACTGGCATCCTTACCGGTGCCGTTAACCCCCTACCGCCGTACTCGTAATGAGGCCCATAGTGTTGGAATATTTGGTATCCCCTTGATTCTAACATTTAACAAAGCACTGCTTAAACTATCCTTTGTAATGGGGCAGTGAGTACATCATTTGCCTACATTATGACTCCTCCAATCCGTTTTTCGTGGGAGACCAAATATAATAGCTGATATAGGCCCTCATTCCGAGTTAGGACTACACCATGGAGTAAATAGCTCCATGGTTGGCAAGCATGGAGCTATTTATTCCATGGAATACCGGCATGGTGAATGGAGTAATTTCCGGTCCATTCCAAGGTTGGATGGACCGGTAATTCCCCATTCACCATAGCCCTTCCCCATCCCCATTTCTGCCCCATAGAGCTCAATGGGAATGGGGAAGGAGGTAATTACGGCACCGTAAATGACGGTGCCGTAATTTGCTCCAAGGTCACTTTGCGGGTCCCGTAATTTACTCCTGATAAAAGCAGGAGGTAAAGAGGGACCCGCAAAGGGAACTCGGAATACGGAGGTAAGGGATTACCGCCATCGGTGCCCTTACAGGCGCCAGTAATCCTTTACCTCCAACCTCGGAATGACCCCCATAGTGTTGTAATATTTGGTATTGCCTTGATTTTGAGGGTTAACTTCTAACAAAACACAGCTTGAACTATCCCTTGCATTGGGGACGGGAGTACATCATAAGTCTATGCTATGACTCTTTCTGGAAGTCATCCCTTCTTTTTTTATGGGGATACCAAATATAACAGCTGTTATAGAGTTGTAATGTTTGGTATCCCCTTGATTTTGACGGTTAACATTTAACAAACCACTGCTTGAACTATCCCTTGTGGTGAGTACTGTATGTGTCTGCATTATATTGTCCTTCTTGGAGTCCTCCAATCCATTTTTGTTGGGATGCCAACTATAAGAGCTAGTATAGTAATGTAATATTTGATATCCCTTTGCTTTCGAGGGATATCCATTAACAAAACACTGCGTTGCATGCCTTGTATTTGGTAGGTTAGCAGAGTATGTGCATATATTATATTCTCCCTCTTGGAGTACTTCCATCCTGTTTATTGAGTAATGCCAACTTGAAAAGCCCATTATGAGCTGCAATATTTCGTATCCCCTTCACTTCGAGGGTTAATATTTAACAAAACACTGCTTGAACTAAGCCGTGTATCGGGGAGGGTACATCATTTGTCTACACTATGATTCCTTCTGGAAGTCGTCCTATCCTTTTTTTTCTGGGAATGCCAAATATAATCGCTGAAATAGTGCTCTAATATTTGGTATCCCATTGATTTCAATGGGTAACATTTAACAAAGCAATGCTTGAAATATCCCTTGTATCAGGGCAATGAGTACATCATTTGCCTACACTATGGGCCTCATTACACGGTACGCGGTAAAATCCGGCCATTACCGGCATGGCGCTATTAACGTGTCCGGCTTAGCATGATGACGCTATTGCGTGGCATTATGAGTATGCGGACACGAGCACAGCGCCATGCCGGTAATGGCCCTACCGCCATGCCGCAAAAGACCCCAAAAAGACCCTTTGCAGCATCGACGAAAGCGCTGATAGCACAACCGACATCCTGCAGCATGCAAATAGCGGTCACCGCTAATAGCGTCATCGCACAGGAACGGGAAAGAGCACGGCGGCCATCTTAAAAACACAATCCATTGCCATCCTCGGCCCCCAGGTCCTGTTTCCACACCACTCCAACACCAAAGCATCCCGGATACCCCGACGATGCCAAAGGCCATCAAGAAAGGCGCGGATTGGCAGCGCAAAGAAAAATTCACCAGCAAGGAGCTGATCATGTTAACCGAGACCCATGCCGCAAATGCTAATGTCGTATTTGCGAATGACATGCAGCGTGAGACCCTCGTGAAGAAAAAGGCCACCTGGGCAGAGGTGGCCCATAAAGACAGTGCGGTGGGCACCACCACCCGCACTGTCAGGGACTGCAGGAAGCAGTGGGATGATCTACGGCTCTGGGTCCGCAGCATACTGGCTGCAAATCGCAACCTGGCCATGGCCACGGGAGGTGGTGCTGATACACACCCTGTACCGTCTGGACTGGGATACCCTCACCATCATCGTGGACATGGTACACAACGACATTGTCAGCCTCATAGACATCCGTACTGCCATCCCCCCTCTGCTGACGGTGGTTACTCCACTTCCTGCCCACAGGCACCTACCAGCATACGGAAGGGCAGATGCATGGCATTTCACAACCAGTATTCTCACGCACGCGGAACCAGGTGCTCGATGCCCTCCTGAAGCACACAAGTGAACACATATCCCTGCCACGGACTGCCCAGGAGATCTCTAACACCAAAGTTGGCTTCCATTCACTGGCAGGCATCCCAAGTTGCATCGGGGCCATCGACTGTACACATGTGGAATTGGTGGTCCCACATGGCAACGAGGTAGTCTACCGAAACGGAAAGCAATACCACTCCATCAACGTCCAAATGGTATGTGACTCTAACAACATCAGCACACATTGTTGTGCCCAATATCCTGGATCAACCCATGATTCAATGGTCCTGCGGAACTCAACGATACCACGCTACATGGAGCAACATGCTGGACAACGTTCGTGGCTACTTGGTGAGTACCATGGCAAGCACATGGCAGTGTGATGTGGGGAGTAGATTTGGGGGGGAAATGCATACTCCAACTGGGTGTGATTGGGGGGGGGAGATGCATACTCCAACTGGGTGTGTTTGGGGGGAGAGAGATGCATACTCCAACTGGGTGTGATTGGGGGGGGAGAGATTCATACTCCAACTGTTTGAGATTAGTTGACAGGATAAACAATGCCCATACAGAAATACACCCCATCCCCCAAGGCAGCCCAGACTGGACCTGACACATGAAAAGCACATGCAAGAAGTAAGCTGCACAACAATGAAATGAAGCCATTACCCCAACCATGCCATATCCATCCACATGCACAATGCACTTAATCAGACGTACCCTCTACAACCAATGCGGCAACATGCAGCCAATATGGACAATGGAAATGTAAGCTGAACAGCATCACAACAGAAATGCGACCTTGAGTGCATACGAAGGGATCACCTGTAGCCATTATACTGATTCACACCCGTACACCACAACAGAAGTGCCGCATGCCAGCATGGGGACCTCAAGTTTGGAATGGCAGTTCACTAGTAGTGTGGTGCAAACGGTGCCAGGACCAAAGGACACGAATGACTGGACCTCACCTAGTACATGGCAATAACTGCCGTAGGCATGCACAGTGCATGTACACTTTCAAGGACTACATCACCTTCCCACATTGCATTGCAGTTACTTTGATTACCTCCATGCATGTAGGGCTTTGTGGATGTCATTCACAATGCTAAATTGACTTGTGTGATATGTCCTGGTTCCACTTGATGTAATCACTTACACATACCCATTGTTGCACCCATGCAGGTGATGCTGGCTATCCCTTGAAGAGGTGGCTCTTTACCCCTGTACGGAACCCACAGAACAGGCACGAAGAGGAATACAATTGTGCACATACCCGTACCCGTGTGGTAAATGAGCAGACATTTGGCCTTTTGAAGACACGGTTTGGTGCCTCAGCAGGTCGGGTGGGGCACTCCTGTAGGGGCATGAGAAGGTGGCCAAGATCACCATGGCATGTGTCATGCTGCACAATATGTGCATCAGACGGAATGTGCCACTGCCCCCTGACATTGAACTGCAACCACCTGGTGAGGATGATGATGGGGATGAGGAGGGAGAAGATGGGGCTGCACGTCATGCAGGTGCCGATGCACAGGAGGGACGTGCTGTGCGCCAGCATCTGATAGACCAATATTTCTAATACACATGGATGAAGAGGGTGCAATGGATGTGGGTTTTGGGGCACTGGATTTTGTGGTGAAATGTACACTGTGCTCTGTCCACCAGTAAAGCACACATACACAAAGAAAATTGTCCACTCATGTGATTCGTCATGTCACCAGTGTGTATTAAGTATCATAAGTAAATGAAGTGCATGGACCCGACAACACAAACACCCTTTACCCCCTCCCCCCACAACTCTCCCAAACACCCTTTACCCCCTCCCCCACAACTCTCCCAAACTCCCTTTACCCCCTCCCCCCACAACTCTCCCAAAAACCATTTACTCTTCCCCCCACAACTCTCCCAAACACCCTTTACCCCCTCCTCCCACAACTCTCCCAAACACCCTTTACCCCCTCCACCCACAACTCTCCCAAACATGGCTTACACATCAGTGCAGCATTGCAGTACACAAGTCACCAACATCAGGCTGGCCCTAGTTTTCACCCCCACTGCCACCATTGGGGGGCATCATTGGGGGTTGCGAGTTTGTGCGCCGCATAGCCCGCATGGACCTGCGCAGGGGGCTGGTCTGCCTTGAGCTTGCAGAGGAGGAGGTGCTCGGTTGGTCCAGTGCCGGTGGGGGGTTCTGCCTATCCATAGCGTCTGCGATGCGTGTGAGGACCTGCTTCACAGCTGATATTTCCTCACAAATGCGGTTGGTGCTGGCTTCTATGGCTTGTTTGATGCCCGTGGCATGTTCCCTGCACTCCTCCCTCGCCAGCGCAGCCTCGCCCACACGCAGTGATGTCTTCCTGGCACTGTTGGATGATGGCCATGTCATGGCCCCTGTTTCTGCGTTGTACGGTACCTGCCGTACCTTGTGGCATGTGTCCACCATCAGGTGACACCGTTGGACTCCAGCACCCTGCCACAAATTCATCCCCAGACTGCTCATAGCTGCTGCCATGTGATGTGTGGCGTGGGCTCTGTTGGGCTGACTGCTGCGGGCTGCGGGCTGGGTGTGTGGTGTTCAATGGGCAAAATACACGTTTCCTCCACATCGGACATGGAGTGGGTGCTGCAATTTCGTCTGGTGGACTTTCACGTCTTGGTGACGTGGGTGGCTGTGTGGGTTTGGCCCTCTGTGGGAGTGCAGTCTTTCCAGTGCCCCTCAATGTGCTGGCCATGGTGCCTGCTTCCATTCCCCTGCCCTGTTTCTTTGGAGGTGGGGCCTGCGTCACAGTGTCCTGCTCCTCACTGTCAGATTGTGAGCCTGTGGGGGACAAAGAGGGGACAGCATCGGTGATGGGTCAACGTGCATCATGCCGATGTTGTTGTTGCTGCTGTTCTATGCATTTGGACTTCATGTTTGGCCATCCAGGTCGTTAGCCAGATGGGTGGATCATACATGCATGAGTCTGGGTTACACGTGTCTGGGATGTGTTTGTGTGGGGATGTGCACAGCATATGGGCAGGGTTGTGTGCATGTATGTTTGATGGCCCCATCCATGAGCTGATTTCAGGGTCACATTTGGGGGATTACCTCATGTTTCGCAGTGCAGTGTTTTGTGTGGACACTCACCTCCATCTGACGGCACACCGCGCTCCATTTCACCTACTCCCTCAATGGATTCGACCCCAATGGTGCTGGCACAGGTCTCTTCCCACTCCTGCAGCTTTATTGGGGATCCTCCTCCGCCTCCTGTGCCCATGGCCAGGCTCCTGTTGGCTGCTAGGATACTGCGTACACGGAGGCGTAGATCGTCCCACTGCTTGCGTACGTCCTTCACAGTGCGGGGGGTTGGAGCCCACCGCACTGACTTTACGGGCCACCTCTGCCCAGATCTCCTTTTTTTTAATCAGTGCGGGACGCCGCATTTCGTTTGCAAACACGAGGCCTTGGGCATTCTCAGTGATTGTATGGATGATTTTAGCAAGCTGTGGTGTAGCTGCAGGTCCTGGGGGTAGAGGATGGCAATGGATTGTGTTTTTGAAGATGACCGCCATGCTCTTTCCCGTTCCTGTGCGATGACTCTACTTCCGGTTCTGCTTATTTATGGTCACCGCTATTAGCGGTCACCGCTTTTAGAGGTGACCGCTAATGCCGAATTCAAGGACGGCGGAAGGGCAATCAGCAATTTCCTAGGTGCCGCTAAGGGACTTTTTGGGGCCTTTAAGGGCATGTTGGTAAGGTCCTTACCGGCATGGTGCAAAGCTCGTGCCCGCCTACCCGTGATGCCACTCAATTAGCAGGCTGCTTACTACACGGACACGATATTAGCGCCATGCCGGTAAGGACCGTTACTTACCACCTACCGTGTAATGAGGCCCTATATGCCTGTACTATATTCTGCTTCTTGGAGCCCTTGCACCGTGTATGTGGTGCTAAATATAGCAGTTGATTCAGTGCTGTAGTATTTGCTATGCCTTTGATTTCGAGAGTTCACTTTTAACACAATGCCACTTTAATTGGGCTTGATTTGTATACGTGCGTATAGTATTTGTCTACACCATATTATCCTTCTTGGAGTCCTTCCATCCTGTTTTGTCTGGGAATGTCAACTTGAAAAGTCCAATATGTGCTGTAATATTTGTTATCCCTTTGATTTCAAGAGGTATTGTTTAACGAAATGCCTCTTGAAGTGGGCTTGTATTGAGGAGGTGTGTAGCGTATGTGTGGCCAGGTCAGAGTTGTAATATTTGGCATCACATAGATTTCGAGGGCTGGCATTTAACAAAATATGCTTGACCAGGCCTTGTCGTGGAGAGGTGAGTAGATTATTAACCTTCACTTTATTGTCCCTTGTGGAGTTCTCTCCTCATTTGGTTGTGGGGATGCCAACATTAAAAGCCAATATAGTGCTGTAATATTTGGTATGCCCTTCATTTTGAGGATTTACTTTTAGCAAAATGTTTCATGAAACACATTTGTATTGCGTAGGACAGTGGAGTATGTGGCTGCTGGATGTTTTCCTAGTTAGTCATGCCACCTTTATGTGCGAACATTCTAAATATAATAGATCATATGGTGCTGTAATATTTTGTATCCTTTTGACTTTTTGGGCTAACTTTTAACAAAACAGCACATGAACTGTCCTTGCATTATGTTGGTGAGCACAGGATGTGTCTAACCATACTCGCCATGCAGTCCTCTTAATCTGTTTATTTTTTCGGGGGTGGGTGTGGGCAACTGCAATAGCCAATCTAGTGCTGTAGTATTCAGCATCCTCATGATGCGGAGAGTTAACACTACACTGCCTGAACATGCCTGTTTGGAAAAGGAAGTAGAGTATGTACCTGTACTATATTCTTCTTCTAGAGGTCTTTCCATCAGGTTTGTAGGGATAAAAGGGTTCCATGTGTTAATATCCCCGCAAAAATATCGCCATAAAAAAAATTGCCATATTTTTGCGGCAATATTAAGCCATGGAACCTGCGGGGGACACCCCGCAACCCCCATAATTTTTTTAATGGAGCGGGGGACAACCCTGCAACCCCCGGTCCCAATAACCCCATAAAGTATCCCCACTAATAATATCGCCTATGGCCTTACCACACGACCATAAATATGGCGATATTATTGGTGGGGATAATATTACCCGATACCGATAAAAGCGGATTCAGTGCTGCAATATTTGATATCTCCTTGACTTTGAGGGTAAATATTTAACAAAATGACACATGAACTGGCCTTGTACTGGGAAGGTGAATAGAGTATGTGTCTATGTGTCTGCTGCAGCATGGTCTCCTTCTTGGAGCATTCCCTTCTCTTTTGTGCGGTTACCAAACACAATTGCTAATATACAACTGAAATATTTATTATCACCCTATCTTTAGGCAACTTCCAGTGGCCACTCTGGGATGGGCGCAGTGTTTAGCCACTGAACGTGGCTAGAAGTATAGGGGGTACCAACTTGACCCCTAAATGACCACTGGCCGAGGCATTGCTAAACGACTCCAGTCAGAGCTGTGTACAAACTGACTTGTATTATTTCAGAAGGCTTTTACTCAATCATAACCACTGGCATTGCTCCGGACAGCCTTCCATACCATCATTTTTTAATCCATCTATGCAATTTCAGAAAGGGATTGGCTTTATTGAAATGAGGCTTAGTGTGCCATTATGAGCAGAGTGGGCTGAACCGCTAGGCCATGTCTCTGCTGTGCAGCAAGGCAAGCAGCCAGCAGAAATATTTAGGCCTTGCTGGATCTCATCAATGAGATGCAGCAAGGGAGAGACTCACATTTGGGAGTTCCCTAGCCTAAATAAGGAGAAACATTACAAATAAAAAGTGGTGGATGTAGGTCTTTGGATTAACCATAACAAATGTCATTGCTCTCTGTACGTGACAGAAACTCAGTCAAATTAAGATTTAGAAGATGAACAGGCAAGGTTTTATTATTCCTTTGAATTGCAAGAAAGCAGACAGTATTGCTTTCTAACCCCATACACCCAACCAATCCGCACCGACACCTCATATCAGCTTCGCTGATGCCTCTCGAGACACTCACCAGGCCTTCCAGTCCATCAGTTCCTGCCTCGCTAAAACAATACGTTCCTTGTCTTTTCGGTGAAGTCCATCATCTGTTTCCAGCATTCACCAGACATCACATACGTAGTAGATCCAGTTAAGACCGGCCCTCGCGTCGACTTCCAATCGCATCCTCCTTGGGGAGGGGCATAGGTCCACCATCCATTTACGCATCATATACCCTGAAAGAAGGTACCTGTTCTAACTTGATGGGTCCGACTTGATGGTCGTGCAGTTATGTAATACCTCCGTCCCCAAGTACCGCTCGAGCAGAATGTAAAATACTGCCCTAGCAATCTTTGAGGCCACAGGTGGGAGTGTCGTCGTCAGCCTGGTACCGGGAACGCCGGAAGGACCCCCGAGTGCTGTAAGGCAAAGGGTTATAATCAAGGAAACACTCAAAAGGCAATTGGCGGAGAGAGCAAACAAGATGCAGTGACACCAGCTTACCTAAAAAGGGTGGAGTATAGGTAAGAAACCTATGCAGACAGCAGGGGAACCCACAGCAGGCTGAGATGATGTACTTGGCACTCCTGAAAACACCTGGTGGAGCAAGAACTTGATCCGTGGCAAAAACTTGAAGCAATCCGAGGTTTTCAGAAACAGAAGGGTAATCCAAAAGCAAGTCCAGAGTACAAACAGGTGTCAGGTGTCCGGGAGATCAGAGAGCACGCCAGAGTCCAAGGGTAATCCGAGAGCAGGTCCAAATGAAGCGTTCCAAGGTCAAGGCAAGGAGAGTAACAAGAAGCAAAAGGTAATGCCTGGCAGTCCTCCATAGAAGTAGCTGTGAAGCAAAGTGTCTTGTTGGCAGTCTTCTTTTAGATAAGTAATATGTTATGCATATATGTGCTTTATTGGTTTGATTGGAATATGCTAAATATATGTCCAATGTCAGCCTTGAGGACGACCTAGAAGGGTCGAAACACGTGTCGGCTGCAGATATTTCTTTGGGACAATAAAACAAACTATAACATGTGAACAACGTTGTTTAATGGACTTAATGAATCTACTTCATTGGATCTTTAGATAGTCTTTTGGGTATAGTGCTGACCTCCAAGACCCAGCCCATTTTTCACTATCTGTTATATATTATAGGCCTACACAGGTGGTCTATGGGTTTGGAGTACGCGTCTTCCCATTTCAAAAATGTCATTAGGGCCTTAGCGCCTTCAATAGGATCATACCCGTACATCTTTGCCTTTCCACTGCAAATTAAGTAACAGGAGAAGCAATGCTATTGTGAAGGAGTGCCCAAAGTATTCCTACTCAAGGGGGGTGTCCTTGTCATAAACGTTTGCTGACGTAGATGTCCCTATGCAATCTGTCCCTTTGCCAAGAGGACCATATTTGAAGCTGGCCAACGATATGCTATTGTTGATTGTTAGTCATTGGCCTAGTTCATAAAAGTGCTTACTGCAGAGATGTGACAAGTGACAACATTTATGAGGGGCGTGACATAGGTGTCCCCAAGAAATCTGTCCCTTTGCCAGGATAACCATGTATAAATATGGTGATGGATATTCCATTGCTATGGTTGACTATATTAGTCATTGGCCTAGTTAATAAAGTGCTTACTGCAAAGAAGTTGACAACATTTATGAAGGCAGTGTGGTTTGAGAGTGCGTGGTATCAGATGCATGATGGGACATAAGTAATGGAGCATAACTGGTGTCTGCAGCCATGTGTGAATGTTTCAAAGTGCATGGTATCAAGTATGCAAAGGTGACCTTTTACCACCAATAGCGCCTCGTAGACAATTAGACCTATTTAATAGAGTTCTTAAATATTGCATGCATTTAGTTGGGAAGAGTAATATTGCAAGCATAGAGAGTGGCCCATTGCGTTAAGGGGATTGTCCTTTTGTAATATTGTGAGGCAGAAGAGATGTTGAGAAGGTGCAGCCAATTTGTTGAGTTATTTTATTTATTTATTTATTTATTTGTACCACGCCATAGCCCGCAGGCATCAGGGCGCACATCAACACTAGGACATTTCTGTTTAGACAGGACACGGACATAGAGAAAGCAGCAAGAAGGAGGGGGCACTTATTCAAAAAGTAAGGTTTTTATGTGTTTCCTGAATATCCAAGGCCTTTGTACCATGTGTAGATCTACTGGCCCAGTTCCATGTCTGGGCTGCTTGGAACGGGAAAGATCTGCCCTTGCCCCTTGTTCTTTTGGTACGGGGGACAGAGAGCAGGTGAGCTGTGCTACAGCGTAGGGTTCTGCTAGGCTTGTGTAGGGCCAACATTTGTTTCAGGTATTGAGGAGCTTCTCCATAAAGGTATTTATGGGTAAATTAGAGTTTTTTTAAACATACCCTCATTGCCACTGGTAACCAATAGAGTTCCTTCCTAAAATTGGTTACATGTTGCCTTCTCAGGGTGTTGCATACAATCCTGGCAACGCCATTCTGGATTACCTGTCGTTTTTTAAAACTTTCTTTGCTTGCACCACTCAGCAGTAATCCAATTGTGGCATTATAATGGCTCTAACCAGTGTTTCACAGTTCTTAAGAGAGACTAGTGGTTTGATCTGACGTAGAACCTTTAGGTGGTAGTGGGAGTTATTTACGACACTGTTAACATGTGCATCTGCACTCGAGGATGCTTCCAAGAAGACCGCTAGGGTCTTCTCTTTGTCAGATAATGGAATAAGGCATCCTTCCACCTTGAAACCCGAGTATTCATGATTCAGTTTAGCCCTAGCCTGTTTTGAGCCAAAGATCATAAGCTCTGTTTTGGAGCAATTTAAACACATACAGTTGCTAATCAACCAGCTTTCGATGGATGTATAGATGGAGGTTAGGTTTTTCGAGATGGTAGTGCAGTTTCCGCTCAGGTCCATCACTAGCTGGATATTTTCCAATTGCTCACACAGAGGTTTAATATATATGTTGAAAGGGACGGGTGATATGCATGCCCCTTGAGGAACCCCATAGTGTATGAGGATTGGTTCAGAAGAGGGATTTCCCCAGCAAATCATGGAGCTCCTGTCACTGAGGAAAGAGTGTATCCACTCAATAGCATAGTCTGAGCAGTTTCCTGTGGCTCCTACGGTTTGTAACAGTCGCTTGTGGTCAAGTAAATCAAAAGCAGCCGCAGCAGGATCAGCATCCCTACTTTACTGTCATCCAAAGTTCCCAGCATTTGTGTTTGGAAGTCTAAAAGAGCACTTTCCATCCCATGGTTACTATGAAAACCAGATTGTTTTGTATGAAAGGAGAGTGATGATTCTAGGTGGTCCTGCAGCTGTGAGGCAATGATTTTGCCTATGATCTTTATTAGAAAGGGAGTGTTTGTAACAGGCCTTAGATTTGCAATTTTCTTAGGGTTCAATCCAGGTTTCTTAATTACTGGTGTCATACCACTTCCTTGATTGTAGTTGGGACCGATCTGTGGGCGAAGGAGGCATTAACAAAGGAATGGAGAGACAATTTTAAGTTAGGATGATTTTGGCTTGAATAAGATCGCCTGGGCAGGAAGTGGAAAGCATGTAGATTAGTATTTTCTCCATCTCTTCGATAGAGACAGGGTTGAAAAGTCCTTTTTTTGTCTCATATATGTACGTTTTTTCAAGATATTTCCAGTTATTTTTTTTATTGTCATTGACTCACTTAGCCTGTCTCTTGGATGTTTTGAGAATGGTTTGGTCCAGAGTGAACCAATTCTGCTGGTCAGGATGGTCCCGAACCATCTTAGATTTAATGGGGGTTGTCTTTGTCTAAGAATGTGGTTTGCATGAGGTATCCTGGTCGGAAGAGACATCCATGATTGATTTGTGGCAGCTGTTTAAATCGTCAGTTCTTATTTTATTCAGGTTTCTGCTAGAAACTCTTTTAGGAGGGTTACCAGTAGGTCCCAGTTGTTCCGGCAGGTTTATAGTACAGTCTATGATGGAGTGGTCAGCCCAAATACAGGGTTTGGTGTTGATCCTCCCAATGTTGATGTTTTGTGTTGTCCCCCAGTCTAGGGTATTACCTTTTTATATGCGTTTGATCGTGGTTTTGTAATTGGATGCCCATGTTGTTAAGATGTTGTTCCAGAATTAAGGCTTCCTTATCGTTAACATCTCCCTTCCACCGGTTCAGGTCTCCCTGCATAACAGTCGCACAGTTGGGTCGATTTAACGGGGAAAGGATATGTACTAAGTCCTCATTGAAGGAGGGCCTATCAGTAGGTGGCCGATAAATTTATATGAAGTTGATGCTGTTACTTTGGTTAGGGGTCAGTTTTACATGGATGATTTCGCATCCAACGCACTTAATGTTTGATTAAAAAAGGCAGATCTCTTTTTTGCTTAGTATTGCTGCACCACCCACCCACCCACAAGCTCTTTTGGCGATTTCAACAGAAGAAGTTGTATCCATCGGGTGTTGCTAAGTCGATGTTGGGGCCTTTACATTCTTGAAGTCAGGTTTCCGTGATGCACATAATATCTATATTATTGTTGATAATATAGTCAGGAATGTGTACATCAGGTTTGTGAAGGGAACGGGTGTCCAGCAAGCATAATTTCATATGCTGGGAGGTAGTGCATGGGGTTCCTATCTTGGTACCCGAGGGTCTCTCAGGAGTGAACGTAGAAACTAGGCCGTTCCTGCTTGGAGAGTGAGTTGTGGCGGCACCACTATCTGTACCTTCCTCAGTATCATTGATGTGTCAGGGGTTAGTGGTTAAAACATCCCTTTGCTGTTGGACATCATTAGTTATGAGGGAAGGCGATCTTTGTTTTGCATCTGGCCCCAGCTCACTCACTTGAGTCATGGTCTTAGCAGCGGGGTTGGATTTCAAGAATTCATGCCATTTCTCTGCGGTAGGAGGATTAATTAGATTAGTGCTCAGTGGTTGTGCATGGAGCGAGGCTTCCATGATGTTACTATTGCTCCTTGGACTGTTAATTTGGGGACTTACACTTTCAACTTGTCTCCCGGCTATAAAGCTCTGAACCGTTGCTTCCCGTTGGAGTTTTTGTGCCGCCAGGAGTAACGTTAATTCAGGGTGAAGACCCATTATGGACCCTCTCTTAATGGTTATGAGATAAGATGGATGGGATGCAAGGGCTTACCCAGAGCAGAAATATATTCTCCGGATGGCACGTCTGCAGCCGCGTCCAGGCACGGACCAGTGCAGGCCAGCCCAAACGCGCCAGCGCTAACACGCCGACAGCGAAAAAAAGAAACCTGTGCTTGCAGGAAATTGTAGTTCTCTAGAACTACGGGGTGATCACAACATGACTGGCAGTATAGATCAGACTGCTAGAGTCACAGCGATCTTGTATTTACTATGAAACAGGGGAGTTGCTAGGTCTGGAAAAGACCTGGGGCTAAGCTGATGTCGGTACTGTTGGGACTGGGGACTAGCTAGTCTTTTGGCTGTAGCTCCTGAGATTCTATCCGGGGCTACAACCAAAAGATCCGGGGCTATAGCCCCCTTAGCCCCCCCCTAGCAACGTCCCTGCTATGAAATTCCAAGAAACAGCACAAAATCGAAAGTAGATGGATGTTCAATTACTATACTCAGTGTGCCGCTATGATACAAGTAAATAGTTGATTCACTTTCAAACACTGACTTTTAGGCAGAAAGCACTGAGTACCCACAGATAAAACTGGTAAATATCAGCATGTCAGCCCACAAAGCTTCTAATGCCTAAATACAGTTATGAGCAGTTTTAAAGGAAAATGCAGCATACAGCAGTCAAACAGTCATACCACTTTGCCCGTCCTAAAGGAACACAATAGGTTTTGTTCTGCAGAGTTAATGTCAAAGAGATGAAACAGTTTGTGTGCATCACAAGCTATTTGTTCTCTTTGACAATTAAATATCTGTATTTGATTTGTTGTAAACCTGTGTTCATAATTTTGTGCTGGTGTCGGAGTATGTGTCTGCGTGATTGTGAGGAGACCATGTTGTGTCAAGATGAAACTTTGTAACAGTGGTTTAAGAAGTACAGTGCCGCAAGATAGCTCTGGGGGAGCAACAGAAAGTAGGGGCCAAGTTCTGTAGTTTCTGCCGCCAACATTCAGTGTTTGCGGATCATTCTGCTGTGGTATGTTGGCACTGCAAAGGGAAGTCGGGGCTGATGGTCTTCCTGATAATAACATGAGATGGGCTGGGGAGGGCCTGGCATTGGCGGGCGCTAAATGTATGCCAGCAACTTCATTAAGTTTGTACCCAGGAGTTACTCTAAACTTAATATTTGGGTACATGGAGAAACCTGTATGTCTGCCTTTTGTCTTTTCAAAAAATAAATCATCAAAGGCTGTAAAATAGAGCTTTTTTTGATTCCCAATACTAGACACAATAATGGACCAGATTCTGTCAATGAAAGAAAAATTGAATCTGATGAGCCCAATGTCTTGGTCTACGACTGATGTAATTATGTACAAAGCCTGTTTGGGGTTTACCTCCGACTGCAACCCTCTACCTAAGACTGCTTTTCTCTTTCAGGTCCAGTGTGTGCTCCTTGTGCAGGTACTTCTCCTGCTGGTGGCCAGTCCACCCACCATCCAACAGGCCTCCAAAAAGCAACAGAACGGTATGGCCAATTGCTCATGTTTCGCTCATACAAATGACATTTTAGATAAATCCTTCTGGGTTGTTTCTAGCACCAAGGATGCAAAATTGATATGTTTGATTTTCTTTCCATGATATCTGCTTACATCACACAGATAATCCTTGTATTTAGTGAGCAAGAGGGTGAGCCCTGTGATCAGATGTGCCATGCTAAGGACATAGGAATATCGCATAGAGACAACACAGATTAATAATAAAAGTATTGTACACAATACACATATGATGAAATGATATACATTGAGTACAGTTTATGCATTTGTACAATGTCGGAGAGCTATCTGGGGCGTGTCGATGTTAGGCGGGCGATGACCATTTGGGATGATTCCTGTGTTCCTTCACTGGAGAGAAGGAGTGATTTCAGGGACATTTTTCAAAAGTGGAAGACTCGCTATGTTCTTGATTTTCGATGCTAGCGAGTTCCAGTGCTGAGTCGCAAGGAAGGCTAACGAGGGACAGCGGGAAGTAGTGGCGTGGGTGGGGATGGAGACCTGTCTTATTAACTAGGGCTCGAGACCATAGAGTGAGAGATAGGGGGAAACGGGAGCTAGAGTTGGCTTGACGGAGAGAGGGCATCACATGGATGCATTTAAAGTGCTCAGAGGCAGTGATAAGAGAATCCAAAGGAAGAGTTAAGTTTACCAAGAGCAGGTGCAGTGTCTAAAGAGAAGTGGACCAAGAACAGATCCTGCTGCAGAATCCAGGGTAGAGGGGTCACAGAGGACTTTAATCTCCAGGTAAAAAGTAATATGGTTGAACTCTACTGATTCAAGGGTTTTAGAATAGTGAGGGAGGAGATAGCCAGGCCAATAGTTTGCTGGTCGTTGGCATGGTTGCTGGGGTCAGCAGAGGAATTCTTTTTAGGATGTACAGTAGCAATTCTGTAGCAGGCAGTGAAGAATCGAGACACAAGTGAGAGGGTGAAAAGAGGTGACAGGAGAGAGGAGAGAGGTAGGACCGGCTTTCGCTTTACTGCTTGCATGATGGCCCAAGAGGCGAAGGGATAAATATGGGCAGGTGAGCAGAGAGTGACTGTTAGTTTGGTGTAGTAGTACGATTTTGCTTATTGAAGGGCATTTAAGAAGGCAGGAAGGGATTCTTTATAGCTGTCAAGGTGAACAGAAAGTGGAATTTACACCAGGGTCGGAGGTGGAGCAGCACATCTGTCCTCAGCTGGTGCATCAGCAGGGTGACCCAGGGCTTGGGGCGAGGAGTAGAAGTGGTGAAAGAGCAAGCATTATAGTGACATTTAAAAGGAAAGACCAGCGCTCAGTTCAAGGCTGAAAAGGCTTATCCTAAAGAGTTGCTGTGTGGAGCGAGAGAGAAAAGGGACAACCTTACTTCTCGTATGGTTTGAAATTGTGTTTTGAAATCAGGGTGGTAGGCGGGAGAGAGCGGAGAAGGAACTAAAACAGAAAAGTGGAAGAGGGAGCAATGAGAGGGAGAGGGGTAGTGGGTGAGGGCAGTGGAGCTAAGGGCAGAGGTGAGGATGATGAGGAATTGCAGATGTGTGCATTGATTGCTTTTGCAGGGCCACTAGGGAATGGTTAGAGAGGATAATAGCAAATTTAAAACAATGAACATTGGAAAAGTTAGGAGGGCAAACCTTCATGTGTGAAAGGTGAGAGTCTCCGCAGATAGGTTGTGAAGGATAAATTGAGGTCAGGGAAGAAGTAAGTTGGTGCAGGCAGTTAAGCAGTAATGTCCTCTAAGGAGGGCAGAGGAAGTCTGGAGGGAGAGGGGCACACGAGGAGGCCCATTTGATCATCATGCTTACTGTGGTACTGGCTATGAAATGCGGAGACATGAAATGCAGTCCTGCCATTCAGACTAAATTGAGTGCTGAAATGTGGGCACCTGGGATTTACATATGTGAAGACTGAAACTTCCAATTTTTCCATCTGCATGGGTCATGGCATTACCAGAATGTCATACCTTTATCTCAGACACTAACACTCTGCTATCACTGGTTGCTGAAGAGAATGTTATTAAACATAAACCAATGCTGCCAGGCCACTCTTGATACATTATGGATCTGAAAACGACTTAATGAGAACATACAAGATGGAAACATCTCTGTCGCAAGTGTGAGAAACGAGAAGGAGTCACACTCGCTAGTCCCTGGGGTTCTCTTTTTTAGGTGGCCAGGGCACAGCAATCACCTTTGGATCCAGACCCTGGGGGTGGACCAGTGTGGGAGGATCACCTGGGTGAGGGATCTTCAGGGAGTGGGGCACCGGATGGCGATACACGGTAGCCCTCCCCCTGTAACACCTTTACACCATCCTACCAGGTAGGATGCGTGGGAACTTTACCCCCCCCCCGTTTCTATTCACCAACACTTCCACATGGACAGCCTGCTCTGGAAGAAAACAGACACACACTCGAGCACTATTATAGCCAGGCGAAGTCAGGCAATTACTGACAATCACTCACACCTGACTTCCATTTAAACTGCAGAGCGCAAGAGCACACTCTGAGCGAGGCAAAGCACACAAAGGAACAGCAGTTTCGTGCAGCTGAATGAGGGGAGAAAGAAGGCAAACCGAAAAGAGATCATAAGAAGGGAAATACCCTTGACATTTTCGGCAAGACACTGTTACTTTCAAGAAAACTTCAAAGCAGAAAGCGTAAGGTCAGGAAACCAGACTGAAGATTCCTACATTGTGTGTAGAAGATACCAAGGTCCCTCCCGCGTAACTGACCAAGGCAGGGAAGAGCAGCAGTTGCCATGGTATCATCCTTGTGTCCAAGAACAAAGAAACAACAGAGAGATCAACACAGCCGGTGAGTTAGGGAGAACGATGCAAGATCAATCTGTGTTGAAGTCAAGGTTGCAAGCATCACATTGTATACCGAGTGCTGGAACGGAACATTGTCAAATGCGTGTGATGAAAGACGCTAGTAAAGCTAAACTGCTGATGAATGTTTGAACTTGAGAAAGCAAGATACAGTACCGTTGTCAGAGTGGTCTGGCCCTGTGAATGTGCTCAATCGAAGGTCTCTTTAAGGTATCCCGCCAAGAGAAATGAAAGTAGAAGATTGTCAAAAACAATTGTATCAAGTGAATCAAAGTGGTCTTGCAACGCTTTAAGCAAAACCCATTACACATTCAAAAGTCTTTCATTTTGATACTAAGAGGATCCAAGCCGAATGAGGCAGATTCATAACAAGAGGATCCGAGCCCAAACGAGGGAAATTCATATCAGGATGATGAGAACCCGAATGAGGGAGATCCATGGTCCGTGTCCGAACACGGGAGACCAAGCGTGAACATTGTGATAAAAGGGTGTCTCTGCCTCAAGAAGGGAGACCCATAATGAACATTGAAAGCAAGAACGTTTGCATGTAAAAATCCAGATACGAATGGAATTTTTAGATTTATTTTGATACAACAGACCTTCTGCTGTAAGAGAGTATTATCGCAACAGAGGCTTTGACAGAAGGCCCTGGTGTCTGAGCTTTGAACTGTGTCCTCGTAGCCGAGAAGCCAGAGTGTGTGCGAAGCTCGATCGTGCCACCTTTCCTCATGCTGAAAAAACGTTTTTGTATACACCATTGTCCCACTGAGATGTTCAGCAAAACAGATTGCCTGTACTGGCCGTATTCCAACATTGCCGCACCAGCTTATGGCCACATCAACAACAGACTAGTTGTTTTCTCTCAGGACACACTGCAGAACACTGAGGTCACTTCCTGTCCAGCATATCAACAGGGAATGCCAGGAGTTCTACGCATTGCTACTCTCTTAGGAGTATACAATCGCTACGTGAGTCTGTTAATTCAGGTTCTCCTAATCTTTACTTTTTACTGTGTAATCCCTTACTTCTGCCTTACCCCTGACCCCACTGGCAAGCCCACTTGCCAGGTAAGGTCAGAGTTCGGGGCTCCATTAAGGCCTTGGAGACCTTCCATCCTCTCCCAAGACTCTCTTGGAGTCAATCCTGGCACCTCTGGCGCCAGGCTCAAATTCATTATGGAGAACATTTCTGAAGGGGGACTTCTTTTTCACTAAGCCTACAGTCAACATGGAGGCATTCCCATGGCTTGGTTCCTAAGAACTAAGCTATGCGGGATAGTGTTTTGGGTGTGGTAACCTGGGACTACGTTACCTGGACTACTTTGTTGGGAGGCTATTTAAACCACACCCAAGCAACAGAGCACGCTTCGCGTTACTTTGCAGACTGCAACGTGACGCTCACCGTGTCCTGTGATGCCCGCAAGCTTCAGAGCAACGAACCTGAAGAAGAGACAAAAGGAACATCGTTAATAGCATCTTACCTGCATCCGCTCTCCAGTGAACAGCTTCTTCTGGGCACCGAACACCTACCGGAACGAAGCGACCTGAAAAGGAAAAGGAGAAAGACAATATTAGAAAAGACATCCTTCGGCAGTGCTTAAGCCACAAACATTAGAGGAAGCTTACCTGGCTTTTCACCTCAAGGCCGGCATCGCTCCAGAGTTCCACACCCGCTAGAGAAGGACTGCGACATGTAAGGAAGAGAGGAAAAACAGGTTAGCAAAGGCAAGACAAAGCAGCACAGCGCATAGCGCATTACTTACCGCATTACAGCGCACATCTCAAGCCATCATTTACCGCCGGTGCCCAACCATCCAGTATGCCACGCCGAATCTCCTGCACGCCTAGGGAGAAAGAAAGGACATTATTAATCACAAAGGAAAGGCAGGCAAGAACAATCAGCGCTATACAAAACTGCATGCAATAAGACCTACCCTTAAGACACTTGAACGGGCGCGCTCCAGTGAAGTAACTTGGTCGCCCACGCCCACTGAGGACCACGCACGCACCCCTGCTAAGAAGGCAGGACGGAGAGCACACCTTATACAGTAACAAGGTGAGGAGAGGGCCTAAGGGGCTGAAGCCAAGGGGGTGTGGTGGGAGGATACTTACCTGAGTCGGCCAGTCTTGAACCCAGCCCTCCTGTGTTTTCAGGCTAGACCTCCTCCGAAGACACCATCCGGAAATCGGGAGAAGGTTCCGGCAACCAACCAGGGCTGAGTGGCATCCCCATGGATACCAGGTGAGCTTAACAGCTATCCTCTTAATCTCTCTTGTCTATCTGGTCCCCATAGAGCACGGCATTCATTTGGCAAGGGACGCCCGAACTCGAGCGGTTCAAGCCACACCCCTTGAGCACGTGGCTGCAATTGGCTTTCTCTCTGATCCAGCATTCGGGTTTGTCACCCAGCGGTAGGCAGCTTTCTTCCTGATTTGCTCTTCGTCCTTGTTGCAGCATTAGGATTCAGGTATTTACCTGGTTATCTTCCGACCTACTTCCGTTTCAGTACAATCACTCAGCCAGGAAGAACCAGGCCCGAAACCAGATATCCATGAACAGCCTCTGGGCGGTTTCACTCTAGCTACTACCTGGTAGGGTTCCTCTTTCCAGTACATCCGCTTACCTACTGTAAAACAGTTGGCTATCCTCTATATCTTACCTCATCTATCCTCTTTTTCCTCAGTCTCTCTTCTCAACCTAGGGCGCACCTTAGGACAGCTAGGCAAACAACAACCAGGCAATCCTTACCTACCGCAGCTACCGCAGTCCTTACATTAGAGATAACATTCCATATTAGACAGACACTCTAGGCTAACCTCTATTTCTTCTTATATCTCTTAATCTAGTCCCAGGCCAGATTCTCTAGAAAGCTACCAGTCACATAAGATGGACCAACATCCCACTCCTGTTTGTCTCATGGAGACAAGGCACCCCAGCAGCTCTCCACAGGGTTTTTCCCCTGTGAGGGTTTCCCTGTGGGCCTCCGGATGATCAAGCCTTGGTGCCGGGCCACGGAGGGGCTCTCAGGGGGATTTCTAAATACATTCGGGAACCGTACGGATCTACCTATCCAGCCGGATCAGTTTCCGGAATAGCAGTTGGACCATGAACCTTCCTCTCACCTAGTCCAGGTAGGTGGTCCTTTGTTTCTACTCTGTTCATTTTGGGGCAAACCAATTTTAGTATAACAAATAGCAACGTCTAACTTAATCAACTTTGTCGACTTGCTCCAAGTGAATTGAGGTGGGATCAAAGGGTTCCTAACTATGGATCAACAACAACAGCAGATGATCCAGCAGCTGATTGCTGCAGTACAATCATTAACAACCAAGGTCCAACAACTTAAACAGGAGAATGCCACCCTGAGGCAGCACCAACAGCAGGCAATACAGCAGGTTGTACAGCAGGCTGCAGCCTCTTGCATACCACATTGCTCAGAGGTTCGACCCGGGCCCCTGCCAGGCGGTCAATTTGATGGAAACCCACATAGGGTTAAGGAATTCCTAGACTCTTGTCCAGTGCAGTTCACGTTGAAAGGGACCTTTTTCCATACTGACCGAGACCGCGTGGGATACATGGTCTCACAGATGACAGGGCCAGCACTAGCCTGGGCAACACCCTTGATCACTAGTAACAATCCCATTCTAGATTCTCACACGGCCTTTTGCAACAGCATCCGTACTATGTTTGGCCAACAGGAAATCCGGGTAGCCTCACAAGAACATCTCCTTGACCTCAAATAAGGAAACCTAGACATACTGGCATGCATTACTAAGTTTAAACAGATGCCAAGTGAGACCACCTGGTCTGATGATGCCCAAGTTACAATATTTAGGAGAGGGTTATCTGAGGACCTCAAGGATGAGGTATCCCGATTACCGCGTCCCACTACATTAACTGAATTCATAGCACTGGTACTGCAGATTGATTACCGGATGAAAGAGCGGTTGACTGAAAGAAGAAGAGGAAGGGTGCTTCGATCCTCTTCTGCTATCCCTTCCTCACCACGGGCACAGGCTAAAGATTAACCTATGCAGTTGGGGCCAACGGCCAGGGTCCCTTAACTCCTGAAGAACAAAGCCGCAGAAGAACCCTAGGCCTGTGTATGTATTGTGCCGCCAACACGCACACCGCACAGGAATGCCCGATTGCGCCGCCCAGGCGCTCGGGTAACGCCAGCGCCCAGCCGTAAGAGGAACCACGGTCCGGGATCCTATGCTAGAACAGAGTTCCTCACAGAAGTTTCATTCATCCACATGAACCAGCCACACTGATACCAACATGTTAGTATTAAAGGTATCTTTCTCCATCGGGGACCGGTTACTACAGGATATCCAGGTGCTAATTGATAGCGGAGCCGCAGGGAACTTTGTTGATGACCACTGGCCGGCTTACCATGGTATCCAACGTTCCTCCAAACCAGAGTCCATCCCAGTGGAAAGTGTGGATGGGAGTCCTTTGGTCTCGGAACCCATCAAGGACCAAACCAGTCCTATTATCCGGGCGGCTCACCATCCTGTCATTCTAGGTTTGCCTTGGCTCAAGAAGCACAATTCTTTTATCAACTGGACAGGAGGATCCGTCTTCTTAGGGTCTGAATATTGCCTAACACATTGCATTGGAGACCAACAGAAGGTGTTGGTAGACTCGACTCCAACTCTTCGGGATCCTCAGAGGATAACTACTCTCAACCAAATCACTGGTCTTCCGGAGGTCTATCATCAATACCAAGAGGTTTTTTCCACCTCCGAGTACACCCAGTTGCCTCCCCACAGGAGGGACGATTGTGCAATTGAGTTGATACCAGACCATTCTCTACCCTTTGGCTGTATGTACATGTTGTCGTACAATGAAAAGGAGGTTCTCTGGGAGTATCTTCGGACCAATCTTATGAATGGCCTCATCACGAGTCTACCTCACCAGCAGCCGCCTCCCTGTTCTTCGTTTCAAAGAAAAACACCTCTGAACTCCGTCCCTGCATTGATTTCCGAGGACTAAATAAAATCATAGTCCCGGACAAATACCCAATGCCCTTGATCCCGGACTTTCTGGAAGCTGTAAAAGGGGCCAACATCTACACTAAATTGGACCTGAAAGGAGCCTACCACCTGATACGAATAAGGTCAGGCGACGAGTGGAGGACGGCATTCAGAACACCGTTTGGGCATTACCGATATAGGGTAATGCCTTTTGGTCTATCAAACGCTCCTGCTACTTTCCAACAATTCATGGACCACCTCTCGCCGATCTACTCCTTCACAACGTTGTTGTCTATTTGGATGACATTCTGGTCTTCTCTTTCACTGCCCAGGAACATGTAAAACACTTGGAGGAGGTTCTACGATGGCTCTGACAGAATCGCTTATACGGCAAGCTGGAAAAGTGCTCTTTTCATCAACCCTAAGTAACCTATCTGGGGTACGTGCTATCCGCTAAGGAGATAGCAATGGATCCGGAAAAAGTGTCAGCTGTTCAGAACTGGCCCACTCCTGTCTCCAGTAAAGATATTCAGCATTTTGTGGGATTTGCCAATTTCTACTAGAGATTTATTCCAAATTTCTCCAGGTTAACTCAGCCATTGACAAATCTCCTAAAAAAGGGAGTCCCTTTCGCTTGGACGCCGATCACAGACAAAGCATTTAAAAGACTCAAGGTGCTTTTTACCTCAGCACCTGTTTTGCTGACTCCTGATCAGAACTGCCGGTTTATAGTGGAAACCGATGCTTCGCAGTACGCCCTAGGTGCTGTCCTGCTCCAACTCGACAACTTTGATCAAGAACGCCCAGTGGCGTATCTATCCAAGACGCTTGCACCCACTGAGTTAAACTACACTGTGCTAGAAAAGGAATTACTGGCCATCAAACGTGCATTCGAGGAGTGGTGCCACATGCTGCTAGGAGCAAAGTTCCCAGTGGAAGTCCGGACAGACCACCACAATCTCAGGATCCTTCAGTATGCCCAGACCTGTAACAGCCGTCAAGCCCGATGGGCGCATTTTTTTTCACCATTTCGAATCACCTTTCCATTCATTCCTGGGAGGGAAAACCTAAGGGCGGATGCATTGTCTCATAAAGAACATCTTCCCAACAATCTTTTCAGGTCAGAACCCGTCTTCCCTCAGATGGCTATGGGACTACATACAGTTCCAGACTTTTTGACACGTCTTAAATCCCAGCTCAATCCCACAGTTAAATCAGAACTTGCTTTGACCTGGGAAGACAGTTGTTATTTCTATGGTCATAGGGTGTTCATCCCTACCCAATCCCTCCAAGAGGAGGTCCTGGCTATGTGTCAGGATTCTAAAACGGCTGGACACCGTGGGGTTGCCTCCACTCAATAATTGGTTTCCCTCTACTTTTGGTGGCCTACATTACAAAAGGACATCAAAGAATACGTAAGGTCATGTCTCGTATGTTTACAAACCAAAAATCACAGTCAATCTCCCCGAGGGAAATTAGTCAGGATGCCTTTACCTTCTCGCCCATGGCAGATAATCTCCACAGATTTTATAGTGGATTTAGCACCATCAGGAGGATGCTCTGCCATCATGGTCACCATCGATACTTTTACGAAGATGGCTCACTTTATCCCTCTTGCTGGAGTACCTTCCGCTGCCCAGATGGCTCGCATTTTCTTCAACAATATCTTCACACTACATGGTCTGCCCGAAACAATCATATCAGACAGAGGATCACAATATACCTCACAGTACTGGAAACACGTCTGCCGATACCTTGGGATTTCTCAGGCTCTCAGTTCAGGTTACCATCCCCAGTCCAATGGCCAGACAGAAAGGCTCAACCAAACGTTGGAAGGGTACCTCAGGAGTTACGTCTCCGCAGCCCAAGATGACTGGAAGGACCAGTTACCTTTAGCTGAATACGCTTACAATAACTCCTACCAATCGGCTATCCGTACATCTCCCTTCCATTGCACCTATGGATTCAACCCCACATCCATCCCCACGATGAAGAGATCAGAAACCAAATTCCCGGATGTGGACTACTTAATGGATCAAATCCGACAAGGTTGTCACACTGCGGTGGTCGCTCTGCGACAAACTCAGGGTAGAATGAAGCGTTTTGCGGACCGTCATCGGACTCCAGCCCCTGTAATTAAGCCAGGAGATTGGGTCGGTTGTCCTCACAGTTCCTTCCTCTGCATCTGGTACCATCCAAACTTTCCCCCGGGTCAATTCCGGGTAGTCGCCGCCATAGGGGCAGTTGCCTTCAGACTCCATCTTCCAAGTACCTGGGCCCGTCTCCATCCTGTGTTTCACGTATCCCAACTAAAACCAGACAATCGGAGTTCATGCCACCCGAGAATCTCTGCTCGTCCTTCACCGGTGATGACTCCATCAGGACCAGAGTTCGAGGTCAAAACGATATGTGACTCCCGCTATCACTGTAACGCTCACCTGGTATCCACGGGGGTGCCACCCAGTCCGGACTGCTTCCGCCCTTGGACCCCTTCCCTTGGCCTCTTGTTTGGCTGACGACCAGGTCTGAAAACACAGGAGTTAGGTTTAGCTTGATTGTCTCCTCCAACCCGGAACCCACCTCCCTCATGGGCCCAATGACCCCTTAGTGCACTTCTCGCCTTGTTTGTTTGTTTGTTTGTTTGTTTGTTTGTTTATTTATATAGCGCTACGAACCCTCAGGTATCTGAGCGCTGCTTATTTCCCACGGTGTGTGGTGCTCATTTATCGACCTCGGAAGGATGAAAGGCTGAGTTTGGCCCTGCCGGGATTCGAACCTGCATGAGCAGGCTCTGCACGGATGTCAAAGCGAGCGCTCTACTCGCTGTGCTATCTGGCCTTGCTTTTTGATAAGGGGCACTCTCCGTCCTGCCGCTCAGTGCAGGGGTGCGTTGGGGATGGGCACGTCGCTGCCTAGTTGCTTCACTGGTGGGCGCCCTTAAGAGTCCAGACCTGCTGCGACTCTGTTCGTTAGGTAAGTCTTTCTTTGACTGTTTGTTCTTTATTTGCAATTGTCTCTATCAATGTCTTTCCTTTGTTTGTATGTGCGGATGAAGTTCTCGTGATGTCGTGCTGCCTGAGTGGTGCACGAGAAATTAAGAGAGCGCGGAGCACAGCGCTATGTGCCTTTTGTGCTAACCTGTTTATTGTCTTTTTTGCAGGCCGCGATGCTGATCCGGACTGTGCGTGCCGAAAAGATGGAGAGCGGTGAGTAGTGTTGAGCGAACCGCCTACTGGCACTCTGCGTAGTAATCAGTCCTTTCTTTTCTTCTTGTAGGTGGTGGAAGGCCCGGAATGGTCGTGGACCCAAAACAAGTTAATGCAGGTAAGCGAGCGCCTTTGCCTTTTTAGACGTGAAGAATAAACGCTTACTAATGCTGCTTCTCTGTCTCTTTTTTTCCCCAGGTTGCGGTTTCGTTGATGGAGCAAGGTACGCCGAGGTGCTGGATGTTCGGGTTACTGAAGCATAGTATGAGAGCAGGGCTCGCTAGAACGTAAGCAAATGCTAACGGTGTCTTATCCTTGTCCTTGCAGGTAATCAGGTCCGGCGTGCGGAGGAAGATTCCAGAATACCGCGGTGAACGTCACGCTGCGACTAGCAGAGCAACGCGAAGCGTGTTCTGCAACTTGGGCGTGGCTTATATAGCCTGCAGGTATCCCAGGTGCCTCTGGGCCTGGCCACACCTAAAATGCTAGACCGCATGGCTCAGTTATTGTAAAAATGCCATTATGGGCCCCAATTCACTAACTTTCCAGATGAGCTTGGCGTCAAAGGCGCCAGGACTGACTCCAAGAGAGTCTGGGGGGACATGACAAGGTCCTTGAGGCCCTGATGGAGGTTCCTGGTGCAGTCCAAAAGGCCTGACGGCCAAGGCCAGGGGCAGGAGTCATGACTGCACTCCCCCCCAAGGCCCCTCTCAGGATGGTTCTTGCGTCTGGTCCAGGCTTGGTTGGGATAATCACGATGTAAACGCCGTATCAGGCGTGGCGCATGGATGTAATCACAGGGTTCCCATGTCCTGTCCTGTGGGCCATACCCCTTCCAGTCCACTAAATAGTATAACTTCTTTCTGACGTACTTTGAGTCCAGGATATTTTTAACCTCAAACTCTGGTTTTTCATTGACCATTACCGGTTCAGGCGGAATGGTTACTCATGTTCCTGGTTAAACTGGTTTTAAGAGAGACACATGGAACACAGGATGAATATGCATATTAGCCGGCAAGGCCAATTTAACTGCAGCTGGGTTTATAATAGCTTTGATGGTAAAAGGTCCTAAATATCGTGGGCGAAATATGGGTTACCTTTATAGGCACATGTTTTGAGGCTAACCAAACTTCGTCTCCCACTTGGTAGTTTGGGACCCTCTCACGACGTTAATCTGTGTATTTCTTTTGCCGATCCTTGGCTTGACATAGATGTTTGACGGCACTTGTGAAGGCCTGAGAAATGATGGTGTGCAAGGTTTTAATGGCCGGCATTTCCAGAGTTGTTGGAACGTCCAGTTTGGAAGTGCGTGGATGTCTGCCATGTATCGTGAAAAATGGGGTCTGTCCTGTACTGATGTGCAGAGAATTGTTATACGCATACTCCGCTACCGACAGCAAGTCCTTCCAATTTCCTTCCACTTGATGTAGCATGCAGCGCAGGTATTGTTTGAGCGTTTGGTTTGTTCTCTCTGTTTGGCTATCCGTTTGGGGGTGGTGGCTAGTGGATAGTCTGATGTCAATTTGAGCCATTGAACAGCATTTTCTCCAAAAATTGGACACAAATTGGGTACCTTGATCAGAGATCAGCACAGACGGGAACCCATGAAGGCGTATGATGTGTTCAAGGAATACCTTCACCAGGCTGGACACATTTGGGAGATCTTTAAACCTCAGGAAATGGGCCATCTTTGAAAACAAGCCTACAACCTCTAGAATGGTATTGTATCCCTGAATGGATGGTAAATCGGTGATAAAGTCAAGAGATAAAGTGTGCCAGGGTGCTGGCGGAATCTCCAGTGGTCTGAGGAGCCTAGCTGATTTCTGCTTAGACAATTTATTTTGTGCACATAAGCCGCAAGAGATGATGAATTGAATAATATCCCTACGCCACGTGGGCCCCCAGTAACGCTTTACATTGGCTAGAGTTTTAGCAATTCCAGGGTGGCCCTCAACTAAGGAGTCATGATACCCAGAGATGACCTGGACCCGAAGCTCTTTCTTGGGTAAAAACAAGCGGTTTCCGAAGTACGGTAGTTGGTCCTTGATTGTATAGGGTTCTCTCTGCAAATCCCATTCTCGTAGCAACTCGGGAGTCATCTTGTGTCAGATCTCTTGCCGCAATTCATCGTGAGTCATCATGGATGTAATGCCCAGGAGTTTGTCACTCGGGATGATAGCCACGGGATTGGGGGTCGTGTATTCTAGTTCATCTGTACCCATGCGAGAAAGGGCGTCAGCTTTTCTGTTTTTTTGACTCCGGCTCGGAAAGTGATCACGTAATCGTATTCCGCAAAGAAAAGGGCCCAGCGTAACTGTCGTGAGGATTGGGCCTTGGGAGTTTTTAGGTATTGCAGATTTCAGTGGTCTGTTATCACGGTGATAGTGTGCCTGGCACCGAGAAGATAGTGTCGCCAGGCCTTGAAGGCTGATTTGATGGCTAGAAGCTCCTTGTCCGTGATAGCGCAATTGAGTTCAGGCGGTGAAAACGTACAGGCCAGAAGGCTACAGGGTGCAGCTGGCCGGTTTGTGGGTCCCTTTGCGAGAGAACTGCGCCCGTTGCCATGCTGGAGGTGTCTGTTTCCACCACATACGGTAGATCCGGACGAGGGTGTCGTAAGATCGGAGCGGAAGTGAATTTCACCTTGAGTCCTTGGAAGGCCTTTTCTGCCTCTTCCGTCCACTGGAATTTCTTGTTGCACTTTCTCAATAACGAAGTGATTGGATGCACTATTTGAGAAAATCCTGGAATAAATCGGCAGTAAAGATTTGCAAAGCCCAACATGCTCTGGATTCCTTTGAATGAATTTGGGGCTGGCCAGTTTAGAAAGGCATCGACCTTATGTGCATCCAATCGGATTCCTTTCGGAGTGAGGATGAAGCCGAGGAACTCCACCTCGGTAACATGAAATTAAAATTTTTCGAGTTTAGCATAGAGATGATGCTGACAGAGTTTCGCAAGGACGGAACAAACATGCTTCACGTGGTCTTGTTTTGAGGCCGAATATACCAGGATATCGTCTATGTAGACCAGAGCACAGAGATCAATCAGCTCTCTCATGGCATCGTTCATGAAATACTGGAATGCAGCGGGGGCATTGCAAAGGCCAAATGGCATTACCTGGTATTCGTACAGGCCATATTTGGTGCGAAACGCGGTCTTCCATTCATCTCCCTTTTTAACTCAGATGAGATGATATGCTCCTCTAAAGTCCAATTTCGTATAGATTTGGGCATCTTTGACTTGGTCTAGCAGCTCCGGAATAAGTGGCAGGGGGGTAACGATTTTTAACAGTGATTTGGTTCAGTGCACGAAAGTCGATGCAAGTCCTCAAATCTCCTTCCTTCTTTGGCACGAAGAATAGGGGGGATGCTGCTGGTGACTTCGAGGGGCGAATAATACCATTAGCCAGGTATTGCTCAAGTGTCATGCCGCCGTCTTTTGGTAGTCGCTGGCGGTTATGGAAGGCTTGGCGTTGGCGGCGCCATTAGAAGTTCCGTGTGTTTTTTCTTTCACTTCCTGGTTTGGCGGCCTAGTCTTTTTCTTCTGTGTGTCTTTCTTTTCACTTCCTGGTTTAACGGTCTAGCCTTTTCTCTTGTTTCCGTATTTAACCACGCCCCTCTCTGGGCTCTGTGCGTTGCAACTTTGTTTCTTTCGCTTTGTTGCCGTGCTATTGTGTTTCCAGTACTTTTGCCTGTTGCCTGATTTACTCAGTACCTAAAGCAGTATTCCTTTCTACTGCTTCTTCCCCTTCCTTGTATTTCCCTGTTTTTTCCGTTCTATCGGATCCCGTGCCTTTCGGGGCTCCTCTATCCCTTCCTGTTTTCCGGATCACGTTCCGGTATCTGGCAGTGGTGTGTACTTCCATCCCGGTTCCTCGGGCTTCTCCTGCTTCAACTTCTACTATCCCGGACTAAAACTACAGCTTTGACTTCATCGCAAAGACTTTCCTGTTTTCACCTGCATTCCGGACTCACCAGTCAACTCCTCCGGCACTGACAACAACATCCGGTGAGAGGTTTTTTAAGCGGCAGCTTTTTTCCTCTCTTCCTGGCATCTTCGGGACAGGGGCCGACTGCTTCCCTGTTTATCAGGGAATCAGGGTGGCTTCTTCCCGCGGACGACCGTATCTCTTCACAAAGAAGAAAAAACCAAAGGACAAGTCCTACAGACGAGGAAGTCTTCTGGAAGAGACAGGTGAGGAGAAAGGGGAGGTGGACATAGACTTATCTGATTTGGAGGATTCTTCGTTATATCCCAGCACTTGCGACATCAAGGAAGGCTTTCAAATGTTGATTCTCTGGTTCTGTAAGTGCTTAGATCCGACTACAAGGGATTTGGGCTCCTGCTACCAGATCGATTTGGCAATCATAGGGCCTGTGTGGCAGCAAGGTGTTAGCTTGTTCCTTTTGAAACACATCCTGAAAGTCCTGATATTCACTCGGTAGAGTACCGATCACACCCAGGGTTATTGCTGCGGTTCCACGGACTGATGGGCTGGCAGTTGTTCACTTTCTTCCCTCGACAAATGGACCCCTACATTTGCCGGACTTGGTAGTTTTCCGACTCCTCGTTCGTGGTTTCCTTATCCGTGGCTCCCACAGTTCTCCTTGGTGGCTTTACTGGACACTCTTTGAGGAAATGACCTGCTGTTCCGTAGTATAGGCATAACTGCTGTTTCCTTCTCTTATCTCTTTCAGCTTTGGTTAATGGTGGTCTCACCCCTCCCAGTTGCATCAGTTCCACTGAGTTGCCTGTCACCTGTGGAACCTGGTCTTTGGACTGCACGAGCATAGGGTGAATGTCTGGCCTGTTCCGATCTGCCCGTCGGTCTTGTAACCTGTGATCAAGTTGAACCACAAGGTCGATGAACTTCCCACAGTCTTTCGGCGGATCCACCACTTGGGCGAGTACATCCTTTAGCTCTCCCCGTAGGCCCCGATGAAATAGCGTGGTCCTCTTCTCCTCCGGCCACCCTGCTTCGACCATGAGCCTGTTAAAGGTCGCTATATATGTTAATTAGTCTTGGTTTCCTTGACGAAGAGACAAGAGTTCGTTATCTACTGCCTGTCCGTGAGTACGACGGGCAAAGAGCTTTTCCATCTCTTGCTGTAAACTCCCAAAATCACGTAAGAAAGGGTCATCCTGACTGACAAAAGGTACTGACAAGTCTGCGCACTGCCACTCAAATAAGACAACACGAAGGCAACTCACGACTGATCGTTAGGGAAGGCTCCAGGTCTGCAAAGGAAATGGAGACGACACTGGTTCATGAAGGTGGCATATTTCTTAGGGTCCCCCGTGAAACGCTCTGGTGGGGCTAACGGAACTGCTCCTGGGAGAGTGATTTGTACCGGATTGATCGGTGGTGTAGGCATTGATGAAACGTTCCCAGGCAATGGAGCCTGTCCGGCCTGTAATTGGAGAAGCTGTCTACCCAGCTCATCAGTGATTCCTTTGACACTAACAATTCCCTCCGCAATGCATTGGTCTCCTGTCTGGCTGAATGCACTTATGCGCGTAACTTTTTGATAAGGTGCGCTCTCTGTCCTGCCGCTCGGTGCAGGGGTGCGTTGGGAATGGGCACGTTGCTGCCTAGTTGCTTCACTGGTGCGGGCCCTTCAGAGTCCAGACCTACTGCGACTCTGTTCGTCAGGTAAGTCTTGCTTTGACTGTTTCTTCTTTATTTGCAATTGTCTCAATCAATGTCTTTCCTTTGTTTGTAGTTGTGGATGAAGTTCTTGTGATGTTGTGCTGCCTCAGTGGGGCACGAGATAGTAAGTGAGCGCGGAGCGCGGCGCTATGTGGCTTTTGTGCTAACCTGTTTATTGTCTTTCTTGCAGGCCGTGATGCTGATCCTGACTGTGCGTGCCGAAAAGATGGAGAGCGGTGAGTAGTGTTGAGTGAACCGCCTACTGGCACTCTGCGTAGTAAGCAGTCCTTTCTTTTCTTCTTATAGGTGGTGGAAGGCCCAGAATGGTTGTGGACCCAAAACAAGTTCAATGCAGGTAAGCAAGCGCCTTTGCCTTTTTAGACGTGAAGAATAAACACTTACTAATGCTGCTTCTCTGTCTCTTTTTTTCCCCAGGTTGCGTTTTCCTTGATGGAGCGAGGTACGCCGAGATGCTGGATGTTCGGGTTACTGGAGCGGAGTACGAGAGCAGGGCTTGCTAGAAGGTAAGCAAACGCTAACGGTGTCTTATCCTTTTTCTTGTAGGTAATCAGGTCCGGCATTCGGAGGAAGATTCCAGCAGACCGCGGTGAACGTCACGCTGTGACTAGCAGAGCAACGCGAAGCGTGTTCTGCAAATTGGGCGTGGCTTATATAGCCTGCAGGTATCCCAGGTGCCTCTGGGCCTGGCCACACCTAAAATGCTAGACTGCACGGCTCAGTTATGGAACTGAGCCATGTGGAAGCATCCATGTTGTAAAAATGCCATTATGGGCCCAAATTCACTGACTTTCCACATGAGCCTGGTGCCAAAGGCGCCAGGACTGACTCCAAGAGAGTCTGGGGGGACATGACAAGGCCCTTGAAGCCCTGATGGAGGTTCCTGGTGCAGTCCAAAAGGCCTGACGGCCAAGGCCAGGGACAGGAGTCATGACAATCACCAAGGTCGTCTACAATATTTGGTGGACTGGAAGGGGTATTCTCCTGCTGATCGGACCTGGGAACGTGAAACCGCCGTACGCGCACCCCATTTGGTGAAAAGGTTTAAAAAAAGCACTCGGGCAAGCCGGGAGGATGTGGCCCTAGGAGGGGGCATACTGTGTTGTTCAGCAAAGCAGATTGCCTGTACTGGCCGTATTCCAACATGGCCGCACCAGCTTATGGCCACATCAACAACAGTCTAGTTGTTTTCTCCCAGGACACAATGCGGAACACTGAGGTCATTTCCTCTCCAGGATATCAACAGGGAATGCCAGGAGTTCTACGCTTTGCTACTCTCTTAGGAGTATACAAGCACTACGTGAGTCTGTTCATTCAGGTTCGCCTAATCTTTACTTTTTACTGTGTAATCCCTTACTTCTGGAGCTATCCTCTTAATCTCTCTTGTCCATCTGGTCCCCATAGAGAAATGTGTTCATATGGCAAGGGACGCCCGAATTCGATTGGTTCAAGCCACGCCCTTTGAGCGCACGGCTGCAATCGGCTTTCTCTCTGAGCCAGCGTTTGGGTTTGTCACCCAGAGGTAGGCAGCTTTCTTCCTGATGTGCTCTTCGTCCTTGTTGCAGCATTAGGATTCAGGTATTTACCTTGTTATCTTCTGACCTACTTCCGTTTCAGTACAATCACTCGGCTAGAAAGAACCAGGCTCGAAACTAGATAGGCGTGAACAGCCTCCGGGCAGTTTCACTCTAGCTACTGCCTGGTAGGGTTCCTCTTTCCAGCACATCCGCTTACCTACTGTAAAACGGTTGGCTATCCTCTATATCTTACCTTATCTATCCTCTTTTTCCTCAGTCTCTCTTCTCAACCTAGGGCGCACCTTGTCACAGCTAGGCAAACAACAACCAGGCTATCCTTACCTACCGCAGATTGGAGTAAGATATCAAAGTCCTTACAGGAGAGATAATGTTACATATTAGACAGACACTCTAGGCTAACCTCTATTTATTCTTATATCTCTTAATCTAGTCCCAGGCCAGATTCTCTAGAAAGCTACCAGACACATAAGACAGACCAACATCCCACGCCTGGTCGTCTCATGGAGACAACCCACCCCAGCAACTCCCCACAGGGTTTTTTCCCCTGTCAGGGTTTCCCTGGGGGCCTCCCGGTGATCAAGCCTTGGTGCCGGGCCACAGCGGGGCTCTCAGGGGTATTTCTAAATACAGCCGGGAACCGTACGGATCTACCTATCCAGCCGGATCAGTTTCCGGAATAGCAGTCAGTCTCAGATTTGACAGGTTGATCAAGTACAGGGTCTACACAACTAGCCCCACTAGCCCACTCCTCAACTGATGAATCTGATGGAGACGCAGTAGATTTGTCTGTAGAACTTTCCTTCTTCTTTTCTCTCCAGGTGGTTTCGATCTTGTTCTTGGATTTGAAGATAGGACGGGCTTGCCTACAGTCCACTTTGCCAAAGAGGCTATGTGCCCGGCAGCGGGGACTCCAGGGAGCCCACCCCTAACCAGGGAAAAACCGGATGAAAAAACCCTGGTAGATCTTGATATGGATGGTAGTTCATGTAGTCCGTAGAGAAATCCAGTAAGAGTGAAGGCAAGAGTAGTATTACCTAAAAGTACCAGAATGCACTGGTTGTTGTCGTAGTTGGCGATTGCCTGTTGTCCGGGTAGAGGTCCAGTTGGCGTGCAGATAACACGCGGATATAGTGGTACACAAGGGAAGAACTGTGTGTCGGGAACACACCGCTCCAACGGTAGGCACCGTTCACAGAAAACAATGAAAGCTGGGAAACCGCCCAGCGCGGGAGAGAGTACAGCAGTAGCAGGAAGGGCGGAGAGAGATGCAAACAGGTTACGGCGGCAGACGCCGCACAAGTGGAGAGGAAAGCAGTCCAGAACGGAAGGAGGCAAGGAGCCGTTCGAGTGGGAAGCAACCCACTAACAAACGACCAACAAGGAAGGCAGAAATCGAGAAGGGAACACAAGAGGGAGCGTAAGCAAACTTACTCACGGGAACAAAGTAAGGAAGTTGCAACGCACAGATGCTTCTCATCTGCTGGTCTTTAATAGTGGAAGACTAGAACGCGCTGTGCGTTGCATGGAATAATTCAATCCTTCTTCCATATCGACCATCTCCTCCATACTTTCTATGGGCGATATGTGACAGTATGACCCCTTCTCAGTAGACATCCTCCTGGTTTTCCCGGGTGCAGTCGATGGAACTTCTGAATGAGACGAGGTGCTGATATATGTCTAATAGGTTCCCAGGAGCTCTCAGACATTGGCTTCCCTTCCATAGTACCAGATACTGCAAGGTGCCATTCTTGTACCTGGAATCAAGGAGTCTGGAGACTTCGTATTCCTTGGTGTTTTCTTTCTGCTGGAATCCGATTGTCTTTTTTATTCTTATTTTGTGTAGGTCCTCTGTGTATTCTTTCAGTAATGAGGTGTGAAATACAGGATGGATTCTTTGTAGTTTGGCTGGCAGAGCCAAGCGAAAGGCTACTGGATTGATCTTAGCCGTGATCTGGAAGGGTCCAATGTAGCGGGGAGAGAACTTGCCTCGGTGTATCCACCTGAGTAGATATTTGGTTGACAACCATACTTTGGTACCAATTTCCCATTCCGGGTTGGGTTGTCTCTTGAGATCCGCCCACCTTTTGCTCTTATGAAGTGCCATCTCGAGGTTGGCTCTTGTCTTCCTGTGAAGATCTTGCAGAGTATTCATGAGCAGATCAACAGAGGGTACATTAGAAGAATTCTGACCAAACGGAAGTATGTGTCGAGGATGGAATCCATAGGTGCATGAGAAGGGACTCATGCCTGTAGAGGAATGTTTGGTGTTGCTATATGAAAATTCTGCCATGGGCAGAAGCCGATCCCAATCACTCTGTTCTTGATTACAAAAACACCTGATGTACTGTTCTAAAGTGGCATTGAGACGTTCGGTTTGTCCATTGCTTTCCGGATGAAACCCAGACGAAAGGGATCTTTTTATTCCTAGAGATTTGCATAGAACAGTCCAGAATTTTGATGTGAATTGTGAACCACGATCTGATACTATGGTCCGGGGTAGCCTGTGTAATCTGACCACGTCTCTCAAAAACACCTCTGCAGTAATGCCTTCTGTGGGTAACCCTTTTAAGCGTGAGAAATGAGCCAATTTGCTGAATGAATCGACCGTGACCATGATGGCTGAGTGCCCGTTAGAAACGGGTAAGTCTACAATGAAATCATTGGAGATGTGTTGCCACGGACCTTCTGGAGGGGTTTCCTGCTGTAGAAGACCCAGGGGTTTGCAATAGGCGTACTTATTCTGTGCACATACAGGACATGAGATGACATAGTTTCTGACATCTTTTGCCATCGTGGGCCACCAGAATTGTCTAGAAACCAATTCTAAAGTGGCATTTTGTTCCTTGTGTCCTGCTAATGGTACATCATGACACCAGGCCATTGCTTGTTCTTGTAAATCGGTCGTAGGCAGAAACAACGAACCGTCTTTGAATAACAGTTCTCCTCTTTGAGTCATACCCTTGTTTAGGGGGTCCTTTTCCTTGCTCTGGGTGGATTGTACCTGTTGCAGAAAAGTGTTAAGGGTATTAACAAACCGCTTCCCTGCTAAAAAGGATCTCCTGACCCTGATAACCTCCGAAGTCTCCTTGACTGTGTGAGAGAGCATCTGCAAGGGGGTTGTCCTTTGCAGGTAAGTATGTCGGCACAAAGTCGAACTGAGAGAAAAAATAGGCCCATCTGGCATGTCTGGAATTCCGACATTCCATCTTCTGGAGTACCTTCAGATTTTGGTGGTAAGTACGAACCTGAAAAGGATGAATGGTTCCTTGTAATAGATGTCTCCATTCTTCGCATGCTTGCCTAATAGCCAGGAGTTCTCTTTCCAAGACAGAGTAATTTCGTTCACTTGGGCTAAGCGTACGAGAGTAGTAGGCGATGGGGTGTTCCAATCCATCCTCCTTCCTTTGTAGTAGTGCTGCCCCAATTGCACCGCCTGAAGCATCGGTTTCCACAATGAAAGGTAAGGACTGGTCTGGTTGTCTCAATATGCGAGCAGTCACAAAAGCTGTCTTAAGTCTTTGGAAAGCTTATTCTGTCGTTTGGTCCCAAATAAATTTAACACCCTTCTTTAAGAGATTAGTAATGGGCAAGATGATTTCTGAAAAGTTGGGTATAAATTTAAGGTAAAAGTTGGCCAAACCTAAAAATCTCTGTATGTCCTTTACTGATGTAGGTACTGGCCATTGAGTTATTGCTTGTGTTTTGGAGGGGTCCATTTGCACACTCTCTGCTGAGAGTATAAATCCTAAGTAATGTACGGTTGTAGCTTCAAAGACACACTTCTCGGGTTTTGCCAACAGACTGTTCATTCTCAACCTGTGTAGTACCTCCTGAACATGTTGGCGGTGTTCTTCCAGAGTGTTGGAAAAAACGAGTATATCATCCAAATATACTACAACCGAAGAATATAGGACATCCGCAAATATTTTGTCCATAATCCGTTGGAACTGGGAGGGTGCGTTCACTAAACCAAAGGGCATGACTCTGTACTCGTAATGTCCAAGAGGTGTTCTAAAAGCCATCTTTCACTCGTCTCCTTCACGGATTCTCAGAAGATGATACACTCCCCTAAGATGTAATTTGGTGAAAAATTTAGCTCCTTGGACAGCCTCTATTATGTCTTTCATCAATGGCATGGGATACCAGTCTTTTATGGTTAGACTGTTAAGTCCTCGGTAATCGATACATGGTCTTAATTCTGTCGTCCCTTTCTTTGAAATAAAAAAAGGGATGCCCCTGCCGATGAGGTGGATTCCTGGATTAGTCCGTTCTTTAGATTTGTGGCTAAGTATTCCTTGAGGGCCTCCTTTTCAGGTAGTGACAAAGGGAACATTCTTCCAAACGGTACTTCTGCGTCTGGAACTAGTTCGATCTTGCAATCCTCTTTTCGGTGAGGTGGAAGATTCCGTGGTTGAGTGTCTAAAAACACATCAGTATATTCTTGGTATTGGTCAGGTATCAAGCTGACACTGTTTATGGATCTGTGTACCATTGTTTGTACTTTCGGCTTTGCAGGTTCTGGAATCAAACAATGTTGACAGCAGTAAGGGATTGAAATTCAACTGAGTTCCGACACCAGTCTATGCTTGGGTTGTGTCTTCGAAGCCATGGTATGCCCAAGATAATAGGAAAATGTGCTGCTCTTATCAAATCAAAAGATAGATATTCATGATGATTGGACATCTGGACCTTTAATTCCTGTGTCTCTTGACTGATGGGTCCGGAGGTTAACGGGGTACCATCAACCCCTTCAATTGGGAAAGGTCGTATCTTGGAGCGCCTTGGTATCTGATGCTCCAGGGCCCACTTATCGTCCACAAAGTTACCAGCTGCCCCACAATCCAACATGGCTAGACATTCAACAGGATTTCCAATGTTCCAGTCAATAAAAATCTTGATCACCATTAGACTGTTGCTGTCAATTACAGCGGGTTGAGCCAATGCACAGGGATTAATTGTACTTACCCCTTCCTTTTCCCTGTTCAAGGTCGGGGTCTTTCATTTCCCTGTCTTCTGGGAGGTACCTCGGGACAGTCCCGTAACAAATGAGTATTGGAGCCACAGTACATGCACAGCCCGAGATCCTTGCGTCTCTTTCGTTCGCATGCAGTAAGCGGTCCTCTTGCTGTCCCTATCTGCATAGGTTCTTCAGTCGGTGTCTTTTCAGGTGTTTGGGGTAGGCTAGGTAGGGCAGAAAAAGAACAGGGTCTCTTTTTCTCTGCTCTTTTTTCGGTCATACGGTAGTCTATCTGCAAAACCAAGGCCACTAGTTCCTGGAAAGAGACAGGCCTGGCCACTCTTGCCAATTTGTCTTTTAAATCTTCATGCAGACCGTGACGGAAAATGGCCTGTTGAGCCGTCTCCGGCCATCCGGCTTCGGTTGCTACTTTCTGAAAGTTGGTGACATAAGTTTGTAGGTCCATGGTTCCTTGACAAATGTCTAGTAGATTCTCAAAAGTTGAATAGAAGACTTCGGGTCTTTCGAATCTTGTTTTCAAATGTGTTACAAAGGTGCCATAGTTGTTTAAGGCTGGGTCTTAAGCGGTCACCAAAGGAGTTGCCCAGGATAGGGCGTTACCTACCATATTGGAAATCAGAAATCCCACCTTAGCCCTGTCCAGCTCATATGTTTTAGGTTGAAAGGTAAAATGTATTGTACAAGCATCAAGGAATTCCTTCACCTTTTTTGGGTTGCCATCAAATTTTCCACAGGGTAGGGAAATGGGAGGTAAGTCTCCCTTGGTGTCTTCTCTCTGTTGAACTTGCTGTCTCAAAGCGGCGTTATCCGCTCTGAGGTTTTGCATTTCCACAGTTGGAGCCTGTATGGCATTGGCCATTTCCTGATATTGCTGGAGGCTAGCCATCTTCTTTGGGTGTTGCAATCTCTCAGGTTTGACAGGTTGATCAAGTACAGTGTCTACACAACTAGCCCCACTAGCCCACTCCTTACCTGATGAATCTGTTGGAGACGCAGTAGATTCGTCTGTAGAACTTTCCTTCTTCTTTTCTCTCCAGGTGGTTTCGATCTTGTTCTTGGATTTGAAGATAGAAGGACGTGCTCGCCTAGAGTCCACTTTGCCAAAGAGGCTTTGTGCCCGGCAGCGGGGACTCCAGGGAGCCCACCCCAAACCAGGGAAAAACAGGATGAAAAAACCCTTGTAGATCTTGATATGGATGGTAGTTGATGTAATCCATAGAGAAATCCAGTAAGAGTGAAGGCAAGAGTAGTATTGCCTACAAGTACCAGAATGCACTGGTTGTTGTCGTAGTTGGCGATTGCCTGTTGTCCGGGTAGAGGTCCAGTTGGCGTGCGGATAACAACCGGATATAGTGGTACACAAGGGAAGAACTGTGTGTCGGGAACACACCGCTCCAACGGTAGGCACCGTTCACAGAAAACAATGAAAGCTGGGGAACCGTCCAGCGCGGGAGAGAGTACAGCAGTAGCAGGAAGGGCGGAGAGAGATTCAAACAGGTTACGGCGACAGATGCCACACAAGTGGAGAGGAAAGCAGTCCAGAACGGAAGGAGGCAAGGAACCGTTCGAATGGGAAGCAACCCACTAACAAACGACCAACAAGGAAGGCAGAAACCGGGAAGGGAACAGCAAACTTACTCGCGGGAACAAAGTAAGGAAGTTGCAACGCAAAGGTGCTTCTCATCTGCTGGTCTTTAAGGTGGCTAATACTGGAAGACTAGAACGCGCTGTGCGTTGCATGGAATAATTTAGTCCTTCTTCCATATCGACCATCTCCTCCATACTTTCCATGGGCGATATGTGACAGTGAGACCCTGAACCTTCCTCTCACCTATTCCAGGAAGGTGGTCCTTTGTTTTTACTCCATTCATTTAGGGGCAAACCAATTTTAGTATAACACCCACACTCTTTTGTATTTAAAAGTAGATTGGCAATAGGTTTATTAGTATAGGCCTTTTTATTTTGACAGAGACTCGACTAGGACTGCTTTATTATTATTTGATGGTCGTAGCTTGCTCCCATCCTTAGATTTAGGTTTAGATAGGCGTTTAACCAAACCATTTTGCAGTTCAATAAACACCCTTGAACTGTGATCACTTCTGTCTGAGGCAAATTGGGGGACCCGAAAACCTCCAGAAACTTAGTCACAGAGCCTCAGATCGATCTACCTCCACGAAAGGATCCATAGGCTTTGACATTTGTAGTAGCAGAGACACTACTATCACTCCAGGGAAAAGAGGGATGGTTCCCATGGACTTAGACCTAATACTGCCTGAGGGTTGTTATATAATACTGGCCCCAAAATCTGGCCTAGCCTGGAAGTTTGGTCTGGTTGTTCTAGCATTTGTCATAGATCCCAACTTCCAGGGAGACGTAAAGGTGAAATCTCTGTTTGAAATATGTTGTGGGGACAAAAGAGCACAGGGAATTCTCGAGAAGGCTCTATTTCCCTGGTTTAAGGAAGAGAGTGAACCGGAAGAACCTGAGAGAGGTGGCTTAGGCTTTGGAGAGTCTGACGTACCACCCATCATTGAGGCAAAGAGGGAAGAAGAACCTACCATCCTTCCCGATTTAGCCTTTGCCCAGCAAAATTATCCAGCACTCGCAGAGGCTTTTGTACAGGTAATTCATGAGGGAGAAGAACAAGAAAAGGGGAGCCCCTTTTCCTTCCTGAAACAGGGAGTACTGTATAGAAAGGAAACCTCCACAGAAGGCCTAAGTAAAGTTCAATTAGTAATCCCCAAAACCCATCGTAGCATTGTGTTAGAGATTGCATATTCTCATTTGACAGTGAGACATTTAGGACAACCTGACACCCAAGCTCACATCTGTGGGAAATTCCACTGTTCTGGTATCCATGCAGACATAAAGAACTTCATAGAGACATGCAAAATATGCCAGAAAACCAGTGCACTGATTCGCTTACCTTCCCTGTCTAAATCCCTTGCCAATCATAGAAGTCCCTTTTTCCTGAATTGGGATGGATCATTGGGCTGTTGGAGACCTCTAGACTGGGTAATAAATATGTCCTCGTAATCGTTTATTACGCTACCCGATACCCAAAGGCATTCCCCATACGCAACGATACAACCCAACAGATCTTAAAACATCTTTTAGCATTCTTTTCTAGGGTTAGTTTCCCGAAGGAAATTCTGACGGATCAGGCATCCTATTTTATGAGCAAATTGATGAGTGAAGTCAAGGAATTACTACATATCTCTACCTTAAGAACCTCAGTTTACCACCCCCAACTGGACAGATTGGCTGAGAGATTTAATAAAACCCTTAAGATGATTTTGAGAAAGTTGTTAGATCAGGACGGAAAGGAATGGGAAAGTATCACCCCCTGGGCCCTATTTGCAGTACAAAAGACCCCTAAGGCATCCACTGGTTTCTCTCCTTTTGAACTACTTTACGGTAGAGAACCAAGAGATGTCTTAGACATGCTCAGAGAGACCAGGGAAAAAGGGAAGAGGCACTTATTCCCCTTTCACAAATGGCTACCTAATTACGAGAGCATATGAACTTTGAAATCTAGTCTACACACACATTGAAAAAGCTCAAGCCCAACAGAAATCCACCTATGACAAGAAAGTAAATTTAAGATCCTTTTCAGTAGGGCAAAAGGTATTAGGCCGCTTACCTACCTCTGAAAGTAAAACCTGTCTCATAATGGTATAGGCCATATGAGGTAGTAGAGCAACACGGAACTTGTACCTATAAAATAGCCCAACCTGAGATGAAGCAAATAAAAACACCTTTACCATGTAAATCTCTTAAAGGAGCGGAAAGAAAATACTTCCTTTGCCTCAACCTCAATATTGCCTTGTTTGACACCGGAGGAGACTGACAATTCAGAGCTCATTCCACAAGAACTATCCAGACAAAAGCAAGAATATTTAAATAACGTGGTCATGGCATTCACCGATGTATTCTGCGAAAGTCCAGGGAGAGTACATGGTACTTATCATTATATTAAAACTCCAAAGCGAAAGGTGGTCCATTTAAAATCCTTTAAACTCCCAGAAGCCTGTAAACAATTAGTGGTAGAGGAAGTGAAACAAATGCTGAAGGCAAACATTATCGAGCCGCCTTCTAGCCCATGGTCCTCCTCTATTGTATTGGTAACAATGCTTGACCATTCTTGGAGGTTTTGCACAGACTTCAGACAGGTTAACGCCATTTCCGCCTTTAATGCCTATCCTATGCCGTGCATCGATGAGTTAATATATAAACTCGGAAGCGCCATCTTTCTATCAACCCTAGACTTAACTAAGGGGTATTGACAGGTCCCCGTACATGGACCTGATAAGGAAAAGACAGCTTTCTCAACGCCCCTGGGATTATTCAAGTTTAAAGTCCTGCCTTCTGGCCTGCATGGGGCCCCCACCACTTTACAACGGATTATGGACAGGATATTACAGCCCTATTCTGATTTCTGTGGGGCTTATATTGACGACATAGTCATTTACAGTAAGTCTTGGGAAGACCATCTTTTCCATCTCTTTTCTATTATGAGAACCCTCAGAGAAGCCGGTTTAACTACCAATCCATCCAAATATAAGCTGGCTCAATCAGCCGCAAAATACCTCAGCTTCTTGGCAGTGTCCAGACCCAATGATAAAAAGAGAAAGCTGTCCTAGATACCCCCACGTCTAAGACCAAGAAAGACCTCAGGGCATTTCTAGGATTGATTGGTTATTACCGCAGGTTTATCCCTAATTTCCCAAATAAAACAGCTAGGTTAACCGACAAATTAAAGAACGCTGAACCCCAGAAGATTCATTGAACTGATGAAGATGACATATGTTACAACAACTTAAAACAAACCTTATGCCAGAACGCAATCCTAAAATTGGTAGACTTTTCAAAGGAGTTTGTATTATAAACCACTGCCTCTCTCAAAGAATTAGGAACAGTCTTATCGCACATTTGTGATGGATTAGAACACCCTATCCTATTCACTAGTCTAAAACTCTTCCCACATGAAAATAACTACTCCGTACTGGAGTTAGAGACATTTGGCATCAAATGGGCAATCACTCATCTAAGATACTATCTTTTAGGAAGGAAGTTCACCCTTGTCACAGACCACTCACCTTTAGTATGGATAAACCAACAAAAGGATTCTAACCCTTGAGTCGTGCGATGGTTCTTAGACCTGGAACCCTACTGTTTCACTGTGGAACACCGGAAAGGCAAAGACCAGGGGAACGTCGATTTGCTTTCCAGGTTTTCCTGTGAAACAGATGCAGCTACATTGCATAGGATGGGTATGTGAGAAACCCGAAGGTGTCTGACCTGCTAGTCCCTGGGGATCTCTCTCTCAGGTGGCCAGGGCACAGCCATTGCCTTTGGATACAGACCCTGGGGGTGGACGAGTGCGGGAGGATCACCTGGGGGAGGGGTCTTCGTGGAGTGGGAGTGGGACAATGGATGGCGAGACACGGTATCCCTCTGCAGTAACACCTTTACCCCATCCTACCAGGTAGGATATGTGGGAACTTTACCCCCCCCTTTCCCCTCACAAACACTTCAACACAGACAGCCTGCTCTGGAAGAAAACAGACTCACACCTGAGCAGTGTACCTGACATGTCAGGCAAAGTCAGGCAATTACTGACAATCACTCACGCCTGACTTCCATTAAGCTTCCCCACATGGATAAAAGGCAGAGCACAAGAGAACACTCTGAGTGAGGCAAAGCAAACAACATAGCAGCAGTTTCGAGTCGGCAGAACGAGGGTAGAAAGACAGCAAACCCAGAACGGTTCATAAGAAGGGAAATACCCTTGACCTTTTTGGCAAGACGCCATTACTTTCAAGAAACCTTCAAAGCAGAAAGCGTAAGGCCAGGAAACCAGACTGAAGAATCCTGCATTGTGTGTAGAAGATACCAAGGGCCCTCCCACGTAACTGACCAATGCAGGGAGGAGAAGCAGTCACTGTGGTATCATCCTTGGCTCCAGGAATAAAGAAGCAACAGAGAAATCTACACAGCCGGTGAGTTGGGGAGACCGATGCAAGACTGCTCTGTGTTGAAGTCAAGGTTGCAAGCGGCCACATTGTATAACGAGTGCTGGAACGAACATTGTTAAATGCATGTGATGAAAGATGCGAGCAAAGCTAAACTGCTGATGAATGTTTGAACTTGAGAAAGCAAGATACGATACCGTTGACAGAGTGGTCTGGCACGTGTATGTGCTCAATCAAAGGTCTCTGTAAGGGATCCCACCAAGAGAAATGAAAGTAAAAGATTGATGAAAACAATTGTATGAAATGAATCGAAGTGGTCCTGCAACGGTTTAAGCAAAACCAATCACACATTATGAAAGTCTTCGATTTTGATACTAAGGGGATTTGAGCCCAAACGAGGGAGATCCATGCCAAGAGGATCCTAGCCCAAAAAAGTGAGATCCATATCAAGAGGATCCGAGCCCTTATGAGGGAGATCCATGGTCCAAGCTCAAACGACACAGACCAAGCATGAACATTGTGATGGGAAAATCCTGATAGGAATGGAGATTTGAGATTTGTTTTGTTACGACAGACCCTCTGCAGTAAGAGACTGTTATCACAAAAGAGGCTTTGACAGAAGGCCCTGGTGTCTGAGCTTTGAACTGTGTCCTTGTAGCTGAGAATCCAGAGTGTGTGCGCAGCTCGAATGTGCCACCTTTCCCCGTGCTGAAAATATGCAGAAGGGAAGCCAACTGCCCATTGTCCTGACATATTATTTCTTGAACACTTTTCTTTTGCATACACCATTGTCCTACACCCTTTTGTATTTAGAAGTAGGAATTGGCAAAAGGATTATTAGTATAGGCCCTTGTATTTTGACAGAGACTCAACTAGGACTGCGTTATTATTATTTGATGGTTGTAGCTTTCTCTCATCCTTGGATTTAGGTTTAGCTAAGCATTTAGCCAACCCATTTGAAGGTCAATAAACACCCTTGAACTGTAATCACTCGTGTCTGTCGACTCTTCACTGTTTGATACACTTTGTGTGCCTTGTGTAAGGAAGGCACACAAAGCATCCTACATATACCTACTTACATATGATAACAATGGCTGGCAGAGTTTAATCTAACCATAGGGAGGGTAGGGATAACACATTAATCATTTATCATTGCATGTTTAGCAGGGAAACTAGAAGATGGGGATTGGTCATCTTTCTTTCTGTCTTTGATATTACTTGTCTTCAGGAAACCGGATCCCCTTCAGTCACGAGTCTAAACAGTTTCATGCCAATTCATCAACCAGAGGTTAGTAACTTTATACCTAAACATTCCAAAAAATAATCCATTCCCATATGAATCATGGGGATAAGAGTTAATTTCAGAAATTGTTTCAATTACATGTGAGTCATATATATATATTCAATGAAAGAATCTTTTGCTAATGATTAGTTAAGGTAAAAACATATTGCAATGAAACCCTGGAAATTCAGCTAAAGCCACCTTAACTTCGTGCCCCCTATTGCGCAGTCTATGACCACAATGATGACATCACTGATGACATCACTCGTTACATCCCTAGTACCATGACATAGCAAGATCAGTACATCCCAATGAGATGTTACGCAGAACTGTGATTCATACTTTTATCTTTAGGGAGATTGAGGTTCTATTCAATCTTATTACTTTCATTTTAAGAATAGCGAGAGTTCCATTCACCTGATGAAGGGAGATTAAAAATCGTGAAACGCGTAGGCGGGACAGAAACCCCATCCTCGAACCCAACACCTTAGTGAAAATAATAGGGGACCACTCCTGTGTGAACTGAATCTAATTATATTGTTTCAAAAACTAAGACAACATCTTTGTAAAATGTAACATTTTTTGTGACTGTATAATAATTGAGGTGTTTACCAACTCATGTGCTAGATCTGTGTCCATTTATTTTACTATTATATTTTCTGAATCAAGTTGAGAATTTTATTAAAAGAAATTGGATTTTCTATTCTTTACCTGTTTGTTTCAACCATTTATTTAATTATTTGTATTTAAAAATGTGTGACCTTTCACATAAGGGTGCTTTGGCAATTTCTTAATTAATTTAAAGGAACACATTCAAGCTCTTGATTTATCTGTAGTCCCTTAGCCAGGGCTACTAGCCAGGAGCACCAGAAAATGGTTTCAAAAGCTTTTTGAGTAAATTAACTTTCGCTATATGTGTGCGCCCCTCCCTCCATTTGTTTACATCACTAATACCATAATGTATGACTTCACTGATGACATCACTGATAGCATCACTGGTGCCATCTCTAATAACGGTATCCAGTGATTACAACGAATAGAAAATAAGGAATGACATTTTCATGAATAAAAAACAACAACAAAATACCGATTTTTAAAACAAATTATATGTGGGGGTGGGATAAGGGGATAAATCTGGTGCAGAGGGGGTTGGGTGGGACTTTAAACATGGCACAACCAGGTGCTTTGGAGGAACCCCCGAAAAACAAATAATAATAATAATATTCGTTATTTTGGGTTTGGTAAAATGTATTAGTTATTTAATTATTCATTAAAATCATATAAATCACTAATAACATCATTTATGACAACAATGATTATTTAACTGATGGCATCAGACATAAGATCACTCTGGGTATTTGCACATATTTAGACCACCCTTACATTTCTACATATGTGATTTTAGCCATCAGTGGTGTCATCAGTGATGTCATAGATGATGTCATTAGTGATGTCATTTGTGATGCCATCAATGTGGTCATAGGCTGCGCTACAGGTTGCAAAGTTGAGTTGGCTTTAGCTAAATTTCTGGGGTTTTGTTGTGTTAACTTCTCACCTTAACGTCCCTGCCTCTAAAGTTTTTCGTTGAATTCCAAGGTTTTTGTTATTCCAGAGACTTATCTATCCATTTTAGAACACTATCAGCATACTAGCCATGGCCACGACCCCACTATATTTTAAAACACTTGCCCCATCGCTCAAAAACGTTCATCAATCACAAACTGATTTTCACCTGTTTTGACAGTAGTATTGTTATGTATAAAAGATTGCAGTCTTTGAGAACTCACAATGTTTTTAGGCAATGCGCAGCGAGATTACATTATTTGCCAAGGATCACACACTTTTGTTAAGCAGCATGCTACAATCTCCCCTTTCATGTGTCCTTTACTTATGCCCTGAAAAGCAGTCACTATCAGTGGCAAATAACTTCACCTGTGTCCAGGATTGCAAACACTCTTGCCACATTGTGGGCAAATATTGATCACTTACTTGCCCTCTCATCATTTCCCCTCCTCGCCAGCATGTCTGGCTTTCAACAATACCCTGCTTCATAAAGATAACTTCGAAAAGTACACATACCATAGTGTCACTCAAATATATAAATCCTTTTCGAACTGTTGGGCAAAAAGTGTACAAATGTGGCATTATTTCCTCTATCTTGACTGGGAGACTACAAATACCAGAATGCAATTCAGCAAAAGGTAAGAACATTTTCTATGAGTGCAATACTATGAAGGACTGACAGTGACACAGTTTTAAAAAAAAGAATGTGTATGCCGTGTGTTTTCTTAGTGTGTCATGAGATATTTAAAACTAAGAAAACGCACGGCATCTGGGACTGTGGACTGTCTCCCATACATGCAGTAACCGGACTAACCCTGCTTAGCTTCAAAGCAAGGAAGGGGCCAGACCCCCCAAGGTCATTTTGCTCTAAGTGGACCTATAACTTGGGCTCATTTATTAGGCAACATGCCCTGAGGCGGCTGTCCTATCCCTCACTTTGAAGCTAAGCAGGGTTGGCCCCGGTTACTGCATTGATGAGAGATAATGGCCATGGCTGATTTGCAACCCCTGACATCACTGTAGTTGTACAAATATCTTTTTTTAAACAAATGTTTCTATAGCTGCGGGTACAGAACTACAGATACTGTTGACTATCTGTACTCTTATCATAGCTGAGAATATCGGAAAAAAGGCAGAAGAAAATGCTTTCCTGTTCCCCCAGGCCCTTGCCAAGTGTCCCCCTCCTCTGTGCCCGTTACCCACACACCCATGATAGCCTCTTCACCTCCCAGGCCCTCTCCCCTTCCCCCCACAACACACACTGTTTCTGCGATGCAGTTTGCTTTCAAATGTCAGCTACTTGTGGCTATTCTGGCCATAGCCGAGGCTACGGAAAAGCTTTGTGTTGTAAACTCAGTCCGTAGACCCCAATAACTCAAAATTTCACTTGTTATCCTCTTACTCGCCCCACCTCCCCCACGTCCCCCACCTCTAGTCTGATGGCATTTGCATGTTTTGTGACCTGCAAATGGCTTTTTCTTGCATTTCATTTTTCGATACCCTCGGCTATCGCCATTGCTATTTCTAACACAAAGCAAAAACCAAGATGGAGGCTGTTTCATTTATAAGCACCTAGCTTCTCTACAATTTACCCAAGATGAAGCTATTTTGGAGAAGGGGGCACCCCCTTCTCAATCAAATATTTAAAAAACGACTGGACAGAATAACCCCAAACCACAAAAAGGCCTCAAGTCAATGCTTGGTGCTTGGTGACCAAGTTTTTTCGGACCTGGTCCAATTCCAGCAAGTTGCACTGTGTAGTCTGGCAAAAACTGACCTTTTTTGTCTATGGGAAAATGAATGGGAAGTAGGGCGCAACTCTTCTTTATTTTTCTTGATAACCTTTTTATTCTGTAATGAATCTTTACCAGACTTTGCAGTCTGGGTGGGCCCGCACGTCCCTAATTGACTTCAACATTGCGGCCAAATCCATCACACGAGTTCAAAGTTATTAGCAATACATTTTTTTGAGGTTCCTACAGGAGTCTGACTCACCTTAAATATAGGGCGTAGACTGCCACCCTACAGTATATATATATATATATATTTATGAGAAAACGCGCAGGCACAATGAAAAAGAATGGAATGAAAATCACACTGATAGCCATGTATGTTGTACAACGATTTTTAAACACTACAAACGACTTGCACTATGTTCCCAGAGGTAATTCTCCATGCACAATGACAGGAGAGAGTAGCTATATGGGTTAATGAAAGAGATAAGGGACTATTGCAAAGATATATGTATGGCCTCAGTATGGAAGTGGTGTTTACTCTGACGAAGCCCAGAACAGGTGAAACACGTTAGTGTGTGTACGTTTTTCCTTTTGCCCATGTGGAGCCTAATAAAGATGATTTTTGTACGTTCTTCATGGGCTGAGCTAACCTTTTTATCAGGAGTGAGTGCTGCTGAACCCATACACTGGGGTGCAGCCCTGCAACATTTTTGCATATATATATATATATATTTATATTCACTGAAGAATTGTTGTTAAAGGGACGTTATGCTTAAGTTGCACTAATAAAAACCTCAGAAATCGAATGAAAAAACTTTAAAGCGGCACTATGGTCACAAGTAAAAATGAAAACCCCAGAAATTCACCAGTTATGGTAAGCTAAGCAATCCTAACTCGCGCTACCACCGTGCACTACTAAGACTAACACACAGGACATGAAAGATAACATCATAAATGTCATTGATGACAATACTGATGACATCACATATCTGGGAAGCTTGTTTTTGTTTCCTGACATTATTAGGCTAGTTTTTTTTTTTTTACTGACAATGATAATTTCCAAAATATAAAAGGTTCAATATATCTACACATTAACCTTTTTATATGTTCTTAAAGTACTTGCACATACATGGGGCAATAAGCATGCCACACAATTAATTTGTCTACATGTTATTGTCATTTTTTGGTGCTGTTTCTTTCTTCCTTTCTTTAGTGTCCCTCTATGTGCCCTAATTTGTATTTTTATATGGATTCTTTCTACTAACACAAGTGTGTGCTAAGTTTTCAATTGTTACCTATTTATTCCATGTTGAACATTGCCCAAAACTCTTATAAGGTAACATTTATTATTTTACTATAAAAAATTACCAGATATTTCTATATGTATGTATTATTAGGTTCCTCTACTAACAACAACACTAGAATATAATGTTTTGTTTACATAAGTACATTCTTTAATACATTACATGGGTCATGATAGGTCTCCCAATCAACCATAACATCTTGTTTCCAACATTATGAACTCAACCCCCAGGGACTGTTGATTGAAATTAATTTAATATGTGATGTCATAAGTGATGTCATCAATGACATTTGTGATGTCATCTTTCATGTCCTGGGTGTTAATCTTAGCATTGCACAGTGGCGGTGCGAGTTATGGTTGCTTAGCTTACCATAGCTCGTGAATTTCTGGGGGTTTTCGATTTTACTTGTAACCATAACATCCCTTTAACAAAGTTTGTTCACTGAATTTCGTAAAAGATTATGCTTGCTAACTACAGAAAGTGAAACCCTGCAAACCTTGGAAATGCCATTGTTGAGGTTTAAAGTAGCTCCTCAAAAGAAAATAAATATAACAGGTGTGACAGGGACCTAATCCTGTCAAGAGGGGGTGGAAGCCCTTCTCAACCTGAGGCAGTAGGCCTACCAACATGTTTGCCAGAGCCAGTCCTGCTCCAGAGGTGGTGTGTGGGAATTGGGAGGGCTCAGTCTCTGTCCCTTCTACCTGTTCCTGGCTAAGTGAGGAACATATAATTTATATACTTAAGGTTGAGAGAAAGGAAAGTGTATCAGAGCATGAAAGGGGGGTAACTGTGTAAGAAGGAGGGGTGGAGAGGGTGGACAAGTAGAGTGTATCGGAGAGAGTAGTAGTGTGGAGAGTGGCGAGTAGTTGAGTGGGGAGTAGGAGAATAGTAGCGGAGAGCGGAGAATAGAAGTAGAAAGAAGAACATTGGTGAGACAGTGTGAGGACAAGTGAGGGAGAGAAGAGGCGAGTGGGAGAAGGAAAGAGTAAAGAGAGAGTAGAAGAAAGGAAGATGAAGGATGGAAATCAGTACGACTGGTACAACAGAATGCAAGGAAATGACTGAGCGACACCCAAGGGGCTGAAAGGCACCTTTTAAAAGAAGTAACATTCTTATAGTGGGACACAGGTTAGGATCCACCTAGATTGATCCCAGAGCAAGTCAAATAGATAAAGGGTTTGCCTTAGGCCATCAGTCAGATACTAGATTGTAGGGGTTACCAATCTCGAGTGACCATCTTGGGGGATAGGCATGCCGGGGCTTTTGAGGAAACAGCCAACTGGAGAGGAGCGCAAGAGGGATGGCCCTTAGCCTTTTAATAAAAATTCTTCAATTGTCTTCAGGAGTTAGTGTGTTCTAGAGGCCACCTGTGAAATGTGGGATTAATCAGGCGGAGATACAGAGGGGGTGTCTGTAAGAAAAAAACGGAAAGGATGCCAGAAGCAGGAGACTCCTCAGTAACTCTGCAAATGCTAAACCATTTTACTGGGAGATTTGGGAGGTAGGAGATGTGTTGGAATTTCTTAGTCTGGATCTCCTAATGGAAACATCAGAAATCTCCTGGGAATCGTCCAGGTCAGGCAGCCCCCCAACTGAAGCCAACCTTGCAGTGGAATCCACCACCCTGGCGAAGTAACCCAAAAAAGTCTATAAGAGCAGATATAGGGGTCTGGGACAGAACCAGCCAGTTGAAACAAGCTCAAGCCCGTGGAAGCGGATTGCTAGACCTTCCGAGCAGTTCCATGTTCCAGCACTGGAGAAAACCCATGGACCAAGATGAGGAAGAAGGAGAGGGGGAATTCACACCACCCGACGAGGACCTCCGTACCAGGGAAGAAGGCTCTGCACCAACACCCATGGAAGACCTATTATGAGCCCTGGTAGAAGGCCAACTGGTTATAAACCACCAACATCAAGATCCTTTCATGGCCTTGCAGGGTGCTATTACCGAGAAAAGGGAACAACCAGCTGTGCCACTCGCGATATTGAAAAACTGAGCAATGGAAAAGATCCAGCCGCCTTCTTTGTGGATTTTGATAGTAGCCGGGACCGCCGAGTGGCACTGAGATCACTGGCCCCGATATATCACCCCACTCTTAATAGGAGAAGCCCACCAAGCCGTTCAGGCCCTCTACCCTGATGGCAGAACCATGTATGAAGAGCTAAAGCAGGGTATTCTTCAGAAACTGGGGAACCATTGGGAACACTATAGAATCTACTTAACCTAGACCAATATCTACAAAAAGTTGAGCCTACCCTAAACCAGTGACACGAAACCTGGCACCCGGAGGAGAGAGGAATGTCTGGCAATGAGGAGACCAAGCCCCACCCAACTAATACCCAAACAAAGACGAGGCCCTTTTCACCGACAGACTGGAAAAAAGCCTGGTCCGGTCCATAGCCTGAGATAGTAAGGTGTTATGCCTGCAGTAAACCAGGACATATTGCCAAGTTATGCTCAGAAAAACCCAAAGAAGAGCCCATGGAGATTGGGTTTCTAAAATCTGGATTCTAAACCCCACTTGAGGAAAATAAGTGGTAAAAAGAGAACTATCTAAGCCAATGATAGTCATGTCTGGACTCCCAGACGAAGTTCTTTTCAGTACAGATTATTCCCATTTCGATATATACCTCAGGGAGCTACAAAGAGAGGAATTGTCAGAATCTCTCTCCAGTTATACCCAGGTAGCCTAGCCAGTAACCCTGGGGAGGAATAGGGTTTAGGAGAAAGGGTGGAGGTTTGTGATGGTGTCAGGGGCCTGATCATGTCAAGAGGGGATGGGAATTCCTCTCAGCCTGGGGCAGGAAGTCTACTGGGGTCTTTGCCAGAGCCAGCCCTCCCCCTGAGACGGGGTGTTGCAATTTGAGAGAGACCCAGTCTCTGACCCTTCTAACTGTGTCAGCTAAATGATGGAAAGTACCACTTATTCTTGCCCACACCTGTTGTGCACTATGCTGGCCAGTGGTTATTCCCTTCATCACATAAGACTACAGATATCAGAGGTCTGTGCGGAAGAGACCAAACTCCAGAAGCCACCGAGGAGAGAAGTGGCAGAGAGCGAAGAAAAGCAGTAGAGCATAGCGCTAGTCGGGCTGGGAATTCAGATGCCTAATGCTGCATGAACACGAAATTTCGAACTGACTTTGTTAACAGCGAGCTGCCATCATGTAGAGCCGACGGACAATGCTTACAAGAGAGGGCTTGGTGTAAGGCCCATGTTATGTGTATTGATGCATGTAACTTGACCCATAGGGAGAATAAAGCAGACATTGGCTGACGCAGAGGACCAATTAATGGGGAAGGGGAGACTAAAGGAGGATTGAAGGATCTGGTCAGTTTTGGTTGTTTGGGTGAGGTCAAAGGAGGAAGAGGCGGGTTAAGAGACCAAGAGGAATAAGGTCAGAGCAGCAGAGCAAGGTGGAGCATTGGTGGGTGAGAGGGGGTGTATGGTACAGTTGTTCAGTGGGTGCATAAGATTAAGTGGGAATAGAGGGGAGGAAATATATTGGGTTGAATGAAAAAAAGGTGATTGAGAGAGTGAAAGGGGTGACTGAGAAAGAAGAAGAGGTGAGAAGAAAGACGGTAGAGGGGGGAGTAGTAGAGTGGAAAGGGGGAAGTAGTAGCAATGAGCAAAGGAGGGTAGGAGTGGAAAGAAGAACATAAGATTATAGCAAGAAGAGGAGGGGGAGAGAGAGTAGAGGAAATGGAGAGGAAGGATAGACCACCGGGACGAGGGATGCATAGCATGAAAGGAAAGGACCGAGTGTGACCTGGGTGATTGAAAGGCATTTTATTCTTTATGACATTCCTATTGTGGGACCCAGGCATTTGCCTTTAGGCCATCCCAAACTGTTAATCAGCTACTAGACAGTAGGAGATACCAACCTATAGTGACCAACTTGGGGGATAGGGATATCTGGTTTAGATGGGGAACAGCCCACAAGAGAAAAGAGATACAGTGGGACGGCCTTTATTAAGCCCCTTCTCATCTTAATAAAAACCCATGAACTGTCTTCGGGAGTTGGTGTGTGGTATGTTCTAAAGACCATCAGTGACACAGGATACTGAAACCAATTGTGTAACTTTAACTCACTCTGCATTTGATTGATGTTTTTTTTTAAATTCTTGTTGATGTTTTCAAATGTGTTCATTTTTTGACTTATTTCATATTTTGATTTCGTGTGCCTATGAAGTTTTTGTATGGTTATGTTTATTTAAGAACTATTATGGTGTAATTATTTTTCATTGACTGTTTTGTTTGTGAAAGTATTGATGATTTTATATATATATTTCAGATCGTGTGATCATTTGCATTTTGTTTTTATGTTAGTGAGTGTTACAATTGTCAACATTGCCAGGATGGGTAACTTAAGGAATGTTATAGTAGTATAATTCCTGTGTGATTTTATGTAAATGTTAAATTAATGTTACATGTATGCATGTTTGTAATGGGTGGTGTTTTTAAAGTGAAAGATAGCCAAATATACCAGTTTTATTGTACAAATGTAGAAAGTATTTTTTCTTTTCTGTGTTATTTGGCTCTTTTTTATAGAGTGAGTTAAGGTTACATAATTGTTGGTTTTTATTTTAAAAAATTATTTATTACTATTGTCCTGTGTCACTTAGAAGACATTGGCCCTCATTAAGACCCAGGCGGTAAGCGGAAAACGATGCCGGTAAATGAATACCGGCATCGTTTACCGCTAGGTCCGATTATGACCCGCGATAGTGCAATTAGCGACATCGTAGTTTACGGTGCCGCTAACAGCACCAAGGTCGCGCGCGCGCGACCCACCATGCCGTAAATACCGGCATGGCGCAAAGCTACGCAGATCACAAACCAAGCGGACATGCCCCTAACGCCATCGCCAAGGCCGTAAAGTACCTTACCGCCATGGCGCTAATTCCGCCATCGCGAACCAACCGTAAATGGCCATGTGCAGTGTTCCCAGCTGCCACAGGTGCACAGAATCAGCACAGGTGGAGGCAATACATACTCTCCCAGTGCAAAAAGAGCACACCCCACCCCTACCAGCCCCAGTCACACTCCACAATGATACCAATAGGACTAGCAATGTTGGGGCCGGAGGACCTGATAGCAATGCGAGTGCTACAACTGCAACAACAACAACAACAACCTGCACAGAGGAGACGCAGGAGGAGAAGGAGGGCAAGGCAGGGCCAGCAAGCCCCACCAGCACAGCCAGTGGCACCACGCAGGCAGCCCCCAATCCCACGCATCAGAGCCAGTCCATTCAACCTCACCGCAGAGCAGATCCACACCCTGTACCGACTGGACCGGGACACCATCACCAACATTGTGCACATGATACACAACGACATCGTCAGCATGATAGAAACACCCACCGCCATCCCGCCCCTACTGAAGGTCGTGTCTGTGCTCCACTTCCTGGCCACAGGCACCTACCAGCACACAGTGGGCCACTTGCATGGCATACCCCAACCATTATTCTCACGTACACTGATCCAAGTGCTCGATGCCCTCCTCAAGCACACAGACGACCACATCTCATTGCCACGGTCTGCCCAGGAGATTGCCAACACCAAAGTGGGTTTCCATGCACTAGCTGGCATACCTGGTTGCATTGGTGCCATCGACTGCACCCATGTTGAATTGGTGGTCCCACATGCCATGGAGGTACCATACCGCAACCGTAAACTATTTCACTCAATCAACGTGCAAATGGTCTGCGACTCCAACAGGATCTTCACACATTGTTGTGCCCGATTCCCCGGATCAACGCATGATTCAATGGTCCTTCGGAACTCCACAATACCACGCTACATGGAGCGACATGCAGGCCCAAGATCCTGCCTACTCGGTGAGTCTAATGTCATGAGCATGGAAATGCGAAGTGTGTAGGTGATCGACGTACCAATGCATATTGCACCTGGCAGAAAGGGGGGGGGTGATGCATACGTCACATGGCTGCGACTAGCAGTAGCCAGATCATACCCTGAGGCAGCACTCACGTCATCTGACAACAGTATACATGATGCCTGATCTAATCAGCCCTAACATGTGAATGAAAGTATACCCCAACCATGACACAACCATCTGCAAGTGCATTGTACGAAATGTGACCACATTGACTCTAAAGGAACGCACCTACATGCACGTCACCAAACACCATCAACTGAAAGGCCTGTCCCCATAACTGCGCACAAAGGAGGCACATGTCGGACAGGAACATCAATGCACCACTACACAGACAGCAAGACCCACAAACTCCCCCCATTGACACCAGTATTGTTCCCTGGGGTCATAATGAGCCAGACAGCAATGTTGCAATCATGTGAGCATTGACCTCACAGGACACGTGCCAGGTCACATAAAGTAATGGCCTGAACGGACACAGTGGATGGGCACTCACAAGGCAATTGTCCCCCCTGCATTGTGTCTTGGCATGCAAAACAGTACATGAGACCCATGAACATATACCGGTTGCATAGTGTGAATCCATTAGCACAACTAAATCTGGTGCAAAGTAACAGTTGAATGCAAAGCATGGTGGCGCGTCATGTTCAGAAAGCAATCTCATTCCTGACACATACATTGTTGCCCATTTACAGGTGATGCAGGCTATCCCCTGAAGAGGTGGCTCCTTTCACCAGTCCGGAACCCACAGAACCAGCATGAGGAGGACTTCAACCGTGCCCATGCACGTACCCGTGTGGTGATAGAGCAGGCCTTTGGCCTACTGAAGGCACGTTTCCGCTGCCTCAGCAGGTCTGGCGGGGCACTCCTGTACCGCCATGAGAAGGTTGCGAAGATCGTCATGGCATGTGTCATGCTACACAATATGTGCGTCAGACGTAACGTGCCTCTGCCCCCTGACGCAGAACTGCAACCACCTGATGATGAGGGTGGGGATGGGGCAGCACCTCAAGGAGGCAGCGATGCACAGGAGGGCCGTGAAATGCGTCAGAATCTCATTGACCAATGCTTCTAGCACACACTGCGTGTGCGTGTAACATGTGGACGGCACTTGGGGCACTGTGTGTGTCTGGTATATGCACACTGTAGACTGTACAACAATAAAGCACACATACACAATGAGCAATGTCCACACATTTGGTTTGTGATAAACGTAAAAGTGTATTGTGCTCCTGAAAAGATATGACACACCCAATCCCCCCTCCCCCCTGAACACCCCAACACACCCAATCCCCCCTCCCCCTGAACACCCCAACACACCCAATTCCCCCTCCCCCCTGAACACCCAAACACACCCAATCCCCCCTCCCCCCTGAACACCCCAACACACCCAATCCCTCCTCCCCCTCCCCCCAAAAATCCCTGCAAAGGAGTGCCAGTGCCTGTGGTGAAGTGGGTAATGTTTTAGTGGTCCACTGTGCGGGCACTATTGCCAGCCCCCTGTCCCGGAACCTGGGGCCCCCCTGCCTGTACTCCTCTGGGTCCTGGATGACCTGCGGACGGGGCTGGATGGGGCCGAACTTGCAGCTGAGGAGGTACCAGGCTGCTCGGTACGCCGTGTGTCCATGATTGTCCGTATCAGTTCACTAATCATATTCCGCACTGCGGCTAGTTCCGTGCATATGTTCGTGCTTGTTGATTGGATGGCTGCCTTGATGCTGTCAGCACACCTCTCCATGCCTGAAGTGGCACCTCCACAATCAGCAACATGCTGCGTTAGGATTGACGCCAGTTGTTCTTGCCTCGCTGATATTTGGTCCAGCACCTGGCTGTAATCAGGCACAATGGGGGATGCAATTGCAGGCCCAATAGGACTACTCCCCTCCTACCCTACTCCCACTGGGCTTGGAGTGGCTGGCCATGAACCTCCAGGGGATTGCCCCTGTGTGTCCTGTCCATGCAGGCTACATGGGGACAGGTGTGGCGAGGTATGTTGGGTGTGGGGGGGACCTTCCATGTCATCATCCCCATTCGCCACATCGCTGTCGGAGCAGGCTGCGATGGCTGCAGTCTCCCCGACTGTACTGCTCCCCGCAGACACGATCCCCTCAGTGGGCAGCAGTGGTTGTGGGTCCGCCGTGGGTGCCATCATGTCCCTTTCCTCGGGGGGAATTGCTGCCCTGGGCTGTTCGGCAACAGGAATATTGGCCTGCTGTGGGTTGGCCATGGGTCCAGCAGAGGTGGATGGTTGGTGGCCTCTTCCCTCTGTCCTGGTCTTCTTGGCTGGGGTGGTGCCACTCTCGTCCCTGCCGGTGTCCGAGTGTGAGCCTGTGGTGGAGCAGAGGAGGGAAAGTGTTATTGATGGTTCAGCGGACATTGAGCAGGCATTGTGATGAGTGCCATGGTTTAGATGGATAGATGGTGGACTTTGTAGGCCGTGACATACAGGTTGTCTCCCTTTTGGGTGGGTTGAGCATGCAGGAATGTGTGTGCCTGCTGTAGAGTGTACATGCTGCATGTACACTCTACACCATATGGGGCGACATTGTGATTCCCATGTAAGTGTGATTCAGGGTGTTTTGCAAGGCTGATTTGGAGGCACCTACCTGTGTCTCCTGATGTCGGGGCTCCTCTCTCCATTCCGCCGACTCCCTCGATGCACTGTATGCCGATCAATGAGGCACATGTCTCCTCCCATGGCTGCATCCTCAGTGGGAAGTCTGCTCCACCGCCATTTGCCAGTCCCAGGTTGCGGTTTGCTGGCAGTATGCCCCTTACTGGGAGCCGGAGGTCATCCCACCTTTTGCGGCACTGTCAGGCGGTGCGTGGAGTGGTACCTACGGCACTGACGCGTTGTGCCACGAGTTCCCATACTGCTTTTTTCCAGGTTATGGCTGGTCTCGTCATCTCTGATGAGAAGACGACGTCTGCCTTCTCCTGCAGCGTTTCTGCCAGCATAGTCAGTTCTTTGCGACTGAAGCGGTCCTGCCGCTGCCTGTCGCAGGCTTTTTTAACAACTTTTGGCATGGTTAGGTGAGGAAATGGGTGGGTAATGGGATTCACAGGTTTTCAGGGTCGGATGTAGTCTGGTTGGGTGGGATGGCAATGGATTGTGTTTTTAAATATGGCCGCTGTGCTCTTTCCCGTTCCGCCGCAATGACACTACTTCCGGTTCCGCTTATTTGTGGTGACCGCTAATCACGGGGCCCGCTAATTACGGGGCCCGCTGATTACGGTCGCCGCTATGATGGGTGGCGGTAGGTCACCCAGCGCGGCATTCAATGCCGGTAAGGGCTGTTTACGCCATGGCGTAGTTTACATTACCGCCATGGCGTAATGCTCGTGCGCGATGGGTCGGAATATGGCGCTCTTTACGCCATCGGTCCATGGCGTAAACGATGATTACGCCATGGCGGTAATGTAGCTTACTTACCGCCAGGGTCGTAATGAGGGCCATTGATCAACAAACAGGGCAGTCTAGGGAATCCGGTTGACAAAATGTGTTACCAATAAATGTATGCATATCCACAGAATAACTTGTGCGTTTGCAGCATTGGGGTTTTATAGGGTTCCCACACCCTATTTCCCACCGTTCTTGGGGTTTCTCCTCTTGATGTTTCAGTTCCAGATTTAAGGATTCCTGCAGTTTGCGTGATTGCTTCTCCTTGGCCTTAAGTCCCATTGCTATTTCTGTACGTAGGAGCTATTGGTAGATTGTGTAAAGTGGGCTGTGAGTGACTGGCTTTCCAGGATGGATTGGAGACATCGGATTAAAGGAGACTGCTCTGAAGCTGGGACATGGTTATCACTAGGTACCTCACTGCCTCCCTCTGTCATGGTCCTGCCCCTCCAGCCATCTTCTCTGGTCGGTCTCTCCTCTCTAGTGTGTCACCTTCAGTCTCCTACAGCAGTCTCCTACAGCAAAGCGCCAACATTGCGATCATTACTAATTCCATCATGTATGCCAAAGATCTCATAGCAACCTTCATACTGGCTGACACAAGCAAGACCCAAAGGTTTCATTAAATGAGGAACATGTTCTATGTGTGGATATGTTTTGAAGAACCGTTACATTTAAAAACTGTAAGGAATTTACCATCAAGGAACACATGGACTGTCGCACAAAATATGTTACCTATGCCATTATATGTATTTGTGAAAAAAATGTATATTGGTAGCAACATCAAAGAACTCCGGATACGGATCAGAGAAAATCACAAGACCCAAAACTGCCACTGGCAACTCACTGGCAGTCCACACACCAACTGGACGACATGAACATATGATTTGTCGATTTACAAACAGCGGTGTGTGGCACAAGAGGCGGAAATTGTGAACTAAATTTAAGTAGCAAGAAGCCAGACTGATCTGCCATTTTAGATGCGTCCCCAACCGTCTGAACTCAGACCATGAACTCAATGTATTTCTGTAATGAAAAATGGTTTATAATACTGTGTAATATGCAACAAACGTGTACAATCAGAACTGTTGAGCCTGACACGATACCACCTGACTTGATAAGCCACACAATTGATCAGAGACTTTTTCCAACCCAACCACCCCAGCCCTGGCACAGCTAGCCAACACCAATAACTCAGTCCAAGACCCGGGATAATTAATGCTTGAGACACCATGGCAATTGGCCCAACTGACAACACCAGTACAATTATACTCAGATGCAGAACGTTGGGTGATATTGACCACCCCTGGGACAGCGACTTGAGGTCCACGCCAGATCTCTACAATCAAGATCAACGCCCATGAAACCAGACCCTTTGGAGTATTCGTAAACTATCTCAATATCAACAACTTTGGCATAGAACTTATAAGCCATATCAGTGCAACAAAAATAGAATTCCTTGACCTCATGATCCATGTTTCAAATGGGAAACGGATCACAGAAACGTATTGAAAACCAACAGAGGTTAACTCAGTTCTCTACACATCCAGCTGTCACAGAAAATCTGTCATCAGGAATATCCCCAAAGGAGAATTTATCAGGGCTAGAAGGAATTGCAACAACAATGAAGCTTTCACTAAGGAATGCAAACTGCTAAACAACATATTCCAGGAAAGAGGATACATGAGACCAAACGTGGAAAAAGCCAGAGACATGGCACTCAGCTTAGAAAGACAAACATTACTAGCACCCAAAGTTAGAACAATATGGGATGCAAAAACATAAGATTTGTGACAAGGTCCAACTCGGACAGTTTCAAAATTTGGAAAATACTCAAAAAACATTGGTCACTGCTACTATTGGATGAAGACCTTATTTAAGATCTCAAACCTTACCCATCCTTATCCTACAGCAAAGCGCCAACATTGCGATCATTACTAAATCCATCATTTATGCCAAAGATCTCACAGCAACCTTCAGATTGGCTGACACAAGCAAGACCCAAAGGTTTCACTAAATGAGGAACATGTTCTATGTATGGATATGTTTTGAAGACACAAACAGTTACATTTAAAAACTGTAAGTAATTTACCATCAAGGAACACATGGACTGTCACACAAAATATTTTATCTATGCCATTATATGCATTCGTGAACAAAAAATGTATATTGGTAGCACCATCAGAGAACTCCGGATACGGATCAGAGAAAATCTAAACACAATTGGATCACAAGACCCAAAACTGTCACTATCAACTCACTGGCTGTCCACACACCAACTGGACAACAAGAACATACGATTTGTCGATTTACAAATAGTGAATAGCGTGTGGCACAAGAGGCGAAAATGGTGAACTAAAACTTAGGCAGCAAGAAGCCCGACTGATCTTCCATTTTAGAAGTGTCACCAACCGTCTGAACTCAGACCATGAATTCAATGTATTTCTGTAATGAAAAATGGTTTCTAATACTGTGTAATATGCAGCAAACGTGTACAACCAGAACTGTTGAGCCTGACACGGTACCACCTGACTTGATAAGCCACACAATTGATCAGAGACTTTTGCCAACCCAACCACCCCAGCCCTGGCACAGCTAGCCAACACCAATAACTCGGGTCAAGACCCAGGATAATTAATGCATGAGGCACCATGCAAATTGCCCAACTGACAACACCAGTATAATTATACTCAGGTGCAGAACATTGGGTTTTATTGACCACTCCTGGGACAGCGACTTGAGGTCCACGTCAGACCTCTCCAATCAAGATCAACACCCAGGGAACCAGACCCTCTACCCGAGCAACATGGTTTCAGGGTTCATGTCCTAAGATGTACAGGCATATATCTAACACTGAGCACACACCCAGACTAGGCCCCAATACTCTCACCATGGAGCAATACCCTGAATGCAACGGGTACTTGTGGGATCGCATATGGGAGCCCACCCATAGATTTAGGTGCCTGTGGCTAATCAATGCAGATTTGCTCATATGCAGAGCTTTACTTGCACGCGCGGACCAAAGAGTAGTGTTAGACACATCAATTTTAGCAGAGCTCTCCAAATTGTAATGAACTGGGTCACAATGACCAACGCACATACACCACAAGCAGCTCCCCCTTGAGATGGATGAACATTAATAAGAACTAACACACTGTGCAGAAGGATTTTTGACACCCAGGCTTTATATTAATAAAGAACTGGTTCACATTGATCAGCACACACAAACCACTACCAGCTCCCCCCTTGAGATGAATGAACATTAATGAAAACTAACACACTGTGCAGAAGGATTTTTGCTACCAGGGCTTTCAATATTTAATATAAGAATTAACGTAACATCGTACTCATGTCATCGCCATATTAGGAGCCTACGCTCCTTCTAGATATGCAGACTCCTTTCAATAATACACTTGCCCCATAAGTAGTGTCATGCCACATAAGGCACCACTGCGCATGAGCCAAAGGGCTTAGTAGAACCCCTTTGTTTTCACAAGTCATCCTGACTTGAGTCATACAGAGTCACTGGCATTCACGAAATTAGCAGTGCCTCGAGTCCCAACACGCATACGCTCAACAAGCAGTGTTTTGGGCGACCTGCGGACCAGACAAATCATTTCCAATAGACACCATGAGACTGACTTTCTCCAATAAGGAGATCCTCAGGGATCTTGTGTCTCCCCCACACTGTGCAACGTGTTCACAAAGCCACTGTTTGATGATCTCGATGGGTTGGGTATCACCTACACTAACTATGCCGATGATACCCAGATCCTCATCCCGTTGACAGGAGATTACAACCATGATTTGGCCTTGGTGAACAGGGTGTACCTCATCATCCAGGCATGGATGGCCTCTCACAGTCTATGCCTGAATGATGACAAGACTGAACTCATCATCCTCGGTTCCACCCCCAACGTCACCAAATTGGATCACAAATACACCAGCTTCATCATTGACGGGAACCCGATCATGGTAGCCAAAGAAGTGAAAACATTAGGAATATACATTGACTTCTCCCTCTCCTTCCACAAACAGGTTAGCTCCATGGCATCCCCCACGGCCTACACATGTAAGCTAATAAGATCAGTCAAACCCTTCCTATCCTCACAGCCACACTGGGCCACCCCATTTAATTCTGCTAAACCAGTAATAGTAGCAGATACGCCACATACCAAATCAGATGACAATTGCACTCTCAATCCCACGAGCACAGTCAACGGCCATGTTATTTAATATATCCACGTACCACCTACCCAATTCACCACACCCAATACTATCATATCAACAAATTTCCGGAATCAAGTTAGACCATATTGCCTAACCAGTTCAGACTAGCACACAGTGACCACCAATAGATGCTAATCCCCCAATGAGGGCCGGACACACTGCAGCAGCTAATCTAAACTTTTCCTCCTCCCTAGACCATAGCGCACCGGGACAGACACCCCACGCGCCAACAGGACTGTATAACTTCCACATCAACATGCCAAAGTGGCCAAATTGGACTACACGTTCTAGGTAAGGCCTACTGTTTCGGGTCAAATAGCTCACTCAGCCTGATTTATGGCTTTACAAATGTTTCCATTTAACCAAGTTTCCTCCTTTCCTCGCTCTTTTTTCTCCCTCTTGACTGTATATTTTATATAAATCATGTAAATATTGCAAACTAAATGATAAATCCACGTTTACTCTACATGTTGAATATATATTCATCATGGAATACACCCATTACTAACACAATATATTACATATTTGCACAAATTGTTTTAAACGTATTCAAAACGGCCTTGATAAAGACCCTGAGAGGTCGAAACATGTGTCAGCTGACCACCAATCACCCTAATAAAAAAGTACACAAACCACCACAAACAAGGATATCAAGACTAAAAATAATTTTCAAAGCACAAGGTACCTGGGTACAAATAAGTTACATATAACATTAATTCATTAATTCTCCCTTTATCCCGCATTCCATCACCCTTCCCCCTTCAACTCCCCCAGAATCTTTCCCAATATTCTCCCCATCCTCTCCCTGAGTCAACACCTGTCCTTCTTCCCTACCTCTACCACATTCTTGTACCTCTGTTCAAACAGTGTTAACCCACTCATTTACTGTGCTAATAACACTGTCAGCTTTCCCCAACCATCCTTCAAACGACCATGTCACCCCATCTCCTCTTCTCTAACTCTCCCATTCTTACTTTACAATCCTCTTTCTACCTAATCCTAACCAGAAAGAGCAGACGGACCTATCACATCAGCAATAACTAATATACCATATCATATCTCCCTACTGCCAAGGCCTGCCGCAAAAACAACCATTTCAGCCCTTAACACCCCCTCCCTCTGCCACTACCCCGAAACAACTGTCACCTGACCAAAACCTTCACCAGGGGTGGGTGGGCACCTTGCAACGCCACCCAACAGTCGTTTGTTCCTGTACCTTCCCCAGCCCCTACTTATAGGATATGGGGCACTCTGTCCCCTTTGGCGGCTCGCCTCCGCATTCTTGTAACCACAGGTTAGCCTGACCGTCCAAACAGTGCTAACCCCATCATTTACCGTGCTAATAACTCGTCACTTTCCTCCAACAATCCTTCAAACGACTGTGTCATCGGCGCACAGAAAAACGCTCTCCAGAGGTGTTATTGCTGCCCCCCCTTTATTTCAATCCTTTCACTACCTCTTCCAGGGCCACCCTAATGTCATGCATACAATATTCAGTCCCCATCATGCACAGGTGAACTCTGTCCTCTCTAAACAAGTTGACAGCTTCATATCTAATCTCTGCGTGCCTCAAAACACGCAGCACCCCGAAACCCTGAAAAATGTTTTAATTTCCTTCATAATTTTCTTCCTCATTCTCTCCACGGCCCCTTCCTTAAACGCCCCCTTCCATACCGTTCTTGGAAGCAACTCCGTTAGATAAAGCTGAACCTCAGCCAATCCTCCCTCAATCTCATGATACCTTTTTCATTTTCTTTATGAGTGGCATCCCAGCTCCTTAATGAGGTTGTTCTCCCCCACCTGTATCACTAAAGCTGCGGGAATTCCATTTCCCCCTGTTGCCCCTCCAGCAAATGCAACAATTGATCCCACTTTAGCCCCCCACCCCCGACCATTGCACCAAAACCACCTCATAACTGTGACCCAACTGTGTTCCAACCACCCTCCATCCTGATTGTTTCTCTGCCCACTTCACCAACGATCGGCTGCATAGCCATATCCTAGGCAAAGCTACTCTCACCTGCCCCGCATCTGCAAAAGAAAGAAACCATCAGGCATATGTCATTCTCCCCCACCCCTCCTTTTCTTTGCCTTCCCTCAATTCCCTCCTTTCCCAAATCCTGAATACAGTATTTGCACCTCACTTCGCCCTACCTCCAATCCCTTTTCATCGCCCAGACCTCCTAATGTCCTGCTCACCCATCCCCAGTCTCTTCCCTTCCGATGTTGCCCCTATTTGAAAACATTGAGTCCCAAATGCTGTCAGGTCCTCTACCAGCACTGATAGAGCTTTCCACAGGACCCCCAACACCTGCCCCACCGTCACTCGCTCCCCATCTTTGTGCTTTAAAACCAGGGCCTCCTTCTGGCTGCACTGCTCCTGCCTTAACTTTCCGGGCTTTAACCGGTCATACATCTGCCCCCCACCCACCCAACCGAGCCCATATTCCTCTGCTCTGCTGACCTGTTTTCGACCTCTTAATCCTGATATCCAACCCTGTCTTCGACAAAACCGTGTCTTCCCACTCCAGCCCCACCCCCCCTTTACTGACACTAATTCAGATATTCCAAAAGCCCCAAAGAACAGCCATGTAAAACATGGCCTGAACATACTTCCCATGCAGACCAACACACCTCCTGCATCACGCCCCATAGCTTCAGCAGCAACCCAGCCATCACTTCCTTCTTCTTAACACCCCTTTGTCCCCTCTCTCTCGCCCACCCCTCTAGTATCCTCCCAGCCATCTCCCCTCCCCGCTTGGCTCCAAGCCCCAAAATCACTTACCGTAAAACGTGATACCTGCCAATGTTTCCACTATCGTCACAATTGACAAATCCTTTTCAATCAATATCATTATATAACTAACCACATCCTCCCTCTTTTCCCCCCTCCCCCGCATCTCCCCTCCCTGTCCACCGTCGTGCCCCTGCCCACAAAAATTACAACCATGCCCTCCTGTAATCCTCCTTCGAACTTGCAGCCAAAGACTTCTCCTCTACTTCCAGGTCTTTTAATCTCCTAGCCTCCACAAGCCCATTGACATCTGCTGCTCTTCCAGGTCTGCTTCTGGTCCCAACCCACGGAACCTCTGCCACTGCGAACAAGATGAGGCATCAGCAATACCAATAGCCTTCTCTGGGAGGTGCCTTGCTCTAAACAAAATAATGTGATCTAGGCACTGCAGCACAACCACTCTTAACAACCTGGACACCCCCTCATCCCTTGCTGACTGCCTGTTTACTACCTCCACCACCGCTTTCTTGTCCACATTTAAATTCACCTTTTTGTTCACCAGCTCACACTCCCACAGCACCATTGCTACTCACAATGGGAACAATTCCAGTAAAGCTATACTCCTCCCCACCATCCTCCAATATTCCGGCCACTTCTCTGTGCACCCTTTCCCCATCCCAGTATACTCCAAATCCTCCCACACCTGAGGCGCCTGAAAATACGAATCTCCCAACTAACTGGATCACCTGGACCATATAAACACTCCTTTGTACCTTTCCAGAAAGTGCAACCATACCTTGAAATATTCCCTGGGGCTGCCCAACAACCTTGTTCTGTGCTGCGGGTGCTTGGCCCCCGACATGTATCCCACCATGTTCTTTCAGAAGGGGCACCCCAGGACTATCATTTTGCATGCAAAAATTCAGTTAACCTAGCAACTTTTGTATTTCCCTCAATTCCATCTTTTGCACCCCTACTGCGACTTGTAGCATCCCCACCAGCTTGTTAACCTTGTCCTCCGGCAAATGGGATGTCAGCACACTTGGGTCTATAGTCATTTCCTAAGGCCCTAGATAATCTCGCTGGACTTTTTATGAACTGTGCAGATGTGTCATGGACAGGACTGGTGGCAGCTATCATTTTGCATTATTTTTAACCCTTTCCTGCCATATTAACCATGTTAACCGCGTTTGGCATGAGTAGGTGGCCTGGCTCCAAAATGGCCATGCCATAAGGTTCTTTGTCCTGTCCTTTGGCCATCTTGCCCCTTCACCTTCCCCAGTTCGAGTCGACCCGTGCCAGTCCTTATTTGGACATGCATTTTCACGCAAATCCCAAAGCTTTTGTGGGCTTCTGCATGCCTTGTGTGTGTGCCTCCAAGATGTGGGCTGGGATGTCGGGTCCCAATACACATCCTGGGTGACAGAGAGTCTGGAGTGTCCTGAATGTCTGAGACCACCGTGGTCTGTGATTGGTCCACGTATGGAGTGAGTGTTTGTGAACAGATCTCCCATTGGGTCGTCTCCGTTTTGGCGTGAAGGCAACTTTGGATAAGAGGAGGCTGGAAACACCATTACCAGGTCGATCTCCTGAGTTCTCACTGAACAAGGAATAGGATCCAAGTATCCTGCAACTACGAAGCTGAGTCGAGGAACCGCTGGTGACCCACTGGAAGGTTTGGCACCCTGAGCCTGCTGTCGTCCCGTGGGACCCCTCTGCATCTGGTTGTCCTAGAAGTTCTGTGAAGGCGCTTCGACCCATTGGAATAATGGGGCCAACTATTCTTGGCACCTTCACCAAAAATTGCAAGTAAGCTTTCTCAGAAGTGTCCCTGGGCCAACCAGTGGGCTGACCAGCTTACGCAGGACCTTTGCTCTGTCTCCGCCATCGTTTCGAGGAGGCCGTCGAAACTTGGTATACTGCTAGCTCTGTGTCCACAGCACCCTCACACCGAATTTCATACACTTGGCATTACCAGGTCTGAAGTGAGACGAGTGCGCCAGACCGGAGTAAACGTGGTTAATGCATAGTCCTGCTGCGGCAGCGTCCTTTGCAAGTCCACTGCATCTGTGACCCTCTTGCCCCTGAAGCCTGCTGCAGTGTGTTATAGAGTGCGTCACGAGGACGTTGCGTACCTGTTCGTCTGGTTGAAGACCTTGATGATGATGCCAGGCTGTCAGGAGTCCTGCGTGGATGTGGTTGATGACGCGAGAAGCCAGCCCAGCTCCCGCCCGAATGGAACCGGGTTGGAGATGAACCAGCTCCCAACGCCACGAGTCTGCTCACCCCTGATTAACGTGGCGTCAGGACAGTGCAAGCACTGACAGGGGGAGCCTTTCCAGATGACGATACTGAGTCACAAGGAAGACTGGATCCGGAAGATGGAAGTCCCAAGGAAGACTGGATCCGGAAGACGGAAGTCCCAAGGAAGACTGGATCCGGAAGATGGAAGTCCCAAGGGAGAGGACACAGTGAAGATTGGTAGGAGGCAGGATCCGGGAAGGAAGGTAGAAGAATGGCTCACAAGGTAGAGGGAGGCTGAAAGTGCAGGCAGACAAGGTACAAGGCAAGGACCAACTAATAACCACAGGGGAACCACCCAACTCAGAAGAGGGGAAAAGGAACCACCCTACCACAGGACAAGGGAAGGAAGGACAAGGCAAGGCAACTGCAGAATGTACCCGAGGGTACCAGGAACAAGGAGGACAGGAGTCAGGTTACAGGTAAGGACCCGAGGGTACCAGGAACAAGGAGGACAGGAGTCAGGTAACAGGTAAGGTAGGCACAAGGAACCGGCGAGGAAACACGATCCTAATCAAACCGCGTTGAGACGCAGTTTGAATGAATGACCGGGCTCCTTAAATAGGACTGCCAACCCCTAGGAGGCTTGGAACGCAAGCCGAGCCGACTCCCAAGCGTTGGTTGGCTCGGAGAGAGGCGTGGACCGCAAGGTCCTCCAAAGCGAGTACTCCGTGCAGCGCGCATGCGCGAAGAGCGCGGAATGGCCGCCCGCGCATGCGCTGACCAAACTGCCCAGGAAACCCGGAAGCGCGCGATGACCAGAACAACCCAGGAACCCCTAAGCGAAAGCGCGGGTACAGCCTCCAGGACGGGGCGCGCCGCTTCAAGTAAGTGGACCCCAATGCGGGCGGCGTGACACTATGCCCCCTCCCAGAAAGACCCGGAGCCCCCGGCTTCCAGGGACAACGAAGGAAAAAGTCACGAACCAGACGGGGCGCATGCACATGACAGCGGGGCTCCCAAGTGCGATCACAAGCAGGGTAACCTTTCCAATCAACAAGGAATTGGAGCACGCCCCGACGAATCCGTGAGTCACATATTTCCTGTACCTCAAATTCAGGGACCCCCCGTACTTGAATGGAGGAAGGCCGAGGACTGGAACGCCCAAAGACATCCTTCACAAAGGGTTTCAAAAGGGAGACATGAAACACTGGATGCACTCGCCAAGATTGGGGTAACACCAGTCGAAAAGCAACTGAGGACAAACGTTTGGAAATCCTGAAAGGCCCATAGAATCGGGGTGCCAATTTGGTGGGCAGATTGCGTACTGGCAGGTTCTTAGAGGACAACCAAACCAGATCGCCCACCTGGAGATCCGGTTCCGTAGTCCGACACTTGTCTGCCTGCTTCTTCATGCGCTTCCGTGTCTCAACCAGGGTACCCCGGACCAGGTCGTGCTGCTTTTGGATGTCAGAAACCATTTGATCCGCCGAAGGAACAGCACTAGGTAGTACTGGAGTAAAAGGAACCAACTTGGGATGTAGTCCAGTAGAGCAAAAGAAAGGACTGATACCCGTAGCAGTATGCGTTGCGTTGTTATAGGATACCTCAGCCAAATCAAGATTCTTCACCCAGTTGGATTGAGTAGCATTGGCATAACAGCGTAGGTACTGCTCTAGGGTTTGGTTAGTTCTCTCCGTCTGTCCGTTTGTGTGCGGATGATAACCAGAACTCAAGGCTCTGCGGATACCAAGATGATTGCACAATTGATGCCAAAACGAAGAGAGAAACTGCGAGCCACGATCAGAGATGATCTTCTCCGGTAACCCATGTAGCCGGTAAATGTTGTGTAGAAATGCCAGAGCCATCTGAGAGGAGGTAGGTATCTTAGAAAAAGGGATAAAGTGAGCATACTTCGTAAAACAGTCCACTACTACCATAATGCAAGTATTGCCCTCAGAAGGCGGAAGCTCGACAATAAAGTCAGTGGCGATGGTGTGCCATGGGTAAGGCGGTGTTTCAGTAGGCTGAAGCAATCCCAAAGGTTTTCTTCTTGGCGTCTTAGTTTGAGCGCAAACTGGACAACTCTCCACATACCGCTTGACCTCCTTGGCCCAACCCGGCCACCAGAATTGTCTGGAAATCAGCTCTTGAGTGGCCTTGACGCCACGATGACCACCAACATGTGAATCGTGTAAACCTTGAAGGATGTCTAACCGGAGTGAACACGTCGGTAAGTACAGACGTTTCAAAAAGAACAAAAGACCGTTGTGTTCAGTGATCTGTGGTCGCTTCAGAATGTCGGCTCGATCAGGGTCCACCGATGTTTCTTGTACTATTCTCTGCAGATGAGGAGAAATCGTCAAAAGAAAATGCTTAGGAGAAATCAATGGAGTGTTCTGACTGCAATCCTTCTCTTCCTTCTCCAGAGAGCGCGATAAGGCGTCAGCCTTCAGGTTCTGAGAGCTGGGGATGTAAGTAATGTTGAAGTCGTAGTGAAAAAAGAAAAAAACCCACCTGGCCTGGCGAGCGGTGCGACACTGCAAGGATCGCAAATATTGCAGGTTACGATGATCAGTGCGGACTTCTACAGAAAAACGTCCTCCCAGCAAGTGGTGCCTCCACTCCTCAAACGCAGTCTTTATGGCCAAGAGTTCCTTCTCTATGACAGCGTAGTTCTGTTCGCTCGGAGCGAGCTTTCGTGAGAAATAGGCCACCGGGTGTTCTTCGTTAGATACAGATGCTTCTGTAGGAGAACAGCGCCAAAAGCGAAGTTGGAAGCATCAGCCTCAACGATGTAAGGCATCTCGTCGTTGGGATGACGTAAAACAGGAGCTGTACTGAACGCCGTCTTCAAACGGTTGAAGGCTGCTAATGCCTTTGAATCCCAAAGGAACGGAGTCTTAACGCTGGTCAAACGTGTCAACGAGGCCGTGATACGGGAAAACTGAGGAATGAAGCGCCGATAAAAATTGGCGAATCCCAGGAATCTTTGGAGGGACTTCAGGTCATGAGGTTGTTTCCAGTCTCGGATTGCTTGTACTTTATCAGAATCCATGTGGATTCCAGCCTCGCTGATTACATACCCCAGAAACTCCATCTTGTTCCGATGAAATGAACATTTTCCAGCTTTGGCGAACAATTGATACTGTGATAAACGTAGAAGGACCTCTCGTACATGTGAAACGTGTTCCTCCGGATATCTGAGAAGATCAGGATATCATCCAGATAAACCCAAACCGAGATGCCAATCAAGTCGCTGAAGACGTGATCCATGAACCGCTGGAAGACGGCCGGGGCATTACACAACCCGAAGGGCATTACCCTGTATTCGTAATGCCCAAATGGAGTCTTAAAGGCCGTCTTCCACTCGTCGCCCTCCTTGATTCTGACCAAATGGTAGGCTCCGCGAAGGTCTCGTTTGGTGAACTCCCTGGCTGACCGTAATGACTCCATGATGTTTCGAATCAAAGGTAACGGGTACCTGTCTTTAAGGGTGATGTCATTCAATTGACGATAATCAATACATGGCCGTAGAGTGCCCTCCTTCTTCTTCACGAAAAACAGCGGGAATCCCGCGGGGGATTTAGAAGGTACGATGTATCCTTTCTTGACACATTCATCCAAGTAGTTCCGAAGTACCAGTCTTTCGGTCTGGGTCAAGGAATAAACCTTCCCATGTGGGATCACCGCACCCGGGATCAGGTCAATGGAGCAATCAAAAGTTCTGTGAGGTGGAAGGGGTATGTCTCCAGGTTCAGAAAATACTGTCCTCAGGTCAGCATACGCATGTGGAATCTGGGACAAGGAGCACAAACCAAGCGGGTTCTTACCGGTGGTAAGAGAGGTTGAGGTTGGTGGCTTCAATGACGTGCCGGAACCACAACATTCCTGAATACAAAGAGCAGAGGTAAACACTAGAATACGAGACTCCCAATTGATCGAGGGATTGTGTCGCTGAAGCCAAGGTAATCCCAACACCACTTGATATGAAGGCGATTTGATGACATCGAGAGCGATCTCCTCCTCATGAGCCTCGATTCGCAATAGCATACCAACAGTATGCAATCGAATAGGTCCGGAAGACAAAGGTGTACCATCAATGACCTCCACAGGTATCGCATTTCTTCTGGTGAGCATTGGTATGCCGTTGTTGATGGCAAATTCCTTGTCAATATAATTACCGGAAGCCCCACAGTCCAATAATCCATGGACATCAATTGTCTTCTCCTGCCACTTCAGACTGATTTGCAAAATCATCAAGACGGCTGGCTGCATAGGCGGAAACGCCGTACTGGCACAAGAAAGGACTTGTAGCAAAGAAAAACCTGTCGTGGCCTTTCCAATAGACGACAGGCCTCCTAGTTTCCCCCTTTCTTGATAGGGCGCAAAGGACAGGTACTCAGATAGTGACCGGCAGCTCCACAGTATAGACACAATCGCAGTCTTCTTCTGCGCTTCTTCTCTTCTTCTGATAAGGGACCCCTTACTGCGCCTAATTGCATTGGTTCGGTAGAGGAATCCGAAGGTACTGGCAGTCCAGTCGGTAGGGTTGATGGCCTGGGGAACACCTTCTCAAACCGACGTCTCTCACCCTTTCTCTCGGCCAATCTCTGGTCTATCCTCAAAACCTGTTCAATAAGTTTCTGTAGATCTTCGGGTTCAGGAATGTGCAACAACTCGTCCTTGTATTCCTCTCTTAATCCCCGGCGAAACAAGGTCTTCTGTGTTATCTCTGGCCATAGGGAATCAGTCGCTAGTTGACGAAAACGGCTGATATAAGTTATTATATCGGAATTTGCCTGTTGAATGTCCATCAATAGATTCTGTGCTGTGGAAGCCAGATTAGGAGACTGAAAAACATCCAAGAACGCTTTTTCAAAGGCCAAGAAATCGCCAAGTATGGGGCTATCAGTAACAACCAGGGGTGTAGCCCAAGCAAGAGCATTCCCAGATAAATTGCCCAAAATGTAGCCGATCTTGGCTTTGTCATTGTTGAAATGAGTCGAACGGTAGAGGAAATGTATCCGACAATGATTGCAGAATTCACCCACACGTCTGGGGTCTCCATCGAACTTGATGGGTGCGGTGTGGGCCATGGTGTTTTCAGACTGTGGAGATGCCCCTATGTTCTGTGTCACCATTTGACGTAAAGCCACGTTCTCCTGACGGAGTGCTGTCATCTCAGCACGAAGAGCTTGTACTTCAATACGAAGACCTGGGTCCTCTTCCATCTCAGTGTCCGAAGTATCCGAAGGCAGGCGTCTCAATCTGTTATAGAGTGCGTCACGAGGACGTTGCGTACCTGTTCGTCTGGTTGAAGACCTTGATGATGATGCCAGGCTGTCAGGAGTCCTGCGTGGATGTGGTTGATGACGCGAGAAGCCAGCCCAGCTCCCGCCCGAATGGAACCGGGTTGGAGATGAACCAGCTCCCAACGCCACGAGTCTGCTCACCCCTGATTAACGTGGCGTCAGGACAGTGCAAGCACTGACAGGGGGAGCCTTTCCAGATGACGATACTGAGTCCCAAGGAAGACTGGATCCGGAAGATGGAAGTCCCAAGGAAGACTGGATCCGGAAGACGGAAGTCCCAAGGAAGACTGGATCCGGAAGATGGAAGTCCCAAGGGAGAGGACACAGTGAAGATTGGTAGGAGGCAGGATCCGGGAAGGAAGGTAGAAGAATGGCTCACAAGGTAGAGGGAGGCTGAAAGTGCAGGCAGACAAGGTACAAGGCAAGGACCAACTAATAACCACAGGGGAACCACCCAACTCAGAAGAGGGGAAAAGGAACCACCCTACCACAGGACAAGGGAAGGAAGGACAAGGCAAGGCAACTGCAGAATGTACCCGAGGGTACCAGGAACAAGGAGGACAGGAGTCAGGTTACAGGTAAGGACCCGAGGGTACCAGGAACAAGGAGGACAGGAGTCAGGTAACAGGTAAGGTAGGCACAAGGAACCGGCGAGGAAACACGATCCTAATCAAACCGCGTTGAGACGCAGTTTGAATGAATGACCGGGCTCCTTAAATAGGACTGCCAACCCCTAGGAGGCTTGGAACGCAAGCCGAGCCGACTCCCAAGCGTTGGTTGGCTCGGAGAGAGGCGTGGACCGCAAGGTCCTCCAAAGCGAGTACTCCGTGCAGCGCGCATGCGCGAAGAGCACGGAATGGCCGCCCGCGCATGCGCTGACCAAACTGCCCAGGAAACCCGGAAGCGCGCGATGACCAGAACAACCCAGGAACCCCTAAGCGAAAGCGCGGGTACAGCCTCCAGGACGGGGCGCGCCGCTTCAAGTAAGTGGACCCCAATGCGGGCGGCGTGACACAGTGAAACTGGTGTCGTAAATCTCCCCCCGTCTCACCTGGGATTGCTTCTTGCTCTGTTCCGCAGGGGGATTCCTCTTGCGGGTGGATCGGGTCTTGTATAGGCTCGCACGAGTCTCGTCCGACTCCAGCGCGTGTTCAGAGTTTCAGGAAGGTCGCAGTTCCAGGATGTCCAGGAAGGAAGTAGCGGTCGCTAGGTTTGAGGATACCGGGAGTAGATTTAGAGGGGAAAGGTGGAAAGAAGGAAGAAGGGACCAGGAAACTAGGAATAGTGGATTTGCCGAACAGCACACACACGTCTAGTCACTACCTAATGATAGCGTTGAGACGCGCGGGGCTACAGGGGCATGGCCAATTTATAGAACGTGCCGTGTCTGACATAAAGGCTGGTGCGAGGCAAGTCCCTTGGCATGGCCATGTTGGGAGTAACGAGCAATACAAGCCCCGTCGTGATAAGGACCAGGAAGTCCAGGAAGGGCAAGTTCTATGGGTCATGACAGCATGCCTCCTCCGAAAACCTGTTCCACCAGGTTTGCCCGGGTGTATGAGATGGAATCTTCTAAGCAATCGAGGGGTATTTAAGTTAGAAACTGGTTCCCAGGTTCTCTCGCTAGGAGGATATCCTTTCCATTCAACCAGGTATTGAAGTCGACCCCGTTTATACCTGGAATCACATATTCTGGAGACTTCATATTCCAGTTGATTGTCCACAATCACAGGACTGGGTCTGCAGGTTTTCCGGGTGGATCGGATGTAGGGTTTCAATAAAGAAGTGTGAAAGACTGGGTGTATTCTCTTCCAGGAGTCTGGTAGCTTGAGCCAGAATGAGACAGGATTGATGATTTCCTTTATGGAAAATGGTCCATAGTACCGGGGGGCTAATTTGTTTGGCCGTAGATGTCGTGGTAATAGTTTTGAGGACAACCAGACTTGATCACCAAGGGAATAAGATGGGGCTGGTCTTCTTTTGGAGTCCACATAACGCTTAGTGCGTGTCTGGGCCCTTTCCAATTGTTCCTTGGCTTCCTTGTGTATGTTGATGAGAGTCTCAATCCATGAGTCGAGAGTAGGTTCTGGTGTGGGATGTGGAAGAACAGAAGGTAAGACGGACGGGTTAAAATCTTGACTGCAATAGAAAGGGCTGACCTTGACTGCTGAGTGATCGGAATTGTTGTAGGCAAACTCGGCCAAGGGCATAAGGAGAGACCAGTCATCCTGAACCTTGGTGGCAAAACAACGAAGATATTGCTCTAGGGTCTGATTTACACGTTCCGTGGCTCCGTTGGTTTGTGGGTGATAACCTGATGAGAGAGCGTGCTGTATCCCTAGAATACGACACAGATGTTTCCAGAATTGTGAGACCTATTGAGGTCCTCGGTCCGGTATGACCTTGGAAGGAAGTACATGAAGACGGAAAATGTGTTCCAGGAAGATTCCAGCAAGTTCTGAGGAGGATGGTAGTTTATACAGAGGCGTAAAATTAGCCATATGAGTGAACAAGTCTATGGTTACCATGATGGTCGTGTATCCTCGGGACGGTGGTAATTCCACAATGAAGTCTGTAGTAATGAATTCCCATGGTCTTGTTGGCAGCGATGGTTGCAGTAGAAGACCCGCCGGTTTCTTGTTATCATGTTTGTTTTGACTGCAGACAGCACAAGCTTTGATGTACTGTTGTACGTCGGTCTTCATTTCAGGCCATCAAAACTGTCTTTGTATAGGACGGAGGGTGTTAGTTATGCCACGATGTCCGGAGTGAAGGGTATGATTTCAGAGGTTTATCATTCTTTGTTGTAATTTCGGTGTAGGAATGACCAGTGCATTGTCCATGAATAAATATCCTTCCTTAACTCTTAGGTTCCATGGATTCTTCCTTGAAGTGTCCTTCCAGAGGTCAGAGGACTGGGTTTGCACTCGGATTTCTTCCAGGAAGTTGACTGCTTGAGCTACAAAGATCGTGTGGGGAAACATCTTAGGATAGGCCTTGTCTTCAGTGGTTACATAGTCAGGACGTTGAGATAAGGCGTCAGCAATCATGTTTTGTGATCCGGGAACATGAGTGATTTGGAATTGGTACTGGGCAAAGAAGTAGGCCCAACGCGCCTGACGACTGTTCCTGCACTCCAACGACTGTAGGATTTGAAGATTCCGATGGTCCGTGCGGACCTGAACTGGATATCTAGCACCCAGAAGTAGATGTTGCCATTCAGTGAAGGCTTGGCGGATGGCTAACAGTTCCTTTTCCAGGACGGAATAGTATGTCTCACTGGGAGTCAGGGTTCGTGAGAGGTAAGCAATGGGGTGTTCCAGTTTGTCCTCAAGTACCTGTTTCAAGACCGCTCCTATGGTGTAGTTAGAGGCATCCGTTTCCACTAGGAATGGGTGATTTATGTCGGGTTGGGCCAGGATGGGGGCTTGCGTGAACTCTGTCTTCAATCGTTGGAATGCTTTATCTTGCAGTGTAGACCAGATAAAGGGGGTGTCTTTCTTCAAGAGAGCAACGATCGGCTGAACGATCTCGGAAAAGGTAGAAATGAACTTCCGGTAGAAGTTGGCAAGCCCCAGGAAGGATTGAACTTGTTTAACAGATGTGGGAGCGGGCCAAGCCAGTATGGCTTTTACCTTTGAAGGGTCCATACCAATTCCTTCTGGGCTAAGGATGAATCCTAGGTAGTGAACAGAAGTAACGTGAAACAAACATTTTTCGGGTTTGGCTAAAAGTTTGTGTTCACAGAGTCGTTGTAATACTGCCTTTACATGTTCTTCATGCTTTAGAGGATCCTTGGAAAATATCAATATGTCATCCAGATAGACAATGACGAAGAGGAATAACATGTCAGAAAACACCCTATCCATAAAACGTTGAAAAACTGCGGGGCATTAGCCAGTCCAAAGGGCATGACTAGATATTCATAGTGACCAAAGGATGTTCTAAAGGCTGTTTTCCATTCGTCTCCTTCCCGGACACGGATTAAATGGTAGGCACCGCGGAGATCCAACTTTGTGAATATTACGGCGCCTCTCACAGCTTCCAGGATATCCGAGATCAGGGGCAGTGGGTACCGATCTTTGAAGGTGCATTGATTTAAGCCACGATAGTCGAGGCAAGGTCTGAGATCCTTGGTGTCCTTCTTGGGATGAAGAATGACGAAGCACCCGCTGGAGATTTTGAGGGTCTTATGGTGCCGTTTTCAAGATTGGTGTCCAGGTATTCTCAGAGGGCCTTTTTCTCAGGTTCAGAAAGAATGAACATTCTACCGAAGGGAATCACTGCTGAGGGATCTGTATCTATGGCACAGTCTTCAGGTCTGTGAGGGGGTAAAGCCTGGACTATGGCAGTTGAAAATACATCAGCATATCCCTGATAGGCCTCTGGGACTTGTATGATATTGCAAACCATGAGTGGTGTTTTCTGGTCTCTTAGTGGTTCTTTAGGAGGTGTCGAGGAGGGATCCAGGGATAGACAGTGGGACATACAAAACTCTGAGCTCAGGAATAGTGATCCTGCTGTCCAATTGATATACCGATTGTGCTTTTGTAACCAGGGCATACCCAATACCATGGGGTAATGGGCTGATATTGGGCTGACTTAATGATGTCGAATGTAATCCGCTCTTGGTGATGGTTATGGAAAGTTGGATCTCTTTTGTCTGCAGGCTTATAGGTCCTGAAGAGAGGGCTCTTCTGTCGATTGCTTCCACCGGCTGCATGGTGCTTCATGTCTCATACGGAATATGATGACTAACAACCCAGTCTTGATCAATGAAGATTCCTATAGCTCCGCAGTCCACAAAGGCCAGAATGGGATAGGTCTTATTCTTGGAGGGCGACAGGAAGGCTTGTAGTATCACCAAATTGTTTTGTCCAGGAGAGTTCAAGGATGGAATTGATGTGGAGCAAACATCTCTCTCCCGACACCTCGCTCCATCTAGGATCGGAAGCTGGCGTTTCCCGAACGCCGTGGAAGGGCTAGAGGACATTCTCTAACAAGGTGTTTATCCGAGGCACAGTACATGCATAGGCCTGTGTGGATCCTTCTCATCCTTTCTTGTGGGGAAATAGGTCCACGGGAGGCTCCTACTTGCATGGGTTCCGGATCAATGTCAGGGGTTGGGGCAGGATCGTTTTTTTACAGAAGTCTCAAGGAAGTTCTTTTGAAAGGGTATCTTGGTCTTTCTTCTTTCAGCCTTTCTTTCCTGGATTCGGAAGTCTATTTGCATGGCAAGATCCATAAAAGCCTGGAATGAGCTAGGACGAGCCACTCTAGCTAATTCATCCTTTATATCCTCATTTAGAGCCCTGCGAAATAGAGTGAAACTTGCTTCTGGGGACCAATCTGCTTCCTTGGCCAGTTGTTTGAATCTAGTAACATATGTTAGCATATCCTGGGATCCCTGTCGGAAATCAAGTAACCGTTCCTGAGCACTATAAACCTGTTCTGGGCGGCCGAACATAGTTTTGAGTGCCTGAATAAATCCATCATAATCATCCAGGAGGGCATCTCCGGAGTTAGATAGGGGAGTGGCCCAGGTCAACGCGTTCCCTGTGAGGTGCGAGATTATGAAGCCCACCTTCGCCCTGGAAGTTGAAAAATAGTAGGGCTTAAAAGTAAAATGCACCAAGCAGGAATCTAGGAATCCACGGAAGGTATTTGCCGAGCCATCATATTTGTCTACCACTCCACCCAGTAACACACTCTCCTTGTTAGCGGAGTCGCGAGACAAAACAAGTTGCTTCAACGCAGCATTCTCCGCTTTTAAGTTCTGCACTTCAGTTGTTAGTTCTTGCATGCCACGCATGAGGTCCTGGGCTGCTTTCTCCATAGTAGTATCCGTGTCGGTCGTTTGGCGTCTCAAACTGTAGTAAATCTCCCCCCGTCTCACTGGGGATCGCTTCTTGCTCTGTTCCGCAGGAGGATTCCTCTTGCGGCGGATCGGGTCTTGTATCGGCTTGCACGAGTCTCATCCGACTCCAGCTCGTGTTCAGAGTTCCAGGAAGGTCGCAGTTCCAGGATGTCCAGGAAGGAAGTAGCGGTCGCTAGGGTTGAGGATACCGGGAGTAGATTTAGAGGGGAAAGGTGGAAGGAAGGAAGAAGGGACCAGGAAACTATGAATAGTGGATTCGCGAACAGCACACACACGTCTAGTCACTACCTAATGATAGCGTTGAGACGCGGAGGGCCGCGGGGGCATGGCCAATTTCTAGAACGTGCCGTGTCCGACATAAAGGGTGGTGCGAGGCAAGTCCCTTGGCACGGCCATGTTGGGAGTAACAAGGAATACAAGCCCCGTCACGATAAGGACCAGGAAGTCCAGAAAGGGCAAGTTCTATGGGTCATGACAACTGGGGCAATTGATCCCCCTGGAGCGGAGAAATCGCCACTGTTCCGTTTGGGAATCCTCGCTGGATCTCAGGAACTAAAAGGTGCCGAGACAACCTTTTTGCCATCGTCGAACCTGCAACTGAATTGGACTAACCTGCCGAAGTTTGGGCCTCCTTGCCTCAGGGACCAGTGAGTAATCATTACCCCAACCGGTGGCCTCTAGCGCCAGAGCCCAACTTTATGCACGAGTGGCCCCTGGGGGCCGCTCTCCTGTCCACTGCTATTGCGAAATAGCGACTCCATCCCGAACTCTCAAACTGCCTCTGCCTTCAAGTGGAGGTCCTTCTTGAATAGTGGGAACTTATTCTTCATCGCCTTATCCACCTTGCCAAGCTGCTAGAGACCCCTGAAGAGACCCTGTTTTGCCCATTGGAACAACCGCTTGAATTGACATACATGTACTATTGAGCACAAGGCTCCCCTCTTCTTAGGGCTTGGACTGCCTCTTAGGAGAATAACTGATGTAGAATTGGGACTAGGGTTTACCTGCACTGCCTGTTTTCTTTCCCCTCTAGGTTGTTAACATATTTCGTGCAGTCATCCCTTCAACCCGCCTGGTCTTGTATATATATTGTATTGAGTGTAATGTATTGGTCTACTTAGTTTTACTGTGATTCTTTGCTATTGTCTGTGTTACAAAGGCCTTGTAATAAATGTGTCTGTATTTCTAATATAACACCTGTCTGGAGTAATTTGCAAGTGTCCTTGCTCTGTGTGCTCATTGAGGTCCTTCAGTCACCCTCACCCCTCCTGAGACTTAGGGCCTCATTCCGAGATTGGAGGCAGCCATGGTGCTATTAGCACCATGGCTGCCTCCAATACCGGGTCCATGTCCGGTCTGGTTGAATGGGGACTTACTGTGACATTCCGACCTGTGCGGACCCGGTAAGTCCCCATTCAACCAACCATTTCCCATTCCCATTCGAGCCCCCATAGGGCTCAATGGGAATGAGGAAGGCACTAATTACGGGTCCGCGAATAGCAGGCCCGTAATTAGCGCCCTGGTCCCTTAGCAGGGCCCATAAAGGGCGTGTGCTCAGACCACACGTTCTCTGCGGTTCCCGCTAAGGGACCTCAGAATTGGGTGGTAAGGGTTTACTGGCACTGATCTCCTTACCGGTGCCCAGTAACCCTTACCGCCCAACTCAGAATTACCCCCTTAGTCTTGACCGCCTGCCATAGCTATCCTGATTGGTCTGGCTTGTCCGGAGGTAAAGAGAGAGAACTGAGAGTTAGAGCGGGCACTGCTGGTTATCTTGTTTTGCGCATGAATTGACCAGTAGATAGTGCTACTTTTGGGGTGCAGCCCACTGACCCGTGCTACCGTGTGTCAGCACGAAGGAAATGGACTATGCGAAGAAAGACCTAGGCAATTTTGCCTGCGGTGTGGGCCGCACACCCTTATATCCCGTTGGGATTCTTCAAATATTTTAACTTCTCAATAATCCAATTTAACAAATGTTTGATTCTTAAATTCTGTGATTTATTCTAAAACTTTCAAAGGACAGTGTGCTGTTGCTTTTTTATAAGCAAACATCATAAGGTGGCCAACGCATTTCGGACTATGTAGTCCTTCATCAGGGCCTTGTCTAATCAAAATAATAGCCAAATAGCAAACATCAGTGTAGAAATCAGGACAGTAGGCGAAGTGGAGTTTTGTAGACCTTTATTACACAGTGTCTTAACCAAGGTAGTTGAACTCCAGGTTTGACCCCACAGTTACTTCACTGTGAGTAAAAGGCACCAGGAGTTCCTCTTCTCTTTGAGTGTCTCCTACTCTCACGGACCCGGATAGGCCCACCAGTTGCTCTCACTCTCCTCTCCTTCTCCCTGAAAAAAGCATCAAAAACGCCATTAGGCCAGTCCCTTTTATACCTGGGGTTTGGAGGGAAAAAGGGCCAATCGGGGACAACTTCCCTTCCCCCCTGTCTGATTGGTGGGGACCCCAGGCACCCACCCTCTATGAATAGTGCTGCCTCCTCCCCACCTCCTCCTTTATACTGGCTGCCTGGTTCTAGCTTCCCCTCCCTGCTGTCAGCCACACCCCCTCCATTGGCCCCGCCCCCCCAACAATGTGTCTCCCTCGAGACATGTCTCCCGGAGTCCCGTCCTGCTTGAGGCCCCAAGCCACCGTTCTGGGTCTGCCCCACATGAGGTAAGGAGGGGGTTCTGGTGGGTTGCCCCTGATGGGTCCTTGCCCAGCTGTCTGGCGCACCTCCGACGCCGAGCGGTCGGCACGAGTCGGGCTCTCCAGTTCCCGAGCCTCGCCGCCGGAGGTCGCCGAGGTATGCTGCGCTCGCGGGTCTCCCAGCCGCAGCACCAGTGAACCCGGTCCTCGTGGGCACACGCGGCGCTGCGGCTGCGAGCACCCGCGGCGCCGCGGCCGCAACGCCGGCACCGTCGCGGGACGCCGACAAGGCTCTCCCTTTAACAGGGACGCCTTCCCGGCGCCTGCGTTCGGCGCCGCACATGCCCGCGGCAAGATGGGTTAGATGGTCATTCCATGATGCGCTGTATATCACGATGTCGTCCAGGTAGGCTGCAGCGTATTGGTCGTGGGGCTGTAGGAGGACGTCCATCAGCCTCTGAAAGGTGGCTGGAGCCCCATGCAACCCGAATGGTAGCACTTTATATTGAAAGAGCCCCAGGGGTGTAGAAAATGCGGTTTTTTCTTTGTCAGATTCCCGTAGTGGTATCTGCCAGTATCCCTTGGTGAGGTCCAAGGTACTGAGATAACGGGCAGCATCCAGCCTTTCCAGCAGTTCATCCATCCTGGCCATGGGATAGGCTTTGTATTGGGATATCAGGTTGAGTTGCCTAAAGTCCATACAAAATCGTACAGCCCCGTCTGGTTTGGGTACGAGCACGATTGGAGAACACCACGCACTGGTTGAGGGTTCAATGATATCCAACCTAATCATTTCTTCGATCTCTTTCTTAATGATCAACCTTCGGGCCTCTTGGATCCTGTAGGGTCTCAGCCGGACTATCTGTCCGTTTAGGGTTTCGATACGATGCTCCATTAGGTCGGTCCTTCCAGGTAATTGGGAGAAGGTGTTGCGGTGTGGTTTGAGCGTCTCCAGGATCTCGTTCTTCATGTGTTCAGTGAGTGTTTCACCCCACTGCACCGCATCCAATTGGCCGGTCGCGTGTAACGACCCCGTATCCTGGGTGGCCAGAATATCGACCGGGGCAGGCTCGGCCCATTTCTTTAGTAGGTTTATATGGTAAACCTTATATGATGGACTTCGGTCAGGTTGGTATATCCGGTAATTTACTGGTCCTACCACGTCCTTCACC